>NC_133699.1:7441835-8719835 GCF_048934315.1 Petromyzon marinus | reverse complement strand
GGCCCACTACTTTCACCTGGACTCCGAGGGAAGGGATTCTTGAAATCAAATCGAGATCCTGAATCATGCCCGGCTCATCGAATCACACGATCGGCGGAAACCTTACAACCCCTCCCCCTTGGCAGATGAACTTCGTGCCCAGGAAGGCGCAGCATTGGGCCAGCGTCGGCATGTTCACTGGGTGTGTAGGCCACGAGATGTACCCACGTTGTGCTTACGTACGCGTGCACAAAAGCACAATGCACGGGCGTGTGCACTTTACCACGCAGGAGTAACCCGCGAAAGGACTCGTAGCGCCAAGCGATTTGTACAACGTCAATCACGAACAACTGCCAAGGCCGGTCCCATACTGCAACAACACGCCTAAGTAAGGCTTCAAAATGTACATTCCGCACAGGGGAGGAATAGTGGTGGGGTGGGGGGTGGTTTGGGGGGTATGGAGGGTACAGGAGGAGTCTATATTTTGCTCCGCGGCTGGCTGCCCATGAACCGGGCCGACTCTCAGAGCGAGCCCCACGTCGAAGCGGTGTTTTGACAGCTGGGGAGAGGTGGGGGGGGGGGAGCAGCGGGGCGTGGGGGGGGGGGGGCGACGACGACGTCCCGGGGGTGTCGCGGCGATGACGCGGCGCTAAGCAGAAGGGCACGGGTAAGGTTACAGCGGTCCGCACGGAACCCGCTCTCGCCTTTCGCGCGTACGTTGCGCTTTAACTTCTTTCTCGCTCCGTACGTAGGCAACCGTGCCGACGGGAGGTGCCGGCGGTGGGCGAGGATTTGTCCGACGTTCGAGTCGACATTCGCGAGCGTTCGCCGCAAACGCGAGTCGCGATCGAGTCGCGTGAGCGTTAAGCGCGCGTCGCACGCGAACGTGAACCTGCGAGGCGCGTGCATCGAGATGCTTGGATGGGCACGCTTGGCTGCGCACGGTGCAAAAGAAGTTCAGCATGCGTACGCACACGGCGGGTCTGAGAAGAACAATGTTAGAAGGTCGGACCCTAAAGAGCCAGGAAAAAAACGGGCAGACAATACAAATGAGGCATTTGCCAACGAGACCGAACAAAAGAAGAATAATGATCAATCATCTCTTGAAATGAATCGTGAGCCCCTGATTCATCGAAACGCGAGTGGGGAGGCCGTGCCATTGCTTGCCGAGGATTTGCCCGAACGCGAACGCTCAAGGACTTGTTCTGGCAGAGCATTTCCCCCGTAGTCCGCACTGCCTGACGTTCAAACTCCCTCCACATCAACTCTTTTGCCCACAAGTTCCTACAACCAAGCTCAGTTCCAGACGCGCGCTTGTCTTTCGCGATCATGACGTTTGAAAAGGAAGGGAGTGTGAGTTTAGAACTCTGTGTGTGCGTTGGGTTTGGAGAAGCGATTCAAGTGGCATCTGGGGTCGCCAGATGGATTCCATTTGTATCTCATGCAACAGCGCGTGTTGAGCAATGGTTGCTGATGAAAGTGATGGGTTTGGATTTCACTCACAGACTCAAAAACTCAGACAGATACCCATAGACTCACATAGAAACGCAGACTCACATAGAGACCCATAGACTCACCTAGAAACCCAGATTCACATAGAGACTCATAGACTCACGTAGAGATGCAGACTCACGTAGAGTTCCATAGACTCACATAGAAACCCAGACTCACATAGAGACCCATAGACTCACATAGAAACCAAGATTCACATAGAGACCCATAGACTCACATAGAGACCCATAGACTCACATAGAAACCCAGACTCACATAGAGACCCATAAACTCACGTAGAGATCCAGATTCACATAGAGACCCATAGACTCACATAGAGACCCATAGACTCACATAGAAACCCATAGACTCACATAGAAATCGAGACTCACATAGAGACTCATAGACTCACGTTGAGATCCAGACTCACATAGAGACCCATAGACTCACATAGAGACCCATAGACTGACATAGAAACCCATAGACTCACATAGAAATCCATAGACTGACATAGAAACCCAGACTCATTCAGAGACCCATAAACTCACACATAGACCCATAGACTCTCAGAGACCCATAGATTCACACAGAGACCCATAAACTCACATAGGTACACACAGACTCGCACAAAGACTCGTAAGACTCGCATCGAGACTTTTGGGTTGGTGGTGGAGGTCCGGGACCGGTTCAGACATTAAGAGGTGACCGGGAATCCAGCTCGAGCAATCGAGTTTGCAGTGCGCTCACCGCTTACTCCGCCGCTCGATCCCGATAAGCCCAGTACGAGCGTGGCGCGCTGCCACGTGACCGGCTTTAGTCCGCCGCTGCATTCACGGAACTCCCGGTATGTGCCTTCCCAACGAACCCTGCACCGCCTCATCCTTCACCCCTGCTGTGAAGTCCACGCTTGAATTGTGCGGTAATTACAGCTTCGTTTGAGTGACAGAACCCCGCAAGGAAAATGCTGGGCCCCAGCCACCCACCCACCCCATTCCACTGAAGACCAGCTCACGCTTGGAGAGAGTATCCCTGCAGCTGTCCATTCCACCTTTCACCTTCGCCGTCTCATCTGAAGCGAGCTCGTATATATGTCTCCGACGTTGCGTTCCCGCAACCTATCGTCGACCCGTTCGAGTGCTTGCTCTTGTTGTTGTTGTTGTCGAGAGCGCTCTCAATCTCTCTTGTGGTAGGCCATCCATCCAGCACTGGCACGAGCAGGTACTTGCGGGGCTGCATCTTTACTTTTATTATTATTACCACAATAAATCTCACGCTCTGGGGCAGCAGTAAATCAACGGTTTATTGCTGAATGCCGTGCTAGCCTTCGGCTGTTTTCATCGTCCCGCGGTCCGGCTGAGAGATATCTCTTTCGCGGCATGCGGAGCAGCAGCAGCACCGGTGGAGAGCCACAGGGCTCTCTCTCTCTGTCTGTCTGACGACTGAAGGAATCCCACGTGGGTTTCGGCCACATTCAGGACACGTGGGCATTTATTGCCGGCCTCCTCGGGGAGAATCGGTGGTGAACGGTGGATGAAAGTGAGCCCCCCCCCCCCCCCCCGAGTCTCATTCCCTCGGTCTCTCCCTCCCCTCCCCACTTTTCCCCAGTCCTTGCTCAGGGCCCCAAGCAGCTCAAGGAGAGCTCTGATTTATCGAGAGAGAAATTTCATCCCTCAAGTTCACATCCTGATAAACGACATGGCAACACCATTAAAGTTAAAACGCTTCACGCATCTCTCTCGTCGCTTGTCTGTTTACATATCTTGCCATTTTACCACTCGTCAGTTATTGTTTTCGTCCACAATTAATCTCACTACATAAAAAAATAAATGTAGTTACTGGGTAGTTTTTTGGCGAAACTGGGCTCCCCACAACAACACCACGGGACGCCACACTCTCCCCCACCCCCGCACCATCTCCCATCTCTACGCGCAGTGTCGGAGTGGCCCGTCTCGAACTTGCTTGCGAGCACGGGAGTTGCTCGCTTGTCTGTGAACTTGACCCCTGGTGCCCCGCGCGGCGGGGCGATGTTGCAGTCGGTTCTCGTTATTTGGGACTGTTTTGGTTGTCGCGCGCCGCTTCCCCGCGTCGACGCTTTTTGAGACTGAGCGGCGGCGGCGGCGTTCGTGCGAGCGAGTTGATGTGAGACGGGGCGCGGTGGAGTGGGGGGGTGGGAGGGGGCATTCGAACGCAATGTGCGTGTGCGCGCGCTCCGTGTGTGGAGCGGTAGTGTAGCGGTTAGCGCGCTGCGCTACGAACCAGGCGACCCGAGTTCGATTCCCGCTCGCGGCCAACACCAGTGACCTTTATCTGAACCGGTCCTGGGCCTCCCCTAGGTCGACTCAACCTCAAATGAGCACCCGGTGCGATGTGCAAGCGTTGCCGCTAGGGAGACAAAGGCGGCCGGGCGCGGTGTTGGTCACCCCCTCGTGTGCCGTGCCGGCCTTCGTAGGTGCTCGCTAGCAGCACTTGCCCATACAGTCTGTTAAGGCTATACGGGGGATCTTTGTCCTTGTGCGTGCGCGTGCATATGCGCACGTGGTAGCGTAGTAGCGGTTAAGCGCCACGCTGCGCTCCGAACCCGGCGACTCGAGTTCGATTCCCGCTCACAGCCAACACCCAGTGACGGTTATCTGAAACCGATCCTGGGCCTCCGCTGGGTCGACTCAGCCTCAAGTGAGTACCTGCTGCGATGTGTAAATGTCGCCTCTCGGGAGACAAAGGCGGCCGTGCGTGGTGTTGGCAAACCACCCCCTGGTGTGCCGTGCTAACAGCACTTTCCAGTCTGTTGAGGCCATCGTGACTCTGAAATCCAACGTATTCCTGGCACTTTGTGTAAACAGTTTCCCAAAAAAAGGAGCAGTGGCTCAGTGGTTAGCGCATGAAGCCAATACCGAGTGCGGTGATTCTTTATTGTGAATCCTGGCCACGGCTACCATCAGTGGCGAGTAAGATTTGGACCCGCCCCCCCCCCCCTCGTACCCCGACAGCTTCACCAACCTGTACTGACCAGTGTGGTGAAGTATGGACAAGCAACAACTCACGGATCTCCCTACACCTCTGTGCTTAGTACTTAAGCTAGCGCTGTAAAACTAGAGCAACATATTCTTGAATCCGTCTGCAGTGGTAACGACGCTCACACCGTGGGTTGAACCTCGATATAAGCAGCTTGCTGTCGGCTTCTGTGGGGCTTATGTTGTGGGCAGCAGAGGGCAATGGGACAACATCCATTCTGGTTGTGTTCTGTGCTCCCGCGCCTTTTTGCCAACCCCGCTCCTTGAGCGGCGCGGTTAAATATGGTCGAGCGTCCACCCCGACTTCCACACGCTGCGGAGAGACCTTTTTACTAGGAAGCCACTGGGGCTGTGCACTTTTAAATAATCTGGATTGAAAACTCATTTCTGTCGAACCGCTTTTTGTGCTCAATTATTTTTGTCCTTCCCCCGGCACCTCCGATTTAGCGCGGTTGGCTACGTACGGTGGGAGAGAAGTTCAACACACGCGCGTACGTAATCCAGCAGCGGGGAGAGAGAACGCGTTTAGGCGCGTGGCTTGTTCGCGGCACGTGCGAATAGCGAGTCGGAGGAGCCGGGGGGCGCCGCTGAACTACTCCGGTCGAGCGTCTCTTGCTCGCTTGCTCAATCGCGACGCGCTCGCTCCGGCGTAGCGGCCGCGTTGACCACGACGACGCTCGGCTCGGAGCCCGGAGCCTCACGGTGGCGGAGGAGCCCCCGGCTCGACTCGGCGATCGCTCTCTGTGTGGCTCCCGCAGACGTGGACGAGTGCGAGGAGGATGCAGACGCCGTATGCTGGCCGCACCAGTACTGCGTCAATTCCCACGGATCCTACTCCTGCCTGTGCGACCAGGGCTTCCAGAGCGCCGAGGAAGGCAAGGGATGCGTAGGTGAGGAATTGCCACTCCGCCCCGCTGCCGCGGGTGCAGCATTCGGAGGGAAGTCTGACGCAGTCGTTTCTCAGACCACGGTTTGTTTCGTGACGGGGGGGGGGGAATCGCTCACTCGCGACGCGCTACTGGCGAAACGTCATACTCAAGATTGTAAGTGTTGTGGCTTGGCTCTCCAACACACCGGTGTTGCTGTACTAGTGACGAATTGGCCACGTTCTGTTTACGTGACAACCCTTACTAGTTGGCTGTGTCGGGTGGTGGCGGGTTTTAACGGCACATTTATATATTTACGCGATCTATTCGGGAATCGCACGTTTGCGGCTGACGAGCTCCCACGGCTCGAGGAGCGGAAACCGCGCGGGGGCCTTCGGAATCAGAATTTCTATTTAGACTTAAGGAATCCGACGAGCCATGAAGCTTTGAAGCCTTTCACCGTGGGCTGTCATGGGGCAACGGACCGTCCGCGTGACGGCCCCATCGCACCCGGCGAGTTGAACCGGTCCTGGGCCTCCCCTCGGTCGACGCGGGTCCCAAACGAGTACTCGGTGTGGTGTGTGAACATCGCACAAAGGCGTCCGGACGCGTTGCTGGCCGCACTACCTGCCGGCTTTTGTAGGCGCCACTTGCTAACACCGCTTGCCCCGGCGGTCTGTTAAGGCTACGCGGTGGGTGTGGGGGGTGGGAATCTGTGTCTTTTTTTTGTGACACAGACGTGAACGAGTGTGAGCTGGTGGTCGGCGTGTGTGGCGAGGCGCTGTGCGAGAACGTCGAGGGGACCTTCTTCTGCGTGTGCGACAGTGAGGGCGACGACTACGACCACACGCTGGGGCGCTGTCAGCCTCACTCGTCCACAGGTGTTCGCCCCACCCCTCTGCCTCTCCCCCTCTCCGCCTTCTACCTGCACCTCGTGACACCCCGTTCCTCCTTCAATCTCTCTGCTTGTTGCTTCTTTCATTCCCTCAACCTGTTCCACCTTCTGCCTGTTCCTATTTCACTCGTTCTTCCCGTTCTTCCTTCCATCCTTCCACCTGTTCCTCCTTCCATCTCTCCGCTTGTCCCTTCCTTCTTTCCTTCCATGTGATCTTCCTTCTCCATCCTTCCATATATTGCTCCTGAAATCAGTGCCAGGGGATGCAAAGGTGGGCAAGACGTAATACCGGCCACAACACCCCTTCGTCAGCTGTGCCTGCCATCACAAGGTGCTCGCTGACAGCACTTGCCCCAACACTCACGGCTATACGGGAACCTTTGTCTTTGTGCGTGTGTGCTTATTTTATCATTGCAGAATTCAACGAGTCATTGAACCTGCACAGCCAAGCTGCCCAGCCAGGCACTCGACCAGGTGTTTGAACACTCACAGACACACCCACATGCACACCCACATAGACGAACACCACCGCTTTTGCTCTCCGGCGCGTTTTAGTGTATTTGGGTCGTACCGCGCGTTGTTTCGCTCGCTCCACGTGACCGGGAGCTCCCGAAGAATCTGCCAGGACTCGGAGCAAACCCCCCCCCGCCCCCCCCCCGGACGTCGTGCGGTACGGCGCTCGCCCCGGCACGAACGCGCGGTACGATCGCCAAACCGCGTCCGTGAGCTACGCGCTAAGCGCTGCCCCTGTACGCCCGTTGCGCGGATGGCACCGCCGCTCATTCCACGCGATCGTCGCGTTTCCTTGGCGAGCGCTCGCACGGCGGCTCGGGGGGAAGTGTCCGTCACTCACGGTTCCCAGCTGACGGCAAAAGCGAACGTAGCCGGATCCGGTTTCGCGACAACGCCAAATAAGCGCCGCTGAAATCTGTCTTGGGATGTTGCCGCCGCTCCATGAAGGCTCCCACGAGACAACGGACGTTGGACAGCTCTCGGGCACGCAGAGGCAGCAGCAGCAGCAGCAGAGGCAGCAGCAGCAGCAGAGGCAGCAGCAACAGCAGCAGCAACGGCAGCAGCAGCAACCTGGCGGCGCAGGTGAGCGACAGACGCGGCCCAATCGGACGCGAGCGGCCTTTTGTTTTGTTTTGTTTGATCACGGCCTCCCATCCCGTTGGGATGCAAACACGTGCTTTGCAATGTATTGAGAGTAACGTGAAGGAATAATATACAGCGTGGCCAGCACAAAAACACACTCTGCCATCGCATTTGTTTGGTTGGTTGTTTGCCTGCGTGTGCGCGAGTCTGGCGGTTAGCGCGCTGCGCTACGTACGAACCCAAAGACCCGAGTTCGATTCCCACTCACGGCCACCAATAGCAGTGGCGATTATCTGAAGCGGTCCTGGGCCTCCCCTCGGTCGGCTCAGCCTCAAATGAGTTACCCGGTGCGGTGCGTAAACATCGCCACTGGGGAGACAAAGGCGGCCGGGTGTGGTTGCTGGCTACCCACCCCCTCGTATAAATGGATCACCCTGCGTTTCCTGTTGCACAACAGGGCCCTCGGAAAGCCAACAGGTGGCCCGAACATTTGCGTTCAATCATTGTGAGCGGACGCAATTACGTTTTCTGTTGTTTTGCTTTCTTTGTCACGATGCCACGATCGTGCGAACGTGTGGCCTGATGATGCCAGTTGTAATTACTGGTGAAACGTCGTACTCAGATTGTAAATGTTGTGGATTTGCTCTCCAATACACTGGTGTGCTGTACTAATAACGAATTGGCGTGTTCTGTGTACGTGACAACCCTTACTAATTGGCTGTGTCAGGTGGTAGCGGGTTTATTGGCACACGTATATACCTATATACCTATATTATGGACTTGTTTTCTTTGACAATTTTTTTTTCATGATTATCCCAACAACTTTTTACGGTTAATTGAAATCGTATCCGGCCGGTCTAAACATTTCACTTTCGCAGGAATTCATTAAAGCAGATTACATTGAGGAATTTTAAAAAACAACAACAGAGGAAACAAATTTCGTTCGGCCGAGCCCACCCAGGCGTGAACGTCGACGCTGGCTCCGTTCGTTTGACGAGCCGCTGGGTGAGCATTAGGAGGAGCCGCGTGGGATCGGGGGGGGGTCGGCGGGGGGGGGGGCTGAGATCCGATCCAGAGCCGTGTTTTTTGACAAGCTGCCGGGGTCTGCAGGGAGAGTTCCGTAGACGTTTCACGTTCGCGAATTGTCATTCGCCCGAGCCGCGCGAAGTCGGGGGGTGCGAGGGTGCAAAGGGGGCAGCACAAAGTTTCGAGGAGACGTACGTCAGACGTCAACTCTGTAACCTTGCGGATAGAGATCCACACAGAGTCACACAGAGACTCATAGACTCGGACCGCGACTTTATTATTCCAGCCGGTGAGGCCCATTGAGCCAAGACAGCTCTGTTGGCAGGATGACCTCAGTCCAAGGCCGGCGGCAGTGGCGGCGGCAGTTCCAGGACACCGCAGGGTGGCAATGTTCGAACTAACGAGAGCCGAAACGAACGTTCTCGCAGCAGGTCCCAGCCACAGTTTTGTGCGGAGGAATCCTGACGAAATGTTATCTTGCAAATCTGTGTTGCATAACGATGTATAACTCCGTCACTTAAAAAGTGTAATTTATTGCGTTAACGCTGCGTGCATCGAACGTCACGCGGCAGAGGAGGTTGCTTGCGTTCGTGCAAGTTGCATGGAAATGTCCTCCCAGTGTTGGACTCAGATGGAGTGAACAAAAAACCGCACGGGACGGGACACAAAAACAAAATTAAGCAACACTAAAGCGACGCTAAAAACGAGAAGAAAAATGTCAAATAGGGAACGAAATTGCAACCTGGAATCACGAGATTTTGTCGCATCGCCGGTTTGGGTGAATTTGGCCTAAGTCGGGGAGATCGGTTGTAGTATCTTGACATTAAATAACAAATCACAAATTGTGACCTCGATTCAAGTTTAATCCGGGAATCCCCCCACCCTTTTTGAAACGCAGGTCAGCGAACACCGATGTCGTCGAGGCCACAACCAGGTGAGCACCGATATTTGTTTTGGTTTGTTCGTAAATTCTACTTTTACACAAAACAACAACAACAACAAGAGAACCTTCGTGCCCACTGAACGCGATCGGAAATCGGAATATGAGGCTGTCGTTTTTTTGCCTTTCCCACTTGCAGGTCACAGCTCGCACACGGACGGGCAGCCGGCGCACGGATCACCGTCCCGCACTCCGGACCCGCGGCCCGGTAACTCCCCCCTGCCCCCCCCCCCCTCCTCCTCCCCAACGCGTCGCGCACGGCGGCGGAGGCGGAAGAGCTCCCAACCGCGATGGCTTTGGTTCCTCCTTTGGTTGAAGAGGATCGGCGAACCCGGACGGCGTGGTGATGTTGAACGTGCGAGCGAACGCTTTCGCGGCGCGTTTAACGATTTGCTACGGAGCGGCTCGACGCACCGCGAGTGCCTCTGCAGCGCACACCGGCACGTTTGCTCGCGCGGCAAACTTCGCGAATGGTCCGCGTGTCGGGTGGCGGAGGGGTGTGCTGGCGGCGACGCATTTCTTTTTTTTTTGCCTACGCGGCGATCTGACCGATATGATAAAAACAAAAACTCGGCTGTGAATCGCGCAGCGGCCCCGTCGGAGGGGGTTGTGCGAGGGCTCTGGGGTTATTGGCGGCCCGGATCGGGCCTCCGCGTCCTCTCTTCGTTGCGTTGGAACACGCGGCTACAGTGGGCGGGTTGCGGGCGGTGGTGGCGGGGGGAGGGGAGGAACCCTGGAGAAAATCTCCTTCGGTTGTTTTGTGTTTAAACACGTGAACATCCTTCACGGGAACGGTCTCTGTGAACCCCGCGACCTTAACACGACGAGCGAACACACATTTGTCATTTTGTTTCCGCACGGGCCCTCGTTGTGCGCCGTCGTTGGCGGCGATCGCCGTTGGGTCTCCGCGAGAGAGGAGGTCCCTGACGGGGCGCCTCTCCCGCTGGCTCCTGCGAGCGCTCCTGTCGGCCCTCCCGGTTTTTTTTCCACAGAAGACACCTCATGCCAAAATCAATCTGATATCGTAGGGCTGGGCGCACAAACCTCCTCCTCTTTTTTTTTTACCACATGGTCCCAGGGATGGTGTAAATTTTCTTGAAGCACGAAGAGCAGAGAGGAAGAAAATAAATAAAAACGTGATGATTTTTTTTTGTTATTCAAGCGAGGAAATTCTGCGGCGTCTCGGCATGCCATTCCGGCTCGGGGCCACGAACCCCGAGTGCACGTGAGGGAAGAAAAAATAAATAAAGAATGCGAGCCTTGCGCAAAATCCCAAGACGTCCGAACGATGTCGTCAGCGCATATTTGCGTTACGGCCCCTTTGTCATTCTACTGCTGGATGAAGGCCTCCCCCCGCGCTACATGACTGACGGCTTCCTGTGATGATACACTTCCTCACCCCGGCCTGTGATTGTTCACCCCATACCGTGGTTCAGTTTGCCACTCGCGATCGCCGTTGCTGAAAACGAGGAATCGTCACAAAATGTTAGTTTGTAAATCAAAGCGCAGTGCACTAACCACTGTGCCACCATTCCCCCGAACCCCCCCCCCCCCCAATCAAATTTGATTCGTCAGAAGCTATGATCAATTCACTTCTGGATGAAAGCCTCCCCAAATTCATCGCCACCTCTCACGGCCCTGCGATGTAACGGTCCGATCTCCGCGATGCAACCTGCTCTCTCTCTCTCGGGCGTGGCTCCCTCTCTTCACTGCCATTCTTAATTTGTGGTTTTCGTATTCAGGACTGCTCTTTGTATTTAGCTAATCTTCCTTCCCCGACACGTCCCCTGAGCACGGATGACTTCGTACGGTGCGAAAGAAGTTCAACACGCACACGTACGTACATTCCGTCATTTGTCTCGACCGTTGGCCTTGAGGTTTGCTCGGCAGGGATCCGCTCCACGGCGTCGTATGCAATGAGAATGACGGTCGCGTTTCTCCGCTCTCTTCAAGGGAGTCATGATCGCCAGCGAGGACCTGCTGTTCACACGGCTCAACGCGTTCACACAGGTATCGATTCCCCATTGGCTTCATTATGTGACGCTGAGAGATATTTTATGATTCCCCTGGTAAAGGTAAAGGCACAGCCCTGCAGTTTATTTCTCGTGCCGTTGCTCGAGGAGAGCCCCCTCCACCCCTCTTCAGTTTACTTTTCCACGCCGGCCAGATGCCTTGAAAGTAATGGGAGTAACCCTCCACCGCACGCGACTTGCTGATCGTTTAATTTGCGGTTGCATGGGTGTCAACTTCTGCGTGGACAGATGCTGGCCAGGAAGGGATGTTGGGGGTGGTGGGGCAGGAGGGGTGGTGGTGGGGGGGGGGGTTGTCTCACCAGCCGGGAGATCGAAACGACCTCTGGATTGCAAGTCAATTGCGCTAAACGCTACATCGCGGCGGCGGCGGCGGCATTCCGTTGGGTGAAGGGGGGCGTTTGTCATGTCGACAGAGTGACCGTGTGACTCCTGCCAATGTGCCGCGTGCCAACACCACTGCGGAAATGTTATTTTCGCCAAAAGAACCAAACATAAAGTTTAATGATCGTAAAAAATAATAATGACGATGTAAAAAGTTTCCCAAATTCCGCTGGTTGAAATCATATTTTTTGAATATCACGTGCCGGCGGCATCACGGCGCTGGCCTGGCCCGGCTCCAAGTGGAGTTCCCGGGCGGCGGATTTCACGGTCGTGTGTTTTCTTTCCACCGCACAGCACTCCCGGAGGGACATGGCCAGGTCGGCTCTGCCAATCCTCCTGCAGGCACGCCGGCGCGGCCCGGTGAGAACCCCCCCCCCCACAACCCACAACTCCCATCCTCCATGTTGCTATTATTTTATTTTAAAAAAACGTACGTATAAAAAAAACCTCAACTCAAATTGAGTGATGTTTATTTTAAATGTTATATTCTTACACCTTTTGCGTCTTAAGGAGCAGCAGCTGCTGCAGGTCGTCTATTTGTTGTGAAATTGTCGACAGGAGGGGAGGGGATGGAGGAAAAGGGATGAGGTGACTTTTTGTGTTGTTCCAGATTCTGCCATCGGAGTTCCCAATCTCCACTCCACGGGATCGCTGCCCGGCCTCACGTGGAGACTAGGTACTTCGTTTATTTCTTTCTTTTTTTACAATTATATATTTCTCGGATACCTGGAGGATAATCCCTTGCGATCTCCTCACTTCGCAGGGGTGTCCAGGGTATCAGGTGACGGCATACACAGCAAACACGCGATAACACGCGTTCAAACATGTTTAAATCTACAACATATTAGTGTGCGTGCTGCATGAACGTCGCGTACAACTTATATGGCGTCAGGTACAGGAATGAGGCATCTGAGGCAGCGTGCGTGAACATCCCTCCGTCCGCAAACACGTGATCAAAACCCAACAGCTATTTTCGGAATTTGTCACGATTTTGGGGTTCGCGTTCCTAATACAGCCAATTCAGGAATTGTTTCATGAAACTGTCTCGCAGGTTTTGCCGAAACGACGGAGAGGCACGGTGCGGTCGTCTTCCCAGAAGGCTCCGACCGGCGGCCGGGTGAGTGTCGGGGGTCTATTGTCCGTAACCGGAGTTTATAGATCTTTTTTTAATTAGTTTTATTATTTTATTGTTTCCCTTCTACGTGGCTTTACCGAAAGAGCCAAGAATATAAGATCTCCTACTTTTTTCTTCTACTTGTGCATCATAATCATATTATAATCATAAACGTATGATTATGATGATGACACAGCGTCATCAAATACTCGACATGCCATAGTGTGATTGTGGCCATGCAGCCCAAACTATCGACCGCACGGTAAACCACTGTGGTCCTGTGCTCATTCAGCAGAAGCCCCATCGTCTCGGCCAGCAGATCCGGACATCTTTTGGCATTGATCAAAGGAACAAATTTGCCATCGGCACGAACAGGATCGTAATTATCATCATCGTCATCCTCCTCCTCCCCGCCCCCCCTTCGTCGCGCCTCCCTGCCCCCCCCCCTTCGTCGCCCCCCCCCGCCCCCCCTCGTCGCCCCCCCCCTTCTCCCGTCTGTCATCAGCCGCAGTGCCCGCGAGGACGGGGAGCTCTGGCCGCGACGAGCGCAAGGAGTGCTACTACGACGTGGACGCCGAGACCGCGTGCTCCAACGTGCTCGCGTGGAACGCCACCCGCGCCGAGTGCTGCTGCACCGCGGGCGCCGGCTGGGGCGCCGACTGCGCCATCCGGCCCTGCCCGCCCGCCGGCACCGGTAACCGCAAGCGCCCCACCCCCCACCCCACCCCCCCCCCCCTTGCCGCGAGAAGCAACCGCGTGAGACGCGGCACGGCGAGCTAGCCGGGCAGCGGCTGTGGCTACGCTTGCAGGTGGCCAGGTAATCCGCTGACCAACAGAGGCAGCGGCGAGGGTCGGCGGATCATCGCGCAGTTGTCGTGTGCGTCGTGGGGGAGCCGTGTACCCTGGCTTGCCGGGAGAAGGGCCCTACAGCGAATGCGGACTTCACACCCGTTTCCATTTCAGCGGAGTAGTCCAGCGTTGGCCCCCTGTGTACGTGTGGGTTTTCTCCACGCACAACAGTTTCCTCCCACATTTAAACGCTCGTTGATTGGCCGGTAATGCCTTCATATATATGTAGAGGACTGCAGAGCTCGGGAGGGAATTTGGTGTTGGATCACAGCCTGGTTTCCTACCCCGCTTGTCTGTGGTTCTTTCTCGCACCACAGTCTCTCTCTCTCTCTTTGAGAGTGAGATAATACTGTACAATAAATGCCACCACATATCAAGATACTGTGCAGACACGGTGTGTTTATTGTGAGAGGAAGTCGGTCATAGGTCTCTGTGTGAGTTTATGGGTCCCTGGGTCTGTATGTGAGTATATAGGTCTCATCATATACAGATCCAAATATTTACAGGGGGTCCCATACACTTACACAGAAGCCCATAGACTCCCTTCGACCCATGCTCACCTCCAATGAGTACGGTTGGCTACGTACAGTGCGACAGTGGTTCAACATACATACACTTCGGGTTCCTAAGTGAGTTTTTGGATTCCCATTTGAGTCTATGGGTCTCCATGTGGGTCTATGGGTACAAATGCGAGCATATGGGTGTCTAAGCGAGTCTATGGTTGTCTCTATGTAAGTGTATGGTTGTAGGTTTCTCCTATGGCTTTCCGTGTGAGTCTATGGATCTGCGTGTGAGTCTATGATTCTTTGTGTGAGTCTATGGATCTACGTGTGAGTTTATCATTCTTTGTGTGAGTCTCTACGGCTCTCCGTGTGAGTCTATGGATCTCAGTGTGAATCTATGGATCTCCGTGTGAGTCTATTGATCTCTGTGTGAGTCTATGGCTCTGCGTGTGCGTTTATGGCTCTCCGTGTGAGTCTACGGCTCTCTGTGTGAGTCTATGGATCTCCGTGTGAGTCTACGGCTCTCCATGCGAGTCTACAGCTCTCCGTGCGAGTCTACGGCTCTCCATGCGAGTCTACGGCTCTCCGTGTGAGTCTACCGCTCACCGTGCGAGTGAGCCCATGGATCTCTTGTTTCTGCAGAGGAGTTTCGGTCGCTGTGTCCAGAAGGCAGAGGAAACATCCCGAGCCAGGACCCTGTCACCAGCAGGAGAATCTTCCAAGGTGAGTGGCAAGGGGGAGGCACGCAGACTCGTGCAGTGAGTGGCACTCATTACATTCCAGTGTCAATTTTATCAATGCCCAGGGTCCCTGTGACATTTTTTTTTTCAAGACGATCTCAGTAGTTATACACAAATAGAAGGAATAATTGGGTTATGCTGCTGCATTGGCAGTGGTGCACAAACACAATTAAAGAGGAAGCGGAAGAAAAACAAAACTCAACACATTTGTAAATAACACCGTGGCCTTGAAAGGAAAAAAACCCGTTAAATCGGCGACATTTCAGGCAACGGCACCCTTTTTCATAGCGCGTAAAAATGTGCCGTGGATATGCGCGAAGCCAACCCATCGTCTCCATCGTCTCCGCGAAACGTCGCCGTCTGCTCTCTTAACAGTCTCAGTGTGGGCAGGCAGCGCCGGCTTCTGAGCCGACCAACCCCGCTGCGCCCCCCCCCCACCCAACTTTGGTCCCCCTCTGACGTCGTGAGTGAACTCGTCTCATTAACGGGCCGTGAAAATCGGATGCTGCTAAGGATCTCGTTAGCGGCTGCGCCACCGTTAATGAGTGGAAGCGGTGCGGGGTTCGTGGTGGAGGCGAGGGAGGGAGGGAGGGAGGGAGGGAGGCATCGCGCCCCATGTTCCACATTACGCGTGCTTCGTTTACACCCCCGCCTCTCATCGCCGGGGCTGGTTCACATCAGCACTGTGTACGTGTGTATGTATGGTGAACTTCTTTCGCACCGTACATAGCCAATCGTGCTAATCGGATGTGCGGGGGGTGGGGGGTGGGGGGGAAGGACAACAAACTCAGCGCAAAAAAGGCAGTTCTAAAGAAATTAGTTTTCAATCTCCAGCATAGCTCGAGTGGCATCCTAATATCGAAACGAAGAGCGTTTCAGACGGCCGCAGAGGCGCGTTTGAAAGCGCGCGACAAGGCGACGGCCAGCCAAAAGCCGACGTCACCGCCGCGAGGCCGGCCGGAGTTCGCGTGTTGGTTTAGGACTCCTGGGCGAAATGAGCAGCAGGGTGGTCGTGCTTCAATGGGGGGGGGGGCAAGCGGCGAGGTACCGTGGGGTTGGTTCACGCCGACACGGGCACACGTTTCCGGCCGCGGCCAGCCGGTGGGTGAGAGGTCGCCGCCGGCTTCCGAGGGAAGGCAAGCGCTCTCTTCCTGCGCCGCTGTGAAAGTGAGCCGAGCGCGACGCGATGTTTAACACCGCCCGCCTGGCCAGCCTTCCTTTGCTTCCCTTCTTTTATTCATACCCTAACGCCCCTGGGCACGAACGTCGATGGGAGCTGCCGTACAATGATTCTCGCTCGCCCCCCGCCCCCCACCACCACCCCCTCCCCCCTACCCACTCGACGTATACCCCCTCTCGTAATTTGATTAATTGTCGCCAGCATCTCCAGTTATAAACCGCTTCATTACTGATTACTATTTTACTTACCGGATAAAGCCCACTTGAGCTATTGTGCAGAGGTGACGTGGCCACGCGTGATAGCTCATCCATCAAAGTGGCTGAATCATCATCATCATCATCCCCCGCGGGAACGTATGAGGAGCAGCCAAATAATCTCAACGCGCGTTGAATCTAAATGTGGAGGGCACCACCGAAGGAGCCCGGAGAACAATCCACGCGACCACGTCGGCAAGAGAGAGAGAGAGAGACAACACGTGAACTCCAAATGTACAGCAGGCATCGCCGGAGCCCTTGATCGAACCTCCTGCGTACCAGACGAGGGAGAATATCATCTCCTCGCCCCATATAAACTGCGTACTGGGCAATTTATGTGCGAGAAAAAAAAAGCGTAATTAACATAAGCTGTAATGAATTTACTATGTAGCGATTTTCCTGAACAGCTTTAATTCGCACGACGGAAAATAGACCGAGGCATGCACTGTACAGAGCATGTCACGTGTCATCCTCGTGACCCGGCACCTCTCAAGCATCCTTCATGCGTCCTCTTTACCCTTTAGACGGCCGAGTGGTGGACTTCGCCACACACAACGCTCTCCTATTGTAACAACATTACTGAGGCCTTACAATAACATGCGTAATAGGCGACGTTTTGGGCAACGGCCCTTCTTTGTAGCACATTTTTGAGAACTAAATTAAGAGTTGCTTTTTTGCTATGTGTGCTTGCGCGCACCACTGCCAGCGCAGCAGCAGCAGCATCTCCGGATAATTTGTTTAACTCCGCTCTTAGATCGTTCGTCACGCGACAGTCGAACGGGCTATTTGTCATTCTCACAGCTGGAATGTAGCCAAATTAACCGCATGCAATGTGAAACAAAAGTCACCGAGACCGTCAAACTCTGCTACGCTTGAGAACCCGGTGTAAACACGGGGTGGCTGAAAACACGGAATGGACCTCCGGATCTCTGCTGTGATGGAACATGCCCTGTGAGCCACCCCGGCACGCCTCTCGGCGCTCCGACGCCGCACAGCGACCGGCGTGCGGGAGGTGCGGACGTCTCCCCGCCGGTCGGATTAGTCACCACATTCGGCCGGCTTTTGTGCCATTATCAACGACCCCAATTGTACAAATTTGATAATAGCCCCGCGATTACAAAAATTGTGCACGGCAAAAAATTTAATATTTCCTCATTTGTGCTAAGCGCGGTGGGAAGAGCCCTGTGCCGAGCGTGCAAGCTGCGGTTTCCTTTGGGCCAAATTGCCATGAGGCAATAATTGGCGTGCGCATGATGAATGGAAGTGGTGCGTTAGTATGCGTCTACGTGTGCGTGCGTGTGGGGGAGCGGTAGTGTAGCGGTTAGCGCGCTGCGCTATGCAACCTGCGACCCGGGTTCGATTCCCGCTCACGGCTAACACCAGTGACGATTATCTGAACCGGTCCCGGGCCTCCCCTAGGTCGACTCAGCCTCAAATGAGAACCTTGTGCGGTGTGTAAACATTGCCACTGGGGAGACAAAGGCGGTCGGGCGTTGTGCTGGTCACCCACCCCCTCGTGTACCGTTCCGGCCTTCAGAGGTGCTCGCTAAACAGCACTTGCCCCTACAGTCTGTTACGGTTATACGGGGGATCTTTGTCTTTTTGTACGTGTAGGGAGCGGTAGTGTAGCGTTTAGCGCGCTGCGCTACGCGCCCGGGGACCCGAATTGGATTCCCGCTCACGGCCAACAGCAGCGACGATTATCTGAGCCAGTCCTGGGCTTCCCTTAGGTCGACTCGGCCTCAAATGAGTACCTGGTGCAGTGCGTAAACATCGCCACTGGGGAGACAAGGGTGGCCAGGCGAGGTGCTGGCCACCCACCCCCTCGTATGCGGTGCCGGCCTTTATAGGTGCTCGCTAACAGCACTTGCCCCGTAGGTCTGTATGTATGTGTGTATGAATGTTGAACTTCTTTCTCACAGAACGTGCTAATGCGATGTGCGGGGGGAGGCTCTGTTCGGGTTGTATGGGGGGGAATGTAATCTTGACTTGAAGCTTTCGTGACTGCAGGAATCCATACTCTTTGGTTCTTTTGGTAAAGTCATGTAGGTATAAAATTAATAGATCACGACGTTTCGATCGCAACACAAGCGACCGTCTTCAGGTGAGAGAGAGGAAGCTACTGAAACAAGGTCGAAAGAACCAAAGTGTATGGGGAGCAATCTGTCTATGTTTTGCGTATGCAATGCGTATGCAATGCGTATGCAATGCGTATGCAATACGCATGCAATGCGCATGCAATGCGTATGCAATGTGCATGCAATGCGCATGCAATGTGTATGTCATGTATTTGTTAACTGCTTGGTTTGGTATGCCACTGTGGAGGAGGAAAGCCACGACTGGTGTTAATGACTTGCATCTGTGCGGCGCTCGGGGGGTCTTGTGTACATGTTGATGGAGCGCACAGGGGGGCTCGCGGAAGGGCACAGCAACAAAAAGAACGAACGAGGATCTGGGTGTCTGCGAGCGTGGCTTCACACTCCGCCGCTCGGCAGCAAGTGTCACGTTACAGTTTTGCAAGCGAAGCTAATGATGTGGAGTGGTTTCTGCGTCTCTCTTCTCCCTCCGAGCTTGCGCATCTGACCTTTTGACGGCTCCGCCGTTTCCCAGCGCCGCTTCACGCGATTTAACGTCGTCGTTTTTGCGAAGCCGTACAATTTAAAAAAAATTAAATCGAAGGCTTCCCTTTTCGTTTGGCAGATTAACCCGAGTCGCCGCCACTAATTTTACAGGTCACATTTAAAGTAATGAACCCCACCGACCCGTTTTATTTTTGTCAACGAGTTGTGTCTTGTTTTAACAACTTTAAAAAATATATATATAACAACGAACAACATTTTCGATGTCGTTCCGGCCCTGAGTAATGGTGAGAAGCCCTCCCGAGCCTGAGCTCCGATGCGCCAACACGACGCTCGTGTTGGCGCAAAAGCGCGGAGGGCAACGGCCGCTTCGCGTCACGGGGCGAGCGTCGAGCTGCAGCAACGGCACCAGAAATCTTCCGGCGCTAATTGTGCGAGCGTCGATTAACTCCTCCCGCGCTCGCCGTAAAGCGGCCAGAAGCGGGCCCAACGTTAAGTTTCGCTTTGGCCCGCGGCTCACGTTAACATTCGGCCGAGAGCCCCCCAAGGGAATTCCGCGTTGGGCTACGATGGCTCGTCGGGTCCCGACCGGGCGATGACGTTAGCGTCTCTCCATGGGAGGTGATGTAAGATGTAAGACTCGAGGCTCCGGTTGCACAGGTGCAGGGGCAGCAGCCGCGCAGTGTTCGATCGTGGCGGCGAGTGCGGTCGAAGAGCGGGGGGCCGCAACCGTTCGCCCCGGGGAGCTCCGGCCATGTAGACGAACGGCCGGTTATCACCGCCGTGCCGGCGAGGCTCTTGACCTCGCACGACCGGCCGCACGATCGTAATTTTGTCCGTGCTGTTGTCCTCGTTGGTGCGTGCGCGATACGCCAGACGGTCGTTCATGTGCATCCTGGTGGCCACGGGGGTGAGTGTGTCGGACTGTGAACACGGCGGACCCGAGTTCGATTCCTTACCACGGCTAATGTCAGCAAGTGTCCACACACCCCACTTCCGTCACCAACCCGTACTGACCAGTGCGGTGAAGTATCGCCAAACAACCCAAAACACCCAGTGACACTTGACGGCCTGCATCCAACAACGAAATGACAAAGGTCTACATATTATTATTTTATGACATTTTTGTCTTTCTATGTAGAATGTTACACGTGTGAATATTTTGGCCGGAACCGTGCGCCCGCGTCGGTGTGAACCATCCTCACGATACCTCGCTGCATCCCACAAGTGAACCACGATACCTCGCGGCTGGTTTCGTCAAGAAGCCAGAAATCATCACGCGAACTCCGGCCATCTTCGCAGCGGCGGTGGCGGCTTTTGGCTGGCCATCGAACAAAGACGGTCGCCTTGTCGCGCGCTTTCATGTGCGCTTCTGCGGCCATATCGAACGCGCTCTCTTCGGATATGAGGAAGCCACTGGAGCTGTGCACACCTAGATCGAAAACTAACTTCTTTTAGAATAACACTTTGTGTTTTTGCTCGTTGTCCTTCCTCCGCAGGTCCGATTAGCGCGGTTGGCTACGTACGGTGCGAAAGAAGTTCAACGTACACACGTGCATACACGGACGTTCGCTCGCTCCCTCTCGGCGGGACCGACCGACGGTTGAGGAGACGCTCGCCGCCCTCAGCTCGCGCGTTGCGTCGCCGAGAGAACTGCTCGAGCGAAAATCTCCGCGCGTTGCTCGTCGTGACCGCTGGAGCTGCAACCCGAGACGATTGTCCAGCGGAGAGAGAGTTTATTACATCCCGGGAGCCTCCTTGATAATTGGTTTATATATTTTTCCACCGAATGAAGCAAAATAATCGCCGCGGCGGAAGCACGTGCGGGCGTCGTTTGCCAGCTGTGTAGCCTCTTCGCAATCGCTGGAGAGATTCTTTTGAGGGAATCTAAGGGATACAAACGCCGCATGATCAATGTTTTGACTGATGGCCCTGAACCGCACGCAAGAAGACGAAAACAAGTTTACGACCAGCAAGAGTATGGACACACGGATAAGTCAACCGTGAAAGAGAACAGACGTAGAAGATAATTATCTAATAATTTTATTAAAGCAATAAATTACACGGCGAGGTTTGCCGGGTTGGCTCAGGGGTGAGATCGCCGAGCCAGCACGGATGAGGGCATGGGTTTGAATACTGGTTTGAGCCATCCAACGGGGATGAAATCTTTCAGGTTCCCACGCGCGGTGAGTGAATGGTCTCGGCCCGGTCACCAATGGCTCCACACGTGACATTTCCGTATTCTCGTGACCGCTTTTTCAGGAAAGTCCCGTCAAGCCTTTTCTGCAGTGGGAAAAATTTGGACCAGAGCTGGCTGCTGCTGCTGCTGCTGCTACTGACGACGACGATACCGATTCTGAAACTCGGTGTTTTCGCCAACTTTGTCGCGGTGACGTTGCTGGCAACCGGCCACTGCCGTCCCTCTTGCCGTTTTGTCTCGGGCGAGCAGACGCCGACGAGTGCACGCTGTTCGGACGCGAGATCTGTAAGATGGGACGCTGCACCAACTCCCGACCCGGCTACACCTGCCAGTGTCAGCCCGGCTACTTCTACAACGCCGTGAAGTTGCAGTGCCTCGGTGAGCCGGCGAGGGCGCGGGGGTTTGGGGGGGGGGGGGGGCTGTCGCGATCGCTCCCCGGCCACTCGCCGCACAAAACATCGGACGTCGTGTCAACGCGCTACCGGTCCACGGCTAACGTCACTTTGCAAATTATATTTGAGCCGGTCCCTCACCAACTGGCGCTTGCCAATGTGGTGAAGTATGCTCAAACGACCGCTATGATGGGGAAGTCTTTCATCCAACGTTGGATTGACAGGGCCGCAAATTTACGACATTTTCTTTGAGATGCTGTGGCATTTGAGAGATTAATTTATGCAAATCATTATCCTCATCACACCGCCACGCTCATTCTCTGCTCCCACATTCTCACTCCCACACGCTCTGCAGGCAGCGTACGCCACAATCTCACTCACTCACTCACCAATTCTGCGCCATTTGACCCTCTCCGTCTCCCCTGTCTCTCGTTTCTCGCAATCGCTACTCACCCCCCGCCCCCCGTTCTCTCCTTCGCTCTCTCGCTCTTCCTCGGACAAAGTAGCGAGGAATTCGACGGTAAGAGTCGCTAAATCGAAATGTCACTGACAACTTCATTCGCAGGGAAGGATTTTATTTTTTTTCAGTTGGTCGCTCGATCATCATCTCACTTAATATTTCAAATCCAGTTTTTTTTTTTCTCCGCGCCTCCGGCGTTTGGTCGCGCATTGTAGATGGGGGCCCCTCTAATTTTTTTCCCGGTAAACACGCACATTTTAGTTTTTTTGTGTTTTGCCCTCGCTCGAATCGTTAATTTACATTTGACCGTACCGTTGCCAAAGACTTGTCAGATGGATAGGGTTTCTAACAGCGTATCGAGTAACCCTCAGTGAAATGTTACATTTCAGTCTTGGAAACCACCAAGGAGGGGGGGGGGGGGTGTGGGGGGGCGGGGAGTCGATTCCTCTTTTTTTTTTAACCTCCCATTCCCCACGGCGGAGGACGTTTCAGCCACCATCTGAAACCGTTCAGGGGGTGAAGGGGTGGGGGGGGGGGGCCTCCGTGGCTCGGGCTTCCACGGCCGCATTTTTTCACCAAACCGCAGCTCCGCGCCCGCGCCAGGCCAGGCCGGGCCGGGCGCGGGCGGGGGGGGTGGGGGGGTCCAGGCTGCCGGGCCCAGCACCGGGCGAGCTTCCTCCCCGCGGGGGACGCGTCTTGGCTCGCGTTACCCGCAGCACATTTTCGCCATTCATGTAATTGTGTTGGTTTTTCCACGGTCCCGTGAAGCTATGTGTGTGCGCGCGAGCGCACGCGCGCGCGTGGCTGTGTACGCGTGTGTGCCTGCGTTTGCGTGTGTGTGTTTTTGTTTTGGGGAACGGTGGCGCAACGGTTAGCGCCCTGCACTACGAACGAACCCGGCGACGCGACTTTGATTCCCGCTCGCTGGCCACCAACACCAGTGACGATTATTTGAACATTTTCCTGGGTCGACTCAGCCTCAAATTAATATCTGGTGCGATATATAAAAAGAAATCGCCACCGAGGAGACAAAAGCAGCCGGGCGTGGTGCTAGCCAACCACCCCCTCGTGTGCCGTGCCGACCTTAATAGGTGCTCGTTAACAGCACTTGTCCCAACAGTCTGTTAAGTCTATAACGGGGATCTTTGTCTCTATTTGTATGTATGTGTGCACGTAACTGTGGGGAGCAAAAGTGTAGTGGTTAGCGCGCTGCGAAATAAACCCGCCGACCGGAGTTGGATTCCCGCTCATGGCCAACACCAGCGACGAATGTGAATCGGTTGTGGGCCTCTTTGAGCACCTTGCGTGGTGTGTAAACATTAGCACTGGGGAGGCAGCCAAGCATGGTGCTGGCCACCCACCTCCTCGTGTGCCGTGCCGGCCTTCGTTGTCACTCACACAAAGACAAAGATCCCTCATATAGCCTTTTGAGCAGACTGTTAGGGCAAGTGCTGTTAGGCCGTGCGCCATGCACGGCCGCCTTTGTCTCCCAAGTGACGATGTTTACACACCGCACCAGGTACTCATTTGAGGCTGACTAAACCAAGGCGAGGCTCAGAACTGGTTCAGATAATCGTAACTGGTGGCGGCCGTGAGCGGGTGTCGCCGGGTTCGTAGTGCAGTGTGCTAACCGCGACGCTGCCGCTCCCCACACACACTCGCACACTTGGCCACACACTTACACACAACAACAACCGCCATTCGCCACTAGGTGGCGGTGACGTCACCACGGCGCTTGTGCCAGGCTAGGTGCACGTTGAGGCCACGTGAAGTGTCGAACGCCCGCTGGCAGAAGGTCACGGGGCAGACCCAGGTGCCCGTGGGTCCACTGACTGAGACGACTGGCTGATGCACCACAACTCACACACACGCTCACATACACACCCATGGCACTTTGCTTACCACACACAAACATTGGCTCGCTACACTGCAGGTCACAAAACCTCTCCTTCTGCCTTGCCCCCCTCACACTGCTCAACTCTTCCTCCTCCCATCATCGTCTCTCTTTCAAGAGTTCTTGCGATAACCTCGCTCAATTCAACGAACGCGCTCGCTCTTATTTATCAGTAGCGCTAACCGCGTGTTCGCTGTGCGCGCTTGGCGTTTCCAGCCAGCCAGCTCTCCTCAGCAACCGCGGTTACAAAAACACAAAACATCGCCGTACAATTCCCACTCGCCCCCCGCACCTCCCCCCCCCCCCCCAAATTCAACCACAACGCGACGAATCGGAAACGCGATTTCACAACAATAACAACACTCGGCTGTCAATTTTTTTTTTTTTAACAATTGAATCCCAGCGTTTAATAAGATAAAAATATATAAAATAAAATAAAAACATCGACCCGTAACAATTTAACGGCTCGTTTAAGGAAGCCTGGGCGCGGATCCCTGCGTCGGAAAGCGACCGCGCGCTGCGCCCGTTGCGACGAATATCGAGCGCGAGTGGATGGGCGGCGCTGTGGCTGCCAGGGAGTCAACGCCCCGAGGCCCGGTCTGCACTTCAAGATTTCGCTCAACAGAGACCCCACCGAGAGAGAGAGAGAGAGGGGGGGGGGCGGCAGGGGGCTCGCTGGCGCCACGGCCCCGACGCTTTACGGGCGCTGTGCTTTGCGCCCGGGCTTAACGTGGGAAGAGCGATGTTGGCGTGGGGGGGGGGGGGGGGCAGGGGTGGCGCGGTGGGGGGTTGCAAGGATGGCGTTGGTCAGGAGATGCTGGAGGAGGAAGGTCAGAGAGTTTGTTTTTGGCAGGACCTCCAGCAGGAGCCGTAAAGAGTCTTAAAAAAACACACACACACAGAGAGAGCGTGTCATCGTTGTTCTGTTTTGGCTTAACGGTCGGGACGCGCTGGTAATGTGGAAGCAGAGGTCGCCGCTTACATCGATTTGATATCCTGACGACGCAGTTCAGGCGATGGAGCGAGTTTCTTTCATCCTCCCGTGCCGCACTTGTCCACCCAGTGGTCTAGACGGGGTCACGGCCCGCGCTGAGTCGTCGGTCGGCAGGTCCCAACAATAATTTCACGGCTGCACCTTTCCCTTCAACGATGGTCGGTCGCAGCGGCCACAGAACCCACGGGTTCCCGTCGTGGGCACGCACGGTCAGCTTCCTCCGCAAGCGCCGCCCACGAATCTCCCACTGCACGGGCGCGGAGGCCGCGAGAGTCGAGGCATCGTGGGCGGCGATGCCGCGATGCGGCGGCCTTGTCTTTGGCCCCGGTTTATTTTTTGGTTGCCAGGGGGGGTGAGCGGGCAAGTGGGCGAGCGAGTGAGGGGCCAGCGCTGCGTGCGCTAAAAGCCGGCTCATCTCCTAGGAGTCCGATAAATAAAGAGCGCTGTCAAAATAAATAATCCCATGCGCGTGTTTAATTGAATATTTACTGCACATTTGGTTTTGGATTTTTTTTTTTTGCAAATGGTATGGATTTGAATTCTTAAAATGTTTTGTTGTTGCTACATTTCATATATTTCTATAATTACGTACATCTGGGAGCTGTGGTCCAGTTTCTGATCCATATGTCATAGTAGGTAACACACACTGATTACGCGCGTCTGGGCACACCGTGCACGTTGCTTTTCATTATTATTCCAAAAGCGCCCCAAACTTTCTCTCGTCCACCTCTCCGGTTCATCGTTTTGATCCCCAGGTTCCACCTTCGGTAGCTGCCCTAGGTGCGCATGCTGGGCTCTGGTGTTCCTCCTGCCACGTTCCTGTTGCCGTGTTCCTCCTGCCGTGTTCCTCCTGCCGTGTTCCTCTGTCGTGTTCCTCCTGCCACGTTCCTCCTGCCGTGTTCCTCCTGCCACGTTCCTCCTGCCACGTTCCTCTGTCGTGTTCCTCCTGCCGTGTTCCTCCCGTCATGTTCCTCCTGCCGTGTTCCTCCTGCCACGTTCCTCCTGCCACGTTCCTCTGCCGTGTTCCTCTGTCGTGTTCCTCCTGCCACGTTCCTCCTGCCGTGTTCCTCCCGTCGTGTTCCTCCTGCCGTGTTCCTCTGTCGTGTTCCTCCTGCCGTGTTCCTCCTGCCGTGTTCCTCCTGCCACGTTCCTCCTGCCGTGTTCCTCCCGTCGTGTTCCTCCTGCCGTGTTCCTCTGTCGTGTTCCTCCTGCCGTGTTCCTCCTGCCGTGTTCCTCCTGCCACGTTCCTCCTTCCGTATTCCTCCTGCCGTGTTCCTCCTGCCAATACCTCGAGATGTTTCGTGGGCTTGTCGTACGAGACTTTTTGCTCGTACTTAATCTCAATCCCTGCTTTGCAGCCTTTCTTGTTAATACGATACCAACAAATCAAATCTGAAGGTTGTTAATAATTTCTCCGATCATCTCTTTATCGACACCAGCTCGAGCCTCGTGTAAATCACGTGACTTCTGTGAGCACCACTTTGTGGGGGAGGGGGGGGGGAGTCAACGGTGGTTGCCCTGCGGACAGACTCACCCCCGCCACATGAATGCGGAGTTGTTACGGGGCGACGAACGCCGCCGCGTAGATACCCGCGCGAGCCGGCGATCGAGTTCGACTCCGACCCCGTTACATTTGTTGTTGCGCCGCTCTCTCCCCGCGCGCGGCCGGCTCGGACCTCCGCAGACATCGACGAGTGCCAGAGCCCCGAGAGCTGCCTGGACGGGCAGTGCTACAACAGCGAGGGCAGCTACAACTGCTTCTGCACCCCGCCGCTGGTGCTGGACGACACGGGCAAGCGCTGCGTCAACCGCAGCGGCCCCGCCGGTACGCGCTCCGCGCCAGAAGCGACAGGCGGCGACGCAAAGTTGAGGTGGCGTGGGAGGTGGGGGTTTGGGTGGTGGGGGTTGGGGGTGGTGGGGGTTTGGGTGGTGGGGGTTGGGGGGATGGGGGGTTGGGGTGCAGCAGAACGGAGGGGAGCTGTTGCCGATAGAACGCGCCAAGGCTTGAGTCGGATTGATTAAGAAAGGAAGGTCAATAATGGCGCGAGCCTTAACCGTTGACCCAAACGCTTACCACACGGCGACCCATGCAACCGCCTGCTGCACATACGTGTTGTCAAACTTCTTTCGCACCGTACGTAGCCAACCGTGCTCGTCGGAAGGTGCCTTACCCCTAACACCAACCTTCTAGACCGACCAGCCATCCAGCCACGAGTACTCGTTCTCCCGCCGATCCGAATTCCTAGGCCTAACCATCGCCCCGGCACAAACACCCCCAAGGCAACCCCCAATGTCTCCCCTCAGCCTCCCCTCCCAAGGTTAAGCCCCTGCCCCCTACCCCCTGCCCCCTACCCCCCGCACCTCCGCCGCACTCCCCACAACTCAGCCCAAGTCGTTGAGCCCCCTGCTTAGACCCCACCGTCGTGCCGTGGTGGACGTTCCCTCCGCTGTCCGCGCACTAACCGAAGCGGGCTCGCTGATTGAGGAGGTTTGGATCGGGGAGAGACCCCCCCCCCCTCCCGCGGGGGTCGTGCCGAGCGCTGTCGATCGATCTGCGTTAGGGCTTGCGATTGGGTGGGGTGGGGGGCGCTTTCTACCGGCGTAAGTGTCACACTCCAGAGGCAAATGACTCGGATTGCTGACGATGGGCAGTGGCGCACGATTGTATGTGTTTAGCGTGAGGTCTAAGAGAGCAACGTGTAGCTTTCGACTGACCCTTGCCTTATGAGAGTACCAACCGACCAGCAGGCAACTTACCACAACGGGACTTGTCGTGGGAAAACTTACAGATTAGCCAGTACAGCCACCTGGACAATCCGGGTAATCATCCTGGGATAACCGGGAGGGGCGGCAAACCCAAGCGATCTACGTCTGAAGATGGGCCATTACTCGAAACGTCGCCTATTTCACACGTATATATTCACTATTAGAGCCTCACACACCGGTGTTGCTGTTGAGTTTGCGTTACGGGAGGGATGTCGGATGGCCGTGTATGACCGCACCGCGCCCCCCCCGCCCGCCCCCACACAGACGAGCACCTGGACAACGTCCACGTGGACATCTGCTGGACGGAGCTGTCGCGCTCCTTCATGTGCAGCAAGCCGGTGGGACGCCAGACGACCTACACGGAGTGCTGCTGCCTCTACGGCGAGGCCTGGGGCCCCGAGTGCGCATTCTGCCCTCCCAAGTCCTCAGGTGCCGGCCTCTGCAGACTCCCAAAGGGGGGTGGGAAGGGGAGCTCTGGCTAATGGCTGGGTTGGATGGTTAGGTGGGATTAGTGGGAAATCCTGCTGTTTGGTTGGTGCTAGTGTATGATTAGCGAGATGACTAGTTGGTTAGAGTCAGTAGGGAGCGATAGTAATTGTGTGTGGCTAGCTAGATGGTTAGTTGGTTAGAGTCAGTAGGGAGTGATAGTAATAGTGTGTGGCTAGCTAGATGACTAGTTGGTTAGAGTCAGTAGGGAGTGATAGTAATAGTGTGTGGCTAGCTAGATTACTAGTTGGTTAGAGGCAGTAGGGAGCGATAGTACTAGTGTGTGGCTAGCGAGATGACTAGTTGGTTAGAGTCATCAGGGAGCGATAGTAATAGTGTGTGGCTAGCTAGATGGCTAGTTGGTTAGAGTCAGTAGGGAGCGATAGTAATAGTGTGTGGCTAGTTAGATGACTAGTTGGTTAGAGTCAGTAGGGAGCGATAGTACTAGTGTGTGGCTAGCTAGATGGCTAGATGGTTATATATATGTGTTATAACATATGTATCTTTCCTGTAACTGGAAGAACAACAATCTTGTTACATATATGTTTTTGTTTTATCAACCCAAATGTTGCTCATTGTGCGAGTTCACCCAAGTGGCACCTTGACCGACGCGTTTCGCTAACGATGCTGCGCGGAAGAGTTGGCGGTGCCCAGCGTTTGTCGAACGGTGGAAATTACTTCATTGGGAAACTCGACCTTGTGCCATGGAACGGGGGGGGGGGGGTGGGGAGGGGGGATGGGGGGTGGAGGGAAGAGGGGGGTGGGTGGGGAGGAGGTGGGGGTGGGGGAACGGGGGGTGGGGGGTCGGTCCCGTTCGCCGTTGCGGCACCGCCAAGGCCAAACCCGTTGACGAACCCGCCGAGCGGTTGCATAAATAACACGCGTTAACGCCGTAATTGTTTTAATTGGCAACCCCCAGACCCGAGCGCATGAAGCCAATCGCTCTGAGTTCCTCCACACCTCAAGAGTCGCGCGGCAAAACCGGCGGAGAAAGCCGGAGAATTCCGGGGGTCGAGTAAACAGGCCCTTGGCTCGGGAACGCGAACCGCGTCACCGACAATGCTACGAGCGCCGCGCGGTTAACCGAACTCATTTCCACGCGATATCTTGATGGAGTTCCCCCAGCCAGCTTTCCGCGGTTGGCTTGTGTCCCCCGCGGCTTTCTAAAACGTTTTAAAACACGCGAACATGGGTTTTCGCGACGGCGAGCGTCGGGCAAGTATTTCCGTGAATTAACTTCTCTCACATCGGCGATGGGTGGCGTTGGTGTTGGGTGGGAGGAGGGGGGCGGTGGATGGGGGTTCATTCACTTTCACCTCGAACGGCACGCGGTGCGAAAGTTCCCGCGTTGACATCATCATCGGGCCGTCGAGTCTCCGCGCCGATCGACGACGCGACGTGCCCGCCGCTCGTCAAGATTCCGCTCCGGACCGCAGCGTGGAATTCTGCAAAAACTTCACTCTTTTAACTCTTGTTTAACCCCTAGTGCGGTCCACCGTGGCCAATTTTTTTTTATTCTGTAAAAAAAAAATGATTAGAGCGATACAGATTCTATTTTCGTAGTACTTTTTTTAAAGAAAAGAATTCCGTGACTTTGTGCCGCACGGGCCCTGTTTCGTGGGTGGGCTGGGTGGGGGAGGGGGTGTGGTTGTTATGCATGCCTTCTGTGAGTTAAGGGCAGCTGTGGGATTTCGTCTCTCTAATTATAAAATTGAAATTGCTCTAAATTAATTTAAAGCGCGCACATTTGGATCCGAAATGAAATACGGTGCGGTCGTATTTTCATTTCTGGCAGCGCATCCACGTCCATCGTCGCTTGCTTTGCAGTGACTCAGAAGTGTCCCAGGGTGACTTCACCCTGAACGAGCGCGGTGTCCTCAGATCTGAGAGGCTAAGCAGGTTTGTGCCTGCTCGGTCCTTGGATGGGTGGCCACCACCAGGGCTTGCCAGGTGTTGTAGGCGTGACGGGGAGGGTGCGGTTGCGGGGGGGGGGTGGCCAGGGTATGACAGTGCTGAGTGTCACCCCCTTTGGTACAGGGCGGTGAGTTTTCTCCGGGGTCTTCCGGTTTCCTCCCACGTGAAATCAAATGCCCATGAATGGAGTTGGTCAAACGTCCCGAGATCCCAATGTAGCAATGGCACCTCCTCAAATCAGCCTCGAGGCACGACGAGGCTCTCCTGGACAATTCACCGGTGGCCATTCTCGCTTACCATTGACCGTGACGCAGGAAGCCACAAAATCACAACTCTGGACACTGCCGTCGAAAAAAAAACGCAAGCGTTGCAATATTTGTTTTTGGAATTGCTACCAGCAGCAATGCTCCTAATAATTCTCAGTCGCACCAGAGTCAGCTGCGCGAAGCCAAAAGGTCAGCTGCGAGAGGTCGCTCGCTGGTGTTTGGTGTTTGTTGTGAGGCGTCGTCCGTGGCCACGGGGGGGGGGGGCGGTGGGGGGCGGGGGGTGGCTGCCCTTGGTCTTGAATAGCTTTGTGGAATCGTCACCGATGTTCAGGGAGCTGGCACCGCCTAAACGCCAGGCGGCAGAGACAACTGAAGCCGAGAAAACATTCTTGAAACGGATACAAAGGAAATTGAAAGCACACTTCATGGAGACATTTGTCACACGCTTCCAAAAAGCGCGTCACCGCTGAGCGTGCCCGTTGTTTTCCGCACGTCGGGAATTTTGGCCGCATCGTTTGCTTATTTCTTTCATTTCTACAACTTCCAAAGACGCTCTTCAGGTTATTTTAAACATTTCATATTATTTCACGATTCCCGAATCGGCAAAGACAGGATGCGATTGTCTCATTTTATATATCTTTTGGCCCGTTATCAAAATTGCGATACGTTGGATTATTTCTCATTTGGAAATTCTGCGTCACGTCTCGTTTTTTTCTCTTCAACGTTTTATTTTGCTGACGTTCAAAACACGAACGTTGGATTTTTTTACGTGTGCCCAACCGGTGTGCCCAACCGCTCAATGCCCCCTTTTCCTTTATTTTCTAAAACCTCGTCGCCGGTGGCCTCATCCGGATCATCTCTTTGATTACGTCGCACGTGGGTCTCGCTCCGCTCGCGATCGTACCGACGGGGAAAGTTGTCAAACGCCACCATTGTCGTCACGGCCCCCCACCCACCCCCCTCTGCCCCACCCCCCTTGACTTGCACCAGGATCCGCAAACTTGACGGCGGCTCGCGGCTGCCTCGAGACGCTGCCACTCCCGTGATCGTCCCGGGAGAGTTCTCCAAAATACGCCCGGCCTCTCCTTATTTTTAACCTCGCGCCCTTTAAGTCCTCGGTTTCGCTTCAAATTCCACGCTTTGCAGGTGGCTGGGTTGGCAGCAGAAGGTCAAGTCGCTGACCTGGGTTCGAATCCAGATTTCGGGCCGGGGCCCGCGATTAAACCGGCTTCCCGAGTGTTGCGAATCGATGCCTTATAGCCGGGTCGCCAAATATGACCGCACACAAAAACATTTATGCTGAGCATAACTGACTCTGTCTGCTCCTCGCATAAGTGGGGCGGGCGCTCTTAGTACCTCGGTCTCCGACGATTGAAGCGATCCGCGCTGCCGCCGCGTGAATTCTTCGCTTTTGTCCTGCGATGACGAGTGCCGTACCGGCGATGACGAGTGATGGCGAGTGATGACGAGGCATGACGAGCCATGATGAGCACCGTACCGGCGATGAGCACCGTACCTGTGATGACGAGTGCCGTTTCCGGCGATGGCGAGTGATGACAAGTGTTGCACCGGCAATGATGAGCGATGAAGAGCGCCGTACCGGCGTCGACGAGCGCCGCTAAGCTACCCAGAGCCCCCGGTCGCGTGCGACCGCTTCGTGCGTTTCTGCCGACCGCTGACGTGGACATTCCTCAACTTCTCTGGGAGTTGTGAGCCGTCGGCCAAGGTTAGAGATGCTGAGCTGGCATCGCCGAATTTCCTGGGACCCAATCCGGGTTTTGGCCGTCCCAATGATTGAGCTGGGCACTCCAGTGCGGTGAGTTGATGATCTCAGCCTGGTTACCGACAACTGCGCGGCAAAATATCATCGCGTTTTAATTTCGGTTTTCACCTAATTAGGATGAAGTCCAACACCAAGAATTAAAAAATATCAGTTTAACACGTAGGCTTTCGCTTAATGCATAATGCACGTTGCCTCAGTAATCCCCCCACCTCCCCCCACGTGGCGCAAGAGCGCAGAAGCGTGGTCACCACATCCACGCCTCTATATAAGGAACGAAACAGTTGGACTTCTCCTGATGAAGCAAGTTGTAGTTAGTGGCGAAACGTCGTACTCAGATTGTAAATGCTGTGGCTTGGCTCTCCAACACACCGGTGTGCTGTACTAGTGACGAATTGGCCACGTTCTGTTTACGTGACAACCCTTACTAGTTGGCTGTGTTGGGTGGTGGCGGGTTTTAACGACACATTTATATATTTATGCGATCTAACCCAAAAAAACCTCTATTATGGATAAAAAATATCAGTTTGAGTGTCATTCGACAAGCACCAATCCCAAAGCAGCAAATCTAGAAGAGTGCTCTGACTATTGTCTAATTTAAAAAAAAACATTTTTCTGAAACTTTCTGAAAATGTTTTGTATAGGCAATCTTGTACTAATAGCACAGTTGGCTACATACTGCATGAAAGAAGTTCAACATATGCGCTACACCCTCGGGATATTACACTGCCTACTCTGCCGGATTTCCAAATGCTCTCTTTGTCCCACGATGCTGACATCGCACTGGCCAATGTCAGAGGTGCCCTCATTTCTATTCGCTTCTTTGCAACGCTCATTTTGTATGCACGTATGTATGTTGAACTTCTTTCACACCGCACGTAGCCAACCGTGCTAATCGGAGGCGCCTCCATCATTTTGGTGACTCCAGGTGTCACTCTTGCACACGAGACTATGCCCATGTGTCGACCACCACCCCCCGTGAAACTCGAAAGATGGCAAGCTACCATTCTTAGATGTTCTGTTTGAGAGGAGACCTGATGGCTCATTGGGGCATTCTGTCTACAGGAAACCCACCCACAGATTCCTACTTGAAACCTGATTCCCACCACCACCCAGCCCAAAAGAATTATCTCATCAAAACTTTATACCATAGGGCTCATTGCATTTCGGACCAACACCACCTGACCAGTGAATTAAAACATGTACACCTGGCCCTCAAAAGGAATGGTTACTCTGACCGTACCATCCGCCAAGATGTTTCTCCCTCCATACAGAAACAACCACTTGATACTCCGGTCAAAACCATCACTCTACCATATATAGCAGGCGTTACTAAAAAGATTTCCAAAATTCTAAACAAACACAAGATCCAGGTCTGGTTCAATACGGTACACAAAATTCGTGATCTGATCCCATCCGTGAAGGATGTCATTCCTGACTTAGAGTACCCCGGGGTTTACAAATTGAGTTGTACCTGCAGTGATTGCTATATCGGGGAGACAAAGCGACATGTCTATGACCGAATTCGCGAGCACAAATCAGATTTGAAACACGGCAAAACAAATTCTTCTGCCGTAGCTGATCACTGTTACAACGCTGTCGGTGATCACGATATAATTTTCTCCGATACCAAAGGTTCTTTGCAAACCCACGGGTTTTTATCAGAGATTTGTTCACGAGGCAATTCAGATCTACACAGACACAATTTCAACCGAGAAGATGGTTTCAAAGTAAGCAACCATTGGAAAGATGTTCTAAATCTAACTAAACATTAAACTAATTTCAATGGTACAGTATATTTTTTCAAGTAGTGGTACCCCAAACTTTCGCAGCTCTTATAAATTCCCTTTTCACACCATCAATAGGTAAACTCCCCCCCCCCCCCCGCGCCAAACTGCAAGTCCACCGGCACGTACACCACCTCTTTTCTAAAATCGGCCAATCAAATGATAATTTTTATACTAATTTCTTTGTCAGGACACCGTGTTTGATCGCACACAGTTTAAAGGTCCGCGGTCTGAGCGTGGTTGTGTTTCGCTAAATTTTCCTGTTTGATTTGTACTAGGTGCCTCGGTGAATGTATATGCTCTGACTTTAACATAGCTATTTCTGTGACCAGTTACAAGCGAAATCACTCAGCAATTTCAATGCTAAATTCTATGCTAATTCCTTTGTCAAAGGGTGCCTCAGCGGATGTGTATACTTTAACTTAGCTATTTCAATGAGCTATTTCAATGCTAAATTATATGCTAATTCCTTTGTCAAGGCACTTGGCCTTTTTCTTCTCACACAGCTTAAAGGTCATGATCTAAGCGTGGCTTTTCTCACTCCAGCGCTGTCCTCCAGACAGTCTCGTCCCTTCACCTGATGAAGGCCGCTTGTGTTGTGGCCGAAACGTCGTGATTTTTTGTTATTTTATTTTCACCTACGTGACTTTACCCAATAGAACCAAAGGGTATGGATCCTAGCAGTCACGAAAGCTTTAAATCTAGACTCAATATTCTACACCCGCCTATCTCTTACCACGAGCTCAACCAGCGTCCCTTTGTTCTCCTTGGCCGCTAATCCCTCCCCCTCCCATCTCAGACGACTACGCGCTGCTGTGCAACATCCGCATGAGGACGGACGTGGACAACTTTGGCCACTCGCTCGACCCGTCCTTCGGCTATTCCGGGCCGTACGGCGGCATTGGTGGTGACGGCGCGCCCGGCCCGCACTACCTGCCCGAGCCCAACTACCTGGACCGGGGTGCCGCGGCTGCCGCCGCCGGTGCCTCCGTGGGGTTCTACCCCGGCAACGAGGGCAACGTCCCCATCTTCCTTCCCGACGAAGGTGCGGCGGAGAGAGGGAAGCAGCTTCCCCCGTCGCCCGCTCGGCGTCGCTCACAGACCGGGCGCCGAGGTGGCGAGATGTTAACCACGTCGCCTGGTGTACAGGAGATCGTGGGTTCGATTCCGACCCTGATGCCTGCCAGTACGGTCACTCCGAGGTTAACGTCGTGGTTACTTTCTGGATCAAGTGCGACTTGAAGTAAAGCGACGTAAAGCGAAACCAAGTTCCAGGAAGAGGTTTTTCCTCGCCAGCCAAAGGCCATTGACATATTCAGTAACAATTTTTGGGTAATAACTATAAACAGACAATTTAATAGAGGTGTGAGTATTAACTAATTTCAAAGAAATAATATGAGCGACGGTTGCTTCGCGTTGAGCAATGGTTGCGTTGCGTGTGCCGCGTGTGAATGCTCGCGGTGGTGGTGGTGGTGGTGGTGGCGGTGACGACGGCGGCGCTGGTGGTGGCGGTGACGATGGCGGTGCTGGCGGTGGCGGCGGCGACAGCAGCAGGCTCGTACCCGTACCGGGAGGGGCTGCAGGCGGAGGAGTGCGGCATCTCGCACGGCTGCGAGAACGGCCGCTGCGTTCGAGTCCCCGAGGGCTTCACGTGCGACTGCTACGTGGGATACAAGCTCGACAACCTCAGCGTCGTCTGCGTCGGTGGGTGCTCGCTGGCCGGCGATCGCCGACGCGTTCCATCGCGGCCGTGACGACCACGGGTTGGCGTTAATCCCTGGATTCGCCGAAGCCCCTCCTCCTCGCATTATCTCACTCCTAAACTAAAGTAAAAAAAAAAACGTGAACTCTATTTTACCGGGTAAAGGCCCACTGAGCTCTTTCAGAAGCGAACCTAGCCACAAATGACAGCTCAACGAAATGGCTTATCACGTGGAAATTTATGGCAGCCAAATACTCTGAACGTACATTGATTCTAAATGTGGAGGAAAAAACCAGAGGACCCGGAGAAACATCCACGAGACCACGTGGAGAGAGACACGCAAACTCCAAATATGCAACAGGCGTCAGTGTCGGGATCGAACCAAAAACCTTCTGATCTCCGATTTGTGTTCACGTGCTACTCGGTGTATGTCACCCCCCCCCCACCCTGCCACCTCTGCGATGTACGTGGCGAAAATTAATTTGCCGTTGACAAAGAAAGCGAAATGAAAGCCGTGGATGGAAGCAGTGCAAGAAGTATGCACACTTGAATTGGAATGTCATCGAGAGACAGAATTAGAACACACGGGTTACGAGCCACTCGTGGCCATATTATATAGCGCCTTGGAACCATGAGGCTGGCTGCAGGCAGAGGAGGCGCTAAATGAATCTACGAAACGATATAAGACCTACGTACATATGTACGTAGGTCGAACTTCTTTCACACCGTACGTAACCAACCGTGCTAATCGGAGGTGCCACAACGACGATGATGATGCTCGCCCGTCGCCCTTCTGCTTTCAGACATCGACGAGTGCGAGGAGGAGCCCGCGCCCTGCGCCAACGGCCGCTGCCTCAACGCGGACGGCTCCTTCCGGTGCACGTGCGACGCCGGCTTCATCGCGTCACAGCGGGGCAGCCAGTGCCTGCCCATCCCGTGGGCCCTGCTGCCCGGCCGCTAGTGCCCGACGGCTCTCTCTGTCTCTCTCACGCACGCACGCACACACGCGCAGCCAAATGGGGTTTCCGGCGCCACCTCTGCTGGGAGCCGCCCGCAGCCGCCGCCGCCCACGGGGTATACGACGGATGGTTCCGAACGGAAGCAAAATCCGCTGGGGTTTTTTTTTGTTTCCAGCCGGCTCGTCCACGGGGTTGCGGGAGGTGGAGGGGGGGGGGGGACGGCTGGTTAATGTTGGGATGTGGCTCTGCCCTGCGCGCTTGCGAGGTCCGTACCGCGGGTCGTTGGGCTCGATGTCCTGACGTTTCACTCCCACGCGGCGGGAGCTACCTTCAGGAAATAAGTCCATCCTCCTGCGGAAGCTGGGACCACGCGTTCTGTGTTGGCTGAGCTGGCAGATTCTTCGGTGACCGAACTGAATCGGTGGAAACGGACTTTGTTCGCTTTTATCGATTCCATTGATAGATGGCCATTACCCGTCTCTCCTGAAACTGAATTGATTCGGTGGAATGTCATTGATTCACTTGAATTGAGTCGGTGTGAACTGACACTTCATTTGAATTGATTCGGTTGAATTTCATCTGTTGCATTAGTTCGGCTGAGTTGATTCGATCGCATTGGGGGTTGATTCTGTCAAGTCTATCCAGTCGAATGCATTCAGTCGAGTCGAAGCGGGCCCCATTCCCGAAAGAAGCTCCCAGCACGTGGGTGCGAAACGTCGGACGTCGCAGCGAACTACGCGCGGCGCAACCGGAAAATCACAACGGCGAGCTATGCAGCAGCAGCGACCACGAAACCCTACGCAATGTTGGTTTTGTAACCTTGGTACAGTATATGGGTGTGTGTGTGTGTGTATAGTCGAATACTTTTTGAAGGAACAAACCCTTTTATTTGAATGAAATGCCAAGACTGCATCCCTATGAATTATTATTGTTGATGTTGTTATTGCAATCGTATTACTCCCAAACACGACATAAACCACGCTGCTGCCTGCTGTTTGTATAGTTATCAAGTGCGGTATTTGAAGATTTAAATAAAACACAAGCAAGTTAATACGTTTCAGATATATATTAAATAAATGCATTATTATTATATATTTTTTCGCAGATGTTGTCGAACAGGGAGCGCGATGAGATCCTGTGTGTTTGTGTGTTTTGCTTCGCAAGTCCTTTATTCGGTGGCGAGATGTTCACTACCTCGCCTGGTATACAGGAGGTCCGTGGGTTCAATCCCGACCCTGACGCCTGCTGTATATTTGGAGTTTGCGTGTTCTCCCCATGGTCGCGTGGATTTTTCTCCGGGTCCTCCGGTTTTCCCTTCCACATTTAGAATCAACATCACGCGTTTAGAGTATTTGGCTACGATACATTTCCACGTGACAAGCCACTTCGTTGAGCTATCATTTGTGGCCAGGTCGCTTCTTAAAAAGTGCCACACAGCTCAGTGGGCCCTTACCTGGTAAAATAAAAAAAGTGTTTTGGTTCACATTTAATGAATTGCAGAAGTGTGCATTCAACAAACTCACTGCCACTCTTGTACAGTGCGAAGTGTAAGTCGCGCGCCTTGTTCACCGTATTTGCCCGTTTCTTAGCAGAGGTTCTACCGACGCGCCGACGTCGATCTGAAGCTAACAACAAGGAAGCGAAGCGTACGTGAACAGGCAACTTTTCAGGCCACGACGCTTCTTCACAGCACGTCGCCTGTGCTTCATTTACGCGCCGTGAAAGCAAAACGGGCCCTTTGCCCAAAACGTTGCCTATAAAATACCTATTCTTTGGTTCTTTCGGTAAAGTCACGTAGATAGAAGAAAACATTTTTAAAAAAAACCCACGACGTTTCGATCACAACACAAGCGGTCGTCATCAGGAAAAGGGGGTTGGCCTCTAAAGGCGAAACTGTTTTGTTTCGCCTTCTTTGGGGCCACGCGTGCGAGCGTGGTTTACAGCGCTCCTCCTCAAGCCCGCCCAGACGCGCGTTGTGGCCAACCGCGTGCATAAGAATCGCTGCGCTTTGACTAGAATAGCGCTGCGTGTAAACGCGGTTCGCAAATGACCCCTTGCAACCACTAGAGGCCCCTACGGTCACCCTCTTCTCCCCCCCGCCCCCACCCAAGTGTCTAAATTATGGGTCAGAGGTCAACTGGGCCCGTCGTCGTCCCTCTGGGATGGGTGAATTAAAGTCCACAGCAGTTGGTGGCTCCATGAATCTCATGTGGTATGGGCCACTACCACGAGGCATACCACTGATAAATGGCACCGTAATCAATCAATTGTCATCACTGTAATGCAATCCTCGCCACGCTAACCCAGCACTCCAGGTGGGCGGTGAGAGGTATTATTTAACCTGGCAATGCTGTTTGTCATTTTATCCCCCCCCCCCCCCAATCGAACGCCCAATCACTTCTGTGAAGGTGCGACCTAACTTGATGTTTGCATTATTATTACTGGACAACGGCAATGCGTGTTGAGCGTTCCGTGAGGTTGCCCGACAAAAGGTATTCGGAAGTCCTCGTTAAAGAGCAACGGTCTCCCCATCCCTGTTCTATGGCCACACTGGTCCCCGACATAGCAATGTGGAATTTCAATTCTTACTGTGCGCGAGACCTCTAACGAGAGTTGAGCACTGTTCGTAGAGTGGTTAGGTCCGGGGGGGGGGGGGGGGGGAAAGGGGGTGGGGGGGGACACTTTGACTAAACTTTTGTCAAAACATCCCACGTCCTCATCGGGACGTTTGAGGCACGCAGAGAGAACCGACCGACCCCAATCAATGGGTTTTAACAGAAGCCAGCCGAAACTTTGATGCGAGCAGAGATTCGCAGAATACGTTGCTGTGCCGTGTATATTTTACCTTTGCATGCGCTGCCGTGATGTCTGTTTGTTTCTTGTGGTGGCCTCTGCCCTGTGGTGCAGACCTTACGGTCTTTTGTTTGTTTGTTTTTGTCGCTGTTTTTGGTTGTAATTTTTTTGTCTCTCGATCGTTTCTCTTTTTCTCTTCATCCTGCCCAGCTTTTATTTTGGTTCATAATCGATTTTTATTTGTGGGGGGGGAGGGGTTCATATCGCCACCTAAGAAATATGTTGCGTCGTACACCCTCCGTCGACCCCAACACACACGGCCAATTATTATTAAAGTTGTCGCGTGAAACAAACGTGGCCGATGTGTTACTGCCGCAACAGCAGCAGCACCGTTCGTGAGTGGGGCGCCACGGTCACGAGATGTTCACTTCCTCTCTTGGTTGACAGGAGGTCGTGGGTCCGAACCCGACCCTGACGCCTGCTGTATATTTGGAGTTCGCACGTTCTTCCCTCCACGCGTTTCGAGTATTTGGCTGCTATAAATTCCCACGTGATTCGCCACTTCGTTGAGCTGTCATTTGTGGCCAGGTCGCTTCTAAAGAAGAGCTGTATAGCTCAGAGGGCCCAGAACACATGGAACAATTTGATAGTATGGACGTTTCGCTGGTAGTTACAACCAGCATTATCAGGCATTTTCCAACACTACCGGTGGTGCTGACGCAGTTAATACATACATTGGGCCACGTTTGTTCATCACGCGACAGCTTAATCAATTTGCTGTGTCGGGTGGTGGAGGGTTTACGACGCGACATTTTACAACACGTGCTTTTAACTCCCAGAATTAAAAAAAAAACTCAATTGTGAACTCATCGTAATACCGGTCGCGAAAGCCCTACACGTGTTCAGCTTTGGTTTGTTTGGCTCTGCGGTCCACGCGTTACTCGGACGGACGACGGAGGGGTGCGCCCACCAACCTTCCGTCCCATCGCACCGTTAAGACATTTGGACTCGATCACCGGTGCCTCTCGTCGGAGCGCTCACCCCGGATTCCCGGACACCACCCCCAGTGGCCCTTGGTGACGATGGGAATCGCGACGCGGGGAGAGTTTGCGGGGTGCGTCGCGATCATTCGTTTGAGCGGATGCCGTACGCGGGATGTAAATTAGCTGTGCGTGTAACTAGCACCGCGCGATGCTATGTATTATTACGACCCTGTACAACAACAACAACAAATACCGGCTATGTACTTTTAATAAATAAACAAAAACACGACACGCGTCTTGGCCGCACGAGCAGCTCCGGGGCGACTCGTCAATTCTATTCGCCAGAGGTCACGGGAGGAGGTCACGGGAGGAAGTCGCGTCTGCGTCCGACGCAGAAAGCCAACTCGTGGGGCGTCGTGAACGAAGTGGATGCGTGCGGCGCGCCATTGACTTCACGTGGCGGTGGCGGCAAGACGCTTCACGAGTCCACTGGTGTGTGCGTGTTAAACCAGCCGCGTTATAACTGCACGTATGAACAACATGAAGATGACGATCAAGACGTCATCGTGGCCACCGAGCAACGCATTCTTCCCTCCACCAGAGTCCACAGCTCCTGCGCGGTAAGACGCACGGCGACCACCCCCCCCCCCCCCCCCCCAAGACTTGCCCTCGCAGTATCACCACCACCACCATCTGGCCCTAGGTCCTCTCTGCTTCGTCCTCTTGTCGTACGGCTGCTGATATAGATGCAGAGCAGCAACTACAATTTCACAGGCAAGGTGGTCAGGCCAGATAACCACGCGTCAGGAGCAGCGGGGTGGCGTTGCTGCGATGCCTCCTTCGTATTTCCCCGAATCGCCAGACTCGTGGAGACTCACTCCAATGCCGGTCTTTGGCAATCGGCCCCCACGACCTGCACACACGTGTCCCACCCAGCGCAACGTGCAGACGAGACGATCGTGAACGAGCGATTAAGATTCTCGTGGGGGGGGGGGGGGTTGTTGCTTGAAGGGCCTACACACGTTTGCCGCAAAGCCAGTCGAGTCCGCGCTTTACGGTAGCCAAAAAATAATTATTTACAGCCCTTCGTCAGTCCACTGCTGGATGAAGACCTTTCTACGCCGCTTCGGTCACGTGGCATTGGCTGCGCGTGGTCGTTGTGGCGTGGTGAAGGGGTGTTAGCCCGAGCCCGGAATCGATCTCGGGGGGGAATTGCTGGATGCAAAGCGCTGTGTTGTTAACCACCGCCACCACAGCCTCCTTCCCACGAAGTCAACGTATTGAGGATTATTTGCATAAGGGCAGAAAGCTGTGACTGATTAACGCAGAGGTCGGCGTGGGCTTTGCGTGGCCAAAGTCAACTTCACATGACCGAGGATGTATTTGCATAGAGCATTACACAAGCCGCGCCGTCTCTACAACGTCCATTCTAAGTGAAGGTACAACAGTGGCGGGTCGTGAATTTCACACCGTGACACGAGGGCTATAGGCTATTGTCATTCGACGTAACCAACCCCATATTCACAGTGACAGCAACCTTTATCGAGTGGAATAAAGTGTAAATAACCTCTTGTAACAGCTCTCTCGCTAGTTCAGCAGTTCCACTGCTGGATTTATTTATTTATTTCCGCCTGAGGACGACCGCTTGTGTTGCGATCGAAACGTCGTGATTCATTTTACGTTTTCAACTTTGATTTGGCGCTTTCGTGACTGCAGGAATTACTCTTTGGTTCTTTCGGTAAAGTCACGTAGAAAGACGTTTCGATTGCAACGCAAGCAATCATCATCAGGTACAAATGAAAGAGAAAACAAACACAGTAAACTTAGAAATGTAATGCAATACAACACAGAGAGTCGGCTAACATAACAGTCAACACCCTACCTGGTTGATTACGTTCTTCCAAAGATTGCTACATTTAAGAGAGAGATAAAACACAGAACCGGAGACACAAAGAAAGACACACAAGCAGAGAGTGAGAGAGATAACACAGAGACACAGACAGAACCAAAGGGTATGGAATAAAGTGATTTAACACGAGAGTTACAATACACTAATGTCAGAGACATGAATACATGGTGACTGAAACCATCAAGGATGTACCACTAGTACGCAGTGTGACAGGATGCTGCATCACAAATAGACATCGCATAGCCCAAATCAATGTCATTCCCAAATAAACAAGAACAAACTCACAACAACCATTCACATTTACTCATACGACCACCAAGCAAGCAAAAATGCCAAAAAAACACAACGCAATCAGGATTCGACAGGCTTCCCCACAGAAAAAAAAATTCTAAAGCATCTAAAAATCTAAACGTCACGATAGAAAGTTTAAATAAATCTTAGATGATGCTACGTCACGTGCTAGGGAGTTTTACTTCAGTTAGCTAACTGGCCCTCCGATCACGCCACACGAACAATGCTGACGTAGGCGGCTAGGCCAGCGAGAAGGCTCCGGCGTGTCAAAGAATACGCCCACCATGACAAACTCGACATCCTATTGGTTAAAGAATATGACAATCAACAACATCGTCCCCATTTGCTTGAACAGCAGAGGGGATTCACTCGACATTCTGAAGGTCTCAGGGTAGATTTTTCACCCAGAGAGGCGGAGACAGCACAGGTGGAAAATCTGATTGTATAAAAGCTCTAGTTTATTAGCTGCACTGGAAGTAGTGCAACTGATGGAGAGAGTAGCAATTAAATTACATTAATAGACTGATGGGAACGAACTTTGTAAAATACATATAGCATTCATGAAATATATATTTAATTATTAAAATATAAATGTAAGATTCTGACAATTTCTAGGCCATTAGGTACACCGCATTTAGAAACACAGGTTTTTAGATTTATCCATAATAGAGGTTGTTGGGCTGGATTGCGTAAATATAAATGTGTCGTTAAACCCGCTACCACCTGACACAGACAATTGGTAAGGTTTGTATGGTGGCGGGTTTAACGACAAATTCATATTTACGCAATCTAACACAAAAACATCTTATGGATAATATTAGTAGCCAAAGCCTAAGTGTTAAACTGTGTTAGAGTTGTTGTCTGCTATGAATTTCCAAATTCATGTCATTTCGTTGGGCTATCAATTGTGGCCAGGTCGCTTCTGAAAAAGAGCTACAGAGTTCAGTGGGCCTTACCTGGTGAAATAAAATCGTTATATTCTTGGTTCTTTCGGTAAAGTCAACCGAGAAGATGGATTCTGGCTTAGCAATCATTGGAAGGATTTGATAAACCATTTCGGGTCTTAATTGATTGTTCACGCTTACTGTGGCTTTCAGACCGCATCCATTATATTCGTCTCCCCCCTCCTCTTTTCCGAACATAGATGACTCGTCCATCTGAATAACTACCAAATTGCTGTCCGTGGTGCTAACGTTTAAAAAAACGCCACTTTTTTCAAATTTTTTGCTGTGGTTTTGACACTTAATGATGATTGCTTGTGTTGCAGTCGAAACGTCGTGAGAATTTTATTGTTTTATATTTGTATTATTTGATTGTTTCCCTTCTACGTGACTTTACCGAAAGAACCAAGAATATGAATCCCTGCAGTCACGAAAGCTTTAAATCAAAATACAATCGTTATAGTTTCAACTCAATGGGCAGGCGATGGGCAGTGATATCCACAACCGTGCTGTGTAAGCGAGGGGCCCTCCCAAGACTTTGCCAAATCTCTGTTTTCCCGCACTGATTCCATAGTTGTCGCCCGATTCTGCTTTTAGGTTGGAGGAAAATGATGGGACGACCCGGGTCTCTGATTTATCAAAGGCCACGTGGGCGGCTGTCGTTGGGCGATGAGGGCCGACGTTGGCGAGGCCGTGTTTTGGAAGATTCTGCAATGAGCGGTCGTGGCACCAACGCTCACAGAGCCAGGGTTGTATAGGGGGATGGTCATCTTATTAACGTAAACCCGGAGTGAATTATGACTGGAACCGCGTGTCATCGAAGAAGAATGCGGGAAATCTTGCCACGTTTAAATTTTGACTTGAAACGTTTGTGACTGCAGGAATTCATATTCTTTGTTTGTTTCGGTAAAGTCACGTAGATAGAAAATAAATATTAAAAAAAAATGTTTTCTATGTATGTGACTTTACCCAAAGGACCAAAGAACTTGCCACGTTTATTTTGCTGCAACGGAACATGACGCACAGGGCACACGCTCAAAAAAACACACGTACTTTAAAATATGTATATGTTCACTGTCATCCTGATGATGAATCCTTCCCATGGCCATAGTCTGCACAATCACTGCAATCACCGTTGGCGACGGTGTGCAGGCACCGCTAACAATACAACTCAAACACTTTCATCAATAACACTGCAGCACATCCATTGCCCTGATGAAGAGGCCATTGCTCGTAATGGCGCCTAAAACACACGTTTAACCGGGGGTTGACCAGCGGACCTGTTGTGGCAAGTGTTTCCGTGCACCGAACGACTGACATCCATTTGAAGAATGTCTTAGGGGCACTGAGAGACTGACAATCCATCTGAAGAATATACTATGGACACCGAGCTGCTGAAAATCCATCTGAAGAATGTCTTACGGACACCGAGCGACTGACAATCCATCAGAAGAATGTCTTACGGACACCAAGCGACTGACATCCATCTGAAGAATGTCTTACGGACACCGAGCGAGTGACAATCCATCAGAAGAATGTGTTACGGACACCAAGCGACTGACATCCATCTGAAGAATGTCTTACAAACACCAAGCGACTGACAATCCATCAGAAAAATGTCTTACGGACACCGAGCGAGTGGCAATCCATCAGAAGAATGTCTTACGGTGCACCAAGCGACTGACACCCATCAAAGCGGGCACGGTAGTTAGAGAAACGATCGACTCGCGTTCCAAAAACCGCAAGTGACGCTGTTAAGAAGTGGTTGGGGGAGGTGGGGGTCCGTGGTTCGGGTCAGAGCACTGAACTAGCACCGCTGGTTTGAAATCCTCGTGTTTCAGCCATGCTGGATCTCAAGTGCGGCGAGTTGATGGGGGCTCAGCCTTGGTCACCAACGACGGCATGAGAAAAATAACAAAAAACAACCCATCACATTACATTCGGCAGACACGTTCCGCAGCAGGGTGTGCGGGAGAGTGATTGTCAACAGATTGGACAAACGGGCCTAATTATTGTTGCGTGTAGTTACTTGATGACTCTTACTTGTGTAGTGGGATCACTGAGAGACACACACTAACTCAGGAGGCAACACGTTTATTCTATGGACCACAACGGGATAACGACATAAACTGGGTCAGGACAGTCGGCACACTGCCTGACCCACGATGCCGAGCACAAAGACCGAAGACCCAGGGGAAGACGCAGCACGGAGGACTCCATTCCAGTAGACAGCCCCGACCCAGCCTCGGGACCTCCCTTTTATGCCCCCCAGCGTGGCCTGGCTCCGCCCTCAGCCACGCCCCCTTCTGGAACCTACCAGAAGGTTCTGGGCCATACCCCACGTGTTCCTTCTGTCACTTTTGGCCCACATCCTTACCCTGGCCTATCACATGCCCTTGCCAGCCAACCGGGCTGCTCCGTCCTCAGATGCCCCCTCTCTGCCAGCCACCAGCACTATGCCCCCTAGGAACCCGTTCCATGACATTGCAATGCCCCACTGGCAGAGAGGGCTACTACACTCCCAGTTTCCCTCTCTATCAGTCACTGGCGCGAGGCGCCGTAGTGACCCATTCTATGTCACTACACTTTCATTACGGCGATACACCCCGCTGCTCCAGACGCAGTTATTACGGCCTAACCACCTGAATGTGAAATTGTAGCTGTTGCTCTACATCTACATCAGCAGCCATATAAAGAAGAAGAAGAAAAAGACTCGATGACTCTAAGGTGTCATTGAAAGTCCTCCTCGGGAAAAAAACACAACCCCCCAACCCACCCCAGCCGTGACTTAGAGTGTCACTGTGATGGTCTCTCCGGCGCGGCTGGCAGCCGCCCATTCACGCTCCAAGCACGAGGCGGTCACGTGGCTCCGGGAGCCCGCAGACAGGGCCGCCTCCTGCCAAGAGAGACGGACGCACCGTTCCCGCCGCTCAAGAAATGCAATGAACCACCGACCGTCAAGCTCGAAAAACCAGGTTCGATCCAGTCTCTGGTAAGGGTTAGGGAATGGAGCCAGCAGTGGTGATTCTATGGCAGGGGGGTGCAAAGAAACCCCCCCTCCCCCCCAATGAACAGCAGGACCCCCATTCAGAGGCAGCTTTTCAGGATGGCATTGAAGGAAGAAGTCAAGTTCAATGTCATCCTGGGCAATGCCACTGGTTCAACTTCCAAGATTGCTTTGGTAGCCAAAGGGAGAACTCAATGTTTGGTCGTTAGAGAAGCCTTGACTGTTGATGACTACGATCTTCATGCTGCAATCGGATCTTCTCAATCATTAAATTGAAGGTAGGTGTGCCTCAGTGGGGGGCACACGGTTACAACACTCTGCTACGAGATTGGTGCTTATCCCATGACAATAAGACCAAACATTGTTCATTCTCGGAGCCAGGAATTTACCAAATTAAGTGCCAAACTGAATTTCAAAGGTTGTGCGACCATGAGTGACCGGGCTGAGATCATCCAACTCGCTGCACGCAAGAATCAGGTTTAATCAGAAGGCGGCTGAAATCCAGACGTTTTACCCGAAGGAGTATCAGCGGTGCCAGCTCGGTGTCTCTGAACTGTGAGTCGCCAACTTTTGCCTCGTCCATCCAATTTCCTCGAGAGCACCGTGCCAGACTCCATCACCGTGAATGGGGCAGATTGCACGGGCGATGTGCCGCCATGGTTTGTTTCATGAGTGATGTGACTCTGGCGCATTGTGTGAGGGTTCCGTCCGTGTGCTCTTTGCAGCAAAACAAATACTGAGGCTGTTATCGCTCCATTTGTCATCGGCAGGAGCAGCGGTGTATTGCAAGTGCGTTGTGAAAGCTGGGGACAATGAGTTTGATTGCCGATCACGGCTGACATCAGTGGCGAGTGATATCTGAAACGGCCCTAGGCTCGCTCAAACCTTCACCAACCTGCGTTACCCACAATGCCACACAACATCGTATACAATGCTCGTCGTTCAGGATTATATTTGTGTGTAAAATCTACGTGTGTAACTGCACGCTAGTGTGTAAAATCTATGTGTGTAACTCCACGCTAGTGTGTAAAATCTACGTGTATAACTCCACGCTAGTGTGTAAAATCTACGTGTGTAACTCCACGTTACTGTGTATAGTCTATGTGTGTAACTCCACGCTACTGTGTATAGTCTATGTGTGTAACTCCACGCTAGTGTGTATAGTCTATGTGTGTAACTCCATGCTACTGTGTATAGTCTATGTGTGTAACTCCACGCTACTGTGTATAGTCTGTGTGTGTAACTCCACGCTAGTGTGTATAGTCTATGTGTGTAACTCCATGCTACTGTGTATAGTCTATGTGTGTAACTCCACGCTACTGTGTATAGTCTATGTGTGTAACTCCACGCTACTGTGTATAGCCTGTGTGTAACTCCACGCTAGTGTGTATAGTCTATGTGTGTAACTCCACGCTAGTATGTATAGTCTATGTGTGTAACTCCACGCTACTGTGTATAGTCTGTGTGTGTAACTCCACGCTACTGTGTATAGTCTATGTGTGTAACTCCACGCTAGTATGTATAGTCTATGTGTGTAACTCCACGCTACTGTGTATAATAATCTATGGTGAGTGTTTAGCTCACCGCGATCCTGCGGAGCTGCAGAGCCGAGCGAACCCCGAGAAGCTCCTTCTTGAGATCGAGCAGCTCCATCTCGCCCTGCAGGAGCCACATCTCGCGCTCCTCCACCTGCAGGCTGCACAGGTGAGTGGCACACAGGCACGTGTGTATAAAGGAGCGTTCACACAGGTACGTTCACACAGGTGTGTGCATAAAGGAGCATTAACACAGGTGTGTGTATAAAAGCGTGTCCACACAGGGGCGTTTACACAGGCGTGTGCATAAAGGAGCGTTCACACAGGTGTGTATAAAGGTGTGTTCACACAGGTGTGTATATATGTGTTCACACAGGTGTGTGCATAAAGGTGCGTTCACACAGGTGTGTGTATAAAGGTGCGTTCACACGGGTGTGTGTATAAAGGTGTGTTCACACAGGTGCGTTCACACAGGTGTGTGTGCATAAAACAGATCCAAGAGATCCAAGAGGTGTACTGAATGTGGTGTGCCGGATACGAACGCATGTTCTGGCTCCACCGACACAAACAGGTGACGAACGTCAAAGCGCCGCCCGGGCACCAAACCAAGCACTTGACAGCGCCGGGCATTGATGACGTTGGATTGTTCCGTAAATGTTCAACTTAATGCTGCGGCGACATCTGCTGGTCGGAGGGCGGATCCCCTATGACAAGTGAGACGGATGTCTCTTTACGAAGAGCGATGGTGAAGCTCACGGCGTGTTCGATACTTTGAATCGTGACGCGCAAGAGTCGATTTTTTTTTTACATTTCTGTGTTTGTTACATAGTTGCATCTGTACGGGATAGAGTGCTTCCCCCTCGCACGCGCGGGTTTTCTCCAGGTGCTCCGGTTTCTTTTCACGTGTAAGCACTCGATAATTTGGCTGGTAACGCCTTCGCATTTAGAGGACCGCAGATCTTGGGCAACTCTCGTCGCCGCCCTCCCGCTCGTCCGTGATCACTCATCGCTCCCCCGAGTCGTTCTCCTCTCCGAGAGTGAGCGAAGGAGAATGCATTGCAAATGACACGACCACGGAGGGGAGGTGAATCTCCGCCCGCAACCACAGCAAGTTTTGCGTTACGCAAAGGACGTCAAAAGACTCGACACGTGAGCACCGGCGGCGGGCGGACGAGCCTAGCGACCGGCTCTCCCGCAAAGACAAAGATCCCCCGTATAGCCTTTAGCAGACTGTTGGGGCAAGTGCTGTTAGCGAGCACCTATGAAGGCCGGCACGGCACACGAGGGGGGTGGGCGGCCAGCACCACGCCCGACCCGCCTTTGTCTCCCCAGTGGCGACGTTTTACTACACACCGCACAAGGTACTGATTTGAGGCTGAGTCGACCTAGGGGGAGGCCCAAGACCGGTTCAGATAATCGTCACTGGTGGTTGGCCGTGAGCGGGACTCGAACTCGGGTGGCCAGGTTCGTAGCGCAACAAAGGGGGAACGGGGCTTAGCCCCATTCAAGCCGAGTGACCGGCCCGCCCGCTCACACAACCCGCGTCGTGAAACCTCCCACATCGGCGGCTCGACGGTGCGAGTGGGGACTGACGCGATCGATGGACCCGCGCAATTGAAATGTATTTGGGGTCGCTAGCGTCCAAAAGCCAACGACTTTTAGCGTGCACAGAAGAGGGGGATTAAAAAAAAAAGCACAACGGGAGCCTTCGAGGTCACCTCGAGCAGGGAGGGGAACGCGGCGCGCCGGCTGACGGAGCCGGTGACGCCCGCGTGTCGTCATTGCGCGTCGCTCGGCCCAAGGCGCCCCCTGCACGTGGCGACCTTGCCCGTGTGGACGGGAGGCCCGCCGCTCATGTTGGGGTGGCTCACCGGGCGAGCGTATAGGGTTCGTGGTGGTAACCTATGGGTCGATGGCATCGCTCAACGAAGCGGTCGACAATTAAATTTTGATTTAAAGCTTTCGTGACTGCAATGAGTCATCTTCTTTGGTTCTTTCGGTAAGGTCACGTAGAATGAGAATAAAATAATAAAATAACACAATAAAATTCTCACGACGTTTCGGCCACAACACAAGCGGCCGCTTGACCTTACCGAAAGAACCAAAGAAGACGGTCGACAAATTTGACGCAATCTCTCGAGCTTGTCTCCCGTCACTCTGTCACTAAACTATTAAGCTATTAAATATTTACTTTGAGCTTTTGTGACTTCAGGAATTCATGTTAATCGGGTCTTTCGGTAAAGTCACTTAGATAGGTTCAAATAAAATAACAAAAAAATAACAATAAAAACTACGACGTTTCGATCACAACACAAGCGATCGTCATCCTGATCGTCATCGTGATGACGATCGCTGTTATTTTTGTTGTTATTTTCTTTGAACCTATCTACGCGACTTTACCGAAAGACCCAAAGAATATTAAGCTATTATTTTTTTTAATTATTTTTGTTTTATTTTACCAGGTAAGGCCCACGCAGCTACATAGCTCTCTTTTTTAAGAAGCGACCTGGCCACAAATGAACTCAACGAAGTGACTTATCACGTGGAAATTTATAGCAGCCAAATTCCCTCGAAAGCATGTTTCTAAATGTGGAGGTGAAACCCGGAGGAGCCGCGTAAAAATCCACGCGACCACGGTGAGAGAGACACGCAAACTCCGAATGTACAGGCGTCAGGGTCGCGACCACCGCCTGTATACCAGGCGAGGTAGTAAACATCTGCGCCACCTATCGGTTTCGGGAGGCAGCATCGGCAGACGGGCGATGTCCTCCTCCTTCTGGGCGATGGCCGCCCGGATCCGGGCGAGGTCTCCGCGCAGATCGGAGACTCTGTCACCCTGCGAGGGGTGGCGGCTCCTCCTCGGCCTCTCTTCCTCCGCGGGCCTCTCCCCGGGCCTCTCCCCGGGCTGGCCGAGACCCGCGATGGCGGCGGTGAACGTTTGCAGGTCCGCGCCGCTCAGGGACTCTGCGCTCATCGTCGTCATCATCGTCATCATGATCATCGTCACAGTCATCATAATCATCGTCATCTTCATTTGTCAGAACCCTCGGCGCGAGAGCTCACAAGGTCGACTGGCGCTAGAGATGAACCCCCGTGCGGTTGAGTTTGCATAGAAGGTCAATGGCGTCCTCTGAGACGAGGCTCAAAAGAAAGCTGTCTCTGGTGAGGACCAATCAGTTTCAAGGACAATGCATCATATTTTCAGAGTACGTTTTTTTGTTTGCGTTCTGACCACAAATATTGTGGTTAATGCAGACATGATTCCTTGTAAAAGGTTTCAGTCTGGTGTTTTAACATCTTAACACCTGTTTTTGTTGCCAGAAAAAATGGGAAAACCTATTCTCACAATGTGAGTTTCGCTACAACCCGTTGGCCGTGTGATGGGTTCATCGTCACTGCCATCATCAGTGTCAAACAAGACGCAAACATTGCGCGCGTTACACAACGACAAAAAAACCATCGGAATTTTTGCTCAAGAAATCCATTGTGCTCTTCTTGGCATATGCACAGAGGCTGTCGGCTCTTTACACATTAAACCGTCTCGTTGGAAATGTGTAGGAGTTTTACGGCCTGCACTGTCAACATTGCGTTGCGATGGGATCTTTCCCCGTCATTTACAGCCCGGATGGCAAACACCATCACCATCATTATAATCAATCATTGAACAGCAAACGGTAAACCCAGCAATACATTGATGAGATTTTAAGTAAAACAAAAATGTGAATTTTAATTCTTGTTTTTAACAGTATATATGTTTTGATTTTAAGCTTTCGTGACTACAGTGATTCATATTCTTGGTTCTTTCGGTAAAGTCACGTTGAAGGGAAACAATAAAATAATAAAATATATAGAAAACAATAAATATATTCTATTATTTTATTGTTTCCCTTCAACGTGACTTTACCGAAACAACCAAGATTATAGTATATATGTTTTTTGTCTCTTAACCGTGATTTTTAAACATGTTATTGTTCGTTTTAAGGGCACGTGAGCAACACTTAGTCTGTGCTGCTCTCCAGTTTCCTGGGTAAAAAGTGGGCTCGGCTTTTTGCCCAATCCGGGCCCAGATGGCTCAACAAACTTAATCGACTAACGACGCCACAGAAACGTCGACGGTTGGGAGTGAACGGACGGACAGAGCCGCCCTGCGTAGCGGGGAAGTGGGGCGGGGGGGCGGGCGGGTGTAGGTGAGACGGGGGTCTCACGGAGGAGCGAGTCGACGGCGCGCGCCTCCCGTGAGTGCGTCTCGCTGTAGAGGGCCGAGAGGAGCCGCTCGCGCTCGGCCCACGAACGCAGCCGCAGCGACTCGAGCGTCTCGGGGTCCATGGAGGCCAGGTGGCGCCCGGCGAGCCGCTCGCCTGCGGCAAAAGCAAAGCGACCTCTCGTCTCGGCTCGGTCGCCCGTTCGGTTGGTCGGCGGGGATTGATGGTGACGATGATAATGGATGCATTGTAATTCGATGCTGGTGGGGATTATGACGAGTCAATCCTAGGCGAGATGTGTGTTGGCAAATGTTGCAACTTATTGAAGTGAACTCCGGTCATCCTCACAGCGGCTTTTGGCTGCTGGCCATCGAACAAAGACGGTCACTGCATCGCGGGGCGCTTTCAGGTGCGCTTCTGCGGCCGTCTGGAACGCTCTTCCTTCCGATATTAGGAAGCCACTGGAAGCTATGCACTTTTAAATCTAGATTTATTTATTTTTTCTTTAGAACTGATTTTTGTATTTAGTTTGTTGTCCTTCCCCCGCACCTCTGATTACCAACGATTGGCTACGTACGGTGCGAAACAAGTTCAACATACATACAGGGCTTGGAGAAAAAAAATACCAACTGCTCCAATTTACTCTCAACTGAATGAATTCCGCGAGCGACGGTGTTTTGTTTGGCCATTTTTGCAAGTTGCGAATTCTGGCCGAGAATCGTTTGAAATGAGAATTTGCAGCAGAAATCTCACATGAACCATCATCGGTGGCCAGGATGTCGCTTTGCGTGATGACTTCATAAGTTCATAAAGATTAATTTAATTAAGTCCGGTTTACTCTCCAACATAATAACGACCACCACACAAAAATCTGGTCTATTTGTATTACATTACATAACTTATAACGATGATAATAATTTACAGCTCTCTGTCAGCGCTGTTCTGTTGGCAACCTCAGAAGGACGGCCTCCGCGCCTCGACGCCTGGCCGATGTCTCAGAGACGCGGCGTTCCAGTGCCGGTTAAGGCAGAAGCTGCCGAGACTCGAGCAGGGACTGTCCCAGCAGGTGGCTTGAGGCTGGTGGTTCTCCAGTAACGATGACTCTGTCAGTGTGCCGTCGCGGGGATTTGTTTGACCGAACTGCCACCAAGGCGGTTAAGCGCGGGTTTGTGGATGGGTCACAGCTTGCCCAAGGACCAGTTTGAGCTGCCACTCGCGACGCAACGTCTGCTGCGGCAAGCGTATCGAACTCAGGTCACCAGGGTCATCCCTCTTGTGTTTATGTTAAATTAATTTGAATTCGTATCCCGTTCACTTGCTTTGCGCATTGTGGTTCCTCTAGCCGTCGTGAGGTCGAACATTTTATTTACAGATCTTGTCACTGTGCAGCCGCAACACATGAAATGCCCCCTCCTCCCTCCCACCCCCCGAAAAATGAGATAATGCAACATTTTATTTTTCAAATGCGCCAAACCGTCTCGATGGCTCGTAAGTCTTCTGGCTCTTGTCATTTTTGGCTTGTTTATTATATAACAAATTACAAACTTTGAACAAAAAAAAGTCAACTCAATACCAAGCCCAAATATTTAAAACATATTTTCCGCGCTCAGTGTAATGCGCACCGAGCGTCTCTGCAGTTCAACTTTAAAGCGGAGTGAAGTCATCGTTTGGAGGGCGGACGGAGAGGGAGGGAGGGAGAGAGGCTGGCCTATTTGACTTGGCATCTCACGTAAATTGTTTAAATCGACCCGCCAGCCCTCCGAGAAGACGGCGCGGGAATGTGATGACAGACAGAGACGTTTTCTGGCAAATTACCTCTAACGACGATTCCCAGCCTCTCCATGCCCATCGCCTGAAGCCACGCACAGGCGCCATCGCTCTCCATCTCCTCCAGCGCCTTCCTCCTCCTCCTGCTGCTGCTGCTCCCCTCCACTCCGCCGACCGCTGCTGTCTTTGTGGCAATAAACACGGAGCCCATTAGGCCCGTGACTCTGTGTCTGGATGATGATGATGATAATAACGACGATGACCCGGCCCTGTTTGAGTCGTTTAGAAATGTAATTTATTCTTAGGGTGATTGGAACAAATTACATTGTCCTCGGAGGATGTGGGAAAAATAAATGGGCAGAATGGAAAGGTTTGTACCCGACTCGCAGATGTAAGCGATTTCCTTTCGCATTCACAGATGTACACTGTGTGTCGGAGAGAGCCCGATAGCATTCTACTGTCATTGTTCCATTGTGAAGACACGATGGCTTACACCACCTGCCAGTAGCCTCAATTTCTACACCTTCTGCCAGTAAACCCAAATTACATGCCTGCTGCGAGTAGACTCAAATCACAAAGCCGCTGCAAGTAGACTCAGATCACATCTGGCAAACAAGCAGCATTCGATTAGCAAGCATGACACTGCTGACGAGACCCAGAAGGGCGAAACTGGTCCGAAGTTTATTTCCTTGAGCAAGTTCTGCTGGCTAAAGGCGAACAAGCTGACTAAAAGTGATATTTATTTTGGGACTAGGAGAATGGAGGGTGATATGTTTATTCAATCAAATAAAAGCAATTGTGTCGATGCATCGGGTCTGTGCGTTTGTTTGTGTGTCTGCGCATATGTGTGCGGGGAGCGGTGGCGCAGCAGTTAGCACGCTGCGCTACGAACCCAGCGACCAGAGTTGGACTCCCGCTCGAGGCCAACATCAGTGACGATTATCTGAACCGGCCCTGAGCCTCCCTCTAGGTCGGCTCAGCCTCAAATTAGTATCTTGTGCGGTGTGTAAGCATCAGCACTTGGGAGACGGAGTCGGCCGGGAGTAGTGATAGGCACCCCACTCGCTTGTATGCCCTATCGGCACACTTTCATCGCAGCACTTGCCCCTGTTAAATGCTATACTGTGTCGTGTGTCTTTGAGCGGGGAGTGGTGACATTGCAGCTTTAGTTTGTTGTCCTTCCCCCGCACCTCCGATTAGCACGGCTGGCTACATACGGCACGAAAGAAGTTCACCACGCAGTACATACATACGCGACAAACCCTGCGATACGCGTTTGTTTCCTGGCTTTGGCTAACACCAGTGGTGAGCAATGCGTCTGAACCGGCTTTTAAGAGCCTCTCCAGGTGTAATCCAAACTAGTGCTTGTGTGCGTAGAAGCATCCGCACTGGGTGAGACAAAGACGGCCGCGCGTGGTGGTAGTCTCCCCCTCTCTTGTTCGTCCATCATAGTTGATGATGACCATGGCACGTTTGTCATTTTGCTGGGTTTTGATGAGTGCGCAGATGGCTGAACAGGCCAATCCGAGCCCGGAATTATCTGTGGCACACTGGACAGGTCAGGGAGGATGTCAAGCTCTGAGGTGCAGCCACAGGTCCTGCCTTGGTAGATTTGTGCTGCTGCCTCTTCAAGATAGCACAGGAGCCTCAACTAGTACTAGCCACACATGTGTCAGATCTCGCTCACAGCACTTTGCCCCCGACAGCCCGCCGATGATGGGCTACACGGCTTGAACCTTTTGCCTCTGCGCGCGCGCGCGCGTGCGTGAACTCGTGTGCACTTGGATTGGCGCAAGCAGCCACTGAGTGGTGAATGTCGGTTGTCGTCGTTGTTACTGCTGCTGCTGCTGCCGCGTCCTCGATGCGAGGAACTTACTGGACAAGCGCCGGGCGTCTTCCGATCACTCAGCGGGGGAGGCGAACCCGGTACGTACATCGCTGCGGGGGGGGGGGGGGGAGGAATGGGGTGGAGGGGCAGGGCGGCGTGACACCGCGATCCCGGCCGTCTTTATCTCACCCAGTACCGATGCTTCTACACACACACACCGCACGAAGTTGCTGGAGCGTCGAGTTTCGCCGTCCTAGCCGATCTCCGTCAAGAGGAGACGGATACATCTATCATCTACGCGCCGTGTGTAGAACTTCTTATGCGCCGTACCGTAGCCAACGGTGCTGATCGGAGGTGCGGGGGAAGGACAACACGCCACACAAAAAGGCGGTTCTCAAGAAATTAAGTTTATAAGTACTGATGTAGCTTCTGCAGTTGACTTTATTTAAAGCGGGTGAATGTCCTCTGTTTATGTGCAAATGAAATATACGTGCATATGATAGATATGCACGTATATTCTCGACAGGATACATTGTTGTTGACGAATGTTGATGGTTTTGTCGTTTTTAAATTGTGCTTGTGCACCATCGCCAAAACAGCAGCAGCAGCAGTAGCAGCGAATGAATTGTTTAACTCTGAGTCGGCAAAGTCACTTGAGCAAAGGTAGACCTGGGATTGCTCCAAAAAGTCTGGTGCAAATAATGAAACGTCATCGTTATAAGCCAACACTCTTTCTCCACTACTGTCACGGAAGTTTCTGAAGCATACTTCACCCTGCTGGTCGGTGCAGGTTTTGGTGAAGGGGAGCCCCAGGATTGGGTTCGGATATTGTTCGCCACTGATGTTAGTCGTGAACCGGGGGAAATAAAACGATGGGCCAAAGTATTCATAACGCACGGAATTAACGCCACCGCACGAAGCTAGAGGTGTGTAACGGATCACACTCACAAATAGAATGTTTAAGAATTAGACTGCCAAATATTTTAACTAATTTAATTTGCATTGTACTTTTTTGAGTTCCCAAGCACGTGCATAAGTCATGAATATAATCGATCGTGACAGAAACTGAGAGGGGTGGGGGGAGGGGAACGAAAGCTAGTGGTCCGGGTTCATTTCAAACTTTTGACTCTTTAACTGTTGAACTCTTGAACAACAACAAAACATCAAAAGCCCTTCTCGTCGCGTTCAGATTCGGGCAGCTTCCCCAGACTGACGGTAAATGACTCAATCTTGAGCAACGATCTCTGCCAGAGAGATAGATCCCGTCAGTTTTGATCAACCTCCAGGCTTTGTTTATAACGCCACCGAGGGTGGGACATGAACAGACACGGCCAAAGCCTCACACCCCTGAGCCCACACCATTAACTCTTAACACGTCGGGGTTTCGAGCCTAATATCACGATTCATATAAACGATTTAAAACCCATCCATCAAGTCAAACAAAACAAAAACACTAAAGTTGAACAATACTACCTTAAAAGAAAAAATTCGTAAAATTTGTCATGACATATATGTCAAATTGACGACGTTTCGGACAATAGCCCTTGTTCATGTCAATTTGTCCTTACGAAAAAAATGAAAAAATCTAGAAAGCGCTTTTGAGTGAGAACACGCAGCGCCGATGAAACGCACCCGGCACCATCACAGAGACCCATAGACTCACTCACAGAGACCCATAGACTTACATAGCGACACCCATAGACTCACTCGTAGAGACCTATAGACTCACTCACATAGACCCATAGACTCACTTACAGAGACCTATAGACTCACTCACAGAGACTCATAGACTCACATAGAGAAACCCATAGACTCACTCACAGACACCCATTAACTCACTCACAGAGACCCATAGACTCACTCATAGAACCCCATAGACTCACTCACAGACACCCGTAGACTCACTTACAGAGACCCATAGACTCACTCACAGAGACCCTTAGACTCACATAGAAAAACCCATAGACTCACAGACACCCATGAATTCACTCACAGAGACCCATAGACTTACATAGAGACACCCATAGACTCACTCATAGAGACCCATAGACTCACTTACAGAGACCCATAGACTCACTCACAGAGACTCATAGACTCACATAGAGAAACCCAATGGACTCACTCATAGACACCCATGAACTCACTCACAGAGACCTATAGACTCACATAGAGAGTCTCATAGATTCACTCACACAGACCCATAGACTCACATAGACCTATAGACTCACATATACCCATATACTCACTCACAGAGTCCCAAATACTCACATAGAGAGACCCATAGACTCATTCACAGGCAGCCATGAACTCACTCACAGAGACCCATAGACTTACATAGAGACACCCATAGACTCACTCATAGAGACCCATAGACTCACTCACAGAGACCCATAGACTCACTCACAGAGACCCATAGACTCACATAGAGAAACCCATAGACTCACTCACAGACACCAATGAACTCACAGAGACCTATAGACTCACATAGAGAGTCTCATAGATTCACTCACACAGACCCATAGACTCACATAGACCTATAGACTCACATATACCCATATACTCACTCACAGAGTCCCATATACTCACATAGAGAGACCCATAGACTCATTCACAGGCAGCCATGAACTCACTCACAGAGACCCATAGACTTACATAGAGACACCCATAGACTCACTCATAGAGACCCATAGACTCACTCACAGAGACCCATAGACTCACTCACAGAGACCCATAGACTCACATAGAGAAACCCATAGACTCACTCACAGACACCCATGAACTCACTCACAGAGACCTATAGACTCACATAGAGAGTCTCATAGATTCACTCACACAGACCCATAGACTCACATAGACCTATAGACTCACATATACCCATATACTCACTCGCAGAGTCCCATATACTCACATAGAGAGACCCATAGACTCATTCACAGACAGCCATGAACTCACTCACAGAGACCCATAGACGTACATAGAGACACCCATAGACTCACTCATAGAGACCCATAGACTCACTCACAGAGACCCATAGACTCACTCACAGAGACCCATAGACTCACATAGAGAAACCCATAGACTCACTCACAGACACCCATGAACTCACTCACAGAGACCTATAGACTCACATAGAGAGTCTCATAGATTCACTCACACAGACCCATAGACTCACATAGACCTATAGACTCACATATACCCATATACTCACTCGCAGAGTCCCATATACTCACATAGAGAGACCCATAGACTCATTCACAGACAGCCATGAACTCACTCACAGAGACCCATAGACGTACATAGAGACACCCATAGACTCACTCATAGAGACCCATAGACTCACTCACAGAGACCCATAGACTCACTCACAGAGACCCATATACTCACATAGAGAGACCCATAGACTCATTCACGATCGAGGCTGAATCAGCAGTTCCACTGCTGGATTATTTTTCTGCCTGAAGACGACCGCTTGTGTTGCGATCGAAACGTCGTGATATATTATTATTTTGTTGTTTTATTTTATTTTTCTACCTACGTGACTTTACCGAAAGAACCAAAGAGTATGGATTTCTGCAGTCACGAAAGCCTCAAATCAAGATTGAACAAAACATTCGTTTTGTTAAAACCGTCTCCCCCAACCCGACAGAGCCAAACAAATTAACCCGTTAACCTGTCACGTGTACAAACAAGCGTTTAGCACCGTGCCAATTGCGAATTATTGTTTTTCACAATCAAGTATCAGACTACAGTAGATTTCGTTTAGAAGTTTTGCTGGCTGGCTGGCTGGCGGGCGGGCGGGCGGCCGGACAAATGAATCGGGATCACGAGTGCTGACGTCACTGAACACCCCCCCCCCCCACCACAAAGCTTCCTCCCACCACCCCACCCCTCGAGACGATCAAGGAGGGTGGGGGGGGGAGTGAGGGGGGGGGGGTGCCCCTCCCTCACCAGAAGAGTAACGAGCGTATCTTTGCCTTGGTGGCCAAAGCTACGAGTTGGGAGGCGGTGGGGGGTGGGGGGTTGAGGGCCCTTGCCAATCACCGTGAGATGTAAAGAGAGCACCAAACTAACCACGGTTATTGTACACGTGGAGCCGCGATATATAATAGCCCCATGCAAGACAAATCAAACGCGGGGTGCTTCAAAAAAATGTTAACACCTACATGGGCCTATCGTTTTCAATTTGAAAAGAGCGGATAATGCATTGTAACATGATAACAAGTGTAATGTCAATAGCTTCAAAAAGTCTCCACTTATTCGCCATCGTTGTCAACACGTGGCCTGGAATCTTCTCCAGGTGGTCTCCAGAGCCCGGAGGCAGCAGCACATGTCACGTGGTTATTGTTGCAAATTCTCAGAAGTGTTAAACATTGTTTTTAAGCACCCTATATTGGCAGTGCCGGATTAAGCTCGTGCGGGGCCTGTAACATACGTTATAAAGGGGCCCGAAATTAAACAATTATATTAAAACACACATTTTTGTTTACCTGCATAGTAGAGTAATTGTATTTTTTTATTTGTTATACAGCCAGATAATACGACAAATCGCAAACCGTAAACACCCAGTCGATCGTAAAAGTCGAAGGCGGTATAGTACTATAGTAATAGAGCAAGTGCAGAATCACTGAAACGGAATTGATGGCTTGAAATTTAGCGCGGGGCCCTTGAAATTGCGGGGCCCGTAGCATACGTAGCAACTACACATGTAGTAGCTACCACATGTGTAGTAGCTACTACATGTGTAGTAGCTACTACACATGTAGTAGCTACTACATATGCAGCTACTACATACGTAGCAACTTGTGCTCCTGGGATAATCCGACACTGCGCATCGGGGCCCTCCTTGACCGATTGCTGCAACCACCCCACCCCGCCCGCTGAGCTGACAATGCCGTCACTGCTGCCCCCTCACCCAGCGTGGCGCGCCTCGGCCGGGCTGAGCCGTCATCGGGGGACACGGAGAGGGCCGCTGTCGCGTCTCCCTGCTCCGCGTGCGGCCGCCGTAGCGCCGCGCCCGCACTGCGCGTCCTCCCCGCCCTGCTCCTCGTCCGCGTCTCCCGCTAGCGAAAGGCACCCGGCAAGAACGCTCCACTCGCGCGTTCCCTTCGCGCCGTGCGTACCCTGTTCCATCTCTCCACCACCCGCGTTCTCGCGCGTAACCCCCCCACCACAGCCAACACGGCCCCCTTCCTTCTGGGATCCGCGGACTTTTCCACCAGCATTGATTGAGGACAAAGCGAGCAAGGGGGAGGGAGGGGGGGGAGCAGTGTACCCTTGCCTGCAAGGTCGCCAATTCTCTCCAGCATTTATTTTAAAAGCAAGCCTCAACTCCGCTGACGAGACGCGCCGAGTGTCGAAAGCAATCAAGGGTTGTTGCTTGTGTCTCGAATCAATGCTTCTGACATGACGCGGCTGTGGGGAGACATTCCCAACGCTGTCGTCAACCCATAGGGTTTAGCACGTATGCTTGTACAGGCAAATTGAGTTTTCAGGTCCATGCGGCGTACAGCCGTTTCAATGCGGGCAAAAAGAAAATAAATTTGTGTTTCTCCCTTGTGATTGGACTTTGTAGGATGAACGTTGAGATTTATAAGGGGCACGGGGTGAGCAATAAGGTCTAAATTGGTCTGCAATAAGGTAGGGCACTGACAAGGGGTTGACAGGTATGCATTCCTCGTGTTTATTTTGTTATTTAAATTCCAACAGTGACTTCTCATGCCGGCCGTTAGGGGACGTAACGGCGTCACAAGGCTGTAACGGCGTCAGTGTGAAAGTTACGGCGCGCATGATCAGACCTCGTTTAATACAGCAGTAGAATGCGTTCCTGAAAAATGCCAAGTTGAACGAAAAAAACGCAATTTACCCATAAATAATCTAACGATACCGTTTAGCATTATTCCTCGTCCTGTATCATTGTACCGCTCAGCTTCACAGCTCAAGAAAGTAGTTCGGCGTCGACCACTCAGAAGCCGCGTGATAACGGTGCACACGTTCCGCGTTATAGCGGTGCACGTATCTGCATTATAACGGCGCGCGTTCCTCGTTATAGCGGTGCGCGTGTCTGCATTATAACGGCGCGTGTTCCTCGTTATAGCGGTGCACGTGTCTGCATTATAACGGCACGTGTTCCTCGTTATAGCGGTGCACGTGTCTGCATTATAACGGCGCGTGTTCCTCGTTATAGCGGTGCGCGTGTCTACATTATAACGGCACGTGTTCCTCGTTATAGCGGTGCGCGTGTCTGCATTATAACGGCGCGTGTTCCTCGTTATAGCGGTGCACGTGTCTGCATTATAACGGCACGTGTTCCTCGTTATAGCGGTGCGCGTGTCTGCATTATAACGGCGCGTGTTCCTCGTTATAGCGGTGCGCGTGTCTACATTATAACGGCGCGTGTTCCTCGTTATAGCGGTGCGCGCGTTCCTCGCTGAGCGAAGGAGTTCCCCCATGGAAGAATCGCATGATAGCGAAAACGCGTTTACATTGTGAACACCACGCTTTAAGCAAGCACTTACCGTACGTGTTATTGCGTGCCGCCCAGTCTATATGTTTGTCTTTTAAGGCCATTGGGTTATTTTTAGTATTCGTGCTGCCACCAAATAATGCGTACGTGCAATGCAGGGCATTTACACGCCAGAGGCGCTACGCCAGCGATTCTCAACCCCGTAGGGTTGCGCAGGCTGCAGCATGAATACCGTGCAGGAGAAATGTTGCAGGCACGTGGGAAACACCAGAGCAAACGTTGTGGTGACACAGCACACTAATACAAAACGAGGCTATTCGGGGGACCTTTGTATTTGTCTGGACCCCTGAGCAACAACATTGTTTATCTGTATTTTAATGATGCAGTTTTTGTGGTACGCGTGATGATGAAGTTACCTTGTTCAGAGAGTCCGATTGCAGGTGCAGCTTTTGCATCTCTTGAACCAACCGGTCTCTCATGTCACACTCTTTTGTATTCAATTCATCTAGAAATATATATACGTTCAAAATATTTGAGGTCATTAATAAATAATATTTCAAAAACTACAAAACATTCAATCGATTTTTTGGGCCAGATCGCAGAAGCAAAACTATGTGCCGCATACCTGACAGCCGCAAATAAAGAATCGATTATGAATCGTGGAATCGTTCGCGAAAGCCTGCATGTTCAACCGCAAACAACGAATGAAAGGCCAAACAACCCCCAAACGTACCGATATTCTGTTCCGTGAACTGCAGTAGGTTGATGCCTTCGTTAAAACTTCCTGCGTGAAATGAAAACGCAATAACAACATCAAACAGAGATGTGTCCGGCAATCCAGTATTTGTGCCGCACGCATACACAGTTTACAATATGACCGCAACACTAAACACACAACATGGATCAGCACAACATTGGCGTGACCATGACGCAATCTACCCAACTCACATTTCATAATTAGACTTTTTCATGTTGTAAATATTTTTATGTGTTCATTTGTTTGTGTGTGTGCTGCTCATGTTGATGGAACAGGTGGGGAGCGGTAGTGTAGCGGTTAGCGCGCTGCACTACAAACCCAGCGACCCGAGTTTGATTCCCGCTCACGGCCAAAACCAGTGGCGATTATCTGAACCGGACATGGGCCTCCCCTAGGTCGACTCAGCCTCAAATTAGTGCCTGGTGCTGTGTAAAAACATCGCCACTGGGGAGACAAAGGCGGTCGGGCGTGGTGCTGGCCACCCACCCCCTCGTGTACCGTGCCGGCCTTCATAGGTGCTCGCTAAAAGCACCTTCCCCAACAGTCTGTTAAAGCTATACGGGGTATCGACGTCTTTGTTTCATTCATGTTGATAACGTTGCCTTGTAAAACATATTTGTACGCACTTGTATTTAGATGCTTTTGTAAATAAATAAATAACATACTGTTTACCGTAAAAAATTCATCTCTCCAAAGAAAATGTATCGCTGTCACACCATTAACCCACTGCCACAAAGCGGTGGGACAGATTAGTCCACGGAGAGAGAGAGACATCATACAGCTACCACCTTTGAAAAACCTTCAAGTGACCTCTGGTATACGTAGTACTTTCCTATTCTCTGACATAGAGAGAAATGTTTGTCGATTTTATATCAGACCAATTTTTTTCATTCTCAGAGCTGGAATTTCGCCAAATCAAGCAAATAACCAAATTTTATGTCGTTCAGAGCTTTGCGTTTTTTTGTGCATTCAAATGATGGCCGGGCTGAGACCTTCAACTCGCTGCTGCACTCGAGAAGCCCAGTTCATATTCACAGATGGCTGAATTGGATTCGACCCTAGACTTCTAAGCGATGCCAACTCCAGCGCCACCCAGGACGTTCTCGAATGATCATCGTGATTATTGCCGCTCACAAAATGTCAAAATGCGACTGCCATTGCATACATGCGTGTTGAACTTCTTTCACGCCGTACGTCGCCTACCGTGCTCATCGGAGGTGCGGGGGAAGGACAACAACAACAACAACAATTGTTTACGACCGTGCGCTCCCTCGTCCGTACCTTTTCTTGGGTGAGTTTGCGGAAACGCGTTCAGCTGCGCATTGGTGATCTCCGAATTCAGCCGGAAGCTTTTCCTCTTCTTGGTGGCGGCGGTGGCGGCAGCGGTGGCATCCTCAACGGCGTCGACCAGCCCGTGCCGATCGCCGCCCGGCACCTCGGCTTCCTCCGCCGTCTCCTCCGCGCCCTCTCGCGCCACGGCCCCCTGGAATTCCTTGGCCGTGTCCGTCGCGGGCAGGGCAAGCGACGCCTCCGAGTTCTTCGCGTCGCCGGCGTTCCCCGTCGCGTTCTCTCGCTCCACCGTGGCGTGGCTCCCCGAGCTGTCCACGCAGTCGCTGTCCGACGACGGCGGAGGGCTCGCGGCCCGCTCCTCCTCTTCCTCCGAGTTGATCTCGAAGAATTGGTCGTCTTCCAGGACGTCCGACGGGCTGGCAGGGATGAAGTTTATCGTCGGCATGGAGAGGCCGCCGCCAGCTGCTGCCACAGTCTCGCCGTCATCGCCGCCGGCGCCACACGCAAGGTTCTCAATTCCGGCCATCTCCTCCTCGCTGCTCACGCTCACCTCCATCCGACGCGTCTCCACGTTGGGCAGCGAGGCCAAAGCCGCGAGCTTCTTCTTCCTCCTTCCGAGGCCGCCGCGCCCGCCGGGCTGCGGGGACAGCGTCAGGCTGCCGGAGAAACTGGCCGCCCTCTTGCGCCACTCGGCGCGCGCGCCGCCTCCACCACCGGATTCCGGCCGCGTCGGAACCCGCCGGTCGCCCTCGCGGTCTTCACCGGCGTCGGCGCCTCCCGGCGCGGCGGTCGTTCCCGCGGCGCGCTTCTCGGCGTGCCGCCGAACGGCTCCGGCAGCCTCGGCCGCCGTGGCGCCGCCGGTCAAACCGCCCTCGGCGTCGGCCACGCGAGCTTTTGCGCTGGCAGGGACACTCGGTGGCGATGGTGGCGACGTCCCGTCGACGGGGTCGTCGTCGCCCGTGCATCGACAGCGGAGCAGCCTCGTCAATAGGCGGCAACGTCCTCTCTCTCCGAGCCGAGAGTTCGCCTGGGTTTTTCCGAGTCGCTCTCTCGTTCGCGTCCCCGCGAGGGGGGACTCTGCGCTCTTCCGTGGCATTTCAGGGATCAACACCCGCGGGAGGACGAGCTACCTCGTTGGCACTTGACGATCTCGCGTTGCCGTCAATTCCGCCGCTCGGTTGCCAGACGGTTGATTGGTCGGACTCGGGCTTCGTGGTTGCGTTGGTGGACGATGGTTGTTAGCAGGCCCGGACGACGTGAAAGCCCGAATGGGATCGTCACGACCGCTCGTGGTGTCATTCCCGTGGAGCTCCGCCGCACAGCATTGGCTGCAAAAGCGCCATGGATTTTCATGGAGGCGGAGGGGGGGTGATCAATTAATCCCTAAATAAAGCATTAAAATAGTCTTTGAGCATGGGATAATTAGCGGGTATTTGAAAGTAAAATGAGCGACATGTTTTTGATATGGTAATCAGTTTTGTTGCATACCTCTCTTATACTTTCAAATTGGCCGTGCACTTTAAAAATGCAGTATTTGGCATTGATGTTGCAAAAAGACCACATCAGCATAGAGAGGGCTCGACTATTAACGGCACTGGGTAAACAATGCAGCTCCATCAGAGGACGGAACACATATCTGCTAGACTTTCGAGTGCCAACGTTGTATTATTTTATCAGAATATCAAATTACCATGTGAAAGTGCGCGGTTCATATCGCATACGAAAGACATCCAATTACACCATAATACACACGTACGTTTTGTGTATTTATAAATTTGGCATAATTAGAATGCGGTATTAAGCACGTTGTGGAGAAAAACACGAGAAAGATTGTCGGATACAGCCGTGTCGCTGAATTTGAAACTCATAACGTTGTACGAAACTAAATTCTTAATATTCGGTGGCACGGAGGTCAGCGCACTGCGCTATGAACGCCGGTGAAGTGTGTGTATGTACCGTACGTTGAACTTCTTTCGCACCGTGCGTAGCCAACCGCGCCAATCGGAGGTGACCCATTCCCAGGCACGGCTAACATCAGTGATCCCCCGGGCTATCGCTTCAATCAACAGGTACTGACCAGCGTGGTGAAGTATGGTAAAAACAACCTCCATAACCGACAATTTGTTTTGGTTTTCACGATTACCGATTCATTTTGAGTCTGATTTGTTTTGAGGACGATGGTGTAAAGAAGTCTTTGTTGCAATGAGAATTAACCGTTGAATGAAGGCTTCTCCTTCCCATGGAAGATTCAATGGCCATACTTCACCATCATTGATTGGTGACGCTGCGTTGGCAGTGGTGCACGAGTGCAATTATCAACAACAAATAAATCAACGCATGTTTGTTTTTTCAACAACACTGTGGTGGCCTTAAAATGAAACAAATAAATATATATCATAGGTGGTGTTTTTGGATGAAATGGCCTTCGTAGATTATAATATTGTTGATGAGTGGTGTGTTAATACTTAACCATACTTCACCACGCTGGTCAGTGCGGGTTTGTGAATGAAGGGTGGCAGAACCGCTTCTGATGATGTACGCAACCTTGACCAGGGATCGAACTCTAGTCCGCTGTGTTAAAAGCACGGCGTAATAGCAACTGTACTACCTCCCACTCCGTCCTCTGCGTACTTCAGATGTAATAATTGAGGCATCCATAAAAGTTTTGCTCAACATAAACAAGGGCAATTCTTTATTTCATTTTCAATAAACCCCTCAGTCCTGTGTGACTACAAACTGGATATTTCCGTGCAGAATATTATTTGTTGATAGAAGCAAAAAAAAACCAAGTCGGTTATTACCTCTCTGTGAGAAAAAACATGTGCAATTCTTGACCATAAATGTAACAAAAAATGCAAATATGCATAACTGTGTGAAGACCCCGGGGTTGGCCCGGGACACGAAGGCGAGACGATGTCGCTCGGCTGGCCTGGGAACGCCTGGGAATTCCCCAGGAAGAGCTAGGAGTCAGTGTATAGTGTCGTGTATAGTAGTGTATAGTGTAGTGGATAGTGTAGTAGTGTTCAGTAATGTATAGTAGTGTAGCGTGTAGTGTAGTGTATAGTAGTGTACTGTGTAGTGTATAGTAGTATAGTGTAAAGTGTAGTGGATAGTGCGGTAGTGTATAGTAATGTATAGTAGTGTAGCGTGTAGTGTAGTGTATAGTAGTGTAGTATATAGTGTAGTGGATAGTGTAGTAGTGTATAGTAATGTATAGTAGTGTAGCGTGTAGTGTATAGTGTAGTGGATAGTGTAGTAGTGTATAGTAATGTATAGTAGTGTAGTGTATAGTAGTGTATAGTGTAGTGGATAGTGTAGCAATGTATAGTAGTGTACAGTAATGTATAGTAGCGTATAGTAATGTATAGTAGTGTATAGTGTAGTGTATAGTACTGTAGAGCTAGAGTCTGTCGCCAGGGAAAGGAAGGTCTGGACTGCCCTACTCAACATGCTGAAGCCCCGACCTCCACCAGGACAAGCGGATTGAGAAACGAACAAACGATTAATGTCTTAATATTTTTGGCCCATATTTGTTTTTTTAGAAGGGCAACGGTTCGGTTGACAGCCTTCTTTTTTTTAAAGATGGGGGCAAAAAATCAACTTTCAGGATTCGCATATTTAATATTCAATAAAAGTCTGCGTCATCATGTTTTGGTATGAAATTTATAAATTAAAAAAAGATGCTACTACGCGAATGAGATTAATCGGAGGAATTTCTTAGTTGTATTTTTTTCGTATTATATTGTGCGCAAACGCCCAACTAAGAGGTCGTCAAAAGTTAACCGGTGTTTTGCGACGTGTCCCCATCAAAACGTGGAACGCTGCGTCAACGTTCGTCCAACGGTTACAACTACATGACAACGTTAGACCAACGTCGGCTTACCTACCGGGTTTCAGTTCGTGCCATATCCGAACCACAATACACCGCCGTCATTCTCACCGACTGCAGCGCAAGAGCGTGGCCGCTATGAGTGCCCGCTACTTTTACGCTTTGTAAACAAAACACGGATAAAAAAAGAAAAATCACAAACGAGGTCCTTTGTGCAAAAAGCTGCGGTTTTTTTTAATCAACATCGGTGGTGGACAATACACCGGGAGGTTCACCACGTGTGCACAACGTCCCCATGAGCCGACCATGTCCCAAGCTTGAGGACGGGGAGCCAGCACAACCGCACACGCACACACACAACACAAAGACAAAGATCCCCCGTATAGCCGAACAGATTGTTGGGGCAAGTGCTGTTAGCGAGCACCTATGAAGGCCGGCACGGCACTCATGGGGGTGGGTGGCCAGCACCACGCCCGGCTGCCTTTGTCTCCCGAGTGGCGATGTTTACACACTGCACCGGCTACTCATTTGAGACTGAGTCGACCTAGGGGACGACCAGAACCAGTTCAGGTAATCGTCACTGGTTCTAACCGTGAGCGGGAATCGAACCCGGGTCGCCGTATCCGTTGCTGCAGCGCGCTGGCCGCTAAACTACCGACTCGACGCACACAAAGACAAAGGTCCCCCCGTGTAGCCTCAACCGACTGTTGTCAGCCACAACGCGCTCATTCTCGCAGGTGTCTCGGGCACTACAAACGTCGACACCGAGGACAAAGGCATCCCGCGGCCAGAGGCAACCTTCATCGAAACGGCCGCGCGTCGGACATCGCGAACGCAGGTTCTGCAACCGCCACGTCGCGTGTACGTACGTACGCACGGTGAACTTATTTCGCACCGCACGTAGCCAGCCGTGCCAATCGGAGGTGCAAACAAGCAAGCGGCTGCGCCGTGACCAGTTGGACGATAATTGACACAAAAGAGAGGATTGTTCATTATAATAATTACAACCAACTTTATTCTGCCTTTTCCCGACACGTAAAGACACTGACCGCCGACTCGCCGGGCCGGCGGGCGCTTAAGAGACGAGAACACGCACGCACGCACGCCCGCCCGGCCGGCCCCCCTGCGTTTCCTTTTTAGCCGCGACCTGTGCGCCCTTCGTGCGAACGTGAACGCGGCGGGCGCCGAACGCGACAACAAAACCGCCGGCAACAATATTACAGCGCGGATCACCGGGGCGTCTGCACGCAGCCGCTACGTCTCAAGATTCTATACAAAACGTGCGAGACGCCTCCGTCGCGCGCAAACAAGCGAGCACGCGCAGAATGTGTACGTGCACTATAATATATTTACTCCTGTAAATGAGCCGAGAATTTTCCGTGTGTCCCGCGCGTGACGTCACTCCACTTCGGCCAGCCCCCCTCATTAATACTTATGAACAGGTGACGTCCTCCACATGGACCCCTCCCCCCCTCATTAATAATCATAAGCGGGTGACGTCACTCCACATGTAGCACCCCCCCTAATTAATAATCATGAGCAGGTGACGTCACTCCACATCGAACAGCCCCCGACATTAATAATCATGAAAAGGTGACGTCTTCAAATGGATACCCCCCCCCACTATTAATATTAATTAGCGGCTGACGTCACTCCACATGGGGGGCCGAGGCGCCTCCTCCCCCCTCCTCGGCGTCAACTTACAACCCTCACTAACAAAGGCAGAACCCTCACGTCACGCGATCTCCGTGACGCTGTTGAGACATCAAAGTAAAAAGGACGTCGTGATCAACAAGGGATTATAAACCTTTACATTAAATAGGTCTGTGTCACCGCGCCCTTACAAATCGCACACGAATGGATGCAATGCATATCGCGTCGCGGTCTGCTTTTCACTTGCAAGTTTCAGATTTAATGAAATACACCCGTCCTTGGACGGACAAAAGGCTTGGTATAAAATGTTAAGACACATCACACAAAAAGAGGAGAAGCGGAAGCGCCTGAGCCAGGGGCGGGAGGCTGAGAGCACAGACGGCTGGGGGAGGGAGGGGGGCAACGGGCGTTCCAATTTCACGGCACGCCAATTTCCCAAGCGCTTGCCAGGACCCTTGCGTCTCCTCGTTGCAAGCGGCCAACCCACCCCCCCACCCCCCTCAGCCGGACACAGCGGTCGCGGGGCGAACGATCGCGCGGTCGCGGGGCGCGTCACATTCGGCTTGCGGCGGTGGAGAGCGCGCGCCCTCACTGGACGCGTGGGGGTGGTGGAACGGAATCGGCGTCCCACCGCCCCGCGCAGCGGGACGCCGCAGCCCCGCCGAGGAAGGAGCGGCGCGCCGCTCGCGTCGCGTGCCAACGCAGCGGCCGAACGCGTCGCGACTCCATCGCAGCCGGCGTTCAGGACGTCGCCGCGGGTCGCCGGCGTCATCCCCCGCCCCGCCCCGCCACCACCAACGCCCCCCGTCCCAACCCGCCGCACCGCAATCCCCGCCACATCAGCGCTTCTTGGCCACGTGGATGTAGTAGCAGGGCACCTCGGGCTGGCCGCGGCGGTACGGCCGGAAGTCGCCGTACACGCCCAGCTCGCAGCGCCCGGCGAACGCCCCGCGCAGGAGCTCCGTGAAGCCCTCCAGCCGGTGCGGGTAGTAGGACAGCCGGAACTTGCTGCGTGCGGAGAGAGAGAGGGAGAGAGAGAGAGATATGGCGACAGGAATCCCACATGGTGGTAACGGGTCTCCGAGACGCGGCGGGGGGGGGGGGCGGGGGGTTCTATCATATTGGAGAAATAAGCCATTGCTGCTGAGAAGCTGGGTTTCGAATCCAGGTTACGGTCACCGATGATCAAACCAGTTGATGGTTTTTGTCCAGTCACCAAAACATTTATATAAATTGTGGGGGTTTTTTTTCTTCGTTCAATACAGCAGATTCCAGCTCTGAGATAAACGCAACGACTCTGCACCCCATCTCAACATTCTCGCTCTAGGACGGCCGAGTGTGGGGCCCCGGGGAGGGATAGCGGAGTGACTCACCTGTACCCGATCTCGCCGTTCTCGCTCTCGGGCTCCGGCTGCATGATCGTGTAGTCCAGCGTCACCATGTGCGGCTTGCTGTTCACCCACAGCACCGACGTGCTGATGTCCTTGGTCAGGTCGCTCTGAATTCAACAAAAACGAAGCACCCTCATGACCAACCCGCTCTCAGTTACGCAGTCGTCAACATTCGTCATCATCATCTTAATGATCATCGGCCATGGATAGTCCTCCATGGCGTGAAAACCTCCACAAGCCACCACCATCTCCCAACATCCTGACGTGTAACAATCCACCTAGCACCTGCACATCTGACCAATGCTAATCGCTGCTCCTTCCTCTGTTGACACGCCCTCGGACGCATTCCATTCCTCCTCCAAACACTCATCGGAGTTCTTGATGATAATTTCAAGTTGATTTCGTTAAGCCCTGGTTGAGAACTGGAGAGACCAGGATAGGAGTCTCATTTGCAAGACCGATCTCGAATGACCTTGGGAATTAGTCTGCTGGTAAGAGGCGAGACTTGAGTAGTTTTTGGGGTGTAACTTTTAAATCTGGCTAATGTGGACCCTGACGCCGTTGCACAATGGCCCACTCTTACAAAAGATACCGACGGTTCTTTAACGTCCACTGGGGGCGAACCAGACGACACATACTTGTATTTGTATAACTATCTCGCCTGGTATACAAGAGGCCATGGGTTCGATCCCGACCCTGACACCTGTATATTTGAAGTTTGTGGTGTCTCTCTCGCCGTGGTCATGTGGATTTTTCTCCAGGTCCTCCGGTTTTTCCCACCACATTAAGAATCAACATGCGTTTGCAGCATTTGGCTGCAATAAACTTCCACGTGATTATAAGCCGCATCCGTTGAGCTATCATTTGTAGCCAAGACGCTTCATAAATTGCGCTACAATAGCTCAGTAGGCCCTTACCTGATCAAATAAAAAAATAGTTTCCAGTTTTAGTCGATTACCACGGTTAACACTCGCACCCCAGTAATAACCAGGGCCGGCCGCTGGAGCCAAACCGCAAACTGTCTGCGACGTGCGGCGACCGAACAGCCGAGCGGACGCTGGCGCTCACCTTGTAGTAGATGTTCTTGCCCGGGGGGGCCCTGCCCGTGTCCAGGATGTAGTCGTAGTTGCGGTGGTCGATGATGAAGATGCCGCCGGGCCGCACCATGCTGGCGATGTTCCGCAGCGCCAGCTTGTGCTCGCTTTGGTCGCCTGGAGGGTTCCCATCGTTCTCGTCGTCATTGTCGTCATCATCGGGGTCGTCATTATCATCGTCATCGCCTCCGTTTAACGAGGTGGGCTACGTACGATGCTCGAGAAGTTCAACATTCATACATCAGAATCCGACCAGAGCCATCGGATTCCTCCAGTATGAATATTCATTTATCAATAAGTATTCAGATACATATTCATCCTGGAGGAGTCCGATGAGCTGTGAAGCTCTTTTTCACAGATGCCCAAGACATGCGTTGTTGACCACAGAGTAAACCGCTGCACCTTCAAGAGTGCGCGGTGGCCCGCCAACCCCCACTGCTGCCTCCCACAGCGCTGGATTACGGCACCACGTGCGTAGCCAACCCCACCGCCCGGCTAAACACCGGGCGCCCCACATTTCGATTCTCTCTGCATAGATTCTCCCCGCATCGATTCTCCCCGAGTCGCCGCACCTTTCAAGTCGGGCAGATGCGCGAAGGAGTTCCCCAGGCAGATGGCGGCGTCGAAGCCCTCCCCGGGCTTCTGCACGTCCTGCTGCAGCGTCAGCCAGTTGGCCTCCTCGATCACTGCACACCGGGCGGGCGGGCGGGCGCGTTAAGTCGCTACCCTGCAGCTTGGCGAGTGGGTATGGGTAGGTGGGTGGGTGGACATGTGGATAGGTTAGTAGGTAGGTGTGCAGGTGGGTGGATGGGTAGGTACACGGGTGGGTAGGTGGGTAGGTAGTTGGGTGAATGGGTAGGTACACGGGTGGGGGGGGTGGGTTGGTAGGTGGGTGGACATGTGGATAGGTGAGTAGGTAGGTGAGTGGATGGATAAGTGGATAGCTGAGTAGGTGGGGACGTAAGTGGGAGGTTGGATAGGTACGTGGGTAGGTAGGTAGATGGGTAGGTAGGTGGATAAGCGGAGAGGTTAAGTAGGTAGGGAGGAGAATACGCAGTAAACATGTAATGTTGGGCCAAAGTTGCTCCAACCGTTCCAACCACATGCAACAATGGCCTAACATTGCATGTTTCTACTCAGTAGGTAGATAGCCAGGTAGGTAGGTAGGTGGGCAGGCACTACGCTTCTTATATGACTGCACACGGCACATGGACATGAGTGTGTGATGTAAGTACTAGGTGGCGTGGGTGAATGTTTAGGTATGCAAGGTGCACTGGTATGTTTATTGTGTGGGTGGGTGGATATGTTTGGGAATAGCTAGGTAGGTGGGTGGGTAATGAGTATGAAGGTAGGTTTATGGTTAGGTCGGTAGGTGAGAATGGATTACAGGCCACGTGCATAGCTACTACTGTTCGGCGTACGGGGGTCTGGTGTATGGGAGTGTGGTGTATGGGCGTTTGGTGTATGGAGTGTGGTATACGGGAGCGTGGCGTATGGAGCGTGGTGTACGGGAGCGTGGTGCATGGAGCGTGGTGCATGGAGCGTGGCGTACGGGAGCGTGGCGTATGGAGCGTGGTGTACGGGAGCGTGGTGCATGGAGCGTGGTGCATGGAGCGTGGCGTATGGAGCGTGGTGTACGGGAGTGTGGTGTATGGAGTGTGGTGTACGGGAGTGTGGTGTATGGAGTGTGGTGTACGGGCACGTGGTGTAGGGGCACGTGGTGTATGGTGTTACCCCAGTTGTCAAACGCCGGCTCCTTGCGCCGACGCCAGCGCTCCTTGAGAGCGTACTTGAGCATCTTGTCACTGGCGTCCACGCTGGTCATCTGGAATCCCTCCTCCAGTAGCATGATGGAGTCCACCCTGTGACGCACGACGCCGCGATAGACACCCCGCACGTGAGCGTGTGGGACCGTATATACGGACGAGAACGTCCAGAATGAACACCTCCTCATTAGAGACCCAAATGTCGCACACCTTCAGCCTTTCACGTACCCCCTAGTAGACACTGGTGGAACCATCAACCGCACCAGAACATCACCAGGATACTGCGCACACCTCCTCCATGAATGGAAATGTCAGGACGCGAGCCACAGCAGTGTGATTGTGGCCATGCAACCCAAACTACGGAACGTATCGTAAACCTACAGAGACCCATAGAGCCATATTTACACAGAAATCCATAGAGATCCATAGAGGCACAGAGGCCCGCAGATACTTATGAAGATACATAGAGACAACATTAAAGACACAAGCCACAGTAGTGCAATTGTGGGCCATGCAACCCAAACTACGGACCACACAGTAAACCCACTGTGGTCTGCGCTCCTTCAACGTAGGAGAAGCATGAACGGCGAAACCACACGAACTCTTTACTCCTGAAGCCCTCTCTCGTCGTGGCCAGCAGACCTTGGCATTGCTTAACATTTAGCTCTTGAACACATTGCTATCCGCACGAACAGAAGAGGAGGGCACGGGTGATGAGCATATAGTCTAAGAACTTTCTTATTCTTGTTTTTTTCGGTAAAGTCACGTAGATAGAAAATTTAAAAAAAAATCCAAATTAAAAGCAAAAAACCCACGACGTTTCGATCGCAACACAAGCGGTCTTCTTTTCTTTCCACCTGAAGAAGACCGCTTATGTCGCGATCGAAACGTCGTGGGTTTTTGTGCTTTTAATTTTCATTTTTTGTTTTCTATCTACGTGACTTTACCGAAAGAACCAAGAAGATGAATTCCTGCCGTCACGAAAGTTTTAAGTCTAAATTTAAGAACTTTCTTTGCTTGTTCCCCGTTCCCGAGCCCAGTCCCTGTTGGGCCATTGGCATCATGGCATAGGACGGAGAGTCCACTCGGAATTCTGGAGCTGCGGTGCATCGCCCCCCGTGTTAGAGGACGGCCCGTCGAAGGAAATATCACAGAACTGCCTCTGAAATATCTCCGTGTGACCTATTATCTGCACTTGATAATCGTTAGGACCGTCGTGGAAAATCTAACAAAACGGTTAAGTGGACAATGTGTGTGTTTCTTTCATATACTGTACTATTAGCTGCTCTATATAAAACAAAAACTAAAATTGCTATTATCCACGCAAGGGAGCGGCATCCAGGACCGGTTGAGATATTCCGAGTCACTGATATTAACCGTGGCCGAGAATCGAACTCAGGTCGCCAGTTTTTTCATCGCGCAGTAGCCTAACCGCTGTGCCACCGCTCAACGGAAGAGAAATCATTCGTATGAAAACAAAACGGTGTAGTTTACAACTCCTGCGAAAACACAACCAAGCAGACACACACCCTGGTGGTGGCAGAGATGACATCACAACCCAGAGTCCTGACACAGACCAAGGTCCACCACGTGTCCACTCAGCTCATTGGAACTCTTGATAACCGCAGACCAAAACTAAACAACATTCGGCAAAAAATACTCCTCTAATAGGAAGAGAATATAAATCAAAAGCGACGTTTAGCGAAACGACCCAATATTAAAACGCCTATTTAACTTTTGTTTTATTTCAGGGACACTGTTTATATTATTGACAAGGAACGTTGTTGAGTGGTGTTTTTATTTGTGGTCTACGCACTCCTGCCAACGCAGCAGCAGCATAGCAAACACGCATTGCTACCAGCACAGGTCACCTGGTCCCCTGTCCTATCGCCCCGTGCGTTAGCCTTGGACATTCGCACCCTCCGCATCCACAAGCACAGACAAACATCGCACAGGTCCCTGTACGTGTCGCGGCCCTTTCGTCAATCTGCTGCTGGGCGAGGGCCTCGCCATGCCACGTGTGACTCGTGGGGGAAAGGGGATAGGGGCTAGTTGACCACACGTTTAGCATGCGCTGGTCAGTGCAGGTTCGTGAAATCGGGCAGCAGAGACGCGGGGAGCGTATAAGTACTGTAGGGCAAAGGATGTATTCAATGCACTGCCCTCTCTACTATCCACAACGTAGCCTTGCAGCAAATCACCCACCCATCCACTCACCCATCCACTCAACCAATCACCCACCCATCCACCCACTTAGCATGAGACCCACCCATCCACTCACCTATCCACTCACCCACACATCCACTCACCCATCCAGCCACTCAATCACGCGGCAACAAACAATTGAGTTAAACGTCTCCCATGTGGTTTCGGGCTCTACCACGAGTTGTTCGCTCCACGTGCCTGCAGGTGGAGCGAACACGCGGTGATACAAAACATTACAACAAAAAAACAAATCCGAGCAGTCAGCCAGCCCCCTCTGCCGGCAGCTCCACGGTTGGTATGGTGCCCTCGCGTGGCTAGCGATGTGATCGTGTCGCGTGGACGAAAGGAATGGATCCAAACATCCCCATGCCAGGACCCCTCTTCCATTTTTTTAAGGGGGAGGAAGGGGCGTTTCTTGAGACTCGGTTGAGGCTTATGCCTGCGGTTAACCTCAAAGCGTGCTGCTCACGATGAAAACTCAACTGCACAAGCTCAAACCGTAATTGGCAAAGGGATGCAGGCAGCATAACGCGGGGAGAGCGCCGCACGGGACAGATTCAATCATCGGTTGCCCCACTGTCATCTCCTGGCCGTCTTGCGGACAACATCCTACAAACGACCCCAGAGGGCTTCTCAGGCAGTCGCCCGTGCAAATACAAACTAGGCTCGCGCTCAGGCGACAGGACCTCACACGGCTTGGCGTGGAGTCGCGTGTACTTTATGTAAGTTGAACTTCTTTCGCACCGTACGTGGCCAACCGTGCTAATCGGAGGTGCGGCGAAGGACAACAAATTAAACATACACAAAAAATGCACGCAACCCACTTCTTGTTGTTTAATTACTAAATGTAACTTTACAAATGTGTAAATATTCAAATGCGAACCTAAACAACTGGCTCGCCGCAGCCACGGGTCTAACGTCGTGCGGGGCCCAACTGCCAGCCAGAATGGCATCACCCCAACTATCCCGTCCACATCGTTCCGCCAGTGCGGATGATGCCACGATGCAGTCTCGAACCGAGAAGAACGGCAGGAGTGAGTCCCACCGACGTTGAACTGTCACGCCGCAGACACGGGCGAGTCCACTTTCACAGGAGACGGTGGTCAGGTGAAGGGGGGGGGGGGGTCTTGGTTTACTGAACGAGCTAGCGTAGCGGCAATCAATAGGCTGATGTACCTACCACTTGGTGAACACCCCACCGCAGGGTGAATGGAACGATGATTAAATACAGTATAACCTTGGATCGTTGTTGTTGTTATTCGTGTGTCCGCTCTTTTATCGTGGGGAGACTGCGTAGTAGAGAGACAATCAAATGGAGCTTGACCGTTACGTAAGGGGGGTTACGTGACGAGACCCAGCGCCGTGGAGCAGCAGCTGTGGGTGCCAGCAACTGCAATTAAGAGAGCCGGGTGAGTTGCTTACAAACAGGGCTCGGAGTGTGTTGTTTACAACAACAACGTGAGAATCAATTGCGCGGCCTTGTGGGACGGAATCCGCGAGACTCACGGATAATAATAATCATTGAGACTTGTGTGTGTACGTGTGGTTTACAGTCCACGGCCAGTCCAGCAGCGTCCAGTTTGTACAATTCTTATTTGATGGACTGTGTGTTGTCTTGGTGTGGTTTGGGATTGTTTTTGCTGTTGTTTTACTATCCCTTTCCGAAGCTTGGCAATTGATGATGCAATTTGAATGTATATACTTTACTTATTGAAGGGGCGCCGCCACGGTTACGAGATGTTCACTACCTCGCCTGGTCTACAGGAGGTCGGGGGTTCAATCCCGACCCTGACGCCTGCTGCTGTCTATTTGGAGTTTGCGTGTCTCTCTCCCCGTGGTCGCGCGGATTTTTTTATCTGGGTCCTGCGGGTTTTCCCTCTCGGAAAGATTTGCCGAGCCTCGTGACTCTTTGGTAGGTCTGGTTCGGGTTTCGCAGTCTGGGGGGCGGCGATGATGGGCTACTTAATATCTAATAAAATTTTGTAATTTGAAGGTAATTTTAACCAAATGTGAGCGGCGACGTCACGGGATCTATGAAATAGACTACGCGGTGTTTTTTTACGGCTGAAACAACCCGCAGTATTTATCAGGGCGGCCGCTCGATTCGAACCGGTGGGAAAAGTGAGAAGGAGAAGAAAAAAAAACTCTACAACAAGAGCGGCAAACGCATTTACTGGATGGGCCATGTTGGTGGTAAGTGGGTGAGTCGGTCGGTAAGTGGGTGAGTAGGTCGGTATAGATGGGTACAGTAATTCATTACCCAGTGCCGCAAGCGACGTCCAGAATCCTCTTGCAGCCGTGGTCGCTCAGCAGCTTGGTGAGCCACGCGCGGTACTCGTCGGTGCGGCTCTGCGTGTCCCCGATGTAGAGCTGCCACACGCGGGCGGCGCGCCCGTCCGCGTACTGATCCGGGAGCCCCTCGGCCGGCACCCCCAGCGAGCGGGTGCGGAACACGTTGTCCACCATGGCGGCGGTGAATGAAGAGTGGCCCGGGTGAGTGGATGGATGGGATGCGTTGGTGAATGGATGGACGGGTATGTGCGAGGATAGACGGTCGGATGGGTGAGTGGGGTGGGTGAGTGAACGGGTCGAGATGAATTCGTGGATTGATATACTAACCGATGAATGGATGAGAACGGTGGACAGGTGATTGGATGAATGGCTGAGCGATTTCAAGTGCGAATGGATGGTCGGGTGAGTTTATTGCGCGAGGGCGAGTGGATGGATTCGTGGATGAATTTACGATTGAGTGCGTCGTGGGCCTATTGACAAAGGGGTTAGCTGTGTGAATGGGACGCGTGCGTACGTGGCCGAATGGGGCGTGCGCGTGCGTGTGAATGAGTGATGGGGTCGGATGAATGGCTGGGCTAGGTGCCGCGAATGTGTGAGCGTCTAAAATGTTGCCGCTCGCCGTCTGGACGCACTCGCTCACAAGTCAGTTCATGTCGACCAATCTCCCCTCCCCGGCCCTGCCTTTGCTGGATTCTACCACGCAGAGATTTCGCTTGCCGAAAAAACACCACCGCTGCTCGTGGCTGGCTCTCGTCAAGTCGAGCGTGACATCACCGCATCTGCAAGACGCGACCACCACCGGCCACAACACTACCGAGTGCAACCTCGCGCGCCGCACGTGTGCCGGCGCCCGTGTGTGTGTGTGAGCGTGTCACCCGCACACACCCCCGCTTTATTTGGTCACTCCGTGTTTACCCGGCGTGACGGAGGCCGCGAGCCGTCGCACCAATGGGAGACGGGCGCCAGGTGCCGCCCCTCGCAGGCATGTGGCACAAAATGAGTTGCACGAGAACGCGACACTCGGCGAGGGTGACGCACATTGCCACTCACTCGTCCTACTCCTCCCCTCGCTCTCTCTCTCTCTCTCAAGTCTCTCTCCTCCTCTGCTTTACCAGACGCCACTCCCCAGGTCTTGCAACCCCCTGGGCGTTGCTCGAGTGAGGAAGGGTACTTGGTGGTTACAATGCCTGGGCATGGCAAGCCTGGTGAATATATTCATAAGAGGGGAGGGGGGGGGGGTTAAATCGGGTAAATATAAATGTGTCGTTAAACCCGCCACCACCCGATTAGTAAGGTTTGTCGCGTAAACAAAACATGCCAATGAGTTAATAATTCAGCACACTGGTTGTGTTGGAGGGTAAACCCACGACATGTACAAATCTAGTACGACGTTTCGCTGGTAATTACAACTAGCTTCACCGGGCGATAGCCAGGCTATCGGGTGGCGGCGGGTTTAACTACACATTTGTATTTACGCGACCTAACAAAACAAAACAAGTCTCTGTTATGGATAATATTGGTCGCGAAAGCCTACGTGTTAAAGTGGTTCATTTATAATTTTCCTTAAAGGCGGTGCTGTGCCCTCGGGGCACGTGGCGACGTGGAACCCCCACCCCGCCCCCTCCCCCACTCTCCTCCCACTCCGCCCACTCAACCCCGCCCCCTCCCCCCACCAACACGGTGAGGGTGGGGGGGCTGTCCCCACAGGTGTGTGTCTGTGTGTCCACAGGTGTGTGTCTGTCCCCACAGGTGTGTGTGTCCACAGGTGTGTGGCTGACTGTCCCGACAGGTGTGTCTGTCCCCACAGGTGTGTGTGTGTGTGGGGAGCGGTAGTGTAGCGGTTCGCGTGCTGCGCTACGAACCCGGCGACCCGGGTTCGATTCCTGCTCACGGCCAACACCAGTGACGATTATCTGAACCGGTCCTGGGCCTCCCCTAGGTCGACTCAGCCTCAAATGAGTACCTGGTGCGGTGTGTAAACATCGCCACTAGGGAGACAAAGGCGGTCGGGCGTGGTGCTGGCCACCCACCCCTCGTGTACCGTTCCGGCCTTCATAGGTGCTCGCTAACAGCACTTGCCCCTACAGTCTGTTAAGGCTATACGGGGGATCTTTGTCTTTGTGTGTGTCCACAGGTAGGTGTGTCTGTCCCCACAGGTGTGTGTGTCTGTCCCCACAGGTGTGTGTGTCCCCACAGGTGTGTGTATGTGTGTCCACAGGTGTGTGTCTGTCCCCACAGGTGTGTGTGTCCCCACAGGTGTGTGTATGTGTGTCCACAGGTGTGTGTCTGTCCCCACAGGTGTGTGTGTCCCCACAGGTGTGTGTGTCTGTCCCCACAGGTGTGTGTCTGTCCCCACAGGTGTGTGTCTGCCTGCACGTCGATGTGGCATCTTAGCCCGACAGCAGCCACGACGACGGCGAGCGCACGGTTTGAGCGTCGTGAGTTTCACGATTTACGTTGACGGTGAGCGGCAATGCAGCCCACGGCGATGAGAAGAATTGCCGAGGCTCATTGGTCACGCGATGCGATTCAAGAAGCGATTATCTTGGTCCCCGTGTTGGCCGTCTGCTTTGCGTTGCGCCGGAAGCGTCTTTTTAAAGGACCGAATCGATTTCTGAACGCATCCAATCGGGGTTTTTTTTTTTAGAATGCTCCCGGCGCGTGGGAGCGAAACGTCAGACATCGTTCCGAACGCGCGGGAATTAAGACGGCCCCTATCCGGTGTAACCCCTCGGGTCTACGCGGTGTCCCAAACCGATACCAATCGCCACATCGCGGCAGCGGTCACATTGAAGGCGGTGGTAACGATACTGCGGGGGGGGGGGGGGGGCCTTCATTCGAGCAGTGGATAGACGGCGACTGATAATAAGTGGAGCGGGTTAGTGTTTTGTTGTTCTACGCAACAGGATGACATTGCAACTCTCGCGTGCAATGTAAACGACGGCGCGAAAGAGAGAACGTATCTCGCAAAGCGTGCGTCGGCTGAGAAGCCGAGCGGCACATGCTGGGAGAAAGGCGAACCAACAGCGCTAGGCTCATGAGTCAATGTGTTGGTCGAATTTCATCAGCCCAGAGTGACGCCAGCGGTGCTTCCTTGTGGCACGCGGCCGCGGTGGCCAGGAGATATACAGGAGGTCGTGGGTTCGATTCCGACCCTGACGCCTGCTGGATATTTGGAGTTTGCGTGTCTCTCTCATCATCACGGTGGCTAGATGTAAACTACCTCGCCTGCTATACAAGAGGTCGTGGGTTCGATTCCGACCCTGACGCCTGCTGGATATTTGGAGTTTGCGCGTCTCTCTCTCATCATCACGGTGGCTAGATGTTAACTACCTCGCCTGGTATACAGGAGGTAGGCAGTTCGATTCCGGCCCTGACGCCTGCTGTATATTTTGTGTGCGTCTGTCTCTCCCCGTGGTCGCGTGGATTTTTCTCTTGGGTCCTTCGGTTTTACCCCCCCACGTTTTGGCCGCGATAGATATCCACATGATAAGCCACTTCGTTGAGCTATCATTTGTGGCCAGGACGCTTCATTAAAAAAAAGAGCTATACAGCTCAGTGGGCCTTACCTGGTAAAAAAAAAAACAAATTGTTAGTTTACTTGCGTTTCCGCAACCCCCACAACTGACCGCCGTGGACCCCGCTCTGAATCAATAGCGGCCTTGCCAACAGATCCAGCGAAACACTGCACCGTAACGATGACTAAGGATATAAATTTGTCCAAATACTGCTCGACTGCACAATAGTACAGACAGACAAGCATCCGATTCGCTCCGTAAGCGTAACTTAGCATGCTTGTCCATCAGCCGAGAGCCATAGGCTAATGGACCAAGCTGATAATAGCTGGCACACACTTCCCAATATTGGCCCAGAATACCCATTAGGTGATGGACCGCAAGGCTATTTTTAAATCGCGAAACAGACCATTGCCAATTATTTTATCCACAATCCACCTGAACAGTGCATGAAAAACATTGCCAAAACACTGCAGCTGTTTAAACTGGCAAATTTACCTGCACAAAGCTTTTGAACACAAAGCTTTTAGACCGCACGTTCACTCGAGGGTTCTCACACGAGTTACTGGGTAGGGCAAAGACTCGATGCAGGTGTGGCCCCAGTGCAACAGACATCGCAGTAACAGGTCACTCTTGTGAATGTGACCCAGATCACTGTTGTGAATGAGACCCAGGTCACACTTGCAAATGAGACCCAGGTGACTCTTACAAATGAGACCCAGGTGACTCTTACAAATGAGACCCAGGTGACACTTGCAAATGAGACCCAGGTCACTCTTGCAAATGAGACCCAGGTGACACTTGCAAATGAGACCCAGGTCACTCTTGCAAATGAGACCCAGGTGACACTTGCAAATGAGACACAGGTCACTCTTGTGAATGAGACCCAGGTCACACTTGCGAATGAGAACCAAGGGTGACTTACAAATGAGACAGGTCACTCTTGTGAATGAGACCCAGGTGACACTTGCAAATGAGACACAGGTCACTCTTGCAAATGAGACCCAGGTGACACTTGCAAATGAGACACAGGTCACTCTTGTGAATGAGACCCAGGTGACTCTTACAAATGAGACGCAGGTCACTCTTGTGAATGAGCCACAGGTCACACTTGCAAATGAGACCCAGGTCACTCTTGCGAATGAGACCCAGGTCACTCTTGTGAATGAGACACAGGTCACTCTTGCGAATGAGACCCAGGTAACACTTGCGAATGAGACCCAGGTTACTCTTACAAATGAGACACAGGTTACTCTTACGAACGAGACTCATCTTCATCTCTCAAGTTTTCAACTTGGTCAAAACAAACTTTGAAGGTATCGCGTTAAGTCCAATGTGGCACTCGACGATCCCCAAAACTCCAAAAGTGTCAAGTGAAGGTCAACAAACGACGAAAAAAATAGTACCGACGAACACGCGTTAACGCGGTGTGTTTCATGGGCAATTTATTATTCAACCTCCCCGTGAAACAGCTCCCACAACCCCCCAACGTCGGGCGGCTTGGCGAGGTTTGCCGCACCATTTCTACTAAACCACGGAGTCAACACGAACGCGCCAAACATGCAGACCACCAAGACTGCAGTACGGCGGTATTACTTGTGGACGACCAAAACACGTGCGCGCGCGCGCGCTTGCTGCGATATCTCTTGTATGCATTCCAAAGCTTACGGATCTTAAGAGTCCAAGGCACCCTCGTACTGAAAGTCCAGCAACAAGCCAAGTCAAAGAATCAGCCGCTAGGGTTGAACCCAGTCACGGTGATAGATGCTGTTTACATGCAGCTTCATTCACCGCTCAGTGAGACAGAATTTGACCAGCCTGTAAAAGCTTGTGTCCATTTGTAAAAAGTGTGATTCGGAGATGGTGTTTTTTTTTTCCGTGAAACAGTGGGGTGGCTCTCCCTCTCTCTCTTCTGACTTTCACTGAATGTCCACCAGCTCCACTTCAAAAATCAACTTTGCATTGGGCGGAATCCTGCGAGGGGAATTAAGGAAGCAGAACATCGAAGGGCTAGACGGCGTTACCGCGCAGGTGAACGTCCGGGCCTGCGTGCACTCGCATCGTCTGCGATTGACACCGTTCTGCTCATGCAGAACGATGCGGTTATACGTCCGATGAAAGGCGTGCTATTACTCGCGTCTTTCTCCCCATGGTTCAACATACATTGAACCGTGCACCTCCGATCAGCACGGTTAGCTACGTACGGTGCGAAAAGAAGTTCAACGTATATACGGTACATGACCGATACGCAAGGGTGGAACTCTTCGTCTCCCTACTGATTTGACGGATCGTCACAAATTCACCGGTGAATGGTCGCGCCATTATTTGGCTGTCACGGTGGCGTGAACCCATTACGTAAAAAAACGAACTGAAAACGATCACTTCTTACACCTTCAATTCAATGCATCTATCGTGTGCTCAAAAATAGTGGTAATTCTAATGAATTCACGCATCGTTCCACACTTATTGATTACACGTTTACACCGTGATGCAATGGAAGCAGTGTCCTAACATTAATCACCACTGGCTTCGATGTTGTATCTTTTCACGGAGATGCAACATCGCATGCCATCAAACACAACAGCATACAATGCAGTACACACAAGCGCAAAGACAAAGATCCCCCGTATAGCCTTAACAGGTCTGTTGAGGCAAGTGCTGTTAAGCGAGCGCCTATGAAGGCCGGCACGGCACATGACAGGGTGGGTGACAAGCACCACACCCGGCTGCCTTTGTTTTCAGAACGGCGATGTTTACACATTGTACCAGGTACTCATTTGAGGCCGAGTCGACCTCGGGGAGGTCCAGGACCGGTTCAGATTATCATCACTGGTGTTTGTAGTCGTGGCCACGACTGAGAATCGAACTCGGGTTTCCGGGTTCGGAGCGCAGCGCGCGAACTACGACACTACCGCTCCCCGTACAAGCGCACAAACACTCCCGTGCGCACACAAGAACCAAAAAGGATACTTGGCATCTGGCATGCCCTTCCTGCCGTAAGCCCACTCAGGCTCGATCTCCAAGCGCACCTTCTCGCCCTTGCTCATGGTCAACAACGCCTCGTCCCACTGAGGTGGAAACACAGGGACAATGGTGACGGGGGGCGGGGGGGCAGGGGGGCGAGGGAGAATACATGACCCCGATTAGCACGCTGCAAAATAAGTTCAACATACATGCATACATATGTACGGGACTCGTTTCGTTAGGTTGTCAACGGCAACGGGGAGAACTAACGTCGTGACGTAAGGGGCTGCGCCGTGACCCCGGGCACCGGTGAACTTACCCCGCGGATGACTCTGCCCATCCCAACTTTAAAAGACAACGGCTTGGTGGCTTTTTTCTTTTTGGCACCTGCAATAAATTCACGCACCGTCAAAATAGTCAACGGATTTGCTTCACCCCGTCACCTTAACAGTCACGCACATGCAACCGACGTGTCGCCATCGCAACAGCCCAATGAGTCGCCGCGACCACGATGCTCATCAGCTGCCTCTGTCAGTGGGCACACGTAATAAAAATAGTAAAATCATTGCCCCTTTGTCAATCCACTCTGGCATGAAGGTGTCTCCCCACACCGCGTTGGTCGCGGGTGTTGTGTGACCATACTTCACGGACGCAGCTCGGCGCGGGTTGGTGAACACGGCGCACGGGACCAGTTCAGGTGTCGCACACCACTGATCTTAGCCATGGCCGGGAATTTAACTCGTGTTGCCGGGGCTCGCACAGCAGCGCGCCGATGACTGTGGCACCGCGCACCACGATGGGCTTGTTACCTGCTTAGAAATGAAGGTCATCTATCATTCTATTCAATTAATTGTCAGGACTCAGGGTCAAAATTGTAATCAAGAACGTTATTGTTTTTTAACAATGGTGCACACGTGACAGTCTCCCAGCATGGATTCTTCCGAACGCGACTACCTGTGCGCGTCGTCTTGCGCGTTCATCTTGAGAAAAGAGAAATTCATCCAGAAATTGCTATATCGTTACACACCGACAAAACGACAGCTTCTGCCGCTGTGAAAAGTGGCCGGCGTCAAAACTCTAGGGAGCACGAGTCGAATATTAGCGGCACTCGCCGCCAGCCGCGCGCGCGCGCGTGTGCATGCGTAGCGGCGACGTACTGGTCGTGATGTTGGTGTCGAACACGGTGCCGTCCACCAGCGTGCCAGTGTACCAGCAGGACACGGTGTCCCCTTTACGCGGTACGGTCACCTTGTCGCCGCGCTTCAGCACCGACTTTGTGTACTTGGGTGGGCCCTGGCGAGACACAGCGGCCGACGCAAATTGGCTCAAGGGCAAAATCTCTGCCCGAACCTCGAGGCCTCGCCCACGACGGAGGGAAGATAATTATTTCCCGCGCACCAGTCTACCGACAGAACCTTTAACGAATCGATCGGCCTCGATTGGGTGTCGCGTTTTCCTTTAAGTCGCCAGATAATTGTTTTTTTTTTATTTAAAGCTTTCGTGACTGCAAGGATTCATATTCTTGGTTCTTTCGGTAAAGTCACGTAGAAGGGAAACAATAAAAGAATAAAAAAGAATAATAATATAAAACAATAAAATTCTCACGACGTTTCGACTGCAACACGAGCAATGATGATGATGATTGCTTGTGTTGCAGTCGAAACGTGGTGCGAATTTGATTGTTTTATATATTTTTATTATTTTATTGTTTCCCTTCTACGTCACTTTACCGAAAGAACCAAGCTTTTGTGACTGCAGGAACCCATTACTCTTTGCTTCTTTCGGTAAAGTCACGTAGGTACAAAAATTAAACAAAATAAAAATAATGTTTCACGACATTTCGATCGCAACACAAGCGGTCGTCCCCAGGCGGAAAAGATAATTGTATCCACGCTCGCTCTGAGTCTGCACCGAGGATGAGCGACAAAAAAGTTAAAAGGTGGCAATGCGGAGAAGTAATGGACGGATATGAACAATTGGTAAACGGTAAACATAACCCTTGAAATAGCATAACAGCATAGTAAAAAGTACATGCACACACACAGATAAGAAAACTATTTATACATTTATTGAAAACAAGAGAAAATGCTGGGAAAAAAACACAAATCCTGGCACAGAGACTATCAGAAATCGGGACAAGTAAACAAAAGCTAAACGATAGGGCGCTGTGAATGTACTTGGTATGTAAACATAATTTTTTGCCATTTCTGTAAAAAAAAACTGGTAAAATCCAGTTACCAGTTTGCCGTACACACATAGAAATGTCTCACAATGGCCGCCGAACCCGTTGCAACTTTTTAATCGAGCAACAAAGGGAATTTCCACAGCTGTGTAAATGGTTAACGCACTGGGGACCTGCAATCCAGGGGTCGCCAGTCTGATTCCATCTCCCGCTTTGACAGCTGAAGAGTGGTGCAAAAGTGTCTTACATCCTACCCTTTTGCCTCTTCACTCAACAGAAAAATAACTGGGTACCGCCAGCCGACGGGCAGGTTTCACTTGCGGTGGGTTCAAGTGTGGGTAGCGCTAACCTCTTCCAACACTCATGATCGGGGGGGGGGGGGGGGGGTGGAAAAGTTGCTCAAAAAACTTGAAAGAGAACTCCCTCTAGTTTAGGCCCACAACCAAATTTTGTGTCGACCTCTGCGGAACGCTTCGAGTGGAGCACCTGGCTCTCGTGCAGCCCACCACGAGGTTGCCCGTTACTTGACAGCCGCACGGGAAGCTGCTCGATTACTCGAGAGGCACTCCAACGTCATCGGCACATGCGACGTATCGATGGCGCTCGCAAGCAACGGAGCCGCGAGGTTACCTCTCAAAGCCTATCCCTGCGATGGTTTTTTTTTTAAAGAAATGAAGTGGAAGCGTAAATTTCGTGCATGCTTACATCATCTCCCAGTTTTCCAAAACATTTACCGCGATTCCTTGTTATTACCGTGAGCATGGCGAGATATTGGTCAACGCGATGATGTACCGTCGAAGGCAAAGCCAGGTCGAATAAACATTTCGTCGTATAAAGCAACAATGGTGGAATGATGCATCAATTCATTGTTGCATCATAAAGAAACGATTGAATAGATTGCTAAAGTGTGTTCTTAATCTCGTCGTGAATAATAATCGAATGTTTATTTTGTTTAACCATGCGAGGACTCATGAGACCAGGATAGACTCATTTGCAAGAGCGACCCTGGGGTGTTAGTCCGCCTGTAGCGGGCGATGATTGTGTTGTATAATCCAAATCGAGTAATTTGTGGAGCGATTTTCGAATCTGCCATATTTGGACTCGAGACGCCGGCACAGGATGAGCTACTCTTGCGTATGACGTCACGGGATCTTAAATATCCACTGGAAAGCGGACGGCGCGTGGTATCGTCACGGCCATTAGACAGCGTAGTATTAATCAGGGCTGCCACCGGATCCAAACCCTCGAACCTCCGTAGCAAGCAGCGGAAACAATACCGCTACGCCAGGTCACCGCAAATATTTCCAACACGAATAATAGCAGTCCCTTATTTACTCCGCAAACCTTGCGTAGTCGATTCTTAAGACTCACAATACATGCATGGAATCGTGCGTGTGAGAATCAATGACAATTGATCCAATACGGCTTCACCTGACCCCCTCAGCCACTATTGGCAGCTACATTCGCCACGCGATGAAATAATAACCGATTCCTGAATCGATTCTTGACCACGAATCGCGACAATTCATCAAGTCGCTGGGCTAAACTAACCGTCGCACCTTCACTTATGAAGCTTGTTCTAGTTCTCCGATTAACGTGTAATCTTTATTTTGTCCAGGTCATTTCAACAAAAAGCCGGAGCGTGTCAGCTGTATTTGAGTACTGGCGCAAAACGCAGCGCTGGATGCTGGAGACATCGCCCCTTTATCGTTCAAACGCACACAAAGGGAAAAAAACACACGTATCCTGCCACATCACGATGATTCCTGCGAGTTCTTTGCAACAAAATATTGACAGAGTTTGCAAGTGAATGGGGGGGGGGGGGAGGTAAAAAAAACTGTAAAACTGTGCGAGAGAGCAAATCAACATTGCTCAGTGTGCACTGCCCATGCTATTGATCCACACGGACACTCGCCTCTCCCCCATCATGGGCGGTGACACAGGGCGGCCTCGTGGTGGCAGCCCGTTCGCCCACGCACTTGTCGCACAAGTTCACGGTTTGAACCCAGCGGCCGCCGTGGTTATTTCTATTGGACCTTTTTGGCAGTATCAAAATGATAAAATCATAAGAATAGTCTTCTTTGGTTCTTTCGGTAAAGTCACGTAGAATGAGAATAAAATAATAAATTGATAAAATAAAATAACACAATAATATTCTCACGACGTTTCGGCCACAACACAAGCGGCCTTCATCAGGTGAAGGGGGCGAGACTGTCTGGTAGGACAGCGCTGGAGTGAGAGAGCCACGTTCAGATCACGGCTTTTAAGCTTAGAGTCGCGGCGCGCGGAGAAATCATAAGAATAGGTTTTACCCATTCTGGCAATGTAAAAGAAGGTGTTAAGATGTTCAAACATCAAACCGATACCTTTTGCAAGGCATCAAGTGTGCATTGACCACACGTACTTGTGTCAAAACATGCAAACAAACATGCTCTGATAAATAATATATGCATTGTCTTTGAAATTGACTCGCCTACACCAGAGACAGCTTTCTTTATAGCCTGTACTGTTGGCCTTTTGGCACACTCTCGTCTAACACTGGTGAGACAAGGCCATAACCAAGGCTGCCGTGGCGAGTATCAATCATAACAAAACTGCTACGCGCCGTCCGCTTCACTCACAGCGGACGTTAAAGATTCCTCTCTGTCATTCACAAGAGATGGCAATTCATTGTGTGCCGGGCGTTTGGGTCCACGTAGAAAAGAATTACCCTTGAATCACTCTATTGGGATCACACACGGCAATCATTGCACCCGAATGGCAGACCAATGCCCCAGGTCATTCTAGAAAATGAGACTAATCCTGGTCTCTTGAGTTCCCGCCTGGTTAAACAAGCCCTTTCTCTGCGATGTATGAGTATATAAAAAAAAACCAATCCATTCACCCACAATCCACCAATTTATCCACTCAACTATACATCCACCTATTGCGTTCTCCCATCCAATCACACAAATCACCCATCTACAAACCTTCCGATCCACTAACACACCCACAAACCCATATATCAAATCACCCATCCATCCTGCTCACCCACCTATCTATTCAAAAACCCACCCATTCATGCATTCACCTACCCACTCATCCTCTCCCCCACAAATCCTCTCCCCCATAAATCATTTTGCCAACCCACCCATCCCTATACCCATATATATAAAACCAGCCCTTATCGTGCATGTGCAGAGGCCATCATGAGAAACACCGACTCCGTCGTCGCCTGCAACGCACGTTTAATTTATGAGTGTCGCCCTCTGTCGGAACTGGCGATGATGGCAGTGTGTGGGTACAAGTGCTGCTACCTCTTCCACCGGGGCCTCTGCCGCCACCGCCGTCACCACCTCCTCCGCCGCGCCCGCGTCCTTCACGTCCTTGGCCTGGCCGGACGCCTCCTTCGCCGCAACCTCCCCTCGGAAACTCTGTGGGGGGTGTGGGAGGGTGTGGGGGGAGGTCGCGGCGGGGTTGGGGGGGGGGGGCCGTGGGCGTTGGTGTGGTGGCGAGGGAAGAGGACGCAAAATCTTAACAGCCACGCTGACCACCACGGCACGCACGACAGAAATTCACCGTCAACGTATCGCCGTCGTGGGTCAGCAATGATCAACCCGCTGCTGGATGAAGACCCTCAAGTCGCCGCTCGTGTCCTCGCGATGTAATGATCCGTCTAGATCCTGCGCACGCTTTTATTTCATCACTCCATCTCCGTGGTCTCACGTCCTCTCGGGAAAATGCAGCATATTTTTGACGACAGGTCGCAGGTGACGATGCCGCTGCAAATTCCAAAAAAACCCGGGAAACCTGGCGCCCGCCGCTGCACAAGCTGCCCTAGCGCTGCTACCAACCGCACTAACATGGCCACGCCGCGATTACAGATAGAAAGCTCCCCGTTGCGCGCTACCTCCTCTAGGTGGTGTGACTGTGCTCGACAAATTTCGGCGACGTTAGTTTGCCACTTCGCCGAACACCGATGGCTGCCTCGTGGTGTGTGGCGAGTTCTGGCGACGCGAGAAAAACACGAACTTGAAAACTCTTCTTTGTTTGCAAATCCGTAAACCATGTGCGTGAAGCATGGAGACAAACAATGGCACCTGGATACACTACTACTATGTTGATTTTACCAAGTAATGCCCGCTGTGCTATAGAGCTTTTTTTTAGAAGTGACCTGTAGAAATGTATAGCAAACCAAATACTCTAAAGGCATGCTGATTCTAAATGTGGAGGGAAAAACCGGAGGAACCGGAGAAAAATCCACGCGACCACGGGGAGAAACACGCAAACTCCAAATAAACAGGCGTCAGGGTCGGGATCGAACCCACGACCGCCTGTAAACCAGGCGAGGTAGTTAACATCTCGCCACCATGGTGCCATCCGACTGTCGAGGCGAGCGCTGTTAGCAAGCACCCATTAAGTCTGCCATGGCATACAAGGGGGTGGTGGTGTGGCCTCCACCACGGCTAGCCATCCGCCTTTGTCCACCCCGTGCTGAAGTCTACAAGCCGCACCAAGTACTCAAAATCGAGGCCGAGTCAACCTACGGGAGACACTAGAAGCAAGTAAAATATTCATCGTGAATGTTAGCTGCGTGCAGCAATATGAACTCGGAGGAGCCAGGTTCATAGCATAGTGTACTACCCACCGTACCACCGCTCCTCACACGTGTGCCAAGTTTTTGTGTATGCGTACCTTTGTATCAAACAGCAGGGCATAAGCCTGGGCCAAGTGCTCTTTCTTTGCCGTTTTGGCCACATTCTTCAGGTTTCCCAGCAACTTCTGCTCTGCAAGGAACTGCAGAGATTGCGCATCAACAGTCAGTACACAACCACAACACTTTCAGTCAAACCACGCACAAAACAAGCGGCAGTTATTTTGCAATTCGGTTTCATCATTTTTGGACAGCTGCCTAAAATAAAAAAGGACACAATTTCAACTCTTTTCAGCCACTGGGCCTCACTGACATTGTACAGAATATATGCAGGAATGCAAAGCACTCTAGGACTTCCTGTTATCCTTTTACTGTGACTTGTTACGTATGTCTGTGGTCTTTTTTGTTGATGAAACCCGATTTAAGAGCTTCTTGGCTCACAGGGTAATAAAAAAATAAACTGAATTGGCTAAATCGCATGTATTACATTTAATGATTCACAAATGAGATGTTTTACAGCGACGGTCTCAAACAAACTGGAAAAGGACGTTTAGGAGCTTTAAAATCATTTAACATTCATGGGCCAGCAAAGCTATGCGTTCCTTCGCTTGTTCGTAACGCAAGCATTGCGATGTAGAGCATTCACCAAGACATGATGACGGGACAACGCTCGGGCAGTGGGACTCTAACGAGGCAGGCAGTGCGGATGGACAGGCAAGCCACAGAGCCCAAAGCGAGAGTTGGGAACCGTAACAAGAACGCAGCAGATTCCTCGTGCAAAACCCACGGGACTGGGCAAAGAGTGCCACGGCAAAAAAAACGATTGATTTACAGGTCTGAAGGACGTTTCTAACACAGGGGAATTCCCCACAGATGGCCCAAAACGGTGCAGTCTCACAGCAGTGGTTGGTCGCCGAGACGATGTACGGTATAAGCATACCGACTTGGGAGCAATGACAGCTGTGCTTGTGTCCAAAGTCGTGTACTTGTACATGAAGCTGGCCTTCGCCTACATCCCCACCAGCGTAATGCACGAATGTGTTGCTTGTATCAGACCAGCATGGTGAAATATGGTCAAACAACCCCCCCCCCCCATGACCGGCACGGGGCGTGGTGGGGGTTGTGGACAGGCATAAGGATACATTTTATTTTTGTATTCCTATTCAAATTGATCTACATACAACATTTTAATTAAGTTATAATGGCGTGATGTCACTGATATCAATGCAATGCCATTTTATTCTTTTGTATTGCACTTATCACTTAGGGGCCGTCCATAAATGACGTCACACACCTGGGGGGGGGGGTCGGACATTTGTGACGATGTGTGACGAGGGGGGGGGGGTTTGAGAAATGTGACGTCACATCAATATTTACAACTTTAAATAAATATAGACAACACGTTCTACTTAATGAAATATACTTTTTAATAAATGTTTTCTCCTACAACATCAGAGTGCAGCGCCACATCAAATACGCGCTACAATGGCAATAGTTTAAAGCGATTTGAAGCGTGTTTAATTTTTTTTGTGACGTCATATTTGAGGGGGGGGTCTGACTTTTTGGGACGCCGTGTGACGAAGGGGGGGGGGAGTCAAAAATCGTGTGACGTCATTTACGGACGTCCCCTTATCATAACTGGCCAAACAGATAGTAAGATAGTATACCCTTCCAAAGACACAGGCTGCCACAGCAAGTGCTATCAGCGGACACATTAAGGCTGGCACATATAAATACAAAGATCCCCCATATAGCCTGAACAGACTGTTGGGGCAAGTGCAATCCGCGAGCACCTTTGCAGGCCGGCACGGCACACGAGGGGGTGGGTGGCCTACACCGCGCCCGGCCGCCTTTGTCTCCCGGGTGGTAATGTTTACACTCCGCAACAGGCACTCGTTTGAGGCCGAGTCAACCTAGGTTCAGATAATCGTCACCGGTGTTGGCCATGAACGGGAATCGAACTCGGGCCGCCGGGTTCGTAGCGCAGTGCGCTAACCACTACACTACCCCACTTATCACTATCAACCCTCACCACCATTGTCACTGATGTAAAGCGCTGTGGTATTTTATGGTAGGCGCGACTATATCAGCTGTAATTATTCTCACTGTTGGTGGTCACTCCGCATAACCCTCGAGGGCAATTTCTGCAGAGATTTGCTGCACTTATCCACCAGAGGGCGCCGCAGCACAAGTTAAATCATTTTCCATGCACGACAACAGTTCACGCATCACAGTATTTTGCCAACAATTAAAATAAAGCCAATCTAGATTTGGCGTTTTCGTGACTGCAGGGATCCATACTCTTTGGTTCTTTCGGTAAAGTCACGTAGGTAAAATAAAGCCACGTAGGTATAATAAATCCATTTGAGAATTCGCTGCCCGTTGAAAGCCTCCTTGTACGCCATGTCGATCTCGGGACATTGTTTGACCATGCTTCACCGCACTGGCCCGGTGTGAGCTTGCGAAGAGCCGCGACTGAGAATTGAACTCTCAAGCCCGGCGGCCGGGATCAAAGCACATTATAGTCCGCAAACTGCAGCAGCGCTCCCACTAAGTGACAGTGTATGTATGTTGAACTTCTTTTGCACCGTACGTAGCCAACCGTGGAAATCGTAGATGCGGGGGGGGGGGGGGGGTAAGGACCAGAAACTAAACAGTGTACTGCAGTCAACGAACACGTACGGCTGGTTTATCAATCCGCTGGTTTGGCGATCCTCCCCGCACCCTGCTGGATCGCTGGGTTATTTGTCTATACTTCACCACGGTGGTCAGAGTGCGGCTTGATTGAGATGAAACACAACGATGCCAATATGGATTTAAAGCCTTCGTGACTGCAAGGATTCATCTTCTTTGGTTCTTTCGGTAAAGTCACGTAGAATGAGAGCTTCAATGAAGCTCTGTCGTCCCGACAGGTCTGTACCTTTCACCTGAAGACGGCCGCTTTGCGTTGTGGCCGAAACGTCGTGAGAATTTTATTGTGTTATTTTATTATTTTATTCTCATTCTACGTGACCTTACCGAAAGAACAAAATAAGATGCCAATATGAGCTGTGCTGCACTGCCGTCTGCTGACAGCGGCAGTGGAGATGTTAGCGCGACGCCGCGCTGCGAACCCGGCGACCCCATTTCGATTCCCGCTCACGGCCAACAATATGAACCGGTAACGGGGCCTCCCCTAGGTCGACTCAGCTTCAAATGAGTACCTGGTGCGGTGTGTAAACATCGCCGCTAGGGAGACAAAGGCGGTCGGGTGTGGTGCTGGCCACCCACCACCTCGTGTGCCGTGCCGGCCTTCGTAGGTGCTCGCTAACAGCACTTGCCCCAACAGTCTGTTAAGGCTAGAAAGTGTATTTTTTTTGTCGTGTCTGCTTACAGCACGAGTCAACGTGAGTGTATAGACAGTGTAGAAGCCACAATACCCGCCACCCCCGCCATGCTTCAAGTGGCACGGTCGAAATTTGAGGTGAGATGCAATTCATAAACCAAATGTCTTGTTGAAATAGCAAAAAAAATAGTCAATTATTGCAGCAAACACCAAAGTCCAAAATAATCTGTGGTGGTGGTGTAGGCCTGTCACCCAGATGTTTGGAGGCAAGGTTTGGTGGATCACGCAGGTTTGCAAACAACCACCTCCACCCAAACCCTGTGAGGTGGGCAGGTGGCGACAGTCCTCTAAGTGGGTTCGAAAGCTTTCTGTGTGCCATCTCTCTCGTACGTGTGGGATTTCTCTGGGTGCGTCACTTACCTCTGACATAAACAAAACCTTAAAATGTTAGTTCGGCAGGATCCCCCTACTGAAAAATTATACTCAAGACTCAGGCTGTCCTAAAGGAAATACACAAACACAGAGGGGGCAGACCTGGCCATGGCTACTGGCGGAGCCAGTGGGGTGGGGTGGCACGTGCCCCCCCCCCCCAATGATCCGATCGAAATCCCTAATTTCGATCGGATCATTGGGGTTTATTAGTAATAAATCGGCATTTTGTGACCCCCACTGCCACTGTGTAGCATATTATTATGTGCCAGGGACTCTATGAGATGATAGGACAATAGTCTGAGTCCATAATTGGCAATAAATAACGGCACAGCAGTGACTCACAGAATTGTGCGCAGTTGTGTATACAGTTCACAACTTCCCTGAAGGCATCAACACCTTCAGCGAGCGCGATGCCGATCACACAACGCGGTTCGAATTCGACTCTCGATCGATGGCTGTGCCATCGCCGCACACGCGTCGAATAAAAAGCAAGAGCCAAGTCCTTACTTACTAACAACTCCTTACTTACTAACAACTCCTATCATTTTTCATTGCTGGAGAGGTTGCGCGCCCTACCTGAAAATCCTGGCTCCGCCATTGGCCATGGCACCACTAACTCAAGTGTCAGACATTTAGCTAATGGGCCGGTGTTGACAGAATAGTATTCTAAACCTCAATCGAATAATGGGGGGGTGGGGGGGGGTAAGCATCAATCTCCAAAAAAATTTCCACCGGGCATGCGTAACGTTTAAATCATTCGTCTGTGCATCAACGGTAATTTGAAGAGGCTAAATTTACTTTAAGCGTGGGATTGGGCCACCAGAGTAAAGGGGTGGATTCGCCAAGTCTGGGCCTCATCTTATGACCATCAATTCACCCTTGATGTCATATGGCCCACCGTTACACGGTGGCAAGAGGTATATTTGGGAGTTTGCACGTTCTCACCGTGGTCGCGTGGATTTGTCTCCGGGATTTGTCTTATCTCCACATCGAACCCACGACCCTCCTGCATACCACGCGAGGTAGTTAACATCTCGCGTTACTGGTGATGCCACGACCACCCACCCCACACGCTGGCTGGCCATTGCTCAATCTCCTCTCGCGACAACTGCCGCCGCTCAGTGGCGGTGACGTCACCACGGCACTTACATACCAGGCTAGGTACACCTCGAGGCTTCGTCGTGCCTAAGGCTCGCTACTGGCAGGTCATGGGATGACCCTGGTGCCACATGAGTTAATTGGCTAAGATGACCGGCAGACGCACCACACGTGTCCCTCCACTGTACCAACTCGCTGTGTGTTTTATCCACCCGGCGCTCCGCTCGTTGTTGTGAGCGTCGCTCCCTCCGGCCTCCCCAACCGCCCAGCAAGCAGCGTCCTTCGCGAGCCTCCAACCACAGAGGCCGATCCCTAAACGCCGCCGGGAGCCAATTCATCGGCGAGTCCACTCAGCTCCGCCATCCTGCTGCACCGCATCGCGCTCCATCCCTTTCTCGGCCGCCTTTGTCTCTCCCGAGTGGCGACGCTTACACACCGCGCCAGGTTACTCATCCGTGTCGACCTCGAGGTAAGGGCCACGGGGGGGGGGGGGTGGTGTGTGGGGGGTCGGGACCCCGCCGGTTCAAGATAAATAATCACTGGGTAACGTTTGACCGTGAGCGGCGATCGAACCGCGAGTCACCGATCATTCACCCCCCCCCCACCCCCGCTCGACGTGATCGGCCTGCACCCACCGCTTCGGAGGCGTGCTCCTGCAGGAAGACGATCACGTCCTTCTTGCTCACGCCGTCGCCAGCCAGCTGCTCGGACGTCCACTGCCGCTCGGGTGCCATCGAGCGCGAGGAAGAGAGCGAGGAACGGGCGGACAGACGCGGCCTCGTGTTGGGTCACCCTCCCCTGTCTTTTGATCGTGACGTCACGATCACGGAGCCAGACGCGGTTGGCTCGCGTGTTTTGACGTCACTTCGCCGAGTTGTCGGGTGTTTTGTGTTTTTTATCGCGGTGACGTCACGCCGGTGTCGAGGCACCCGGGGTAGAACGCGCGGGCGTCCGCGATCCTGATCGCGCGGTGACGTCATAACGCTATACCTTCGGGGGTGGCGTGACGTCGTATTTGCGTGGTGACGTCACAATGTTATACTCTTTGGTTCGATTCGGTAAAATCACGTAGGTAAAAAATAAAATAACAAAAATCACATTTTATTTTTTACCTACGTGACTTTACCGAATAGAACCAAAGAGTATGGATCCTTGCAGTCACGAAAGCTTCAAATCTAGAATACACTGTTATATTTGCGTGGTGACGTCACGACGTTTTGATCTTTGGGACTCGGGTTTAAATTATATCTCACTTAAAAACAAATACCTGTCAACCCCTTATCAATGGCAAACTTATTACAGACCAATTCAAACCTTATTGGTCACCCCGCGCCCTCACAAATCTCAACGTTCAACCTACAAAGTTCCATCACAAGGGAGAAACACAAATATATATATATTTTTGTGCCCATATTGAAACGGCTGTACGCCGCATGGACGTGCAAACTCAATTTCCCTGTTACAAGAATACCGGGTAAAACCGTATGGCCTGACAGGGCATGAAGTCGATGTGTTCCGAAGTCCAACTTTTCTCCTGTCAATTCCAAAAATCTTGTACGGCATACACACAAGAAACACGGGGAATGGCTTTAAATGTTGTATAATCTCCTGCAGATGTAGATGCCACTGGTTCTTCACGTTCTGCAGATGTAGATGCCACTGGTTCTTCACGTTCTGCAGCTGTAGATGCCACCGGTTCTTCACGTTCTGCAAATGTAGATGCCACCGGTTCTTCACGTTCTGCAGATGTAGATGCCACTGGTTCTTCACGTTCTGCAGATGTAGATGCCACCACCGCCAGCTATTGCGCGGCGGTTGAACTTACGGCTCTCGGTCCGAACAGGCAACTGGACATACGTACAGGGTTTGTTCGTATCTCTGTAAGGTCGTAGGTAGAGGAGTCCCTGTATATGTTGCTCGCCTTGAAACCAGCGTGAAGCATGGTGAAATGATCCACACGACCCGGACAGCTTGGGTCGTCCCTCATCCAGCAGTGGCTTTAACAACAAAAAATCCTGTTCGTCTACCGTGCGTAGAATTACGTTCGAGGAGTGACGTTTTTGGCTAAAAAAATTAATTGGCTAAATATCTCAATTCAGGATCCTCTATATTCTATGATCTTGTGGCTCAGGCTCACAATATTACCAGTTTTATTCTGTACAACAGGCTGGTGTTGGTGTTCTTGTAGGCTGAGGCTATGACGTCAGTGTTCTTCACTAATTTCCAGAGGAGGGCCAACCTTCACCGATAAGACAGACGTCGGTGTGTGAAGGCCGCCACACATTTGAAACCATTGGGGGTTTGACAGCAGCACGATGTAGATGGGGGGGGGTTCACATTTGTGTATTCAGGGGCAGCACTTAAGGCCACCAAGGGGCGCCAGTGGGACACGGGCCTTGCAATGAAGAACACTGGTGCTGTGATAGGCAGCCAAAGGCAGTGCAGAACAAACGTGTTATACTCTCCGCTCCCACGTTCGACATTCACCACTTCTCGCCCACACTGACGAGCGGAAGGGTCCAACCCGCACGGTGTTGGATTGCCCTCATCCAGCAGTGGATTGACGAACACCTGTACATTCTGAAGAGAGCAGAGAGTAATCTCAATAACTCTCTTGAAAAACCTAGTTTTGCTATCTCACCAAAACGTGTTTTTTTTTGCTCACGTGGCCCTAACCTTGGGTTATCTATAGGCTGTCCTTTTTTTAATTGCAAACAGCAAAGTATTAAGGTAACAAGTAGCGAAGGCTCGCTCAAATGCTACACTTGTATATCTTTCAGCTGAACAATAAAACCGTATCGTGCTTGTTTATGCAGGAAAAACGTTTAGGCTGACGATAGACATACCGTTCGTAACAAAAACATTTAACCATGTGACATGCTTCAATGGAATGTCCCTAATGATAAAATGCAAGTGATTCCAAGCAGACTTACTTTTAGAAGCAGTATACAACAAATGATAAACCCCGAAATCAATCCTTTATTTGAAATGGTTTAACCCAAGGTAAGCATAAAATGAGGTGCATTTATAACAGAAATAAGTCTGGCTAGATACATAAAGTAAACAAGGGTTCTTAAAGCTTGATGAATAGAAAATACAGTCCATGGTTAATTATCAAACAGAGAAAAAGTCAAATTAGATTTGCGTTCTATTCACCCGCCTCTTTCTCAAGTCAGTAGCGTGTCGAAGGCCCCTCTCTACATGTTAACGTTATACTCACAAACTTTCTCTCCGAGCAGAGAGAATTACAGTAATATAAATTCAGACACATTCTTCAGTTCGGAAAACTCTGAAAGTTCCAATACAACTTTTCAGTTACCCCAAACTTTACCCTTTACCCATCACCGTAAGAAACTATATTTTATTCAAATGCCTACAAATGTTATTTTCATAATGACTTAAAAGGAAATAATCCATTATTCTTTTGCACGTGTTCATCAGCTGACTTACAGTGATTGGTGACCAAGTACCATTGCATTAAAATCCTGCATAATAATAATAAAGCTTTGTCAATTTAAACATTAAAAAAAATAAAAATAAAAAACAATTTAAGACATTACAGCTCACCGCTATTATAAAATGCATCATGTGGTCTTACTGGTATGTGGTCCTCGGAAAAGGACAATGTATATCCTTTCAGCAATTTCACCTACACTACATTGTGCAGACAACCTTATAAAATATTCCAATAACATAATTAAGACAACACCAATTCAATGACTTTTTAGTTTTACAAGGGGAGGGAGGGTGGAGGTGGTGGAGGGGGGTTGTTGTGCAGGGGGGGGGGGGCAACCAAATAGTCGATACTAAAGCAGGCTGCAAGCACCAACAACACGAAGCAGCTGACGGTAAGAAACACTTGTTTAACGGAAATTATTTCAAGTCGGAGAAATGCTATAAAACAAAAGAAAAATATTTGTTTCCATACAGCCGTAGCTCAGGAATAACCCACTGGTATTTAACATTTTTGCAAGAGGTGGCTGCAAATAATCCACCTTGGTAAGGCTCTGGGCGACGTACAGAGTTCACACGTTCCGCAAAGCAATCGTTAGGCCTGCCAGCAGCTCCGTGAACACCCAACGCCGCAAAATTGCCGAAGGACGACGGCTCCTCCCTTGCTCCTTAGCCCACGAGTTCATGAGTGTGGCCGTTGCTGGCCCCCACACACAGACGGCGCAGCTCCATGAAGACACTTGCCGCTGGCTGCCACCACCGCCGAGGCAACTATGTCGTGCTGATCCGGCTGAGCTCTTCCCGAATCGCTGCTCAAACAAACAAAAAAAATCGCGGTATGGACACGCGCAGACATGCGCACGCACAGAGATGCGTGCACACACGGGCGACGAGCCCACACATACGTACGTACGTGCAAATGCAGGCACACAAATGCACACGAGCATTACAACAAACTTAAACTGATTATTTAATAAGCAAACGTAATCAAAAAGATTATGCACCAAGATATTTTACATGGTATTTCGATCTTGTATGCAGTTGTCATAAAAAATAGTCAATTATTGCAGCAAACACCACATAAGAGCGTTCACACGTTACGAGTTTTATAGATATTTCCGGAGTTTCTGTACCTCCCCCTCCTATGTCATGGTTTCTGCACTGTACCAGGCTCCTACTGAAATATAATAAAAACACATTTTTAAAAGTTGAATAGATCTCACCTTCGATTATTTCATCTTTTACTTTGTGCAGCTCTTTCCTCACCTCGTCCAGGATATCCTGGAAATCCCACAAGCACAGTCGTTATAAATCAGCAGTCATTCCAAATGTCATCATCATTTAATTTTGCTATGCTGCGCCTCCCATGCTGTACATCTCAAAGCACCAACACACGCAGTCAGCTGGCTCTACAAGCCGGAGGGGGGGGGGGGGTAACGTGGCTCGCTATTTGCGAGGGAAACGCTGGCTCACAGTACCTGCTTGAGCCTGTCGTAGTCCGAGCCCTCTGCAGACGAGACACCATTGCTGCTTGGACTCCCTGTTACCGATGACGACGATGACGCAGCAGCTGATGCCAGTGCCGGTTTGGACCTGTGGCGCCGACCGTCAAGAACCATCAACCGGGGGGGCAGCCAACTGCTCACTCGCCACTCGGAATTTGTAAATATTCGCACACTGCCAGAATCGATAAACTGTCGAGATTTGGATTCACAGTTAAGATTCAGCAATCGGTCCTTTCGTGGCCAAAGTGATGCAGTGGTAAACAATTATAAACTTGTTTGGATTTAATTACACGCATGGGTATATGCACGTTATTGTGAGCATAAGAATATTTTTAATAGATCAATGAATTTCCATCTTTACACCATGCAGTACGAGTCACACAATTTGCGTTGGGTTTTTTTGTCGTGTAAACTATACTGCGCCCCTCAGTCTCCACGGTATAATGTGAAGGAAACAATTTGTGACTCGTCAAACTTAATAGCATCATCTCCAAAACCGATCTGTATTTTAGGTGAAATGTAATGCAATATTCACATTTCCAAATGTGTACAACCATCAGACCAAGAATAATGTAAAAAAAATCGCCTGGCTGTCCCTGACACAGTGTGCACTGCAAAAGGCCGTTATTAGGCCCTGGAACTCGCCTGGAAATGGAGGGCGATTTGTTGGCACCACCGTCAGCCCAGGACTTCTTTCCGGCCTCCGCCACTGCACAGGCCCACAGACACATCGCACGCCTCTCTCGCTCGTATTTGATGTGGGGAAAACGCTACCCCCCACCTCAACGGCTCGGCGGCGCGCATGTGTGGTCGGCGAGCTAAAAAGACACTCGTTAGGAGAAATTACGCGTATGCATGGGTTACGTAAAGATTTACAACATGAGTTTTGTCTTTGATAGTATTTAATGAGCATTATGAAAGTAGCTGTCAGGGCACAAACATCTGTATATGTGCAAGTTGTAAAAATATATATCTGGATTGTGTATCAAAGTTTTGATCAACTCTTTGATTAATGTTGTCAATTTTCTTTATAGCTAATTCTAAATAGCAACAGAGCGTTGTACTAATGCTCGGTTTATGTTAGATCATGTTTAGGAGGGTTCTAGTCACCCCGCTCCCTCACTCCGTTACAAACAGGCTGACGAGCAGAGTTCATCTATAAAAGCCTTCAACCGTGGTGGGAAAGTTTAAAAGTGAACCACAAAAGGCACCAAAAAAAATGTTTGAGGATGGAAAATAAACTACCAGATTAGCGTGACATTTGGTGAGGTAGGCGCAGGCAACCCACTTCAGACCAAGTTCAAATGTCACACCGTGTAGGTTAAAGCTTACTAGCTTTTTGGACGTCTTGGTTAAATGTTACACTATTCCCTCCCGTTATTGGCCCGATTACTCTAAACATTGTGCACAAAATAAAAAAACACGTGCAGGGGGAAAATGTTTTTTTCTCTAAATTTCCCCTTCCTAGTAAAAAAATGTTACTTACAATAAACAAAAGTACAGTTCCCAATTGCCAGTAATGCCCACTAATTATGTTTGCCAACATTCATTATTATTGTAAGAGAAGGATTTTTTTAATGTATTTAATAGCAGCAGCGGTGTGATGTGATTCCACGCACAGCAATTAAATGGATGTTTACATGATAATCCCCACCCAGCAATTAGCAGCGTTATACAATTACCAGCCCACGCAGCAGGGCCCAAACATGACCCCGAGTCGCAAACGCTTCCGCAAACCTGCAAATTAATTCAAATTTAGCTATCCCTTTTGACTCTCACGCAGCCGATGCCTAAATTAAATTAACTTCCTGCCTTTTTCCAATCCACTGCTGGATGAAGGCCTCCCCCATGCCATGTAGGTAATCGGGGCTTTCGATCTTACTTCATCACGCCGATCAGTGTGGGCGATTTGTGAAGAAAGGGCACCAGACCGGCTCAGAATTCGCTTGGCACCGGATTTAGCCAAGGCCAGGAAGCCATGTCAATGCGTTCATGATGCAGCACTTAGCGCACCCGAATATTTATAAGTAGTACATGAAACACAAGTACAGCATGTTACGTCCCGTTTTAATACTTTAAAACAGAAACCTTAAGCTCAACGCAATACTCAGAAGGCAATAACTTGCCATTAATGTAAAATTACAAATCTGTGACTGGGCTGAAGGTCATACCACAAAACCATTTTCTTTTCTTGCAGCATAGCAAGTTGGTGCCGTGACTTTCACCTTATTAAGGAATTACGGGCGTGCCAAACGGAATTAGCAACAAAACGTTGCGTCCGAAATGGAATTGAAAAAAAGTAATCCGCCCAGTCAGCTCCAATGTCACATCGAAAAAACGTGTCGCACAATACCAGCTCCTTGATCACGTTAAGCGGATGGCCTCTCCGTGACACAGTAAACAACACTCTAGACACGCAAGGCTAGCGCCGGATGCACGGTTGCGGCAGGAGAAGGTGCGTTTTAGGCACATACAGCGGAAATTGTCCCCGTGTTGTCTTTGGTTATGCACGGCTGGATCGACACTACTCGTGTTCGTAAGAGAAAGGATGAGGCCGCGATGAGAGCAACGATTGGGGGACGAATGAAGAAAGGAAATTGGCTCGGGAGCGCTCACGGCTGCGCGTCTAAATTACGCGATTCATGTACGTCCACTTGCGAGGCCTCCGGTAAAGGGTGGAGGAAGGAAATTGTTTAAGGAACAGCCCCATTTTGTCGCCCACTCACCGCTCACTCTTTTGCCGTCAAAATCGTCCTGAAAAAAAATCCAAGGCGTAAAGCAACGGTTAGAAACAGAAACAATAAGAGTCAAACATATGTATACCACAACAGGTTCACGTCAACACACTGGGAATTTAACATCGAAAATGTTAGCACTGCTGTTTTTTTTTTTACCAACGAGTGTATAATGTTATTAGTCATTGCTGCAGTGATTGGGAAATAAGGGTTATCACTAGTGTTGCAAAATTTCCAAGTTTTTGCCGAAAACATCTCATAAAAAGGAAACTGCCAAAAAGTATTGTCTAATGCTGACGATTAAATCAAGCATAACGATGAGTCAATACTGCTACATACATTTGCTGGTATCTCTTCTTTCGGCTCCACTTTTTGCGGAGCTGCTGGCTTGTCAACGGTTTTCCGTCTGAAAGAAAAGCAACGATTTAATAAGACTACAATTATTTTTTTTTACCAGGTAAGGCTCACTGAGCTATGTAGCTCTTTTTCAGAAGCGACCTGGCCACAAGCGATAGCCCAATGAAGTGGCTTATGTGGAAATGTATCGCAGCCCAAATACTCTAAACGCGTGTCGATTCTAAATGTGGAGGGAAAAACCGCAGGACGGGAAGAATGTGCAAACTACAAATATACAGGCGTTAGGGTTGGGATTGAAGCCACAACCTCAAATAAAAGACTCAAGGAGGTTCAATAATATGCTGATATTATACCGAGGAATGCATCGATGAACCCGCCCCCCATCAATTCAAAGCATTGTCACTGTTTGGGGTCACGACTCGATTTAATTTAACCTTTTTTTTCTAATTTTCACTATCATTCTGTTTCCTTTGGACAGTCCCGTCCACTCAATTTGCATATGATCTGCATAATCAGCCAACAATCAACGCTTACGAATCTACACATTGTTATGAGCCTAACTTGACCCAGCAGTGTGGCTCTCCGAAGTGTTTTTGGGATTGTGCCGCTTGTTGCTCGGCACGATGCCCGATGTTTCGCTCCACGGTGTGCTGCGAGCTTTTTCCAAGACCTGAACACCTGAAGAGGCTCCCCAGCTCGAATTAATACTTAAAGAAGCCCCCCCCACCAGCGGCATAAGGAGTGAAACGTCAAGACGTCCTGCACGGCGGGACAAACCGAAAACACATCGGAATGCCACACACACACACACAACCGTGAAAAACTTGCGCGGCACTTCTACCCCAGTGGTTGTGCGCACAGGCGTTAACAAAGCTCGGCTAACGAGCGACATTGCCAGTTAACGAGCAACACACGCAGCAGCAGCAGTAGTACCTCCTGGCCAGCAGGGCACTCATCTCCTCCATGAGGCCTCCGCCTCCCGACGGCAGGGTTGCGCTGCCGCTGGTGCGGTTCGCGTCCTGTTTGGCGGCTCCACCGCCGACTGATGGGGAGCCCTCCTCAGCCTGCTGCTGCTGTGTGGTGGTAGGGCAGGGGCATGGCAACAGTGGGATTCACGGAGAGAGAGGTGAGGACTAACGTGAGCGCCACATGATACCGTCGTGACTTCACCGTCCATGCAGTGTGATTTAAGCAACTGTGCAATGTCTTCATTTGCATGTTTTTTTTTCGAGTTAAATTTAGGTCATTTGAATGCACTCCCCTCCTCAAGCACTTCCAAATTGTTTTTAACTTTAAAAAACGTATTCTTGGTTCGTTCGGTAGTCACGTTGAAGGGAAACAATAAAATATATATAACACATTGTTATGAGCTATATATTTTATTATTTTATTGTTTCCCTTCAACATGACTTTACCGAAAGAACCAAGAATATGAATCACTGCAGTCACGAAAGCTTTAAATCAAAATTTTAAAACGTAGCTATGTTTCCCCGAATATCTATCAGAGTATGATATCAGACAGGAAAAGAACCCATTCACAACTCTCACGGAGAAAAGAAACCATCCGTGATTGGGAATGGCCTGTGGAAGCGGATCTCAGAGCTAACTCTGAGATCCCTTAAAGTGACCTCTCATCCAGACATACCACAGCGTTATATCGGTCGCTTGACAGTAAAACCAATATTTTTTTTGCGTGGTCATTGGTGACCATCCTGACACCAGCAACTCACTACGCTCGAGAATGGATTAATCACGGGCGGCTGCCTAGATTCAATCTCAAAATTTCAACAGTGGCAGTTCAGCGCTCTGACCTCTGGATCGGTTGTAACTTTAAGCAGGGTGTGGTTTTACTGCAGCCAGTCGAGCTGCCAGTTTATATATATTTTTTATTATTGGAAATTCACCGTATAGATGAAGGCTCCTGATCGGACGTGTTTGTGGTGCAACAAACCTTGGCCACTTTCTTGAGTTTAGCATTGGCAATAGCAGCAGCCAGTCCCCCTCCTCCAAGATCACCTCCTCCCCCGAAACCCCCGATTGGCAGAGGGGGAGGAGGGGGGGGGCCTCCACCGGGGGGCGGAGGGGGCCCCCCCCCACTGGGTGGCGGAGGGGGCCCTGGTGGCGGAGGGGGTGCGGGGGGAGCACCCGGTCCTCCGGGAGCAGCAAGCGGTGGAGCCGGGGGTGCAGGTGGAATCAGGGGGGCGGCAGGAGGTGCTGGGGGTGCAGGGGGGGCCTGTGGTATCTGAGGCATGGGAGTTCCTTCACACACACCAAAGGAAAAAATAAATATGCATTGCATCTTCCACAATGGCGTATAATGAGTTCGCGTTTATGCACGGACATGGCAAGCAAGTTTAATTAATCGTTACTTAGTTGCTTTACTTCCCGTTTGCTGTTAATAATTTTACATCGCCGTTTATTTTAAGAAGGTAAAAATGGCATCCAGGAAGTCATCCGTCACTATCTGACAAAAGATGCAGAAGTACGCAGCATCGTGCAATATATTATTCAATGGGCTTCATTTATTTGTCGGCCGGAGGCACGCTCCCTCGCCGAAGCTGACGAGTGCACGTGCTGATGAATGCGCATTTCTTCCCATCTCCAACGCCTATTGTGGTCCACTGACAGCTGGATTAGGCTGCATCCAAGTGCGCAGCTAAAACCATTTTTTTGTTCCCATGCTGTGCTTTGGTTGTGCGCTCGCTGTTCGCGAGGCTCGGCTGCGCTACACACAAGCAACGTTATTTTTTTTTTATTTTATCCCAGGTGCCAGCCTTGTCATTGATCCCACACCATAATTTATTTATAAATGCTTTTTGTGCTTACTTTGTTGTCCTCCCGATTCGCACGCTTGGCTATGTACGGTGCGAAAGAAGTTCAGCATAGGTCACAGTGTTTTATTGATGGACGTGTTGAGTTTTGTTTTTTCTAAATAATTTGCTCTAAAGGGGGGGGCAAGTGTCATTCGCAAGGTGGCCTCTCTTACCTCTGCCTGCCACCTACAAAATCCCACCAACAAGACATGCGCACCAAAACCCCTCGCTCATCTCTTGTCCCGCACGGTGCAGTCGGTGCACGTGGAAAATGTTTATCCATTTTTAAACGGTACTTAACGTGCCTTGGGAGGGGATCACTTGGCACACTGTGTCGTGGGCCCAAGTGAGGCCTTTTTTAACGGTGGCTCAACAATAGACTCCGACAAAGAGAGAGGAGAACAACAACAAAGGAACGGCGGCACATGCTGTTGCTCTGTGCGCATGGCTCATTTATTTAATTGCACCACAATACGGACGCATTTAACGCTGTTAAAGTCGGGTGGACAGTCACGCTCCTTTGTATTGCACGAACAATTTCAGCTGGCATTCCGCTCAACCTGCCGTGGACCTGGAAGGAACACCTCGGGCTTCGAAAGCTAAACAGGGGGCGGGGGGGTGTGGAGGGAGGAGGGAAGTTGGGAGGAGGGCGCCCTTGAGCAACAAAAAAAAATCGAAAGGGTGGCACACAAACAATGCAAGGATAATATATGGGAGATAATTGAGAGGACTACGCGACAGCGTTATCGCAAAACAAAAGAAATTCACTGTAAGCTTTCCGCAGCGTACATTAAACATTTGTAGAAATGCCCTCGACAGGATCACAAAAGGATTTTTTTTTCTTTTAAAACAGTTGGACCAACTTGTTTTTGTACAATTGGGATAGCGAGTTCAAGTTGGCAAGCCAAGACAAACAGGAAATGTGTCCAGCGCTGCACGTCTGGATGAGGGCCACCCCACACCGTGATGAGTTATTTGACCGAAATTAACCACGCCGGTACATGTGAGTTGGTGAAGGTGGGGAGCAAAGATGTGTGAGCTTAGAAGTACAATATAGCTTTGCAGCAGACTAAAACGCATGTTTAATTCACAGTGGATGGCTATCTCAACACTATCAAGGCTCATGTCTGCTAAGCTTCCGAGATCTGATGACATCAGGCACATTGTGCCTGCCACAAATGAACTACAATACCTTGTTGATCTTGTTAAGGAGCATAAACCATCAAGAGAACTCCGATCATCATCACAGCAGCGGCATTTGGCGAGCCATCGGACAAAGACAGTCACCGCATCGCGCGCTTTCAGATGCGCTTCTACAGCCGTCTGGAACGCTCTTGCTTCCAATATTAGGAAGCCACTGGAGCTTGGCACTTTTAAATCATCTCGATTGAAAACTAATTTCTTTAGAACTGCTTTTTGTGTTTAGTTTGTTGTCCTTCCCCACACCTCCGATTAGCGGGGTTGACGACGTACGGTATGAAAAAAGTTCAACATACATACATTACATTCTGAGTGATTTGGTTACAGGCAACAAGAAGAGTGTGTGCGATTCTAATTCCCGAGCCATACATACCGTCTGAGTGCTGGTGCACCTTTCCAGCGAGCCCCTCTATTGCTGGACTGCCACACGGTAAGTGCATTTGCGGCCAGTGACAGAGCGGTAGGCCAGAACTAGCGAGGCAGTCTAAGCAGCTTGCATATGAAGGTTACTGTTGATGAAAGCCATAAGGGCAGGGGAGTTGTTGCCTATGACGGGAAGAGAGCACGGTGATGGATGCCATTAAGGCATGCGGCTCTCAACCATGAAAACCCACCATCACCAGCAGCCCAACCTCCGCATCCCACCTAAAAGCCCTTCATGAATAACGAATGCACAGAACTCGAGCTCCTTTTACAGTTATTCGCAGGTAGTGCAGTGTGTCACAAATACTACGTGTCGGGGGGTTGGGGGAGGGAGGTGCAGGGAGGTAACACGCTGACGAAAAAGTGAACGCTGTGAAACAGTAGTTGATGGACAAAAAGGAAGGCTGGAAGTGCAAATGCATTACCTAGGCTCCTGCGATCCATTTGTTCCCTCTCCATCTCCTGTTGCCTGCAAACAGAGATTACAACAACAATTACAATGATCGCACCGCGAGGCGCGACAACGTCCGCACGCAACAAAACCGCACGAACAGCGCCACGTTACGGAAGCACCGCGGCCAAACGAGACGCGGTAATCTCCGTCGGCTAAAGAACACGGCACGCCATCCCCCACCCCCCCCCCCCCCCGTTCACCACCGACGCCGGGGCAACCCCGCTCGCCGACCCACCTGTGTGGCATTGGCTCCACGCTCACCGGGAGACAGACGGGAATCACGGACATCACGATGCCACGCATCCGCGGGCGTCCGCTCCTGCGAGAGTGTGCCGAGCCCGCTTCACCCTCTACGTGAGCCAACGCAACGTCGTCACTGGCTCGTGTATCGTCTCACCGCGGTTTTCGGCAGGCAGAGCGACGCAGGTCCGAGGGGGGACGTTTCGATGCTAGGCAGCTTTCCCGTGGGTTTAATAAGATTTGTTGCGCCGTTTAATACGGCCGAAAAAGCCACCCGGCTAATCATCGAGGTGGGGATAAATCTCTGAAGCTATTATAGCAAGTCTCACCGGCCAATACCAAGTTTTACTCCTGCCTCCTTCAGTGCTACGAGCCATTTTATTATTTTGTCCCAATGGTTAACACAGCTCCCACATGTCAGTTTTAAATTAATATGTTATAACAAGAATTTTGATGAAAAGGCAATCTTAAACAATTGATCTCATTGCCATTCATATAAAGGAGTTAGTGAGAGGTAACATTGATTCTCACACGCATCATTCTTGAGTGCAAGAACAGATTGCAATCACTGAACTGAAATACATGCATCGTAACGTGACCATTTAGCCAAGATATGCAAGCTAAAATACATAGAAACATCAATACAAAACAATCTACACGTGGCACTCGGCATGTACAAAATTCAATGCCATCCGTGTGCAGTAATACGACATGTCCAGCATGCCGCAAATACAGCAGGCAACACGTACTGCAAACGGTCACGTACACCATGCCTATCGTACACCGTGTCACACGTACAGCGTGCGTTGCGTTACACCATGCAGCGTGAAAAACAACGCATCGCCTACAGGGTGCCCTTTCGTACAACGTGTCGGCAGGCCGTGCCGTACACGACCGGCGTCGATAATGCGCGGGGGGCCCATGGGTAGGTACAGCGGCTATTTGACAGACTCGCAAAAGGCTTCAGCGTCTTCGCTCCGGGGAAAATGACATGCGGCAACACCCGCTTACCGCTTGGCTTTATCTCGTCGTCCGCGTTGTAAACCAAACTAAAAACTAAAGGTGAGGCCCACCGAGCTATTTTAGCTCGTTTTCAGAAGCGACCTGTCCCCAAACGATCGCCCAACGAAGTGGCTTATCTTTCAGAAATTTATAGCAGCCAAATAGTCTAAACGCATGTTTCTAAATGCAGAGGGAAAAACCGGAGGGATCCAGAGAAAAATCCACGTGACCACGGGGAGAACATGCAAATATACAGGTGTCAGGGTTGAGTTTGAACCCACGACCACCTGTGTACTAGGCGAGGTAGTTAACATCTTGATGCCATGGCACCCCCGAGCCGCGTCGAAGGTGACTATTATACAGCTGCTCGCCCATAATAAATAAGCAATTAAGCGTACGTGCGTACATTATTGATCTTGTATTTCTCAGTCATGAATTCAGTATTGTTCGCACAGCCTAAATAGACCATTAACATATCATCCACGTATAATTTGTACAAAATTTAATTCACCGAGTCTCGCACACGTGGTTCAGTGACAAGTATCGTGAGTGTATGAATCAATTACAATCGATGGAACTGATGCATATCTACACCGTAACGTCTTTATTTCTACTAATGTTCCAGCCAATTCTGGTGACACACCTTCATGTGTCGTCATGTAATGTTATCGTGACCGTAACATGTGAACTAGTGAGTCACACTGAAATAAGAACTGTGTATTGAAACTCTCAGCCCTCGTCTTGTTTTCCTGTACTGTAACAGGCACCTTTTTAGCGTGTCACTCACACACATTTAAATAAGCTTATTTGTATTTCACACTTAACATTCATGAACATTACCACTAAACGAGTTATGCCTGATAATGCGGTCATCAAATACCCTCATCGGCCAACCCTTAATTTAAACATAACTTGTCTACTTCAGAAGCAGGACGTCCGTGAGAGTGGCCACATCATACGTCCACACGGCAACCGCTATAGGAATGCAATAGAGCAGTGCTACGAACAGCGTTACCAGTAGCGTGGTCACTAACAAGCCATAATTATTGATCGATGTAAGGAGCTCACCTCCGCATTTCCAATTCCTCTGCAGAGGGCCCGTTTTGCAGGCTGCTGACGATCGACGGCTGCCGTTGCAGTGTGGGACCTTGTTGGAGAAAGAACAAATTAAAAAAAAAACCCGTCACTGCTGGCACACCAAAGCGATGACTCGTCCACAACGCCTGCACACCATCATTTTTTTTTTCAAAGCGAAAACAGCACTAAAAAATTCTGTAGCACAAAGCTCCAACTATGGACCGGTGCAGAGTGAAACGATGCCGGGTGGGGACCCGGGTTTAGGAGACGCGATGCGGGAATTCAGCCCGCAGGTTGCGGCGTACTTTCAAAACGGAAAGAAAAACTCGGGACATCTTTTTAAATTTGCATGGAATGAAGGCGATTGAGTTACGTCCAACAAACCCAGACCGGACTATTCTACTCGCCCACGGCCAATGCCACCGCCGAAAGGAAACGGGCTGCGGATTGCAATGGACTGCGTGCGGCAAGCCCAGTTTCGGTTTCAACGGCGAGATGATTCACAGAAGCACGCTCTCCGCTGAACTCTTGGCACAACGGGGCAACGTAAACCCACACGCCATCTTGCACAGGCTGAGGATCCTGCAGGGCCAGTAGCAGACGCACAGGCAGCGGCAGACACAGTGCCCTCCCAACGTCGGAGGGGGCGCCTTCAGCTTCGCGGCCGTTCTTCGCTCCTCCGGCTGCTCGCTGTCGTCATCCATCGCACGGCACCATGCCATGCCAAGTAAACGTTCGAGGCTTTATAAAGGTGAGGAGTTGTTTACCGTTTTAATTACCCGAGCTCGAGAAATGTAACGCCGTAACTATCCGTTCACTTTGTGTGGATCGGGAGATGTAAACCATTGCCGCAATGACGTCGGCCGTCCGCTGTGAGAGACGGCGTGCGGTCGGCCTGTCGACGATGAGTGAAATTGGCAGGGGCGCTCGCTTCATTTCATCCCACCATGATATCGAGCATCGTTACATCTCGGCCAGCTCGTAGAACACGTGGCTAAACAGCACACCATCAGACCACCGTGAAGAATTACAAAAAATGAACCTCCCTCCCCACCCCATCTTGATCACTCCGAGAAAATTATCAATTAAAACTCTTTCTCTACGTGCTCGAGAGGCGCACTCCGTCGCGCAAGATAACCGCAGCGGCGCCCCAAGCCGCACGTGGCGTCAGATGGGGTTCGGACAGGGTGGGGGGTAACGACACTTTTCCCAGCGACGCGACGACACGCACCCCCCCCCCCCCCCACCGGGGACAGGACACGCCGCGACCGCCATCATCACGGCATGTGTTAGCAGTGGCTAAACCAGGGGACGGGGTCGGGTTCCTTTTGCCGGCCCGGCATCAGGTGGCATCACAGATGATAGCGGAGAATCCCTCGGTGGGGCCGCTCCAGAAACAAAAAAACAAACAAACCCCGCGTGAATTATTTATTTCCGACATGCGCAGGTGAGCCCATCAGCGGTTACCTGGTGCCTGAGTGAACAGAGCGATTGCTACAATTTGAAGGGGAGGGGAAAAAAAAAACCCCATCAACATCACCAGTCTGCCAGCTGTTACAATTGAACACAAAAAAAGGATGGGCATTATATCCTTGTCTTTGTTTGCCAACTTTTCAGATTCACAACAAAGATGAGTGATATTGATGTTCTGCAGAAAATATAAATTGTTCCACGCAGGCTTGGTCTTAAATCCAAGTACGGTTCAGATTAACGCATGTTTAGTTTTCTCCCGAGTTAATCCGCAGAAACGTTAACGATGCCAAATTTGACTCGGCCAGACTTAACGTCTGACCGACGACAATAGACACAGTACTTGGCATGTGAATTCTCAAGGCGATTGCCAAGGGTATTTACTGTGACCAAAATGCACGCGCAATTCCTTATAAGTTCAACCTTGGCGGTTTAGCATTCTTAACAGGTAACCAGCATTGCGGCTCTATGAATGAGAAACATCGGTTTGACCGTCATGCAATGAGCGTTACTCTGTGGCAGGAGAGAGTGCTGCCCCCGCTGTCGTACGGAACGGAGGTGACTCGAATGGATGTCGGAGGTAGCTCTACGATACTCGCTTCCACGGTACGTTCTCGAATATGTAGGGTTGCACTGTTAACTTCGAGATATCCAAATCGTTGCTTCGTCTCGTTATGCGACCCCCATCGAACAATCGGGTGACAACATTTACCAGAAAGCTAGAAAGCTCAAAGATCAGCTAAAGCTACGCACGTTTAACACAGGCGTGGTTATTAAATATTAACAGCCAAGCAATTATGTCTGCGACTTCCAATTTTTTGTAATGCGCGGAGCTGCTTTCGCTGACATATGCATCCGGCACAAGACGCGCCTGAACGATCGTGCCTTAAAACCACCACGTGCAGGTGAAGAAGAACGTATAAACATGGGTCGGTATGGACGCGACGGGTAACCACACATTCAATTTGGGAAAGAATCATAAGTGAGAACCACACTTGGTTAATTCTGGAAATGTCTTCCACGTCGTACCTCCTGTTTCAGAAAAAGAAAGTATAACGGGGCGTTTTTTAAATGAATAAGTAAATTAATCAAAACGTAAAGGCCAAAACGATTCGATGCGTGTGCCTGTTTTGTTACTTTGTCCGAAACTACGACATTCGGCGTCATGTGAGGCTAGCTATGGAGAGCAGAGGACGGGGTGCAGAACTAAAACTAAACTCTGTAAGAGGGTTTTTTTGGGTTAGATCGCGTAAATAGAAATGTGTTGCTAAACCTGCCACCACCCGACACAGCCAATTAGTAAGGTTTTTCACGTAAATAAAACATGCCAATTCGTTACTAGTGTAATGAGAGCAGAGTCTACCTGCGGTGTGAGTGGACTAGTGGCCACGGGAGGTAATGACAGGAGAGTCAGCCTACAGTGGTAAGGGACTAGTGGCTACGGGAGGTAATGACAGGGGGTGTCAGCTGTGAGCACGAAGGGACTGGTGGCTACGGGAACGATCGAGAAGGGGAGATTGGGTCAGGTGACGGAAGAGGATGGTAGAGTCTGCTGGTACAGCGAGCGTCTAGAGTCATTGAGAAGGTTCGGGAAGTGGGGTGTGGCCTCGGTCCGTATATAAGGGAGATGCACGGGAGACTTGGGGATGTTGCAGTGGGGTCTCCGCCTGTTCAAGTGAACGTGTCTTCAATAAAGAAACCATCTCAAGAAAAGTGTGTCAAGCCATATTTACACTAGTACAGCACACCGGTGTGTTGTAATTTATATGAATTAATTAACCCCCTCCTCCCCCCCTGGCCTTCACACCTTAGGGGCTCACAAGTTACATCACATTGATCCCTTTAAGAACAAAACAGGAGGATTTCTCCACAAGTCTGGCTGATGCCTGATGATGCTAGTTGTAATTACTGGTGAAACGTCATATTCAAATTGTAAATGTTGTGGATTTACTCTCCAACATACCGGTGTGCTGTACTAGTAACAAATTAACATGTTCTGTTTACACAAACCTTACTAATTGGCTGTCAGATTGTGACAGGTGTGACGACACATTTACATTCACGATCAAACCCAAAAAAACCTCTTATGGATAATATTGGTTGGGAAAGCCTGTGTTAAACTAAAATTAAACTTTTTTATTTTACCAGGCAAGGCCCACTGAGCTATACGGCTCTTTTTCGGAAGCGACCTGGCTACCACAAATGTCAGCTCAACGAGAAGTGGCTAATGTCGAAATTTACAGCAACCAAATACTCCAAACGCATTTTTCTATACGTAGAGGGGGAAAACCGGAGGACCCGGAGGAAAACCGACACGACCACAGGGAGAGAGACACGCACACTCCAAATATACATGCGTCAGGATCGGGATCAAAACCACGACCTCCTGTATACCAGGTGAGGTAGTCAATATCTCACCACCATGGCGCCCCGAAAGGAACGGGCAGGAGAGGTTGCGCCAGATCGAAGCTAGCATCAGGTTGCGGTGTGCATGCGGAGTGCGGAAATGCATGCAGCGCATCTCACAGACTGGCGGCGCCGGAGGAGGAGGCGGGAAGGCGTGAAAAGGGGAGTGGCGTCGTGGAAGACAGACTTGCAGAGGGGAAGCAGCTGTGGTCGGTGTGTTGGAGGTCGTCAAAGTGACAGCGATTAAAAATATATGCTCGAATTCGCAGGTGCAGTAACTTCCCCAATGACATGTTTTAATAATATTTAGCAGGTACAAAAACTAAATCGGAACAAAGACTGCTTACCGTGAAATATTTTAGTGTGGCCAAAAGCAGCTTTATCACATTATAAACTCGCAACTTGCAATATTTTGTATTTGAAAAAGCCAATCTGCAAAATAATAGTCCTCGTATTAAAGCTAGAGTAAATAACACCACTGGATGTCAGAGCATTCGACTCCCAACTTCCAAGTTAACAGTTCACATCCCAGCCAAGTGATCAACTCTGGCCCCCTCATCCCTCTGGGTCAGATAAAATAAGTATAATTTTGATGCAAGTCAACTGTCGTCATTAAATACAGAAAATAACCTCCACCATAGTCATATGGAATTACCACCATTAGCTCAAGGCCGCCAACAGAGGTGAACATCGCTCCATTGTTAATTTCAGCAGGTAGGCATTTTTTTTATTTAAAATGAAAGCTGGTGTATGTGAATTAGGAATGAGACCTATGCATCGATTAAAACGGAGCCAAACAAGAATACATTGTTAAGATGAACCGTGACAATTCATACAATCACCGTGGGGTTGAATCCACACGTGCCTATAGCGCTAACGCTGCATTCGTAAGTGAACGATAAGGGCACATGTGATTAGAGCCGAGCGGCATTGGCCAAGGTCGAGCAATGACCCTGACCTCGACCACCCAAGTCGGATAAGGCCATCGGCGTCGTAAACCCCTATCGGCCGAGCGGCTGTACGCTCCACAACATGGACACCGCCTCCTGGGTCATCTGTCCACAAAACTGGCTGAAGGTACGCGGGGGGGCCATGAGCGTCGCACGCAGATGGTAGTTATTGTTTCCTTCCCCCACTTAAGTTACGAGAGCCAGCGCGACGACATTGGACGTCCCTTCACGATCATTCCGTACGCACGACCCACGGCCGCCGGCATCGACGTCGCGCGGTCGCCCGGGTCGCGCGGCGCCAGGCCGGTGACGCGCGCGTGGTGGCACACGTGCTTACTCGTGTCCTGGGCGCTGAGCGCGTCCAGGGCGTGCATGATGCCATTGGCGAACACGTTGGCGTCCTCCTTGCTGCCGAAATTGAGGCCGTACACCTGCCTCGCGTCCCTCCACTGGTGGAACATGGGCGTCGCCTGGTTGTACTTGAGGCCCTTAGAGAGCGAGCAGTTGATCACCACCTGACGCACGCACGTACACGCAGCGTTACATATGCATAAAAACAAAGCCAAATACAAATAATCCCCCCCATATAACCTCAACATACCGTTGGGGCAAGTGCCGTTAGCGCGCACCGACGAAGGCCGGGCACGGCACACGAGGGGGGTGGGTGGCAAATACCACGCCCGGCGAAGTTTATACATCGCACTAGGTTCTGATTGAGGCTGCGTCGACACAGGAGAGGCCCAGGACCGATGAGCGGGAGTCGAACTCGTGTCGCCGGGTTCGCAGCGCAGCGCGCTAACCGCTACACGACTGCTCCCCACATATGTAAAAGTGTATACATACATGCACGCACACACGATGCGGGCAGTGATGAGAAGGACACTATTTGGACGCATTTAAGATGGACGACAACAGCTACGTTAAAAGGGTGTTGTTTGGGGTGGGGGGGGGGGGGAATGAAAGGAACAGGAAAGAGAGGAAGACCTAACAGAGAATGGCTTGACGACAACATAAGAGAGTGGTGCCAGAAAGATGTGGCCACTACTTGAGTTTATTGGCACAAGGCAGAGGAAAGTGGAAACAAATAGCGACGCATGCAACGGACACCTATGGGCTATATGCCCATGGATCGTGATGATGCTGATAATGATAATGCACACGCACACTTTAAATCCGGTACCACCCCCCCCCCCACCCCGTCCATCCTACAGACGGGGTGAAGATGTTCCTAAATGAAAAATTATAAAAATAAACTGCATCGCACGAGCAACGCGAAGCCTCGGGAGGCTTCAACCCTCCGCCGAACCGTCGCTCTTGACGTCAAAAGTTTCATACACCAATGCCATACGTCACTGGTTCCTTGCAATGAGAATAATGAGCTGTTGCTTTGCTCTGTTGGGCGAAAATCACTCGAGGAAGTGCTGCGACTGACCAACTGCCATGAAGATGGACAGAATGACTCACAGATGGACAAAGGAAGTTTCTCAAAGTGCTTTCGTTCAGGGTCTAAGCCAAAGTTTATCCCACACTCAAATGAGCATTGGGTGGTACTCATCTCTGTTGCCTGTCCACAGCCAGTTGTGGAAAGTCCACGTTCCTATGGCGGGGGCGAGTCCATCCACAGCACAAGCACTGATGACTACCCACAAAACGGTACTCATTTTATTGACCTCAGGAGAATGATGATGGGGTGAGTTGAGGGCCAACCGGGAATTGAACCGGCAACCTTTCCATTGTGAGCCACTGCGCCACCCATCCGAATATTGTGGGCAACACAAAACACTGAACTGCATCAATGTAATAATACGTTTTTTATCCCCTAAAATCTGGCAACAAAACTGATACCTTTTTTTTACAAGGGATCACGTTTGCATTAACCACAATACCTGCGGTCAAAATGCAAACAAAAAACAACTCTGATAATGTATGCATTGTCCTTGAAATTGATTGGTCCACACCCGAGACAGCTTTTCTTAGAGCCCAATCTCACATGGTGTTGGACCAGATGACGCCAAAAGGCGCACAACTCAAAGACAACGCACCATCAGTATTGAGAGCTCAGGTCTCATGATGCATCAATGTATGCGTACAACGGAAATTTACGCACCTCCGATTAGCACGGTTGGCTACGTGTGGTGCGAAAGAAGTTCAACATACACGCATAATGATGCTGATAAGCATATTAATACATATGCTATTCCCTTTAAAGCGAGATATGAGAGGGTGTCCTTGGGACTAGAATGGAGAAATTCTTGAGCCAAGTGTAACAAGAAAACGCTCAGCATCTAGGTCATAAAAATCGAGTGAATCGCAGCACGTCTAAATATAGACGCGGTAACCTTCACAGCCTTGGATAAGGCTCGACACGTCAGTAATGCTCATTCATTTTCTTTCACCGAGTAAAAAAAAAGTTACCAGCCACTTATCGGCCGACAAGCCTCACTCAAAATAAACCATTCAAAGGTTTTGCTCATTCCCAAAGTGTCTCGTGCATAACCATTCATTCAGCTTGCCTTTGCGGAATGCATAGCGCATTACAAGGAAATAAAATGCAGACTCAGGACTACAAAGAGCCATAATGTATCTTGAAGAGACAAATGCTGTTAGTGAGCACATATTAAGGCTGGCACCCCACTCAGGGGCGTTTTGCGGCAACCGCTTTTGTCTCTGCAATGCAGCTCCCCACACTCACACACACATCACTGCTCTACCATTCAACAGAACACACACACCAACAAAACATGCATAATGCTATGCCACCCACCACCCAGCAGAATGAAAACAGGTACACATATCACTACACCAGCATTGAGCAGAAACACACATACCAACACGCATAATGCTATTCCACCACTCATCAGAAAGCTGACACGCACATCACTACACAGCCATTCGGTAAAACACAAAGAAAAACATCTCTCGTATAGCCTTTAACAGACCCCTGGGGCGAGTGTTGTTAGCGAGCACCTATTAGGACCAGCACGGGCACACGAGGGAGAGAGTAGAGGGCACCACGCCTGGCCGCCTTTGTCTCCCCAGTGTTGCACGTTCACACATCGCGCCGGGTACCGAAAACGCCGGCAACTCTGCACGAGCGCACTTCCACCCACTGCCTCCCGGCCGGCTGCCGCCGAATCGCCGCATAACGTCACCTGCTGGTCCTGCATGCGTCGGCCGACCACGCGGAAGGTGTTGAGGCTCGTGTGGTGGTAGATGTGCACGCGGCTGAAGCCCTGCTGCCCTCCAGACGGCAGCCACTTCTTGTTGGCGTCATCGTACACCATGACCTGGGCCCGCGCCTGGCAGATGCTCTGCTCACTGTGCAACAAAAACGGACGGAGACAAAGATCCCACCATATAGCCTTAACAGACTTTTGGGGGCAAGTGCTGTGAAGCGAGCGTCTATGAAGGCCGGCACGGCGCACGAGGGAGTGGGTGTGGCCTGCACCACGCCGGACCGCCTTTGTCTTCCGAGTGGCAATATTATACACATCGCACCAGGTACTCATTTGAGGCCGAGTGGACCTAGGGGAGGCCCAGGACCGGTTCGAATAATCATCACTGGTGTTGGCCGTAAGTGGAAATTGAACTCGGGTCGGCAGGTTCATAGCAGTGAGCTGACCGCTACACTACCGCTCCAAATAAAAAAACAAAGATTCCCCGTATAGCCTTAACAGACTGTAGGGGCAAGTGCTGTTAACAAGCACCTGCCCAACGCCGGAACGATACACAAGGGGGTGGGCGGCCAGCACCACGCCCGACCGCCTTTGTCTTCCCAGTGGCGATGTTTACACACCGCACCAGGCACTCATTTGAGGCTCAGTCGACCTAGGGGAGGCCCAGGGCCGGTTCAGATAATCGTCACTGGTGTTGGCCGTGAGTGGGAATCGAACCCGGGTTCATAGCGCAGCGCGCTAACCGCTACACTACCGCTCCCCTCATGGTGGCACACATACACACGTGCGCGCGGACCATTTGAAACGCACGCACACACAAAGGACCGACATTCACAAAACATGTGCAACAGTACAACAACAACAACCGCCATTCGCCACTTAGTGGCGGTAACGTCACCACGACGCTTGTGCCAGGTTATGTGCACCTTGAGGCCACGTGCAACAGTATGCACACACAAACACACGTGAAATTCACGCACGCCCAATGACACACACAGGGAACACACCAAACACATTCACACGCGTGCACACAGACACATGGAACAGGTTTCATTATTACGCTTGTTAACCCAGAAAAGCCTCACTGAGTCTCATAACTCTTTAACAGGAGGGTCCTGCAAAGTGTTCGCAGTAGGGGGCGATGAAGTATATTCCAACCGAATAAATTTGAAACACATGCTCACAGACAAATCATGCACCTAACAATTATGACACGGTGAAAAACACGCAGACACGGATACACTGACACACACGAACAAAACACACGTGCATACAGACAAAACAGGAACAACAAACCAAGTGCATCGTCTGAAACAATGACAAGGAGCCGTGGCAAATCACAGGAAAAAGGCACATTAATTTAACATCCAGGCGGAGCACATGAGCACGTGTGAGTTATTTTTATTTCCTCACGACGTACGGAGAACCGCACATGTTCCGCTTTCCTGAGCGGTCACATTATCACGGTGAAAAAATATATATACACATCAAAAACGAAGCTCAGCATTCAAGGCAATAATTAATTTTGGAGAGACAGAGAGAGAGAGCGCGAGCACACCAGCGACCAAATGGTCCCTTGAAATTATTAATGAGCGATCAAACTCGGATTGCAAACTGGAAGGAGCCCTTATCCGCACAATTAGGTTGCCTGTGTACAGTGCTTGGAGTGATGCGTCCCAGGGGATGACTGTGGGCGAATCCCGCTTCCTGTGCATAAGTCGCACCAGCAGCAAGTAGGGGCAGCGGCGGTTGCATTCCAGGCGCCGCGTAAATGCTTTCCTGCATGACGTATAATCTGTCAACGGTGCAGATATTTTTTGTTTCTGAGTGCCCCGCTGCGCGCGCATGTATAAGTGTAAATATAAATCTGGGAGAGTTTCGACAAAGTTTAATCGCCACCAGGACCTCGCCGCTTTTGGTTGGGAGCGCATCGGGGGGGGAATGCCCCGCTCGCGTGCAGCTGAACCGGGCCCGTTTTTTTTGCGGCGGATGTGGACGGTTATCGTTTTTCTCACTTTAATTGTTCCTGGGTCGCTAACATAGCCACAGTCATACCGAGAGGTATACTTGGATGCGGTGTGCTGGGCACCGAGATATATATTTTACGTGTCGCTTTGTGGACTGTAGATGGTACGTGACGAGGAGCCACGCCCGAGTAAGAGGTATACAGTACCTGGATGTCGTGTGCCGGGTACAGACATATTTTTGTACATCACTTTGTAGACTGGTGTGGGTGGTACGTGACTAGTAGCCACAGCCAACGGAAGAGGTATACAGTACTAGATTGACTTTCATCCTTGCAGCAGCGGCTTTCACCTGGCCATCGAACAAAGACTGCATCGTGCGCTTTCAGATGCGCATCTGTGGCCATCTGGAACGCTCTTCCTTCCAATAAAAAAAAAACATAGGAGCGATGCACTTTTCAATTTAGATTGAAAACCATTTTTTTTAGAAATGCTTTTCGTATTTCGTTTGTTGTCCTTTCCCCGCACCTCCAATGAGCACGATTGGCTACGTACGGTGCGAAATAAGTTAAACTTGCATATATGCATACAGATATGGTGACAGGCACAGAAATATGTTCAGGGTCGCTTACTAAGACAGACCCGGCTGAATGGAAGCCCTGGTTCCCTTCCTTGAACATGATTGGCACATTCCGATGGGAAATTACCAAAGCGGGATGTTACGTTGTAAGATGATATGAAATACACCATGAAATCGCTCGCTCGAAAAACACAATGTGGTACGGCTAAATTATCACATTTAGAAATGGACTCCACCAATAAAATGTGTTTAATATTTACTCGTAAAAATTATAGCTTGGTGTTCAATGATTCGACTCCCCAAGCCCACAGCCTCCCCATGCCCGCCACAGTAATTGAATGAATTATGAAAAAGCTGGGTCACAATTTGATGCCAGAATAAATTATTTTTCTCCTGTTTCTCACCATCTCGTTTATATTGTTTCTCGTCTTTTCCAATTCGCACAGATTCATGTGCTCCGCTACCTGAAAGGTACTCTTTTGTTCTTTCGGTAAAGTCACGTAGGTAGAAATAAAACAAAATAAATCGCGACGTTTCGGACGCAACACAAGCGCCCGTCTTCGATGTTACTGTAAAGGTAACATCGTCACATCATTCGTATGCAATATGCATTATAAATTGTCGTGCATGACTCTATGGGTTGCTCAATGTGCGTAGGATATAATTCTAATGGATCGTCAATCGCCTGAATAGGCATCTGATCACCAACGCTGTGTGTAACAATGGCACACGCACACTGGTGTCTAACACAAACCTCAAAGGTAACCAACTTTGGTTTAAAACAAAAACAGAGCACATTGAAGCGAACGGGATGTTCCTGCCATGATGAAGGCTTGCGTCTTTTTGTTTTTTAAGGGTGCGGTGGGGGGGTATTCGGGGGGGGGGGGGGGTTGCGAGAGGGAGGGGGTTGGGGTGGAGGGAGCGGGTAGGAGTAGGAAGTGGTGTGACCACAGGGAGTGTTCAAGCACTGGAACTCTTGGAAACGCTGCAACGCACGGCAGTTCACGCACACACGGTGCAACGACACCAGCGCACGCTGCCGCTACTGCTGCTGCTGCAGCCAAAACGCAGGTAGTTGATGAGCAGGGGTACATGTCTCGTGTTTGAGCGTGAAGGATGACGGCGAGCCAAAACACCGGGCTTCCTTGTATTTCCCCCGGCAACAAGACTCAGCCTTGTGTTGCCTTCTTTCGTAGAATTTTAACATAGGGCACTTGAATTCCATCTATTATACAGCACCGTATAGTAATAACGATGTATGGTAAACACCGCTCCACGCACCCAGTGACTAGATTTTGATTCCCGGCCACGGCTAGCATAGGCGGCAAGTGATATCTGATCTGTTCCTGGGCGTCCTTACTTCACCAACCCACACTGACCAGCGTGAATTATGGTCAAACAATCCCTGTGACAAGCACGATTGTGCGGAAGCCTTTATCAATAAGCACGATTGGCTACGTAGGAGCGAAATAAGTTCAACATAATACATTATTAATGCAGAAATATATAGATTTCATAATAGAGGTTATTTTGGGTTAGATCGTGTAAATATTTACGTGCTCTAACCCAAAATTACCTCTAGTATGGATAATATTGGTCGAACAAAGATCCTCGGTTTTCAGACTGCCGGGACAAGTGCTGTCAGCAAGCACCTATGAAGGCCGGCATAGCGTATGAGGGGTGGGTGGCCAGCATCAAGCCTGGCCGTCTTTGTCTCCCTCGTGGCGATGTTTACGCACCGCACGAGGTACTTATTTGAGGCCGGGTCGACCTAGGCGAGGCCCAGGACCGGTTTCAGATAATCGTCAGTGGTGTTGGCCGTGAGCAGGAATCGAACTGGGGTCAGCGGGCTCGTGCGCGCAGCAACGCCAACCGCTGCACTACCGCTCACCACGCGTCCGTGTACATGTACACACCCCACGGTGTTATTACGACACACACACGGAATGTTCTGCAAGTATCAACAGATGTATGTTCCAAGGAGATTTCAAGTATGCGAGCAAGTCAAGTCACAACCGGCCCCAATGTGTGCTATATAGATTACGGTAGGGAGGGGGTTCAATCCTCTGAAACAAGGCAGGGGAAACAAAAAATACGGGACGCCGCATGCCCCATTCCCACGCACCCTTATGGCTCTCCGGCTCTAGCAACCGCTGCTTACTAGCAGGGTCCACAGCTGCAACTGTTGGCGATTGAAATAATCTATTAATCCACCGATTACTGCTTCAATCGGGCCCGCGTAAAAAAAAAACCGCCCCGGAATGCGCCCGCTCTTTTCAGATCTCGGAAGCTGACGAAGCAGTGTTGAAGCATAGCGCTTGGAGAGTCGGCCGCAATGCATAACCGGTGCTATAGGCTGCGTACGGGGTTTAGTTGCGCAGCAAAACCTGTTGCTCTACTGTAGCGCTGTGTCCCGTCACCAACCCGTACTGATCAGAGTGGTGAAGTATGGCCAAACAATCCCCATGAAGGCCAAAGCACGGCGAGGCCCTCATTCAGCAGTGGATCGATAAAAATTACCTTCACCCAACCTGTATCAACCGAGCCCAGTTTGAGGCACCGGACCCCACTGACGTTACCCATGGGTGGGGAATCGAACCCAGGTCATCGGAATTGAATCCCCGCGCAAACATTACACACAGTTGGGCTCACGCCACGCACGCCCACGAGCTCCAATGTGAACCAATTTTGTTTTTTCCCTTGGTGAACTTTGAGCAAATCACCAAGGGTTGCTCTGCGAATCCAGAGAAAGGCGTTTTACACCAAACACAACAACACCACGGGCGCGGTCGGCGAAAGGTTTTGGCGCTTCGCGCCGATCAGAAAAAACGCAAGGCCGCCAAAAGAGAAGGGATCAGCGGCATCGATGCAACACGTAAACATTTACAACAAACCTGATCCTTGTATACAGAAATAATTACGGCGAGTTTGTCATTCGCTAAACAAGGCGGTTTTTTTGGAGACAATGCGTCGTCAACCACGCCGATGTCGTCGGCTGCATTACTCGTTTGGGTTCTGGTTTCTTGCAAAGCGTTTCCCCAAGTGTCGCAACGGAACATTAAAAACTCTCCAGGAGCGTGCGACTGTGGACATCCAGAACAGACCGGTCAACGTAAAAAGCCACAATGCACCGAGATCCACAAATACAAAGGAGGCATCGCAGCGATACACTCCGCTGCTCCTGATGTGGTTATCTGGCTTGACTAACTGAAAGTGAAATTGTAGTTGTTGCTCTGAATCTACATGGGCCATACGAAAGAATAAGTATGACATCCGAGTTTATTTTGCCCGGCTGCCTTACACGAGAGATCCGTGGTGCCGGGTGAGCGCGGCGGCGGCGACGGCGACAACGAGAACAAGAGAGACAAAAACATCGATGTCGCAGAGAACGAGTACGGACGGGGTCCTTAAGGAACGCTGCAAAACTAACTAAAGAGAAATCGTGAAAAAAACACCCACAAATGTTATGCGGCAGTCTGCATTGTACTAGATTTGAAGTTTTCGTGACTGCAAGGATCCATACTCTTTGGTTCTTTCGGTAAAGTCACGTCTTTCGGTAAAGTCACGTGGGTGACTTTACCGAAAGAACCAAAGAGTAAGTCTGCATTGAGGACACCTTCACCCAACCAAGAACTCAAGAGTGCCCAACAAAGTCCGATAACATGAACGCAAAAGTACCAGGCGTGGTTCTTTCAGTAAAGTCACGAAAGAACCAAGAATATGAATCCCTGCGGTCATGAAAACTTTAAATCAAAAGTACCAGGCATATACTCTACTGCACTCAGCCTGCTATACTCGGGCCCTCAATCCTCTGGGTTGCTATGCAATTAGTACAGATTTCTAGGAAGACAATGGTTTTTTAAATGGATATGCCGGCCCCGACATAGGAATGTGGAATTTCCACCAGTGGCAAAAACAATCGCTGTCAGTAAAGAGATAGTGCCATTCAATTTGAAAACATTCTAGTAAAAAAACACATTTACAATCTCATTAGTGCTGTTTCTGGTTGTTTTCCGTCTCGTTTGCAGTTTTTTGTTCAAACCGTTCGGCTAAATGTCAAATTAACATAACATTTACATATATAGTGCATAAATAACAGTTTCACCCGCACAATTCTACTAATTTATCATTCACACGGCTACTGAATTTACCTTTAAACGTGTGCACATGTAGACACACACGCTTATTAATTAATTCATTTCCTTCAAGTTTTTTTTTAGAGCATGCAAGACGGAATAATTCAGAACACAGCTGACGTGAGCTTGCACACAAGGGCTCTCCGTGGACCACCAGACCCGTGGTCGTGTTTCAGATAGGGAAATAAAATAGTGACCAACCAAAAAACCTCGGCCTGCAATTTTTCTAATCTAGAGTTTTGCGGTCAAACCTCTCACGTGCAAGAAGCAGCAGCAGGTAGCGCCGATTAAACCCGAGCGTAAATAACATCTTATCTCTATACAGTACAAGCCGGTTGCTCGACTACAACTGTTGCTTAAACTTGGCATGGCGACACACACAGCGCCGAGCACAACTTGATAGGTGCTTTAAAAAGAGAACCCTGCCAAACCGACACCTCCCCCCCCCCACCACCTAAAGAATATGCTGTACATCGCAAAAGCTGTTTTAATACATTCTAATAACTTTTCATGCGTTTCAAAATAAATAATCACGTGCCTAATGCAATGCTTATTAGTGAGGTAGAATTGTTTACATTGTGGCAATGTACTTTTGATTGCGTGCCAAAACGCGTCACTCCCCCCTTTCCCCACTCCGAAGTTCACTGACCAAAGCTGACCACCAGGGTTGCAAGCCCCGGTGACTGTACGTCGTTGCAGTGGTGGTCTCTGGCTAAAACGGACTTACTGCCCCACATGGCAGGCTTCCACACTTTTGCCAATTATCGCATCGCGTGATTTCTATTACAACTGCATTTGCATTTGAAAGCGGGAGATCGATGGGCGTGAATAGGAGAGCCGTGGCGGGGTGCAAGGCCCCGAGTGTGCGAGACCCGGACATGCCGCACCGAAGCGCCCCGAAATGCGATTACGACCCTTTTTTTTTATTGCGGCCCGCGTAGATTTTATGTACAAACAAATCCCACCTTTGACCCACGGGCAGAGAGCCGCAACCATGGCTTAAGGCTTTATGGATGAAGCGTAGGCATTATCAGCGTTAGAAAGGCAGCCAATGGGCTCTCCGCGCAGGCTAACGCGAGAAATTCATCCGCCAGCAGAGGAGACAGGCTCCCATCGTTGGGGGCTTCTTCTTTCGTACGGCTGCTGATGTAGATGCAGAGCAACACAGGTGGTCAAGTCAGATAACCGCGTCACGAGTCGCGGAGTGTATCGCTGCGACGTCTCCTTCGTATTTGTGGATCGGGTATTGCGCAGTTGGGGGCACATGCACAGGATTACAGAGAATGCAGGTTACTGAGCCCCCAGGCCTCACTCAAATGAGGGCCCTACAATGGGCATGTGGGTGGTAGAATAAGGGCTCTCTACACGATATTCCGCCTTAAGGTTTCTGAACGCTTAAGGCGGAATGTCGTGTAGAGCCTACAGGCAGGCAGCCCAAGAGACAAGCAGAGGAGTTGGCACTCACATGGTACTCATGCCCAAGGGGAAGAACTACATCGAGAAGTTGGGACACTGCAAGAGTGAAACTTGGAACTGAAGTACCGACGGTGCAACAGTTGTTTGATCTAGCAGGAGGGAAGCAAGACGAGCGGGTGAGGTGTGACGGCATGCACAGCCACCGCCGTGTTGATGGCCTCTGTCGACACCGATGCCGATCTGGAAAATGCAATCGAAACGTCCGCTTTCCATCGAGAGCAAACGAGGGCTTCCCGGAGAAGGCTGCGGGAGGACACCTCGGCCGCACACTTGCCCCGCTGCACGCGCAAGCACAGCAGCCGCTAATCCCACCGCGGACCTTGGAAGAGGCTTATCTGGCCGCGAATGAGGAGGGTTGCAGGTGCAGATTACCAGGCTGCGAGGCTGATTAATGATGTAATATAACGCCCACACCGCAGGGGCCACCCGAATCGCTCTGCAGCCGTCCACCTACTGTAAACCCAGCCGCTATGCTGTATCACCACTTGAGGCTTATCCTGTTGAACTGCATCGACATCGGTGTATTGATCCTTTCACTAGCTCTTAAAAGCGCGCATTTATAGACTACTGTATGGAATTAGGTACGGCTGAATTCAACAGCTTTGGCTGCGCTGATAGCCAGTCGTGTGTGTACAAGAACTTACGACATGCGGGTCAACGGTTGGTTAAAGCAGAATAAATACATCTAGGATCATACTGTTAGGGGTATTTTGGGCCACTGCCCTTATTCAGTGGCTTATTTACGAAGTGAAATGCTGGAGAACGGCGAGGTCAAATTTGTTTACATATAATTAACATGCATGCGTAAGCACGAATAAGCAAACTTTGTGAGCTGCAGTCTGTTCTTGAACGGGCCAAAGAGACACAAAGTAACATGACTAACTTAAGGATACACAATAACAGTTTTGTTGTACACAATCGACGCCAAGGACACATGCTTTAAACGATACAACAATAAACATTAATAATTAAGCATTGAGCAGCAGCAGCAGCAGCAGGAGGGGTAGGTCTTAACCTTTTTTTTTCATTTTTTTAAGCGGACCCACCCCAACAGCGGTCAAAGCGCAGCTGATAAACTCCCCGACCGGATGCGCGCTAGACGAAATGCACACAGCACGCACTCACAACATAAACACGGCGCGGGTGGAGTATTATTGCATAGGCTGCGGCTGCTGGGCAGAAAAAGGAGGAAGTCCGTGTCCGAACTGGCAGAACAATCGCGGGCAAGTTTGCGCACGGCCGGACGGGCAAACATTGCCCGATATCCGAGCCGAAAGGAGTTTAGAGGATCGGCAGCCTGGGCGGCGTGCCCGTCTGTTCCACCGCGTGCCCCGCCATGTCCGAACAGAAATGCGGCAGGCAGGCATCACACGCTCCTCGGCACCAATAAGGCAGACACAGCCCTCAAACACGCCAAACTTTTTCTGCACGTCCTGTCTGCCGGCAGCGCGTGGTAGGGCGAGCAAGTTGTAGCACCTCTCGGTAGGTGAAAGATATTAAATAATTAAGTGCCTCTGTCTGGGTGGGGCAGGAATGTGTGTTTTTGTCTTTTGTCGGCCAGTGCTTGCTTGTTTGAGCGACTAAACTGTGTTCTGCTACTCAGAAAAGGTGGGTTGAGTAAGCGAGTGAATGTTGTCGTTATGGTACGTGCGATGCCGGCCCGGTAGGGCCCGGTGGGGCCCGGTTTAACAAAGGTCACGTGTGGCGAACTGTGCCAAAGGAGCGCAGCCTCTGCAAAATAAAAAAAAATCTTTTGAAAAGAAAATCAGAACTACTTGCAACGAGCAAGCACAACAACGCCGACTTAGTTCCCAACTCCTCCTCAAGAGTTGCGCAACCGCGCGGAAACGTCAACAGCGGGGGAGAGGGGGGGGTCACCCTTTGGTAGTTTCAACGTGAAAATGCTCAAGAGTTCCCCCCCCCCACCCCTTAGCGCGAGCAACACCATTTAAATGCAGGGGGAGGAAAGGCCTGGCCAGAGCCAACGCCGAGAGCTGCAACCTCATTCCGCATTACGCAGCAAGGTGGGGCGCAAACTTGTAAAACCCGAACAGACGCGGCTCCCGGAGCGCCCCGTGCTTTGCCCAAATTAGGAAGTTGTTGCTCCCTTGCCGAGGCAAAAGCGACGAGACAATCCCCAACAACACTTTGGCGTAAAAAAAAAATAATATGACTCCCCCCCCCCCACCAAGTGCCTGCGCCGCGGCGGTTAAGCGAGCAGACTTCTCCTTGCCGACTCATAAAGTGGAAGTTTAAAACGGAAGGCCACCTTGCGACGGGGAAGCGTTTATATTCTTTGCTTCCTAACATCAAAATGTGCTAAGGTCGGCCCCCTGTGCCAAAGAGACCCCCCCCCCTGTCCTACACCAGCCCCCCCCCGCCACCCCAGTTGTCGAAATCTTTGGTGACTGCGTTTGCAGCAACGGGCGAATTCCATTTCGTGCCGCGAGAATTCCTCGCTTACAATGTTATCACAGCGCAGCGTCTGGCCACGGATGAGAGCAAACTTTCCCCCCCCCCCCCCTTTGTTTAATTCAATTAACTGCTCCACTTATTTGATTTGATTAACCGGCCCAAGAGAAACCTATACTTGCACCCACGACCACGGCTTACCCCCCCCCCCCCGCTTGCGACGAATCTACTTTTGGGTAACAAGTCAGCATTTCCTGAGAGTGGGCTGCACATTTGATAGAATTTAATTCATGGCAGGGCAGGAAAAAAATGAAAAACAGTTAATGCTCAACTGACAGCCCTTCATTTGCAGTACATCGTGTAGCATTTTATAGTTCCCGGCTCAGGACTTGTCTACCTTTTTAAGGCGCCGCACGAAGGGTATGGAAAAGTTCCTGGAAATTCTGCCTGATGTTTGCCGTGCGCTTCCGGCCTATATAAAAAAAATCGCGAGCAGAAGGTGCCCTTCCACCTCGTACCGTACACCGAGCAGCCCCCCCTCCCTCCCCAATCATTCGTCACTTGACATCCTCATGTGGTCCTTGTTAAATACAATTTAAAAAATACACCCCATCAATAATTCGGGACGACGGTCAACTCTTGCACGGTCGGGCTTGCACTTTGCTACCTAATGGGCTCCCAATGCCAAAGTTTCATATCACAAAGGGTGAAAATAACAATAACAACAAGCGACAAGAATGCCTTAGCGTAAGAAAAAATCATGGGAGAGTTTTATTGTGAACTCTTGGCAAGCGCGTTTAAAATGCTCGACTCCTTTGTGTGTCGCTACATGTGCAGCTCAAACAGCAACAGAGGGAAGGGTCTGTGGGCCCCTGCCTGGCTTTGTGCGCGGCATTAACGACCAGCTTTTGTGCGGCAGGTACATCGACCAAGACAATATGCCTTGGGCACTTTGTGGCACAATTCTGTACTTTTACAGATTACAGAAGGCTTTATACATGCCTCTATATGCTTGGGATTACCGATACTGTATGCATTTTAAGTGGCTTTAAGGGATAATGGCCGGTGGATGAGAACTGTTTCGCGGCAGCAAAAGGAGGGAAAGTGTCCAAGAGAACGTCCAAAGTAGAGACGGAGCGATGATATCAGCTCAGGTGCTGGGTGTTACATTGTGTGACAGTGATGAATGGCTATGGCTTAAGGGGGCCTTCATCCAGCAGTGGGTTGATGATGGTTGATGGTGACGATGACGTGTTTGCAACGACCTATATACGTGGGGTGGAGTGGTAGCGCAGTGGTTAGCCTACTGTACAATGAGAAATTCCCAGCCACGGCTGTAACATCAATGGCAAGTGCTATCTGTCCTACCCCTCGCCAACCTCTGCGCTCGGCAGTGTGGTGAAGCATCTCAACGCGCATGACCATCACATCACAGCATGGCGAAGCCCTCATCCATCAGTGGATTTAAATTATGGAAATTAAATACACATAGCCAAATCATGCTCCAGCATTAATTGGCATCTGACCTATGGAGAATATAGAGAACATGTTAATTGTAAAAAAATGACATGAATGATTTTAAAACTTTCAAAGTGACCATGAGAGCTGAATCTCCAGCCTCTGTGAATCTCCTGAGAAGGCGGCCACCCATGCAACAAAGGCACGTTAAACACCGAAAATTGCGTACGTGACTCAGTCTTCCTCCAACAGCTTCTGGAGTCCATGAAATAAGGCCACTCGTGAAAGCAAAAATATTGCCCGCCGACTGCAAGGCGCCAGAAGCACACGTCAAGGGCAAATGCGTCGTGTCATTTCGTCAATGCCAGCGGCATTATTTAGTTCACACTCTCGCAGGAAAATTACTCGGGACACAAAGCTGCGTCGCGACTGTTGTGCTGTACTCGCACTGCTTATATGGCAGCTATGAATGCGCGGGGTGGGGGTGGGGGGGAAACACGCAGATTATACAACCTCAACGCGAATGACAAATGAATTTGGCAAAGTGCCCGAGACAAACAACAACTCTGCACGCCACCTGCCTGGTCTAGATACTGGCAGGAGATGAGCAAGAAATAATACTACCGTGTGCAAAGACAATGACGATGGTGGTGGTGTCGGCGATCACGTTGATGACTGTGAGGATGATGTATTAAAAAAAGGGCCTGCCAGGCGAAGAGGTGTATGTGTATTCAGTTTACAGAACACACAATGACAATGGAAGGGAGCCGAGGACTGACAGCACACCAGCAAGTCTGCCCGAGATAAGACCCATAGCTGACATTCCTCTCTCCCACTGCAGCTGTTAATCTAAAGGATGCCTACTGCAGTCAAACGATCGGCTACTGTACAGTTCATGTATATTTCATTTCACTTCTTACGTTTTGAGCCAGTTGGCGTATAAACATATAAACACACAAGCAAGCACAAGTCAAACGGCGTTTGATCTCCAAACGCCGTTTTGATACATCCAAAATATGATACGCAATAAATCCCACGAAATCGTCACCCAGGATCTAATTATCCAACGTTACAGGCACGATGAGAAGCATGGAGGGGGGGGGGCGAGGGGGGGCAATGGAGGGCACCTCAAACCCAGTAAAAAGTTAACGGCGCTCTGGTAGTGCGAGCTGAGTACGAGTCCAGGGTTCTCCGTGCCAGCACCATCAGGCGTGAGCGCAGTGTGGTGCACATCGAAGCGCCAACAATGGGAACCCGAAACCACCCCAGGAGCCAACATCGCTGGCGTGTTAAGGTGATAATATCGTATTGGATTTCTGGCGAGTATGTAGACTCGTGACTTCTACACCCGTTTTCATCACGGTAACCCCTGAACTTCAAACGGTGGCGCAGTGATTAACGCACTTCTGTGAAATCCGAAAGACGGCCTGAATTTGATTTCCAGCCACAGCCAACACCAGTGGCGAGTGCCCCTCCAACCTCTCTTTCAACAACCTGCACCTGAACAGCGTGATAAAGTATGGTCAACACAACCCCTATATAATGGTGTGAGGAAGCGTTCATCCAGCAGTGGCTTGACAAATGGCTGTAAATTATGCATTCATATTATATGGCATGGTAGATGTAAAAAAAATGGTGCTACCATATCAAGCATTTTGTCAAAGCTTACTTGCAATCCATATTATAAGGTACATATGTGTGCATTTATATACAATTCCACGTCATTTTTAGCGTAATGCACGAAATAAATAAAAAACTGCACATGGTTCCAAGAATTTCTTCAGCAGCCATTTTTAAATGACCCAGAACATCACCAAAGACGGATCTTCAAAGTCCGGCTACGGGAAGTTTCCCAAATGTGCTCGAAAGGGGCACATTTGAGCCGTCCTACCAATGTGGGCGCACTTTCACTGCGCCGATTGCTAATCCACGTGTTTGGAAATGGCTGTAAGCAGCAAACGCCTTGCTGTTTACCGTGCTTGTAGGACTTAGACGACACAATCCAAACCCGCCCGCCCGCGCGAGGCAGCGGACTGTAAATGTATTTTTTTGTTACTTTTCTTTAGTGCTTAATTTAGAGCTCTTTGTCAATTCACGACTGGACAAAGTCCTCCCCATGCCTTTGCGGCGACGGGGTTAGTGTCACCATTCTTCACCGCGCCGTTCAGTGCAGGTCAGCGAAGGAGGGGGGGGGGGGACCGGTTCAGATATCGAACTTGGGCCGTCATGTTCGTGAGCGCAGCCCTGCTAACCACTGGGTGCCACCGCACTCTGCCCTCATTTCTTACACCAAACAAAAGCCCGGTCCTTCCCTTCGCCTCATCATCACTTACGGCACACGCGCGTAGCATAAAGCCGATTCGTACCGCCGTGCCCATTTTCCAAGTGTCTCCACGCACGGCCGTGAAGTCCGTCCGGCATACGGCGGGGGGGGGGGGGGTAGATGGAGATGGTGGAGAGGGGGAAGCGGGGCGAAGAGGAGTTTGTGACAAAATATTCCTGCGCCTGTTCACTTTTTCGTTCAGTCAGCACCGTGACTGTAATTTGTGCGGAACAGCTGTGCCCGCTCAGCTGTCCGCTCTTCACTGGCTCGCTCGTACAAACACTCACACACAGGGTCCTGTCTCGTCACCAGGACCACGTCCCAGCCGAATAAGCCTATTCAACAGTAATATTTGTTATTATTCCACCCGTATTTATCTTTATTTACTTACACACGCGCGAAGACAAAGAGGCCCATTTATAGGGAAATTAAATATACCGTACTGGTGGAACGACCATAAGACCACGAGTCCTTTCCTATTCTCTTGTTAAGAAGTGCCACCATCGTGCACTCTGTAATGCAACCGACATGTGCACATCCTTTTATCAATTCACAAATAGCCTCCATGTGGGTAACGGGAGATATTTGAGCGTAATTCACCCTCAATGGTCAGTGCCGATTGGTGCGAGTGGAGAGAGCATAGATGTGTTAGCATACAAGTACGGTAAAACAATGGATTATTTTCCTCGACGGACCTCTGCTGCCCACAGCGTAGCCATGGAGCCCATAACACCTTTTACGTGTGGCAGGTCGACCAGCCCAAGCCCAAAGAGATCAAATGGAATCGGGTGAATTCGGGGCGGTTTGGTCGTGGGGTCAATCCAAAACCCAAAAATAAAAAAAGCAACCAGTCTGCACACCACCTGAAGCAATCGAGTTTTCCGAGACGGATTCCCGCAGATCAAGTCCACTTTGAGGATGACACTGCCTGACGGGACCTGACAAGTCACCGCTCAAGGAGCAACGCAAAGAATTTAGAGGAATGAAGTGCTGGCCTCAGGTGCACCTACAAGCTGTCCTCCCACGCAAACGTCACTGACGTTGCCCTCTGGCTGGTGTCTGACCACAGCGCCCCATCTGCGCCCAGGAGGTCCTCGACTCACCCGGCCACGTTCAACGATAAACCCGGCGTGACGAGCAACGCTTTGTAGCGAGCGGCGTGAAAATGAACACGGAGGCGCTTATAATTAAATAAATAAACTTTTTTAAAATAACACAATCGGTGCCGCCGCGATCGCCAAACACCAAGGGCTCGATACGCACGGACAGAGCCTCAAGTGTTTGCCGGCGAAAGCTAAAGCACCCTTCGGGAAGGCAGCAGGATGACCAAATACAGTAAGGCGCTCCACTCCACATGCACGGCAAAAAAACCCCATCCTGCTTTGGGCACGGTGAGAGAAGCTCGCCGCGTATTTCATCGGCGGTAACGCGCCACCCCATGTGCTTTACAGCTGTGCCACACGTCCTTTAGGGACGACGTCAAATTTTCACTCGGTTCTTGAAGAAGTTGCCCCGATTCGAGGAAGCGCAACGTCGCGGGCATCATGCGCTGCACGCAACTCGCAGTGACAACCCCGACAGCACGTCGGGAGAGTGGATGCCGTTTTACCCTGGGAAGAAAAAAAACCCTCGTTGGAAGAGATGGAAATACGAATTTCGGGGGGGGGTGGTCTTTTTGTAGCCGGGATGGGTGGGGGCGCAAGTGGCATTACGATGGAATGACATGCGGGTTTACAAGTGAATTGACCTCCACAGATTTAACAGGATTTAGCAGCAGGGGCAAACGTGGAGGACCCTGGCCTGTTACATTTACCATGCAGCAAGCGTGTTACACTTGAGAGGACACTCAAATCCTGGAGAAGGATAAGAGGCAATATCAAAGAAGAGAAACATAATTTAAACTTTATGTTACACACACGTGTGTCCAGTGGAGAAGAATAACAAAGTTAATGTTAATCTAGTAACTGTGCGGCAAATGTAATTGCGGGCAATTAACCAAGGGGTGGGGTAATAAAAACAATATGTGGGGCAGACTCATTATCATGATCAAACACACCTGGCCTCAGGGGAGGTTGAAGAGAGGTGATTGTGTTTGATGGGGGGGGGGGGAATCTCTGAGGATAAACTCAGACAATCTCTCCCACATTGAATCTGTAGCACGGATTTTAAATACGTTTGCAAGGGCACCACGAAATTACTCCTCAACAGCTCTGTCCTGCAAACTCTTCCCACGTTCCACAGTGTTTAGAATTCTACAGCATAAGCCACTTATGCGTGTCCATTTACATATACGTTTTAACTTAAAAGTTATTTTACTATGATCAGTCTAAAAAGAAGCTGACCAAACCGACTTGCGTCGGAGAGGATTCATAACTTAACACCAAGTGATGTTCGTGCATAATATTATCAATAACCTTGTGACACCGATATTGTTGTTACGATTGCTATTTGCTTCATTGCTGTACTGTCCTTCATTTTACTTCATTGCTTTTGTCCTTTGGGTGACCGGGGGCTCTCTTGTCTCGTAAAATCTCACCTGGTTAAACGAAATAAATTTAAAACTAGAATTATCATCACTGGCACCACCACCACGGATCATCATCTCGACCACCAGTATCGCATCCGGTCTCTCATTGACGAGCCACGCGACTCTTGAGAACAGCGCATCCCTTCTGAACTTTCGCAACGCCTCTGGGTCACCTTTTGCCGAGCATTTACTTCCACCCGAAAGAATGCGGTCAGGGCCAGTCTAGCAACGGGGCGTTGTCCGCAGCCCTCGCTCGCGAACCGTTCACATCTCCCCCCACCAACAGAGGCCCGACGACAACTCACGACCGTTCGTTAAACTTTAACCCGAAGTGTAAAAAAAACGCGGGTAGGCACACGGGCGCCAACTCATAACGAGGGGACGCGTGGGAAAGTGACAAAATAGGCGGGGAAGGGGGGGCAGAATATTAATCCGAAAGAGAAAGCGGGGCCTTCACACCTCAGAAGTATTAATTTCAAATTTGTTCACGGGACTGCGCCACGTTCAGGCAAGAGTTGGCAGCTGACGGTCAACGCCACTGTGCACCTCAGTGGCCAAAAGCCCTCTCTCGCTCTCTCTCTCTCGACTTAATAACGTTCAACCTAATGTAACGCGTTTTGGCTGTGACATTATCCCCATAATCATCATCGTCGTCACTTCAGGTGAGACACGTGTCACACTTAACAGAAGACACAACAAACGCTTTCACTTATTCATGATACACGCACGTTCTCCCCCCCCAACCACCACCCAACGACTTCGCTTTGTAAGGTGATCCAGTATACGTTTGTTTCTGTTTGCTTTGCTGCGAAACTGCAGAGGAGGAGAGATGACACATTTTTTTTGAGATCGCAGGCTCCCCGGTGACGGGTCTCAGAAGGTTACTTCGGGCAAACACGTGGTGGGGGATGGGGGGGGGTGGTGGATCACAGTGAAGTGTGATAGCCGTGAGTCAACTCGGCCCCCCCCACCACCAGCTCCCAGACCTGTGCAGCGACGTGTGGGAAGAAAAAAATAACACACACACGCACAAAGGGGAACCCGGCGACAACAATTCATTTCCTTGTCCTTTAGCAAAAAGTCAGGTGAGAGGCTATGTCTCGTAACTCAAGTACAGGCAGATTTCATTTCTTGCGTGTCACAATTCTTCACCTCATTCTTAAATCGGGAGGCCGAAAAAAGTTGCGTTTCGCCATATTAACCGTACGAGTTAATTGTAGACCCTGGGATTTAAACACGTAGTTATAAAAGTGCAATAACGTGGCCTCTCGTTCAGATTGACACAACGACCACGGCAAATCTGAGCGTAACCACGAATACGAATAACAGCAGCCCCTTCACCACAACGATCAACATTCCAATCACCTACATCGCATACAAAGATCCACCCCCCCCCCCTAGTATACTGTTGGGGCAAGTGATGTTATAGTGGGGGCATCAATTACGGATAGTATGGCACGGCCAGGCACCGCCTGTGTCACCCCTGTGCCGACTTCACACACTGCACCATGTTACTACATTTAAGACGTAGTCCACATAGATGGGAGGCTCAGAACACACTCGGATATCACCGATGTTAGCTGCGGTCAGGAAACGAAGTCGGGTCACTGGGTTAGGAAGCTAGTTTCGTTGACCACTGCACCACACTTTCCGCAACACTCTGGCCAACATCACCAGAATCCAGCATCATTGGTTTGCCACAAAACGTTTCCAACATCACCAACACCTTGCCCACACCATCACAATTACCAACATGAATTACATGAACATGTGCAACAACATCATCGGTGGCAACACTTACACCATCATTAGTGACCCATCAGTGTGTGTGTGTGTGCCACCAACACTAGGTAGCCGTCAACATCAGGACCGACACCAAAACACCACCATCAATTGCACCACTTTAACATCAACATCGCTTTCGTAAACCCTGATGATCACCGTCACACTCATCACCGCGAAAATCACCATGAACGCCAATGGCATTACTACGAGCCAATACCATCCAACATCACATCATAGCCACCGTCAACTCCATAATTAAAAACCATCACACTACCACCAACATCACCACTCCCACCAATAACATGCACCATCACCCCCACCACTACCACAACCACCATCACCACCTCCACCAGCAGTAGCACCATCACGAGCACCACCAGAATTCTAGCATCACCACCATCATCATCATAACTTGCAAGACCACCAACCTAAGCATCACCCATCAGGCAAACGGGCACCACCACAACATGAACACCATGCACCACCAACATAACCATCCTCATCGCCATCACCATCGTTCGCAAAACAGCACCATCACCACCATCATCCGCGCCATCGTAACCCCCCTCCCACCACCACCACCACCGCCACCACCAACCATCATCATCATCAACAACAATAGAAGAAGCACAAAGTCCATCCGCCCGGTTACCTCATGGTGCCACCGGCTGCAGGGGGGAGACGGGCGCGGGACGGGGCTGGCGGCTGTCGGGACGATGTCTCTCTACCCTGGGGTGGGTGGCGGCGGCGGCGGTGGTGGTGGTGGGACCGATCCCAACAACAACCAGAACCAGCGGGACCGGTAACCAAGCACTCCGCAAATCCCGCCTTCTGAATAGAAACCCCGACCTCTGTCAGACTGCTTCAAGGTGGTACCCCGCGCCTATTCCTTCTGTATTGTACAACCGTGTGAGTGTGTGTGTGTGAGGGAGGCGAGGGAGGGAGATGGGCAAAGCAAAGAACCCGAAGCGGGGACCGAGAACCGAGAGACTGGCAGCCGAGGCACCGCGGACAACCTCGCGAAACCTCGGCGGAAACGGCGAGGCCTTCCCGCTCCCCGGTGCAGAGGGGCACGGGTGCGCACAAGCCCCGCCCCCTACACCCCCACCCCCTACGCCCAATCCCCCTACGCCTAAACCCCCGCCCCCTATACCACACCCCCACGCCCAAACCCCGCCCCCTATACCCAAACCGCCGCCCCTGCCCCCCAACCCCGACTCCCAAACCCCGCCCCTATAACCACACCCCCGCTTCCTCCGCCCAAATCCCCGCCCCTACGCCCAAACCCCCGCCCCCTACGCCCAAACCTCCACCCCCTATCCCCACACCCCCGCCCTCAATGCTCGACCCCTGCCCCGCCCTCTCGCAGTGAAGCCTCCGCCCATCTCCATCAAAGTCCCACCCCACCAGTGCCGAAGCTCCGCCCAGTACAATCTGAACCCCGCCCCCTTCCGCATCCGAGCCCCTAAATTGAGTTCGATACCCATGACATGTGCCAACAACGTTTTATAATTTAACTTTTCATGCAGATGAATTTATTCACTAATACGTTGGTAAATACTGAAGGGGGGTTGTCTGTTACTCGATAGCTTCAAATAGGTAACTATTCATATGGAAATGTAAAAATGGTTCATCAGGAAACATTTAATTGTAATTATTATACAACGCTTGTTTGCCCGTCCAAGGACAGAAGATGTAATATTTACGAAAAAAATTAGCAGAGTATAATTTAATCTTGACTTAAAGCTTTCGTGACTGCAGGAATTCATACGTGACTTTACCGTAAGACCCAAAGAATACAGAGCTATAATTGTATCCTGTGTAAATTTAATGGCAGTGAATATTGCACGAAAGTATGTCGTCAAACATTTCACTGAAGTTCACTGTAGCACTGTATATAACTGACCTTCAATTTGCTCAAATTCACTGCTCTGGTACTTTATTCTCTTGTGCTTTCAGTCGTTGGGGTTGAAATAAATTGGATACAATATCTGGAAAATCACCGAGAAATGTCTATTTTACCATCATGTCGAAGCATTAATTAGACTTACCTTTAATGTCAAGTGCTGAAAAAATAAATAAAGACACCAAATCCACTTCGTTGCTGCGTAGAATTATCGATTAGATTAACTTTCAATAAAGAAACATCAAACTTAAAGAGAATTTGCGAAAAAATATTTCCGCTCGACCTTCAGCTTGAGTGTAAAAATCCACCCGCTCATGGATATTAATGACGGGGGGTGCGGCATGTGGAGTGACGTCACGCGCATTACACACACACAGACATTCTTGGCTCATTATAGTAGTAATGCCCCATAGTGCAATTGTGCAGTCCTTCAACTCGTATTCACTCTCCCTCTTGAAGAAGGGCCATCGGCCGAAACGTCCAGCCCATTAGCACAAACTCCCCGCTCCTCACTCAATCACCCCCACACCACCCCTTGTAGAGGCTGATCCAGAATCATATTTATTTAGACTGGAGGAATCCGATAAGCTATGAAGCTCTTTTTCACAGATGTCAAGTCGGGACAGGTCAAAACGCTACAACAACAAATACAAAAAAAACACAAAACAAATTTTTATCTCACCGAGTAATGACGCTCTTTACAGAACTCTTTCCAACCGACAGTCGATTGAATTGCATTCGTTTCTTTGGCCATACGAATTCATCATAATCATCATTTAAGACAGTATTGTGAAAACAGCGGTAGCTCCTACATCTTAACATGAGAGTGTTAAAGGATGGATGCAACAGGTGTATTGAGATGTGGAAGACGTGGAGAGGCTTTGAAATGCCGTAGTACACACAATTTTGCTACCTCTATATTTTCGCCCCATCCTTTTAGTGGAGGTATATGTCAATGATCACCCTATCTAGTACTGTTACAGTAACTGTGAATGAGTGAGTCACTGAGTAAGTAATCTGTATCGATTATTTTTTTAAAGGATAAAGCCCAAAGGCATGCGGTAAGCAGAGAGCAACTTCTTTTTTACTTAAATAACAAAACGGCATACGGGATGCGGTTTATAAAGTCGTTGAAAACGTGTTTGATCAATTACAATGGCTCAGTTACACTTACAATTTAACAAGAAGGCATGATTGAATATATATGCATCTGTCTGTTCAAACTATGCATCTGTCCGTTCTTCCTGGCACTTTTCCTACTCATACGAGGGCTCTGCTTTCCTGGTCCTCTTATGAATTCATTTCTGCCCTGGGTCATCATCTCCGTATTCTTTATAGTGATGCGAATTTCATCCGCGAGTCCATCATCACCACCACACTAGTGGCCCGGCTTCCACAGCGCGCAGCTCATCAGCGAGCCCATCACCACTACTCGAGTGGCCGGCTTCCACAACACACAGCTGACCAGCGAGCCCGTCACCACCACACTCGTGCCCGGCTTCCACAACACACAGCTGACCAGCGAGCCCATCACCACTACACGAGTGGCCGGCTTCCACAACACACAGCTGACCAGCGAACCCATCACCACCACATTCGTGCCCGGCTTCCACAATACACAGCTGACCAGCGAGCCCATCACCACCACACTCGTGCCCGGCTTCCACAACACACAGCTCACCAGCGAGCCCATCACCACCACACTCGTGCCCGGCTTCCACAACACACAGCTGACCAGCGAGCCCATCACCACCACACTCGTGCCCGGCTTCCACAACACACAGCTGATCAGCGAGCCCATCACCACCACACTCGTGCCCGGCTTCCACAACACACAGCTGACCAGCGAGCCCATCACCATCACACTCGTGCCCGGCTTCCACAACACACAGCTGACCAGCGAGCCCATCACCACCACACTCGTGCCCGGCTTCCACAACACACAGCTGACCAGCGAGCCCATCACCACCACTGGTGACCGGCTTCCATCGTCCACGGACAACAATGGGGGCAGCGCTTAATAACCGGCACCGCACAAACTACGGAAGAGGCGGTCGGGATTACCTTCGATGCACAAGTGGAAAATAAAGACTCACTCTGCTGCGCGAGACTGCTGCAACGAACACCAAGCCACGGAGCGGCTGCCCCAAATATTAATTTCAAGGCGCCGGTAATGAACACATTCATACACTCTCAGACAACGCAATTGAATGGCCAAATCACTTAGGAGCACTGATGCTCCAAAAGTGGCCCTCCATTTGCCACGTGCTCTCCGCACTCATCAATACGCCGGTTCACCACGTCGAAAAAACCTGTCGTTGAATACATGAGCGGACAATATCTATCTCTCTCCACGTAAAAAACAAAACTTTTTTTACACATATCCCATTCGCCGCATTAGCCTTCTGTGAGTGCATAATTTCAGCAGCATTGGGACGACAACAGCAAAAACTATGGAATTCGTTCTCGACCTGCCTCGCTGTCTCTATCCGAAACGGTCCGACCAACACTAACCCCAAGGTGAAGTATGGCCAGCAATTAACTTTCACTGCCGCAATTTCCACAAGACAGACCGATCGCGCGCCGATGTTCCGCTCTCTTACAGGAGGTACATTATTGCCCTCTCCTGGTCATGAGCGGATGTGTTGTACAATCGCTGTGAGTACTTCCCCGGTTTAAGTCTCCACACCCCCCCCCCCCCCCCCTTTTTTACGTCGTTTCACAAATACGTCGTCACTTTATTAACACCGCCACCTGATTTTCGTCGCCTCAAGCCCCACACTTACGTCGCTGACAGCATCATCGCCCGTCCGTTCTCGTATCCGTCGCCTCAACCACCTACTCTGTGCTTTGTGTCGCAGCATAAAAATAGTTGATGTTTATTGTATAGTGTAGAGTACAGTCTACTCGTTTGTGAACATAATTTTTGCGACTTTTAAAAATTGCTTTGATTTACGTCGTTTGGACACTTATCGCACATTTTAGGAACGCATCCTAACCGAAACTATATATTTTTTATGGTGTAAGGCCCACCGAGATGTACAGTATAGCTCTTTTTCAGAAGTGACCTGGCCACAAATGATAGCACCACGGAGTGGCTCGTCACGTGGATCATTTATATCAACCACAAATACTGTGGGGGTAGAAACTGGAGGACCCCGGGTAAATATCCACGTGACCATGGGGAGAGAAAAAGCGAGAGAGAGTGAGCGAGAGCGACATGGAGTAGGAAGAGAGGGGGTAGATAGAGAGGGGACAGAGAGGGGGGTAGAGAGAGAGAGAGGGAATGGTTAAGGAGAGCAGAGCGAGAAATCTTTTGTTAAATCTTTCATTTAAAAAGGGGGGGGGGTTACATAAAGCAAAGCATTAAAAAAACTAAATGATGAACGAAGCAAAGTGCCGACTACACCCGAGCATCTTCTTGCTTCCTCTGATCGAAAAAAAAGAGAGAGCATGCAAACTATACAGGCGTCAGAGTCGGGATCGAACCCACGGCCTCCTGCATACCAGGCAGTTAACATCTCGCTACCGTCGCGATGTCAACCGGAGTGTTACGCTACGTCGATCTTTTTCACTTGCCAGGACCCCTTATCTGCTTCTTTATGACATTGACCCTTTGTCCAGCCAATGCTGTGTGAAATCCTCTCCACGCCGTGAAGGCCATGGGGTTGTTTGACCATACTTCACCACGTTAGTCAGTGCGGGTTGGGGGGGGGGCAGGACCGGTTTAGAAAATCACTCTCTGGCGATGATAGCCTGGGCCAGGAATCTAACTAAGGTGGCTGGGTTTATCATCAGCCTGCTCTATATTTCAAGCAATAAAACAGCACCAATTCTCGCATGACGATTCATCTCCAAGGGGCGGCCTGCTGGGGCGATGACGTCAGCTCGTGTTTAGGGGCTTGAACTGTGTGTGGATTATATTATTATACATCGCAGGATGGGGATAACTTGGGAAGGCCTCCATCCAACAGTGTATCGATCATGGTTGATGATGATAATGGACGATAGGCCATCATTGTTTTAAAAGCTCATTATCATTTGTGTACAAGACTAAAACTCCCGCAAAATCACCGGGTTTAAATTACGAATTAGGCAATACAACTCAAGTGTGTACATGATTGGAATCCAAAGCACTGGTGTTTTTCCTGTAGCGGCCACTGCCAGGCGCCACGTGCTGTGATTTATGTCATTACAGCAGCATCCGGATTGGAACTGTTATGGAATTTCATCTAATGTTGTATGTAGGCCATCACGACCAATACAATGGCTTGATAATTAATTTAAGTTGGGTCAGAGCGTGTCGGCATAATGCAAACGTTCGTTTTTTTATATTACCCCAATTTTGCTGATACACCAAATCAATGAGTATATTTGCCCACGTGACAACTTGATTTCATTGGCTCTGTCGGATGGTAGCGCATCTGTCAGGTATGGCTCATTTCAATTTGCAAACTCACCGCGGTGGCGAGATGTCAACTACCTCGCCTGGTATGCAGGAGGTCGTGGGTTCGATTCCGACGCCTGTAAATTTGGAGTTAGCATTTCTTCCTGTGGTCGCGTGGATTTTTCTCCCTCCACATTTAGAATAATGCGCTTAGAGCATTTGGCTGCGATACATTTCCACGTAATCAACCCTTTCATTGAGCTATCATTTGTGGTCAGGTCGCTTCTGAAAAGATCTACATAGCTCAGTAGGCCTTACCTGGTAAAATACAAAAAATAGTTTAGTTTGTTAATCACGTTGAGAGTATTTGACTGCTACACATTTCCACGTGATAAGCCACTTCGTTGAGCTATAATTTGCGACCAGGTCGCTTCTGAAAAAGAGCTGTACAGCTCAGTAGGCCTTACCTGGTGAAATAAAAATAATTGTTTAGTTTAAATACAATCATCCAATAAAACAGAGGACAGCACAGTATAATTTTTTTAACCGTTTGAGAATAAGACACATTTTGTAGAATGATGTACACTGTTTGTATTCAGTCTTATCAGTATTCAAAACATTATTTAAAAGATAAGCAACTGATTCACGCAAATATATACAGTATATTTGGAAACCCAGTTGAACGGTTGTTATAATTTCCCTCCATGCCGACGCACAACGCAGCTACAAATCCCTTCTAGGCCACGCCGTGGCGCTGTCAGACGACCCAATCGCGTCGTTACGGAAAATATAAACAACAAAATAAGCAATGTCTCCTTCAAATGTAACCCGTGTCTCCACATAAAACCATGAAAATATTTCTCACACAATCCATCAGCCACATAATTTCAACAGCAATTATTCAAACTCTTTGGTTCTTTCGGTAAAGTCACGTAGGTATAAAAAATTTTTATTCAATTACATGCAACGCTCTCACAAACACGAGTTATCTTGCCAATAACATCTGGTTCAAGCAGCATTTGTAAAAAAAAAAAAAAACCTGGCTGCTGATGAGACCCAGAAAGTCAAAACCGCTCCAAAGTTTTCTGGCTTAAGCAATTGCCTGCTGCTTGATAATATTGGCCTGGGAAGCCACGTAGGTTTGATGAACTGAAACGGAATTGTGCTTATTCAGTCGATAACTCAACTCAAGTTTGTGCACAAGTCAAAAAGTCGATCATTATTTTTTTGCAGTGTAAGAGCTGGGAGTATAATCTAGATTTGAAGCTTTCGTGACTGCAGGGATCCATACTCTTTGGTTCTTTCGGTAAAGTCACGTAGGTAGAAAATAAAATTACATCACAACATTTCGGGCGCAACACAAGCGTCCGTCATCAGGTGGGACAACCACAGCAAGAAACAATTTCTGAAGTGGGCACTTCAGAAATTGGGCACTTCAGAAATTGTTTCTTGCTGTGGTTGTCCCACCTGATGACGGACGCTTGTGTTGCGCCCGAAACGTCGTGATTACATTTATTTAATACCTACGTGACTTTACCGAAAGAACCAAAGAGCTGGGAGTCTACCGATGAAATTCTTCCCCCGACGATCCGACGAATTGCCATCGCGCGTCTTGTAATCTGCCAATCCGGCCAAACGAGGGGAGGGTGGGGGGGGCGAGTGGGTGGGGTGGGGGGTCACGTAGGAGAGGGGGCGAGTGGGAGGGGGCGAGGGGGGGGGTGCTTTGCTAGGGCAGCCGATCGAAGTTCGCCGCACCCTGACACGGGCCACCCCCAGTCGCAGATAGCGCTACCATGCCGCGCCGTGTTTGCCTTTAAAAACACACACACACGCACAACGCATATTTGCAGTCAAAGGGCAGACTGATCGATGAGGAGCAAATATCTTCTCTTCGCCTTCTCTCCCTTCGAGCTCTTCACGAAGGCCACCGAGTCCAGTCGTGCAGTGCCAGCCCCACCAGCCATCTAATTGATGCGATGGACGAGCGGCTGGCTGGTACGACGTCCGTGTCCACAGGGCCCCCCGTTCTTTCCAATGCCCCCAGATCAGGGCTCGGGCAGCCTGCCGCTCTGGAGTCACGTGCGTCCTCTTTAAGGACTGTGCTTCGTGACGCCATTTATCAAGGACGGCCGTCTCGTATTCACCGCGTGCATTGCGGCTATTGAAATGCTGAAGGGAGTTTTTTGTTATAGTAATAGGGGTTTTTCCCCCTTTTTTTCTGGCAACAAAACTAAAACCTTTTTTTACAAGGATTCATGTCTGCATTAACCACAATACCTGCAGTCAAAATGCAAACAAAAAAACATACTGTGATAATATATGATGCATTGTCCTTGAAACTGATTGGTCCACACCAAGGGACGGCTTTCTTTTGAGCCTTGGCCCAATTGGTGATCGATCAGATGACGCCAAAAGGCGTTACACAGCTCAAAGACAATGCACTATCAAAGTAATGAGGGCTCGGGGTGAGCATCTACATCATTAGACCTCCTTTGCCAGTACCAAAATGTAATTTTAAAAAAGGGGAAAACCCCTATTATTACATTTTGGTCCTGGCAAAGGAGGTCTAATGATGGAATTTTGTTGTTGTTTGTTTATTTACCGAATTCGAATAAATTGGTTCTTCTTGTTATAACTCTTTGTTTTTTTCGGTAAAGTCACGAAGAAATAATAAAAAATAAAATGTATGATTTCTACGTGACTTTACCGAAAAAAAACAAAGAGTAATTCCTGCAGTCACGAAAGCACCTAATCAAGTTCTTCTTGTTATGTTGGTTTCCCACCCCTGCTCCAGGACGATGCCTTCAGTCAACCTTTTCGGTGGACATCATCCACCTCTTTTGGCCTACCAGCTAATCGTCGTCGTTGCTTTCGCTGGGAGTCCGTTAAGAATGCCAAAGTAATTATATTGAACGGGTGAAGGCTCCCCCCCCCCGACACCCGTATCACTGTGTCAAAACCAAATAAAATGTCGCATGGATCAGCCCATTGGACAATTCTTGACAAATCTTCTCGAGTGGCTTTCGTTGAACAGACGCAACCGCATGCCCGGTTTTAGGTTTCTCTGAGCATCGTCGGCATGGCGTGATCCGTCCAACGGACGCCTCTGGGTTACCAGGTGATGCAGGGAAGAAACTCAGTCGAGTTATACTTTATGAAGCTTACTAAAAAATATATATTTTTCAACGAGGGCTAGCGGCGAGTGATATCTGACGATGCTCTGGGGTGACGGGGTGGGGGGGGGGGCTTTTTTTCTCCCAATCCGCAACTGAGTAGCACTGTAAAGTTATGTTCAGAAGAAGAAAAAAACCCTACGAATGACACGGTATGTGTGAGGCCTTCATACAACGGTGGTTTGACACAATCGTGCTGTGTGTCAAATAATGAATAATAAGGCAGTGTTAATGTTGAATGTGGTCAAATTTTCTTTGTTGCGCCTGCACCGCTGCCAGTGCAGTCCCTCGACTTATTTTTAAGTTTAATTGTACGAGTTAAAATAGCAGTCATAGGCAGCTGGGGCAATTGTTTTTGGTGTTAGCAAGCGTCTATTACAGCCACTAAAGCACACGTGAGGGCGGTGTGGCAAGGACCACGCCCGCCTGCCTTTGTATCCACCGCGCTGATGTGCACACACTGCACCATACCACATGTTTATGTAAGGCTGAGTCTTTCCAAGTCAGTATCAGATTCATATGCCATTGACGTTTTGCGTAACTGGGTGTCGAACCCAGGTTGCTGGGAGGGAAGCAGTTGTATAACTACGACACCAGACCAAAGACAATGACACACACATGCATACTCCCACATAGCAACGTGGTGTCATCTCGTAGTGGCCTCCAGAAGTTCAAGTAATGTGAGGCCACTTTCTAAAGCACGTGCACAATGGTTTTATGTTCGCAACATACATGTTTAATATCACAACTCGCGGACAAACACTATACCCTGTATGCTGTCCAGTTCCGTTTCATCGCAACGGGACGTTGTAAACAACCATGGGACAAAAACATAGGCACAATTGAACCATGGCACTGCTGAAAATTACAGAGGGGTCCTGTTGAAATAGCTAGAATAGCAAGTAGGTTGCTGACCAATCTATATGGATTAGTTGTGTTCCCCTGTATTCGTGAGTTTTCTCCAGGATAAAGAACATTGTCCCAATTATCATCAGGAGAACTTGTTAAAGATATATTTAAGACTCATAGAAGCCGACTAGAGATGTATTTGTGTAATTATCACGGAGAGTCCTGTTACGATCGGACGTTTGTCCAATTCCATGATTCGGAGTTGGGATTATTCTTGTGGAAGGGAACTAGAGAATCCACTACGAGTGGGTTACACTCAAAGCTCCACACAGATAGATTCAAGAATCCATTGCTATACCTCCTTCTCGCTGGCCACCTCACAGCCCCAGCCAACACAACACCTGGCACCTCCAAGGCCATCTCCCATCCAAGTACAGTAGAACCATTGTTAACGACCACCCCTGTTAACGACGAATCGCTTAACGACGGGCCTCCATAGAGCCCAATGTGTAGTGTATAGTACTGTAGTGTATAGTAGTGTAGTGTATAGTGTATTGTATAGTGTAGTGTGTAGAAGTGTAGTATATAGTAGTGTAGTGTATAGTAGTGTAGTCTATAGTAGTGTATAGTATAGTGTATAGTAGTGTAGTATATAGTAGTGTATAGTGTAGTGTATAGTAGTGTAGTATATAGTAGTGTATAGTGTAGTGTATAGTAGTGTAGTATATAGTAGTGTATAGTAGTGTATAGTGTAGTGTATAGTAGTGGAGTGTATAGTAGTGTATAGTAGTATAGTGTATGGTAGTGTAGTATATAGTAGTGTATAGTGTAGTGTATAGTAGTGTATAGTAGTGTAGTGTATGGTGTAGTGTATAGTAGTGTAGTGTATAGTAGTGTAGTGCCTCCATATAGCCCAATGTGTAGTGTATAGTGTAGTGTATAGTAGTGTAGTGCATAGTGTAGTGTATAGTGTAGTGTACAGTGTAGTGTATAGTGCAGTGTATAGTAGTCTAGTGTATAGTGTAGTGTATAGTGTAGTGTATAGTAGTGTAGTGTATAGTGTAGTGTAGTGCCTCCATAGAGCCCAGTGTGATCGCTTACCGACCATTCCCCTGTTAACGACGGACTGTTGTAGGTATAGTAAATATAAATGAATGCATTGATTAACCATTTTTATTTTAATAGTATGTGTTTATATTATAACACATACATAATAGTATGTGTTTATAATGTTATTTAAATATTATAAAATTAGTCTTTTTAGGTGAAAAAGGGTCACTTTCGAGGCTATCGGAACATATTAAGCCTTTAACGTGCATTTCCCATACTCGCTTAGCGACCAAATCACTGAACGGCAGTTCCGTGGCACCAATTACCATCGTTAGGAGGGGTTCTTCTCGACTAATCACGCTTTCCACCGTCCCTTCACGACTGTCAAAGGAGGTAACCTCATCCCCCATAGCTCATTCGAGCTGGGACACTTTGGAAACTCTCCAGTATCATCACCATCACCACAAAGACACCGTTACCGACACCGACGTTGCCGCGTCTATCGTAAGCGTGGCTAACAAAGGCCATGCTCGCCTAGGGAGGTGGATTAGCGGGGAAAGCCTTCGGTTCTCCACTAAACCGTGGACGCCAATATCCGTCGCAACCTTTGATCGAGCGGGTCTCGTCACTCAACCCCGCTCCCTTTGTGCTTTATTGATTTACTGTTGCCGTCTTTTTAATTGGGGGCAGGCACAGTCCCGCACCACCCCCCCCCCACCCCCCTCTCGTGCAGCCGACCACGCGCAGCATGAAAGATTTTTATTTGTTATTCCGGTCGCCGGCGACGGTTCGAGCCATCGCGGAGAGAGAGGCACCCGGGAGCGAGCCACGCCGGCGTGGTGGGGGGGGGGGGACAGGTGGTGGGGGGGGGGGGAAGATCGTTGCGCAACAGGTGAACGAAACGACGGCACGTTTTGCCAAATTGTTCCCGCCGTCATTTATTTCCAGGGATGAAGGAGGAGGGAATGGGAACGAATGCCGCGGAGTGCTTAGAAGAAGCAGGGAGAGGTGAGCGCTTGGAGTTGTACCGGAGACAGAGAGGCGGGGGGGCACGTGGGGGTTCGAGGTGGACACAGGCAAAACTAAAAACGTCATATTGACGTGGATGGGAATTCAGCGGGCTTGGTGGTAGGACACGTCGTTTGAAAGGATGATGGCCGTGGTTGAGAATTCGTCTTCCGTAGGGCTGCTGATGAGGATGCAGAGCAACAATTATTACAATGTCACATTCAAGTGGTCAAGCCAAACAACCACGTCAGGAGCAACGGAGTCTATCGCTGCGATGCCTCCTTTGTATTTATGGATCGGGGCATTGCGTCGTTATACGTTGTATGGTCTGTTCTAGATGGCCGCAGTCGCACATTGGAGAGTTTTTAATTTCCCATGTGTGCATCACGTATTCGCACCTTCCATGGTTTGTGCGGATGTGATTTAGGGTGGACCATGAGATTCATGGAAGATCAAACCCAGGGATCTTCTGCGTTGGATTTTTCACAAGGTGTTTGTTTGTGAGTTATTTTTAACTCCGTTCAGGTAGAGATTAAGAACCTACTAATCAATGGTGCAAACAGGCCTGAGCCAATGGCCACTGTGGAAATGGAGCAATGAAATTAGCTCGTCGGCAGCAGTTAGACGGATTGTTTTTAATTGCAATATCGTGAGAGGTGGCGACAGCTTGGGATGGCCCTCATGCAACAGTGGAGAGGTTTTGGATGATGATCTAGAACAGTGATTCTTAACCTTTACTGCAGCCTGCACACCCCTCTAGTTCTCAATCGTTAAATTTGTTTTAATATTAATAAATACGTAAGGTTGATGACACAAAGTACTGTAGTTGTACTTTATTTGTGTTTTCGATTATTTACCTTCTAATAAAATCTGTCATACCTCGCACCCCCCAAAAAGGGCCTCTCAAACTCTCAGTGGTGGCATTTGAGTGTTCTCTCCCATGTGTGGGACGGGGTTCTCCCCCCCCCCCCCGCACATATTTTCTGGCACACACTAAATGTACTTTAGAGAATTGACCAAGCATTTCACAATAGGACCTCACCTGAAAATTAGCCTTGGGGTTCATCAAAGCGTTCCTGAAATTAAAAAAAGCAAAATTACAACCGGCCTCTCGCCTGTTTTAAAGGACCTACACCTGAGATGATTTATAGGCTGGCTTGCAAAATGTCCTTTGTGAGTCCAGAGTTTACACACCCAAAGAGAACGCGACGAGTATTGTTCGTGCCTGAAAAGGGAGCAGTAAACACGGGGGCCTGATATGGCCACATTGACATTTGTACAGGCGGGCATGCACAGGTAATCATTGAAGGCAGCTGTTGCTTGTATATGGCACCTGCTGGGTTTTATTTTAGCAAATACTGTAGACTATTCCAGTCACCGCGTTCTATGCTTGAACATTTATTCTTTATGTTTAATACTGTATCCCCATTTCGATATCATTAGTTGTTTGTCAATCCACTGCTGGATGAAGGCCTACCCACGCCATGTTGGTTAATGGGGTTTATATGACCATCAATACATCACGTTTCGGGTTAGCGGTGGTATGCACACAAAATAATAATAAAAAAATACTCACCAAATGTAATTTACACCGCCGTGATTATAAGGGAAAAATTATTGCGGAGGACGACGTTTCAGGCAATGGCCCTTCTTCGGAGCAAAGAGATATAGAAATCCAGAAACGTGATTTACCGACTTCTGTTTGTAAACCGCATTTGTTTTTTTGCTTTTTGCGAAAGTGACACCATAACTAGTTGACATTTAATGTTGTCTACCTGAATGTAAAATTATTATTTAACGAGCTGCACACTAGTGGAGTGGTCCGCGTGATGTTAGAGCGTCACATTCCTCTTTAAAGAGACTTTGTCTAATCAATAACCCGCAGGTAAATAGAGGTGTGATCCAGAGTGGCTGAAGCCTCGTAGTTACGTTCTCCACACCGCTCGAGTTTTGTGCGCGTGTGTACCGGCTAACATAAGTGGCGAGTTATATCAGAACCAGCCCTGAGGCTCCTCTCGAAGCCGAGATCGACTCGGATGCGATGTGTAAACATCAGCACAGGGGAGACAAAGGCGGCCAGGCGAGGTGCTGGCCACTCCGCAACCTCGCGCGGCGCACCGTGCTGGCCTTCATAGGTGCTCGCTAAAAGCACTTGCTCGAGCAGTCTGTGTAGGCTACACAGGGGATCTTTATCTTTGCGTATCGTTCATTTATACAAATTAGCGACGGGGAGCAAAGGTGTCTTCTTTCTCAAACACAAGGCGTTGGATGCTGCTCCAACGCCTTGCACTAGATATGGATGTTCCACATTCCTATGGCGAGGACTTTTATATTCACAGTGAAATCACTGTTGACTTCCCACAAAGGAGCACTCTTGTGTGAAAGTTATCTATTGACTTGAGCATCACATTCCAGTGAAGGCGAATGACTTGGTTCACCAACGATGAATGGTAGCGCCTCTAGTGGCCCGCCGAGGTAACGCATTCGCCACTTGTTGCAGAGGTTCGCATTCCAGCAGCCACCCCGATTCGTGGACGTTAAAGATCCCGTGACGTAATGCGCAAGAGTAGGCCATTGTGTGCCGGCGTTATGGTCCGAATTGACCAACATTCGAAAAAATTGCACCGCAAAATCACTCGATTGGAACATCCAGGTAGCCCCCGATTAACACGATTTTCACCTTACACGCAGATTTTCAAGAACGCATCTGTCGTGTTAATCGGGGACTGCCCGTACACTGAAACGTCCCCCCTGAGTGGGAAAGCTTGGCAAGACCCTTCTGAAAAATAGTCGTGAGCATAAGTGATCTTTTCCCAGGAAAACTGGCGTCCACGTGTTAACGTTCAGCGTGAACTAGATGCACCTTAGAAGTCCAATTGTCGAATTATTTTAGCTTTAAGCATAAAATAAACTGTATTTGTACCAACATCATAATTATTTTTCATCCACAATTCAGTCACAGCAGCCTGTATGCTTAGAGTATTACATTGGATGAGGCCCCCGTTGCCAAGAAACAGTCTCTTCTGCAAAGGAGACCTGGAGCACTTAACTCGCTCTATTGACCCTTGACTGGGATTTGAACTCCTGAACTTTCAACTGTGTACCTTACGCTCTAGCCACAGCACCCAGCTGCATAACTGCTGAGTGTGCAGGGCGGTGCAACTGCACCCTACCGGGGAACCACGTGGCCGTGGTGGGAGCCGCGGGCTGGTTTCTGAAGTGGAGGGGGGGGGACTGGATAATGGGGGCTCTCGTTTCATTCCTTGCCCCAGAGCCCATTACAACCACACTCCACACCATACCGCTGGACTGCAATAGAGACCCGTAAAACTTTCACCAAATACCTATCGTATAATATACATACAACATCCGATAGACTTACATGGAGACACACAGACGTACATAGAGACCTATAGACCGCAGCCCGTGCGACAGAGGGGCTACATTGAATTATTTGTACCAGGACCCATACAAACTACACGCTACGCTTACCCCACTGACAAAGTTGACCTCTTTCCAAGAACCCGAATCTCACTCATCGCACAGCAAACAGCGACGTAACTTGCCCGCGGATTACTAACTTTAAATTACAAATCAGTTTCTACCCCCTCCCCCTCCGCAACTGCGAAAAACTTGCAAGGGACCCTCTTGAAAAGGAGTCTCGAGACTCAGCGAGATTTTTCTGGGTAATCAAACGTAATGATGATGATTATAATATTGATCATAATAAAATGCAAATGCTTGTGAGACGAGGCAGCGGGGTTCGGCTCTCAGTGCAGTGGCAGTCTGAAGAATGACAATCAACCCGTCTGCCTGTGTAGGTTCTCTCCGGATCCAGCTCGTGCCAAACCGAGACCACCCCCGATCATTCTCGCGGAGTTCACCAGACGCCCACAGTGAGGGGAAAAAGCATTTGATCCCCTGCTGATTTTGTACGTTTTCCCACTGACAAAGAAATGATCAGTCTATAATTTTAATGGTAGGTTTATTTGAACAGTGAGAGACAGAATAACAACAAAAAAATCCAGAAAAACTCATGTCAAAAATGTTGTAAATTGATTTGCCAGAAATCTTTCTGATTGAGAGGGGGTCAAATACTTATTTCCCTCATTAAAATGCAAATTAATTTATAACATTTTTGACATGCGTTTTTCTGGATTTTTATGTTGTTATTCCGTCTCTCACCGTTAAAATAAACCTACCATTAAAATTATAGACTGATCACTTCTTTGTCAGTGGGCAAACGCACAAAATCAGCAGGGTATCAAATACTTTTTTCCCTCACTGTATCTCAGTCGGGAACGCCACTGAAGTCCAAGTAAGGGGGCTGGATTGACTCGAGATTGTACGGTTTGCACGTGTGACCCGCGACCACTGTGCCTCGGTTCTTCCATGGCCGTGATCGTCCTTTTGGGGCACAGTGGGGGTGGTCCACAATCATAAACATAATAAATAAAAAACGATAGTTCTCCGGCGTGATCTTCTTCTTGCTCTCCACGCTTGGACACATTCAGGAGGAGACTCCGTTCACACGCGGTGGGTTTATTGAACCGGCCTCTCCAGCACAACGAGGATGTCGGACCATCTGAAACGACCAAATTCGCCGTCAACTTCACGCCCCACGACTCACTGATCAAATCCCTGCGCCATGCCGAGCCGATTCTAAAATCGGTGACGTAACACGGCAGGGCTCGATGACACCGAATCGAATCGATCGGTGATCGAGTTCACGTGAAGTCTCCTCCATCACACTGGTTCTCACCTCAGCACTTTGTAAAAAAAATATATATGTTCAAAATAAAATAAAGAGGTTCTCCTTATAATACTGAAGCGTGAAAATACGCACCATTTAACCAGTACATAACCACCCCAGTACATAACCACCCAATATTAAAATATGCTTAAAATGTCCCCCCCCCTCCCAATATATTGCTATCAAATAAATTTCTGTTTATATGATTGTGGTTATGGTTGTACTTTATTAATCTGTAATCTCTGCCATTACATAAATTGAACCAAGAAAAGGTAAAAAAGAAAAACAGCAATGTAATACAATACACTATTAGACATTATTGTAAAAAAAAATAGATATAAAGTCCATCCTATGTGTTAGTGCATTTTTTTTATATTTTAGACCACAAATGGCAGGAAATTCGTTTTAAAATTTACATTTTTTTTTCTGGGGGGGGACACCCAGAACCCCATGGAAGATTCCCCCCCCCCCCACCCCAATGTTGACTCCATGGCTACGGCCTTGACACAGGTTACACACGGCATGACATCAAGAGAGACCTTGTAGGATTAGGGGTGATAAATCACTCAACAACCGAACGAGGGTCGCTTTTTCCACCTGACGTCGGGTGTTGGTGGTGGCTACCGCACGTGGTCTGTAATCCAGCGCTGTGGAAGCAGTGAGGGTTGGTGGCTCACCGCACGGATGTTGCGAAACTCCCTTCCCGTGGGCGTCAAGGAGGTGTGACATGACCTCACTTGCCAGAAGGTGGTACAGCAAACATGTGGATTCCACCTGCCCCTTCTGTATGGGATATAGTGCTTCCCCCTCGCACGTTTGGGTTTTCTCCGGATGCTCCGGTTTCCTCCCACATGTAAGCACTCATTAATTGGCCGATAACATCTTCATATGTGGAGGACCGCAGAGCTTTGGAGGGAATTCTCCATGGATTCGCCGCCTGTCCGCCGCCCTTCCCGGGGGTCTGTGGTTACCTCCTCGCGCCTCCGCGTCGTTCTCTCTCTCTCTTTGAGAGTCCCAAACGTTTACCCTGGCCCGCGGACTGCTTCAGTACTTTGTACAACACAAACATACCAAGTGGGGTGATGTCTCAAGCGTTCGCCCTTTCTTCAGAGTAAGAATACGGGGCGTATTCTTACTCTGAAGTGCTGACAAACGAATCACCCTTTGAAAAAAATTAGAAAATCTTTTATCCTTTCTGGAAATAAAACAGGCATTAAGATGTTCAAACACCAAATAGAAACATTTTGCAAGAAATCAAGTTCGCATTAACCACGCGAACTTGTCGTGAACATGAGAACACACATGCTCTGATAATATATGGATTGTTTTTTAAGCTGATTGGCCTACACCAGAAACAGCCTTCTTTAGGGCCTAGTCTCACCAGTGTTAGGCCAGAGCATGTGTGTTTACATGTTCACCACAAGTACGTGTGGTTGATGCGAACTTTATTCCTTGTGTAGTGTTTAGAAAGACGAGTAAACTTCTTAGGAGGCACTCTGTTTATTGTTATTCTTTCCTCATCCTTAACACACACAGGCGTATCCGGTCCCCTCACCCGATATCCTAAGGAGGTACAGCCTCTGGACTCAGCGTAACCTACACACAGGTCTCCTTGATACCTAAGGAGGTACAGCCTCCTATCTTGGCGGGACTTACACGTCTACCGCTATTCTAGCGTAAGGAGGTACAACCTCCTATCTTGGCGGGACTTACACGTCTACCGCTATTCTAGAGTCCTCCGGCTGGGACTTAGGGCAGGCTATCTGACCCACCGCTGGCCCGGTGGGTCCTGACCACTGGGTACCCGAGCCTTAGCCCTCAGAAGGGCTGGAAGGCTGATCCAGGGTCCTAGCTAGTCTTCAGCCCGGGCTTCGGTCTTCGTGTAGGGAGAGAACTCCCCGAGCTCTGTTGGGTCACCCTTCTTATACTCCTTTGTGGCCAGGTAGAACCAATCACACATTCCCACGTGGAACAGTCTGATCGGTTCTTACCAAACCGTGGCTACGATCCACTTCACCTCGTCTGACCCCAACTGTCGTACCCAGAGGTAACGCTGCACTGCCCCTTTGATACCTGGTGGCAATGCAGGTTACCGAACAGTGCGTAGTTAACACCTCTACACTTGCAAAAGTTTTCTGTTTGGCGTTTCAACATCTTAACACCTGATTTACAGTGAGGGAAAAAGGATTTGATCCTCTGCTGATTTTGTACGTTTGCCCACTGACAAAGAAATTATCAGTCTATAATTTTAATGGTAGGTTAATTTTAACAGTGAGAGACAGAATAACAACAAAATCCAGAAAAATACATGTCAAACATGTTATAAATTGATTTGCATTTTAATGAGGGAAATAAGTATTTGACCCCCTCTCAATCAGAAAGATTTCTGGCTCCCAGGTGTCCTTTATACAGGTAACGAGCTGAGATTAGGAGCACACTCTTAAAGGGAGTGCTCCTAATCTCAGCTTGTTACCTGTATAAAAGACACCTATCCACAGAAGCAATCAATCAATCAGATTCCAAACTCTCCACCATGGCCAAGACCAAAGAGCTCTCCAAGGATGTCAGAGACAAGATTGTAGACCTACACAAGGCTGGAATGGGCAACAAGACCATTGCCAAGCAGCTTGTTGAGAAGGTGACAACAGTTGGTGCGATTATTCGCAAATGGAAGAAACACAAAAGAACTGTCAATCTCCCTCGGCCTGGGGCTCCATGCAAGATCTCACCTCGTGGAGTTGCAATGATCATGAGAACGGTGAGGAATCAGCCCAGAACTACACGGGAGGATCTTGTCAATGATCTCAAGGCAGCTGGGACCATAGTCACCAAGAAAACAATTGGTAACACACTATGCCGTGAAGGACTGAAATCCTGCAGCGCCCGCAAGGTCCCCCTGCTCAAGAAAGCACATATACATGCCCGTCTGAAGTTTGCCAATGAATATCTGAATGATTCAGAGGACAACTGGATGAAAGTGTTGTGGTCAGATGAGACCAAAATGGAGCTCTTTGGCATCAACTCAACTCGCCGTGTTTGGAGGAGGAGTAATGCTGCCTATGACCCCAAGAACACCATCGCCACCATCAAACATGGAGTGGAAACATTATGCTTTGGGGGTGTTTTTCTGCTAAGGGGACAGGACAACTTCACCGCATCAAAGGGACGATGGACGGGGCCATGTACCGTTAAATCTTGGGTGAGAACCTCCTTCCCTCAGCCAGGGCATTGAAAATGGGTCGTGGATGGGTATTCCAGCATGACAATGACCCAAAACACACGGCCAAGGCAACAAAGGAGTGGCTCAAGAAGAAGCACATTAAGGTCCTGGAGTGGTCTAGCCAGTCTCCAGACCTCTATCCCATAGAAAATCTGTGGAGGGAGCTGAAGGTTCGAGGTGCCAAACGTCAGCCTCGAAACCTTAATGACTTGGAGAAGATCTGCAAAGAGAAGTGGGACACAAGCCCTCCTGAGATGTGTGCAAACCTGGTGGCCAACTACAAGAAACGTCTGACCTTTGTGATTGCCAACAAGGGTTTTGCCACCAAGTACTAAGTCATGTTTTGCAAAGGGGTCAAATATTTATTTCCCTCGTTAAAATGCAAATCAATTTATAACATTTTTGACATGCCTTTTTCTGGATTTTCTTGTTGTTATTGTCTCTAACAGTTCAAATAAACCTACCATTAAAATTATAGACTGATAATTTCTTTGTCAGTGGGCAAACGTACAAAATCAGCAGGGGATCAATACTTTTTTCCCTCAATGTATTATCAGACAGGGTACAACCTATTCTTAATCCCCCTTTGTTGATTTCATGCAATTATTTGCTTATTAAAAACGCGTCTCAAAAACAAAACACGGGAGGTGTTTTTTGGTTGTTGTTGGCATTGAAAGCAAACACAGAAGTGCCCCCCACTGCTCTTAGTCTGCCCGCTCACCCCCTGCAGCCAACAGCGCCAGGGCCACTTTGCAGAATAAACTCTGGGGCCGGATGTTTTACAAAACAACGCAGCGACGCAGCAAGAGCCACAGAGGAGTTCTTTGTCACCGGGAGGTCCCTCGCTCACCTACCCCGCGCTGCGCTTAAACACCGTGGGCAGTGACGTGGTTAATGATTCACTTTGTGAGCTGGCCTTTCCAAAAATATATATTCGGTTGACGTAAAAAAAAAACACTATTTAAACACACTCTTGCATGCGCCCTCTCCCTCGTGTAAATGTTTGTTGGGGCTTGTGCGTAGGATTATCGCATCAGAGGTACAAACATACCCGGGGTTATATCGCGATAATAGGAAGAATATCTCACAATACCGATTAGCACGGTTGGCTACGTACGGTGCGAAAGAAGTTCAACATACATACGTGCAAACGCATTGTCGTGAGTGGCGTGTTGTTGGTGTTGTTAAGCAACTGACAAAACCCGGTCAGTTTAATGTCCCCGGAATTCTTACAGATTTTCCAGGACAGCCGCTACCCCATCAACAAGGGGACAATCCTGGGGAACCCAGAACAGGTGGCAGCACGACTTGCGTGCCTGAACCACAACATTAAAGTTGCAAGTGGTTGGTCGACAAAACCTATCACCCCTGGGAGGTAGATCAAATGTGCACCGCTTTTTGGGAGAGTTCATTTTATAACCCTTCTAAAACATCATCTCACTTCACGACGTTCAAGGTGGCTCAGAGGTCAGAGCACCGAGCCGGCGTTTCTGAGAATCCTGGGTTCGAGTCCGGCTTTTCAGCCACCAGTGATTGAGCCGATGGTCTCAGACAGGTCACCAATGGCTGCACACGCATAGAATCAACTTACCTTTCTATCACTTAATTTGACATTCCAGCTCTGAAAAAGAAATATATCGGTTTGACTAACAGCAGAGTGTGTAAAAGTTGCGCCTCATACTGTCTACGGTATACAACTGGACACTGGAAGAATTTTCTCGGGAGAAATCCCTTGTCAAATCTATCACGACAGTTGTCTAACACACTGGGCGCCACTTTGTCCGTGATATTTCCCGATTAATTTCTCATCTCGTGGCGTAATGCCAGTGACGCAATCGGAATCAATATGTGGTCTAGTGAAACCAAGCAGAAATAATTTGACGGGTGTGTCGTGATTCATTTTCTCGTATAAACATGTCGAGGGAAGTCCACGATTCGGGATGTTGGAGGAGCTGAAGGAAGTTGACGTTTGTGAAATTCAAGCGGAGAGAACATACAATTGTGGTGAGGATGTTAGCCAAGGACTCTGCCATGAAGTCAGTGCACCAAAAAGCAGAATATAAACACGCATATATCCCGATCGTAGATTGATTACAATTTTTTGTTATAATTATCATGCGATTGAGTAGGGTTACGCACGTTCTAAATATAGCCCGGGGATGGGTGGGGTTAGAACACACGATGAGGTCGCCCTGCAGCTTGCTGCAGCGTCACCGCGCCACGTGTCCCACTTGAGTCACCCCCCTCCCCCGACTCGCTGGGACATCGCTCCACGGGTTGCCCAGGCCGACAAAAGTCGCGCACCTGAAGACGGCACGCATCTGAAGTCGCGCACCTGAAGACGGCACGCATCTGAAGACGTCACGCACGTGCGCGACTTCACGTGCGTCGCCGCACGTGCGTGAACCAGCACACTTGGGAAAGTTACCTTCGGTCATCGTTCGTCTTCAAGGGCGTTTACTGAGAAAGGTGCACGTGGGCATTTCACAGCCGGGGCTGGGTCACCTTATCCACAGAACTAAACCCAGACATGGTTCACAGTCGTCACGACGAGGTCTCTTCTATTAAAACGAAAACTGTGCAGTGAACTGTGATGGAGATGAAACACAACGTCGGTGCCGGATCCCCGCACAAATCAGCTCCTGCCACTCCAAGACAGACACCAATTCACAAACACAATTCACCGCACTGTCCGCATCAAACCTGGACTGGTGGCAACCCTATTTACAGCCCCTTTTTTTTGGCAAACCGTTGCTAGATGAGTGTTTCCCCAAGATGATTGGCCATACTTCACCACGCTGGTCAGTGCTTGCTGCTGAATTGGGATTGGAGCCAAAGACCAGTTCATACACACACCACACCATCACTGATGTGAGCCGTGGCTGGGAATCCAACCGAGGTTATTGTGGCTTTCGTATGACGACTCAGTGTGACTCTCCTGGATAAATAAATAACTCGAATAAATAATTGATTGGAACAAGTCGCGCATTCTAGATTTGAAGCTTTCGTGACTGCAAGGATCCATACTCTTTGGTTCTATTCAGTAAAGTCACGTAGGTAAAAAATAAAACAACAAAAATCACGATGTTTCGGCCACAACACAAGTGGCCTTCTTCAGGTGAAGGAATAGAACTGTCGGGACGACAGCACTTCAATGACCGCTGCTAAGATTCGCAGCGTCTTTTAAGCTCGGTGGGAGGAGCAGGGCGCCTTGACAAAGGAGTTTACATATCAAAAATAGCTGTGTTAAAGTGTTGAAGCAGCAGGGTGTTAAAGTCAGAAAATTAGCTGGGGGATTAGCATGTTTTTGTGTAGAGGGTGCGGAGGATGGGTCACTGTGTGGAAAATTGGAGATCGGCAAGAATGTGCTGTCAGATTATAGGTAGGGGAGTTGATCGTGGATACGATGGGTCGTAGTGGAGTGCCTTCTTTATGAATCTTGGGGAGACCATAGAATCTAGGGGGTCTAGCAGCAGAAGGTTTTAGGGAGGGACGTTTAGTTGGTTCGATTAGGCAGGTCGAACTTGTGATGATCTTGGTGGTTTTTATAGTTAGGCTATTAGTAGGGTCATTTTTCATTTTTGAGTAACTTCCATCGTTGAGTAGGTTCTGGATTTTGTTGTTGTACGAATCTTTATCCATAATTACAGTAGCGTTGCCTTTGTCGGCTGAGAGGATGACTATATCACTTCTGTTTTTTTTTAAATTCGCGAGTTCAGAGCGTTCATTTTTGCTGATGTTGCTAATGGGTTTCTTAGCATTCTTAAGAATAGTGGCTATTTCAGCTATCGCAACGTCTGCTTGGATGTGTCCTATGCCTTTGAGGGCTACATCGACTTGAGAGATGATATCATCTACAGGAATATGTTTCGGGGTGACAGCAAAATTTAGCCCTCTAGCCAGTACTGTTTTCAGATTGTCCGAAACCGGGGTGTTACTCTGATTAATGACGATTTTGTTAGCGTCTAGTTTTGTTATATGTGGGACTGGGTTATTTTTAGATAGGTGGTTGAATTTAGAAATCAGGTTAGCTTTGCATTTGACTGAAAGTGAATCGACAGAAGAAGCAGTCATGTTGTTTACGTGGTTCCAATCAGGTGACATTTTTTGTGTTAACGTTAAATGAGCTTGTAGGAGAGTCCTGTCTAAAGTATCTAGTTCAAAAGGAGTAGTCTTATCCTCTCTGAGATTAAAGATAGGCTGGCCTTAAACAGAATCTGTTTAGAATTCGGTGAGGATACAGCAGCAGAAGTGAGTGTGAAAGCGATGGGTATTACCTTGTTGTCGCGGCATCTTTTGAGGAAAGTCAGCGTCTCGATGAGCTGTGACTTCTTGTCCCGTTGTCTGTTGAAAGCTCTAACAGATAGGTGAAAGCTGTTTCTCCCTCCATACAGAAACAACCACTTGATACTCTGGTCAAAACCATCACACTACCACATATAGCAGGCGTTACTAAAAAGATCTCCAAAATTCTAAACAAACACAAGATCCTGGTCCGGTTCAATACAGTACACAAAATCCGTGACCTGATCCCATCCGTGAACGATGTCGTCCCTGACTTACAATCAGGGACGACATCGTTTACAAATTGAGTTGTACCTGCGGTGATTGTTATATCGGGGAGACAAAACGTCATATCTCTGACCGAATTCACGAGCACAAATCAGATCTGAAACACGGCAGAACGAATTCATCTGCTGTGGCTGATGATTGTTACAACGCTATGGGTGATCATGAGATTGTCTTCTCCGATACCAAGGTTCTCTGTAAACCTACAGGTTATCACCAGAGATTTGTCCACGAAGCCATTCAGATATACAAACACAGACATAACTTCAACCAAGAGGATGGTTTCAAATTAAGCAACCATTGGAAAGACGTTTTAAATCATACCAAACGTCAACTAATTTCTAACAGCAATTTCAAGTAATGGTATACCAAGCATATTCCTTCCGAACTTTCTATTAAACCCTTTTTCTACTCTCCCCTGACAGCACATTCTTGCCGATCTTCAATTTTTCCGTTTCTATTGCACACAGTGACCCATCCTCCGCACCCTCTACACAAAAACATGCTAATCCCCCAGCTAATTTTCTGACTGTAACACCCTGCTGTTTCAACACTTTAACACGGCTATTTTTGATATGTAAACTCCTTTGTCAAGGCGCCCTGCTCCTCCCACCGGGCTTAAAAGACGCTGCGAATCTTAGCAGCGGTCATTGAAGTGCTGTCGTACCGACAGTTCTGTTCCTTCACCTGAAGAAGGCCACTTGTGTTGTGGCCGAAACGTCGTGATTTTTGTTGTTTTATTTTTTTACCTACGTGACTTTACCGAATAGAACCAAAGAGTATAAGTCGCGCATTGTTGGAAGCTTGGGCGATTGAGCGCAACACCACCAGGGTGGCACAAACCCTGGAGGGGAGGGGGGGTGGTGCCACCCTGGGCAGCCCACGCCATACTCCCCCCCCTTCGCCATCCCCCCACCCCCCCCCCATGGGGTATCGTGCATGTGGTCATTGCGGGTTGTGGATGGACAGGGGGGTGTTGCGCTGGGGGGACTGGTTCACATTACGACTCGCCACCGATGTCAGCCATAGCTGGGAATCGAACTCGCTTTTACTGGGTTCGTAAGAACACTGCTCGACCCGCCCCCCACCCCCAATTATTGCATGCATCATATGTGGACACCGAGCAACCACCTTGCCTTCGTACCAGTGGCATAGAAATGATCAGCTCAGGGGGTGGGGCAGTCGGTCAGGCGGGGCCCCAATATTGACCACATCTCATGGTGGTTGTTAAGGGGGCACCAACTCGTAGCTTTGGCCATCGGGGGAGAGGGGGGGGGTGCGGCAAGGCACCCCCCTGCCCCCACGCTCGTTACGTCAAAGCTTCGCACCTCCGATTAGCACGGTTGGCTGCGTACGGTGCGAAAGAAATTCAACGCGCATACACGCGGAGATCGCGTTGCTTTGCGACAGCGTTCAACCGCGCGGCCGCGTTCGACGTCGATGCGTAATGAACACTCGGCCATGGTGACGGCCGGCGTTCGCTGTTTACGGGCGTGGTGCAGTAACCCAAGGAGGTCCTTTATAACTCTGGGATGACGTCATAATGTTGTGTTGTTGCTTTTTTAAGCGGCCGAATAAACTCATCCATTCTAATCCGTCGCAGTTACAAAGTCGAAATCAATCATCACGGTCACGATGACGATGATGATTTTTTTTTTTACTTGAGATAGCGAGCACGCGCATCACGGGTAGTGTTAAAAACAGGAGAGGTGGGTTTCAACTTAAATTCCGCGCAGTTCATTCACACCGCGGGGAGTTTCTCTCCCTCTCTCTCTCTCTGTGTGTGTGTGCGAGCCACTGCCGCTGAAGACGTGGGTCTGCGCTGTGCAGGAATGCGGTCCTACCTGGCGAGTCGCACCCCGCAAGGGGACCCAGAGCAAGTGCAGCAGCGCATCCTCATCCTCCTCCTCTTCCTCCTCTTCCTCCTATGCCACTGTAAAAAAGCCTTCGAGACAAGACACAAATAACTGAAAGCACAAAACTTAACGTGATGGGGGTGGTTTTGTTTTGTGCGAGTGCATGCACAATCTTCGGTGATCAGGTCGAGACTGGTACAGATCCCCTGACAGTCGATGTTCCGATATCGTCTGAACCGCCAGCCGAGATACGAATCCAGGCCATTAGCGGCACCGGACCCACGTTGTTGTTGTTGTTGTTTTTGAACTCCGAGACCACGTGACTACCACCGAGCATGTTCATTTGTTTATTTTGCACGCTTTTATTTAACTCTGTTGTCGTTGTATCCTCAAATCTTGTAACTCAATGTTAACCCACTTCCCAATGTGGTATCGACTGCAAACTTGGTATACTTATGTCATACTGATGACAATACTGTATTCTATCATTAAAAATAAATTAAACAATCTTTTTGAAATGTTATGTTTCGGCTTGGGTTCTAATTGTCCACGGTCAACTGACGTTGGCTGTAATTGACGACGGTCTCTTACGTTGTGGCGAGCTTCGGGGCCACTTCCTGGAGTCGTGTTTTAAAAAAAATTAAATATTACTTTTTGAGAGTCCGCTTGGTGCATCGCCCGTGGGACTCCCACCGCCACGTCGCGTTGCGGCCAAATGAACTCGGCCGAATGAACTCCATTCGGTCCGTCCGCCTGCCGGCCCTCACCCTCGTGGTATGAAAGAAGAGAGCCCCCCCCACCACCACGCCCACCGCTTTTTTTTGTATTCTCGGTGCCCCAGAATGAGATTTGCATAGTAAATGCGCGCGTTGTGGGACGAATCGCACAGACGGCGTCACCTGCAAAGCGGTCGCGTCTCGAATTTATGCGAAACCGAAGCGTGCTAAGAGGGGGGCATGGGGGAGGGGGGGAGGAGGCGTTGGGGGAAGTTGGGGGGGCGTGGGGGGGGCTTGGAGGGACTGGGCGTGGAAGGGGGCGTTAGGGGGGGTGTAGGAGGGGGGGCTTTGGGGGGGGGGTGTAGGAGGGGGGGGGGGCTTTGGGGGGGTGTAGAGGTGGCGTCCCAGTTCGGAACCGAGAATCTCTGCTGCGGCCGGGCGATCGCGGCAACGCTTCGATCCATCGATTAAAATCGCAACTCTTGAACGCTCACACGGTGTGTGCATCGAAGGATCCATTATTTACAGTTGACCTAAACGATATGTCCATCATACGCTAATGTTACATTCAAGGTCCGGGACCATGAGCGCGATAATCAACGATGCAATCGTCGTTACGAATCTAAACATCCGCTCACCATCCTCACCGGCCGCTCGATCAGTGCGATCACCACTGTGCAATGCACCAACGGCGATGGAGAATTTGTTGACACTTTTTGAATTCCAAGCCTGTGTGCGTGTACCATGGATAGCCCCCCCCCCCCCACCTACAACAGCAGCTGACTCTCTTTCTCTCAACTTGAGTTGTGGGCACGAGACGGGGTTTGCATCCAGCACGCACGCAAAATGTGTTTGTGATGCTGCGTTCAAACTATTGCACAATCTCAAATAACAAGAACGCATTATATATAAGATAGCTGACGTTTGGGGCTGGTGACCTTAATCTTCAAAGCAATTACCTTCCTAACTGCATGGCAAGTAAAACGCGCGGGTCACTTATAAGTGGCAGGCTATTAAGTGAAAACTAAAGGCTGGAGTTGTCATGTGTTGTCATGTATGTATTTCGGAATTATTTTACCGGCGACTGGAATATTTAAACCACGTGTGACTTCATATTCACAATTATGACATGTCTACATGTGGACGCACAATATAAATAAATAGGCAATATCCCACTTCCCATATCTGTCCCTTCTTCCCATATCGATGCCTCCACATAACAAGTAAATAAAAGCGTGTTCTACCACAACTACATCGGCCACAGATTATTCCATGACTAGTCTGTGTTGTACGTATCAAAATATTGATTTATATTGGAGCAATCCGATGAGCGGTATGTTTCAAAATGTAGGTGGAAATCAGATGTAGATTAGATGCCAAAAAAAAGTGAGTCGCCCTTATCTCGTCTGAGTTTGATTTCATCATCGGTGTCAAAGCACTGAGCTGGCTTTGCTAAGATGCCAGAATTGGACACGAGTTTCAGCCACCCATCATTGGATTTGCAAACTAACTTCACATAAACTAGTCCCACCACTGACTCACACATGCTAATGAATAAAAGCAGCACCCCGCATTCTCTTTGTGCAGTGAGACGCCGTGATTGATTTATCTGTGAATGATAATGATCAACATTATTTTGCATCGCTTCATTAGTCACGCATTACTCAGTGCGTGCGAATTTGATCATTCGCAACTTGCGAAAATCGCACGTTAATGCTCTATTTGGGGGGTTAATGAGAAGCATGTGAGATTTATTATTTACAACATATGCAAACCGTATGATAAATGACAACATTTTGTACGAATGTCGGCGAACACGGCTCTACCAAACGAGACGAAAAAAACAACGAGAAGCGATACAAACGAGACGGTAAAACTCGAGTGGATAAACATCGATTATTGAACGAAATGGTCACCACCGCACTGAGGATAATCGATGGAATTGAAGAAAGGAAGGGGTGGGAGGGAGTGAAGGGAGGGAGGCATTGAAGGGAGGGAGCGAGCGAGCGAGCGAGTGAAGGGATGGAGGGAGTGAAGGGAGGGAGGGGAGGAAGGGAGGGAGTGAAGGGATGGCGTGAAGGGAGGGAGGGATTGAAGGGAGGGAGGGATTGAAGGGACGGAGGGATTGAAGGGAGGGAGGGAGCGAGCGAGTGAGGGGAGGGAGGGGAGGAAAGGGAGGGGAGGGAGGGGAGGAAAGGGAGGGGAGGGAGGGGAGGAAAGGGAGGGGAGTGGGGGAGGGAGCGGAGGAAGTGAGGGAGGGGAGGGGAGGGAGAGAGGGCGGGTGATGAATCACGAGCGTGAGCCACGTGATAGTCCGAGCCATCACGTCCGCAGGTGAGCTGTGATCTATCGACGTCACCGCCGCTACACCTTTGTGTAAAGAGTAACGTCGTCCAGTATGTCGCAACGCTGGCATATAGCCAGCGTTGCGACATACTTCACCACTCCGGTTAAGGGTGCGGTTGGTGTTGGGTGAAACCGGAGGATCTCAGGACCGGTTCAGAGAACGCTCGCCGCTGATTTGGAAAACAAAATTGTGTAAATGTACTTACTGTATTAATCCATGTGAGACACACTGTGTACACACAGTGCTGTTATTGGTAAATCCGCACTTTACATATTTGCGTGGTTATTGCGTTTTCCACCGTTCACGCTGCGACGTAATTCCCTGCCCGCTACTTAAATGATATCTGAAACCGGTTCTAAGGTCGCACTCATTACACACAAAGTGCTTGCCACAAATGAACCACAATACCTTGCTGATCTCGTCGAGGAAAATAAACCATCACGCAAACTCCGGGCATCCTCACAGCAGTGGCTTTTAGCTACTGGCCGTCGAATAAATACGGTCGCCGCATCACGCGCTTTCAGATGCGCTTCTGCGGCCGTCTGGAACAATCTTCCTTCCGATATTAGTGAGCCACTGGAGCTATGCACTTTGAAGTCTAGATTTTAAACTAATTTCTCGAGAACTGATTTTTTTGTTTAACCTGTTGTCCTTCCCCAGCACCTCCAATTAGCACGGTCGACTACGTACGATGTGAAAGAAGTTCAAAATACATACAACAACCACCATTCGGCACTAAATGGCAGTGACGTCACCACGGCGCCTGCGCCAGGCCAGGTGCACGTTAAGACCACGTGAAGTGTCGAACGCCCGCTGGCAGGAGGTCACGGGACAGACCCAGGTGCCATGGGTTGACTAACTGAGATGAATGGCCGATGCTCCACCTGTCCCCCGTACTGTGCCAACTTGCTCTGTTTTATTCATAATAACAACAGCAACGGCCGCGATTCGTCACTAAGTGGCGTTAACGTCATCACAACGCTAGTGCCAGGCTAGGTGCACTTCGAGGCCACGTTTGGTCAAGCAGTTCCTATGACCGACACGGCATGGGGAGGGCTTCATTAAAAAGTGGATTGAAAAACAGCTGAATATTATTTGCACTGCCTTTGTACTTGTGTTTTACACCTGTGTTTATCCTTATTTTTCATTACTGGGTTTAATCCAGGGTTGATGGTACAAGAAGAAGGGCCATCGCCCGAAACGTCGCCTATTATATATTTTCTTAGTTTAAGGCCACGCTGTTATAGGCGAATAAGTTGCGGTTTTTTGTCGTTTAAATAACGACTTCCCAACGTTTGCTTATTAAAGTTTTTGAGCCAAAGCTTAGGCAACAGAACTTAGGCCACAGAGTTTAGGCCACAGAACTTAGGTCACAGAACTTAGGCCACAAAACTTAGGCCATCAAAAAATTAGGCCATCAAAAAATTAGGCCACAAAAACATTAGGCCACAAAAAAGCATTCGGCCACAAAAAAGCATTAGGCCACAAAAGAACATTAGACCACAAAAAACTTCGGCCACAAAACTTAGGTCACAGAATTTAGGCCACTTTTCATACAAACTGGTTTGGTTGCTCTGGAAACCCACATTTAGTAAAAAAAAACAATCCTCCGACTTTGGGGGCAAGCAGAGCTCAGAGAGGAGCGGCTGAGTGGCATTCCTCCTCGACTGATGGCGACGAGAGGCGGACAAACCGGTGGGGCGAGGTCTCTCTCAGCCACGGCTCACGTGGAAACTTTGTAGGTAACATTCAGAGAGTTGCCACCTCGGGGGGGTTCCAAAATAAAAAGGAAATAAAAAAACGACCCCGGGACACACCATGGGAAGATAAACTAAATTATATCACAATACCAGAAGCAGGGAGTACTCGACCTGTGAATTAATGATCTTGAGTGGTGTATTATTATTGTTGTTGTTTTTGTTATGCAACTGACAAGAACCAGGAACATGATAAGTCCTGGTTTGTCCTATTGCATAATGATACACCACTCGTTGTATTCACACGCACGGTAGATGATAGTGCTCCCCTCGAGCAGTACAGTATTGTGAGATATTCTTTCACCTGCAGCACCCCCACTACCCACATGATACGTCCTGGGAAAACCCGGACAGGTGGCAACCCTATAGCGATCAATCCCTTCCTGCATGGGATTTGTTTTTCAAGAAGAGTCACTCGCGACTCCACGATGAATACAAAATCGTTCCGCGATGCCCCCCCCCCCGCCTCTCACTCTCGTACACCTTTTGTTTAACGAGCAGTTTTGAGGTTGAGGGGGGAACAAAATGACCATGGCCTAAACATGCACAATTCCACCGGCCCTGTATCACGACCTTCTTTGTTTAAAGGGAGTGGGGAGGAGTGAGTGGGGGAGGGGGCACGACAACAGTCGACTTTGAGCAACCTTTAAACAAATGCTTAAAACGCCGCGCAATGGTAACGATCTGCCTTTTGTCTTGCGTGCATTCTGCTGCAGCCTCGCCCCCTCTGTGTGTACACGAGGAATGTCTTGCGACGCCCATTGCTTTCAATGCTTTGGGGAATTTAGAAGGGGGACTCTAGCAAGAAGGGGGGGGGGCGGGGAGGCAGGCGGGGCGGGGCGGGGGAGATCCCTCCAACCCCCCCCCCCCCGACACCAAGAGACTGCTCTGCACAACATTTGTGACACTGGACTGAAGAGTAAGACAATGGAGATTGCGCTTCTGAATAACTCGGGCTTTAGTTTATAAAAGTAAAGCATCTCCCCCAGCTTCACCCCCCCCGCCGCCCTTCATTAGGGCCCTGTCGCGTCTAACTTGGGGGCTGCTGTTCGCGGATTTTCTGTTCCCCCCCTACACCCCACCCTGTGTTCGGTGACCACCCGCTTCATATCGGGCTCACGTTGAGTTCTAATGGAAAAAAAAAAAATCTGTATTTATTTATTTTGTAAGTCAGCATCTCCCAACTTAAACAGGCAATGGTGGGGCGGGCGGGAGGGCGAAGCATTTATCTGGAGTTATAAAAATCCTAAGTAGAAATTCCACATTCCGAAGGGATGGCAGAGGCAGTCTGCCTGCTCGATTGTTCCGCCGTTTAACTTCCCGCAAAGCGCCAGGCATGTCGCCGACCCCAGGAGACGCTGGTGCCGAGTCGACCTAAACACGTGGATTCAGACTCACAACCGTCGCGAGTCGAGTCCATTGCGACTCTTGCCGCCCTGCCAGCGACCCAGGGTTGCAGGCTGGCATTCAGGTCGCACATTAACCCCCCCCCCCCCCCGCTGCATTGGGGGGGGGGGGTGTAGCGCGCTCATCGGCGCTTCTCGAAGAGGTTCGCGGTTCCAAAAGTCCCGCGAGGCGCCCTGCTTCATTAGCGCTGTTGTACTTCACCGTAAAGTTACGCGGCCGTCTGCAGTGCCGGATTAAGGTCGTGCGGGGCCTGTAGCGTATGTTAAATAGGGGCCCTAAAATAAATAAATAAAACACCTACATATTAAAACACACATTTTTTTTTACTTGCGTAGTAAAGTAATTGTATTTTTTCATTTGCTATACAGCCAGATAATACGACAAATCGCTAACCTTAAACACCCAGTCGGTCGTAAAAGTTGAAGGTGGTATAGTACTATAGTAATAGAGCAAGTGCAGAATCGGAATTGATAGCTTGAAAGCATTTTGCGCGGGGCCCTTGAGAGTGTGGGGCCCGTAGCTACCACACGTGCAGCAGCTACTTTTTGCTGCTGGGATAATCCGGAACTGGCCGTCTGCGCCGCGATGTTAGTGAAGCGACATCCCGTTGTGACGTCATTCGAAGAAATAAATCCGCCGCGTGCCGGCGTCGTCGAGGTCTCAATGTGCCCGATTTGAAAAATAAAGAAAAAAACACAAATGTGTACCACAAATAACTCAATTGAGATGATCCAGAGCAACATCGCCCCCACCCCCTTACTGTGAAATCCGTCTGCAAAACATAGAATCTTCGTGACAATCGTGCACTATAGAATGGCACGAATACCACACAGAGTAAGATTGTGTTATGGCCTTGCCCCCCCCCCCCCCACCTCCTCTCGTCTCTCTCATCTACATCCATGTCCCCACTTCTCGTCCTCTTAATTCCAAATCGAACCTCTCTCTGTGTCCCTCCTCCTCCCGATGCCCCATCGCAGCTTCGATCGTTCTCTTTCCTTGCACCCTTCCACTGGAATCAACTTCCCCTGTACATTGAGCAGTCCCCCCAACCACCTTAACTTCCTTCCGTTCCCATCCTCTTCCCTCCCCTCGCCCCTCCACTCCATCCCACCGCTGCCCAGTGGTTTACTATACTATGGGTCCATGGTGTTTTTTTGTTTGTTTTTACTTCAAAAGCAAGGTCTCTGCAAGTTTTAACAGTAACAAAAAATAAATAAATTATAACATCCTCAAGTAGGGATTACACGGCAGGCCGGTGACCGAATGACCCAGAACGCGCCCGAACTCGTCAGATCACGGCTGATCTCGCCAGATCATGGAGGCTGCAAATCAGGGTTGGTCCAGCGGGGCGCTTGAGCGGGCGACCGCGATGCTATCATCTGCTGCTGCGGAGCAACTTTGTTAGCAGCAGGTGTCCCAGCGCAGCAACATCAATTGCTGTCCCGTAAAGTGCATACTTCTATGCTCCCACATCCACGATCCGCGTCTGGACCAATCCACACTGACCCAGCGTGGGTGCAGTAGGTTTCAAATAATTCCCAGGACCAGCATGGGAGGGAGGAGAGATGGGGAGGCCCTCATCCAACAATGGATTGACAAGGATTGGAGGGAGGGGGGGGGCTCGTACGTGTACTTATACACCAACTGTGTGCGCATATTTGTACTTTCAGGCACGCACCACGCTGAACGGGCGCAGAGACTCTTGGCCACAGAACTCTTTTCGGCTTGATGGCAAAGGCTCGCGCGTGACGATGACTCAACCTTGCAGACGGGCAGGTCGCCATGAGGCAAGCACCTGGTGGTGGGAACGCCAAGGTCAACCCGGAGTCATCGGATAGAGCAATGGAATTGCGCAATTAGCTCAAAAAGACTTTTTAAAAATCCGCACACTCGTCAAAAACCATTGTAGTCTTCAAATATGTATAAAGTCGGTGACGTTACGGGCAATGGCCCGTCTTCATATCTCAGAGAGATAGAGTGGATAATAATAATTGCAGACTAAACAGCACCGTGGGGCCTGCTGAAACTTCTACTTTAAACAAAAAAATTCAGATGACCAAAAACGTAAAAGATCATTTAAGCAAATCCCATCCACCAAATGGATGAACGCCTGTTGAGATTATTTGGCTGCTATAAAATTTCCACGTGACAGGCCACTTTGTTGAGCAATCATTTGTGGCCAGGTCGCTTCTGAAAAAGAGCTGTACAGCTGTGGGTCCTACCTGGCAAAATAAAAATTGCTTTTAGTTTTAGTAATGTCACAACGTACTGTAATGACTATTAAGTTCCATTAATCTGTAATTGTGGAATAGTTTTACGTTGTCTGCCAACCGAGTCACCTTTGAGACAAACGAGCTTCTTCGCTCGATGGGCTTCACTCAGGGAAATAAACTTCCGATTCTGAAAAGAGGGGAAAAAAACCCTCAAAGTTAATTTTCAGTATCCTGACTGGTCACTTCAGATGGTGCCACTTTCTTGCATGACCAATGAATAAGACATAGTGTGATGTTACAAGTCTAATATTTTATAGTTTAAAGTATAGGGTAGTCTAAAGTAACGCATTGTATAATTCAAAGGTGGCATTTGTCTATGGATATGATATTATACCATGTAGTTTAGATTGGAAGGTATAATATTGTATTGTATAGTAGTCCAGTTTATAGCATAGTTATAATGCAACACAGGACAGAGCAGCGCACCTTAGCTGTTCTGCTTTGGTATTTTTCTGTGTGCCCAGCCGCCACCCTCCTCCACTCCGGAGGTGGGGCTGGGTAACATGCTAATTCTTATGTTAATTCCGCCCACACAGCTTAAAAGACGCTGTCCATGCTTGGCAGTGTTCACTCAAGCGCTGTCTTCTGGACAGACCTGTTTCTTCACCTGAAGAAGGCTACTTGTGTTGTGGCCGAAACGTCGTGAGAATTTTATTTTATCATGTTTTATTTTTATTATTTTATTTCCATTCTACGTGGTGACTTTACCGAAAGAACCAAGAAGATCAATGAAAAGTGTTTGACTGATTTGTGAACCGGTCTGGGCTGAGGCCAGTTTTGACAAAAAAATATAAATATATGTCAAAAAAACAGAACCGGTTTTTTGACAAGAAAAACATTTGCACTAAATTCGGACATTGGGTGTCACCCCCCACCCCCCCCCCCCCACTCACACACGCACACACTTAAAATGAGGCCCGCAAGCACCACGGTGTTTTTGTTATACAAGCTCACATTTCTTTTATTGAAATTTATAATCGTGCACATTCATATTTTTCCAAGTGTATAGTAATAATCGTCAAACAATAGCAGCAGCAGCTCTAATGCGGCGATGTCAAATGTACAATTGCATTTTATTATTTCATTCTTATTTTTGCATTATAATTATTATTAAAGTTAAAAGTGGTACGTCGATTGTTGTGTGCTTTGCACACGGCAATGAGGCAACAGCATCTGTGCCATACGAGTGGGCGAGACTCTGGTGCGACTCCAAACCCACGAAAATATCACGACTTGAAGAGACCCCCCCTTCACCCGCCCATTAAAACCCAATGTGCTTACTTACACCCTTCACACACAGTGATCCATCTATAGATACTCCATAAAATGGGGGGGGGGGGGGGGTTACAAGAGAAAGCACGTTATTTATTTCAAAGCCTCTACCCAGCAAACACGCAACGTTGGGCCAATGTTGGCCTGTGGTTGTGCCAACACGTCTCCCAACAAATCGCAATATGACGCAATGGAATATTTTAACATCCTCCCTGCTTCATGTACATCATTCAAACGGCCGTGGAGAAGTTAGTAAGGCAGCGTTAGAAATTGGTAGGGTGTCTATAAATGGATCGCCCTGTATTAACAGGCGGTGTAACAATGCGGTGGATTCATCGAATGGCATCGGAATCTTTTTTTCACGCTCACGATTCGGGCATCACATTGCCCGTGTCGCCATCGACATTTCAGAGCCATTCGTTGAATATTGGATGGTAATTTGGTCACATAACCTCTCCGGCAATGTTAAGACAAAAGGAAAATCCAATCGCAATCCCCGAATCGTGAAAATGCATGGAATCGTATGTCCCTCGCGTTTAATAATAAGTGGGGAATAACCTCCCACCCCAATGCTCTCTCAGATTATATACATTTAAAAAGTAACTTTTCACCACTTTCGCGTTTCCGTTACGTACACATTATAAGCTTTCTCAGACTTTCGGTGTTTCCAACACGCTTTACAAACTTTATTCATTTTTTACACATTTAATAGAGGGGTCCCTATCGTGCCGTTCAAACAATTTTGCGAGTCGCATCTTCATGGTCACGTCTCAAAATTCCGCACACCCAAGGGCAGGGCCGGTCCATGGGTGTTGTTGGTGGGGGGGGGGGGGGTGTGAGGCCCAGGGCAAACCCCATCGTGCGGGTCCCCCTCCAAACCTTCAAACTAAATCAAAAGTATTACGTATGACACCGTGAGATCGAACCACGGGCCCGCCACCCCACCCCCCACCAGAGTGCGGGGGCCGGGGCAGTCGCCCCAATTCGCCGTGTATCTTAAGGACGGTTCTGCCCCAAGGGACAAACAGTGAAGCTCAGTGTTTGAGCCAAGGGACTTCCCTACCAACCAACGAAAATTATATAGAGAGCTTAACCATTATAGCCGAGCCGTTTTCACTACTCTATAAAACTTGGGTTTCTCAAGACTCTAGTCCTCCGCACCCTGCCCCATTCAAATTTTACCAATATTGCCATTTTAAATACATGTCAAGTCGTGATGCGTTTTTACATGCCTGATGATTGCTAAACACAACAACCTGCGGTGGGCAATACGATTTAAGGAGGTCTGAGAAGCCGTGGGTGTTAAGATTATTGTGATGTTGCTGCCTGCACATTAAACGTCTAATTTGCTATCTAATTCTATAACTGGTTAATTTGCTTGTTAAAAAGGGCTGCACTTTAAAGAGTGTCAAGTGCGCATCGGATGCACGAGAAAATTTCGATGAAATGAAGAAATACAAATATGGTACAAAGCTGCATCTCATGGTGAGTGGCCAAGATTGTGGTCGTACGAGACAGAAGTAATGAATCAGAACAGTATTATAAAGACCGTTTTCTTTCCACAGCTTTCCTTCCGAATGTCATTAACAATTCGCGTGAATTGTAAAAAAAGATGAAATGGTTTATGCGCAAGGTTGAGTCAGAGCCCGAGGCCATCATTTCAACGTAGAGAGCATCTAATTTTTTCACGGAAAGCAGAAATTTGGAAATGTTAAAACAAAATAGGTTCTTTACACCATCAAAAAAATATATAGAAATACATTACATCTGGCTTAAAAAAATCAAAATAAATAGGAGTTGCAATCATTTATGTAATATCTGCCCAATCAAGTGTAAAAACCTCATTCTTCTTTACAAAGTTCTGTTTTTACAAAAAGTTATTTCATTAATTGTACGGAGACTAATTTACAGAGTAAGCTCAGTATAATGTAAGTAAGCTGAAATTCAGCCTATAAATATTGATTAATTACATGAATGGCTTACAATTATATTCCTTTTACATTTAAACAGCCAAAGCGGTGGCAACTCGGGCTGCGTGGAAGCTACAGCTCCACACAATGGGTTGGTTAATTGCCCCGTTTATATTTTTTAAACGAGTTTTTGCAGCAAATTCCACCGCATGAATGCATCAAGGTAATCCGCCCGGAGGACGACAAGTCAAGACGAAAGGAAGGCCCACCTTTCTCTGTATCGCAATTTAAAAAGAACAAAAAATACTGCCTTTGTGCGGGGCGGGGAAGAGAAAAAGACGCAAGACGCCGCCGTCAGAAGTCGCGCGCCGTTCCTCCCCCCCCCCCCCCCCCCGTCAGGCGCACAGGTCACAAAAGGGCACGGTGCGCGGGCCTCATTCCGCGATGGCAAGACCCGCTCGGCACCGCGCTGAGCGCCTCGCACGCCCGCCCAGCTCGAGAGGGGCACCTCTAACCGCACCCCCGTTACGCCACAGCCACACGTGTCAAGGTGTTTAACCTGACGTCACGAACGCCACACTAGAAGAGCGATTTTCTTGGAACGTACACAGTGAGGGTTCGACGAATCGTCGCGACTGGTGGTCGTGACAATTTATGACTCGATGGGTTTGTTTCGTATTTTTGCCCTCTCGCTTTGCCTGTGCCATTTTGTATCAGTTCGATCCGATCCGATCCGTCCCCGGTCATGGCGAAAGGGAGTAGTACAACTGTTCAACACCCGGTGAATTGCTGAGGTTCAGAGCGGTGAAATCTATTCAACAGTTATTTATTTCTCGTTTCACGTTTACGAGACGGGAATGTTTTTTTATTTTTACCTGCACAGTCTTGTTTGCTCCATTAGCCCGATTGTAAACATCACCATGGCGTTATTATTATTATGACGTAATGTTCAGAAATTATTTTAAAAAACATTCCAATGCGCATGATTAATTGTGCGTATTATAAGGCAAAACAATTGATTTAATATTGCGGGTTTGTGACGGGTGGTGGCGGCTTGAATAGGCCGCCTTTATCAAGCAGTTGATTGACCACGGCTGATGACTACGATGAATCGTTACGTGGCCAATCAAGACCACGCCTGAAGTGCAGGATTGGACATCGCAGGGGAGGAACCCTCATCTCGCCAAACACGTTCCTGTAAACGTACACCCACCAGAGATTGACAAACCTGTTATTCTTGCAACGCCCCAGTGCTTTATGCCGTCATACGTCGTTTATGCAATGGCTGGCACTCGCGAACCAAGGTGGCGACTCACGGGACAATCTGGCAACACACCGATGGGCTGGATGGACAGGAAGCCCTGCCAACACACGCTTAGCTCCACAGCCAGGGGATAAAATAAAAAAACACGCAAAAATATGAACGTAAAAATTAAACCAAAGAAATCCAGCAATCGCTCACAACACGATCGCAACTGGCGCAAGCTACTGTTGTAAAATTCAAAAAGAATAACCCAAGTCAGGCTGAAACATTTACGTCTCTCAGCTACCGCCAGCCAGAGTTGAGACATCCTCTCCCCACGCTTGACGTGCCATGGGACAACGGCGGTGCTCAGTTAACGAACTTAATCGCGCGTGAGCGTGGTGCAAACCCAGGTGAGGGGGGGGGGGTGCCGCAGGCAAAGAATATAAAATGTCGCCCGCACCACCTGACCGCACCGCGTGCAACGTTTGCCATTGTACTGTACTGGCAGGACCTGATGTGCTACTCCCCAATTCAAAGCAGGAGGGAGAGGCGATGTTATTGTGCAGCGGCAGGCACCCACGGGGGTGAGCGGCGCGTAGCTACAGGTGCGTGCCCACGTACCCATACGGGTGCATGCCCGCGTACCCATGGGTGAGCGGCACACGTCCTAATGCTCGCACCGAACACCGCCAGCGCTGCTCTGAGCGAACGATCGCGGCGCCACGTGTTGATCGCACCATGGGGCCGCGACTAAGACGAGTCTTCCGGTCAACGCACTTCAAAAGCGCCGCGTAATCCAGCGCAATTATTATTTTTTTACATCTTAATTTTTTTTTAAAGCACAGCCAGAGGAAATGCTATCAGCATCGGAAACCTGACAGCAGCTCCTCGTTTCGTTGATGGTTGTCCGTTACATTTTTTTACATAGGTTTTTTTTATTGTGGTTGCTTTACTGGTCCTGGGTTTTTAAAGGGATGAATGGATGAATTAAAAAAAAGTCCAGACGAGTTCCCAGGGGCCTGGACCGGAAGGACTCATTCCCCTTTCACCATCTTGCAGTTGCGCTTGACGCGGGAGTATGGGCCGAAATTGTCGTTGAACACAAAGTCCCAAAGCACTTTGACCCAGGAGGTGTGCTGCGGCAGGTGATCGTAGAATTCCGGGGCCATCTTCTTGACCTGGAAGTGGGAGGTGGGGGGGGAGACAATCGCCGGAGTGGTTAGTCCACGGCCGCGAGCCCAACGCGCATTTTATTTTATGCAGCAAGAAAATATTTTTCCTTTGTGCGATGCCGCCGGAGTGTTCATTTAGTGAGCGTTTAAAAAAACTAAATGCGTCAGATTCTTAGTAGGGTCGACAAAAATCCGTGGGGATTTTAGTCAAGCCTTATGCCACGGACTTCCTTAAGCAATGCTCTTAGTCCAGTTGGCTAGCAAGTTCACTAAGTCGGTGAAAAAAATGTCAAATGCTCTCCTGCTTGGTGTTGATAGATTTTTAAACTATACGTGGAAGCATTGCATGCATATGACCGTGGGGGTTATAATGTTAATGTAGATCTTATTAACAAAACCCATAGAGGACATCGTGCACTGATGATCATAAATATTTAAGCCAAGAACTCCCAAAGACAATTGGCGACTCCAACGCTGGCACCGGTGCTGGAACACTCGGGGCCCTAAGCAGAATTACTTTTGGGTGCCTCACGCACCCACCAACGTTTGGTGACAGACATACTACATAGCTTAACGATATTTTCATCATGTTACGTAATTAGAGTAATCGAATCATCTCAAGAAAATGTATTCTGAGTTATTTTAATGTTTTTTTTATCTTTCACATGCATGTCAGTTGGAGCTGATGTTTAGATGCACCAGAATTGTTTCACGAATCCCGTGGCCTCCTTGAGCCACTTGGGACCCTACCAGAGCCACAGCCAGATAATTTCTGACATATCTGGCATCCGGGGGAATGGTGTTCCGCAATAGCCCTGCCAAAAGTTTCAGTCACCAGCCACCCCCCGCCGGCACCACCAGCCCCACCAACCCCACTAGCCCCACCCTTCCTACGGCACTGACCACCGCCGCCGAGCGAGCGATCAAGCGACCAAGCTGGGGCGCGCACAACTTACGAGGGGCAGCTTGCTGCCGGGGATGCTGGGAAAGTCGTGGTGCTCCATGTGGTAGCCCACGTTGAAGGTGATCCAGTTGAGCGGCCCATAATAGGACACAGTCTCGTGGCCCTTGAGGAACATGTAGTGCTCGGCAATGAAGTGGCCCGAGATGGGGTGCAGACCCATGCAGAGGATGGTGCCGGCGACCATGAACACCACGGGCTTGAGGCCCCACAGGCTGTAGACGACGAGGTCGAAGACGAACTGCACCAGCGCGTTCACCATCTCCATCTGGGTCATGGGCTTGGGGTTGACGTAGAGGGGCCGCAGCGTGTAGAGCAGCGGCTGCAGGATGATCCACACAAGCTTGCGCGCTGGCGTGCAGAAGAACCAACCCTCGAAGTCCGTGGGGATGTCGACGTCGAGGCCGTCACCGCCCAGGTAGCGGTGGTGGTCGATGTGGTACTTCTTGAAGGACACCGAGTATGGCACGCCGATGGGCAGGTTGGCGAACATGCCGAACAGGCGGTTCCAGCGGGCCATCTTGTTGCCAAAGGCGGCGTTGTGCGAGATGTCATGGATGGCGAGCGTGAGCGAGTGGTTGATGCAGCCGCCTAGGCCATACGCCCAGAACATCACCCACTTCCACGAGAGGTCGCTCACCACGTAGAGCATGAGGACCTGCACCAGCACCATTGCGGACACCACCCACTTGAGCTGTGGGTCGGGCCCCATGAGCTCCTTGATCTCCGGGTGCTTCGCTGAGTTGGAGCGGAGGAATGGGGAGTGCAAGGGAGTAAAGTTAATGAACCGTCATCATCATCGTCATCATCGTTATTTTCACCATCATCGTTATCGTCACCATCATTGTCATGAAAACCAAGGTGTTTAGGCCGTGCGCTACGACATCCAACTGCCTTGAAGTGTGGCTCTATATTTCACTGAGCAGATACAGGAATCGTTCACAACTCCGTTTGTGAGTGTCTTTCATCAGAGATCTCAAAGCACCGTAGAAGACATGGCAGCAGACGCTCGGCCTGGTGATCACTCATAGAACTAAACGCTAACAAATGGCAAAAATTATTAAATTAAAGTTGAGAGCCGCTTGGTGAATGAGCTAAAAGTTGAATAAATGGAAGTGAATAAATAAGCTTTAACATGTACCCTTTATTTGAGCATTGCACAAAGTGTAATCGTTATCAGACAATAAATTCACTTCATATTCTTTGGGTCTTTTGGTGAAGTCACGTAAATGGGTTCAAAGAAAATAACAAAAAACTACGATGTTTTGATCGCAGCACAAGCGGTCGTCATCAGGTAAAGGGTTTTAGCCTCTAAAGGCAAACTGTTTATAAAGGTTTGAAATGGGCATAGCCCAAGTGTCAGCAGCATGGGTGGGGCAGCTAATGGTAATTTAAGTGATGGAACTCGTAGAGGGCAATGACGGCGATGGTGGTGGGTTTCCACCAATCAAAGGGCTGCCAAGTAATAATTGCACCTCGCTTTACACACTCAAACTGTTGACGGTACTTGTAGAGTAGCATCACCGCTAGCAGCCTCCACCGTCAACAATCCTGGCATAGCCGACTCACTTCTCTTAACGATCAGAATGAGCTCTGTGTATATTCCCTAACACATGTGCTCCTCGTTCAAAAATTCACGCGCGATATTTGATTCTAGTGTCATTAAAAATAATAAAATGACAATTATTTACCCAGGATAGCCTCAAAGAGTGTAAAAAACAAATTCCCAGGAGGCTCCTACATTGGGACGTTGGGACAATTCTATGGGTAACAAGAGTTTGGATTCGTCTGGACGGAGAAACCAGACAACCCAGCGTGCATTTGGGGATTATGGGGGTGCAACACTCAGCACTGTTATCTCGTGGCCTCATCTCATAAAGACAGTGACGCGAACTCTGGTCATCTTCACAGCGGCAGCTTTTGTCTAGCCATTGAACAAAGGCGGTCACTGCATTGCGCACTTTCAGATGCGCTTCTGCGGCCGTCTGGAATGCTCTTCCTTCCTATATCAGGAAGCCACTGGAGGCTATGCATTTTTAAATCTAGGTTGAAAACTAATTTCTTATAAACTTATTTTTGTGCTAAGTCTGTTGTCCTACCGCCACACCGCCGATTCGCGCGGTTGGCTACGCATCGTGCGAAAGAAGTTCAACATGCATACATACACACCTACAGCACCTGGCAAGCCCTCGTGGGTCACTTATCCAAATATTTACGAAGCCCCACTCTACTGCCCGTGAGACGAGGGCACATTCGAGGTCATTTGGGTTAACAGACAAAGCAGGAAGGAAGCAGAAAGCTCGTTGGTTCGCAAGCTTTTTAAGACATGATGAAAATGTTTCAATTCACGGGGTGTCTCAAAGTTGACCCCAGCGCAAGATGTTGCCGTGTAAAGAGAAAATAGTGGGTAGGAGGCTGCGGTGGTGGGGGGGGGGCGATCTTGTGGGAAAAAATAAACTGACACATTTACTCAACAAGATGAAACCTACATGACACACACGTTGCAGGTGGGCAGTCGAATTGTAATCATGTCCAAGGTAACATGTAGAGCACCTTGACTCAAAGCTTTCGTGACTGCAGGAATTCATACTCTTGGGCACTTTCGGTAAAGCCACGTGGATAGGTTCAAAGAAAATGACAAAACAACTAGAAAAACTACGACGTTTTGATCGCAACGCAAGCGGTTACATACAAAGCTGGAAGGAAGCAGAAGCTTGCGTTGCGATCCAAACGTCGTAGTTTTTGTAGTTGTTTTGTTATTTTATTTTATTTTCTTTGAACCTATCGACGTGCCTTTACCGAAAGACCCAAGATTATGTAGAGCACCCTTTTGTTGCTGTGCTGCACTTCTACGCTCCCACATCTACGCTGCCCACTTTTCACCAATCCACACCGACCAGCGTGACGAAGTACGTGCCAAATGACCTTGGCGTGGAGAGGCCCTCATCCAGTTGTGGACTGACAAGAGGACGGGCTATGCGTGCGTGCATTTTTGGCCCGCGAAAGAATTACGTGGAGCTACTGCTGTCTACAAATACACCACAAATACCTTTCTGATCTCGTCAAGGAACACAAACCATCTCATGAACTCTGGGTCATCCTTGCAGCGGCAGCTTTTGGCTAGCCATCGAACATAGGCGGGTCACTGCATCGCGCACTTTCAGATGCCACGTGGAACGCTCTTTCTTCTGATATTAGGAAGCCACTGGATCTATGCACTTTTCAATCCAGATTTAAAACCGATTTCTTTTTTGTGTTCGTTGTCCTTCCCCCGTACCTCCAAATAGCACATTTGGCTACGTACGATGCGAAATAAGTTCAACATACATAAACACAAACTAAACAAAAAAGCAGTTCTAAAGAAATGAGTTTTCAACCTAGATGGCCGAGCCAAAAGACTTTAAAAGTCGGACACGCGCTCTTCCGCAGCATCACCGCGCTGATGGCGAGTTCACTCAGGAGGAGCGACATCACGGCGATTTTTTCTTGTCAGGAGTGGCTCCAAAGCTTCTATGGCTCCATTAGCAATGCCAACAGTGGCAGGCGATGACTTCGGTTTGCACAGCTGTCAAACCGGGCGCACCGCGACCAGACCTGCAGCGGCTCTTGATTTGCTCAAACCGAAGCTGGTTTAGCCATTTAAATATTACCGCACCCCCGATTAGCACGCGTGGCTACGTTCGGTGCGAAAGGCGTTCAACATGCATGCATACATACATACGTTACAGCAGTAACGCTATACGCGTGCAGTGCCTGGCTCGGTAAATACAGGCCACAATCAACCACACAGGATCAGATTTTTTTAAAAGTTTGTGGACACTCCTTACATTTTATTCCTGGACAGAGTAAATAAATATATATACACCTGCCATGGTAGGGGATGGGGGGCAGGAGGAGGTGGGGGGGATCCTGTTTCTATTCAAACATCTTGTGGCAAACTAATGGTAACAATCCCTCGTATTAAATGTCCACTGCCTTTAATAAAGGGCGGCGAAGGTCAAGGCGCAGCCTTGCAAGTGCCCGGTCCCGACGCCGTTGGCGGATGGCCCTCCACCAGAGGGAGCTCAAGAGGAAGGTCCCTCTGAGGGTATTTTTAGGCCTACTCTTCCATGCTGGCCAGATATCAGTAGGGCAAAAAAAATCCCTGCTGCTGGGCGATTCGAATCAAACCGGCGACCTCTGTTTAGCAAGTTCAGTGCGCCAACCGCTACACCGCGGCACCTTTGGGTACAGAAGCTCCGATACACATTTTTTTGTTAAAGTATCCGAATGTTTCCTCTTCGGGAGCCCAGCGTAAACTCACGGAGAGATGTCCGTGTATTTCTGTTCGCTACGCGAGGGGAACCAAGCCCACGCTTGCAGCGCTTTTTGAGGAAAACGTCTCTGTTTAACCAACCGGCGAGCCCGTTGAGATTGCGAGACGTATTTCGCAAGGCGATACAACACCGGGCGAAGCGCAAACGCCATGGTGACAACAGGTGTAAGAAAAAAGGGAGAAAAAAAAACACGGCCACTTTTGTTACAAAAAATCAATGCGGTGAAACCTTTTCACTTGCACAAAGCGCACGTGTGTGTTGTGTGCAAGCGTGTACGTATAGATGTTGTGTTGCAACCGGCATCATGCATTTTACACTTCGAATGACGACAGCCCACACAACAGTCAAGGCTGTGTGCGTGCGTAGCCGTGGACCGGACGGTCCCCTTGGCTAATGTGTGTGTGTGTGTGGCAACGCCACGCGGACGGGGCAGCGGGTGTGTGCCGACCTTTCAAACGCGCCACCTCCGCCACCACTGCGACATTCGAAGCCGACGACAAATTGCAATTTTTGACGTCCACACCGACGGCCTTGGTGGACAGAAGAGGAGGCCGATTTTCCCGACAACGCAGAGCGAACAAACGCGACGGCGCGTCGCGCTGTCTCTGAGCGAGGGTACAACGTTCAAGGATGGAATGTTAACAGGAGCGGCCGATGACAAAAATTAATTGCATCATTTCGTGAAAGGGACAGCGAAGACGCAGCGGTTGGAGCACTGCACTGTGACGGACCGGGTAACCAGTGTGCGAATCCTCTGACGTGGCCAGCTTCAGTGACGAGCGGTGTCTGAACCAGTATCGGGGGGACCGCTCCCAAATTGAATTGTATACTTCGAGACTGTAATGGAAGCGCATCATCACCGTGTTAAACATTCTCGTGAGCGAAGACATCCAAACCCGGTGGCTCAGAGGCAGAGCGAGCAGCTCGCACTTAGAAGGCTGCAAAAATTCAAATTGTGGTTGGGGGGGGGGGCTAATGCAGCCCATCATCTTTCTGGGGTCAATAAAATAGATACCACGTTTTGGGAGCATCAACAGTGATTGTCATGTGGACATAGAGTCGCCCCCTTGCAACAGAAAATACGGAGCATTCTGGCTCAGAGCTGTAAACGGGAGATCAGCATTGCCTCAATGTCCATTCGAGCAAGGATTTTATTCATTGAAACGGGGTCCCTCAAAGAAATTCTACTCGGGGCAACCACCACAGGGCCAGCGCCACCGCTGCATTCAATAAAACATTCATGTTTACCGAGACCGCGGAAGGAAAACGCTTTGCGCAATGATTTAACAGAGTTCTGCCTCCATGGCCAAAGAAAATATGGAAACACCTACAACATAGGCAACATGTTACACCACCAAAAATAAATAGGGTAAATGTTTAAAAGCGATGACTCACGTCTTTGGGAATGGCAAGAAAGCCCAGATTATTTCCCTAAAGGCACAGAGGTGCCACTGTGTTGCCATTTTATAGGGTGTTCGCGTTTCCGCAGATTTCCTCTATCCCAAAAAATACATCAACCGGCCTTTGTGAACAATAATTTATCCTGTGAACATCACCACGTCACAGATACCACACGGGCTCGCATAGTAAATATAACTTTCGCAGAACGTATGAGGCCATTATTTTGGCAACTGCCGAGTTTCACTTTCAGAGCACGCACGCGTGAAATTCATCACACGAACAAAAACAATAAGGACATGAGTATACATCAGGAAGGATTCAGGAGTCTCATGACTCTCTTTTCAGGAGGGTCCTGTATTTAGATGTGTGGCCAACTGCATGAAAGGAGTCGAATTTCAAGTTCATGTTGTTTGACCGGGTGAGAGCAAGAGACCAGGAGTGGCAGATTAGATTTGTGGCAGAAAGGCACCACACGTCAACGAAACAATTATTGACCAGTGTTATGGAAACGAAAGGAGCGAAAAACGTAAAACATGGTACAGTACAACAATTAAGACATTATAACTCAGAGTAAAATCAGCCAATAAAAATCGGAGTAAAAGAGACAACTTACGTTACACAGAAGAAATCGAAAACACGGCACAAACTGAAATAAAATATTCACTCATATCTGCAATGAAAGTTGACTCGGATAAATTACTTTTAACAGCGATATTACTTTTAACAGTAGCAGGAGAGTCCCTTTGTCAGAGGGAAGAAACCAAAAGTAGATGGATAAAATCCACCAAGCATACGAGGACGACGTCACTCAAAAGTCCACACAAATGGGTTCATGAATCCAGAATATGTATTTACACTGGAGGAATCCAGTACAAAGCTACCTGATCAATGAACCTATGTTGCCTCCAAAGCTTTGGATTGCAAACCTAAGCCACAACATTGACAGCAAACGCTGAAGAGAGTTTTGATTTCATTGCCTGTGCCATGGGCCTGGCTTACCACACTCGGTATAAAACTTTCTGGATGTGCACTCAGCCGTAACTCGGCAAGCAAAGGTGGCAGGGCTTGCCAATTACCATTATACGTCTGGCTAAGAGAAACAAGTGCGTCGCAACAATAATTACACGTCTTTTGAAATTGCGCCGATTTGGTTGAAAAAAGAAACGATGATACGCACAATTTTCAAACTCGCGTTGAAAAAAGCATCGATGCATTAGCTCTGTTTGTTCAACAGGTCGGTATAAGTGGGTGGCGGGGCACACGATAACTCTCGTGAACGTGACCAATTATGAACACAGCTTCTACGTGTAACGTTGTGTTGCCATAAGGGACTTGCCCAAAAATTGGGAGACACAATTCGGAGCAAAAAATAAACACTGCGTTTGCAATTATGCAAATGTGTTTTGCCGAAAGCTGCTTCTCACGATCCACGCGTATGCATGATTTTTCGCCAAACAAAAGTTTGAATTTAAAATCGTACCCCGTGGGTTGCACCGATCGGCTGTGTTTGTATAACATTAATCAATGTTGCGTTTAAAACGTATCGTACCGTGTTGCTTTTTATACTGAACAGGCCCCCCCCCCCACCCCTCGTGACTATGGAGTGCTCTTTCCAATAACATGTGACGAATCGGCAGTATTTGTTTTACCGATTCTGACTCTGCTGTCGAGACTGAAAAGGTCAAAACCACTGCACAGAGTTTGTTTGCTGAAAACAAATGTCTCTGGATAACTTCAGTCCGTAGACCCACTAAGCCACTGCGACATTTTTTACGTGGAAATACAGAACAAAAGTCTGTTTATTGCTTATTACATTTGTTATGTTGCGGATTGGTTCTAATTGGGATTCAGGTCTTCTTTGAAAGTAATGTTTGTCTCGCGGGACTCTCATTCAGTCCGAAACAGAAGAACTCAATGCATAAGTCAACAACGCTGCCTTCAAAGAAAAATATGGTATGCAACAGATGACGTTTCAGGCAATGGCACTTCCATTAAACAAAAATAATACTAATAGAGCGATACATTTGTTATATACGTTTTATTTTTAGCCCACAGTGTTATTGACATACGTGTTTGAGTTCTTGTGTTGTGCCTGTGACACCACTACCAACACAAGCAGCAACAGCAGCATCACCAAATAATTAGTTATAAACCAAGGTCATCAATCTAGAACACACTATTATTATTACTACCCCATGCTGACCCAAACCGGACTGGGATATAAACAGCTGTCATCAGTGGCATTTATATTGTACTATAAAATCAGACAAACACATCTAGTCGTGGTTTGTCAAAGGACTGAGAATTGTTATTTCAGTACGGAACATACAAAAGGCGAGGAGTGGTGGCGGTGGGGGGAGCAGTTACTCAGTGGTTAGCACACTGAATTGTTAAACGGGTGATCGGAGTTCTCATTCCTATCAGTGCAGAGTGATCCCAACTGATCCTGGGCAGCCCCATCAGCACAATTCAGAAATCCGCACTGACCTATTACTATTTATTCAAAAAATAATATTTTACCAAGTAAGGCCCACATAACTATAGACCTTTTTTCAGAAGTGACCTGGCCGCAAATGATAGCTCAACGAAATGGCTTATCACCTGGAAATATATAGCAGCAGCCAAATACCGGAGAAAATTCCACGCGACCACAAGAAGAACATGCAAACTCCAAAATATAAAGGCGTCGGGGTCGAACCTACGACCTCCTGCACACCAGGCGAGAGAGTTAACATCTCGTCACCGCATATTGAAGTATAACCAAACAGTCCCCATGACCATAATGGCGTGGGAAGTCTTTAGTCCAGCAGTTCAACTTTAAAGGGTTGTACATTACATACATTGCATTATTACGACTGTTTGGTACTGTATTGTATCTTGTAATCGTATCCATTTATTACAGTCTATAATAGTATCCATATTACACACGCACACGTAAATACGTATACATATAAACATTAAGTGCGTGTATTTGGGTATTGTATTTCTGTTCAGAAAAGTGAGTGGGGCTTGGGTATGGGAGCATCGCTGGAAGGAATGAAAGCCGTGATGGGTGAGGTAGCCAACGAATCGGAAGTTGTTCCAGAGGGAGTGCAACGCGGAGATGGAGCGATGAAATTGGCTCGTGTGTAGTTGCGTGCGCTCTGCGAATTGTGACATCGCAGAACCAACCGTGACGGACGACGATGATGATTTCACGTGGCCAATGAAGAGGAGCAACTATGTATTCGAGATTCAGTTCTGAATGAATTAGCATTTCAATTGCTTCATCTGAGAAGTAGGTGAATAGCAGATCATTCCCACCCCACCCGAAGTTCTCTGGTTACATGGTTTGGTATTTGTAGCTGCAGTCGCACAAAGGATTGAGAGTGTTCGTTGTATTTTATTTCACAAGGCATTCATCCAGCAGTGGATTGCCCGTGGCTATGATGATGATACGCTGCTAGTTTTGTCTGGAGATTAATGGATATACACCGTCGTGAGCACACCGCGCGCCACGTTATTTTTATCATGAACCGCACCCACACATCTGGCTCAGGGGCAAGTTGAACTTTGATCCAACACTCATAAAAATACCGTATTCTTCCGATTACAAAATGCAGATTCTCCCTCCCCCAAACACCTTGTGTCTTAAAGCAAAGGTTGTGGGTGCGGCTTATAATCCGGAACTTGAGCGTGTGACTAAATGTATACTGTTACAACCTTACCGACAACCGCAAGAATACTTTTTTAGTGCGTCTTACTTTCTGGAGCGTCTTAGGAGATATGTAATAAACACGTGTGTGCCCACGTAATTCCCCCTTTTTGGCAATGCACTGATGATGGATGAGGGTCTCCGCACAGGCATGTGAGGGTCGTGGGAATTTTTTTTTAATTTCCCCATGATACTTCACGTAGAGCACTTCAATACGCTGCTGGTTCCTGCCAATTTGTTGACCGGGAGGGGATCATAGAAGTACAATACAACAAAACATTTTTTTTGTTGCACTGCAAAAACTGTAATATATACCCCCGCAGAAGCCTACGACACCTGATTTATGGGTATGTGGTCACCCATACAAGGAGGGGCCGAAGTCCCCGACTCAAGTCTTCCTTTGATTAGAGATGGAACGAGATGAAACGAGATGGGGCGAATTGTGGATAATCGTATCAATGGCATAACCAGCGTTATGCCATTGACACCATAACCAGCGTTATGCCATTGGCAAAGCACATGATAAATATTGCTCAACGTATATTTAAGGACAGTCATTTTAAACTCGTGGGAGATGTATTTAATTATCATTTCACTAACGGAAATTAATGTTGCGGTGGCTGGGTGCCAAAAACCACGTTAAAACATTGGCAAATTCCATTAAATGAGCGTTTGGCTGGCTGCACGTGGGAGGAAACCGGAGAAAAACCATCGCGCATACCAAAGGGTTAATGATGAAAGCTGCGCACAGATGGATTCAAGAATGCACTGATGCAGTGATATACTATGGCCTTCTCACAACCCGATGATATACACAACACCTCGGCACCATCGTAGGCAGTCGCCCATGCAAATGAGATCCAGGCTCGGCCCCTGCTTAGCCCTCGAGAGCTATTGAAAGCAGACGCTTTTCCAGGTGATTTGGTTACAGGTAATATTTCATACGTATATATTTAATCTGCTCATATATATACCCACACACATGGAAACGGGAGCATTCGCAGGTTAATGGAATTATCCAAACTTAATGAAAGTTGACTTGGGCAGGGCACGTCGCTCGAAGCCATTGGATGGCAGCCAAAGAATGCAACGTGCCCCAGAAGGCGTCCACAGAGGAGACGGAGTGATGAAAATCGTCGCGTGCGCAGGTGGCACGGTGGATAGTTGGCACCGTAAGATTGGCGAGAGAAGTGGTGGCGACGGCGGCGGCTTGAGGCCTTCATCCAGCGGTGGGCTGACCATGGCTAAAGAGGATTATGTGCTCATAGTTCAAGGACATGGTGTTGGCAAGACTTATACCTGCCCACATCTAAAGTACAGGTGTGCCGGCCCGCATATAAAGCGCACGTGACTGATAGACGGCACAGGCGAAAAGCCACAGAAATTATAGCACATCAAGTAAGTAAATGCCCACAACCATTCTCCATCCACTGATGGATTAAAGTCACCCTACGCCATGTCGATCATGCGAGGTTTTTATTTCTATTACCATACTTCAAAACGCTGACCCACGCGGTTTTGGTAAAGAGAGGGGGGAGGAAAAGGCAAACAGTCCCGATTCTGATTTAAATGTGCCACGGATATTCGCCGTGGCCGGGAATTGAACGCAAGTCGGTTGGGTTCGTGGCGCAGTGCGCTACTAACCACTGCACCATTTCCCACATACATACAAAGATCTCCCTATAGCTTTCAACGGACTGCTGGGGCAAGTGCCGTTAGCGAGCACCTCTGAAGACCGGAATGGCATAGCAGGGGGTGGGTGGCCAGCACCACGCCCGGCCACCTTTGTCTCCCTAGTTGGCGATGTTTACACATGCCACTGAGTACTCATTTGAAGCCGAGTCGACCTAGAGGAGACCCAGGAGCGGTTCAGACAACCATCACTGGCGTTGGCCGTGAGCGGGAATAGGCTTCGTAGCGCAGCAGGCATACCTTGCACGCAATCACATTTTTAAAAAATGACAATGGTAATGAACAACGTGCATATAATGACACCTTACCCAGTATCTGCTTCCGTCGCTCCGTGTGCGGCTGTTCGGTATAAACCCACTCGAAATCAGTTCTTGTCACCCTGTTCCCCATGGTTCTCGCAGTTGCCGGGTCTCTACGCCCAGGTGTATTGTGTCGATATGGTCGGGTCGTGCCTTCACGTGGAAGATAATGTAGGAGGCTTCGAGTGGGGACTTATTGGAGGGGCGGGAACATCAGAGACGTGGCTTGCAGGGGTGTGGTTTTGAACTTTCAGCCAACCACATGAAACCAATACACTCACTCACACGCTCACGAACAAACCATGGGAAATCCACTCACGCACCACCAACTTACACGAAAGCCACTCACTTAACCACACACCACCAACCACACAAAACCCACTCAATACCAACCACACCCCACTGACCGCTCGGAACCCACTCATTCACACATCGCCAACCACACACCACTAACCACACGAAAGCCACTCACATACCACCAACCACAGCAAATCCACACACACTACTAACCACACTCGACCAACAACAACAACAACACAAACCCCGCTTACTACCAACCACACGAAGTCAACTCACACTCGAGTGGTCGAGTGAGATTTTCGACTTTAGAATATTTAGCGACACCTAGCGACTTTTTTGAGGTTCGTTTGGCAACTTGCTTAAAGGAGTTTGTAACACTGAGAGCGCTTGCACTATCAAACCTGTCAATCTGAGTTTGATTCCCGGCCTCGGCTAACATCAGTGGCAAGGGTTCTCTGAACCGATCCTGCCTGCCCCTTTCACCGACAACCTGAGTTGTCGGTTTAACAATTCAGCAAGCAATCCCTATTATTGCCAAAAAGGGGCCGCGCTTTGACAACATAATTATAATATCCTTTAATAATTGAACAATTCATACGACCTTTAAGCATTCCGAATGAGCCCGATGTTGCCAGCTCTCGGAAGCAAATAAGGTTCAAGCCTGCTTAGTACTTGCAATGGTAGACCGAGATGAATACCGTTTGCTTTTTTAGGCTTGGGCTACTCGATGGCCGTAATATTGTGCTATTAAATCAATGGATTGTTCAGTGTCATACTTCACCAGACTACTCAGTGCGCGTTGGTGAAGTGAGGACCTCAAGACCACCACCCGTGGTAATCCACCTAGGGACATGCAAAACAAACTGATTGTATCGCTGCATCTTCTCGGTATACGTACTCTCTCGAATGCGATCTATTCATTGCAAATGTGAAATGATTAATCATTTCACATTTGTATTGTATACTTTCAAAAAGAGAATGTCCATGCAATGGGATTAGGTTGTTGTTTTGCTCTCTTGAATAAGAGACAGATGGTGTCAGTGGGCTCACACCTGCTCATGAATAAAACTGTTTATCTCCAATTATAGCTGTGGTTGAGCAAAACGTCAACCTCATTTACATGGATTCGTTGAGGGACAACTCGAGGTACATTCTCGCCATCTGCTGGTGAATATTTGGTGATGCTGCGTTTGCAGTCGTGCTCAAGCACATCGCAAAAATAAACTCAACACGATCATCAAGAAAACTGTGGCCATAAAAGGAAAAAATATAAGGCGACGATTTGGGCAATGGTTTATGTCCAATTAATAAGGGTCATTGCCCAAAACGTCACCGATTATATAAACTCCCACGTATCCAAGACGGCTGGCCAGAGTGGGAGAAGTGGGCCGAATACCCGCTGAGAGCTCCCTCCAAAGGAGGCTCTTCCGTCAGCACTAGCATGAGCAAGCAATTGCAAGGACTGCCCTTTGAAATTGCTACACAAAAGCTACATCTTCTCAGAGCTTGATTTTTTTCTCCCATGCAAGCCCCTGGTACACATTGACCTTTTATTTTAAGAAAGCACCATTTGAAAATCTCACATTTTCCAAAAAAAAAGAATTGTAAAAAAAAATTGTATTCAAGTTGTAATATAACTCGACTCTCTCTCCTTTTGCTCTCACGAGGCACGTGTCTGGCCACAGTGTGCTCCCCCCATCGGCTCAATAAAGGCAACAAATGAGATCTCGCGAGAGTTCGCCGCGGCTCTGCGCCCTCCGCCACCACGGCGTCACCAAATCTCGCGATGTTTGGGCCCCCACCCCACACGCTGGAGGAAAAGGGAAGAAACTGGAGCGGCCGGGAGAGCCACTGGACCTGGCTCAGCTGGAGCCACAGGAGCAACCACTGAAGCTCGTGGCGCTACGAGTTTCCCCGGGAGACGACAAGAGGAGCCAAGCCGCTTGATCCATTCAAGTGAGAGACATTGGAGACACTGGATCCGTCAAAGCTGTAGCCGCCAGATCTACTTGGAACCGATAGAACTGGAGCCGCTGGATCGAGCGAAGCCAGCAACGCTCTCGTATAAATCGGAGCCACGCGAACCATCGGAGCTGGAGCCGCCCAAGTCACTCGATCCAGCCAAGCAGCTGGAGGAGCCACGTGGGCCACCGGAACCTCCGCTGGTGGTGGCGCTGGAGACGCAGCGTCTACGGGAGCCACCAAATCCATCTGGCACACCTGATCCACCAGACCCATCGGAGCCGCCCGAGTCCCCGGATCCACCAAAACCGCTTGAGCCACGGGAACACCGAGCGGAGATGTCGACGCAGGACGGGTTGTACGTGACGGACGCCACCGAGATGCCGGCCGAGATCGTGGAGCTGCACGAGATCGAGGTGGAGACCATCCCCGTGGAGGCCCTGGAGGGCATGGAGGTCGAGGTTCAGCAGCTGCAGCAGCACGAGCAGCAGGAGCAGCTAGAGCAGCTGCAGCACGGAGGCGGCGGAGGCGTCATCTCCCTGCAGCCGCTCAGCAGCAGCGGCGACGACGTCGACGAGTTTGATGATGACGATCAGCAGCAGCAGCAGCACCGCTACCACCACCACATCATGGCCCATCACCTCCACCACGAGGTGATCCTGGTGCAGACCCACGAGGAAGTTGTGGGTGAAGAGCAGCTCGAAGTTTCAGCCTTCGATGACCACATTCTGGTGCCGGTGCCACTTGCTATGACAGAGGATCGGGAGGCTGAGGAGGAAAGTGGTAGTGATGATGATGGAGATGATCATGATGATGGTGATGATGGAACTCGGTACGCGGTTAGGCAGCAGCAAGATGACGACGACGACGATGATGATGATGAAGGGGAGGTTAGGGCTGGACAACAACAGCAGCAACAGCAGCAACGTCAGCAGCAGCAGCGTCTTCTGCTCGGGCGAGCGGCCTTCTCATCGGGCCCCGTGGCAGCCAGGAAAGCCGGTGGCAGGAAGGCCGGAAAGAAGTCCCAGGTGTCCAGGCGTGGTCAGCACGGCGAGACGGGGGCCGAGAGGAGCCCCCGACGTTGGGAGCAGAAGCAGGTGCAGATCAAGACCCTGGAGGGCGAGTTTTCCGTCACCATGTGGGCATCAGGTCGGTTCAAGCCTCTGGGGCAGGGGGTGAGTCTGAGACTTGGGTAATTGAAATGACCAGCGTGGTGGTGAAGTATGGTCAAATAACCCACTCCAATCACGGCGTGAGGGGAGGCCTTCATCATCCAGCAGTGGATTGATAAAAGGGGCCATTTGTCCATGTGTATTGTGACATGAGGGCCTGGGGTGAGTTTATTGCTGGGGACTGGATCAGATGGAGGTCTGAAGCCGGGTTTTATGGTTCACGGTCAGGATTTGGGGTTGAGGTTCTGACTTAAAAGAGAACATTACTGTATTTGATTTGGGTCACTGGAAGGGTTTTGTTGTGGTTCTGAGGGGTATTGTGTGGAATTTGGATGAGGGACATATTTGTTGTTGTTCTGGGTTCCGGTTTCGATAGTACACCTTTTTATGTTTGGGATAAGAGTCCGGGTGTTTAATTTCTGCCTTGGTTTGGAATTTGAGTCGGGATCGAGCCCCTCTGGATTTTGTTCAGTTATTGTTGTAAGTGTTCGGATTAGGGGATGGGTTTGAGTCTGTGGGGTTTAGGTATTTGCGTGTGGGTGCATGTTCAGGGCACCTTTTTGCAAATTGTGTCTTGAGACAGGGGTTGGGATCGGGAGGTAATGGATGGAGCTATGAGATTTGGCTCATGATTTTTTTTAATTTGGTTGTGGGTCATTGTTTATCGCGTATAGGTAAACAGGTGAAATGCGGGATTTAATCTGTTCTACGTTAGGGTGCGGGTCAGGGTTTGGGTATTTATTTGGGTTCGTGGTTTAATATCCGTGCTTTCGTCTCACTGATGTCAAGAGTGAATTTTAAACGAACTAAAAACCCTCCGCATTCGCCCCGCTTCATCTCTCCATTGTTATTGTTGCTGCGGTTAATACAAAGGCAATGCAGCCACTCATTATCATCATCAACGCTGGTTACGTCATGGGCGGATCCTACTCCCAATGCCCCCGTCACGCCAGGAGACGTGAGGGGGAGAGGCCCGCTGTGTATTTGAACGTATTTTGCCTCCCCTTTTTAAAGTGCAGCTAATCAATGGTAGCTTTCCATCCATTCATTTTTTTTGCTTTACCTCATCATCCTCATCCCGCCAACGAGAGAGAGAGAGGTGGATATCAGCCACCAGGGGCCCGTCTGGGTCGCAGTCCGGCCGTCATTAAAATGTCTAGTCGGGATAGGCGAGCGCGTTTGGAACGCTTCTCCCTATTGGTTCCCGCCACATGTTTCGACCAATAGGGGCTGTCGAGACGGCGACCCTCGCCTATCTAGTCTATGGTTTTGTAACTAATTTAAAATGGGCAAAACGGGTATTTTTGGCCCAACCCTCCAAAAAGAGAATTATCTCTTTTATTTCATCAGCCTATGGATAGTTTAGGTCAATGCTTTCCATCAGCATTTGTTTCGGCGCTAAACATTTCACCAGGCCATTTGTCAACCCACTGCTGGATATGAGCCCCCCCCCACGGCTCTTGCCTACATACAACTCATAAGACGCCCACTGTATTTGCAGGCCACACTGTGACCACAGTTTAAAAGGCAACACGGTGCCTCTGAACAATCAATTCAAGTGCAGTACATCAAAATTGTTTGATATATTGCGTTATGCGTATGTTATCTCTTGAGTACTGTACTCCACCCTCCTCTCCCAGGCTGTTCAATAATAAAATCGACTAATTATCGATTTGCACTGGCCATCCAGGAAACGAGATTCGGTTATGCTTTTCATGGGAAATAGAGGGCATTATGTAATTTAAAAAAATATATATTATTTGGATGATGGCCTATGGTCAAGAATAGTGACGGGAGTGGCAGCCAAGGAATAGAAGAACGTGTCCCCGAGAACGAGTCCACCAAGGAGGTTGAGAAATGAAATCGGCACTTGTGCTGGTGTTGGATTGCAATGCATCCCAGAATCGTAAAAGATGGTGGCAACTTGGCGAGGTCTTCATACAGCTGTGAATTGATAATGGCGAATGATCATGATAATGATTATTATTATCGTCCACTGTTGTGAAGCCTGCCTTGGCAAACAGGAGAGATGGGGTCATCCTAGCTAAGAGGATAGGGCCCTGAGGCTGGGATAAAGGAGAAGACACCCCTATATTTACCCGCAAACTATTTTCGTGTGGCACAGGCCTTACCTTTTTACAATCTTAGAATTTGGGCTTGGACAGTATTGGTTCTCCTTCAAATGTGAACACGAGTGACCTGTATTTTAGAACTGGAAAAAAAACTGACCGTACGGTTAGTGCGTCTTATTTACGTGCGTTAATGCACAGTTCAGTGTTATCACCTCGTGAGTTTAATTTTATCTGGGTGCTCTGGGTTTCTCCAATGCATTAAATAAACTCGCACTCAATTGGATAAATATCGCAAAGCACGAAGATCGTAGAGATATGTTTTGAGGCTGCCCTGGAGAAATTCAGGATTACTTATTGGGTGTTTTGAGATGCTTTCACGTTAAAGTTTGCTATATCAGGAAGTATAACAGAGTCCTTGTGGAAACAAGACAAGAGTCGACACTGACAAGAGATCCACAGTCGTGACCGTCCATAAAACACTTTGACATGCAAGTATATGTCCAGCAAGTTTGTGAATCTCTTGCTGAAATGAGGGCCTCCCCACACCATGCAGACAGTGAGGATTATTTGATCATACTTCCTAATGCTGGTCAATGTGGATTGGTGAAGCTGGGGCAATTAGAGAAATAGAATGTATTCTGCTTTGCTGCCCATAGTGCCTACCACACGTGTTTTATGCATCTTGGTCCATCATCTAAGCACTACCCAGGCTCAAGCCTGCATAGCTTTGAAAGTCCAATGGAATCTGGTACATTCTGGATTATTTGATCATAGCCGGAAGGCACTTTATGGATTTTCATATACAAATTCTGCAATGTTTGAGGCCCAATGGTGTTATGAATCGTGAGGGGTCTGCTATTGTAAAGTGTGATATTACCTTTATCCAGTTTGTTTTGTTAAACAGCTAAATATTAAAATGTTTTTTTTTTATATTTATAACCCATAATGAGCAAATTATACAAGATTGCCCTTTACATGAAGTAATGCTCACTAATTATTAGCTAAAAACAAATGGATCATGCTTCTTTTTACCTGCCTACAGCCGATGGTAAAAAGTCTGACGTGGAGCCAGAAGACATTGTGGAAGAAATCATCTCGGCCGGGTCACCATTGCCCGACTACTCTGAGTACATGACAGGGAAAAAGCTACCTCCTGGTGGCATTCCTGGCATCGACCTCTCAGACCCCAAGCAGCTGGCAGAGTTTGCCAGGTACAAGGATATATTATTCATGTATTCCCTGCCTCATTCTGGGTAATGCCACGGAGTGAGGTAATTTGTTTGGGACATTTTCACACACTGGCTCACTTTTGATTTGTACATGACATCCAAACATTGTAGTTTGTGAGTGGTAGAGTAAAGTGGTATCGGAAGAGGTTGATGGTAAAACCCTCAGTACTCCCGAAACTTGAACTCATGTTATTTTGGTGGGGAGCAGTGGTAAAGTGGTTCGTGCTCTGGACTATGAAACCAGAGACCTGAGTTTGATTCTCAGTCATGTGTCATTTATCAGTCGCGAGTGATAAGCAGTTGTGCTTGCTCCTCTTCACCACCTTGCAGTGATTTGTATGGACTAGTATGGTCAAATTATTTACATGGTGGAGGGAGGCCTTGATCTAGTAGTGGATTGACATAGGGCTGTAAATTCAAAAATACAATGGCTTCTGTGAAATTATATGATATCCCATAATTAGTAACACGTGTTATTTTATTTTTGATTGAGAAAAGGACATGACCACTGGTTTAGTCAAAAAAAATTTAGATCTTCATGGTGCTTAGTGAGCATATTTTGGGAATTAATTACTTTTCATTTTTTCGGCCTGACATTGCACAAGGATGAAGCCGCGGAAGCCAAAAGAAGATGACTTGCCCAGAACCATTGCATGTCCGCACAAGGTATTTTTACGTTTTGTGAGTCTCTTTAAAAAAAAAAAAGTCCATAACAATTGCATTCGTGTCATTTAGAATGATCCTGTTTTTATTATATATTTATCGACAGGGGTGCAACAAAATGTTCAGAGACAACTCGGCCATGCGAAAGCACCTACATACGCACGGGCCTCGTGTGCACGTCTGTGCTGAGTGTGGGAAAGCTTTTGTGGAGAGCTCCAAGCTCAAGCGTCACCAGCTGGTCCACACTGGCGAAAAACCTTTCCAGGTAAAATTCCGTGCATGCTGTTACGATGATATAAGGGATGGTTTAACCTTCAGACATTTTCTTTAAGTTTTACCTTTATGGTTAGATGTGCTCAACTTAATTATGATAGTTTGCTGTTTATGCATTCATATAACATAATAATAATCTTTTCAAACAGGAAAGCTTCAATACATCCTAGCATTTTTTTTCAGAGAGTCCTGAATGAGATTTTTTTCTGGTTACCTTTTGGAAAAATCCAGATTTGAGGAGGTATCATTAAAGATCGATACAGATAATGTGTCAACCCTTTTGAAGTTTATTTTTCGTTGCTTTTGAGATTCGGTTGCATTTACATGTTATACAATTAAAATTGTTCTACGTTTCAGTGCACATTCGAAGGCTGTGGAAAACGCTTTTCTTTGGACTTCAACCTTCGGACGCACGTTCGAATTCATACGGGCGACCGACCCTACGTTTGTCCTTTTGATGGTTGCAGCAAGAAGTTTGCACAGTCTACCAACCTCAAGTCCCATATCCTAACACATGCCAAGGCCAAGCACAACCAATGAACAGCGCAAATGGCCATTTCGCACAAAATCATTTTGCCATATTCTTCAGGGCATTGCCTAACCTTGTGTGCCCCTTTTTTGCCTGAGCTGCAGCCAACCAATAGCCCTAGCAAAAGGACATGAACATATTAATAATTATTGACTGAATTGTGTATTTACAATATACTGCCCTAGAATATAATAACTTATAGTTTACAACCCTTTGCCACACCGTGTGGATATTGGGGATCGACCGTACAGTTGGTAAAGGAGTGGTGGCTCAGGACCGTGACAGATATCACTCGCTGCTGATGTACGTTGAACTTCTTTCGCATCATACGTAGCCAACCGTGCTAATCGGAGGTGCAAAATATATGTCAGCAGTGGCCGGGAATCAAACTCAATTCGCCGGGTTCTTAGCGCAATGCACAAACCAATTCGCCACCACTCCACCCCAAACCTATAATTAAGATTTTAAAATATTTGGCCTGTAACCCAACAACATACTATATTTTGAATGTGTGATGTTTGTGAGAGGGCTTGTTTACTTGTGCTCTATATTGTACAGTAGAGGCCTGCAACTCTCAGACTACAAGATTTGTGATAGATTTTGATTTAAAGCTTTCGTGACTGCAGGGATTCATATTCTTGGTTCTTTCGGTAAAGTCACGTAGAAGGGAAACAATAAATAATATTTTTATTGTTTCCCTTCTACGTGACTTTACGTAGAAGGGAAACAAATAGTATTTTTATTATTTTATCGTTTCCCTTCTACGTGACTTTATCGAAAGAACCAAGTATATTTGTGATAGATTTTTAAGTGTTTGTCTTGACGCTGAAATATGCACAGCATGTATTCTATGTTCAGCACGTGCACATGTGTGAACCAGGTTTTAAAAAATCATTTGTTATACACTTCGATATGCGTATGTAGTGTTTATTTGTCAATGTTAATAATTGGACAAATGCCCTTTTAAAAAATATATCTCCTGTGGAGTGATATGTGACAACTGCACATACTCTTGTGTCTTAATTTTTTGCGTGTGATCCTTGACATTTTGTGAGACTGAAATCGGCATTAATATGTTGGGTTCTGTCTTTGTATCCAACATACCAAAATCAAGAAACTACTTTGTAAAGTATTTAACGAAATGTATATTTTTGAATATAGTATTGAATAAGATGCAAAAGATCGTAGCTCGGACTAATTCTGATCCCAGGTGGTTTTATAGGAAAAAGTACTAATATTTTTCGAGGTGTGTATGGTATCTGTTAACTATTGTACAGTATTAAAACAACAGATCTGCTTGTTGGAACTGAAACTATTAGCCTTTCCCTATTGTACCCGTTGCAGTATTGGCTGTGCCACCGATCGTATTGCAGATGGTAATGTGCGGCACATACAGGCTTCAATAAACTTTATATCCCATTGTAAGTGCGTGCAATTAAGTTCCCATTCATGTTTTTACTATAGAGTTCAGTCCTAATACAACATGTTTCAAGAGGCCACTTTTATTTTCAAATACACTTTTTGAAGTCACAAAAACATGTAGAATTTATATGATGTAAAATATAATGATGTTACCACAAAGTGTGTCTTAATTAACCTATGTTGCTGTTATGTCTATAATAAATCGCACTTGGAACCTGCATGCAGTGGGTTTATACAAATTTCCTCACTTAGAATTCGCATTTTTTGATGATCATTGTATGCCTAATTAAACTATTGATGTATTCTTTATTTTTACACCTGTGCAACAAGTGGAAAACGTTACCACTGGACAGTGTCACGGCCTCAGAAACTCCACAACCGATGTAGTAATTGAAATCCCAACAAATTGAAGGCATCATTTCACATTGCTCTTTAATAATTGCAGCAAAGTGTATAATAATATTATTGTTCAGTATGCTTGCAATTATTCCACAAGGGTGCCTTATTAAAGATTGTTTCAGTCAACATTCACACCTAGTTCTGAAAAGGGGGGTTGTGGATAGATGTATTAACGTTAGACCATATTATTTCGCACTGTTAAGTAGCCAACCGTGCTAATGGCTCTGAAACATTTGAAGTAATTTTAATGCACCACAAACTATTTTTTTCCCAACAGAAACCCAGATCTCCCCATTGTTGACCTCACATTTAATGTTCCCAGCCTATACACAGCCATTTTCACTCTTTGCAGAAATGAAGTTTGTGTATTCATCGGAAATCACGTCTATTTAACACTGTCCTGTTCCTGAGTCTCTGGAACTGGTTTTGGTCTCCCGTGTGTCTGCATCTCTCATTTTTGGTCGGATTAAAATCTCCTGCCAATCACTGGATTGATTGGCACGCTGAGGTGAGTGGTGAGTGTGGTAGGTGTGCATTTGTGTTTACTGTGCATATGTGAGTGTGGTGGGTGCATTTATGAGATTCAAAATAATGCATGGATTTGCCAGTTAAAAATAATTCGCAAACAATTACCTTGTGGCAAGATCCAACGCAGAAGCTCCCTGGGTATGATCTTCGAATCTCATGGTCCACCCTAAATCGCATCCGCACAAATCATGGCAAATATGTGCGGATAACTGATGCACAAATGGAAAAGTAAAAAAAAACTTTCCGGTAGTGTGCGCCTGTGGTCATCCAGAACAGACCGTAACAACGTATAAATGACGCAATGCCCCGATCCACAAGTACGAAGGAGACACCCACATCACAGCGATACACTCTGGCTTGACCACCCGAATGTGAAATTGTAGTTGCCTCGCATCTGCATCAGCAGCCGCGGGAAAGACGAAGAAATTGGACGCCAGAGAGCGCTAGGGAGCCGCGTTCTAATCTCTCGCCGTGGTTGTCGGTGCGGACGAACGCGTGTCGTGTAATTCTGTTGCTAAAACTGCTCCCCACGCACGCTGGACGACGTCTGCGTCTCGTTGACGCAGCCCCCCGGGACACGGTGAAAAGTCGGCACAAGTCTGCGCCGTACACGCCCCAGCGCCCGTCAACGGGACGTGTTGCGCCCCTGGGTGAGCTCGTCCTAGAACGGCCAGTGGCGCTAGGCAAGAGCGTAGGCCTCGAACAGCCCGCGTAGGCCGCAGCAATATTAACGTCTTTAGTGTATGGAGATGACATTACGATTGCCGTATTTTCTTCGTGCTCAGCTGTATTAGTGGTTACTTACAAAAATACACGTTGTATAAACAGTAATATGTCTAATGCCCTTTTATTTACATTACTGGAGTGCAACTGAAATGCGATAAGGGCTTGGTAAGATACTATTTTAAACCAGAGGCACCTTTCACAATTCACTGGCTGTAGCATCAACTTTAACCACCAGTCATTTATCGTCATAATGCCACGCATTGCCTTGTGGCAGTTGTGTCCATTGGTATCACCCGAGCCCTGCAAGCTCAGCAGGGTGCATCTCAACCCAGCCAGCATTTAGGATACGTTTCTGGTTTGCAACTAAAATTTGGATTATTGTTTTTTTGTTTGCAAGAGAGAGAAAGCCACGTAATGAAGGCACTGTTGGCGTATGGTGACTCCGATTCGGACGCAGAGGAATGTGATATTGGTGAGTGTGGTAGGACATCAAAGCCTGGGCAGAAGGCGTCATCAAGTCTTCAAGTCATTGCTGAGAGTACATCCCACGGCGTTGTGGGTATCATTGCCACTAAAAGTGGAACTGCCAGCAACAGCAACAGCAGCTGGTTGGGACTGAACTCTCTCAGCACTGTGAACACCTGGGCACAGCACATTGACGCACCCAAGCCCTGGACCTCATCTCCGACTCCTTGGCCACTTTTTGCACAAAAGCAGGCAACTGCTGAACAGAGAGCCCATGGGTTGGAGCACTCCCCCAAGGGGAAAACCACGCATGCCGCCCCTCGCAGGCCATACGTGCCAAAGAGACAAAGGCTCAGCGAGCAGGACACGCGGCCACCTGAATCGCCTTCGCGTGGAGCCTCGCCACTTTTCGGGGCAATTCGACCATACGTGTCTAAAAGACAGAGGCTTGGAGATGCTGGTGACGCAGCAGACCGTGGGGGAGCTTCTGAAGATGGAAACGCCGCCGCCGCCGACGGTGGTGGTGGTGCTGGTGGTATTGGTATGGGCCAGGGTGGGATCGGTGGAATTGACGGAGGACGAGCCCAAACGACGAGCGGTGGTGGTGCAGCCGACCACAGCGCACTCATCAGGGGCATCTCGCCAGTGGTTGCCCCTTACCTGGACTGCAAGTACTCGGGCACGCAGTTGACAAGCCGGGTCTACCTGGAGCTGGCCGGCCACGGTGGTGCGGTGAACGCCCTTCGTTGGTGCCCTGTGCGGACCCAGAGCCACCTGCTGCTGACCGCCTCCATGGACAAAACTGTTAAGGTGTTTCACGCAGTGATCCAGAGCTGTGCACGATACATTTGAAGGCTTTGAATTGGACCCCAGTTGCGTGTACGCCTGTGACGAACCAAATCGCTGAAATTAGTCCGATCTCATCAGGTTTGGGCAGATAAACAGATACACATACGGATTTTTTTCATGCAGCTGACGGGGGCTACGTGCCCTGCAGCAGATGACATTGCGGCATAGTCCATCGTTGTGTCATACCATGCACCGGCGTCTCTACGCCGCACTTGTCAGCGCAAGTTGGTGAAACTAGGACGCAATACACATAGGAGAATTGAAGTCCAGCATGACAATTTATTTATTTTCTCCAATGTCCCATATGCACATCCAATAGCTCAGTGGTCCTTAGCCCGGAAAAATAAAAAATAAAATAGTTTAGTTTCTGTAGCCTCAAAATATGTTAAGTCTAAATGTTTTAAAATCTTTTTACCGTTTTCGCCGTTTACCACTAGATGGCGGTAACTGCAAATGCGTTTAATTGTGAATTCTGGAATCCTGTTGTTTGACGGAAGGGACTTAACAATGTCGCTTATGCTAATGGTATGCAGTAAATGCTGAAACATCACGCCAGTAAATTAATTGCATCGCACGTTATTATTGATTACACATTGAAACGGGTGTCTTTCATTGAGCACCAATTGACACCGTCTGCTGCAATCAGCCAATGCTCGTCGAAAAGGTGGCCACAATTCTGCGAGTTAATTTCAGCTAATTATTGTGCACAAGTGCGAGTACAAACAAATCCAACACTTTCGTCCATAAAACTACCTTGAATGGGAAAAATATGTATAAGTGGCGACGTTTTGGGCAATGGCCCTGCTTCATAGCACATCGAGGTCAGAGAGATGGCCTATGGAGATGGACGATTGCCCAAAATATCAAGTATATATGCGTTTTCCCATTTAAGGCAGTGATTTTCACTAATGTGTTGAGTTTTTTTTGTTCCAAGTTAATTTAGGTGATTGAAAAGTAAAGCTAGAGTTTAGTGATGTCCAAAGTACACAAAAAAGATTTCGTGAACAGGGTAGTTTGCTCCATACTGCCTTTTTCCAAGACCTAATTCCACGTTTAAATTACAAGTTTTACAAATGTAAACATTCAACCTGCTTGGCTTTTTAGCTGACTTAACAAACGCTCATATTTTATGTAGTCAAATGGCACCTGTGATGTCTACCGTCTTGTATAATACAATTTGCATGAGGTGCGCAGACCTGGCCATTGTAATTGGATGGAGCCAGCTTGCTATGCCACTTTTCAGTGGCTTACCGGTTGCCAAGGGAGAAACGCATTCATCTGCGTTATCTTTAATTTAACTACTAACTGTGCAAACGCAGTGGCAATTAAAAAGAAGCGTTGCGGTGCAAATTGGACACGCGACGAATTACATTTTGAGAGTTTTATGTTATTCTCTGTTTAATTACCTCCGGATATGCCTCGACAGTACAGTAGACTTTTGGAAGGGGGCCAGTATGTTATGTACGCATCCCAATCTGCTCTTTGATATTGAGTGCCTCCACACCTATCTGTCCTTATTAGTATCACCCCATAGAACCTCAAACGAGTACCTGGTGTGGTGTGTAATCATTGCCACTGGGGAGACAAAGGCGGTCGGGTGTCGTACTGGCCACCAACCCCCTCGTTTGCCGTTCCAGCCTTCATAGGTGCTCGCTAACAGCACTTGCCCCAATAGTTTGTTAAGGCTATATGGGGGATCGTTGTATTTATCTTTGTCTTTTGTTTTGGGGTGGTATAATGGTTAGCATTCTGTGCATTAACTCATTGGCTACAGTTGTGTAATGTCAGCAAAGCGGGAGACAAACTCATTGGCTACAGTTGTGTAATGTCAGCGAAGCGGGAAACAGAGTTTTTCAGGAGCACCTTCTTTATTAACACCTTCACAGATTTGCCCTCGCTCTCTCCCTAGTCGTCTAGCCTAGCCTTAACACAACCCTGACCATGTAACACTGATGGCGCCGGCCAAGACAGCCAACCACTATCCGGCCGCGCAATATCTAGCGAAGACGGCAGCGACGAAGGCGGCGAAGACAACAGCGACGACGAGACGAGTCCACTCCCAGAACCGGCAGCCACGAGCTCCCGCTCTCAGCCGCTTTTATGCTACCCGGTGCGGCCTGGCTCCGCCCTGGCCGCGCCTCCCTTCTCAAACCCACTAGCAGGTTCCAGGGACTTCCAGATGGGGTCTTCCATGACCCTTGCCCCAGTTCCTCCGCCCTGCCGACACAACAGTGTATATGCTCACGGCGTATGTACTGCTCGTCCACTGCAGTTGCCGTTTTTGAACAACAGTCGGCGCTATTACACTACATCTGTATTCCTGGCCATGACTAACAAGATTGGCAAGGGATATCTGGGCTGGTCCTGCCCTCACATCGGCTATAGATGGATTCCTGGCCATGACTAGCAACAGTGGCAAGTGATATAAGGACTGGTCCTACCCTCCAATTGTCTATATTTGGATTCCTGGCCAGGACAAACAACAGTGGCAAGTGATATCAGGACTGGTCCCACCCTCCCCACCCCTTTACCAACTCGAATTGACCATTCTGGTAGCGCTTGGGTCAAAACACCCCATTAAAAACATGGCATGGGGAGGCCTTCATCCATTAGTGGTTTAAGAATGGCATGAACTTGGTTATTTTTATTTTATTATTTCCACCGAACCAGTTTGAATTACTCGCGATATATATTTTTTTACAGTTTTATCACTGTTGCCAGACTCGGCTGGCAATTTGGATTTAGTTAATGCACATTTAACCGGGACAGAACTGAAAAATATCCTAAGGGGGTCTTGAAAAATGATCAGCAATGCATCATTTCCCATAACATGTATCGCAAAACTCAGCAACCACGACAAAAAATGCAACCTACACGAAATGCAGGTGTGGGATTGTGTGGTGTGTGGGGTGGTGTACATAACAGCACCTGTGCATAACGGCACCTGTTTTTAAACACTGGATCGAGGTGACATGACCGAGGTTGTGGTGTGGTGTGCACAGGTGTGGGATGGTGTGGGTCATGGGCTTTGCGTGCAGACCCTGCGGCACCACACTGCGGCGGTGCGCTCTGCACTCTGGATGCCGTGCGGGGGCCGTGTCCTCACCGGCGGGTTTGACTCTGCCACCTGCCTGAGCGACGTGGAGACTGGTGAATAATTACTGGCTCGCCTGATAATTAGGTTGAGAATTGCCTGTGCCACAAGGCTGATTAATTTACTTGTGCTTTAAAAGGAAGAAAAAAATATGGACTCGGTAATAAAACGTTTGTATCTCTTTCCAGATGTAATGCATTTGCATAGAACATTTATAAACAGATTGTTCCATTTCGTCCTGAGCAGCGTGTATTAAGAAATGGTTCAAAGTTGCTTTGAAGGTCTTGCGATTAGAACTTTGGGATATGTTTTTCTAGGTATAATGACTATGCACCTCATTTCATATTGTTGCTCTGGGCATTCATAATTGCACTGTTTACTTTTGTTTTCACAAAATTCGATCACGCTCTGTGCTCCGTTGTGTTTCGTAGGTCAGGTGATGGCCAGGATTGACCATGGCTCGCAAATCATGTGTTTGGCCTTGCACCCCTGCCAGCCGAACCTGTTTATCTCAGGAGGCTTCAGCTCTGCAGCAAAAGCCTGGGACTTAAGGACCTGCAAGGTACTGACAGATCCCACCCCCTGTTTCATTGCATATGCACACTAGGTATGGGTTTGAGTCATACTTTTTGAACCCAGTATTTTTTTATCCCTCTTCTTCCTTATCACAAGGGCACATGTGTCTGTTTATTTTTTATCTTTGGCTTTTTCATTCATTCCTCTTAAATTGTCAATACTATTTGCAAGTCAATTTCAATATTTTCCAAATCATTGTTGTTCCTCTTTTTCCATTTCCCCGCTTCGCTTTATCCAATCTCAGAAATCAATAATGGCATTAATGCTTTGCAAAACACAATTAAATACCGGTCCATCTTCAATGCATTCGCTAGCCTCCATTGAATAAAAATGACAATACAGTCACTTATATTTTAACATTCCGGGATTTTGGTGGTGGCTGCAGAGTTGAGATAACCACACAATTAAGCTGGTGCGTCGAGGTTACGTGTGGACCAGCGTTGGGATCCACGCTCTGTGAGAAAATTAATCTCCCGAATTTCATCAGTAGTCTCGGCGGGCTGGAGAGTTGTGGAGAGGGCTTTGGGGATACATAAGAACAATCCGTAATTGTTGCAAGGTGAGAATAGTTTTTTTTTGTCCCAGAAGATACTTTAGCTGATTAACATAATTAAGATGATTTTCAATTACTAAAATAATAAAATAGGTCAGAGTGAATGTCATTTGGATTCTCCAGGGGTTGTCTCAGCTGCCTCAGAACAATTTTTAAGCTGGAGGGCAAGTGTGCTTGCGAACTGTTGTATATATAGGTGTTATGAAAATTGATGAAAATAATGAAAATTAAATGAAATTTGCATAATTTATCCGAAATTATGTTATTTAGTGTAATTATGCGCATCAATTATGCTGATTCGAGAGATAATCGTATTAATTTATGCGAGTGGGCGTGGTTATGATAATGCAGGTCGTTATGGATTATCAGGTCGAGCCTCGGTGACGAGGATTGTGTTATGAATTGGAATAATGCAATTAATCGTATGCAGTGACGCAGGCGTTGTGAGCGTGAATGAGAGAGAGTCGATTCGACTCTGCTCTTTAATTCCGTATTATCGATAAGGATACGATTACTCTCGATTGAACATTATGGATTATGTGTGTTATGGATTATGTGTGGTGATAGTGTGCTTATGATAGGTCCCCAGGATTCAGATCTCATACGCAGAACAATATTATGCAGAATTTCAGGAAGAATCACACACAAACCTTCTGCTTTGATCAATTTTATTTTCTAGCTAACTTTAATTTTTGGATAATATGAAAACTCAATCTCGGGATGTTGGAATTTCAACACAGCGTTAACATGATACCATCACGATTGCGTTGTTTCACCTCGATAGCGGAACCTGTGGTTAATTCCCGACGCGTAACGCAATCGATCGGTTGTTGAGAGAGAGATTAAAAACATGCGAACTATTCTATCAAAACCTTAACCTTTTAATATGCAAACTCGTATTCTTGAATGATTACACAACACGGCACTCGGTCTTTGATTCGTATCCAATCCTTAACACATTCTGATATGCGAAATTATTATGCTTGAAATCGTCAGCACAGTACCACGGCGATGTTCGTTCATTGATTCATCAACGATTATGCAATTAAAGCGTTCGACTGAAATAATTCTGATTGCCTCATCAACGTAACTCAATGGGTGGCGATGTTTTTCGTTATCAGCTAATAGTTGACGCAGTTATCATGAGTCTTGTATGTTTAATGGGAGGGTTGTTGATTTCTTGCGTTGAGCAAACGCCTAGGTTGATTTCCTTGTCAAAAAAAAATGTTTGTTCGTTGTGTAGCGGTGGGGGAGTGAGGAGGGAGTGTGGGGGAGGGGCATACAAACGACTGCCAGTTTCTGTCCACCGCTGGCTGGATGAGTCAGCACGACGCTCGCCGTCGTCGCGCCGATGGGTGTTGAGTGCAGGGCCGCTTCCCTCTCAGCCCTGGTGACGCGAAGTTGCGCGCTGTAGCACGCTGGTGGCACGCTGTTGGCACGCGCTGGTGCTGGTGCTGGTGGCACGCTGGTGGCGCGCTGTTGGCATGCGCTGGTGCTGATGCTGGTGCTGATGGCACGCTGGTGGCACGCGCTCCCTCTCCTTGAAGATGCGCGAACGCGCCCGTGCTGGTTCGCTGATAGCAGTTTCTCTCCACTGCTGGCTGAGCTGCTGCACGCTCTTGCTTGGCGTTGCTGGCCGCGCTCTTTCTCCTTGAAGATGCGCGAACGCGCCCGTGCTGATTCGCTGACAGCAGTTTCCTCCACTGCTGGATGAGCTGCGCCGGTGCGCGCTCTTTCCGCTGCTGTAGTATCTGACGCTGCGCTCGCGGGCGACAGGTCAAGTTTTCCTTCTGCTGAGTGAGCCAAGTCGCACGCGCTCTCTTTGTTGAGGTTGTTGGCGGCTCTCTGACAGCAGGTTTCCTCCACTGCTGTATGACTCAAGTCGCACGCGCTTGGTCACTGGTTTGCTGAAGTTGTTGGCGGCTGCTCGTGCTTTTCCGCTGCTGGTTGAGCCACGTTGCACGTGCTTTCTTTGTGGAGATGCTCGAGCGCTCTCAGTGCTGATTCGCTGATACTTTGTTGGCAGCTGGCCAAGCTTTTTCTTCAGTTGAGTGAGTTGAGTCGCACGTGCTCTCTCTGTTGAAGTGTGCGAACGCGCCTGTGCTGGTTCGCTGACAGCAGGTTTCCTCCACTGCTGTATGACTCACTTTTGTTGATACATCGCGACTCAGCGATCCTCGCTACTCAGCGAGGCTCGGAGCCAGCCGCTCCATGCGACTGCTCGTCCTGTGGACGTCTTGACTCGCTGATGTCTTGACTCTTGACTTAACTTCACTGACTTTTGAAAATGCGGCTGACCGTTATATTCAATGACAATTCTCTCTGCGCAGTGGAAAAGGGGGGGGGCAGGGTCTGTGTGTGTGAGTTCGTGTGTGTGTACAGATGGCTCCTGCGATAACGATCTGTTTGCCCTGGCGTGAAATTCCTCTCTCGCGCTCTTCGGGAGAGACAAAGGTGGTCGGGAGTACCTATCTCTTTATACTTTCGACTTTATATTTCTCAAATACCATTTGGTCCCATGTTCACCAAGACTCGTGTTTGTAACTACGTCCTCCCGACACCCCTCTCGGGTTACCGAGGTTCGCATTGATATGATGGAGTTATTAGAAAGAAAAATAATTTTCATCCTGAGTTTAAGAGGTCCGTTTCCAGAATGTTGGAATCCATATCCCTTAGTTCTGTAAGGTTCTATAATGGAATATCGTTTAAGGTTAACACGTTATTATTAATGTTATATTGCAATTTTCTTTAAAACTGTTTGCCTGGTTGCCGTGTGTGGGGTGGGGTGTGTCTCCTCATCAAACCCGGCTGGCTTTTCCAGATGGCCCCTTGTGATAAGGTGTAATTCCTGCTTCTCCGCGCTGTGAGAGAGACAAAGGTGGTCGGGGTTGCTTGGGATATTGTTTAAACTCTTTCGTAAGTTTGCCCGTTCGCCTCATTCCTTCTCGATAACCTTTGATGTGACTCGGTATTCCTGCTCCAAGCATTGATTTAACAGTAAAAGTATTAAAGGTGAAAATCATTTGATAGCGAATTAATCATTGGATAATAATTCACTGATGTGTCTGGTGGCCTGTTCTTAATTGGAGTGAGCGTTAGGACCGCTAATTTCATCTTATTCTTGTTGTTGCCTTTTAATTTTTGTTGTTGTTTTACTGGCAAATAAGGAAAAAAATATATATATACGATTTACCCTGTTGGCGTCTCCGTGTCTACTCTCTTGGTGTTCTGACCTCGGAGGGACCTTTCCTAAGGGGCCCATCAAACTCTTGTTCATCTGGAGATTTTCGCCGATAGCTGTTACATCCTCGCCTTGAGAGTTTTATTATTTCTTTATTTATTTATGGCCTGTTTATGATCTCCATCTGTGTTTGCGGGTTTTTGGGTTTGTGTGTTTTTATGCATTATTTCCTTTATTATTAAAATATATATATCGGCAGATATTATTGTTAATATCAATTTTGGAAAAGGCTCATATACAACAGAACCCATGATGGATATAAATTTAAGAGAGCACATATAATGGCTTATTTCCCATTGTCCAAAAGTTTGGAGTAGAGTTGCCCTTTTATCCTTTCACGTCAACCCCAATATCAGCCAGGTTTGTTTGGCTGCGTAATCTAGAAAATCTTTTCGCACCCAGCACACCACAGCCAGTTTACCTCTCTCTCTCCTTGTCTGCGTCCACCAGAAACGTGCCACCCACTCCAGTTTACCAGCAAGAATAATCGGTGAGAGATTAATTCCGGGGCTATACGTACTGTGTACTCGTTGACAAAATTCTGACGACTGCTGCTGTTGATGTGTTTCACTCATAGGCACTGCGCGAGTTCCGCGCGCCCTGCCAGCAGGTGCTGGCCATGCTGTTCCTGCGCGGAGGCGACGAGTTCATCTCCAGCACGGACGCTGTCAGCCGCGACTCGCCCGACCGTACGCTCCTCGCCTGGGACCTCGGCACAGGCGCGCGCATCTCTAACCAGATCTTCCACGTGCGTGCCCTTCACTGTACCTCATTACACCTGATGCACTCGATATAACAGCGGTATATGCAAGTGGTTTTTATTTTCAGGCTTTCATGATGAAATCGTCTAAAATTTCCCCCAATCGTATTAGACCTTGGAAGCTATGCAGCTCTTATTATTTTGTATTATTTGCACCTGCATACCCAGGAAAGCCTCACTTTCGCAAGGTCTTGCTAAGTTTCTGCAGTCGGGAATGATGATTACTATGCACATTAAAGTTGAGTCATTTGCGGGGGAATTTTGTAGATTTGGAAATTTGGACCATGACGCCGGCACATAACGGCCCATTCTTGCAAATGACAGCACAGGATCCATTATGTCCACCGTGAATCAGACACTGCGTATATTTATTAATACACTCGCAGTATTAATCAGGTTGGCCACTGGATTTGAACCATGAACCTACAACAATGTACTACCACTAGGCCACGTCAGCAGCTGGATAGTGCTTAGCTGGGTGACCACTATCTGCATCAGGTGGTTATAGGCTGCCAGGCTATGTGGCTAGCAGCAGAAGGTAGGGCAGCAAAATCGATTGTTCTACTGCACTCCTGTTCTCCCTACCTTCACTAAACCTTCACTGACGGCGTAAACACGATCCTTACGCTCACGATATTTCCATCGATCGCATGTGTAAGAATCAATTATTATTTTAGATTCATATATGTTACATGTGATTAGCTCACTCGATTCGAAACAATGCTTGAAAAAATTGTTTCCGGAATTTAATCGTGAGTGGGAAATTGTGACAATTCATTTTTCTCGTTTGCCCATCTTCTCCATTCAATTACTGATTGAGTGTCTATTGGTGCACATTAATGATGTGTTAAAATGTTCAGTTGCAACAGTGGTGGGCCTAAAAATTGGACTTGAAAATTCAGCACTTGGGTGTCAGTCAGCCTTTAGATTTTTTCTGCCTCACAGAAATCCACACAGGGCAGCATTGCTACGCATGTTGTACATCAGAGAACGGACTGTATAATAAGCGCTAACATCAGAAAGTAATTGTTTTGTATATTGATGTCATCTCTAATTTTAAATCGATCTGAAAATAAACAAGCACATTTTTTGTTGATGCTGCTGCCTTTGACAGTGGTGCACACGCACAATTAACCCAAAAAAATCAACACATTTGTCAATAACACTGTGGCCTTAAAAGGAAAAAAAATGTAATCGGCATCGGTTTGGAATATGGTCTTTTATAGCACGTAACGATTTTAAGGCATTGCTTTTGATTAATGTATTGAGATTGTTTTACATAAATAATTCATTAACAATGCCTATGATGAACGTCTTTGTATGGTTGCACAGCTGCACCGCGCAATAGAGGCACGGAGACCGAGTAGGATTTAAATGAGGTGAATAACAGGAATACGTTGTCCACGCTGCTTTACCAAACACTGTTGTCATGACACCTCGGGCAGATGTTAATTAGAATGAAGAGTCACCAGGGAGGGCGTTTGTCTCTAGATGAGTTTAACCAAGCTATTTTCTACCTTCTAACTACATGACCCTTTTTCCGGTATTAAGATGATAAAAAAAATAAGTGAGGCTTTTTACCCTTTATGACAAAATGGGTCCAGCATATAAAACTACTTAACCCCAAGATATTCATACTTTGGAATTTGCAGCACCGTTTTGCTGTTCGCCTTTTTGGCGCTCGTTGGTCTAGCAACCGGTGAGACAAAGCCATCAAGGAGGCTGCCTCTGGTGTAGGCCAATCATTGTCAAGGACAGTATACATTATCAAAGCATATTTGTTTGTATGTTTACCAAAAGTATGGATGGTTGATGCAGACTTTGATGCCTTGTAATTTGCTGTTTATCATTTTAACACCTATATTCTTGCCAGAAAGGGTAAAGCCTTTTGTTAATCATCATATAAGCCTTCTATTGAAAAAAAGCCTGTCATTCTGAAAACATACATGAGCTTAACCTGAAGTTAATCAGTAATGTTAGTGTGCGATGGTTGACTGTCACGTGACTTATTGGTGTGTGGAGTGGGGGGCTTGCCTTAGCTCGTATGATTAAGAAGGCCTTCCGTATATATGAGGATAACATTTCACTGCTATTTTTCCATCTTAAAATGTATGAAGCTGTAAATCCATCAAAAGATTAATGTAGTTTCATCGAGGATGTATAGCTATTGAGGCAGCCCGTCGTGCAAATACTTTAATAACGTGTCATAATGTATTAAAAAAATTCCATTAAATGTTGCTGTAAGCACTTAACCCTTCATACATGTAATTCAATTTATTATATTAACCATTATATATGCAGTTGATGTTTCATTTTCACTGAATTTATTATATTGATCGTCGACCTCTAAGGAAAAAAAACACTTTTTTTTATTCTAATCATGGGCCAAAATTTAGGCTAATCCAAAAGTTTATAATGTGTAGGTACACCTGTCAGTGTTAGTTGTTCAAATGGGCATTGTAAACAATGCAAAAGTTATTGTTGATCCATTAACACAATTTTCATTGCTGTTATATAGTGCTCTTCAGGAAGACCATTGCAAGGAACTTTACAATCCGATAGTGCTCTTCAGGAAGACCATTACAAGGAACTTTACACTCCAATAGTGCTCTTCAGGAAAACAATTGCAAGGAACTTTACACTCCAATAGTGCTCTTCAGGAAAACAATTGCAAGGAACTTTACACTCCAATAGTGCTCTTCAGGAAGACCATTGCAAGGAACTTTACAATCCAATAGTGCTCTTCAGGAAGACCATTGCAAGGAACTTTACACTCCAATAGTGCTCTTCAGGAAGACCATTACAAGGAACTTTACAATCCAATAGTGCTCTTCAGGAAGACCATTACAAGGAATTTTACAATCCAATAGTGCTCTTCAGGAAGACCATTGCAAGGAACTTTACACTCCAATAGTGCTCTTCAGGAAGACCATTGCAAGGAACTTTACAATCCGATAGTGCTCTTCAGGAAGACCATTGCAAGGAACTTTACACTACAATAGTGCTCTTCAGGAAGACCATTGCATGGAACTTTACACTACAATAGTGCTCTTCAGGAAGACCATTGCATGGAACTTTACACTACAATAGTGCTCTTCAGGAAGACCATTGCAAGGAACTTTACAATCCGATAGTGCTCTTCAGGAAGACCATTACAAGGAACTTTACACTCCAATAGTGCTCTTCAGGAAGACCATTGCAAGGAACTTTACAATCCAATAGTGCTCTTCAGGAAGACCATTGCAAGGAACTTTACACTCCAATAGTGCTCTTCAGGAAGACCATTACAAGGAACTTTACAATCCAATAGTGCTCTTCAGGAAGACCATTGCAAGGAATTTTACAATCCAATAGTGCTCTTCAGGAAGACCATTGCAAGGAACTTTACACTCCAATAGTGCTCTTCAGGAAGACCATTGCAAGGAACTTTACACTACAATAGTGCTCTTCAGGAAGACCATTGCAAGGAACTTTACAATCCGATAGTGCTCTTCAGGAAGACCATTGCAAGGAACTTTACACTACAATAGTGCTCTTCAGGAAGACCATTACAAGGAACTTTACACTCCAATAGTGCTCTTCAGGAAGACCATTGCATGGAACTTTACACTACAATAGTGCTCTTCAGGAAGACCATTGCAAGGAACTTTACAATCCGATAGTGCTCTTCAGGAAGACCATTACAAGGAACTTTACACTCCAATAGTGATCTTCAGGAAGACCATTGCAAGGAACTTTACAATCCAATAGTGCTCTTCAGGAAGACCATTGCAAGGAACTTTACACTCCAATAGTGATCTTCAGGAAGACCATTGCAAGGAACTTTACAATCCAATAGTGCTCTTCAGAAAGACCATTGCAAGGAACTTTACACTACAATAGTGCTCTTCAGGAAGACCATTACAAGGAACTTTACACTCCAATAGTGCTCTTCAGAAAGACCATTACAAGGAACTTTACAATCCAATAGTGCTCTTCAGGAAGACCATTACAAGGAACTTTACACTCCAATAGTGCTCTTCAGGAAGACCATTGCAAGAAACTTTACACTCCAATAGTGATCTTCAGGAAGACCATTGCAAGGAACTTTACAATCCAATAGTGCTCTTCAGGAAGACCATTGCAAGGAACTTTACAATCCAATAGTGCTCTTCAGGAAGACCATTGCATGGAACTTTACACTCCAATAGTGCTCTTCAGGAAGACCATTACAAGGAACTTTACACTCCAATAGTGCTCTTCAGGAAGACCATTGCAAGGAACTTTACACTCCAATATTGCTCTTCAGGAAGACCATTGCAAGGAACTTTACAATCCAATAGTGCTCTTCAGGAAGACCATTGCAAGGAACTTTACACTCCAATAGTGATCTTCAGAAAGACCATTGCAAGAAACTTTACACTCCAATAGTGATCTTCAGGAAGACAATTGCAAGGAACTTTACAATCTAATAGTGCTCTTCAGAAAGACCATTGCAAGGAACTTTACAATCCAATAGTGCTCTTCAGGAAGACCATTGCAAGGAACTTTACACTCCAGTAGTGCTCTTCAGGAAGACCATTGCAAGGAACTTTACACTCCAATAGTGCTCTTCAGGAAGACCATTACAAGGAACTTTACACTCCAGTAGTGCTCTTCAGGAAGACCATTGCAAGGAACTTTACACTCCAATAGTGCTCTTCAGGAAGACCATTACAAGAAACTTTACACTCCAGTGCTCTTCAGGAAGATCATTGCAAGGAACTTTACACTCCAATAGTGCTCTTCAGGAAGACCATTGCAAGAAACTTTACACTCCAACAGTGCTCTTCAGGAAGATCATTGTAAGGAACTTTACACTCCAATAGTGCTCTTCAGGAAGACCATTGCAAGGAACTTTACAATCCAATAGAATCTCCAAAAATGCCATTGGCCATACAGTCCAACTCAAAAATAAGCTAACTCAAACATCCAAAATGGAGGTATTTTTTTAAACAGGTGGACTTCTCCATAAATCTGGCTGTCGCCTGATGAAGCTAGTTGTAATTACGGGCGAAACGTCGTACTCAGATTGTCAATGTTGTGGCTTGGCTCTCCAACACACCGGTGTGCTGTACTAGTATACTACACTATACACTACTATACACTACACTATACACTACACACTAGTGCTGTACTAGTGACGAATTGACGTGTTCTGTTTACGTGACAACCCTTTCTAATTGGCTGTGTCAGGTGGTAGCGGGTTTATTTACACATGTATATTTACGTGGTCTAATTCCAAAAAAAATACCTATATTATGGACTTATTTTCTTTGACAATGTGTTGGGTGGTGGCGGGTTTTAACGACACATTTATATATGTACGTGATATAACCCAAAAACACCTCTACTATGGATGATATTGGTCGCGAAAACCCACGTGTTAAATGAACTCAAACATGTTTAAATACAATTATTTAAAAGATGTGTTTGTGTCAGCATTCCTGTCCCAGCAATCCTGATGTGATTTGGAACAGAGTTCCAGAGGCAGGCTGGCACCTCCGATTAGCACGGTTGACGACGTATGTGCGAAAGAAGTTCAACATACACACAGCTCGCTTTATGACGTGTTTGTGTCTCTTGGTCAAAAGGGCACTTAGCCCTGGACCATCGGTGAATAAGGAGCGCACGCTAAGAATGGAACTAGTGAACGTACATGATTTATTTTACTTGCTCGCAAGCATAATTAATATGCGACAATCTGGCCATGGATAATCAATAATTAACTGTAGGTAGAATGCACAATGTATACATCAATGCTGCATTTTCCAGGAAGCCAGTGCAATTGATCAAAGAGCCGGAGTAATGTGTTGGCACGTCTTGTTGTTAAGAATGGTGATGTTTCATGAACTATCCCCCACCTTACCCCTGGCCTGGCCTGTGTGGACAGGGGTTAGGTGGACATCTGTGAAAAAATAACTTCATAGCTCATGGGATTCCTCCAGTATAAAGTCATACGTCGAATTTGGTATGCGTCGTGTTTTGACGAGAGAAAAAATGTCTTGGGATACGACGTCTTGCTTGGGATTCGACACGCTTGCTAGAACTTGTATGGGTCGGGACGAGTCACCGCGTACCCACGTAGACCCCGTTCACGACTCCTCCCCTTCCTCACCACCATCCTCGTAGGCTATCAACTCCTCTCAGCAAGGTAAAGTGATGCTAAATTAAATTTTTATTTCAATGTATTTTAATTTATTTATGCATTTTAGTAATAAGTAGTGTCTAAATTATGTTATACAACCCCATTAATGTATAATATGCCATATAAAATATAATTTCTCATACTCTGGAACGGATTATTTCCTTCCTTTCCCTTTATTTCTTATGGGAAAAATTTCTTGGGCAGACGTCATTTTCGGCATAAGTCGAAAATTGGAACGAATTAACGACACATACCGAGGTACCACTGTGCATGTTTTGATTCTGACAGGAAAGGTACACGTGTCCCAGCCTCTGCCTCCACCCGCGCGAGCCGGTGTTTGCGGCGCAAACCAACGGCAACTACATCGCGGTGTTTTCCGCGCAGCGACCGTACAGCATGGACAAGAAGAAGCGCTTCGAGGGCCACACGGTTAGTTCTCCGGCAGGGGTGCGCGCGGGGTCGTAGGTCAAAGGGCAAGGTGAATTTGGCGAAAGGCGCATCGGTGTTCCTTGCGAGTCTCTCCTGCGTTTGCCCTCCGTTGCTGTGATCTGTGTGATCGCGTTAAGTGCGTTTGGTGAATTGTCACTATACGCTGGCTGCGATTTAATCCTGCAGTTGATTATTTTCGTCTCATCTTTACTCTCTCATTTATATCAGTGCTCATATTTTTTTTTCTCATTTGACTTTTTCATGCCATTAGCCAATATGTATCATTTACATATCGCATTATTTGCATACAATTTGCATAAATATTGTACAACTTACACAAAACTTCAAGATGCATGTATCAATCGATCATAGGCATTTACATAATATAATAAATAAACGACAATTCACCAGAAATCACCAATTAATGAAGATGACCAACTGTATTTTTTTTATCGCCCAATTCATTAATAAATGAATAAAAAACTAATTTCAGACTCGGTCAAAATCACAACAGCCCGGTACTAATCCCCTGCTTAGTATTCCAACGCTACCTCGGCCATGTCTTTTCTAATAATTTGCCGGCAATTTGGTGTCAAGGATGCATACTTGCCATGCTTGGCTTAACATATTAGCAAGCCGGGCTTGCTAATATGTTAATGAGCAGGTATTTAAATTGTAATTTAACTGGACGGGTCTTTATCGCGGGCCAGGATGCAGCCGCACAAACTGATAAATACTCGATGGCAGGCGTGGGACGTGCGGCCTCTTATCTTTAATGAGAATCATTCTCGCCAGAAATGAGTAAGAGCGATTGATGAGGCCCAGGTGCGCTGGAGGTGGTTATCGCGCGACAGGCTGTCACCCAGCGCTGTCATGTTGCCGTTGTCACGGTCAGACACTTTTAATGGATTGCACAGTCTGCCTTTAAACCATCGCTTTGGGAATATTCTTTAAGGACCTCTTTGCCTCTGTCGGTGACCATAACAACTGTAGAACTTATATTTCTGCTGCGTTTTGTTTTTTGTTTACGTAAATCTGCAGTACTTGTGCGTGTACAGTAATACCTCGATCTACGAAGTCGATGCGCTCCTCGAGTTTCGTCCGGATGATAAAACGTCGTATATTGAATAACTTATAACATTAGTACGTGAGGATGCGTTTCCCACCCTTCGTAACTTACAACTTCACACTATAAACCCTTCATAACTTACCATTCATACGATAAATAAAGACAATTCACATTGAAAGTAATATTATATTTTATACTCTACATGATTAAAATAAAATAAAAAAAACTGACAAATTAAAGAAACATCGTGGAGAAACAATGATATTCTTAATTATAGAGCACTGTAGATCCGGTCCTGCCAACCCAGACTGACCTGCATGACGGTTGAACAACCCCCATAACCAACATGGCTTGGGGTGGTGGTGGCCTTCATCCATTAGTGGATTGACAAAGGGCTGTATATTTTCTCTGATGGGTTTCCCATTATTCCTGAATGACTGAGAGAAACATCAGACATCGTACTGAATAACGCGTGGTACAACCCAATAGCAGAATCAGAATATTTATTTCCACTGGAGGAATCTGATGAGCTATAAAGCTCTTTTTTTCTCGAGATGTTCAAGTACAGCATAGAGCTACACAGCAGAACAACTGCAACAACTTACCCAGTAGGTGTATATTTTATTTCGATGTTAGTGTTTATGAAGAAGAATTTATACTCTTTGGTTTTATTCAGCAAAGTCACGTAAAAACAAATAAAAAAATCAAATAAAATAAACAATTAAAACACGACGTTTCGGAGGCAACACAAGCTTCTGTCTTCAGGTGGAAACAGTCACAGCAAAAAATCGCTGCACTGTGACTGTTTCCACCTATGTGACTTTACCGAATAAAACCAAAGAGTATGAATTCTTGCAGTCACGAAAGCTTCAAATATAGAATTAAGTTGAATTTAGTTTGTTTGTTATGATTTATGCGTGCACAACAGTAAACCAACAACCAAACAAATAAAAAATAAACGCACACGCCACGCGGAATCGACAAGTTACTTTTACACGCCTGTCATTTGCACGCATAAGGTCAACCGCAGCACGACTAACGCGTAGAGTGGTGGGTGTTGCTGGGGGAGGTTTCATTTTCACGAGGTTGATGGGGTTGGGTCTGAACGTTTTTTTTACGCACATGGTTGAGTACAGCAAGGGGGGGGGGGGTTGGGGAGGGGTGCAGGTTGAGAGGACGGTGGGAAGTGGAGAGCGAAGCGCACAAGATAGCCCTTGTACACTCCTCGCCCGCGCGGTGACACGGGAGACGCTCGGAAGCTCTCGTGAGCCGCGCGATGAGCCCCGTGATTAAGAAAGCCGCCGCCGCCACCGCCATTAGCGTGACGGATGGGCGCGACAGGGACTTTGGGTGCTCGGTTATTCTGGCTACCGTCGTGATTGATGGCTCCCTTCGTACGCAAGAGAACAGTTCTGTGTCATCCTCCCAGGCTCTCTGGCTCGCTCCGACTCCCCCCGCCCTACCCTCGCCGCCTCCGCCGCAGAGTCCCGCTTGCCAAATTGTGTTACCCCCTGCAGTGCAATGTAATATGTAAAATAAGAATTGTAAATGCACACGAAAATATACAATTGTTTTTTTTGTTGCCGCTGCTGATGCTGCACTAGCCGCGCTACTTTGCTTCTGTTGTAGGCTGCTCGAGAACTGTTGCGATGATCCGAATGGTTTAAGCGGTTCCGGGAATTGCGAAGGTCGTTGCCATTCGAGGGTGGCTCCACATTTTAGTGGAGCTGAAAAAGGGGATTACGCGCTCATCCAAAAGGAAATTAAATATTCATTAAAGTCTTGCACTTGGCTTGGGGGAAATAGATTTTGCCCTTTGAAAAATAAGCCTTTTAAGATAATTAAATTGTCTTGGTAGTCTTTTGAAATATAAATGCACAGTGTAAGCCAAAAGTCAGGGCACTATCGGGTTATTTCATTTCTTTTAATGCTGGCATTAAAACATTTAAAAGTGGAATTTTAAATGACTAATGACAAACGAGTTCAATCCGTTTTCATGTATGCAAAAGAAGGCAGCTGTAATCTTTTTTTTTAAAGTCCTGCATTTATGTCAAAAGATAATTCATGCATGCATTCATGTTCATGGAAGTCAGCTTAAATATTTGTTAAAATAAATGAAATCACTTAATGTGAGTTGTTAAAATAAACATAATAACCATATATCCTCACTTTTGGACCACTGTGTATATATAGTCAGATGTTATAATTATCCACATGATACCTAAAGAACTAGGCAAGGGCCAAACTTCTTACAATGTTACCATAAATTAAATTGCTGATTGCTTGAAATTTGTTCAGAAATGTGAAATGGACCAAAAAATTGAATTCATTCCTCCAAATTATAGCAGCGTGCAACAATTCTAGGGTATTGCCTTCGTCTATACGGTCAGAGTAATGGACTTGCAGTCCAGAGGTTGTCGGTTCTGTTCACTCTCCCTCCGTGCCAGTTGAAACAATCACCAAGTATCTTAAATGTGTGTCCGCCTTGAAGTATAAATAGATAAATAGGTTACACCACAGTCAGTGATAGCAGGTTGCTTGTGGTGGGGTAAACTGTGGGTACTCCCACCTTCTTCCACAATTCCTGGCCAGCATGGAAGGAGGCCTTTCCACCAGCAGTGGCATAAGCTAGTAACTGAAGGGTTGAACCTTTACGCATTCGTTTAGAAAGTATCGCGCACTGGGAATATTAAATGTGACGCCTTGTTGGCTTCAATCTTGTGTTTGTGTTTCTGTCGGCTTTGGCGCCATATGGAATAAAATAAATAAAATAATTCAGTTGATTTCATTGGGCGTGCAGTCCCACACGAATGTACGGGAAAACACCACGAGGTGATGGAATGTCTGAAAGTTGCCAATTGTATATCTGCCAACAGAGGCATTTAGTATCGAATCTACAAATGAAATCTGTTTGGGTGGCACTGCGGCAGAGCGCCCAACTAACTTCAGAAGGTCACAGGTGTCAAATTCTAGATGTGTGGCTCAACTCGATCCATCATTCCTCCAGGGTGGATAAACGAGGTACATAATGAATGAGCCTTTAGGAGCGTTATCACTTCCCCCCCCCCTGTTATGGATGGACAGACATATCTAATTGAATAACGCTTTCAACGTGAGAAAGTGTTACTAAAAAGACACGTTAAAACATTTCTCAATTAAAAGCAACACTTTGCGTCCTTTCCCCGGCGGGTTTTCTGGTCGCACTGCGCGTTGTTCAGCGTGGCTTTCGACATTTCGCTCCATGCGCTTGGAGCTTCGGTAGCTGAACGTGCTGCTGCTCTCCAGCATGCGTTTGTCTTCGTCGGCACGATTTCATCGGCAGTGCAGACCTGAAGATGGAGCGAAACGCGCGGACATCGAGCCGAACAACAACACGTGGGGCGCTACCCGCAAACACAGACCGCGGAGGCGCCACAGCGCAACCGCGTAAAAAGCATTTGCATTCTCGCCCGTCGCGTGCCAGGTGGAGGGCTACGGCGTGGCGTGCGAGTTCTCTCGCGATGGCTCCCTGCTGGGCACGGGCAGCGCCGACGGTTCCGCTCGCTTCTACTGCCCACGCTCGGGGCGCCTGCTGGCGTCGCTGGCGGCGCACGCCGGCGGGCCTTGCCTGAGCGCCACTTTCCACCCCGTGCTGCCCCGCACGCTCGCCACCGCCGGTTGGGATGGCGGTGTTCGCGTCTGGAACTGAGACGGTGGGGAGAGAGAGGGAGGGAGGCGGCCGGACGGACGGATGGCGGTGCAGCGGTGAATTCTTTATTTATTTGTTTGTTTTTATCCATGCGGAGCGCTGGCTGAGTGTTGTCCTCTTGCGAGGACTGTGGGTTTTTTTCCGACCACTACAAGTTCATCCTGTCTGCGGAATTGGCCGAACATCCCAATGCAGAACCCGACCTGAAGGAGAGTCCTGAGCCTCCGTGAGGCTGTTCTGGATAAAGAATTTGACACCTGTGACGTTCTGAAGCTAGTTGGATGATCTGCCATCGTACTACCCAACGAGCTTTTAATTTACAGCTCTGACACCAAATGCCTCTGTTAGCAAATATACAATTGGTAACTTTCAGACATTCCACCAGTTAGAGGTGTTTTCGTTTACATTTGTGTGGGGACATCACGCCCGATTAATTCAACCATTTTTTTTAATGGCTCCAAAGCTGAAACAAACAAAACACAGGATTCATGCCAACGAAGCGTCACATTTAATATGCATCGTGCGCGATGCCTTGGAAAGAATGGGCGAAGGTGCAGACCTGCAATTTATTTCTCAATCCACCGCTGTTGGAAGAGCCTCCACCAGAGGGAGCTCTGCTGGAGCTCCTTCTCGTTGGGTATTTTTGGCCTTCTGTGCCATGCTGCTCGAAGAGGTGGAAAGTGCCCGCACGGATAAAGGCGGAACGGTGACGGCGCATACTAACGGGGCATGAAAGTGATGATGAGCAATCTGAGATCCTTACATTCACGATTTCCCGACTTTGTTGGATTTCAGAAGTAATCCTGTTAATGATGTTAGCAAGCGATATCTGATCAAGTGTCTACAAGTGAAATGCAATCTTACATGTTGCCAATTTCATGAATAAACGTATTTAACTCATTTTTAAGGTTCTTTGTGAATTATGCGTGCTGACAAGCAGATCATTAATTAGATTATTATTGCTAAGATGTATTCCTGGATAGGTACATTTGCTACAAATAGTAGCTTGTAATAAATTCTCCGACCATGTGCTAATCTGCGAGCTATGTGAACAGATGGATGCTATTGTGTTGGATGCTGCTGGTTTAATGTTATTGTTTCACTGCTTTAGGATAACGATTGTGAAGCCGTTAGGGGATGGATGATGACATAAGGATCGGCTGCACAGAATGTGTGATGGTATTCAAGAATAGGTTTCACACACCATGTATATTAATGTGCACGTGACGATTATTTGAATCAGTCTTAGGCCTCCCCTAGGTCCATCAGCCTCAAATGAGTACCTGGTGCAGTTTGTAAATATCGCCACTGTGGAGACAAAGGCGGCCGGGCGTGGTGCTGGCCGGCCTTCATAGGTGCTCGCTAACAGCACTTGCCCCAACAGTCTGTGAAGGCTATGCGGGGGATCTTTGTCTTAGTTGCATAGCACGTGTGGGGCAGTAGTTGGCACATTGCACTCTGGAACATGGTGACCTGATTTTGATTCAAACTAATTATTTAGTGACGCTCCTGCTGCGTTGGCAGTGGCGCACAAGCGCAAAGAGCAAAAAACAACGAAACACATTTGTCACTAACACTGCCTTAAAATACCAAAAATATATAAATAATATGCGACATCCTTTGAAGAAGGGCTGTTGCCCAAAACGTCATGCATGGTTCCCTTTTAAAGCGGTGTTATTGACAAATGCTTTTTTTCTTCAATCCCGGGCATGATTAGCATTTTTGGCGAGTGATATCTGAACTTTCCTTGACCTCCCCCTGGGTCAACTTACGGGAGGTGGCACAGTGGCCCAGCGGTAGCGTATTTGCCGCTTGTTGCAGAGGTTCAATTCTATAAATATTGTACAGCTCATTGGACAGCCTTGGTAACAAGCAACCGTGACCCATCATCAACGACGACCCCCAGCGACAGTGGGGGCAGCGGGGGCAGCACCAAACAACTCTTAAGAGCAGCCAGGGACGCTGAATCCCTGGGCATCCTGAAGTGCCATTCTGGACCGGTCTTAATAGATGCTCGCTAACAGCACTCGTCCCAGTCGTCCATGCAGGCTGTAATAAGTGAGATCTTTGTGTGTGAATATCTGCGCTTCTGTGTGAATAAAATACCAGTGTTTATGATTTTATGCAGGCAAAATGAAAGAAAAAAAATGGCACAATATATCCTGCCACTGCACGCAACTGCAATGTTGCACCGTGCTTTTTATGAGGGTTGCCTGACCGTGCAGTCGTGTTGGCTGAACCTCTGTGCCCTGAGCTAATGTTCAATTCAGAAGACGATCTTTGTCCGGGCACAGTGCAAATTCTGTGATTTCCATCATCTCATTTGCTGGGGAAAATGCAGCGACTTCCGTCCCTTGAATGGGCCACGGTGGCAGGACTACAGTGGTGATGCGACAAATAAAAGCTAAGAAAGCAAAAGCGTTGACCCACAAGTAGCTCAAGGGGACCTATATTCATGACAACTAGGGGTGAACCAAATGTACATTGAAATGCCTGTGAACATGAATGCCAACCCCATCATTGCCTCTTGTTGACATCTGTCTCATTCCATCACATCGCTGTTTCATTTGCATCTCCCTTCTGTCATCTTGCTACATCTCTTATTTCTTGTTCAAAGCCTACGTGTTAAATCTATCACTTATGCGTCTAGATAAATATCTTCTGTCATCTCTGCCCAGGACCCCCCCCCCCACCACCAAAGGGCCAGCACCACCAATGCAGGACTCAATGGACCTTAAGTATTTAAATCGTGGCACAAATGCTGTGCACGGGCGGGCGGGCAGCCTAGTGTATGGGGCGTTGAGAATGCCGCTTGATTCCATTCAGCAAATGACGAGAAAAAACATGGGTGGAGTTTGCGTGGAGGGGGCAAATAAGGGGGAAACCCCCCCCCCAAACTGGACACCTTTATTATTTTAGTTTCAGTAAATATGGCTGTCGCCTGATGATGCTAGTTGTAATTACTGATGAAACGTCGTACTCGAATTGTAAATGTGGATTTACCCTCCAAACACCGGTTAGTGCTGTACCAATAACCAATTGCCATGGTTTGTTTACGTGACAAACCTTACTAATTGGCTGTGTCGGGTAGTGGCGGGTTAACGACACATTTACGTGTACTAACCAAAAAAACCTATTAAGGTTAGTTTCAGTAGTTTACAATGGATATCAAAAAAATTGTATGCACCCGCATACCCCTGCCCCCTCCCCCCCCAAACTCAAACTCCGCCTATGGGGGAAAAAACAATCGCAGCAGAATAAAAATACAAACAGCATGGGCTGGAAAACCATGCATTTAAAATAACAAAAACAACAACAGATGGGTACACAAAGCACACAGCCTTTGTGCAAACATATAATAATCGTCAGCAGTTCCTGAAGAAGTACACGGTGGTCGTCCTGTCTCTTGATCGTGATCTGAGAAGAGCAAGCCCAGGACAAGGGGACCGCAGTGCACTCGTTCAAGAAATGCTGACGGTTTTCGCACGCGCACAATGGCTGTGTGCTTAATACGCGTGTTGGAGTTGCGTTTAAAACTTGATGTGTGATTCCCCATCCCCCCCCACTCTTTCCAGTCCTCCTTCCCTTTTATGTTAATTATCTTCCCCCTTACCTCCCCCCCCCCATATAATCTTTCACTTGTCTGCTGGAGACTACCCAAACCAAACCCTGCAATGCCAATCTCGGGGCTTTTGCTTGCGGGATTTATCCCCCCCCCCCCCCCCCACCGCATACTTCTTATTCCGTGATCGGTGCAATGTACCGGCCTTGCGTTGACTTGAAATGAAAACAATTGAAAACTTGCCATGTAGTGATTTTGACAATGCCATCAACTCATTAGCCAGCCGCAAGTCCCCAGGACAGGACAGCATCACACCTAAGATACCGAAATGTGCGAAACCCGCCATCCTCACAAAACTCCATAAACTTCTCTGCCAGTACTGGGAAGAAGGAGCAATGCCTCAAGACATGAGAGACTCCAACATCATCACCCTATATAAAAACAAGGGTGACCGTGGGGACTGCAATAAGTACCCTGGCATCTCCCTGCTGAGAATCGTGGGGAAAACCTTTGCCCGTGTGTCCCTCAGCAGGTTACAGATACTAGTTGAGAGGACGTATCCTGAGGCTCAGTGTGGCTTCAGAGCAGGAAGGTCTACAATTGACATGCTCTTCTCCTTGCGTCAGCTACAGGAGAAATGTCGAGAACAGAGAATGCCCCTGTACTTGGCATTTATTGATCTTACAAAGGCCTTTGACCTCATCAGTGCGGGCGGCCTCTTCAAACTCCTCAAAGTGATCGGCTGCCGACCGAATCTGCTGGCAGTCATCTCTTCTTTCCATGACAACATGAAAGGAACAATACAGCACAGCGGCACCACCTCAGAGGAATTTCCCATACTAAGCGGTGTAAAGCAGGGGTGCGTGCTTGCCCCAACACTGTTTGGCATCTTTTTCTCACTTATGCTCATATGCCTTTGGGACAGCAGAAGAGGGAGCCTTGCTCCATACAATATCTGATGGCAAATTCTTCAACCTTGGCTGTCTCAGATCCAAAACCAAAGTCCGCAAAGTCCTCATCAGAGAACTATTCGCTGATGATGCCGCGCTGACAGCTCACACAGAACAAGGTCTGCAGATACTCAATGCCTGCAACAACTTTGGCCTGACAATTAATTTGAAAAAGACCAATGTCATGGGCCAGGATGTCAGAGACACCCCTTCCATAAACATTGGCAGCTACACCCGGGAAGCCGTTCAGGACTTCACCTACTTGGGTTCCACCATGACCTGCAATTTGTCCCTTGTCACAGAGATTGACACGCGCACTGGGAAGGCGTCTACAGCTATGTTCAGGTTGACCAAAAGAGTGTGGGAGAACAAATCTCTAACGCTCAACACCAAAGTACAGGTGTACCGGGCCTGTGTCCTTAGTCCTGGACAACATACGCCCATCAAGAACATCGACTAAACACATTCCACCTCCGATGTCTCAGGCGCATCCTCGGTATCAGATGGCAAGATCGCATTCCCAACACCTCAGTCCTCAACTTGGCCAACATTCCCAGCATCTACTCTCTACTCAGTCATAGGCGCCTGAGATGGCTTGGACACGTGCGCCGCATGCAGGATGGCAGAATGCCAAAGGATGTATTGTACAGTGAGGTGGCATCAGGCACACGGGCCACTGGTCGCCCAGTCCTGCGCTTCAAAGATGTCTGTAAACGGGACATGAAGAGCTGCGACATCACCTAGGTGACTGGGAGAAAACTGCCAGAGACCGAGTCAGCTGGCAGCAGGCTGTGAAAACAAGCCTCAGGAGACGCGAGAAGAAAATACACACTGCTTGGCAGACCAAGAGGGAGCGATCTAAAGAAAAAACAATAAATACATCTGGAGCTGCCACCGCATTCAATTGCTGTGGCAAGGCTTTCCACTCAAGGATTGGCCTACTAAGTCGTTCTAGGCGCTGCAAAACCTACAGCTGACCTCGTAAGGCGCAAAAGAATTGCCTCTCAAGACACAGGCCTATTGATTGATTGAGTGATTTCACTCTGTGCCTGCGTTTCGTGTCGTGGTGGGGGTGGTTGGTGGCGGTTGGTGGTTTTCGGTTGTGGTTTTCGGTTGGTGGTTTTCGGTTGGTGGGTGGCGGTTGGTGGTGGCGGTTGGTGGTGGCGGTTGGCGGTAGGCGGTGGCGGTTGGCGGTGGCGGTAGGTGGTGGCGGTAGGCGGTGGCGTTGGCGGTAGGCGGTGGCGGTAGTCGGCGGTAGGCGGTGGCAGTAGGCGGTGGCGGTAAGACTGGAGTGGCCGGTTCAAGTCCCATTGCATGCCGCCTTTTCATTTTTTAATGCTCGCCGACGCAACTCGAAAGCGTCCGTTGTTTATATGGTAATTCATGTAAATTTTTATGATGTGTTTCCAGCGCCCGTGTGTGTTATTGGAGAGAAAAAAAGGAGATGGCCATTTTGCCGAGCAATGGCGTTTCGTCGAATTTCTTTGACCGTGTCAGCCAGCGGAATGGTAATTGCACCGAGTGTTTGTACACACACTCTCCATCAGTCCCTAAGGTAGACGTTTATCAATGCTGCCAGACAACGGGGAACTCGGTTCGCTTTAAGTAGCACGCCAGCATCATGATGTCCGATGAACATTGCTTCTCCGGTGGATAAGAAAGCGAAATAAATCAAACGAATCAAGGCTATGCATTTCTTGCAAACAGGTGACATTGTATCGGCTGAGAGTGTTTTTTTTTAACAGTGTGTGCTTCTGGGTCTGGAGATACGGTTGCATGAGATGCTGCAAATATTTAAATTGCTGTTGTGTGTGTGTACGTGTGCGTATGTACGTGTACGTGTGTGTGTGTTCATGTAGTGTAGCAGTTCGCGCACTGCCCTACGAACCCAACGACCCGACTTCGATTCCCACTCTTGGCCAACACCAGTGACGATTATTTGAACCGGTCCTGGGACTCCCCTAGGTCGACTCAGCCTCAAATGAGTACCTGGTGCAATGTGTAACCATCGCCACTGGAGAGACGAAGGCGACCGGGCGTGGTGGTGGCCACTTACCCCCTCGTGTACCGTGCCGGCCTTCATAGGTGCTCCCTCACGGCACATGGCCCCATCTATCTATGAATGGCTAACCGTGGCGGGAGGGGGGGGTCTTATCCCCTGTATGCTTCAGAGAACAAACCCGTGAGCGTGTGAAGCTTGTGCCTCACTTGTTATTTCCACACTGGTCATACCGCTGCTGCTCTGCTGCGTCCATGTGTTTTTTAAACTCTTGAATTTGTTTTTTCACTCCTAGGGCATAAATTGTTGTTATTAAATCCGTCCCCAGCATCGCCGCCACCTTCTCATCTCACCTCTCCCCCCCCCAAGTCATGTGATTAATATGCATGAGAGCGCAGTGAAAACATTCCCAAGGCTTTCTGGTGTACATGGCGCTACAGCGGTTTGTGCAACTCGCGCCGTTAATTCGAACCCGGCGCCCCCCCCCCCCCCCCCCAGATTCCAATTCCCGCTCACGAACAATAACATTGGCAATTATTTTGAAACTGTTCTGGGTCTCCCTTAGATTGACTCAGCTTTAACAAATTTGTGCGGTGTTGTTAACATCACCACCCGCGGAGGCAAAGGCGGCCGGGTGTGGTGATGTCCACCCACTTGTTTTCCGTGCCGGCCTTTATAGGTGCCCGATAACAGCTGTTTCCACAACAGTCAGATGAAGGCTACGCGGGGATCTTCATCTTTGTGGGCACGACGTGAGCACGTCAGCTCCCCCGGCTGCATCAATTGGCGAGTGAATTGTGTGCGGCGCAGGTGGGGAGGATGGAGCCGTGGCCAGCGCGCTGCGCTATGAGCCCAGCGGCCAGAGTTTGATTCCCGTTCACAGCGGACACCAGGGACGATTATCTGAACCGGTCCTGAGCCTCCCCGCATTGACCAGCAATGGTTGAAGTATGGCCAAGCAATCCACGTAACAGGGACGGCATCGGGAGGCCTTCATCCAGCAGTGGATTGACAAAGGGGCTGTGCATGGTAATGAGCTGGAGGCAGGAGAGACGGGAGGAGGTGGCGTGTACTCGTCATGACTTCATGGTGCCAACTGTAATTTAATTAAAGTGGCACACACTTAACAGATTCACATAATTAACAGCAATAGCCCTTCTTTATCGCAGGTAGATAAGAAGACGGGTCATGGCCTAAAACGTCGACAATGTTTTATTTATTTATATTGGTCTGATTTATGGCTACGGCGTTCCTGACGAGTGCGTCGAAGTTTTATTTATTTATTTTGCCAACGCTGATTTGACCGTACAAAACACGATGTGTTTAATCAACCTGAGTGGTTCTGACAGCAGCCATCGTGCAAACGGACAGCACAATCGGCTGAGCACACGTGGAGGGGAGCGGTGGTGGGGGGGGGGTGACACACACGGACGGAATCTCATCGGCGCTGCGAAATACATTTCAAAATTTCATAACGAAAACGCTTTATTAAACGCATTCCTTCAAAGGTTTCAAGGCACTTCGTTAAAACGCTCCGTGGGCGAGCGGGGGAAGCGTGATTGTTCGGATCCGACTCCCAATTTCTCAGCGATCATCGCAGGGAACATATTTTATTCCTTGTGTCGCCACGGTCACTGCCGTTAGGATTTGAACCGTGGAGCTCATGACCGCATGGTTCGAATCCTAACCTCGTCGTTAGGATTTGAACCGTGGAGCTCATGACCCCACGGTTGAGCTATCATTTGGCCACAAATGATAGCTCAACGAATTGGCTTATCACGTGGGAATTTATAGCAGCCAAATACTCTAAACGCATGTTGATTCTAAATGTGGAGGGGAAAAACCGAAGGGTCCGGAGACAAATCCACGTGACCACGGGAAGAATATGCACACTCCACATATACAGGCGTCAGGGTTGGGATCTAACCCAAAATCTCCTGTATACCAGGCGAGGTATTTAATATCTCGCCACCGTGGCGGAGGAAACCCATGCAGAACAGGGGGCTAGAGAGGACATACAAACTCCACACGGAAGGGGCCGGAGGAGGGAATCAAACCCGACAACTCCTTGCTGTGAGGCTCCAGTCTCACCACTGCGCCACCGTATTATTCAAGATACAGTACATTTCGTGACAACTGAAGCCATTCGCTGTGGGCTGCTGCTTCTGCTGCTGTTGTGAACACGGCCTATGCACAATCCGATAACCCCGAGCGCGGTGCCCTGTGCTCCTCGTTCCCAGCCGTAACTGAGATCCTGTGATGCGGGCGCGCACGTTCGCTCGGGTGCCCAATTCCGTGCTCACCCCCCCTGCCTGGGGGGACGGCAGGCTGTCCTCACCCCCACACTCAAGCAGCATCAGCAGCAGAAGCCACCAGGCCGTGGCTCATGTCAAAATGTTCACGCGTGTGTTCGTCGGTGTACAAGGATGTGACCTCTTTCAGATACACAAACTTGCGTGTGTAGGTGCTCGCTAGCAGCACATGTCTCAACAGTGTTGTTGTCTTTGTCTCAGCCCGTACGTGTAGCGGGAGCGTAGCAGTCAGCACGCAGCACTACGAACCCGGCGACCCGAGTTCGATTCCCGCTCACGGGTAACAGCGGTGACGATTATCAGAAACGGTCTTGGGCCTCCACGAGGTAGACTCAGTCTCAAATGAGTACCTGGTGCGGTGTGTGAACATCGCCACTGCGGAATCCAAATCGGTCGGGGGTGGTGCTGGCCATCCGCTTACTCGTGTGCTATGCCGGGCTTCATAGGTGCTCGCCAACAGCACTGTTCCCATAATTATATTGGCCACGTCACGTAAAATCTGGATTGAAAACTCATTTCTTTTTAACTGCTTTTTTGTGTTTGGTTTGTTGGCATTCCCCCGCTCAGCACTTATAAACCTACTCTTTGGTTCTTTCGGTAAAGTCACGTAGAAAGAAAATAAATAAAATAATAGAGTACGACGTTTCTGTGTGTCTATGTTGTGTGTCTCTATCTGTGTGTCTCTGTGTTGTCTCTCTCTGCTTGTGTGTCTGTCTGTGTATCTATGTTGTGTGTCTCTATCTGTGTGTCTTTGTGTTGTCTCTCTCTGCTTGTGTGTCTGTCTGTGTGTCTATGTTGTGTGTCTCTATCTGTGTGTCTCTGTGTTGTCTCTCTCTGCTTGTGTGTCTGTCTGTGTGTCTATGTTGTGTGTCTCTCTCTGTGTCTCTGTGTTGTCTCTCTCTGCTTATGTGTCTGTCTCTGTGTGTCTCCGTGTCTGTGTTTTGTCTCTCTCTCAAATTTAGTTCTACCGGATGACGGTTGCTTGTGTTGCAATCGAAACGTCGTGTCCTATTATTTAATTAATTTTATTTCTATGTGACTTTACCGAAAGAACCAAAGAGTAATTCCTGCAGTCACGAAAGCTTCAAATAAACTTATAAACCTGTTTAGAGGTATATAATACTAATACATGGTTATTGTAGATAGGTGAAACTTTATACTCTGGTGGTATTGCCTTCTGCCGATAATATAATCCTTACTACAAGCCAGCCTAAGGTCACATTTCGGAATATATCAAGTGAGGATTTAAGGCCTTGCTAGAGCCACATGAAATGTTGCCTCATGGCAGTTTGGCCCAGCGCCGTGTTGTTAATCGAATTAAAAGATCGGGGTTTTTTGTGTTGACAGCGTTGTGCGAGCACAATAAACAACATGACCAAAAACAACAACTCGTGTGCTCGCGTTTGTGTCAGCTGTGGCAGGGAATTGAACTCAGGGTAGTCTAGCCCAGCGGTCCCCAACCTTTTTGGCACCAGGGACCGATTTCGTGGAAGACAATTTTTTTCACGGACCGGGGGGGGGGTTCATCCTTGGGTCTTTCTCTCTTTTCAGAGAAGCTCTCCAGCGACGTTTGTTTTTTGACTCATTTTGGCTACTGGGGGTTAGAGCTTGTGGGTTTACCAAAACTGTGACTGAGACAAGTGCGCAGTGTGGGAAAGAGGCGCGGACGGAAGTGGTAAATAATAAAATAATGGGCGGGCCACGCGCGGACTCACCGCTTACCTCCTACTGCTGTGCGGCCCGGTTCCTAACAGGCCGCGGACCGGTACCAGGGGTTGCGGACCCCTGGTCGAGCCCCTGCGTCACCGCCCCGCCCACGAATGTGTAGGGCATCTATAAATATCCAAAACATTTTTGGGTTAGAGCGCATCAATATAAATGTGTCGTTAAACCCGCCACCACCCGACACAGCCAATGAGTAAGGTTTGTCACGTAAACAGAACGTGGCCAATTCGTCACTAGTACAGCAACACCGGTGTGTTGGAGAGCAAATCCACAACATTTACAATCTGAGTACGACGTTTCGCCAGTAATTACAACTGGCATCATCAGGCGACAGCCAGATTGGTGGAGGAGTCCACCTGTTTCGTTCCTTGAATAGAGGCGTAGATGTGATGACGTCACTTGTGAGCCCTATGTCGGTTGGGTTATTCACATGGTAGTCTACGCACATCATGCATGCACATTGTTCGTGTACCTCCTGTCTTTTGCGTGCAATAAAATATCAGTGCCTGTTATTGTTTGCGTATACGTCATCCCCATCGATGTATGATCTGTACAGGCATCCATTTAAACAAGCAGGACTAAGCCTATAGCTATCCGAATGGTTAAAGTCATTTTTATAATAATATGTACTGCTATTTATTTCGCACTAACGACACGAGGTACAACAACAATGTGCATGCATCATGCACGTAGGTTACCATATGAATAACCTAACCTGCAATGGTTACCCATTGTAATTTAAATGCTTTCACTAATCACCCCCCCTCCCCTTCGCACGTGAAGGGCTCACAAGTGACGTCATCACGTCTACGCCTCTATTCAAACAGGATAATTTCTATCTTGATTTGAAGCTTTCGTGACTGCAGGAATCCATACTCTTTGGGTTTTTTCGGTCAAGTCACGTAGGTAGAAATAAAATAAAATAAATCGCGACGTTTCTGGCGCAACACAAGCGTCCGTCATCAGGTGGGACAACCACAGCAAAAAGCAATTGTCACCTGATGATGCCAGTTGTAATTACTGGCGAAACGTCGTACTCAGATTATAAATGTTGTGGATTTGCTCACCAACACACCGGTGTGCTGTACTAGTAACGAATTGGCATGTTCTGTTTACGTGACAGCCCTTACTAGCTGGCTGTGTCGGGTGGTGGCAGGTTTAACGACACATTTATATTTATGCGATCTAACCCAAAAAACCTATGTTATGGATGATATTGCTCGTGAAAGTCTACGTGTTAAATCATCTATCAACATGCCTACGCGTTCAGACGTCATAGATTTTTGTTTTACCTATAGGGCAAATTACACAGCATAATTGGATTGCGACAATAACAAAAAAACTTCAATGGCTTATTTCAACGATGGCAATGATTTGTATTATTCCATCAGTTGGATCGTAATTGCCTGACCTTTGGTGATTTTTTTTCGCTATAAACCCTAACCTCGGTCACGAAAAATTGCAAGCAATTAATAGGGAAGCCACGGGGACAGTTGCATGGGGGAGGGGGATGCGGGGTATTTAAGATTGCGGCGTCCTAATTAGTGCGGCAGCTCCTCTGCAGATTATTGTCCGGCTGCTCCAGTGCGGTTAAGAGCGAGGGTAGCAGCGTTTCACTGACATCTGTTTAATTGCTCCGTTATATCGACTCGTCGCTTCCACATTTTTTTTACACCAAGAAATCGTACGGGGGTGGTCTACGTATCGGCACTGGTTTGTCTTTTTTTTTCTGTTTCGATGGGATTTGCACACCGATTTATACACGAGATAAATCCAGTGCTCGGGACAGGATATCTATCAAAACAGGATCAGTTTCATGGGGATAGGATTAATGGTGGACACGCACGATGAGTGTTCGCGATAGGGAGCAATGATCGAAATTGGATTTCGTGTTAGGGATAGGATTTGTTGTTAGAGATACAGCTCAGTGGATGAGATGCCGGGCCTGGGGAAATCCTCATCCAGCAGTGGAATTTCAAAGTGACGATGTACATCTTAGAGATATGCGCAGTGTTATGAACATTATTCGTTTCAGACAACTTTACAATTTATCCAATAGCCTAAACCATATGTGCTGCTAAGTCCACCGCTTTTTTTACGGATGGCAATACGTTCAGGAGCTGAATCTCATTATCTGTTTGTGTCTCGAATGAGGTATTCATTCTGGACATCCCTGTTGTTCCAATGTCCTCCAGCGTTCTTCTTCCACATCTTTGAAATCTCGCAAGAGCTGCAGCTCAGCTGCAGCTGCCGCTCTTGCGACTAAAACCTCGCCTCTCCGATGGATCGTGGCAGCTGATCTGAGAGACAGCCGCCCGGTTTACCTCGCGCTCACACGGCCGCAAAATGCGACGTAACAATCGGCCTTTGCGGGATGAAGGGGCTAAATCCCGAAACCACACGATCTCTCATTTAAATGTTAATAACGCAGCCCCCCCCAAATCCCCCCCCCCCCCGTCCCACTTTCGCAAAGTCCCAATATCCAGGTGTAATTGAAGCCAGAGAGACAACGCAGTTGTGGTGCCACAGCAGCGAGGCCGTCCGGCAGACTCCGTGGCCGCGACGCCGCCACCTCCGAGCGACGGGGCCCCCACATGAACACACACACATAGAGCCCCCACATGAACACACACACATAGAGCCCCCACATGAACACACACACACATATAGAGCCCCCACATGAACACACACACACATAGAGCCCCCACATGAACACACACACACACATAGAGCCCCCACATGAACACACACACACATAGAGCCCCCACATGAACACACACACATAGAGCCCCCACATGAACACACACACACATAGAGCCCCCACATGAACACACACACACACAGAGCCCACACATGAACACACACACATAGAGCCCCCACATGAACACACACACCCCCACATAGAGCCCCCACATGAACACACACACACACCCCCACATAGAGCCCCCACATGAACACACACACCCCCACATAGAGCCCCCACATGAACACACACACCCCCACATAGAGCCCTAACATGAACACACACACACCCCTACATAGAGCCCCCACATGAACACACACACACATAGAGCCCCCACATGAACCCACACACCCCTACAGAGAGCCCCGAGGGGCGGTCACCTGGCCGACAGGTTTTCACCCAGAAGCCCTCTCATGGGACCAAACTTCACGGTTTCCTGCGAACAGGGAATTGGGCGATCTCCCCCCAGGCTAACTCGCACCACGGCCCCCGTGACTTGGGGTGTACACGTGGTCACGACGGGGCTGCTGAGCCACCGCGGGTAGAAAACACCCACGACACGCACAACACTGGCTGGGAAATCCGAGCCACCTGATTGGCCGGGAAGGCCAGCGGATCAGCGCCGAATTATCTTTGATGTAGGGAACAATAAGAGGCGAGAGAAGGTAGGGATAGGGGAGTCACGTGTTCTTCTCGAGTCAGGGATCGGGGTAGTCACCTTGCCGGCCACTGGATCGTCCGTGAGACGGGTCACAGCGCAGCTCGGCACCGCTCCCAACGAGAACGTCCAGCAGCCTCGCCTCTCCACGGTTTCCCGCACATCCGAGCCGTGAGTACGCAGGGGAGAGCTGGGATTTAGGATAAGATCCTAGGGAGTTTAATTATAAGGGGACGAGGCAGATCGGGTTAGACCATCAGGAGATAGGTTAGACCTGCCCTGCTGACTCCGACTGATTTGGGTGAGTAACTCTGTTGACCGGGGTTCCTGCGTCGTTATACCAAACACAGGGTATACCGTTATATGTGTATTCACCCATGTGTTTGCGCTCGCCCCTGGGTGTTACTCGTGGTTAGCGAGCGGCGGCGGTCTCGTACAGAGGCTCGTGAGGTTACTCATGCGCCCTTGTGTTTAACGTGTGCGTGGGGTAGACGGGCGGCGTGCACGCGAGGTTATCCCCACACGGCCTTTGTTTAGCGTGTGCCCGCGGTGAGCGACGGTGGACTCGCCTGGGTACACGTGGGATTATTCATACAGCTCTTTAAATAATCTCCGAGACAACCCCCCAAGCGGCTACGCGTGTGCGAGTGACGTCCCTGCCCTCTGACCCCCAACCCCCCCAGTCCCGCGCGTGCGATTGGTGTGTCGCCCTACTCCGAATCCCCGCCCCGCAGCCCTTTAAACATTGCCCGCCCTCGTCATTGCCCTCTGACCCCTGACCCCCGGTTCAGCACGTGCGAGTGGTGCGCGGGGTTGTGTGAACGTCGCGTTTGGCTGAGGCAGCCGTGCCTGCGCCAGCCCCGGGCTATGCCCCCGAAACAGGACCCGCGAGGAGGGGAGCCAGGGAGCAGCAGCAGCCCTCCCCACACAGGCGTACGAGATCTACCCTGGTAACACAACAACACCACTAAGTGGCAGTGAACGTCACCACGGAGCTTTGTGCCATGCCAGGTGCATTTTGAGGCCGCGTGAAGTGAGTTGACAAAAATCCCCCCTTATAGCCTGAACTGCTCTGCTCTCAGCTGCTCTGTCAGTCAACTGCTGTGTCAACTGCAGTTAGCGAGCACCTATGAAGACCAGGACGGCACACGAGGGGGTTGTCTCCCTAGTAGGGATGTTTACACACAGCACCAGTTACTCATTTGAGGCTGAGTCGACCTAGGGGAGGCCCAAGACCGATTCAAATACACACATTCAATCCTTCTGTCATCATCCATCCACAATTGTTATCCTAAAGCATGAGCGGGAATCGAACCCGGGTCGCCGGGTTTATAGCGCAGTGCGCTAACCGCTACACTACCGCTCCCCAGGTGACAAGCGCCCACACACACATAACAAAGACACACACATGAAGAAGTGCTATGAAGAAGGGCCATTGCCCGAAACGTCGCTTTGCAAGTATTTATGTTAAGGGAATGTGTATTTTATTAAAGTTTTGCTTGTGCATCGCTGCCATCGCAACAGAATAACCAAATAATTTGTCATAAATACACACACGCACACGTGTTTTGCAAATATATATACACACACACCCACATGCCCACACGTTCACCTAGGACTCTCGTTTAACTGTCAGTTTTCTTGCCACAGCCGGATTCTCCAACACCGCGTTAAGGATCGCGACAGCTCCTGGGTTAATAATTCATGGCGTGAATTGGATGGAAGCAGCCAGTCGATTCAAGCGAGTGCTGAAACGTGCACTCGCCCACATACACACGCGTGTACACCCACATACACACGCGTGCACATACACACAGGCGTGCACACACCCACATACACAGGCGCGCACACCCACATACACAGGCGCGCACACCCACATACACACAGGCGTGTACACACGCACATACACAGGCGTGCACATACACACACATACACAGGCGTGCACACACCCACATACACAGGCGTGTACACACCCACATACACAGGCGTGCACACACCCACATACACAGGCGCGCACACCCACATACACAGGCGTGCACACACCCACATACACAGGCGTGTACACACCCACATACACAGGCGTGCACACATACACAGGCGTGTACACACCCACATACACAGGCGTGTACACACGCACTTACACAGGCGTGCACACACCCACATACACAGGCGTGTACACACCCACATACACAGGCGTGCACACCCACATACACAGGCGTGTACACACGCACATACACAGGCGTGCACACACACACATACACAGGCGTGTACACACATACACAGGCGTGCACACACCCACATACACAGGCGTGCACACCCACATACACAGGCGTGCACACACCCACATACACAGGCGTGCACACACACATACACAGGCGTGCACACCCACATACACAGGCGTGCACACACCCACATACACAGGCGCGCACACCCACATACACAGGCGTGCACACGCACATACACAGGCGTGCACACACCCACATACACAGGCGTACACACCCACATACACAGGCGTGTACACGCACATACACAGGCGTGCACACACCCACATACACAGGCGTGCACACCCACATACACAGGCGTGCACACACACACATACACAGGCGTGTACACACACATACACAGGCGTGCACACACCCATATACACAGGCGTGTACACACACATACACAGGCGTGCACACTCACGTACCAAAGGCAAAGAAGAGAGATGCTCCGAATAGCCATGGAGTGGGGAGGGCAAGTGGCTGTTAGCGAGCACCTATTAAAGCTGCCAAGGTGCACACGTGGGTGCGTTGTGTGGACAGCACCACGCACGGTCGCCTTTGAAATCACGGGACCGGTTCAGATATCACTCGCCACTGACGTGAGCCGTGGCCGGCAATCGGACCTGAAGTGGCTGGGTTCGTAGTAGCGCAGCGCGCAATCCACTGCGCCACCGCTCCCCCACAGCGCCGCGCATGCACACGCGCGCTCACCTGACAGGGGGAGAAAGATAACGATCCCCCAGTAGGGTTTAACACACGGCACACGATGGGGGTGATGTATTTATGTTGAACTTCTTTCACACCGTACGTAGCCAACCGTCCTAATCACATCGCTAGCACCACGCCGGACCGACTTTTTTCTCCCCCAGTGATGACGTTTGGGATCTCTGCACCTTGTACACATTAAAGGCTGAGTTATGGAGGCCAAGGAATGGTTCTGATATTCGTCACCGATGTTAGCCGTGAGCAGGAATCTAACTCGGGTTGCCAGCTTCGTAGCACAGCGCACTACCACTCCACATACATTTGCCCAAGCGACACACATGCAACTACCAACATATGCATGAGCCACTCCCAGGTAGCACTCATACAAACACAAAGATTCCCCCTATAGCCTCAACAGACCTTTGTGGCAAGTACTGTGAGCGAGCACTTATGAAGGCCGGCACGGCGCACGAGGGAGGTTGGTGACCATCACCACGCACAGCCGCCTTTGTCTCCTTCATCTCGATGTGTACACACCGGACCGGGTACTCATTTGAGGCTGAATTCGATCTAGGGGAGGCCCAGGACCGATTCAGATACACACACACACATACAGATACACCACCTGCTTCTACAGGCAGAATACAGACAGATGTCCACACAGACGACTTGCGCCGCTGAAGTGGAGCAATGGACAGCATCGAGAGGGGCAGTGCTCCTCATTGCAAGGCCCTTGGGCCATTGGCAGTCCCTGGTGGCCTTTAGTAAGGCCCCCCCCCCATGACGTTCAGCCCCCCGACAGTACACAAGTGGTGAAAACACTCCCCATCATCATCATCGTGCTGCTGTCAAACCCCCAATGGTTTTAAAAGCTCGGCGGCCGTCACACTGATGATGTCTTATCGGCGAAAGTGCCCCCCCCCCACTCTGAAAATGTAGCGAAGAACACTGCTGTCTACACGGTGTGCAGATGCCGGGTGAATTCGTGGATTGTTGAATTGCACGACTGTCAAAGGTGGTTGCGGCTTGGGGAGGCTTTCATCGAGCAGTGGATTAATCATGGCTGGTGATGACAGAAGTATCCACAGACACATACCTGTCAGAGCCTAATTAGAACGCACACACACAAGCATTATACGTATATTTACATACCGTGTACACACACACACTAACTTCTCAGACCCGTGCTCGCTCGAGGTCACTGCGGGTAATTATGCGATGAGATTTGCATTGGGGCGTTTGAAGATATCACGAAACCAACGGTTTGGAAGATGCGGAGAGGAGGAGGCGATGGCGGATGTGTGTGTGTGTGTGAGTTGCTGCAAGGATGGGTGGGTGAATGAATGAATGAGTGATGGGGTGGGGTGAGTGAGTGAGTGGGTGCGTGTGTGTTGGTGGGTGAGTTGCAGCCCCTCCAGCCACTCATTGATGTGCTCCCAAGGTTCAATTGCCCCCTGCGACCCCAGTACGACTCCACTCCGCACGGCGCCACTCACAGCCTTGACGTAGTGCGCGGCCAAGTGACTGCAGCTCCGAGCGAGTGAGCGTCACTGGCAGTGGTGGTGGTGCTGGCCAATTTGTGGGCCCTAAAGCAGGGACCTTCCCCCCACCCCCCTCTTAAATCCTAACATCCTAGTGAGATGATAGAAGAGATATAGACACGAGATTTTGTGAGATGAGAGACATGAACATAAACAAATATGGATGGATGTATCTTTTACTTTTTTTCGCACCGCGCATCGCCAACCGTGCTAATCGGAGGCGCTGCGAAGGGAACAACAACGGTATGTCGTTCGATGTGACGATAGAGATACAGACCAGACAAAGTTGAGATAGGTTAGTTGAGCACGTGTATATGTAGACATAAATAGAGATGTAGTGAGGTGAGAGATGAATAGGTGTTTTACGTTAATTATCTCAAGTTTATTAATCTAAGCTAATTTTACGTTTTTGTGGCGCCTTCGCTCAATGCGCTTGAAAGAGTAAGAAACGGTGCCAAAATAGAATTAATTAAATTGGCAGGGAGGTGAATTCTGAGCCGATATTTGATGAACCAATATTTTGTTCTCATGAGACCCCCCCCCCCTCCCCTTGTATCCTATGGGGTGCCCTCAGCTTGTGCCTCGCGCCGCAACTGAACACGGGAGCTGGCTACGTTGTTACATTGAAGTCCTTCATCTATTTCAATACATCGTTATAGTATTTCACTCATTGTTTAGACAGCCAGCCTCAGGCCCTGAGCACAACAGAATGTAAACAGAGTGCAGGTGGTGCAATACAACATTATTTTTGGAATTGTTTCCTATCGTCTCCGTTCCAAGATTCTCATTAGCCGTGGCTCAATCCGTAAACATGTTCCAACTCGTAACGATTACAACCATCAATCCTGAATATTGTTACTGGGCCCTTTTGGGTATACGCTCAACAACAACAACAAAAGCCCAACAAAGGCCTGCAACTTTAAATCACGCATTATGTGCCAGACCAGGAGCAACAGAAGCACAAATGGGTTAAGCTGCACTTGAGAAGTCTGTGTGTTTGCAAACACCCACCCAGAGGGGAAAAAACGAATAATAGGGAGTAAAAAAAACCCTCCCTGAGTGAAAGATTCAAATATCGGGCGACTGGTGTGCAAGAAAGCTGTGGCGATGTCTCGTGAAATGTGATGCTGGCCACCCGCGTCACGGAGTCTTGTACTCGGGGTCGCTTCCCGTCTCCCGAGGCTTCGTGTCGCTGTGGAGCACTGGACGTGACGGACTTTTTCAGAATCAGAATATTTATTTATACTGGAGGAATCCGATGAGCTGTAAAGCTCTTTTTTAACACAGATGTCCAGAAGGGGCACGGGGTCAGAGCGTTGCAACAACAAGGAAAGATAAACGAATCAATAAAAAATGTATACAAATAAAACTAAACCATTTGTTTTAATATTACCACGTAAGGCTCACTGAGCTATAAGATAATTTTTCGGAACCGACCTGGCCACAAATGATAGCTCAACGAAGTGACTTATCACGTGGACATTTAGAGCAGAAAAATACTCTCAGATAATTTGTCTGTCATTCCTCACCTCGCACATCCTTGGTGCAATGTGAATTGGCGTGGTTTGGCCGTCCACAAGATAGGCTCAGCCTAAAATGACGAGTCCAGCCCTGGTGTGCTGTAGTCAGTCGCCTGGGGTGACAAATGAGACCGTGTGTGTGTGTACTAGTATTGACCTCCACGAACTGAGTCCGATTCCAGCTCAAAGCCAACACCAGTGACGATTATTTGAACCGGTCCTGAGCCTTCCCTAGGTCGACTCAGCATCAAATGAGTACCTGGTGCGGTGTGTAAACATCGCCACTCGGGAGACAAAGGCGGCCGGGTGTGGTGCTCTCTCTCTCTCCACCCACCCCCCTCGTGTACCGTACCGGCCTTGATAGGTGCTCGCTAACAGCACTTTCCCCCAACAGTCTGTTAAGGTTACACACGGGGGATCTTTGACCTTGTTTTTGCATTCACCTAATAACCTTCTTGCGTACTCCCGTGCCGGTCTTAATAGGTGCTCGCTAATGGTGCTCACCCTGGGCTGCCTGTGAAGCAAAGCACGTAGCATGTGTCTGTGTGTGCTGTCAGCCGACCCGTCTCGTGTGACATCGCGAATGCACGGCACGCTTGTGATTATGGGTTGAGCGTTCAAGAGAGAGAGAGGTGGGGGAGGTGGGAGCGAGAGCGTGATCGTGACAAGGGGTGTAATTTCGCTGCCACCAGGGTCGCTCCTGTACAATCTTAAGTGTGAGAGAAAACTTGGGGAGCAATTATACTCATAGAATGGTTCAATTAAATTCAACTTCCTTCATTTTAAACCAGGTAAGGAGCGGGTGGGTGGCGTCGGTTTGAGCTCTGTGCTCAGGAGCACCCGGTAACCTGAGTTCGATTCCCAGCCATGGCTATAGCTGACATCAGTGGCGATTGGTGTTTTTATTCCAGCTGCAACAGTCCAGGAACAAAAGTTCCCAGGGAATTATTTTCAGAATCAGAATACTTATTCATGCTGGAGGAATCCGATGAGCTATAAAGCTGTCCAGATTTTGGCCACGTGCGCATCCATCGCAACCCATTTTGTCCTTGCGACACAACATGGGAAGACATTCATCGCGTATAAATATTCAATTATTGTCTGAAAACATTAAATAATAGAGTACGACGTTTCGATTGCAACACAAGCAACCGTTATCAGGTAGAACTAATTTTGAGAGAGAGACGAAATACAGACACGGAGACACACAGACAGACACACAAACAGAGAGAGAGACAACACAGACACACAGATAGAGACACACAACATAGACACACAGAGACCCAATGCCTCTGTGTCGAGGCCTTAAATAGAGAGGGGGGAGGGGGTTGAGTAATTCCTGCAGTCACGAAAGCTTAAAATCAAGTCTGAAAAAAATGTTAATGCATGTAGGACTGCAAAGCTTGGGCAATTGTTGGTAACGCCGACTCACCACCTGGCTGGCTGCCTTCCAGCTTTGTCTGCGGGTCCTCGGTGATTGTGAGATGCTATGTGCTATGTAAAAATAAACATTATTACTATCCAGCAGTGGAGTGACAAAGAACCGTCAATTGCAAAATTTCTGTGACTGATATCAAGCAGTTTGACACGTAGGCTTTAAAATGTGTCGTTAAACCCGCCACCACCCGACACAGCCAATTAGTTAGGGTAGTCACGTCGACAAAACATGGCAATTCGTTACTAGTACAGCAGACCGGTGTGTTGGAGAGTAACGAATTGCCATGTTTTGTTTACGTGAGAAACGTTATTAATTTTCAGGTGGTGGCGGGGTTAATGGCACATTTATATTTATGCGATCTAACCCAGAAACAAAAACCCTTTACGATGTCAAGCATCTGACAGAAAGTGTCACAAGGGGCAACATAATTGAGGCCGAGGCGTTTTCAAGCTCAGAATTCAACAGCAGACGCGTTCGAAAGCACGCCACAGCGAGGGACGAGGAAAGAGCTGAACAGAGTGAACGTGGATGGACGTGGGTAGTGGGGGGGGTCAGCTGCCACCCTCTATGCAGAATCAGAATATTTATTTATACTGGAGGAATCCGATGAGCTATGAAGCTCTCTTTTTTCACAGATGTCCAGTAATTAATTACCGTCGAAACGTCGTGCTCGAATTGTAAATGTTGTGGGTTTACTCTCCAACACACCGGCGTGCTGAACTAATAACGAATTGGCACGTTTTGTTTACGTGACAACCCGTACTAATTGGCTGTGTCGGGTGGTGGTGGATTTAACGACACATTTATATTTACGCAATCTAACACCTAAAAAAACCCTCTGTTTCGGATAATATAGGTCGCGAAAGCCTACTACGTGTTAAACAGATGTCCTGTAGTTCACTGCAGACACATTTCGCAACTGTGAAACAAACACGAACGGAGATAATTCCGGGGATGGGGGTGGAACAAATCGCGGTCGCACCATCTGTCACCAGACACCACACACCGCACACAACACACCGCACACCGTATACAGCACACCGCACACCACACACCGCACTCCACACGCTGCACACCGCACTCCGCACTCCACACACCACACTCCGCACACCACACACCACACACCACACTCCACACTCCACACTCCACACACCACACTCCACACTCCGCACTCCACACACCACACACCACACACCACACTCCACACACCGCACTCCGCACACCGCACACTGCGTCCTCTTCGAGCGTGCGGGGTATGCGGCCGCGGCGTAGCGGTGGTTTAGCGCACTGCACAACGAACCCCACCGCCCCAGGAGCTAAATTTCACGGCTAACATCAGTGGCGATTATTTGAACCAGTCCTGTGCCTTACCATAAATGAGGTCGACCCTGCCTTATATGACTCGACTCAGCACTGCTACGACTTATAGAGTGCTGTCTGTTGCTGTCTGTTTGACGTTTCGGGCCTGTGACTCAGCAACCGTACTATATATACTGTGTGTGAATACCTGGTGCGGTGTGTAAAACATCACCGCTTGGGGAGCAATATGGAGCCAGGCGTGGTGCTGACCACAGCACGTGGCAGCCGGCCTTCATAGGTGATCCCCTGATTTAAAGCTTTCGTGACTGCAGGGATTCATATTCTTGGTTATTTCGGTAAAGTCACCACGTAGAAGGGAAACAATAAAATAATACAAAATATATAAAACAATTGTTTTATATTTTTATTATTTTATTTAAAAAACAATTGCTTTATATTTTTATTATTTTATTGTTAAGATATAAAACAATTGTTTTATATTTTTTTATTATTTTATTGTTTCCCTTCTACGTGGTGACTTTACCGAAAGAACCAAGAATATAGGTGATCCCCTATAACAACACTTGTCCCGACGGTCTATGCGAGACTGCACGGGGGATCTTTGGCTGTTGCGTGTGTGTATAATGTAAAGCATGAATCCGACGTGATGCGCCGTGTAATTGCGAGGACACGAGCGCCGCTCTCTCAAGCTCTTCGGTAAAGTGGGGGGTGGGTGGGGGGCGGGTTGCGGAGGAGGGAGGGGGACCTCGATGTGATTAGAATTCAGGGCAAAAGCTCGAGTCTCGGGTACAAGGGCTGAGTTAGTGATGTTTGCCAATTAATCATCGAGCTCTGGGCTGTATAATCTGAGCAGCTGCTACTGTTGCTGCGATTGCCGCTGCTGTTGTTGCTGCTGCTGCTGCTCTTGTTGTTATTCTAATAAAGTTGCCTTTAGTTGGGACCATACATCATAGCGTTCGTTTGTGTACGGATGCGAGCCCAAAAGCAGAACATGGCATTAAGCGCTGTAGTGGCGGAGTATAATGCAATGCAATATCGGTTCCAATCTCTGGGCCGATGGGACGTGTAGATTACCCTTCGATCGAGACGCGGAGCAAGGCCAATTTGTTGCGTTATTGTATTACCCTGGTGCTTCACATGTGGCATGTGTGTGTGTTGTATTTACGTATGTATGTTGAACTTCTTTTGCACCGTACGTAGCCAACCGTACTAATAATGTGGTGTGACTGGCATGTGGCCTGACTCAAGCCTGCTGAGCTTCCGAGATCTCAAGCGACTCGGTTTGCATTGCGGGTGATTAGGTAACAGGCAAAACAATATAATTTCTAGATGAAGATTTAAACATTATTTGGTGATGCTGCTGGTACTGCTGCGTTGGCAGTGGTGCACACGCACAATGGACTACAACAACACTCAACTGATTCGTCCACAGCACTTGAGCCTTGAAAAGAAAACGTATATAATCGGTGACGTTTCGGAATGGCCCTTATTTACATCGCACAGAGATAGGTCAGAGAGGCAAAGGGAAGAGTAGAAAATGGGCTTTTGAAGCAGATGATTTAATCAGAGGTGATGGTGGTGCATACCTGTCAAGAGAAGCTTTGGAGGCAGAAAGGGGGTTGGTGGATCACGAAAGGGATTACCTTGCGTGTGCTGAGAGAGTTCCAAATCTACCGATGAGTTGTGCGGCCGGCGCCGCCAGGGAACGACAGCAGAGCGAGTGTGTTTTATGAGCCTGTCTGTGCGGACCGTTGACTTCGATGGTTTCATATTATAATAATTATTTTCTGAAAGAAAAAAAAACGGGGAAGATGAAAAGTGAAAATTGCGAGGGGGTCTGGAGGTGGGGCATTCTCGGGATGGCACTGAAAGGGAACTGGGGACACAGGGTCAGCGAGCAAATGCGAATTGAAGGAGGCAACATTCGAACATTGCGCCAAGAGGACAAGTTGGAACAGCGTTGATTCGAGAAGACACACAGCTTAGAGATGTCACAGTGACTGCTAAGAGGAGTAAGCGGGCCTCGGGGCGGGACGCGTCACTCGAAGGGATGATGACGACGATGACGATGGTCGAGACTAACGGCGGACAGGCAAGCTAAGTCGAGAACGCGTCCTGCCCCAGAGGACGTTCACCGCAGAGGGAAACGGAGCAGCGAGATCAACCCGTGCGCCGGCAGCTCGACAGATCCTTGCGGTAGGCCATCATCCAGCAGTGGATAGGTCATGGCCGATAATCATTATGAATTTAACAACAACAGTTGTTAAAATAGTCATAGTGAAACAAAGCGATGTTTCACGAGATGTGGCCTCTAAGGTGCTACGACATCGGTTACCACCCCTCTCCGACGTGAATCGTGGCCGGGTTCGTATCGCAGTGCCGCTAACCACTGTCCCACCGCTCCAAAAGCAAACATGCCCTCCCACCCACCGCCCTAGTGTGCCGTGCCGGCCTTCAAACGTGCTCGCGAACAACACTTGCCCTAACAGTCTATTGAGGCTATATGGGGGGAGCAGTGTCTTCGTGTGCATACTTGAAATGTGTGTGTTGTAAGCGCACGGGCAATACACAAAGACAGAGATCACCCGTATAGCCTTCAACAGAATCTTGGGGCGAGTGCTGTCAGCGTGCACCGATTTGAATGAAGCCCAACACGCCACACCACGCCCTGCGGCAAGATACCACACCAGCAACTCATTCGAGGCTGAGTCAACCTAGGGGATGGCCACGACCGCGTAAATCACCAGGAATCGATATCGTTAGCCTAAACACAGTTGGACACTCACGCTGTTAGAAAATCGAAGCTGTCTGGCTCTGCGTAATGGCCCGCGAATGATGCAAGTGGGACCTCGCCTCTCGTTACTGGGAGCTGTTGACTTCATTGCAGCTTATACAGACCGTTAGGCTAGGCTGTAAATAAATATATATATACAGTATGTGAGTGCGTGTGCTGTGGGGAGCGGTAGTGTAGCGGTTAGCGCGCTGCGCTACGAACCTGGCCACCCGAGTTCGATTCCTGTTCACGGCCAACATCAGTGACAATTATTTGAACTGGTCCTGAGCATCCCCTAGGTCGATTCAGCCTCAAATGTGCACCTGGTGTGGTGTGTAAACATCACCATTGGGGAGACAAAGACGGTCGGGCGTGGTGCTGGCCACCCACCCCCTCGTGTACCCTTCCGGTCTTCATAGGTGCTTGCTAACAGCACTTGCCCCCAATAGTCTGTTCAGGCTATATGGGGGATCTTTGTCTTTTTTTGTGCGCCTAATATTTATCTCAAGCCAAATCGGCAGATTTCCGAAAAATAGTCTTGGGACTCAGTGAGGCCATCCTTATTAAGCGAGCGTTATAATAATCATTATGATGTGAATACGTAACGTTGTGCTCATTTTGCCCGTCTCCCACCGCATTGCGTCGGTCCGATAAGTTCACGTTTTAGCATATCAAACGCATATTATTTACACGTCATTTGCATTAAAAACACACACACAGTCACGTGCCATCGTTTCATTGCACACATCTATCGTTTGGGCCAACCCTCTAGCATATATGTGTGTGACAGAGTGAGAGATTGTAACAGGAGGGTGTGGAGCTGTTTGGACTTGCCGATGACCGGTACCAGCGGTGTCAGGGTCGGCCTCTATGGAGGAGGCTCGTGAAGGACGCTGCCGCTGCTGCGGGGCAGTCGGAGGCAGTGGGCCCCATCCAACAACAACGGAGGGCAGAGGAGCGATACTCACAACAACGTGCAGAGCGCCGGGCGGGGAAATAGAGCAAGTTGGCACAGTATGGGGTACATCTGGTGTGCATCTACCAGTCGTCTCAGTCAGCCAGCCCATGGCACCCGAGTCTGTCCCGAGACCTCCTGTCGGCAGTGAGTCTTCGGCACTCCACGTGGCCTCAAAGTGCACCTGGCCTGGCACAGGCGCCGTGGTGACGTCACCGTCACTGAGTGGCGAATGGCCGGGTGTATTGGTATTGATTGTAACATGTGTGTACAATTGTATGCACTGTGAACCCGACGACTTGAGTTTGATTCCCGCTCACGGCCAACACCGGTGACGATTATCTGAATCAGTTCTTGGGTCTCCACTATTAGGTCGACGCAGCCTCTGATGAAGTACCTGGAGCGGTGTGTAAACGTCAGCACTGGGGAAACAAAGGCGGTCGGACGGGGTGCCGGTCACTAACCTACTCGTGTGCTGTGCCGGCCTTCATGAGCACTCGCGAACAGCACTTGCCTCAACAATTAAAGGCTATGGGGGGGTGATCTTTGTGTACGCGTGTGTAATTTAAACTATGCTGTGCGTGTTTGTGCCTGCGAGAGTATGTGTGTCAAGGCCGTAGCCATGGAGTCAACATTGGGAGGGACCAAATCTTCCAGGGGGTCTAGGGGTCCTCCCCCAGAAAAAAAATCTAAATTTGAAAACTCATCTCCTGCCTAAAATATAAAAAAAATTCACGAACACATGGGATGGACTTTTTTTTTTTACAATAATGTCTAAGAGTATTATATTACATTGCTCTGTTTTTTTTTCCTTTTTGACCTTTTCTTGCTTCATTGTATGTAATGGCATAGATTAGGGATTAATAAAGTACAACCATAACCACAACCATATAAACATAAATCTATCTTATAACAATATATCCCGCCCAATATTTGAATATTGGGGGGGGGATGTTTCGTAATTATAATATATTAATTATAATATATATTGGGGGGGGGGATGTGTCCCCCCCCCCAATATATATTATATATATTATATATTGGGGGGGGGGATGTGTCCCCCCCCCATATATATTATAATTACGGCCTTGATGTGTGTGTGTGTATGTTTCTGTCTATGTCCGTGTAAAGTGTTCAAGCTGGCCATTGTGCGTTCCGAATAGAAACACCCCGTTCTGCTTGGCCCGGTGAAAGAGTCAGGTCGACGAACGGTGAACTCTCTCGCACTCACGCACCCCACATCTCTCACCTTCGCACTCTCGCGCTGTCTCACTGGATCTCATTAGGAGCAGTTCGTGGTACAACGTCTGGAGAGAGAGAACATTGAGATTCACCAGCCCCACCGAATGTTCCAAGCAAAATTACTTTTTATATATATAAAAAAACACAAGTCATCCACGAGTCGGTGTATTTCGGCATGCGATGATTTGCAATACATTGATAATAATACTCTTTGGTTCTTTCGGTAAAGTCACGTAGGTATAAAATAAAATAAATCACGACGTTTCGGGCGCAACACAAGCGTCCATCATCAGGTGGGAAAGCATGATCTGCTGCTGAGACAGACTATTTTAAAAGGTTTGAAATGGGTGTAGCTCTCTACAAGAGCGAGCGATTCAGGTGCGGCAGCGGCAGCGCAATGTTACGAGTTGACATTATTATCAATGTCAACATTATTATCAATGTCAACATTATTATCAATGTCAACATTATTATCAATGTCAACATTATTATCAATGTCAACTCGTAACACTGCCGCTGCCGCTGCGCCACGGGAATCGCTCGCTCTCGTAGAGAGAGGACAACTCAGAGGCGCCACGAGGAGGACGTACATACGAGCTGGAAGGCAGCAAGCAGCAGCAGCAGCTACGCGGTGAGCTACCGACAACAATTGCCCACGCTCTGCGGTCCTCTATTTATAAAGGTGTTATCAGCAGGAGGAAACCCACACGTGCTGGGGGCCCACACTCTATCCCATACAGACTTTATCCAGCAGTGGATTGATCTAGGTGTATAAATTGTACTATTGTTGTTTCATAGTTATCATTATCACCAATAATTTCATTATTTGTTTTTATATAGATACTGTATGTAAATATGACACTAATCTTGAGTGAGGTAACTGTGTCTGAAACCATGCATCATATACAGTGAAGGAAAAAAGTATTTTATCCCCTGCTGATTTTGTACGTTTGCCCACTGACAAAGAATGATCAGTCTATAATTTTAAGGGTAGGTTTATTTGAACAGTGAGAGACAGAATAACAACAACAAAAATCCAGAAAAACGCATGTCAAAAATGTTATAAATTCATTTGCATTTTAATGAGGGAAATAAGTTTTTGACCCCCTCTCAATCAGAAAGATTTCTGGCTCCCAGGTGTATTTTATACAGGTAACGAGCTGAGATTAGAAGCACACTCTTAAAGGGAGTGCTCCTAATCTCAGCTTGTTACCTGTATAAAATACACCTGTCCACAGAAGCAATCAATCAATCAATCAGATTCCAAACTTTCCACCATGGCCAAGACCAAAGAACTCTCCAAGGATGTCAGGGACAAGATTGTAGACCTACACAAGGCTGGAATGGGCTACAAGACCATTGCCAAGCAGCTTGGTGAGAAGGTGACAACAGTTGGTGCGATTATTCGCAAATGCAAGAAACACAAAAGAACTGCCAATCTCCCTCGGCCTGGGGCTCTATGCAAGATCTCACCTCGTGGAATTGCAATGATCATGAGAACGGTGACGAATCAGCCCAGAACTACACGGGAGGATCTTGTCAATGATCTCAAGGCAGCTGGGACCATAGTCACGAAGAAAACAATTGGTAACACACTACGCCGTGAAGGACTGAAATCCTGCAGCGCCCGCAAGGTTCTCCTGCTCAAGAAAGCACATATACATGCACGTCTGAAGTTTGCCAATGAACATCTGAATGATTCAGAGGACAACTGGGTGAAAGTGTTATGGTCAGGTGAGACCAAAATGTAGCTCTTTGGCATCAACTCAACTCGCCGTGTTTGGAGGAGGAAGAATGCTGCCTATGACCCCAAGAACACCATCCCCACCGTCAAACATGGAGGTGGAAACATTATGCTTTGGGGGTGTTTTTCTGCTAAGGGACAGGACAACTTCATCGCATCAAAGGAACGATGGACGGGGCCATGTACCGTCAAATCTTGGGTGAGAACCTCCTTCCCTCAGCCAGTTAATTGAAAATGGGTCGTGGATGGGTATTCCAGCATGACAATGGCCCAAAACACACGGCCAAGGCAACAAAGGAGTGGGTCAAGAAGAAGCACATAAAGGTCCTGGAGTAGCCTAGCCAGTCTCCAGACCTTAATCCCATTGAAAATCTGTGGAGGGAGCTGAAGGTTCGAGTTGCCAAACGTCAGCCTCGAAACCTTAATGACTTGGAGAAGATCTGCAAAGAGGAGTGGGACAAAATCCCTCCTGAGATGTGTGCAAACCTGGTGGCCAACTACAAGAAACGTCTGACCTCTGTGATTGCCAACCAGGGGTTTGCCACCAAGTACTAAGTCACGTTTTGCAGAGGGGTCAAATACTTATTTCCCTCATTAAAATGCAAATCAATTTATAACATTTTTGACATGCGTTTTTCTGGATTTTGTTGTTGTTATTCTGTCTCTCACTGTTCAAATAAACCTACCATTAAAATTATAGACTGGTCATTTCTTTGTCAGTGGGCAAACGTACAAAATCAGCAGGGGATCAACTACTTTTTTTCCCTCACTGTTCTATTAATTTTCCCAACTCATGACGAGAATATACAGCACGCATTTTAACAAGCAGGCAAGCCAACTGCAAACCCGGGGAATTCTGATATTAGACAGAAACCCTGAGCTGTGAGACTGTGTGCAGGGGAAATTGATTTTGTCATAAACGTTGGCATTTTACGGAACAAAATGTTATTTACCAGCATCCTTCAATTATATTACACTGGCACGTTGAGTCGAATAATCCGCTCGTGGACGTCCTGATGATATTGCAGAGAAAGAAATCACGATTTATACGTACCGTGAGCGCCAGTGTATTAGTGTTAATATGCACATTTAGTCCTGGATGTGTGCAATCATTCTATTCTTGAGTGTGATGGCAATTTGCTCGGGATCTACAATGAATGCCAATGTCGAGCTCTGCTAGCCACGAGAGGGCTTCATTAGAGAGAGTTGGTGTCGTGTTGCTATTCCTCCGTTGAAGGAGCACAAACCGCAGTGGTTTAGTGGGATAATAACACCGGGCTGCAAAAAAGTTTAATTCCAAGCACGTTGCTGTATCCGCAGAGGCAAGTGATAATCACCATTTACCCATGATCAAATTCACTGCTGGATGGAGGCCTTCCCAAATACGTCGCTATCTCTCACGGTGTTTATTTTTGTTTGTTCGTATCGTGATGTAACGATCCGTCCAGCACCAAAGCGCGAGCCGATTTCATCGCTCCATCTCTCCCCGATTGAGCGTCCACTCGAACGCGTTCCGTTCCTTGGCTGCCAGGCCTCCTCTGGCCATGACGTGTCCCCGCCTGCAGGCCGCTCGACTTTGGTTCGCAGTTTTAACGATGTGTTCAACTCGCGTGCGCATTGAAAATTACGCACGTGCAGAGGTGTCTTCAACAGCAAACCAAATGGAATTTCCCAGCATTCCTGCGCGTGTCAATGTGACACCGACGTTCTGGCGCACGTGCTACCACACAGACACGTGACCGATCGCCTGCTTTATGTTTTTTTGCTTCCTTTAATCAGATTTATTGACGAAAGAAAAAACGGAACAAAAGATGAAAAGTGGGCAAAGAAGCGTGGAGAGGCGCGCCCTTGGGACTTGCACTTCGAGACAGGAAGAGGAGCACGTGGATTTTATGCATGCATGTTGAACAAAACAAAAACTCACAATGCATATTATCCTCGCATTTTATTGCAAAAAATAGCAGATTACTTCGAGTGCTCCGAGTACGGAGATGATTATGAGAAGTGCAGGAAAATGACAGCTCTCTTATTTTCAATTGCAGAGCAATAAGTCATCGGACTCGCGATGATGATTATTAGTGAACACTGTATTTATGTATGTTGAACTTCTTTCGCACCGTACGTATCCAACCGTGCTAATCGGATGACGTTCGCCCTGGAGACGGAGCGTCGAAATCAATCACTTCGTGTTCTACCGTCGTGGGGGAGGAAAAAAAATGAAACTTGCTTGCATGTTCGTGAGGTGCGAATCTAAAGCAGTGGGACGGCGAGGTAGGTTATTGACCTGCCTGTGGGAGGCTTTGAGTGCTGACTGTCCACGAGCGTTTTCCGTGGGTTTACCACCAGGCCCAAATAAATAAATTGAGAGCAACAACAACAAAAAAAATCGATATTTGCCGTGATATGTTGTGAGTGTGTGTCTGCGTGCGTGCGTGTTCGCGCGCTTGTCTTTGTGCGAGGGAATGCGCGGGTGTGTTTGCTAACAGCACTTGTCCCAATAGTCGGTGTGGGCTATACGGGGGATTTTTACGTCTTTGTGTGCGCAGCCGGTAGGGTTGCGGTTGGCGCGCTGCGCTTCGAAACCCGGCGACCCGAGTTCGAGTCCCCCTCACGGCCAATAGCAGTGGCGATTATCTGAACCGGTTCTGGGCCTCCCCTCGGTCGACTCAGCCTCAATTGAGTAGCTGGTGCGGGATGTAAACGTCCCCCCTCGTGTGCCGCGCCGGCCTTCATAGGTGCTCGCTAACAGCACTTGGCCCAACAGTCTGCTAAAGGCTATACGGGGGTTCTTTGTTTGTTGTTGTTGGTAGACGTTGCGTGAGCTTGTGAAGGAATGGGCGCATCCCGCGCCAAAGCAAAAAAAATGAAAACACTCCATTCTCCCACTAGTACCCTCGGGACCTCCGCTCGATCGATGTTTCCCCTCCAAAGAAGAAGATGAAGGAGATCGCACAGGTGCAGACCAGCGGATTAGCAACGGTTGGCTACGTACGGTGCGATAGACTTTCGACATACATAACATCCCCGCTTCCTTTCCTTTGAACTGCTTCTTGCGATTGTTTTTTTCGTCCTTCGCCCGCACCTCCCACACGTCCGATCGGCACGGTTGGTTACGTACGGTGCGAAAGAAGTTCAACAACATATGAACATTCACTTCGCGTGTGCGTGCATGGACGTGGGACCGATTTGGTTTTGCGTTCAGCGCTAGATACTTTGAAAAAAAAAACGCCCCACTCCTGCTCTTAATAACACCGCTTGCCACCAAATAATTAATCAGACAGTTTGCGTTGAGGGGGTAAAAAATTCCCCCCCTCTCTCTCCCCAACAACAGCAACAGTTTACATCGATAATGCGCCCATAACCTCACAGCGACAGGGGACGCGGCCGCCGAGGGTGGCGCGTTCGCCCCCTTGCTGCAGAGGTTCACGGTTCGGGTCGCGGTGGCCGCCCCGATTAATTCTGCGGGCGTTATAACCGCCTGCTTGCACATTGGGCGTTAAAGAACCCGTGGCGTCAATCGTTGTCACATTTCAAATATTACCCGCAAATGATTCGGCAGTGATTTAGGAGTATTGCTAACCACCGCACCCTCCATACTGCCAATAAACGCGCGAGACATTGTGAGACCCAAAGGAGGGAATGGAAGCTACCGAGCAAGGAATGTTCAAGTTTCACGTTCGTGTCCTTTTCACCACGCAGGCAAGACCTCCACGAGACTCGCATGATAGTCCCATTTGCAAGAGTCACTTGGACTACACAAACTGACAAAAGCGAAACAAAATGTTTAAATGACAACTGTGTCTATCACACGGGGACTACAAATGTTGCCAAAGCATGATTCCGCGTAGCAGCAAATCGACTCGCGCTACCATAACCGAGCAACAGAAACATTAAACGCGAAATAGATGTCTAGTGCGATAATAGGGTTATCCCCTTTTTTCTGGCAACAAAACAGGTGTTTAGATGTTAAAACACCAAACTGAAACCTTTTACAAGGAATCATGCCTGCATTAAGCACAATGCTTGTGGTCAAAATGCAAACAAAAAACACACTCTGATACTATATGCATTGTCTTTGAAACTGATTGGTCCACTCCAGAGACAGCTTTCTTTTGAGCCTCGTCTCAAACGGTGTTAGACCAGAGGATGCCAAAAGGCGAACAGCCCAAAGACAACGCACGATCAGAGTAATGAGAGCTGGGGGTGAGCAGCTCCATCATGGGACCTCCTTTGCCAGTACCAAAATATGATAATAGGGTTTTCCCCTTTTTTTCTGGCAACAAAACAGGTGTTAAAAAAAGGTTTCAATTTGGTGTTTTAACATCTTAACACCTGTTTAAGACGGATGTGATAAACCATTTCGGGTCTTAATTGATTGTTCACGCTTACGGTGGCTTTCAGACCGCATCCATTATTTTCGTCTCCCTTCTCTTTTCCGAACATAGATGGACTCGTCCATCTGAACAAACTGCCGAATCGCTCTCCGTGGTGCTAACGTTTAAAAAAAAACGCTACTTTTTCAAATGTTCTTGCTGTGGTTTTCACACCTGATGATGATTGCTTGTGTTGCAGTCGAAACGTCGTGAGAATTTTATTGTTTTATATATTTTTTATTTATTATGTTATTGTTTCCCTTCTACGTGGTGACTTTACCGAAAGAACCAAGAATATAGACGGGGGTCTGTGACCGATGCGAATGCGAGAAGGCAAGGTGCTAAAACAGGGTGCCCAAAGCATGGGGTTGAAAACAAAGGAAAGGAACGGAGTAGAGGCCTGAAATCAGAGGCAGATTTGACCACAGATGGATTTGCCTGGGGAGGGAATTCTTAAAATTCGTTTGACGTCAGACACAAGGATCTGGTTAGGGATCAGCAGGATAAGGTCACGAGAGATAAATCGCAGGAGAGAGAACATTTGTATCATCTTTCGAGGTATTTTGCTTGAGTAATCCATGGCTGTACATGACCAACATGACGATGAGCATGTCCAATCTCGGCAGAGAAGGATCTCGGAAGCCAGGCTGACTTGAACCTGGCTATCTGGATTGGTGAGCATCATGCATGGCAGGTTGGTATAGGAAGGATACTTGGTCGGCATCAGTGCAGTTTAACTCTACTTCTATGGCTCCCGTGTGTTGTATATGCTGGGTTTTGAAAATTCGATGAAAATAATAAAATATAAATTAAAATTTGAAAAAATACGTAATCATCCAAAATTATGTTAATTGCTGCAGTTGTGCATATAAATTATGCTAATTCGAGAGATAATCATATTAATTTCTGTGAGTGTATGCGATTATGCTAATGTTCACAGTTATTATAATTAGGCTAAACCTCGTTGTCGAGGGGAGTATTATCAATCGGAATAAGACAATTGTTTGTATGAAGTTATGCAGGTGTACTGTAAGTATGCCAGATTAAACTCAGCTTCGTTGTCTAGGTTTGTATTATCGATCCGTATAATATAATTATTCTCGCTTTAACATTTACTGATTATGTATTAGTGTTCATGTCAGGTCTCCAAATTCAAATCTCAACGCAGGATACAGTTCTTATAAGCAAGATTATTATGCATGAACTCAGGAAAGAAACACTCAACACAGTACTCCAGGAGATGTTCCCCTCATTGATTAATAAATTTAACCCTCAATGGTCGTTTGTTAACTGGGTAGCAGTACAATCGATTATTCCTCAGAGTACGCGAGCATACACGACGAGAGGAAAAGTCCATAAAAATGCATGCAACCATATTCATACGAAGGGCAATAAAGAAACATGTCCCGAAGGCAAGAGTAGTTATCAATTAATTCGTTTGTAAGATTATGCAATTGAAAAGAAAAAAACGAACGACTAAAATACTTCTAAATGACCGTATCTACATAACTCAATGGGCAGCAATGTTCTTCACGATCAGTTGATATTTAATGCACCACCTTGGAATGGCAACCCTTCTTGAAACACAAAGATACTTTTTTGGAACAATATTATTTGTCCCGGTATGCGTGTTGTGTGTCTTCTTTGCCACTTGTTCAATTATCGCCGGGCGATGCGTCGTGAGGGTGTGGGTGTGGGGGAGGGTCATACAAACGACTTAATTGCTTTTTCTTGTTCGGGGCGTCGGCTTAGCTGCCCGTCCGCTGGCAGATACAGGCTCTTTCCACTGCTGGAGTAGCTGCATCGGCACGTTGCTTGTCCTTGAAGATGCTCGATCGCGCTCGCCGCTGGTCCGCTGACACTCTTGCTCACGGGCGGCTGTTCAGGCTCTTTCCCCTGCTGGATGAGCCGAGTCGGCACAACGCTTGTCCGCTGGCAGCTGGCACCCTTGCTTGGTTGCGCTGGTTGCGCTGGTTGCGCGCTCTCTCCTGCTGCGTGCTCTCCCGCGGTGGACGATTGCTTTCGTCGCTCGTCACTCTTTCTCTCGGGCTGCGGCTGCTGCTGGGAGCTGGCACTCGATGTAGAATAAAACTCTTTAGCGATACTTCGTCTTTCAGCTCTGAACTCACACTCGGTGACACATCGCTACTCTGCAGGCCTCGCCATCCTCGGTTGATTGCGGGGCCCACCCCGGAGCCTGCCGCTTGCGGTACTCTTCTGTCGCTCGCCGAGCTGTCCCTTGTCGAGATGAATTGACGAGATGAATTGTCGAGCTGAATTGTCGAGCCGAATTGTGGATGTCGTGCAGCTGTTTATATCCGAAATATCTCCCCTCTGCGCGTCTCTTGCGAGAGGATAAAAAACAGATGCTCACTCCGTCATGTTCTTTCACAAAGGACCGGCACTTTCTTTGATCTCGCTCTGCGTTGTGGAGGGGGGTACGTGTGTCCGTGTGTGTGTCATTCATCAAGTCATCTTTTCATCCGTGGATGCACAGATGCCCCCTGCAATAAATAGTAATTTCCCTCGCTCTGGCATCATTCTTTGCTATCCCGTGCTGCGGGAAGACAAAGACGGCCGGGAGGCTCCTTTCCTATGGAACACAGTCTATCTTTGCTGTGTAAGCTCGACCCATTTCGCCTAATTTCCTCTGGGCAACCCTCGGTTTAATACGGCACAAATATTATTTGGTTTATGTTTCCTAAGATTTGTGATTCATTGTCATCACGACGCATTTCCTAGGGTTTATTAATTTTCGTCCCCCCCGTCTGTATCCGGGGATCGGTGCTGTTATGCTTGAGTTATTATTTACTTTAATTTTTTTGTCTTGAGTTTTAGAGCTAAGTTTCTTGACTGTTGGAATTCATGTTCCTTGGTTTTTGTAAGGTCATGTAACGGCAAGATGTAATATAATTTAAGGTGAATAACGTTAGCATTAATATTATGTGTGACCCGCTATGTGGATTGTAGTCTGGTTTTTTCGTTCTTCTGTTGATTAAAACTTGCCTGCCCGGTTTTCGTCTGATGTGTGTTTGTTCTATTGTTTGTGGTGATGAGATGTCTCGATTGGCCCCTTCCTTCGCGGGAGGGGGGGGAGGGTGTGTGTCTTTTTTAATTTGACTTTATGACTGACCCTTTACGTTGGTGGGAGGGGAGGGTGTCATTATCCTTGCGAGAGTGACAAGACAGCTGCTGGAAAAGGGGGGGGGGGGGTTCGTTTGTTTGTGCTCCCAGCGACCCCGCGAGTGATACAAAAAAAATCGGCAAAATCATTATTAATATCAAAAACAAAAATGGAAAAAGGCCTATATACAACACGTGGCTACACTTCCTCCCTTCACAAATCCGCACCGACCACGAACCGCCATCGTGCAGGGGAGACCGTCCAGCAGTGGATTAACAGGGCTGTCAACTATTAACTGATTTTAATTTAGGAGGCCTTCATTCAGCAGTGGATAGATGATGGCTACTGCTGCTGCTGATGATGATGATGATTAAAGTGGGGTAACACGACGCTAACAAGATGATAATACATCTCAGTGGGACACGTCCTGGCTGCGGGACAAAGTTCCGCGAGGCAACACGTGGCCCTGTGCACACACGGCGGCGGCATGGACAAGACACGTGCATCATGAGTTCCGCTGTTTATTTCCGTACACGAGTCATATATCAAACACAGTCTCTAGTGGGGCTGTGGAACTCACTCACGCACGTATACAATTGATGTCTATTTATACACCGCCGTGTAATAAATAGCGAATCGTACAACGTTCTCGCTATACCCAGATATGTGGTTCTCACGGAGTGCTTCCCCGGGTCGCTGGTAGACTGTGGCAGGCGCAGTCACGGCGATAGGTGGACTAGATGTGGTGTGCCGGGCGGACGACCTGCACGGACTCGATGGAAGTGAATCTCTGGTTGGACCACGGGTTCCAAAATATCAATTTACCACGCTTCGTTTTGTATCGAGTTTCCCCCCCCAGTTTGTCTACTTACAAATAGAAATGTAAGGCGTTACAGTGTTACACGCTAAACGCGCCTAATGATTGGTAAACACGTCACGCGTTACTCTGTGCGTTCTCTGTATCACGTTTGACATAAAGACAAAGATCCCCCGTATAGCCTTATCAAACTGTTGGGGAAAGTGTTGTCATCGAGCACCTATGATGGCCGACACCGCACACGAAGGGGTGGGTGGCCAACATCATGCCCGGCCGCCTCTGTCTCCCCAGTATCAATGTTCACACATCGCACCAGGTACTAATTTTAGTCAGAGTCGACGTAGGCGAGGCCCAGGAGCGTTTCAGATAATCGTCACTGGCGTTGGCCCTGAATCGAACTCGGGTCCACCGAGTTCATAGCACAGTGCGCTAACCACTGCGCCACCGCTCCCCGGCACGCGCACGCACGCACGCCGACACACCACGCAGAAACAACCCCCAACCTCGTCCCTCTCGCTCCATAGACGGTCACGCGCACGACCCCAGAAGCCGAGCGCTCTCCCCTTCGTCCGCACGCTTGCCTCCTCTCGGTGTCGCCGCCGCCTCCTCCTCCTCGATGTGCCACGTGGAGCCGTCCCTAGCGGCCCGGCCCCTGTGCCTCTCGATGAGGCGGCGGTGGCGAACGTTGGCCGCCCACGTCTCCCATCGCGGCTTGAACACCAGGGCGATGCTGCCGAGCAGCACGAGCGATGTGAACGACGCGAGGGCTCCCACACACGCCCAGCGGCGCTGCCAATCCGACATTGAGCCGGAGCCGGAGTCGAACTCAGCGCCGGCGGGAACGCGGGCGGTGGATCGGCGTTGAGCCATCGTCACCTCGCGGCGGCGGAGGAGCGCGGTCGGAGGTCCGAGAGATATGAGCGGCAGCGGTGGCGTGAGATGCTGCTGGGCTGCTCGATGTTCGACTCTCGGATGTTGGAGTTGCCGTTCGTTCTGTTGGCGCTGGTGCTGTTGTGAGTGTTGCGGATGAGGATGCGGTTGTGACTGCTGCTGCTGGTGTCGCTGCTGCTGTTGTAGCAGTAACAGTTGGTGCTGTTGTTGTGGTTGTTGTTGTTGTTTTGGCGGTGGTTGTTGCTGTTGTTTTTGTGGTGGTTGGTGGCTGGGTGTTTGAGATGTGAATGTTGTCAGCGGAGAGACGCGTGGTTGCTGGCAGCCACGCGTGGAAGTCGTGACCTCGCGCGGGGAACTGGGGTTAGAATGACACAAACAACGAATGCTCGTCATCACAAGGCCATCACAACACAATCGCAACACAAAATGCCATCATTGCGACATAGCAACGTGAAATGCCGTCAAGGTCAGTCTACTCCGGTTTACTCCCACATTCTGCTCTTTGTGATTAGTTTGCTGTCCTTCCCACGCACCTCAGATTCTGCACGGTTGGCTACGTACGGTGCAAAAGACGTTCAGCATACACACACACACTTACATTTAGCAAACGCTCATTAATGACATGGGACATGCAACCGAATGGAGTAGGACTCTCTTTTAAATAAAAAAAACAGCCGTAAGGCTTCGGGAAAGGGAATTATCACTGTTATTATTATGATGATGATGAAGAAAATTGATGGATTCGAGCGGGATAGATCCGCTGAACGAGATCATGACCAGCTTGACGAGACTCGTGGCGTAATGGTATAGCCAAAGGAGAGAGCGCATCTAAGGGGCCGTGGGAGATGGAGCGATGATCATGGTTGACGTGCAAGCAGCAGTGAGGTGGATGATTGAAGCAGCACTGGAGAACGAGCGGATGGCAACTGCGTCGGTGGGACTTCAGCCGGCAGTGAATAGACAATGACTGATGATTGTGATGATCTAATCAAATGTGAGACGGATTTAGAAGAAAAAAAAAACTCTGACCGGTTACAGATGATATATAATGGGTAAACAGTCAACGTGTCTCCTGCACATACAATCCATCTTTCAGCATACAAAAAAAACTAAAGCATTTCTCACATGACTCATCAGCCGCACGCCCTTTCTGGGAGTACATATCAGCAGCATTGATTCAGGATAAGCAATCAATGCTGCTGGATTTCTGTACTACCAGACGGCCGTTGTGTAAGAAATACTTTTTTTTATCGTTGTGTAAGAAGATACTTGTATTTGTTTACGCGGAGAGACCGATTATATGTGAATGAGACATTGAGCTAATATCTAAACTCCTTTCCGTCTCGTTTTCCCTGTCTTCCTCACGTCTGCCTCAATTAAAATCCTCTCGTTCGCCCATTTTGCGCTCCACTAAATTGGGTTAATTTATGTCACGCGTGCGCGCGGGCAGTGATTGTGAGGAATCATCCCAAAGCCATCATCATCGTCATCATCACTCGCTCGGTTAAACCGCGGCTCTGTCTCCAATTCTCTCGCTTGTTGCCGAATGGGGCGCGCGCCGTGTTCATTAATTTGGGGTGGAACGGGCGGGGACCCGGGGGGTGGCGAGGATGAGGATTGGGGAGGGGCTGGCAGGGGCTATAACAATGCGCAATATATCGTTGTGTCAAATGTGTTGGGATACGTGCAGTCAGTGTGATGTGTGTAATAAGAACAAATACAATCAACGCATTTTTCAATGACGATCAAGCCTTTTATATATATATAAACAATAGGCGACGTTTGGGGCAATGGCCGTTCTTTAGCGCACAGACAAAAAGGCCGGATGGGGGTGTTGGCCACCCACTGCCCTCGTGTGCCGAGCCGGCCTTCAAAGGCGCACGCGAACAGCACTTGCCATAAGAGTCTGTAAAGGGGCAGCAGTGTTTTTGTTTGCATAATTGAAATGTGCATGTTGTAAGCGCACGGCCATACACGAAGACAAAGATCCCCCGTATAGCCTGCGACAGCTCACTGGGGCAAGTGCTGTTCGCGAGCACTTATGAATGTCGGCATGGCATACGAGGTTGTGGGTGGCCAGCCACACACAAACCCACACACGTGCATACCCGGGCGTGGAGCAGGGATCTTCGCGGGGAGGACACCCCGACTCGCCGGGGCCCCCCACGACACACGGAGAGCCGTGTCCGGGGCAGAGAGGTTGATCCCCCGTGCTGGTGGTCGTAGTAGTGGTGGTGGTGGTGGTCGTGGTGGTGGTGTCCGTGTTACAGCGGTGGGCACCTGTACACACGCGTTTGTGGCAGGTAGAACACGCTGTGAGTGTCGGGACGGGCGAGTGGATGGACGAGCGAGTGGGTTCATGAGTGAGTAATTGGGTAGGCGAGTGAGCTCGTGGGCGGATGAGTGGGTGGGTAAGTGGGTAGGTGGGTCAGCGGGCGGATAGATGATGAATAAGTGTGCAAATGGGTGCGTGAGCGTGGGTAGGTTCGAAGTGGAGCGGTTAGCTCCAAAACCAGTGACAATTATCTGAACCGGTCCTCGGCCTCCCCTAGGTCGACTCAGCCTCAAATGAGTACCTGTTGCAGTGTGTAAATGTCGCCACTGGGGAGACAAAGGCGCCTGGGTGTGGTGCTAGCTAACAGCACTTGCCCCAACAGTCTGTGAAGGTAATATGGGAGGATCTTTGTCTTCGTAGGTTCGTCAGCTTGTGGGTGAATGAGCGGATAAGCGAATGCGTGAGTGTGTAGGTTAATGGGTGGGTGACTGAGTCGGTGATTGGATAGGTGGGTGAGTGAGTGAGAGAAAGAGTCGAGTAGTAAGAGCGTGAGTCGTTATCTCCGTCCAGTCAGTGGATGGGCTATTGAGGGAGGCAGTGAGCGAGTGATTGGGTGGAGGTGAGTGAGCGTGTGGGTGAGTCGGGTACGAGAACAGCGCGCGCGTGCGTGCGAGCAAGCGAGCGCGTATGAATTAGTGAATGGATGTACATATCGTGTGGATGGGTTCATGAATTGGTTACAATGCACAAGTCGGTGGGTGACTCAGAGAACGAGAGTTGAAGCATATATATTTTTGTAACCATCTCAATGAGATGGATATTCGTTCCAAATAGAAGTGAGGTTTTTGTTTGTTATGTTAATGTCAGTCGCTGTGCCGTACAGCGGAAAACAAAGCCTCGTCTTCGTGTTTCATCTGTTCACGTCCGGCTATACACCACACATGAATCAGCATCAGAGTATTTAATTATCCTGGAGGAATCCGATGAGCTATGAAGCTCTTTTTTTCACAGATGTCCAGTAGGGAGGAGCACGCGGTTAGAACGTTGTAACAACAATCAATACAAAAACACGATAGCGTGCAAAGTACGGGAAAGGTAAACATATCGCTTAACAAATAAACAAATAAAACGAAACATTTTTTTCATCTTACCAGGTAGAGCCCACTGAGCTTTTAGCTTCTATTTTCAGAAACGACCTGGCCATAAATTATATCTCAACTAAGTGGCATATCAAGTGGAAATTTATAGCACGGGAACTCGTCACCACAATCATTATCACAATCTTCATCACAATCAGCATCATCACAATCATCATCATCATCATAACCGTCATCACCATAAGCATCACAATCATTATCATCACAATCTTCATCACAATCATCATCATCACAATCATCACAATCATCATCATATGCATTATCACCACAATCATCCCAATCATCACATCCACGCGTGGGTGTTGCGCGACTGTTGGTGGATCACGTAATGGCCCTTTCTTCATACCACAACAAATCATGTATGTGCTATGAAGGGCCATTGCCCGAAACGTTGCTCAAAATATATTTCATATTATTTGTGCCTTTTCGGTAAAGTCACGTAGATAGGTTCAAAGAAAATAACAAAAAACTATGACGTTTCGATCGCAAGAAAAGCGTTCGTCATCTTTGAACCCCATCTACGTGACTTTACCGAAAAGACACAAATAACATTCATTAATGCAGTCACGAAAGCTGTAAGGCAAGATAAAAATATATTTATTTATTTACTTTAAAGCCCACACTGCTGTAAGCGAATATGCTGAGCGTTTCGTTTAAACATTCAGATTAGTCGCTTATCATGTTTCGTTGCTGCTGTTGTAAGGGCAGTGCTGCTAAGTGTGTTATTGTTATTGTTTCGTTGTCGTGTTATCTCTCTCCCGCGCTTTGTGGTTCACACCGTCGGTGGTGAGAGGCAAAGATAGTAACAAAGAGAGTAACAAAGAGAGTAACAGTGCCCAGCGCGTTATCGCGCGAAGCACGAATTCAATTAACACAGCCCCCCCCCCAACAGCCCCTCCCCCCAACAGCCCCCGCAGCCCCCGCAGCTCCCCCCCAAGTCCCCCCGCAGCCCCTCCCCCCAACAGCCCCCGCTGCCCCCCAACAGCCCCCGCTGCCCCTCCCCCCAACAGCCCCCACACCCCCACCCCCACGCGTGTATCAATTAAAGCAAAGCGAGAGTGGGGAGGGTGGGGAACCACGAGTGAGAGCACCGCGCAGAGGGCACCGCGCAGAGAGCACCGCGCAGAGGGCACCGCGCAGAGGGCAGAGGGCACCGCGCAGAGGGCACCGCGCAGAGGGCACCGCGCAGAGGGCACCGCGCAGAGGGCACCGCGCAGAGGGCACCGCGCAGAGGGCACCGCGCAGAGGGCACGCACGCCGGCGTCTCTGCACGTTGTCCGCGTGTGTGTGCTTGGGGGCAGCCTGGTGGGGAGCCCGTGGGGAGCGGTAGTGTAGCGGTTAGCGCGCCGCGCTACGGACCCGGCAGGCTCCCGAGTTCGATTTCCCGCCCAAGGCCAACAACACCCAGTGACGATTAATTTAACCGGTCCTGGGATTCTCGTAGGTCGACTCAGCCTCAAATGAGTACCTGACGGGGTGTGTAAAAACATCGCCACTGGGGAGACAAAGGCGGCCGGGCGTAGTGCTGGCCACCCACCCTCTCGTGTACCACAGTGCCGATCCTGGTCATTGCTACTCGCTTACAGCACTTGCCCCAACAGTTTGTAATGGCTCTATACGTGAATCCACGGTTCTCATTGTGAGAGATAGAGAGGATGACACACAGAGGTAGAGAGGGTGACAGAGGTTGTAGGAAAGAGAAACAGAAATAATTCATGAGTGGGAGAGGAGAGGCAGAGCGAGAGAGCGTGAGTCACTGAGAGAGACATTCAGCGAGAAAGAGATGGAGAGAGTTGGCGAGAGAATGGTGATAGAGAGAGACCGAGTGGATGAGATAGCGACAGTAAGAGAGAGTGTGACAGAGAGACAGAGTCGGCGAGAGAGACAGATATATATAGATAGTGGGCGAGAGAATGGTGATAGAGAGAGAGACCGAGTGGATGAGATAGCGACAGAAAGAGAGAGTGTGACAGAGAGACAGAGTCGGCGAGAGAGACAGAGATATATAGATAGTGGGCGAGAGAATGGTGATAGAGAGAGACCGAGTGTATGAGATAGCGACAGAGAGACAGAGTAGGCGAGGGAGACAGAGAGATATAGATAGTGGGCGAGAGAATGGTGATAGAGACCGAGTGGATGAGATAGCGACAGTAAGAGAGAGTGTGACAGAGAGACAGAGTAGGCGAGAGAAACAGAGAGATATAGATAGTGGGCGAGAGAATGGTGATAGAGAGAGAGACCGAGTGGATGAGATAGCGACAGAGAGACAGAGTAGGCGAGAGAGACAGAGAGATATAGATAGTGGGCGAGAGAATGGTGATAGAGAGAGAGACCGAGTGGATGAGATAGCGACAGAAAGACACAGTGTGAAAGAGAGACAGAGTAGGCGAGAGAGACAGAGAGATATAGATAGTGGGCGAGAGAATGGTGATATAGAGAGAGACCGAGTGGATGAGATAGCGACAGAGAGACAGAGTAGGCGAGAGAGACAGAGAGATATAGATAGTGGGCGAGAGAATGGTGATAGAGAGAGAGACCGAGTGGATGAGATAGCGACAGAAAGACAGAGTGTGAAAGAGAGACAGAGTAGGCGAGAGAGACAGAGATATATAGATAGTGGGCGAGAGAATGGTGATAGAGAGACCGAGTGGATGAGATAGCGACAGAAAGAGAGAGTGTGACAGAGAGACAGAGTAGGCGAGAGAGACAGAGAGATATAGATAGTGGGCGAGAGAATGGTGATAGAGAGAGAGACCGAGTGGATGAGATAGCGACAGAAAGACAGAGTGTGACAGAGAGACAGAGTAGGCGAGAGAGACAGAGAGATATAGATAGTGGGCGAGGGAATGGTGATAGAGAGAGAGACCGAGTGGATGAGATAGCGACAGAAAGACAGAGTGTGACAGAGAGACAGAGTAGGCGAGAGAGACAGAGAGATATAGATAGTGGGCGAGAGAATGGTGATAGAGAGAGAGACCGAGTGGATGAGATAGCGACAGAAAGACAGAGTGTGACAGAGAGACAGATTAGGCGAGAGAGACAGAGAGATATAGATAGTGGGCGAGAGAATGGTGATAGAGAGAGAGAGACCGAGTGGATGAGATAGCGACAGAGAGACAGAGTAGGCGAGAGAGACAGAGAGATATAGATAGTGGGCGAGAGAATGGTGATAGAGAGAGAGACCGAGTGGATGAGATAGCGACAGAAAGACAGAGTGTGACAGAGAGACAGAGTAGGCGAGAGAGACAGAGAGATATAGATAGTGGGCGAGGGAATGGTGATAGAGAGAGAGACCGAGTGGATGAGATAGCGACAGAAAGACAGAGTGTGACAGAGAGACAGAGTAGGCGAGAGAGACAGAGAGATATAGATAGTGGGCGAGAGAATGGTGATAGAGAGAGAGACCGAGTGGATGAGATAGCGACAGAAAGACAGAGTGTGACAGAGAGACAGATTAGGCGAGAGAGACAGAGAGATATAGATAGTGGGCGAGAGAATGGTGATAGAGAGAGAGAGACCGAGTGGATGAGATAGCGACAGAGAGACAGAGTAGGCGAGAGAGACAGAGAGATATAGATAGTGGGCGAGAGAATGGTGATAGAGAGAGACCGAGTGGATGAGATAGCGACAGAAAGACAGAGTGTGACAGAGAGACAGAGTAGGCGAGAGAGACAGAGAGATATAGATAGTGGGCGAGAGAATGGTGATAGAGAGAGAGAGACCGAGTGGATAAGATAGCGACAGAAAGACAGAGTGTTACAGAGAGACAGAGTAGGCGAGAGAGACAGAGAGATATAGATAGTGGGCGAGAGAATGGTGATAGAGAGAGAGAGACCGAGTGGATGAGATAGCGACAGAAAGAGAGAGTGTGACAGAGAGACAGAGTAGGCGAGAGAGACAGAGAGATATAGATAGTGGGCGAGAGAATGGTGATAGAGAACCACATGGTGGGTGCGTGAGACGCGTAGAGAGAGCGAGAAAGAGTGGGCGAGAGAGAGGGTGAAATACATCAGACGGAGAGAGAGAATGAGCGGGCGAGAGAGAGAGAGTGACATAGAGAGACATGGAGGGGTCAATTCTCGCTGCGCTGCCCCCTACCCACATCCCAAGACGCCCATCAATTACAGAAGCACAATCGAGTGTGACGTAGTCTGCGCTCGCGTAATTAACTCCCTCGATGGCGTCACGGTGCAGCGCGGGCAGGCGGAGTCGCCAGAATCGCCGCTCCATCCCTTCGCGTTCATCCCCGTCAGGGTTGCAACGAGGTTGGTTGGCATGGGCCTCGGTGCAGGGAATAAAAAAAAAATAAGCAGCAGGATGGGCAACCAAGACGGAAATTAAAAGTGTGTTACTCTTTGTTTTTTTCGGTAATTCCTGCAGTCACGAAAGCACCAAATCAAGTTAAAGGTGTGTTGTTATTTTTGTTGGTGTTGTTCGGGAAAATGGAAGGAAACGGAAAGACCTCGCAGAAAATGTCTTGACGACGATGACGACGACGTAAGAGAGTGGTGCCAGCAGGTCGTGGCACTAAATGAGCATATTGGCACAATACAGAGTAAAGTGGAAACAAATGACAAAATGTGCAGTGGACACCTACGGGCTATTTGCCCATGATGATGATGATGTTTATCAGGTGGTGCTCAGAGAACTCAAGGGAATGTCGCCCCATCAGAGGCGTGCCACCGCCAAACCAACACCAGCAGCCGCTCCTCATCCTGCTCCTCACCTGGAGTGGGACTCGAACTCAGAGGCCGTGGCCTCCGTGTGTCGCACAGCGCTCCCGTCCAGCCTGGCCGGCACCTGTGTACAAATAGAAACGAGCTCACGAGTCGCTCACAGCTCCGGTGTGGGGAGGCTACAATACTCCACTGCGGGGTTTCCACTCTCAGGTGCATGACGCGTGCAGGTGGATTCAACGATGTCTTGGATTGCGCTGGCAGTGGCTGCATCATCAGTGCTGCTTACTCACACAGAGACCATTACACTCACATCTAGGCGCATAGACTCACAAAGAGACCGAATATATCAAATTGAGACCCACAGACTCATAGCAACCCATCGACTCACGGAGAACGCCATAGATTCACACAGAGACCCAGAGGCTCATAGAGACTCATAGACTCACAAAGAGTCCCACAGCCTTACATAGAGGCCCATAAACTCACATCGAGGTCCTATAGACTTTCATGGGGATCCACAGACTCACACGGAGACCCATATTCTCACACGAAGAAGCACACACACAAAGACATACATACCTGAGTGCTTATTCTTTGGGTCTTTCGGTAAAGTCACGTAAATAAGTTCAAAGAAAAAATAACAAAAATAACAAAAAACTACGACGTTTCGATCACAACACGATCGCTTGTGTTGTGATCGAAACGTCGTAGCCTTTTGTTATTTTTGTAATGTTTTCTTTGATCCTATCTACGTGACTTTACCGAAAGACCCAAAGAATGTGAATTCCTGCTGTCACGAAAGCTTTAAGTCAAGACCTGAGTGCTTCTCAGACGGGAACTAGGAGATGAGTGTACAGCAAGTGGGTTCATGAACCCGTCTGTATGGACGTCTGAGTGTTAAACTCCTTTGCATGCTTTGGGTTCTCCGGGTACTCTGATCTCCTCGCACACAAAGCGAAACTCTCATTAATGGATTTGGCCAAATGTCCCAATGTATCAGCCTGCTGAAAATAAAACACACACACACACTCTTGAGATTCAGCAAGACTCCCAGAATAATAGAAAGTGTACAATTAAGCATTTTTTCTCTGTTGAAAAAAATAACTGTTCCATAAAAATAATAACCGTTTGAAGGGAAAGGGTTCGAAGTTTCCTCAATAATGGACAGAATGGAGGTACCTTGAGCCAAGGACTGGGCAGATGACTAATGAGGAATATCGCTCTTTGATCAATTAAGCATTGGGAAACCCTGTATATTTGTGTATGAATTTTATTCGAGGTGACTGGGTACAACTGAATTATTCACCCGGCGGCCCACCGAGTCAGTTACGCGGCATTCAATAGTAAAAACATTTTTTTTAGCAAAGTACATTGTCTGCTTTGTCCAGCACAGGCGTTAAACATCACGCGACGTCATCCTCGTGATGGGGCCATTGTGTGCCTCTGCAATGATCAGCCTGGATTTCCGGAAAAAAAAAACACCGATCGCGATTTTAAAAATAAAAATCATAGCGGGCCCATCGGTCCCTAAGCAACACGGGTCACGGAGTCGTGCGGGCAAAAAAAGGGGGACACTGGATTTTTCAAGGGTTGTCACCAAATCAACGGTGGTCTTTGAAGTCGAGAGAGGAGGGTGGTACCTGTTCACACAATTCCGGGCAGCGTGAGACTTAAAGAGAGTCACGAATCTAAGACCATGTTGCAGCGGTGAAGTGGTACAAAGGCGAAACAACCCCAAAACTAAATACTCAATACAATTATAACATTGTTCTTAAAGAGAGTGGGGGGGGGGGGGAGCGGGAGTGTATGTAATAAGTGACGTTTCGGGAAATGGCCCTTCTTCATATCGTACAAATAAGAGGCTCGCGTACGCTGCTACTGTTTCCGAAATCCTGCGCCGAAACTGTTGAGTTGGAATATTGGGTTAGAACGTTGGGTTTAGTTGGAGTTGGGTTAGAACTGGGTTGCAATGTTGGGTTTAGTTGGAGCTGGGTTGGAACTGGGTTGCAATGGATGAAAGGCTGGAGAAGAGGCTTCAGAAGGCGTCCTGTGATTACATTGTCTGCGCGACTCTTCTACTGAGTCAAGATGCTTACTCGCAGTGGGAGTTGAGAATTTGTGGAGCGATTTTAATTGGAGTGAACATGTAAAAAAAAGGAAATTGAGAGGATCATTGGCGCGAGAATGATTTGATCACCCTCCAATTACCTCTGTTGACAACGTATTCTGTCAGCAAATCTTGACTCTCTGTAGCTACACGGTCATGAAAGCCTTATGGGGGTCCTGGGGAGATGGGAGCTGATTGAAGCTCGGAGGGAGAGGAGAAGCACAGCTGGGAGAGAGAAGGGGGAGTTGGGGGAAATAGGAGAGAGAAGGAGGAAATGGAATGTAGGGGGAGAGGGGAGCTGGGAAAGAGGCAACAGCAGGAAAAGAGAGAGAGAGAGAGGGGAGAGGTGAGAGAGAGGGGAGGGAGCTGGGATAGAGAAGGGAGCGACGAGAGAGAGAGTGAAAAATATCCGGCAGGGTGCTTGATGTGGGAGCATTCGAATGGGCTGTCGAGGCGCTTCGTTATTGAAGGGGATTTAAGGGCTGGCTCCCTGCTAATGGACTTCGATTGAAGTCGGCAGTGAAAGAGACAGATCGAGTTCATGTGTTCGTACATCTCGACAGTGCGATGCATTTCAAGTGTACGGGAAAATGCACCTCCTGCATAAAAAAAAATACATTACCGATGTAGAGTCCCAGTGTCAAACAATCGCGCGATGAGGGCCTCCTTTCCACGCTGTGTTGACCATACTTCACCACGCTTTGTCGGTGCGGGCTTGTGGTTCATATGTTATGGGCCACCGACGTTAGCCGTCGCCGGGAATAGAGTTAAGGGTTTCAGAACGCGTTGCGCTAACTGCTGCATCACCGTCCCCCCCCCCAAACAAAATCCGTAATCTGTGTATGAGTACACAATACTATATAACATACATGGGACGCGGTAGTGCAGTTGTTATTGCACTGCGCTACGAACCCAGAGACCCGACTATTATTCCGAGTTTACGCTCAATCTAAACCGGTTCTGGTCCTCCCCTAGGTGCCTGGTGCGATGTGGTTATCATCACCACTGAGGGAACAAAAACTGCCGGGGGGTGGTGTTGGTCACCCACCCTTTCGTGTGCCGCTGAGGCCTTCACACGTGCTCGCTAACAGCACTTGGCCTAACAACCCGTTAAAGGCTATAAGAGGCGAGCTTTATCTTTGTATCTATATAACACGAGCACACTGTGTGCGCACCAAACTGCGCGTGTATAACTAGTTTAAATGCTCGTCTCACACAGACAATAGCCCTGCACGTGGCGAGCCATTGACCCACCACGCGCGTTCATCTCGTGACAGCCACGCTCTTTGCACTTTGTGCTGATAGATATCATCATCATCATCATCATCATGAGGCATGATCAATCCCCTGCTGCAGCAAAGAGCCCCCGTGTTGGCTTTAACAGGGCTGTTGGGGAAAGTGCTGTCATTGCAAATTAAAGCGTTCCAGACCTTGTGAGCAGCAGAAGATAGGGAGCGACTTCCTAAATCAAACAGGGCTTCTAGATCACCCAGAGCGTGAGGTCACTGATATTTTGAAAGTGAAATTTGCGTACGGATTCGGGGTCTCTTACCTGCAGCCTCCGCTGGGTCCACAGTAGCCGCCTAAGATATTACATCCTGGATGGCACGGGACGGAGGCAGCTGGCGAGGAGACACGGGGAGACACGGAGGGGGGGCAGAGGGAAAGGGGGCACATGGAAGACACGGAGAGACGCCGTGAGACACGGACAGAGGGAAGGAGACACAGGGGAGCCACGAAGAGACACAGTTAGACGCAGACGGTCAGAGGAAATGTTGTGGATTCACTCTTCAAACACACCGGTTGGCTGAAGAAGTAACTAATTGGCGTTTTGTTAACGTGACACATTTTTTTATTGATTAGCCGTGTCGGGTGGTGGAGGGTTGCGACACATCTATAACAACGCGATCTCATCCAAAACCCTTTATTATGAATGAGGAAAGGAGACATGGGGACATACGAAGAGGCACTGGAAGACGCAGGAGGACAGAGAGGAGACGTTGGGGGACGTGAGAAGGCACCGGGAGACACCGGGAGACACGTTGGGGAGAAACGTTGGGACGCACAGCCAAAGAGACACGAGGAGGCGAGTGGGCGAGATACGGGTAAGGAGACGCGTTCGGGGAAATGTTGAGAGGACATTAAGAGAACCGAGCCGCAGGAGAGGGAGACACTTGGAGCCGCGGAAAGATTGGGAAGTCACGTACAGATGACACGTGGCAGCGGGAGACGCGACATATCTGTAATGGTGAATTGAACCCCATCATTCACTCTGGGTCCACAATTAGCGAGCAAGGGAAATCTCCAGAGTCTCCCGAATTGCGCGGCTAAACACACAGGCACGTGCCCTACTTATCTCTGCATTCAAAATTGTACAGCGGAAGCTGGTATATAAGCACACCTGATATAATAAACAACCAACACAACTCAACACACCCGTCGATAACACTTCCCCAGAAGGAAGCAAATGTATAATCGGTGACGTTTCGAACAATGTGCTTTGAAGAAGGGGGGCATTTCCCGAAACGTCGCCCATGATATGTTTTGTCGTTTTAGGCCACTGCTGTTGACGTATGTGTTCCGTTTAAGACGCCTGACACTACTGATGAGACCCAGAATGTCAAAACCGGACCAGAGTTCACATACAGTTCTTACATCTTGCTTTATATTATCGGTCTGTAAAGCCAAAGGGCCGATTGATTAAAACACGTTTCTATTTATGTGTAGGTACAGAATGGAGTTTTGCTTACGTTTGATAATATAAGCACTGGTTGGTTATATAGAAAAAACACATCCCTACATTGTACTGGTGGGGGGGGATACAAAGGGAGCCCGTTTAATACGAGCACACTTCAGTTATACGCACACGTGGACATGCTCGCAATGGGTGTGCTTATGCCCAGCTTTTGATTAATAATATTGCAAGTGCTAAGGTCGTGCGTTTAATAATGCATTTACTCAGCGAAAATGTGGCATGCAACACTTTGCAGGTCCGTGTTTGTATATACAGTACAGTGTAATCGTGTGCGTGTGTATGTATGTGGAACTTCTTTCGGACCGTTCGGAGCCAACCGTGCTAATCGGAGGTGCTGAAACGCACATTCACGTGTCTGTGATTATCCCACTGCACTGCGGTCCCGGAGAGAGTTCGGTTCTACTCGCGGATATCATCAGCACTGAGCTTGCCTTGGACATATTCTAGGTTTACTCTGCCTCAAATTTGAGTGGACACGTACCCGTTGCGTTAACATCAACACGGCAGAGAGAGAGACAAAGGCGGCCGATTGTGGTGCTTTCATGCCACTCCTCCACCACTCCCCACCCCCCCCCCCCCCCCGTGTACGCCGTGGTGACCTTAATCGGTGCTCGCTAACACCACGTGCGCTCCAGTCTACAAGGCTATACAGATGCTCTTAATCATCTTTCGTCTGTGTATTGTCTTTGTGTCTCACGTGACGTAGTGGTTACCCACACTGCACTTGCGAACCCGGCGATCTGGATTCGATTTCCAGCCACGGCTAACATCAGTGGCGATTGATATGAGAACCGATCCTCTGGCCAAACCACCTCCTCGTGCGTCACGCGGGTCTTAATAGGCGCTCGCTTACCAGCACATGCCTCAACAGTTTCTTTAGAGGCTCTACAGAATATGGGTTGGTGATCTTCTATCATGCCTTCAAAACTTGCCCTTACGGTCTATAATCCAGCACGAGGGATATTTGTCTGTGCATGTAGCAGCTGCTTGTGCAGAATCCATTGAATTGCGGGGGTAGAGAAAACTCGCGCTACTCCGCGTGTGCAATGTGCATACAGCGTAAGCGCACAGCATCGAGTGCACGCACGCACGCACGCTGGAGCGTAGCGCTTCCTCTGTACACAGTCGCGCAGCATGTACGAAACTCATCCACTGACAACTATTCCTTGCATCATCAGCAGCAGCAGCAGCAGCGGCCATGCTCAATTCACTGCTGGATGAAGGCCTCGCCCGCCCCTCTCCCACAAGCTGTCGTCATCACGGTCATGCGTTGTTAATTAATTATCCACCTAGCAGCTGCACGCGAGCTGATTGCATCGCTCCATCTCCTCGGCGGGTGGGCGTCCTCTCTCGGACGCGTTCCGCTCCTTGTTTGCTGCCACTCTGTCATTATTCTTGACCATCGGCGATCATCATCACCGTCGTTATCATTATCATCATAATCATCATCCTCATTATCGTTGCCATTATCATCCCTTCTAGACGTAACGTGCCCTGCTAAAACATTCCCCAATTTACTTTTCTTTTCACGGCTTCGAACAATCGTTACGAGTCCGCCGCGCCCGTAATCTATGTGTTGAACTTAGTTCGCGCCGTACGTAGCCAACCGTGCTAATCGGAGGTGTGGGGGTGAAGCGTGCATCCACAATGCATCGCATCGCGGTGAAGCGACCGCATTAACTTAACGCACCCTTCCATATGAGCACAGCACAAGCGGAAGAACCTCGACGACAGAACATACCACAGCGCCTGCTCTCTCTCTCTCTCTTTGCTTTGCGTACAACCATGTCCACGCAATGTGTCACACCGCCAATAATACACATTCATCCCGAGCAATGCAGTACAATGCAGCGAAACAATGCACGCTCGAACTCCTAGCTAGGTGAACGCAACGACGGACGAAGCAGAGCCGGCGGGTACCTGATGATGTTGATGTTGTTGTTGTGAGCCCCACGCTCACGCAAATCGCCACGAGCCACAACGCACGGACACCCCGCCGGGTGCGCGACTCCAGCATTGCCAAGCCTTCCCGTGACTCGGCCGATGGACAGACGGGGAGAAGAGCCCTGACTCAGGGTGGGCTAAAGCTGGGCGAGAGCCTGCGACTTTAAGAGGGAGAGAGAGGAGTGGGTAGGGGACGAACTAGGAGATGAATCTGTGGTGGATACTATGATGACTCGAGGCTGAATTGACCCCTAGACCCAGAATCAAAATATTGATTTAGACTGGAGGAGAAATCCGATGAGCTGTGAAGCTCTTTTTCACAGATGTCCAGCACGGCGGCTGCTCAGTGCGACGGAGCGTGCGATAGAGGTTGCTAAATTAATGTCCCCTGCTCTAAGCGGCCGATTACATTTATATACGTATGGCTGTGAATATATGTACATGATTGGAGCGCCAAGTAATAATAATTCTAATAATGTAATTGTTATTGCGTATTATTGTTCAACTAATACCGTTGTGTTACGTAACATTGATTGCATTTGTGCAAATTGTACGTAGCCAAGACAGATGATATATATATAGGGTTGTAAGAAAAACAAATCACAGGGACAAATTTAACTCTAGCGTCGAGCTCGCAGGAGATAAGCGATTTGGATTAGCTGTTCCCCGTCCGCCGTTGTGCCCTAGCCCAGCCGAGAACTCCGCTGGCTCCACACACTCACTCGCGCTGCCGTGCAGTAGATATCACAAGACAGAGGTGAACGTAACTACAAGGTGGGGTTTAATTTGCAAATGCATTGCCCCTCCTGCCCTGCAGGAAAACTCGGTAGGTAACCGCCATGCACGCGATGACTATTGTGGCATCGTGGGCCCAGAGCTGTGACAAGAACACAGGGTCCACTAGTTTATATTGTTCATTATTAGTAGGATTTGTTCTTCCTCGATATTTAAATTCAAGCCAATATAAGGGAATCCTTTTTTAAACTTAACTAATAAAATAACCCCTACAGCGGAGTGGAGTCGAAGGGTTAATTACATCTTCACTCACTCATCATATGAGCTAGCGATCTCCCACTGGTCATGCCGATGATGCTGATGTTGCTACTGATGATGATGTTGACGATGATGCTGTTGATGATGATGATGCTGTGAAGGTAGCCAGCAAGCGTGTCCTCGGTTCGCCGCGTCTCGCTCTGTGCGAGCCGCGGCGGCGGTCGCTGTCCGTGGTGCTGGCGTGACGTCACGCACTCGCCCTCTCGCTCGTGCCGAGCACTGCCCCGCCTGAAACATTCTCCGTTATGTTCCCAGAGAGTTTAGCGTTCATACAGGGATCGATATCTTAAAGAGAGAGCCCTTGCCGATAACGTCTGGCAGTTCACCAGCATTGATTTAAACGCGAGCCTGAGTGCTGCTGATGAGACGCTGTATGTGGAGACCGGCCCAGCCTGAAAAAAAAATCTGCTGTGTGATTGTATGTTTCACTTCTTTCATAGCCAAGCGTGCTAATCGGAGGTCTCTGCTGACGAGACACTCGTGTGCGGAAACTGGTCCAGAGTGTTGCTTGTCTTGCATCAAAGCTGCTGAGATTATGCACGACCAAAAAAGCCGTGGGGCGGATAGGTTGTGTCCAGAATGTTTTTTTGTTGTATGTTGAGAAGATAAAAGATTTCGATTTAAAGCTTTCGTGACTGCAATGATTCATCTTCTTTGGTTCTTTCGGTAAAGTCACGTAGAATGAGAATAAAATAATAAATTGATAAAATAAAATAACACAATAATATTCTCACGACGTTTCGGCCACAACACAAGCGGCCTTCATCAGGTGAAGGGGGCGAGACTGTCTGGTAGAACCAAAGAAGAAGATCAAAGATGTGTAAAGGTGACACATTGTCAACTTATATATTTCCTTCTTATAATTATTTTTTTGAATAGCATGTCACGCTTAAATATCACTAAATGATAATGAATTACTATTTTAATTATTATGATCTGTCTAATTACTACTGCAGTATTAGTACTCCATCAACATTTGTCAAATATCTCTTAATTCATTAGTTAGGTGTCCATGTATACGTTTGTATGGGTGTGATGTTCGGTGTATACTGTATAAGCTATAGATTTAAAATGATTGTGCATGTGCCCTTACGTGTTTGGTTTGTGTGTGCGTGTGCACCCAGCGAGCCGAGTTCAATTTCCGCTTATGGCCAACACCACTGACGATTATATGAACCAGTCCTGAGCCGCCCCTAGTTTGACTCAGCCTCAAATCAGTACTTGGCGCTTCGGGATTCTAACAAAACGTGGGCACTTGCAGAGCGCATAAATATTATGGTACTGTATCGCTTGAACCTCACGATATATTGTGATCTCTGCGTGATCCACCAACCCCATGAGACAAGGGCGCGAAACACGCCGCTTAATTACAAATGTCCCCAAACGCAGCCATGCTGCCGTCTCACCGCATTCGTCCACGCGTCCGCACGTGGAATTTTGAACCGTTTGGCGTGGGGGAGACCTCGGTGAGTTCGCGACCCGAAGTGAAACCGCACAACACCCATCGCATTTACATCGCCCTCCTCTTCCTTCTCTTTCCACAGGAGACCCTCACTGGCATTCCCCAAACCCTTCCACGACCATACCCCCCCGCCGCCACCACAATCACCAAAACCTTCACGAAGACACCACTTTTACCACCGTAACCACCACACCCTCCCAGCCCGCCACTCGTCAGAATCATCATCACCATCATCATCCATACACTCGCCAAATACACCCACACACGCACACATCACCATCGCCACCACCGCACTCGCCAAAACCACTCCCCCACTCCATAGGGCCACTCACCCCACCGTGCCCTTCCGTCTCTTTGTCAACAGATGCTTAATTTGCATCAGAATCCCATTTCGCATCCTTGGATGTTTGTACTGGGTTTTTTTATCCTCCTAAACCATTGGCCGCATTGACAAACAGATTACGTGTGGCTGCTCTGGGTCACAAGAACAGATGCTGGACATTCCGTTCACAAGACATTGTATTTTTTGTTGAGTCAAATTTTATTAAATAATGGCCTTTTACTCTGTCATCTTGTCTTCATCATTTACCGATCTTTCATTAAGACTGAAAATGCCATGTGTTTATTAGCGGAAAAAGTAACAACAATCATAACTATAATTTACTAAACAGATACATGCGCATCATTATGATCACGCATGGCTAACAGAACACCGTTGCTACCCGTGTGACCTCTTGCGACAGCATTGACACGAACTGCTCTTGCTCCCATTGCAGTGTCGCGAGCAATGTGTCCGCTCCACGGGGGACGTTCCGTGCACCACGGGGAGCATAGAAGGGGGAGCAGAGTGGAGTACAACAATGGATTTCTGCTCAGCTGCCCTCTGCTGTTGCTGCTGCTGTTCCGTGGTTGCTTCGTCCCCGGGCTGTGGCACAGGAGCGCTGCTCTCCCCTCTCTCTCTCCCCCCTCTCTCCTCTCTCTCCCCTCTCTCTCTCCCCCCTCTCTCTCCAGTGTTTCCCTGCCATGGCTCACCTCCCTCCCCCTCCATGTCCCTTTGTACCCTAATTTGGGTCTTTTTTTGTTTAAAGCATCTGGAGATCACATTGGATTTCATTGAGATGCGTCAGAAATTATAATTATTCTTGTTGGAGGTGGTGGTATGTCGAGTTTGACATCTTGCAGCGGCGTGGGGCTAACACGTCACCATCATTATCGTCATAATCATCAGAAGCGAGTAGATCACGAAGGTGCACGTTGCATCAACACGAGTGGTGCCATGATGTCGACGGTCAAGATCCGACTCCTTTGCCTGGATGGATGCCGCCGAGTATGGTAACGGAGCGCAGCAACACACTTAGGGATGTGATCGCAGCCCAGGTTCCCCGCGCTTTGAGCGCGAGGCATCGACGTTGGGTTGACTTGATCCTCTCCCGGCGCCAGTGACCCCTTGAGTGGGGAAGTCAATCGAGGAGCGAAGATGTTGCCACACAAAGGGAGATGGAAGCATTTGGGTTACACTGATAAATTGGAGACCCTTAAATCATGTTGTCATCATCATCATCATGAGTTAGCCATCACTCATGAAATCTGGATAAAGGCCTCTCTCAATTCATCGTGTAGCTGCACATGAGCTAATTTTCATCGCTCCCTCTCCTACTTTCTCTGATACTCCGTTGCTCGTCTCGACCATCGATCACCGTCCCATCCAAGCCCCCCCCCCGCCACGTACTGTTCGTTACACGTGCATGCCTCCTAATCCATGGAACTTGCTGATATTGTCAAGGAGCACAAACCATTATGCGAACTCCGGTCATCCTCGCAGCAACGGCTGTTGGCTGGCCATCGAAAAAAAGCCGTCACCGAATCGCGCGCTTTCAGACGCATTTCCGATTTTAGGAAGCCACTGGAGCTCAATCTAGATTGGAAACTAGTTTCTTTAGAACTGTTTCTTGTGTTTATTTTGTGGTCCTTCTCCCGCACTTCCAATAAGCACGGTTGGCTACGTAGGGTGCGAAAGAAGTTCAACATACATATAGTACATACATGTACATGCAAATCACTACTGGCCCATGATTAAGTAAAATTGACATATGCAGAGTTACATTTAATATTTTCCATATCGCTGGGAACTGGAGTTGGACTTGTAGATTCATACTGAATGTAGTGTACCGGGTACGAATTTTTTCCGGGTCGCCGACCCGTAAACTTGTTAAACATTAAGCCCCTGGCTCTATGCATAGACATAATAATAAGTGTTTGACGCAGGGAATTTAAGTTACATGTAATCCACGAACTACATACAGTTTGCACACACTCCAACGTCTGAATGTTTGAGCAAGCACTGCCATTGGCTAAGCAATTGGCCCGCCACAGCCAATCAGATCGCAGTGGCTCCAAAATAGAAAGATGGCGGCTCTGAACGTGTGAAGCACGTGGTTCGGCCTTCGAAGACAAAGGTAAGGATCCCCCGTGCAGCCGGCACTACGCACGAGGAGTTGATGTGGGCCAACGCCATGCCTGGCCGTCTTTGTCTCCCCAGTGCTTAGTGTGTGCACCCCGGACCAGGCCCAGTACTTCAGGCCGAGTCAATGTAGGAGAGGCCCAGGGCCGTGATGATTGAGACTGTATAGTCTGCACGTGGTACAGTACGTGTGTATTTCTCCGCCACGGATAGATGGGCTAGAATGTTTAGAGCCGCTTAATAGATTGTTGGGGGAGGGGGGGGGTGAGAATTCTCAAAGTTGTAATGCATTGGACAGTTTGGTACTTACGACACTTTACTTGATCCACTGCTGGATGATGGCCTCCCCATACCGTGTCGTGCAAGGTCGGTTTATTTGTACGCACTGAAGTTGTAGGGGTTAGGAACGCTTGAGATGTCACTCGCCACTGATGTTCGCCGTGGCCGAGAATCAACACTCGGGCCCGCCCAGGGTTTGCAGTGCGGTGAGCCAACCACTGCGCCACCACTCCTCTTACCACTTGCACAAGAAGTGGTCAGCAACCCGCGGCTCCTGAACCCGCACGCGGCTCTATGGTTGCCCCCCCCCCCATCCATTGCGGGCAGCAGTTTAAAAACAAATCTTGAACGTAATTAAAGAAATAATTGATTAATTATGGTAGGGAATGGGTCACTATGGAATGTACTCTTGACAACAAAAAATCATAGGCGGAGTTTGCCGGGGGGGCAACGCCCCTACCAAGTTGGACACTTTTTATTTACCTTCTTTGGTTCTTTCGGTAAAGTCACGTAGAATGAGAATAAAATAATAAATTGATTAATAATAAATTGTAAAAAAACGTATTGTTGAATAATAACAAAGGGGGTGGGGGGGGATCAACTAAAGAGACGCAGTTTAATAATCCATCACCTATTTTATTTCAGTCTGAATGTGTGGCGTCATCTGCCGCATATCTGCTGCTGCTGCGTTTGTGTACAAGTAGCTCTGCGTGCGGTGTCGCTCTCGAACTATTACGGTCAAGGACAAAAAAAAACAACCAAAAACGGCCCTTCTTCTTTGTAAAGGTTGGACTTGCCCAACACTAATCACCCCGCTACGATTCGGACGCATTCCGCTGTGACCCCCCCCCCTCCGTATCTTGCGTGGTGATTTCCAATCGGCGCTTCCTTCTCCACTTCACACAAGCACACAAACAAAAACGTCGGGCTGTAATCGCGTATTTTTGTTCTCTCTCAAATGTCTCCAGCCACTCGGCACTTAATTAACTTACGTGGCCTTTACACGGGGATCAATGAGCAACCAAGGGAGAATGCGGCGCGTACTTAATGAACACAGTCGGGTTTATACTGGATACAGTTTTTTTATATATAAACTGAAGATATTTTAAATCGAGGCATAAGAGTCCACTGTGCGATCGGGACTCAAACACGGGTCACCAGGTTCATAATGGTAACACAGTAAAACCTTGGATTGCGAGTAACTTGGTCTGCGAGTGTTTTGCAAGACGAGCAAAATTTTGAAATAAATATTAATTTGATAAACGAGCGATGTCTTGCAATACGAGTAGTAGTACGTATACGCTTTGTACTGCCGAGCGTCACGTAATCACAACTGATATACGAGTGCTTTGGGTTACAAACACGTTTCCGGAACGAATTATGCTCGCAATCCAAGGTTTTACTGTAATCTTTTAGATATAGCGTCATTCATGCATTCGCATGCTTTCATAGAACAGCGTGCTAACCACTACGCCACCACACCGCTATATATATGAAATAATCATCAGTGACACATTTTGTTATTGTCACTACTGCCAGGAATTATTTGTTATCATTGGCAGTGTGTAATGGCGTACGGATTCACTGATTAATGTACATTCGTAATATCACGACAGTGCATACAAATGCATTTGTAAAACACAATCTGAAAACAATTTTATATATGTTGTATGTAATGGGTTCACGTCATCCCTGGCACCACTGTGGGCCGTTACAACCACTACGATTTACTTTTCGAATCAAATCGTGATGACGAATTCCCCTACAATTTGAGGGCCCTGTTAGGGGAGCGGAAGGAGGGGGTTGGGGGCAGTTTGCCCCAGGCCTAAGATCTTTGGGGGGAGGGGGGGTCCCACAAAAAATGGGCAGAATGCACCCTAGAAAGGGCAGTGGGGGGGGGGCTCTGAGGGGGCTCGATCTTGCATTTTGCCCCGGGCCTCCCAAAATCTTTCTGGGTGGCCCTGGGCCAATTCATGGAATCGCTTGGGTGGGAAGGGGAGGTGATAATAGTGGCTGAACTCTCTCACCCCTTGTTCAATATGCAAGTGTACCTACAGGGTGGGCCAGATGACGTGTGACCCCAAATTAAATGACCCCTAACACATTTTTTTCCTCCTGTGCATATTTTCTGTTTTAAATAAGCCTGACTTAATATTTTTTGGAAGTTTTAGATAATTATATGGAGGTCACAAGACATCTGGACCACCCTGTTGACAGGAACGTGTCCACCTTTATGAGTGCAGTCTTATTCAGGGACAAATACACAAATACACAGCTGTTAGGGCAGCTGTTGATTGCCACTTCACGTCTTTCAAATGAAACCACCACAAGCGCGTGGCAAAGCGAGCTAAATTCTGTATTCTCTTCCCACAAGTGTCAGCAATTTCTCTAAGAATGAATTTTAATATATTTCTTTACAGCCCTTTCGTCATTCCACTGCTGAACGAGGGCCTCCCTACGCCGTGCCGGTTATTGGCCGTACTTGACCGCGCCGGGCAGTGCAGGTTTGCGAAATGGGGACGGCCCAGCGATTGATTTGAATAGCGCTCCCCGCCGATGTTTTCCGTGGCTGGGTAACCAAACTCAGGTCGACAGCTTTGCAGCGCAGCAGTGCGTTAACCACTGCGCCTCCGCACCTCCTATTTTGCTGTTGTTGGAAATGATGATTGTTACGTAAAAACCCTGTTTTATCACGAACCAAAGCGGTTGTCCCACAATTTTGACGCCGGTTTTTTTCCCCTCAATTCTGTTTCTCCTCCTTGCTTGGAGGGGTTTTATTTTTGTTTTCCTCTTCTGCTCGCCTATGGCCAACGCTCAACAATCGCGAGTTATTTTCTGTGTTGAGAGCAACGATGTTTACTCCGGATTCTGTCAGCCCCCCCCCCCCCCCCCCGGTCGGGCGAGTGGGCGGGCATGGCAAACAGCTCGTTACGTCAACGGCTGTTGTCCCCGTCACAAGAAGAGGGACGCGTTGAGAAGAGATGGCCACTTAAGAAGCAAAAAAACAACTGGAGTTTTTATTTAGGCGGGACGCCGGATGGAGGACGGTGTCAAATTATCAATTTATTTTGGAAGCCGATGAGACAGCGGGATAAGAAGAGAAGATCTGGAGGAGCCCAAAGGATGGAAGCGGCTTTTATTTGTGCACATGATGGCAGCAGAAATACATTCAGGAGCCAAATGCCAATGTCGAGGCCTGCTGCGGGCCACGAGGGGAGGGCTTCAGGAGATAATTTGTGGAGTTTTGCTGTTCCTCCTCCTCCTCTGTTGAAGGAGCACAGACTACATTGGGTTTATTGTGCGGTCCGTAGCAGTTGGTGGTAAGAAATCACGAAGGCTGGGAGACATTGCCCAGCAGTGGGATGTGAATGGTGAAGAGAGAAGAGAATGTCTGGACCCACTGGGGCCTGTTACGGTGCGACCGCCTGGAGCACAGCATGCACAGCATAATTTGCATGTCAAGAGGACACATCAATTATCCTAGGTTTTAAACATTGCAGTGGATATGGTGGCCTCTAGTGCTTGCAGGGATCGCAGGAACCCATTGTCTGCGAGTCTAACACGGCGTCTCTTACACATGTAATTTGACATTTGCGTCGCGATCTTTAAAAACAAATCCATATATGCCCGTGAAGCGGTGTATCGTCATCAATAATGCCTCTCCCCCCCCCCCCGCCTAGGGAACTGCCCCACAGCTAGAGATGAGGCAGCTAACGGCTCAGGAAGTGGGTGCTCACTGGGAGCTGTTGCTCGCTGCCCGGGGTTGTCAAGCTCAAACACGCGGCCTGACCTTGTGGAGCCAGGGCAAGTTCCTGAGGCTCTTGTGCCACGTGGGGTTTTAGTTTTTACGTGACAGTTGAGTGGTTGAGACTCAACGGCGTTGCTTTAATTGGTTAACAAACCAATGAATAGCAAGCACGGCTAATTCACCATCATCTCGGTTATCGTGGAAACGAATGACGAAACGTGCAGCGGACACCTACGGCCTACCTGCCCACGGATTGTGACGATAGTGATGATGATAGTCACCGTCAGCCACGATCAATCAACCGCTGAACGAGGGCTCTCTGCCAAAAAGCCATCACCATCGAGCACAGTCCTGCCACGGGCTCGTTGTACGCGAGTCCTTGCCGAAGGCTGACTGGCTGAGCCAGAGTGGAGGGACTTGCCTTCCGCATCTTTCTCATGTATTTATTTATTTTCGCGGCGCTGCGACGTGTAATCTGCCTCGGGCCCGCCTTCAATAATTTCTCAGGGCGCTGCGAGCTCCTGTTCGTCTGGGCTCGGCACAGCGGGTGGGCGGGATCGCTCTCTGAACTATGGTCTGCCACGTGGAATGATATTCCGTTACTCTTTTTGCTTTCATCAGCTCTGCGGGGAAGAGCACTCGCTAAGAAGGTCGCGGTAAATGCGGGGAAGGCGACAGATGCATCATCCTCTTGATTGCATCGCCGCTCTGCCCCGCGTGCTGGCATTTTTGTTGCTGTTGCTGACGTCATTTGTTAATGCTAGCGGGGAGCGGTGGCGCAGCGATTGGTGCACTGTGCTACACACCCGACTCAGCCTCAAATGAGCACCTGGTGCAATATGTGGAAACTTCGCCACTCGGGAGACAAAGGCGGCCGGGCGTGGTGCTGGTTCCCCAACCCTGCTCGCAAACAGCACTTTCTCCAGCGGTCCGTTAAGGCGACACGGGGGATCTTTGTCTTTGATCCTGTTGAATGCTTTATAAAGGATGCAAGATTTCCTGAAGCCCCCCCCAACTTCCCTCCCCGCAACATGCGACTGATTGGCCGTCACGGCGTTTCTCTTAAATTGCTCTCAGTCGTTCACGCCCGCTCACCGGTGCACGCTCTGGCATCGTAAGCGAATTCACCGATCACGTCGCCGCACCTGTGCCGCCGGAGCGACGAGGAACCTCGACCTCCTTCGAAATTCCTCCGGTCGGCTGAATGTCGCGGCCAGTCGGCGTGTACGTGTCATCTTTCTGTGCATTTGTGGCTTTGGTAACCTGGGTGGGTGGGTGGGGGGGGGCGGGGGGGCGGGGTGGGGGGCAGGCAGTGGGTGGGGGGGGGGTCCCCGCTGGGGAGGTGGGGAGGCACGGGAGCCCAGTGGTCTTAAATGAGTTCGGGGCTGCCATTACCTAACGGATTGAGAACCGCTGCCTTAGCGCCTTGCGCACGGAGATGTCCCCGCGGGGGTGCCGTGAGCGGCGCTGTCAAGAGGCACGGTGTCGCTCCGTGTTGGTGAAGCGTTGCACCGGGTCCCTCGAGCGGAGAACGGTGGCCGGGAGAGAGGACGGTTATTTATTTATTTAGCTTATCGAGGCAGCTGCCTGACGATGGGAGCACAGCTACCTCACTCCAGCTCCATCCCTACCGACCGTCTGTGCACGACCCTCGGGACCACAGACACCTGTGCAGGCGGTGAAAGCTGTCCGGAGATGAGAGGCAATGGAACGCACCGTGCATGTGTGAGTGCGTGTGTGAGTGTGTGCGTGTATGTATGTTCATAGGTGCTTGCTAACAGCACTTGCCCCTACAAAGTGGGGAGCGGTAGTGTAGTGGTTAGAACACTGCAATACGAATCAGGCTACCTGAGTTAAATCCCCAGCCGTGGCCAACACCAGTGGTTCGTTCGTTTCTCAATCTGCTTGTCATGGTGAGGGTCGCGGCGGCAGCATGTTGAGTAGGGTGGTGCAGACATCCCTTTCCCTGACGGCAGACTCTAGCTCTTCCTGGGGAATTCCCAGGTGTTCCCGGGCCAGCTGAGCGACATCGTTCCACCAGCATGTCCTGGGCTGACCCCGTGGTGTTCGCCCAGTGGGATATGCCCGGTAGAGTTCCAGGGGCAGTCTATTGGGGGGTATCCTTACCAGGTGCCCGAACCACCTTAACTGGCTCCTCTCGATCTGGAGGATCAGCGGCTCGACTCTGAGGCTTACTCTCCCGATCACGGAGAGTGAGCTTGGCAACCCTGCGGAGAAACCTCATTGCGGCCCCTTGTACCCATGATCTCATCCTTACAGGCCATTACCCGATTCTCATGACCATCGGTGACGGTGGGAATGTAGATCGACCTGTAAACCGAGAGCTTTGTTTGAGAACTCAGCTCCCGCTTCACTACCATGGAACGGTGCAGCATCTGCAATACTGCGGACGCCGCACCGATCCGCCGGCCAATCTCCCGCTCCCACTTACCATCACTTGCGAAAGAGACCCCGAGGTACTTTAATTCCTCCACTAAGGGCAGCTGTTCCCCCCTCACCTGGACAGCACAATCCACCGTCTCCTGGGAGTGAACCATGACGTCAGATTTGGAGGTGCTGATCCTCATCCCAGATGCTTCGCACTCGGCATCAAACCGTTCAAGTGCATGCTGGAGATCACGGACTGACGAGGCGAAGAGGACAACGTCATCTCCAATAAAGCAGCGACGCCACCTCCATGCACCATTTTGGATACTCTCCATACCTCGGCTGCGCCTTGATATCCTGTCGATGAAAATCACAAACAGGAGTGCAGACAATAAGCACCCTTGGTGGAGTCCAACACCCACAGTGAACGACTTTAAGTTAACACCAAGAATACAGACACAGCTCACACTCCGGAGGTAGCTGTGGGCTCATCAGCTCGAACCACTGGAGGGACAAAAGCATGGTGCTTCTGACACCTCCCCCTTGATAGTATCGCGGTTAGCGCACTGCACTACGAACCCGGTAACCCAAGTTCCATTCCCGCTCACGGCCAACACCAGTGACGCTTATCTGAACCGGTCCTGGGCCTCCCCTAGGTCCACTCAGCCTCGAATGAGTACCTGGTGAGATGTGTAAACATCGCCACTGGGGAGACAAAGGCGGCCGGGCGTAGTGTTGGCCACCCACCCCCTTGTGTTCCGTGCCGGCCTTTATAGGTGCTCGCAAACAGCACTTGCCCCTACAGCCTGTTAAGGCTATACGGGGGATCTTTGTGTATGTATGTTCATAGGTGCTTGCTAACAGCACTTGCCCCTACAGTCTGTTAAGGCTGTACAGGGGATCTTTGTGTTTGTATGTATGTTGAACTTTCTTCGCACCGTACAGAGCCCAACGTGCTTATCGAGTTCGATTCCCGCTCATGGCCACCACCGGTGACAATTATCTGAACCAGTCCCGGGCCTTTCCTAGGTCGACTCAAGCTCAAATGAGTACCTGGTGCGGTGTGTAAACATCGGCACCAGGGAGACAAAGGCTGCCGGGCGTGGTGCTTGCCTCCCACCTTCACAGTACCCCCTCGTGTGCAGTGCCGGCCTTCATAGGTGCTCGCTGACAGAACTTTCCCCGCCAGTCTGTTAAGGCTATACAGGTGATCTTTGTCTTTGCGTGTGAGAGTGGCGATGTGAGATTGATGATGTTTAAACATAGGGAGGCAAAGGCGGCCCGGCGTGGTACTGGTCACCCACCGCCTCGGGTGGCGTGCCAGCTTTCCTAGGTGCTGCTTTATAACAGCACTTGCCCCAGCAGTCCATGAAGGCTATACAGGGGATCTTTATCTTTGTTGCGATGAGGAATTGTTTCCTAAACGATTGCAGAAGAGAACAAAATTGACAAGCATTGATGAACTGCTACCAAATAAGATTTAAAAATAGACTATGTCAATATAAATGTTTACCTTTAAAAAAATATTATTTAATTACAGTTCGTGAATGTGTTTACTGTTGGTATGTGCACTAATGATGCTGGCGGCATAAATGATTATCACCGCGTGACCGCTGTACATATTAATCATGCAGTGAAGGTGATACAATTGATCATCATGCTCTGCATCGTTCTGTATTCAAGGTGAAATATAAGGTTTAATTTCATGCGCGTATTCTGAATTCTTGTGACCTTTGAAAAAAATATGAGCATCGTATTACATTGTCTTCTTTTGCTCAAATCTCTGCAGGCAGGCAGGCGGGCAGCTTATGGAAAGAGGTGTCTGCGAAGGGGTTAAACCAGCTCTCCGATGTGTGTTCGTGTCGTTCTGAATGAATTCTGACGTTTCTAAACGACCCACGCACTGGGAGCTTCTTCAGGTCAACGTGCTGGCACCTTCACGACGTGGAGCCGTTGGAACTCGCGGCACTTGGTGCGAAACGTCGGGACGTCGTTCCCAACAACACGGCGCAACCCGTAAATACGTCGGCCCGATCTGCCACACGGCACAGCGGCAAAAAACCCACGCGGTGAAGAGTTAACCGTATCGCAGCTCCCTGCCGTCGCGCTGGAAGCCGCTCTTATTTTAATCTCGGTGGCCCGAAGCCAAAACACAAGTATCATGATGCATGGCCTGTGTGTGCGTGTGTGTTGAAGCTGCTTTACAGGGCCATTACATCCACAGAGTTAGAGACACCTCCAGAGCCGTTGTGAGAGCGTAGGAACACAACGAACCTAGTTTCGGGGAGTGGGAGTGAAATTGTTCCCCAGAAATTTTTAATGCCATTTCAAGTCCTCGTGGGGCATTAGTAATTTCACAAAGACAAGGATCCTCCGAATAGCCTTCAGACTGTTGGGGCAAGTGCTGTGAGCGAGCACCTATGAAGGCCAGTACGGTACACGAGGCGGTGGGTGGCCAGCACCACGCCCGACCGCCTTTGTTTCGCCAAGTGGCGATGTTTACACACCACACCAGGTACTCACTTTCGGCTGAGTTGACCTAGGGGAGGCCCAAGACCGGTTCAGATAATCGTCACTGGTGGTAGCCGTGAGTAGGAATCGAACTCGGTTCGCTGGGTTTTGTAGCGCAGCGCGCTAACCTCTGCACGTACACATATGTAGACACGTGTGTACACACACACACACGTGTGTGTGTGTGTGTGTACACAAAATGTCAATACGGGGCCACAAGCGATGGAAGGAACACGAGTTGTGGACGTGCCCATGGACAGAGAACTCGAGGCACCAAGATGAGTGTGTGCTAAGCATGTGATTCCTGTATTTTATTATTACTATGATGCCTGTTTATCTTTTTTTATATATTTTGTGCCTTAACTACGGCGCTGGACAAAGAATTAACTATTTGTCCAGCGCGATAGTGTGACGGGATGAGATGGGTTGACGAGAAGGATGGTAGTGCACGATGAATATGACGATGCGTGAAATAAACGATGAAAGTGACAGCGAGTGGTTGATGATGAGTTAATGCGATGGATGAGTCGGGAAATTGGGAAGAGTGATGGAGTTAGTGATGGAGGAGGGAGTGGGAAGGGGAGTTTGGGTAAGCGAGGGAATATCGGTGAGTATTAAGGAAAGAACGAAAAATGGACAGCGAAGTGGATTTTTTCTTTTGACGTATTTACCAAGGAAGGCCTCACTGCTGACAGTTTTCCAAGTTTTTACAGTAGGGGGCGATAATTGCTATGCTTTTTCCCCCAATTAAGTAATCTCCAAGCAATTTTTTTATATTTGAAAATAAAAATGATTGACCTGTCCCGAAATTATGGATTAACATGAAATATTTGAAAATCGGGGGTTCCAAGCCCAAAATTTTGGGTGATCTGAAATAAAAATAGGTTTTGCTTTGGAACTGTCTGAAATCTCAGGAAATCTGCTTTTATCCCCCCCCCACCAAAAGTGGTGTCGCGAGGCAATCGGGTGACATAACCCTTGCAACGAAGGTGCATAAAATAATGACACGATGTAAATTATCAAAAAAATATTAAAGATACGTGAAATAAAAGAAAATACAGCAGAGAATCCGAAAATCCTTCAAATGATAAAAAAAAATTCCGAGCGCGTACAGACACACGACAGGTTCCGGCTCATGATGTCCCACACCAAGACCCTCCGCTGCCTCGTTCGCTACCCGTCAATTTAACATAACGATTTATTTACGTGAAGCACGGGCAGTGGCATTTTGTTAGGAGAGGCCTCAACCTTTCGGGGAGAGCCGTTATTTCCCTGGGAGAGGTTGCACGGGAGGTGCAACGTCTGCGGATATCTCATTTAGGGGGGGGGGGGGGCCTTAGCCAAAGCCCGTTAAGACACCATCGGTATTGCAGCGAGCGTAACCTCGCACGCCGCTAGCGCAAAGTGGGGATTTGCACGCGAAAGGGTGCAACGTTAATTATTGTTTTTTAGCGGCAACACCAGTATCTAGATCTGTCTGCCGCGTGGTATGAAATGTCTCGATTTGCAGCGGCAAGTTACGTGAGATCTATTGGCAGTAAAATGAGTAACACTTTGTGTGAAGTGAGTGAGCAAGGGTCATCCGATTAATCGTAGGAATTGGGGATGTGTTCCAGATTTTCAAATTTGAAAAAAGTCACAGTGATATTTTGCTCAAGTGAGCATTGAGGTGGTGCTTCTCTTATATTTACAGCTCTGAACCAGTGGAGGAAACTCCACATTCCCATGGCAGGGGTGAGACAACCACTGTTGACTTCCCCACAAAGTGGTACTCATTGTATCAACCCCGGTGGGATTCTGAGCCGAGTGAACTCCAAACCAGGATGTGAACTTGCAACCTTTCAACTTCCGAGCCACTCGTTTTGCCTGGCAGGATGACTTCGGATTAATCCCAAACAAAAAAAATCTGAAAATATTTAGTGGGAAATCACGCCCTGGCTGTGCTCATTTATTTGTGTCACTGCCCTTTGATTGTGATCAGGAGGGCAGAGGTGAAGAGGGAGCAGCTGGGTTGAGTAAGACGGGGGTGAGCAAGGGAGTGCCTGATTCTTCCTGCTTGCACTGATAGAAGAATAACCGGGCCCTCTGTGTCTGCACTTGGCTCGCCACGACCACGCAGCTCACACGAGTCAAGAGTTTAAAAAACATTTCGAAACTGCGGCACTAACTGCTTTATGGGATTCCTTCGACGAAACGTTAACTTTTCCTCAATTGCATATCTTTTCGTGTAACGAGAGGGCCCTTTTGCGGCAGTGGCTGCATCAGCAGTTGTAGCTGCGATGGGACGTTGGCCTTGCCAGTGTGCCATTGTTCCCTAGATCGTACGAACATTATTTCGCAATCCCTCAAACTGTGGCCCCGGTCGCATGGGATGAATAGCCCCGGCACGAGCAGCGACCGCCCGCTAAAATCAATTGTTTTTGACAACCTCCTCCCACCACCCACCGGCAGGCTCAACCGCCACCCCCGAACCCACCGTGAACCCCATCCCCCCAATCCCGTGACCTTTGCCTCGCTCATCATGAGCGCACGCGCACACACGCGCGCGTGCCCGTGCGCATCCGCCGATAAAGATCCCGAAACACCAGGGCGCAACCTCTGCTCCCCCACGTTTGCGTGGAAGAAAAAAAAAATGTGTTGTTCGACAACCTTGAATTACCCATCAAAGAGAGTCCTGCAGGGATGGCTGTTTTTCGTTGTTGTTATTTTCGTCACGTGTGGTGCTTGTGTTTCTGTGCCGCGTGGCCGGCGCGCTTGGTTGGCCCCTGGCAAGGCTCGCCGCGCTTTGTTCGGAGCCGCATCCGTTGTGGGGGGGGGGGTGGGTGGGGGAGGGGTTTGCGCGGTCGAATCTCTGCCCGCTCGCCGCCCCGTCGCACGTACACGCGTGCGTGCGTGCGTTGGACCTCTTTCGTGCCGTACGTAGTACCAAACCGTGCTTAATCGGAGGTGCGCGCGTGACGTTTGAGAACACGCGTCGGCCGCTGCGAACGGGATCTCGAAACGCGACCGTGGCTTTTTGTCTTTTTTTGTTTACGTGAAATCGGCCAATTTTGTGACGATGTCTTGGCCAAAGTTTGCCCCGCTTGAAAATAAATAGATGCGTAAATAAACAGTGACGCTTAGATGAATTCTGGGAAACGCAGGGCTAGAAATGTCCACCTTTAAGGCCATAATTAAGTATGTTTGACATGCAAGGGGAAAACGGAGGGTGGAATAATTATGCATAGGTGGAGATTGGACTTGAGCGGCGGCGCAAGTAGTTAGTGCACTTCGCTGTGAACCTGGCAATCTAAGTTTGATTTGCGGCCGTGGCTGACAGCAGTGGTGAGCGATCTCTGAAGCGGCCCTTGGCTACCCGCCCCTCATCAACCCTCACAGGACCAGCGTAGGCGGGCAACAGTCAAACAGCCGTCGAAAACTGACTCGATGTGGTGAAGCCTTCATCCAGTAGCCGATTTACAAACAGATGCGCATCATTATTATACAGATGGCGTCTAAGTACCTCGAACGTCTGAAGGATACAATGCAGCACGAGTGTGAGATGTTAACTACCTCGCCTGGTGTACAGGAGGTCGTGGGTTCGATCCCAACCCTGATGCCTGTACGCTATATTTGGAGTTTGCATGTTTTCTCTCCCTCGCCGTGGTCGCGTGGATTTTCCTCCGCGTTCTGTTTTTCCCTCTACATTGAGAATCAACATGCTTTTAGAGTATTGGCTGCTTTCAATTTCCACGTGATAAGCCACTTCGTTGAGCTATCATTTGTGGCCAGGTCGCTTCAGTGGGCCTTACCTGGTAAAATAAAAAAAAGTTAATAGTAACACAGACATTCAGGTCAAAATCGATCAAATTAAAACAAAACGTTGGTGGAGCCGCTCGTGCGTTGACAGGGGAGACACAAGCCTCTGTCAACCACTGTGAATTGGTGGGGATCGTGTACTGTGATGGGTAATGAGAGAAGCTGCGACATCTCTTATTAATGCAGCCAGAGCGGGAACAAGGTGGGGATTAGGGTGGAGGTGGAAGGGTTAGGGAGAGTGGGCAGTATGCATGCATGTTGAACTTCTTTCGCACCGTACGTAGCCAACCGTGCCAATCAGATGGAGAGTGTGATTGAGATGTTGCTAGTCAACAGTGGAGGAGAGAAAGGCGGGGGTCTTTACATCTGAACCTTGAGGATGGCGAGCAAAATCCATACGTGTCGATCGGCAAACCCACTTGCTATACTGCTGTATGCAAGTCATGCTGTAGCCAATGCAGCTTATGTACGATCCACCAACCCCCCCCCCCCCCACCCCTTCTGCTGTGCCAGAGGCATCTGGTGAGAATCAATGTTTGTGGAGGCTGAAAGACGCCTTTGATATAAAAATATATAATAAGTGAAACGTGTATTTTTAAACGTTCCACAGCTCCGATGAGCACGGTTTGGCTACATACGGTGCGAAAGGCATTCAACGTGCGCACATATTTTTAGACGATGAAACATACGAGAATGAGACGAGAGAGAGAGAGGGAGCATGAAAAGGTCTCTCCGCTGCCGGAGCCGCGTGGTGGAACCTGCGGGGCCAAGGGCCGCCGGCCCTCTCCGACAGCGACGGGCCGGCCACGTGCGCTCTGCCAGCGGCGCGATCCTTGCAGCTGCAGCAATAGCAGCCCTCTCGGTTTGAACGTCGACAAATCAAGCAAAGCCGACTCCGCCGGTGAGACTCTTCGAGTGTCAAAACCGGTCCACAGTTGGGCTCGCGTTGGACCAAAGCTGCTGAAATTAACGCACTCCCGGAAGGCCCTCGACGTTGGCCGACGGCTCGTGTAGTGCAATGCAGGGACAGATGTAGGAAAGGGGGGGAGTACTGCCCGCCCGTTTGTTTATGTCACACGGACGGACTCGTCGATTGCGTCGGTTTACCGCATGCTCGACCTTGCAACAAAGCCTCGCACTCTTCCGCACGGTCCGGCTTTGCGAGCTGTCGCTGCGTTTGAACGAAAGCCGGAGGTCTCGGACAACGGTGTGCGAGGGCGGCTAAAGCCTCGTCGTCTTCGCGGCCAGCGCTAAATTATAGATTTGCGACGCCACCGCCACTACGTACAGGGCCAAGGGGGGGGGGGGGGCGGTGAGGGGGGGCCATGAGGAATGGTGCCACATAGAGATGGAGGGAAATGAAAATTGGATTCTAGCGGCTTGCAGGCGGCGGTTTAATTTCGAAAAGTTCAGTCTCAGTCGACATTTCCAGCCCGATTGCCATGCATAATACATGAATTACGCCCGGCTACGTACTGAATTGGGTTAGCGATTTTCTTTTCTTAGCCTTTTGTACGTGTAAATGTCGTTTGTTAATAGTCGGGCCACAATGGGTTTGGTGATCGCAACTTCTGCACACTTTAATTGAACGTGTAATTCTGCGAGAAATAGGAAGGCCATCTCGAGAAATGTCAGAATTTGTTTTACATTCCGGCCGTTGCAAGTTGGGAGTCGAGGCTTAATGATGTGGGAGCGGTCGCACAGCGGTTAGCGTGACAAGCTACGAACCACCCGATGATCCGAGTTTGATTCCTCTCCGCAGCTAACACGAGCGGCGAGTCATTTCCGAACCAGTTGTCGCACTCTTAACCAACCCGCACTGACCTGACCAGCGTGGTGAAGTATGGTCAAACAGCCCTTCAGAACTGGTAGTGCCGTCAGACGGGTCTTCATTCAGCAATGGATTCACGAGGCCCAAAATTGTTATCATTTTACTTTACAATATCATCCACGCCTCGGAGTTTCCTGGCTGGCTGCTGACTGGGCTCCTCTCCAACCCAACAATACATCTATCGTTAGTGGCTGCTGTGGGCCTTTGCTATCAACATCGCGGGAGAAGTTCGGAAGACTCTTTATAATATAAATAATAGACGGTGACGTCGAAGAGGTGGGAGTAACGAATACTCATCTAAACTATAAAAAAAACTTTTTTTATTTTATCAGGTAAGGCTCACTGAGCGTTATACCTATTTTTTAGAAGTGACCTGGCCATCACAAATGATAGCCAAAAGAAGTGGCTTATCATGTGGAAATTTCATAGCAGCCAACTACTTAAAACGCACGTGGATTCTTAATGTGGCGGGAAAAACAAGAGGACCTCAGAAAAAAATCCACTGGACCCCGGGGAGAGAGACACGCAAACCCCAAATATACAGCAGCAAGCGTCAGTGTCGGAATCGAACCCACGGCCTCCTGCATACCAGGCGAGGTAGTTAGCATCTTGCTACAGTTAGTTTAAAATCGCTCTAACTTTTAAATTTGTACTTCTATAGATGTCATCCTTTGCCAGATTATCCTTTAAATCCTGCAGAATATAGCAACAACAAGAAAACAACTCACAATACATATTATTGTTGCATATCATGAAAAATAATAGCAGATCACTTGGAGTGTTCCGAGTACAGGAGGATTATGAGAAGAGCAGGAAAATGACAGCTCTCTTATTTTTAATTGCAGAGCAATGAGTCATCTACTCGCGATGATGATACTTATTATTAATAAACACAATATGTTGAACTTCTTTCGCACCGCATGTAGCCAACCGTGCTAATTGGATGTACGGGGGGGGGGGGAAAGACAACAAACTGAACACAAAAAGTAAAAAAATGCGTTTTCAATTTAGAGTGGCTACCGATTATTACCGGTAAAGGTCTGTTCACGATGGGGCTCCTCTGCCAAACTAGGTAGCACTTGAACACGTGGGAGGAAACGGGAGGGAGGGGGGAGAGACGCAGTGCGCAGGCTCATCTTTGGACAAAAGCTCTTGACGAGGACTCGTTGAAAATTAAGAGAGGCATTGAAACTCGGTGATAAAGGGCATTTTAAAGCAATAATATTACAATTATGGAAAGCCGAGTGGCCTACATAAAGCTAATGCACACTGAAAGGCGACCACGTCAAATTCACTCGTGCATGTATCTCACGTGTAAAAAATAGCCGTAAGCTGTCGGACGACACAGGATGGCAATGGCGATTTACGAACACAAACTTTCGCACTCGAACAGCATGCACGGACAGCATGCACACGCAACATGCACACACAGCATACACACGCATCGTGCACAAACTGCATGCACACGCAACATACACACGCAGCATACACACGCATCGTGCACAAACTGCATGCACAGGCAGCATGCACACACAGCGTACACACAGCATACACACACATACACAATGTGCAAACACACTCACATTGTACACATGGACAGCGAACACGCACACACGCACGCACGTGCAGGAGACACATCGTCGCATCACCGCCGGCCTGCGCGCTGCTCGAGGAAGCAGCTCGAGGGGTCCGCGGGCGGTGCCGGCGTGACTCAGACGCGACTAAGAGGGGGTCAAGTCTCTCTCGTTGGGGATAATGGCGCGCCGCTGTGTTGCGTTAATGAGTTCGCGCGATCGAGCCGAGCGATGCGACGGTGCACGGGTTGCGCGACCGCCGCCATTCCGCGAGAGCGGAGGGCACAGAGAGCCCAGTTGAGATTCCGTCTCTCCCGCCGCTCCGATCGCCATCGGCACCGATGCTCAGCTGCCGCCCGGCAGCGTTAGAGCAACGTCTAGACGGGGCAGGTGGCCCGGTTGCTCGGCGGTCAGGGCGGTGGCGTGGTTGTTGAGTGAGCAGGCGGTGCAACTGCATCGGGGCCCCATAGGTCGGAGAGGGGGGGGGTGGAATTGGACAGGGGTGGGCCCAATTTCACTCCTTGCTCCAGGGCCCATCTGTTTGCTGGTTTGAGCATTCAGCTTTTACCACTGAGTGAGAGCATAGGTGCAGCTCCCGGTCAGGTGAGGTTCTCAAATCGAAGAAATAAAGTGTCTCTGCCTGGATGCCAGTGACCGCACGGAAAATCCCAATTGCTAAAAATGTGTTTTTTCATTTCATTTGGCTAAATTCCAGCTCCAAGTATTAATTAAAAAATTAAACCTCGTGGTGTGGGAGAAGTGCATCACTCCTGGGGTGGACTAAAGGTTCCAGGAAGAATGATCAGATGTGCTTCTGTGATATCACCTTCCACATTTCATTCCGTGGAACACAGGGCTACGTACAGCTCTATGAGAATTTGCGATCAGCATGTTGCCGGAGAAACATAAATAAATAACTACAAGTTCGCAAACAGCACTGATCGGCAGTGACAAATGAAGCTTGGACGAGAACCACAGTGGCGCATTGCCCTGGATTCAATTAACTGGCAGGATGTATTAATACATAAATCCCGGAAAGTACATCTTGTTCTTTCGCACAGTAGTTGTTTTCTCATCGTATGGGGAACATTCACGCTGAGAGTGACAGCTGACGCCTGCCATCATTGAACCGTTTCCTGGTTTAACAATTACTAGCTCTGGCTCGCTTGTCACCACGCGCTGATGTCCGTTCATTATCTCTTTTGGCTGGGCGATTTTTTTTATGGGGCCGAATGTTTTTTGCTTCTTTTCTCTGCACGCTATCCAGTGCCATCCTGGCCGATGGTTGAGACTAATGATGGGATGGCAGCCAAAGGAGGGAACGCGCCTAAGGATCTGACCACCGCCTCAATGGAGCAGGGAAATCAGCTCACGTGCCGTGGCACGAGATGGATTTTTAGTACATGCCAGGACCGTGAGAGATGGTATTTTATTATTTCGCACTGTACATAGCCAACCGTGCTAATTGGAGGTGCGGGGGAAGGACAACAAACTAAACACAACAACAAGCAGTCCTTAAGAATCAATATGGGGCATTGTGCTGAATCAATATGGGGCATTACGCTGAATCAATATGGGGCATTATGTTGAATCAATATGGGGCATTGCGCTGAATCAATATGGGGCATGGCGCTGAACCAATATGGGGCATTATGCTGAATCAATATGGGGCATTGCGCTGAATCAATATGGGGCATGGCGCAGAATGAATATGGGGCATGGTGCTGAATCAATATGGGGCATTGTGCTGAATCAATATGGGGCATTGCGCTGAATCAATATGGGGCATTGCGCTGAATTAATATGGGGCATTGCGCTGAATCAATATGGGGAATTACGCTGAATCAATATAGGGCATTACGTTGTATCAATATGGGGCATTGCGCTGGCGCGGACGTTAACTCCCTCGCCTAGTATGAAGGATGGTTGTGGGTTCGATACCGACCCCGGCACCTGTATATTTGGATTGTGCATGTTCTCCCCACAGTCGCGTGGATTTTTCTCAGGGGTCCTCCACATTAAGAAACATGCGTTTAGAGTATTTGGATGCTACAAATTTGCGCATGATAAGCCACTTCGTTGACTTTCATTTGGGGCCAGGTCGCTTCTGAAAAAGAGCTGTACAGTTCAGTGGGCCTTACCTGGTAAAATTAAAATAGACGCGAACAACCGCCCCGTTGTTGTACGCGTGAATGTCCTGGTGGGCTGGCGCTCTCTCGTTTCTGGGGGTGTATCGTCCAAAATGTGTTCCCTCAATATTCACCAGACTTGTGCAATGGCACCACCTGGTGGCCTGCGCTTTCAAGCCGTGCCCCTCCGCCACCCCGTGGCGGTACGCGAGCCTCTCCTTAAAACAAAACTTTATTTTTTACAGGTAAGGCTCACTGAGCCATGTAGCTCTTTTTCACGAGCGACTTGGCGAAAATTGATAGCTCAACGAAGTGGCTTGTCGCGTAGAAATTTATAGCAGACAAATACTCTGAACGCACATTGATTACAAGCATGGAGTGAACAATCTGAATGGACTTTATCCGTGTGAATCGAGCCAATTCAAATTAAGATGGAGGTCTCTTTGTGTGTACACGTCACGTGTGTGTACGCGTGTTCCACATGACACAGACAGCGTTAATTGCTTAGTGCGTCACGTGGGACGCATTTAACAATCATTGGGCATGTGCAGGGTGGAACGAGTCAATTTTCTATTAGAATGGGGAGGAGTAAATTGGTAACCGCAGAGATAATTAGCGTGGTGGTGACGGGTCGCAAGGACTGGAGTTTGGCAAACCCTGTCGTAGTTTACACCGCAGTGGTTTCGGTGACCCCCTCCCTCCTACTGAGCGAACATGAACCTCCTCCTCCTCTGCTGAGATTTACGAGCGCCCCTCTCTTGCGTTAGAACCGCGACACTCTCTGTCGGCGACGCGGGGTCACTGCAGCGATTTGAGCCGAGCTGACCTCTCGGTGGGCGGTTCGTCCCGTGCGCGAAAATGAACGTTGTGAGATTTACGGCCACTCTCCGCCGGCACTGGATGGAACATCCCCACCCCTGGGACACCGCCCGCTCAGGGATTCATTTCAGGCGGGTCTGTCTGTGCCTTGTGACCCGGGAAATATTTACACAGTCGGTACACCACGTCGGGTAATTTCTCTCACTACGGCCGCGGCCACCTCTCGTCGTGTGCCACTTAGGCCAGCCTACCAGCGACATGGGAAATATTGTCGGTGGTAAATCGCGCCCTGGGGTGCGCTCGTTCGTAAATTTCCGCCGTCTCTGATTGTGATCAGGAGGGCGGAGGTGGAGAGAGAGCGGCTGCGTTGAGTGAGACGGAGCTCGCGATGATGGAGTGCCCGGGCCCTCTTGTGACTTCACTCGGCTCAGCACAACCACGTAGCTCACGTAAGTCAGGGTTTCCAAACCATAATGAACTGGTGGCCACCTGTCAGAGGCATGAACTGGTATGGTAAGCCACCTAAAATATTATTTTCCTTTAATTGCGATGCTTTAGTGTAGATGCCCTTGTGTGATGCCACCAAGTGTCCCAGGAGCATCACGACCCATTCATTGAAAGTACGCGCGTCTCACGAGGCACCGCTGAATTGCGCATTTCTCAAGTTAATTGCACCGTATTCATTTCCTGGCCCAAGGAAACACAAGGTGGGTTAAAGTATTGTGCCCACAGAATTAGCACGGCAGTTTTACTTTGAAGAAGCCACGCCACAAAAATATCATAATATTAGTCGTGAAAGCCGACAAATACATTTTTATATGTCAACTAATGCACTGCCAGATAAAGGCCTCTGACACCATGTCAGTCGTGGGGGTTGTATGACCATACTTCACCACGCTGATTGGGGCCCTGGACCGGTTCATACATCACTCATCACTGATGTTAGCCGTGGCTGGGAATCTTAACACGGACTCCTGGGTTCATGAAGCAGTGCACGAACCTCCACGCCAACGCTCCCCCCCACCAAAGTGACCACGAAATAAAAATTATCTCCAATCCTGATCGCAACTGCAGACCCTCTAGTATTTAACCATACCCCCCCCCCTCCCCCGTGCATGGTATCTCATCACAGAAACAAGGCATTGGGAATTTGCACCGTGTGGAATTTGGGGAGAGTGTCATTTGCCCCTAGTCACAGGGTACATTTAAATTAGACCATACTCAAATAATTCTGTCTCCCTTTGCAGTAAATCCTCTCCACCCCCCTCAGTAAAAAATAAAAATATATTTTCTATTTCTCATTCTCACAGTTCAGGAATTCGCGGGCAAAGTCACGCCACCGCAGCGGCACGTTATGTAACGATCGTGCATCGGCATGCGCACCCCGCCAAAAATGAAATCAAAGAAACGACTCCCGATCACAACAAGGATGAGAATTTTTTTTTTGCGACCGTAGAGCGGGGGGCGGGGGGGGAGCGATTTCAGATGGGGATGCAGGAGTGGCTGGCCGGGTGCCAGAGCCGACTGCCACTGCCGTATAAAACCTGGGGCGCGATGGTGGGTGCGAGAAAGCGCGGCACACGCGCGTGGCACTGTCGCGATGGAACCTCCGCTGCTCAAGCGGCTGGCGCGCTGGCTCTTGGTGGTGCCGCGCTTCCTCGCGTCGGCCCTGGCGCTCTGCCTGCTCGACCTGCCGTGCGTGCGGCGGCGAGCGATGCGCTCGCTGGCCGACGAGGCGCGCCGTTCCGGCACGGCCGACACCGACCCGCCGTGGCGTATCTCCGACTCGGAACGCACGTTCACGCGGGCCTCGCTCGCCGCCGTGTGGCGCGGCCACGTCCTCGACGCGTTCAAGGAGGCGCGGGCAGGCGGGCTCGCGCCCAACACGCCCGTTGAGCGATTGGACGGCGGCGGCGGCCCGAGCGGCGGCGGCGGCGGCGGCGGCGGCGGCGACGCCAGCAGCACCAGCGCGCGCGTTCTGGACTTCGCGCACGGCTCCCGGCCGCTCGTGCTGAGCTTCGGCAGCGGCAGCTGACCGCCGTTCATGGCGCGGCTGGGCGCATTCGGGCGGCTGGCGCGGGAGTTCAGGCCCGCCGCCGACTTCCTGCTGGTGTACGTGGAGGAGGCCCACCCGCTCGACGGGTGGAGCACCGGCGACGCCCCGTTCCAGCTGCCGCGCCACCGCAGCCTGCCCGAGCGTCTGGAGGCCGCGCACCGCCTGGCGGGCCTGCTGGGCCCCGCGTGCCCCGTGGTGGCCGACACGATGCGTAACGAGACGACGGCGGCGTACGGCACCGCCTTCCTGCGCCTCTACATCCTGCAGGCCGGCGTCGTCGTTTACAAGGGCCCCAGCGGGCCCGAGGGGTACCGGCTGAGCGAGGTGCAAGCTTGGCTCAGAGACTTTACGGCGCGGCAGCAGCAGAAGCTGTGCTCGTTACTCAGCGTTTAAGAGTCGGAGTGCAGGCACCTGCCATGGGGGTCGGTGTCGAGGTCACAGTTTTTGTAAATCTTGCTCAGCGGTGAATATTTTTCTTCTTGTTTTTTTTACTAAGAGAATAAGTGCAGTAAATACTGTTGTTGCCTTAAGGGGATCTGTAACAGTTTACATCGACCACCACTGTTCTTGGAAAGAGGAAAAACGAAATCGGCAATTGGAATATCGGAGATAACGCATAGGCAATGGTACAAAGAGATGAGCCAGAATATCTGTATAGTGTTAAAGTTAGTTATTTTTACTATTAACACTGCCTTAGAACAGAATATACAAAATATGCAGCCACACGCTATACATTGTTTCTGTTATAAGACATTGTTAATGATAAGCTGGTCCGCACCTCCGATTAGCACGGTTGGCTACGCACGGTGCAAAATAAGTTCAACATACACATTATTATTGTTATTGTTTGCGCACAAATTAACGTTCCCAGTTAGTGGAACACGAGACAAATTATATCTCGCGTTTCCTCAGTTTTACCGTGATCAATTAGCGTAAATGATGGACTGGGAGATTTGCGAGCATACTTATATATTTACACAGTGGCGGGTAACCTAAGGAACACGTGGAATAATCCCCGTTCATTTACCTATTTTGTATCTCTGCACATTAACGGTGCCTTACTGCAGAAATTCACATCAAATGACTTAAACGCCTTCACTGTGATGGTTTTTTATGAAGACGCAAAGCCCCAGTTTACGTGCGATTAAAGTAAACACGATGTTTTCTCTCAACCGTGTAACATAAAAACAGTTGGGTAAAAAAAAATTGTATTTGTCTCCCAATGCATTCAGTTTATTTCTCAGAAACGATTATTTATTGGCAACAATTTATTTGCAGTGCAAATACGATAGTTTGTTTGTGCCAAACTTTTTTTTTACTTTTTGTTTTGCGCACATTCAACACTGCCTTATAAATGGAACACGACGAGGAATTTTCATGATTTAAAGCTTTCGTGACTGCAGGGATTCATATTCTTGGTTCTTTCGGTAAAGTCACGTAGAAGGGAAACAATAATATTGTTTTATATTTTTATTATATAAAAACAATATTATTGTTTTATATTTTTATTATATATTATATAAAACAATAATATTGTTTTATATTTTTATTATTTTATTGTTTCCCTTCTACGTGACTTTACCGAAAGAACCAAGAATATGAACGCTATCATTTTTATTTAGTCCTTGCTGTTTTATTTATTCTGCACACATTTTTTTAGATGACGCGCATTTACGATGGAGAGTCGAGGCAAAAACCTTTGCGCATAAAACAAAAACTGAAGACAATCGTCAGTAACATTGCCCTAAAGAGGAACAAAAATTGAACGTGATAATTCGTACAATGGGCCTACTTTCATACCCATCGCTACGTTTGGTATCCGCGTCATTCTTAGCGGGCAAGGTTGTCGTGAAGACGCCGTGTTTCACAGGCCATTGTGATGGAAGACGGGCCGTTGCCTGAAACGTCAACCTGTTAATCACGATTCAAATTTATACGGCGCCCTTGAACGATCGGATCTCGGAGTGCTGTGCGTGTAAAGGATGAAAATCGGTAACCAGGGAGAGAAAGACTGAAAATAGAGTGCGAGAGAGATAGGAGGCAGTTTTAAACAGGTTGGTGGGGGTCTTCGCCTGGAACTTTAAACATCTTCAGCGACTGGGCCCTGTACAGACAAATAGCCCGGCGGTCATCCCAGGTTCCAATCCCGGAGAGCGCGGTCATCACTCCGAGTCGGGGCACGATGTTAGCTTCCTTAGAGGGGCAGCAGTGTTGTTCACGAAGGTGTTGAGTTTACGTTTTTTGTGCTTGTGCACGACTCCCCGCGTAGTATGTACACGTGTATGCATGTACGTTGAACTTCTTTTCCGCGCCGTACGTTTGCCGACCGCGCTAATTGCGTCTCTTCGACAACATAACAATTGCGAGCTGCCACCATGTTCTGCGGCCACGGGGCTTTGCGCGTGTTGGGTATTTTTTCATGAGGAAGCGTCTGTAAAGGGACCCCGCTCCACAGAGACGCGTTCTGAACGCTGCGCACAAATACAGGCACAGCCCTTTCCCTCAGCGCCGGCAGAACGTGTGTGCCCCAGTAGGGCGAGCGAGCGAGCGTCGTTGACCCCGTGTGCGACTCTCGCTCCCAACGCTTCTTGTACAAGTAATTGTTTTCGTGTATGTCGGTGTGTGTGTGTGTGTGCAGGGGTTAGCGGTAGTGTAGCAGTTAGCGCACTGCGCTCCGAAGCCAACGACCCAAGTTCGATTCCCGCTCACGGCCAACACCAGTGACGGTTATCTGAACCGGTCTCGGGCCTGCCCTGAGGTCGACTCAGCCTCAAATGAGTACCTGTTGCTGTGTGTAGTAAACATCGCCACTGGAGAGACAAAGGCGGTCGGGCGTGGTGCTGGCCACCCACGCCCTTGTGTGCCGTGCCGGCCTTCATAGGTGCTCGCTAACAGCACTTGCCTCATCAGTCTGTTCAGGCTATACAGGATATCTTTGTCTTGTGCGCAATGTTAAATTCAGCTATGAAAGTCTAAAGCCTCCTGTGCAGAGCTTTACTCGTCAGAAATTGAACAATACATTGATAGCGTTTTAACTACAGGTTTCCCTCGCTCCGTGTGGGTTCGGCTCGTGTGATTTCACGCATACTCGCCTAACTTATTTCGACCCAAAATTCACGACGTTACGCGGTTTGAATTCACTCTACATGCAGCTCTGCGGTCGGACGTGGGACAACATTGTGTGTGTGTACTATGCTCGCTACTCGACAGGCGGCTGTCTCGCGCGGGGGCATTGTGAGTTGGGTGACTGTGGGCTCCATTCTGTGCGAATTTGTTTTGTGCGCCCGATTTTTGGAACGCACCTACTCACGCGTTAAGGGAGGGAAACCTGTAATGTGTTTGTAAGCTTGGCGTTGTTGGATGGTGCATGGGATAATGGCAAGAATTTTGGTATAAGCCTAGCGCATGGCCTAACCCAACAGCAAATATGGGTTGGTGTGTGTATGTGTATACAGGTAGTCCCCGACTTACGATGGAGATGCGTTACGACGACCCCATCGTAAGTCGAAAATATCGTAAGTCGACAATGGCCTAGCCTACCCAGGAGTCTTACAGAATGGTGATAATTTAGCAAAACAGAGCAATTTACAGTACCGTACTGTATAACTATATACTGTATGTATTTATTAATGACAATACTGTATTGCACAGTAAAATTGAAAGTAAAAAAAAACAAAGTAAATTCTTAGCCTACCAATATGTACTGCAATTTCACAGAAAGTTTTTTCAGGAAAAAATCCTATCCTGCCTATAAAAACTTTTAACATGCATTGAACGTATCGTAACGTATCATATTCTACTGTACTCACCAAGATTCTGTCCGTCGTCTGCATACTTGAACGATGTTAGGTTGTTGATGGCTACATTAACTTAGTTGTCGGAATAGGAGGATGGCGATGATAAAGTACGATATCGTACCTCGTACGCTGCTGCGTTTGCCTGCCGCGCGAAATTTAAAATATTTTACAATATTGTCATATCGCTATCGCCATCATAAGATCGAAATATCGTAAGTCGGGGACTACCTGTATATGTTTGTGTGTATGTGCGAACTGGAGAGGTAATGCAGCGGTTAGCGCACAGTGCTTCAAACCAGGCGACACCAGTTCGAATTCCAGCCACGGATGAAATCCGTGTTGAGTGATATCTGAAACATCCTGGACCTCCTCTAGGTTGACTCAGCCTTAAATGAGTACCTGCTGCTGTGTGTAAAGATCAACACTGGGGAGACAACGGCAGCTGAGCATGGTGCTGGCCACACCACCCCCTCGTCTGTTAAGGCCTGATGGGGGATCTTTGTCTTTGTATTATAGTTTGCTGGAATTCCTTTAGTTTAAGTGTAATCTATAATTATGCACGCATACTTGTGTTCACGCGATGTTTCCAAAATAATGTGTTTGTAACCTTGAACAAAAGCAATGAAATCCAAAAATAGTTTTCCTGCTTGAACGAAAAAGCCAAGAAATGGACGTTGTAGGAGGAGGGCCGATTTCAGGAAGGTCGCGTTTCACGGCGCGTCACTCGTCTAACAACGTCGGACTCCTTCCTTTTCCGTCCGGACGAAGACAAAAACAGGGTCTTAAAATTATTGATCGTCGTTATTTTTCTCATTGTAAGCACTTAAAATGCGACAATTTCAGTTTTCAATAAAATATTGTAAATTACCCTGACTTAAATGTTCACTCAATTGCACGGTGGCAGTCGGCGAGTGGTGCCGCATGCACGCACAGACGGACGGACGCACGCACGCATGACCCGGGTCACTCTCGTGAACGAGACTCTGTCCTGGTATCTCGAGTTCTCACCTGGTTAAACACCTGGTTAAACACCTGGTCAAACACTTGGTTAAAGACCTGGTTAAATAGCTGGTCAAACACCTGGCCAAACACTTGGTTAAATTCCTGGTCAAACACTTGGTTAAAGTCCTGGTCAAACACTTGGTTTAAGAGCTGGTCAAGCACCTGGTTAAACACTTGGTTAAAGACCTGGTCAAACACCTGGCCAAACACTTGGTTAAAGACCTGGTCAAACACTTGGTTAAAGTCCTGGTCAAACACTTGGTTTAAGACCTGGTCAAACACTTGGTTAAAGTCCTGGATAAACACTTGGTTAAAGACCTGGTTAAAGACCTGGTCAAACACCTGGTTAAAGTCCTGGTCAAACACTTGGTTAAAGTCCTGGTTAAACACTTGATTAAAGTCCTGGTTAAACACTTGGTTTAAGACCTGGTCAAACACCTGGTTAAACACCTGGTCTCAATTACACCCAGGCACGTTTTCAGAAATTTAAACAGTTATACCGGTTATACCGAAGCACAATTATATAAATTATACCTAAGCACAGTTAACACCAATTATACCAAAGCACAAGTATACCAGTTATACCAAAGCACAGTTATACCGAAACCACGGTTAGAATGGTTGGCAGGCTGGACTAGAATTAAGAGGTTCACCGGTTCAATCTCCCAGCGCCGAAGGCGGTAGGATGGACAAGTATCTTAAATCCTTCCCACTGTCCACCCAGCATAGTAACTGGGTACAGCCACAGTTATTCAATCGGGAGTTCCGTTTGCAGGGGGGTAAAGTGTGGACGCTTTCCCCTCTTCTAAGACTTCTGGTTAGCGTGGAAGAGTGAGTTAAATACCCTTCAATGGGGTCCTCTAGAGTTGCCTCTACCATCGGCCATCCCGCCTGCAGCGCGTCACTGGCGAAAGGGCGCCACGGAGGTGAGATGTTTTCTCCCTCGCCTGGTATGCATGGAGGTTGTGGGTTCGATCCTGACCCTGATGCCTGGGTCTCTCCCCGTGGTCGCATGCATTTTACTCCGGGTCCTCCGGTTTTTCCCTCCACATTTAGAAACATACGTTACCGAGTATTTTGCTGCTATCAATTTCCACGCGATAAGCCACTTTGTTAAGCTTTAGTTTCTGGCCAGGTCGCATGTGGAAAAAAAGTCAGTGACGTTTTGGGCAATGGCCCGTCTTCATATCTCGCAGAGATAGAGTGAATAATAATTGCAGACTAAACAACACCGTGGGGCCTGCTGAAACTTCTACTTAAAACAAAAAAAAATCAGATGACCAACAACGTAAAAGGTAATTTCAGCAAATCCCATCCACCAGATGGATGAACGCCTGTTGAGATTATTTGGCGGCTATAAAATGTCCACACGATAAGCCACTTTGTTGAGCAATCATTTGTGGCCAGGTCGCTTCTGAAAAAGAGCTGTATAGCTGAGTGGGCCTTACCTGGTAAAATAAAAATAGCTTTTAGTTTCAGTTTAGTGAGACGAGCAAGCGACTGCAGTGCTGCGCCTTTACATTTGTATCTTTGCGGTTACACCTCCGCAGAACGATGCCTGCGCATGAATGGAGGTGACGGCTTTTTGTACGGCGCGGATGGCGACCAGACACCAGGACGAGTTGTTCTGCTTGTGAGGTGTCAACGCGGCAGAGAAGAACTCCTGTGGAACGGCCCGCACGGGGAGCTTTGCGCCCAGTCATAAAAAAAACGGGCGAGCAGGGCCGCTGACGGGAGTCGGCTTCCATTGACCGCTCCGGTGCAATAGGTATGTCTCTCCACACGTCCTGCACCCTGAATTCGGCAATATTTTTCCTTTTTTTTACTTTACCCTGCAGCACCAGCGGCAGCAGCCAGCGGCACCGGCAGCAGTGGCCGCTGTGTTGGTCGTGAGGTTTTGTGTAAATCCATTCATGTATTCACGATGTTTATTTTCATGCTTTGGCGACTGTTTAATGGCAATTGAATTTTTCTCGGTTGATCTGTCTCAGCTCTGCACATGGGGGCCGTGATCCCCTCTTGGGTTGCTGTCGCCCTTGCAACAGACACTTGTCACGTTCTTAGCTGGTGAAATGAAGGGTATTGTTCTAAATGTATTGTAAGATGGTTCGTTAAATTGTAATCAAATTGAACGACAATTGGGCGAGAGTGCCCCTTGAGGCTACGAGCCTCTTTGGTCAACGGAGAATCAAGGCCACGAACAAAACTCAAATGTCATCTGGTCAGAGGCTACATTTCAACACCAAGCTACATCCCTAATAAAAACATTTTTTTTTATATAACTGCGTTGGCAGTGATTCACAAGCATGAATAATAAAAACTCAACACATTCGTCAACGACACCACACTAAAGGGGGAAAACTATATGTACTAGCCTTTTGCCTGTCCAAGGACGGGTGTATTGCCGTAAATATGAAATTTGCAAGCAAAAAGCAGAACACGACGTGATATTCACTGCATCAATGCGTGTGCAATTTGTAAGGGCGCGGTGACACAGACCTATTTCATTTTAAGGTTATAATCCCTTGTTCATCACGACGTCCTTTTTACTTTGATGTCTCAACAACAGCGTTACGAAGATCACGTGACGTGAGGGTTCTGCCTTTGTAGTGAGGGTTGTGAGTTGACGCCGAGGAGGGGGGAGGAGGCGCCTTGGCCCCCCATGTGGAGTGACGTCAGCCGCTAATTATTATTGTGGGGGGGGGGGGGGGTGTCCATTTGGAGGACGTCACCTGCTCATGAATATGAATGAGGGGGGCTTTTCGATGTGGAGTGACGTCACCTGCTCATGATTATTAATGGAGGGGGATGTCCATTTGGAGGACGTCACCTGCTCATGAATATTAATGAGGGGGGGGGGGCTGTTCGATGTGGAGTGACGTCACGAGCGTTAAGGACAGACATTCCTGGGTGATTATGGTAGGTATAATGGGGGACGATTCAGGACAATGGCGCATCATCTCTCATGATCGCCTGCGATAGCCTTGCGCTACAAGATGAGCACAGATGTCGAATGTGCCAAAGATTTGCCTTCCAGATTTGATCCGAAGAAACCCCCAGAAAACGTCGTCCTCTTACATTTGCGCTTCGATTGCGCGCCATCGACAAACGTCATGAGTCAGTTTAACACGTGGGAGGCTTTCGCGACCAATATTATTCATAATAAAGGTTTTTGGGTTAGATCGCGTTTATTTATAAATGTGTCATAACCCTCCACCACCCGACACGGCCAATCAGCAAAAAAAGTGTCACGTTGACAAAAGACAAATAATTCACTACTTCAGCCCACCGGTGTGTTGAAGAGTTAATCCACATTTACAGTTTGAGCACGACGTTTCGCTGGTAAATACATCCAGCATCATCAAGCAATTCGCCAGAATGGTAAAGCCCTCGCTTGCTCCCGGTTTTTATATAGAGCAGCAGGGTGACGTCATCACTTAACTCATATCAGGTGCAGTGATTAGAGGCGGAGGGGGGGGTATTGTAATTATATAATCGATTAGTAATCAGTCATTGGTTATGATTAGTAATGAGTTGTAGATTAGTAATTCTTTAAATGTAATGTGTATTATTTAATAATACGCTTCCAGGCCGCACTAAGCCGGTAGCTGTCAGAGCGATTAAAGTTATTCTTGTTCCTCTCAATTTCAATGGATTCTCTAATTAGTCTTTGCCAGTAATAATTAGTTTTACACACCACTGCAACATTGTCAAAATCAATTGAGTGTCCTTGTTGACAAGCATGTTCTGCCACTGCCGACAGTTGTGTTTGAGATAATTTAATATTTCTCTGAGTGTTTTGTTACATCTCTGTGCGATGACTTGGTAAAAGATGAGCATAGGAAAAAAGGGGGTGATGGGGCCGGGGGTGGGGGGGGGCGTGGTCAGGAGGAAGTGGGCGGCGGACCGCAGAGAACGACCAGAATTGGGAGGAATCACGGCCGCGAGAAAGAGGGCATTGCTAGGCCACGGCACAGACACTGGCAGACGAGCCTGGAAGTTCCTTCTGCTTTTCCCTTCTGTAAGTGCACGAGCGATGATAGGGCTGAATTAATGCCCACAAAGTGGAATGTGTAATTGTTCGTAAGCAAATTACTCGAAAGAGACTCTGGGACCGTTGGGGTTCCACAGCGCTTGAAAAATTTTTATGAAACGTCGGCTTAGGACCCCAAGCAAATCATGGGGTTCCAAAATAATGAAAAAAAAAACAGGGGTTGCACCAAATATCAGCCCAAATGGAAATCTTAATTCAGTAAACAAAAAGAGAATAATTAACCTGTCCCAAACTCTTATTTTGTCTGAATCTGTCTACTTTCAAGACCTATTTTCATCCACATTTCTCTCACCTCACTACATCTTCTGCTTCAGTCGATATTTGTCTCACCTCACGACAGCTCTACCTCTTTCCTCTGTCTCGTCGGCCATCAGGATGTTTGTAAATATTTTGGGGTCAGCCCCCAAAATGTTTTTTTCTGATTGGCACCCCCACCCCACGCCCCCCCCCCCCCCCCCCCCACCCACTCCCCATGAACCACCGGCATTGCCGCTGGGACGACGCTTGCTCGTACCCCCGCTCGCGGTCTCCCGGAGCGCTCGTGGAAGACGTCGGGCCGCTGTTTACCTGGTGCCGATGGCGCCGTGATGGATGTGCCGCGCTGGACCGCAGAGTTTCGTGGAATCGGCCGCGTTTACTTTGGCTGCGGCCCGCTAGAAAACTTCCCTTTCCGTACGCTGAGGGCATGCCACGTGCCGCCGTCGTGCCATCGAAAATCCATGCCGCCAATGTTCGGGCGGGCGGGCGGGCGGTGTGCGGGGGGTGGGGGTATTGGTGTTGCGACGCATCTGCCGTGGGCTTGAAATCGCCTGATGATTTTGTTTGGCGAGGAAGCGTCTCAAATGACGTTTCTTTAAATCTGCTGTTAGTGGTTACACACAATTTCATGGTGCGTGCTTTCACTTGTCGGTGGGAGCGGGCCCGTATGCGTTGCCTTTTGCTGCGTCCACTCGTGGCGACGTACGGCACGACGATGGCCGTTGACGCACGTCTCGGGGGGCGTCTGCGCGTTCCTGTGGCTCTCCACCTTGCGCTCATTTTTTGTGTCGAATTTTGTTTTTGCCTCCGTGTCAACCGCCGTGATTTGATTTCATTGTGATGGTTTATTCCTGGTATCTTAAAATCTTAAATTGTCTTGCTGTGCAATTACGTTTTATCCTTGCAGTTTGCTCTCATGTCCCAGGTCTCTCTGTGTGCAAGAGAGATTTGTAGTCTTAATGGGCTCCCACCTGGTTGTCAGGAAATAGTTACCAGTCAACCAACCAAAGCATATGTGTGGATTAAACATTAATGTTATCCTTATGTGAAGTGTAAGGCTTTTTAAATCTATAAAAATTATCTCACTTTAAGGTTGAACGCTCCACTCCCAATGTAGCAGGACCTCGCCCCCCCACCCCGAGCCCAATACAACTCGCCGAAAAGGTTCCAATGGGGGGGGGGGTTAACCGAAAATCCGCGACAATCTGTGCCGGCGCAAGGAGACCACACGGAAGGGGGGGGGGAGAAGGGGAATGGGGCCTGCTGCCTCCAACCAAGTGGGGACCTCGCGTGAGGGGGGAAGATGAAGATTTAAACTACTACAGTTGTTGTTGTTGTAGTATCCTTTATTTAGCCAGGCGATTAAATTAAATCCACGCAATGACCTGGAATTGCCTCCATCGGCAGGGGGGGAGACCTGGTGTGCTGGCTACTTGGCGCGGTGCTCCTCGCCCACGGGCGGCACGGAAACTCCCTCCTTCCGTCATCGCCTCTCGTGGAGCGGCTGTCACGTCGAATGACAGAAACACTCAAGGCAGAGAAATAATTAAGAGAATGAAAGACCGGAAATCAATTAATAAAACGATTGCGCTGGACAACAAAAATACTAAAGGAGCCGACGGCATCACTTGGAGTTCTCCGACCGCCGCGTGACGATTCCCGTGAGGTCACGGTGACACGGAACGCATGTGCGGCGCTCGAAGGTCACTACCGGGGCCTGGCAGCCGCTGGCGCGACGGCGTTTAGCTACATATGGTGCAAAGTAAGTTCAACAGACGTGCATATGCCAAAACACCGAGGGCTCCTCTCTCTTAGGTGTCTCAACTCCCGACGGTGAAGTTGGTGATGCCGGTGGACGATCGCCGTTGTCGCTCGATTATTTCCTCGCAGAATCTTTTTTTTTTCCGCTGGTAGGCTGAAATAGGCGGCTATGATGGACGTGGTGTGCTGGATGTGTAAATATTGTCAGGGTTGGCGGCACAGACAGATCCAGCTGAAATTCAGCCCAGTTCTTCATCATCTTTGTCATTTCATTAAGTTATTGATTCGTGACGGATCCGTCCGGATCATTTTGACACTCTGCCTTCCTGCCGCGTAGGATTAAGTGTTCCCATGAAGGAATAGGCGAAACATAACCAATATAGCAGAGCCCTCCTGAAAGAGGATTCTTAAGACTCGTTGAGGTAGTCCTGGGTAAACAAGCGTAACAATGATAACAATAACATTGCCATCAGTCGTTTTCAGGTTTGTCCGCGTGAGGGTAAGATTTCCGATGGATCGACTGCAATATGTTATGTTGCACTTCTTTTGCACCATACGTAGCCAACTGTGATAATCGCAGGTGGAGATGAAGCAGCCAGATGCAGGGGGAAAGTGTCTTTCAGTGGCGTAACGTGGCGTGGTTGGGATGAGCCATGGCGCAAGTCCTGAAACGGGGTCCCAATTCATATTTCCCCCCTCTTTATATTTTACGTTTTTTTTGCAGGTAAGGCCCACTGAGTGATGTAAGCTCTTTTTCAGAAGCGACCTGGCCATCACAAATGATTGCCCAATGAAGTGGCTTATTACGTGGAAATAAATAGCAGCCAAATACTTTAAGCGCATGTTTCTAAGTGTGGCGGGAAAAAAACTGGAGGACCCAGGGAAAAATCCCTGCAACCACGAGGAGAGAGACACGCAAACTCCAAATATACAGCAGGCGTCAGGGTGGGGATCGAACCTCCGACCTCCTGTGTACCAGGCGAGGTAGTTCACATCGAGCCACCGTGATGATGATGAGAGACACGCAAACTCCAAATATACAGCAGGCGTCAGGGTCGGAATCGAACTCACGACCTCCTGTGTACCAGGCGAGGTAGTTCACATCGAGCCACCGTGATGATGATGATGATGAGAGACACGCAAACTACAAATATACAGCAGGCGTCAGGGTCGGGATCGAACTCACGACCTCCTGTGTACCAGGCAAGGTAGTTAACATCTCGCCACTGTGGCACTCTTTTATAGCACGGTGCCTGGGCCCCTCCGGCCTGTGGACCTCAGCGTAGTTTAACCTACTGCACACCCAAGAACTACGCCGCTGGTGACTTTCCAATGTCACGCTGATAACTTTTGGCACGGCTTGGAAGAGCGATGTGGCAGGGGCGGCTGCCAGGTTTGCCAGACGTTTGTCCTCACTGGCTGGGTGAAGGTGCGAGAGATTGCAGCGCTGCGTTCTGGTCAGCAGCCAACGCCGAGTTGTTATCGCCCCGTGTTCACATCAGTGTTGTGGTCGTTGTAGGTACACAGAAATATGTGTAATAAGCAAGGTTTTTTTTCCTTCTGGGAACGGTCCTTCTTCATTCGGGGGAGAAAATCGTTTTCAACTGTTTAACGTTGGCAGGTGTCCTTCGTTTTGTCTTGTTTGTGTCTGTGCGTTTTTTGTCTTTGTGTACGCGTGCCAATTGTTTGAACCGTAAGTGTAAATACACTTCGTTTACATTTTTTTCGATAGACAGACACCAGGATATTAGCACGGCTGATATCCTGGTGTCTGTCAGGACACCAGTGGTGGCGCAGCGGTGAATGCATTGCGTTATGATCCCAGCGACCTGAGTTCGATTCTCGGCCATGGCTATCATCTGGAGGAAGTGGGGTAGTGAACCTGTCCTGCGCCACCCTTGGTGTGTAAACATCAGCACTGGGAGACAAAGGTGTCCAGGCTTAGTACATCTAATGGCCACAACAAATGCTTGTACGATGTACCAGCTATAATAGGTGCTCGCTAACAGCAGTAACTTCATACTCTTTGGTTTTTTAGGTAAAGTCAATAAAATTAAATGAATGAAAACAACTAAATTAAATCACGACGTTTCGGAGGCAACACAAGCTTCCGTCTTCAGGTGGAAACCGTCACAGCAAAATAGCTGTATCAAGTGAAGAGAGCTCTAAGAGACCCGAGATTATATACAGGTTAAGGGGGGGGGGAGCCAGGAAGGGCCGTGGGGGGGGGCTAAGTTAAGCCACCTTTTGTTATGCTGCAGGGGATTAGGGGGACGGAGAGGTCACCGTGCGCAGGCGATGGCACGTGGTTGAAGAAAGTTAGACACATGAACAGGATGCAGTATTTAAGCTGACAAACTGGTTGCCTTGCAGTATACTGCGGTAAACTATCATTGTTTCAACATAGCGGGTTGTGTTTAAATGAACAGGATATTTTTTTACAGAGGTATTCATCTCGACAGTCGAAGGGTGTTCATTTACTAATCATTAAAAAGTGGATACAAATGTTCAAATCTGAATTGGACAGTGGCGTACAGTTGCAAATGATGCCACATGCTCTGTAATGTAAGTTTCGCCTGAGATCGTGAATTAAGCAACAGTGATACCCAAGCGCTTAATGCCTCGCGAGTTGGCTCAGTAGCACGTGTGTCCAAAGCTGTGCCAATTGGCATCAACACAGCACAGGCCGACATTAACAGCATGTCATCAATGGTCATTTAATTTACTTAAACTTAGCCGGGCCAGCCGAGTATTGGAACCACAGCAAGGAGGGGCTGGGTCCGACTCCTCCCTTTGGATTTTTTTTATTTGTTTCTATCAGTACGTTCTCCCCTGTTCTGCATGAGTTTCCTCTGAGTGCTCTGATTTGCTGCCATAGCTAATAAAAAATACAATGTAACCGGTATTGCCCAAACATCCCAATGCTGACAAATGACCTGCAAATTACTCAGTTGGGATCAAAGACAAAGATCCTCCGTACAGCCTTAACAGACTGTTAGAGCAAGTTCTGTTAGCGAGCACCTATCAAGGCCAGCATGGCACACGAAGGGGTTGGGTGGCCAGTATATTTACACACTGTACCAGGTACTCATTTGATGCTGAATCGGCCTAGGGGAGGCCCAGGACCGGTTTAGATAATCGTCACTGGTGTTGGCCGTGAGCGGGAATCTAACTCGGGGCGTCGGGTTCATAGTGCAACACACTACCTGCTACACTACGGCTCCCCATAGTTGTGATCACACAGCACACAGCAACGTCGCCGCGTCTACTGCAAAACACTTTGTAGGACTCTCTTCAGAAAAAAAACGAGTCTTGAGACTCGCGGAGGCTCTCCTAGGTATCCAGACGTCGTAAGAAATAGAATCCAGTGCGCAGACAGAATATACATTTGCGTGGGGCTCTGTGGTCTGTGTCACTGCAAATGCACCTCTTGTCACCATTTCCTGCAACCGCCCCCATCCCGTTCCCCCAGAGCGACCGCAGCCGAAACGCCTGGACCTCTGCTGTAAGCGGACACGAGTTGCCGTTGCCCCACCCTCCGCGAGGAGTGACTCTTAGCGGCGGTCACCTCGGGTCAGGACTCTGGCTCGCTCGCGCGCTTGGGTGTGCGTGGACACGTTTTTTTTCTTTCCGAAAACGATTTTTCGCTCATACTCAAAACATCCGCTCGATCGGTGCTGTGGGGACACGGGGAGAAACAAATAAAAAAATATATATTCCACTGGGGGGGGGGGGGTCACACCCGCCGCTTTCATTGAATAGTGTCGTGGTTTCCAGAGAAAGGGGGACATTTTTCGGAATTGGTAATGCCAGGACACGCAGCGTTTCCGTCACGTGACGTCTGGCGTAGTAATAATAATCATATTGTGCGGCCCCTTTGGCAGTCCGCTGCTGGATGGATGAAGACCACCCCATGTGTTTCGTGCGTGCGCGTTGTTTGGCCATACTTCACCACGATGGCGGGGGGTTTGGGTTGGTGAAGGAAAAGAGCACAGGACCGGTTCACATATCGATCGCCACCGATGATTTCTCGGGTTGCCGTGTGAATGGCGCAGTGTGCTAACCGTTGTGCCACCGCTGCACCCCCAGGTGTACTAAAGTGTTTAGTTCGGCGGTGATAAATGTATTTACAGTATTGTGCAAATAATTGCTTAAATGCACGTATTTGCACATATCTATATAATACAGCCACTTAGATGTGCACAGAATGACTCAATGAATAAAAATTTGAATTATTTCCCCATGCTGGCAAATAATAATCAATGACTCATTATGTTGGTTGGTTGATCTTGAATCCCAAAGAAGGGCATTCTAACTCAAACGCCACGGTCAAGCCTCTCAAGAAAAGTCGATCCTGATTTACATTCTATTTAATCGGATTGTGTAGAGATGCTGAATCATCAGGCATTCATATATATGTGCGTACGTGCGTACGTGTATGTGTGTGTGCAAGTATTGGGAGCGTTGTGGCACAGTGATGAGTGCACTGCCATGGGAACCTGACCACCTGAGTTCGATTACCGGCCACGGCAACGGACATCGGTGGCTAAGAGTGATGTCTGCAGCGGTCCTGGGATTCTTCCCCCTTCACTGATCCGCACTGGCCAAAGTGGTGAAGTATCGTAAAACCCCCACATTCGATAAGCCTGGGAATGCCTTCACCCAGCATTGGATTGACAAAGGGGATAGCACTCAAAAATCCACACGGATGGATTTAGAGCTTATTTTGGTAACCGAATATTGTCTTGGTCACTGGTAGATTGGAGTTGTGAGCACGGGACTAGTCGGCACAGCCAAAGAGAGACATATACTGGATGTGGTTTACCAAGAAATATTTTCTGGTCACTGACCCAGAAATGAGGCTCCGAACATCACCGTTGTCGTTGTCATCATCGTCCTCATCATAATTCCACGACACGCTTGCTGGAGGATGTAGCCATCTGAATGCTTCTGTGGGGACCCTTGCTCTCCGTGGATACGAGTCCTTCACGAAGGAACTCGCCAAACATCGCAATGCTGCGGGCACCCTCGCCAATGCTTTCCTCACAGATTCTCCATCGGTGCTCGGTGCGGAAATATTTTTTTGGGTCGCTGACCTGGACAGACCCCCGGCTGATAAACTGCCCCTAGACAGGCCATCTAACCCCCGCCACCCCCCCCCAACCACTCCAACCCCACCCCAAAAATGGGTGAAATTCCAAATTAAGCAAAGCGCGTGTGAGAAATGCGATGAAGTCACGGCCAGTGTTGCCGACCCCAGCGATTTTGTCGCTCAAATTTTAGTGACGTTTTGGGTCTCGCTCGTGAAGAAAAATTAAGGCACGTTGGTACGTTGTCAAGTAAAAATTTTAATGAAAAAAACTAGTAAAATGTGCAGGCCTTTATCCGGCCACTGATCAGATCACAGTGTGCTAACTACTGCTCCACCCCGACATTTGAAATACAATGAAAAATATATCCCTTTTTTTTACTTGTTAGGTACGTTAGAAGATAAAAGTGTACAAATGAGACAAAAAAACTATGAAGATGGTTTGAGGATGCAGCAATATCTACTTCACTCAGATTCAGTTGTCCAAGGTCTCTTATTTAGCCACAGAAAAAGCATTTCTCATTGATAGTTTTTCACAAAAAGGAGTGATGGATCTTCATTATACTGTAGTTTTCTTTACATATCAGTTTGGAGTCATTGGTTCATGTGAACTTTTAACTGAGGCGCAAATGTGCAGGGATCCTGCTGTTATGATTGTTGTCACTAGATCCCAAACATACGAATTAATAGGTGGCTGGGTGGCCCAGGGATCAGAGTACTGAGCTGGCATAGCTGGAACCCAGACCTCATCCGGCTGCGATTCAACCGGTTCATTAAGAGTAGCGGTTTGTTGGTCTCGGCCTAGTTCTGAAGGATTGCGCAAAATAAATGATTGATGTAACAATTTGGTTATTCACTTAATTTCGCCAAATTGGTTGATATGCGATGAACAGTTTTTTTTCAGGGCATGTAAAAAGGGTGGCCTCAAATGTGGACAACTCGCCGGGACGGTGAGTTTCAAGGCAGCCGCTAACTCTTTTCTATTCCCGGAAATATGTCTGCGTGTCCATCTGTTTGTATCCGATTAAATTTCACATGTTTTCACGAGAAAACTGAAAATGCCCCTTAGCCGATAGCTACAAAGGTTACCGCAGAGCTCACCAATGGCAATGCCCATTTTTTTAAAAATAGTTTTTGGACATTGATACGATAACAAAAACACTTTCATAACAGCATTTTTATTTTAAACATCACATAATATGGTGTGGCGGTGCGATTAGGGTGCGAGCATTAAAGCACGGATGGGTGCACACGCACGACTAACGTATGTATTTCGAACTTCTTTCACACCGTACATAGCCAACCATGCTAATCGGAGGTGCGGGGGAAGGACAACAAAGTAAACACAAAAATATGTACATTCGGGTCTTCGTGTCTCTACGCGCACCCACCGCCTTCTGTGAAGTCAAATCCCTAAACACGATGAAGGCTCCCTTATTAATAGTTCTAGCTTGCCAGCTTGTGAATACGATATATATTTTTTAAGTGAGCGCGAAGGCACACGTGTGTATGCCGTCTCGATTGCTCGATTACTCACGACGCCGCTGCTACCTTGAATTAAATGTATGGGCGTGCGGTGGGCGACGATGAGAAACGTGAGAAACGCGTGACACAACGTTTCCCAAACCCGCACCTCTGATTAGCACGGTGGTTCTACGTACGGTATGAAAGAAATTCAGCATGCATACGTACGTACGTACAACCGAAGTTTCACTCGTAAAACGTTTGCGGAGCAGATAAATTAAGCGGAGGTCTGGCAGGCCAATTCGGCTCACCCAAGTTAACCCTGGCCAGCGGAACACACGCAGCAATGCCGCTATGGTGGCTCTTGTGCAACGTGGCCCCCCCATAAAGCTGCCCCGTGTCGACAGAAGATTGTAAAACCCCATTTCATATTTGATTGCATCGTGACAGAACTTGTGGTTCAGAGGAGATGGTCGTGGTCAATTATTAGCCATATATCGCAATCAAATTCCTGTTTGGAAGCTCTCCAAGAATGTTTTGTTACATTTTATGGCATCGATTCCTAGATTTACTGTGCCGTGATGATTCCAAGAACATTTGACACAAACTGCGGTGTGTTTATTCAAGGTAACGCGTAATAACTGACGAAATACGACTGATGATCAATACGTGCATGGGGCAATAATCATAAAAGTTACCTATTTTGAAATCCAATATCACAAGTCCATTGGCTAACACGTTCCCGGGCCCTTTGCTGGTGGCCCATGTGAACATGCACAACTGACACGGTGAATTAGCACGTCTCAAATACAATGCGGGTGTGTAATCGGTGCGTATGTAACACTCATGCAATGATTAATGGGTTTGTTAAAATGACAAAAACAGGGTGCTTTTTTAACTGTCGCTGTGTGATCATGTTGCCATCCACACTGACCAGGCCAGCACACCTCTCATCAACAACAACAACCGCTGTTCACCACTAAGTTGCGGTGACGTCACCACAGCACCTGTGCCATGCTCGGTGCACTTTGAGGCCAAGTGCAATGTTGAAGGCTTGCTGGCAGGAAGTCACGGAACAGACCCAGGTCTGTTCAGTCCATCTCTTCCCGCATCCCATGCCGCACCCGTTAAGCCCCATCCATCCAGCCGAACAAGAGCTGTTTGGGCATGCGGTGACTACATGACCCAGCCAGCACAGTTTTAGTTGCCAGAGGAGCCTCCCATTCACATTGAGACACACATACACATTTTAACACGCTAACTGTTCTCCCAAACCCACCGCGCATTTGCAAAGCCTGGTGCGTATGGTGCTGCGTTTTGGGTGTTTCGTATTGTTCCGCTTGGGTCACGTTTTGAAATTTTTGTGTTACGTCGTGATGAGATCGCCGCGACGGTTTCTTTTGTTGGCGTGTCCACTTTTCTGAAAGGGCAAAGATTGAATACTTGCCGTTACTCAAGCCAACGCAACGGCGCAGAGAGATCCAAAAGAAGAGGAAGAAAAATAAGTCATAAAAACGTAAGCGGCCCTCCCCCGCTCGTGCCGTCGCCCGTCTGTGACAAAGGCCAGGGGCAATGCTCTCCGGGTCGTGTGTTTAGATATGATGAGTTTCTTTGTGTAAAGGGTTCGATTGAGGCGCACACTCAACTTGGGGGCAACACTGTTTATTAACAACGTAACAAACAACTTGAACACTATATAAGGTGGTGACCACCGTTCCTAATTTAACTAACGCTAGGGGGAATACTAGATAACGTGACCAGGGCAGGTTAACAGGCCGCCTGGTCACGGACGAAGATCGGAGACTCGAGGACCGCTGATGGCATATTCTTTCCCGGGGTCGAACAGCCAAGCTCTCTCTTCACACCCCGCTTATAACTGCTGCGGCGGCGTGGCTGGCCCAGCCCTCGGCCACGCCCCCCTTCCCGATCCTTCGGGAAGGTCTGGGCCCCTTACCACGTGACCACCAAACTCCCCTCTGGGGCCCCTAGCCCCCCTTCGTCCGGTCACGTGTCCTCTCGGGTTCACCCAGAGTGTCACGGCCTGACGCGACCTCAGTGACACCCCGCCTACAGTACCCGTACAGGCCCAACACAGTAGTGACGTCATATGTCACTACATTTGAAGCAATTGGCGGGACCCCGGGGTCCCATCACTGCCCCGGGGTGGGAAAAACCGCGTAGCGACACGAGTCTTGCCTTACCGACAACAAAACTAGTGGTCAATCGATTGGCCTCGTCGAGAGCTACTCGGGGCACTAAGTTTCGTAAAAAGTTGAAACATTACATAAACACGTTAAATTCACTGCCTGGGGGGCGGCGGGCTCGCCTTGGCAAAGAAGCTGAGGATCGACGGCTGACCGGAGGGTGTTGTCGCCGCGCGCGACTGCGGCGGACGCCCCCCCGGGGCTTGCGTTTGGCCGGTGGGGTGGCGCCCATCGTGTCGATCGCCGCCTGTTGCTGCTGGCGCTTGTTGGCGCGAGTCTGGGCGGGCGGCGCGTTGCTGTCGTCGTCCAGTAATAATTATTGACCTGATTTTTGCGGGACCCCGGGGTCCCTCCAAATGATTCATTTGTAAAGCGCAGCTTCGTCTTTTGGCCTATCGTTTGCCCAGGATTTAGGAATATTTGCCCCCATCACCAGGACACCAGAACAGAGAGGACCCCCACGTACCACCCCACTGCACCTGGCTCCCCCCTGCTTCCACTTCCTCCCCCATCCTTTCTTTACATGTACATACAGACACACAAATACAGACAGACACACAAAAAATCCTCAACCCTCACTGCCAGGATGCACTCCAGTAATAATATAAATAACCCTTTATTTAATAAATGTTGTTGATTTTCCCGGGCCCCTCTGAAATGTATTGCCCAAGACTAAAGTTTTGGCCTGAATGGGTAAAGCCGCAGCCCTGCAAGTGCTTGCTCAGGCCACTGGTGGCAGATGGGCCTCTACTAAAGGGAGCTCTAGAGAGCTCCTCTAGAACGTATTCGGCCTATTCTTACATCTTGAAAGAGGTGAGGGTACCTACACTTTACCCCACCACACAACCTAGCAATCAACTGTTATGGGCCCTGGACAAATGTTTGATTTGCCTCCCCTTAACCTAGCCGTGCCGACTGTCTGTGGACTCCACAGACATTCGATCAGCTGATCGTTGGGGATCACAGAGTGCGGTTCACCTTCGTAATGGTAAAATTAGCCGTGGTTTGTGGCCTGAGTTGGATTCCTGGTCACGGTTCCCGACAATCGTGAGCGATACCTACATCTGTTCTTCCCCCCGCCCCCCACCAAACCACCACCCTTTCACCAATTAACCCACGCAGAGCAGCGTAGTGAAGTATGGCCAAACAACCCCCACCAAAATGCGCTCGGCGTGAGGGTCGAGGCCCTCATCCAACAGTGGATCGACAAAAGGGGACTGGCTGCACTTGTATATAACGGGGAGCGCGGATGGTCTAATCGACGAATTTTTTTTCAATACGCTGAGGTCATTTTTCAAGTACGCACAGAGGAGCAATCAGTTGTGGGAACAGTTGGTGGTTGGCAGTCGCTTATGGGGATGGTGGGGGGGCAGTACTTTTTTTCACTGCTAGAATAAAAGATGTTCATCGCAAGCTCGCTCTTTATTTAATTATCTTTTTTTTTACTTCATGAGATCTGACTTTGCCGCTTTGTCCTTATCCAACCTCAAAATGCAGCCGCAGCACTTTGCGCTTTTTACCATAGCGGTAAAGATTAAGATAGCAGCGGCCGCTCACTGCCACATTTCATAACCGCGCGCGACAGCCGCACGCGGTAACCTCCCAATCTCTTCACCCATTTAACGACCCTCATTCTGCGAAATTTTGAGTGTGCTTAAAAAACACACTTTATGACCGATAAAATGCACCTAGCGTGGCACATTCAGCATCTCTCTGATGTTTTTGTTGTGTTTTTTTTGTAACGATTCACTCTGCCTTTGCGATGGATTTTTTGCATCATTTACAGAAATGAATGATTTCACAATGCCTTATGCAAAGAGAAGGAGGGGAAGTAGCTATCCTCTTGGCGCTTGGAAAACTTACCGAACACCTGATCGTCTACTTCTTCTTTCGTACGGCTGATGTGGACGCAGAGCAACAACTACATTTTCACATTTCAGGCGGTCAAGCCAGACAAGTGCGTCAGGAGCAGCGGAGTGTACCGCTGTCATGTCTCCTTCGTATTTGTGACAAAAATGAACTGGTAAGTCGTACAATCACTCAACTTGTGTGCTTATGTTCCAAGATTAAAAACTCATTTCTTTAAAACTGATTTTTGTGTTTAGTTTGTTGTCCTTCCCCCACACCTCCGATTAGAACACGGTTGGCTGTGGCGCGAACGAAGTTCAACATACATCTGTTTGGCTTCTGGGATTTGTGAAGTGACACAGTCGGTGGATGAAAACAAAGGCACTTCCAACGTACGCCACCATCCGCATCCCTCACGGATGCACAGACGGGTCGAGTCCCAGGTAAGAAACTACTCGCGTTGTGTAGAAATACAAGCGCGACCTTTTTGAATGTCACGGTTGCTGAGCACATTACGCCCAAAGTCCCAAAACGCCAAGCGGCCAGCATAAAGCCACGACGTTAAAGTTACGGTAAATAAGAGTTGCATACATTTTCTTGAACGGAGCAAAGTTATAAGACTTGGGGAAAAGAGATGATGCTGATGGGAGAGGGAATTCCAAGTGGAGCAGTGCGAGTGATGAAGCAGGGATAGAAATGTTGTGACCTGCAGTGTGGTGAGTGAGTGGGTAAGCGAATGAGTGAGTTGGTTAGTGAGTGAGTGGGCAAGTTATTGAGTACGTGTGTTGTGACCTGCTGTGTGGTAGTGGTTGAACAGTATGGAACAGTAGATTCAGTCCTCAACATGGGAATCGGAATTGGTGAAGTTCAATGAAACGGTAACCATGATAGTAGTGATGAAAGAGTGACGGGGAGACGACTGATCACCATTGAGTGAATGGAGTGAAAAATTGAGTGATGGGTCATTGTTCAATCCAACGTGACTTTATCTTTGCATGAGAGCAAAACAGAGATAGAGACACACGGACAAGATCCAACATCCAACCATTTGCCTCCTGCACAGACTTAAATAGTGCGGTGTTTACTTTAAGGCCAACACAAATTTATAACAGTGGATACGGCACACCAGACACACTGGGGATTGCGCGCTTGATAAATACAGTAAAATGAGGGGATGGGCTGAAATGATTAATAATATGGGCCTGGCTATGAGCAGAGCTGTCGAGCGCTGTAGCCCAAATTGACCCTTGCTAGCTGCGTAGCGTGGGTAGCAGCTCTTTATGAATGGGCAAGCAGCCAAAATATTGGAACGATTGTCTAAATCCACGCAGCGTTGAGCTGGGCACAAAACACCACAAGGCACGAGGCCAGCACAATTATCCCCTCCCTAACACACACAAGGCAAGGACAAGGATCCCCCCCTGTAGCCTTAATATTCTTTTGGGACAAGTGCTGTGAGTAATCACCTCTGAAGGTCGGCGCGGCACCCCACAACAGGTACTCGGTTGAGGCTGAGTTGACCGAAGGGGAAGCCCAGGACCAGTTCAGATAATCGTCACTGGATCGTAGCACAGCCCATCAACCGCTGTACTATCATTCCCCACCACCACACACAAAGGCAAAGCACCTATGAAGGCCGGCATGGTACACGAGGGGGTGGATGGCCAGCACCACGCTCGACCGCCCTTGTCTCCCCAGTGGCGACGTTTACACACCACCCAAGGTACTCATTTGGGGCTGAGTCGACCTAGGGGAGGCCCAGGACCGGTTCAGATAAGCGTCACTGGTGTTGGCCGTGAGCGGGAATGGAACTTGGGTTACCGGGTTCGTAGTGCAGTGCGCTAACCGCGATACTATCAAGGGGGAGGTGTCACAAGCACCATGCTTTTGTCCCTCCAGTGGTTCGAGCTGATGAGCCCACAGCTACCTCCGGAGTGTGAGCTGTGTCTGCATTCTTGGTGTTAACTTAAAGTCGTTCACTGTGGGTGTTGGACTCCACCAAGGGCGCTTATTGTCTCCACTCCTGTTTGTGATTTTCATGGACAGGATATCAAGGCGCAGCAGAGGTATGGAGAGTATCCAAAATGGTGCATGGAGGTGGCGTCGCTGCTTTATTGGAGATGACGTTGTCCTCTTCGCCTCGTCAGTCCGTGATCTCCAGCATGCACTTGAACGGTTTGATGCCGAGTGCGAAGCATCTGGGATGAGGATCAGCACCTCCAAATCTGAGGTCATGGTTCACTCCCAGGAGACGGTGGATTGTGCTGTCCAGGTGAGGGGGGAACAGCTGCCCTTAGTGGAGGAATTAAAGTACCTCGGGGTCTCTTTCGCAAGTGATGGTAAGTGGGAGCGGGAGATTGGCCGGCGGATCGGTGAAGTGTCCACAGTATTGCAGACGCTGCACCGTTCCATGGTAGTGAAGCGGGAGCAGAGTTCTCAAACAAAGCTCTCGGTTTACAGGTCGATCTACATTCCCACCGTCACCAATGGTCATGAGCATTGGGTAATGACCGAAAGGATGAAATCATGGGTACAAGGGGCCGCAATGAGGTTTCTCCGCAGGGTTGCCAAGCTCACTCTCCGTGATCGGGAGAGTAAGCCTCAGAGTCGAGCCGCTGATCCTCCAGATCGAGAGGAGCCAGTTAAGGTGGTTCGGGCACCTGGTAAGGATGCCCCCCAATAGACTGCCCCTGGAACTCTACCGGGCATATCCCACTGGGCGAACACCACGGGGTCAGCCCAGGACATGCTGGTGGAACGATGTCGCTCAGCTGGCCCGGGAACGCCTGGGAATTCCCCAGGAAGAGCTAGAGTCTGCCGTCAGGGAAAGGGATGTCTGGACCACCCTACTCAACATGCTGCCGCCGCGACCCTCACCATGACAAGCAGATTGAGAAACGAACGAACCACTGGTGTTGGCCACGGCTGGGGATTTAACTCAGGTAGCCTGATTCGTATTGTAGTGTTCTAACCTACACTGCCTCTCCCTCTCTGGAAGCACAAACGGGGCACATACAAGAACACATGGCCACACACAAACAGAATTCAACTGCAATTCCCCAGTGCTTTCGTTTTGTAAATGTGTACCAGCAGCAGGCTCGTGGTGTCCTCGGCTCGAGTGAATGTGGCTATTTATTTATAATTGTACCTTTTTTCAGTCCCAGTTACTCATCGACTCGTATAAACATTCATGCCACCCCAGAATAAACAGCAAGACAAAAAAATACTGGGCCTCGAGCAAGGTAGATAAAATCCATACGGAACAACGCGTGCATTTTAAATACACCGCATACACTGTGTGTGTGTTCATTATTTTTTTCTTCACCCAGGAGAGGGCTCTGGTTGTTGCCCTATCTCCTGATCGGGTGGGATATTACTCCGCGAAAGCAGCAGCCGGAGCGAAGAGTAATGTGCGCACACGTTTAAGCATACGCGTGGACACACGCGCACGCGCGCAACGACAATGGGCAGAATTCCTGAAGCTGCGGCTCTGTTAGTTATTGGGGGAGCCACGTCTGGAAGGTCGCCAACTGTGAAACTTAAACGTGCGGTTTTCTAGGAAAAAGCCCGAGGCGTGTGTGTGTTTTTTTTTCCAGAGAAAGGGCTCATCAGCTGGGCTAAGCTGACCCAGTGGAGCTGTCCCCAATCCAACCCACGGACGGGCCGACCGCGATTGCGGGAGGGTAATTCCCGCAAGGACTAACCTGGCCTGTGTGTACACTCGCCGGTAAACAACAAGACTGTTGGACGGACAGCCAAATGAACCGACAGGCAGATGTATTGGTGGATGGACAATCGGACAAAACGGATGGACGAACGAATGGATGTCAAGATGGACGGATGGACAGACGAAATGATGGACGGACGGACTGACGGACGGATGAATAGGCTGACCGATGGAAAGAGAGGGAAAGGAGGTAAGCCCCCTCAAACGTCCAGAGGAGTGTGGATCAGACGGTGGCCCACGTACGCTGTGGATTTCACTCGGGTGAGGCAGCCTCTGAGAGGGGTCTTGAGGCCCCCAGCTGGAACCACTGATGCTCAGGCCGTTCTCTTCACATCAGCAAATCCTACATCAGCCACACGGGACCCGTGTGGCTATGGGAGGATTCCAAGTCTTGTGGAGGAGGCATGGGATAGCTTAGGGGCAATTTATTTACTAATATTTAATTTATGGGAGATGCTGAAGCAGCGAAATGTATGGCTATATACACAAACACAATGTCTGTATATGTATATATATTTATAAGCTGTGGTCAAAATGTTATAGAGAATGGGATATTTATGTTGGAAAAAAACTGAAATTTATGGCAAAACATTTTTTCATAACCATCCCTATAGATAAAGACTTGGCGGTCTAAATTGTGTGTATTGTCGTGTTGTCCACATACAAAACGACTCGCCAACATTCATCGTAAACACTGTGGCAGAACAGAGAAATATGTAATGGGAAAACATTTCAGGCAATGGCCTATTTTTGGAGTTGGATACCATTTCAGACAATGGTGAGTCAGATTTCACCAATAACTGAAACAGTCACCTTTCTACAAGGTTCGCTAAAGTTCCATCCAATGACCCTTGTTCAGAATTAACAAAACACTCGACACACTATTCGACACCAATGTAGGCTTAAACGAAATGTGTAGGGTACTTGTCAACATTTTGGGCTACGACTTTTCTTAATAGCACATGAACATAGTGGCCAGAGAGATGAGAGTTAACGGATGGTGAATGCACTTAACACCATGAGAATGGATGGGAATTAAATGATGGTATTGTTTTCAGATGAACAGTTTTAAAATGGGAATATGAATAGTTACCTAATGCTTTTTGTTTCTTTTGGTAAAGTCACATAGGTAGATTTTTTTTTAATATATCACGACGTTTTGATCGCAACACAAGCGGTCGTCCTCAGGCGAAAAAAATAATCCAACAGTGGAACTACTGAACCAGGAAGAACACAGTGAGAGGTTAAATATGTACACGTATAGGTTATATATGTACAAAAAAAAAACCTCTGGTTGTAACAGCTCTCTTGTTGTGTTCTTCCTGGTTCAGCAGTTCCACTGCTGGATTATTTTTTCTGCCTGAGGACGACCGCTTGTGTTGCGATCGAAACGTCGTGATATACAGTATATATATTTTTTCTACCTACGTGACTTTACCAAAATAACCAAAAAGTATGGATTCCTGCAGTCACGAAAGCTTCAAATCAAGTTACCTAATAGTTGCTATCGAGTACCAGACATTCTTCAATAATCAAAAGTATTACCAAATACATCTTCAGAGTTCGCTTGAAGCAATGTAGGACTCCGATTTCTATGTAGGTTGAACTTCTTTCCCACCGTACAGAGCCAACCGTGCTAATCGAAGGTCCGGGGGAAGGACAATAAACTAAACACAAACAGCAGTTCTAAAGCAATGAGTTTTCAATCAACATTGCATAGCTCCAGTGGTTTCCTAATGTCGAACAATATCGAACATTATATTATAGAGAACAGAGAATATAAGCAGTTCATAGGCATTATTTTGACAGGTGAGAAAAGTATGTAGGCTTGGGTAGGACGCATCACTAGAAGGGGATGATGGTCAGTGGGCCACAATAGCAACGGAGTGGCATCCAAGGGAGAGAATCGCGTCCGAGAGGGGCGCCCACTTCGAAAATGGAGCGATGAAATTATCTCGTGGATCGTTAGATTGCAGGACTCTTGAGAATTGCTGATGGAGTGGGGAGGCCTTCATCCGGTAGTCGATTAATTTGATCTTCATCACGCCTGATGTTTATGATAAGGGTCCATTGCGAGAAATATTCGCCAACAATGTATTGTATTTTTGTATTAGGCATCGTTAATAAAGAATGTTATGAACGATTACTTGTGCTGCATTGCCCATCCAGCCTCTGTATTTATTGTATTGTTCTTAATAGGTTCTGACTGCCCATCACATAGCAATTAAATGGCCAGGGACCCACTAGTAGTACTTTGGCCAATACAATTTTAAAAAATTAAACGTTAGTAATTTGTGTACAGCAATTGTTTACCAGAAAACGGAGCAGTGGCGGTGTAGTGGTTTGTGCACTGCACTGTGAACCTCGTCCAATTTCAGTTTGATTCCTAGCCACGGCTAACATCAGTGGCAAGTGATATCAGAACTGACTCTGACTCCCCCCCACCCCCCACTTCACCAACATGGTCTGACGAGCATGGTGAGGTATGGTCAAACAATCTCTATGACTAAAAGTAATCGGGAGGATTTAGTTTATAAATCACACAATTCTTTGCGAAAGTATATCATTGTAAAGTGTACATAATCAATACATTGCTGCAGAACAGCAGTATATAGGATACAATTATACATATGATTGATAATGAATAAGTTCAATACAATCTGCACAATATTATATTAGTGTGTCACGAGAAAATCTTATTTTTGGATCAAATTGGTCAACTTCATTGTGTACAGTGAGGGAAAAAAGTATTTGATCCCCTGCTGATTTTGTACGTTTGCCCACTGATAAAGAAATGATCAGTCTATAATTTTAATGGTAGGTTTATTTGAACAGTGAGAGACAGAATAACAAAAAATAAGTATTTGACCCCCTCAGAAAGATTTCTGGCTCCCAGGTGTCTTTTATACAGGTAACGAGCTGAGATTAGGAGCACACTCTTAAAGGTAGTGCTCCTAATCTCAGCTTGTTACCTGTATAAAAGACACCTGTCCACAGAAGCAATCAATCAATCAGATTCCAAACTCTCCACCATGGCCAAGACCAAAGAGCTCTCCAAGTATGTCAGGGACAAGATTGTAGACCTACACAAGGCTGGAATGGGCTACAAGACCATTGCCAAGCAGCTTGGTGAGAAGGTGACAACAGTTGGTGCGATTATTCGCAAATGGAAGAAACACAAAGAACTGTCAATCTCCCTCGGCCTGGGGCTCTATGCAAGATCTCACCTCGTGGAGTTGCAATGATAATGAGAACGGTGAGGAATCAGCCCAGAACTACACGGGAGGATCTTGTCAATGATCTCAAGGCAGTTGGGACCATAGTCACCAAGAAAACAATTGGTAACACTACGCCGTGAAGGACTGAAATCCTGCAGCGCCAGCAAGGTCTCCCTGCTCAAAAAAGCACATATACATGCCCGTCTGAAGTTTGCCAATGAACATCTGAATGATTCAGAGGACAACTGGGTGAAAGTGTTGTGGTCAGATGAGACCAAAATGGAGCTCTTTGGCATCAACTCAACTCGCCGTGTTTGGAGGAAGAGGAATGTTGCCTATGACCCCAAGAACACCATCTCCACCGTCAAACATGGAGGTGGAAACATTATGCTTTGGGGGTGTTTTTCTGCTAAGGGGACAGGACAACTTCACCGCATCAAAGGGACGATGGACGGGGCCATGTACGATCAAATCTTGGGTGAGAACCTCCTTCCCTCAGCCAGGGCATTGAAAATGGGTCGTGGATGGGTATTCCAGCTTGACATTGACCCAAAACACACGGCCAAGGCAACAAAGGAGTGGCTCAAGAAGAGGCACATTAAGGTCCTGGAGTGGCCTAGCCAGTCTCCAGACCTTAATCCCATAGAAGATCTGTGGAGGGAGCTGAAGGTTCGAATAGTTGCCAAACGTCAGCCTCGAAACCTTAATGACTTGGAGAAGATCAGCAAAGAGGAGTGGGACAAAATCCCTCCTGAGATGTGTGCAAACCTGGTGGCCAACTACAAGAAACGTCTGATCTCTGTGATTGCCAAGAAGGGTTTTGCTACCAAGTACTAAGTCATGTTTTGCAGAGGGGTCAAATACTTATTTCCCTCATTAAAATGCAAATCAATTTATAACATTTTTGACGTGCGTTTTTCTGGATTTTGTTGTTATTCTGTCTCTCACTGTTCAAATAAACCTACCATTAAAATTAAAGACTGATAATTTCTTTGTCAGTGGGCAAACGTACAAAATCAGCAGGGGATCAAATACTTTTTTTCCCTCACTGTATTAATCAGATGCCGCCCCATGACGCACCGGCTTGGTGAGGCTCCCATCCAGCAGTGGGTTGTCCTTCCCCCGCACCTCCGATTAGCATGGTTGGCTACATACGGTGCGAAAGAAGTTCAACATACGTGTACTAATCAGCGTCCAATCAAATACCGAGTATGCTGCGTGTGTGCTGTGTTGTTTGGGTTTAGCTTGAAGCACATTTGAGGGCACGGTGCTCTTCAGCACTATGGGACTTCACAAATGCAACAGCGCACCCACTGCGTGTTTGCGTGCGTGGCAATAACAATAACAATAGTTACACTCGAAACGCACCACCGCCACACAGTATTCCCTCACTCTGGAAGAAGGAGTGAGGAGGACCCGATGGCAAGCAGGAAGGCAGCAGCCAGGCGGTGAGCCCGTGCCAACAATTGCCCAAGCTCTGCGGTCTCTATATTAAGGAGTTATCGGCCAATTAACCAGTACTTACACGTAGGGAGGACACCGGAGCACCAAGATAAAATCTACGCGTGCGAGGGGGAAACACTCTATTCTAAGGTGGCAACGTGCGTGGTCAGCATTGTCAAGAGATGTGGCGGATGACTTTCTCCCGGCCTGTCCATCCTAGCACGCCAGCCCCGTGACTTTATACACACGTGCACAGGCTGTCCATATTCTTGATTACGTAACACTAGCGTGGCACATTGGTATCAAGAAAAAGCTTAGCTTTCAAAAAAATATATATATGGTGGAAGTTCAAAAGCGCACACACATTGCCACGGATATGAATGACTTGCAACACTGGGTGCACTCATCAGGCTGCTGAAGTTGTATCAATAACCGCTCCCCGCCTCCCATGCCCAGAACATTATGATTCACGACTTCCACATTTAATGCCAGATTAGTGCTTCTATGCTGCATTGGTTTTGTTTTTGCTGACATGTTGCTGCATTTTACATTCATGGGATGGGAAGTGATTGTACATTGCAACCTGATGCAAATTACAATTAAACAAATAACTGAATTCTCTGCTAAAGATGGCATGGGGGATTGGTCGGGAAGTGAGTGGTCCACGCACCGTGATTTCAAGTTGGGGTACAGGAGTTTGATTCCACAAGCCACGGCGAACATCAGTGGCGAGTGATATGGTCTTGCCCCACCTTATCTTGCTTCTATCATATGTTTATACCCTACTCTTTGGTTCTATTGTGTAAAGTCACGTAGGTGAAAATAAAATAACAAAAAATCACGACGTTTCGGCCACAACACAAGCGGCCTTCATCAGGTGAAGGGACGAGACTGTCTGGAGGACAGCGCTGGAGTGAGAGAAGCCACGCTTAGATCACGACCTTTAAGCTGTGTGAGAAGAAAAACACCAAGCGCCTTGACAAAGGAATTAGCATATAATTTAGCATTGAAATGGCTCATTGAAATAGCTAAGTTAAAGTATACACATCCGCAGAGGTACCCCTTGACAAAGGAATTAGCATAGAATTTAGCATTGAAATAGCTGAGTGATTAGCTTGTAACTGGTCACAGAAATAGCTATGTTAAAGTCAGAGCATATACATTCACCGAGGCACATCTAGAATTATTTATACCCTGTCTCATCCCCTCTCTGCCCGTCCTAGGAACTGCACAAGAGGTGATTTCATCACTCTATCTTCTCGGTGGCCATGCTCTCTCGGCCCTGTTTGTCTCATTTGCCTTCCACTTCGTCGTTAGCCTCGAATCAGGGGTCAGCAACCAAAGGTGAGTTCTGTCAGCTTGCACTTCCATGGTGAACTGGATGGATACGTTTGACGAGTTGAGATTATTTAGAAATGGGTTCAGTGTATCTCTGCCGTGTGGCCAGACCACCAATGTGTCATCCACATATCTAAACCAAGCAGATGGTTTTAGTGTGCTTGAAGCTATTGCTTTTGTTTCAAAATCTTCCATGTACAAATTCGCTATCACAGGAGACAAAGGAGAGACCATTGTTGCTCCTTTTGTTTTATATAAGTCACCTTTCCACAAGAAATAGGTGTTCTTTAGACAGTGTTCAGCTCGTCTTGGGATATCTTTGGCTAAACCTTTGTTCGTTACCAGAGTGTCGAGTAATTTAATTGACTCGTTGACCGGAACCTTTGTGAACAGAGAAGTAACATCAAAACTTACGAGAATATAATTCGGGTTAAGCTTAATATATTTAATTATAATTACGAGATGTTCAGAGTTTTTGATGAACGAAGCGGTCCTACCGATATAGGGCTGTATTTGGTTCGTTACGTATTGTGCTAATTTGTACGTGGCAGAGCCTATTGTACAAACTATGGGTCTTAATGGGACATCAGGTTTGTTAATTTTTGGTAGCCTATAAAGTCTTGGTGGTTTTGATGCCCTTGCTTTGATCAGGTATTGCTCTTCCTTGGGAATTGATGACTTGGCAATGATTGCCGTTGTTTTACGTTCCAAGGTGCTGGTTGGGTCTCGTTTTAATTTTATAGTAGGTACCTTCATCGAGTAAATCTTTGATTTTATTATCATAGTCCTCACGGGGCATCACAACAGTTGATTTGCCCTTATCAGCAGCAAGAATTTGGATATCTTTATATGCTCTCAATTATCTTAAGGCTTTTGCTTCACTGAAGTTAATATGTTTTTCGCAATTTGCTGTTCTCAATAATTTTGGCTTCCTCATGCCTAGCCATCTCATCCTTGATTATGGGGGAGATGTCTAACTGCTGATTCCACTTCAGCAATGATCTCATCGACAGGGATTGCACGTGGGCCAACAGCAAGGTTAAGACCTTTAGACAGGACTGAAACCATATCGCTGGATAATTCAACGCGACTTTACCGAAAGAACCAAAGAGTATGGATTCCTGCAGTCACGAAAGCTTCAAATCAAGGTTAGTCATGTTATTCATAATGTTGATTACCGTTTTGTTTCTAAAATGTTCATTTTAGTTGATAGTTGTTAGTCTAGCAAATTTGTTAATTTGGGTAGTGTTAGTTTTGTTAAATACATTATCAGCTGATTGCTGTGTAATTATGTCGATTATATTCCAGTGATCTGTAGAGACACTTACTCATTTTACGTGTTTTAACGACACTTTTATATTTACGAGATTAACCCAAAAAAACCTCTATTACGGATATTGGTGGCGAAAGCCTACGTGTTGTTAAACTGAGTTCACATTTCAGTATTTGCCAATACGGTAATGTACCGTGGCCTGTGTTTTTCCAAAGCGCTAAAAAATAGACTGTACAGGCACAATAATTCTCCTTTATTACAGTATTACCGTATTGCTCCGACTATAAGAGGCTCCCGGAAAGTAAGACGCACCAAAAAACGTGTGCCCGGTGTCAATCCAATTATGCAAATCTGGTCAGACACACACACCTGCCGGATTCTACCACGCACTCCCAGGGGATGCGTGCGTCTTACAATCCAGAGCACACGGCATCAACCAGCTCGCTGCTGCCCTCTGGTGGACGCGTGCGGCAATGCCACGTGTTTGTGTGTAGACCTTCCCACATTTTTCGATTTAAAGCTTTCGTGACTGCAATGATTCATCTTCTTTGGTTCTTTCGGTAAAGTCACGTAGAATGAGAATAAAATAATAAATTGATAAAATAAAATAACACAATTATATTATAATAAAATATATAATAATATAATTATAAAATATTATTGTGTTTTTTTTATTTTATCAATTTATTATTTTATTCTCATTCTACGTGACTTTACCGAAAGAACCAAAGAAGACCTTCCCACATGTTTGTTAGCCCCTTGTTGGTCGTTGAGCTTGGGTTGACCATACCGGTGAGTGCTAGTTAGTGACGTGGTTATGGCCTGGACCGGTTCGGATATCACTCGCCGCTGATGGAACCCGTGTCCCGGAATAGGAATTAAAAGACCCGCCAGTTCTACGGTCGAGCCTGCTTCTGTGTGGTTACTACGGCTCGTGGTCGCCCTCTCGTGGTAACAGCATGGATTTCTGAAGAAGACAACCTTGTTTCCTTCCCAATATCGGTCTCTCCACATCTAAAAATTAGATATAATTTTGTTTCGCATCCCAGCGGCCACACGGCCTTCTTTGGAGTCAAATTCCTAAGCAGCATTAGTTTAACACAAATGCTTTTTTTTTATTTGGAAATAAATACGCGAATTGGGCGTATTGTCTGCTTATTTATATTGTTACTATTCTTTGAATAGTCATTTCCAACTTGTAACGCGCCGCCGCACAGTGTGCGGCGAGAAACACTCAGAGGCGCCAGGAACCACAGCCACGCGATAATTGCCTCATGCTCTGTGGTCCTTTATTAAGGTGTCGTCGGCCAATTAATGAGTGAATACATGTGGGAGGAAACCGGAGCACCCGGAGAAAATCCACGCGTGCGAGGGGGAAACACTCTATCCCGTACAGACAGAACAGATGGAGTGCATATTTGCTGTTGCGCCTTCTGGTGGATTAGGATACGGCACCTCCTCGACGCCTACGGGAAGGTAGTTCTGTAACTTTCATCCAATCCACCAACCCTCGCTGCCTCAACAGTGCTGGATTACAGGCTCTGTGCATATCCACCACTGAAGAAGTAGACTGCCCGGTTAATCGCCACAACGACACTCGTATTTATGTTGCATTATGTGCATGTCTTTGCATCGATCTACAATGGAGGCGAGATGTTAACTTCCTCGCCTGGTACGCAGGAGGTCGTGAGTTCGATCCCGACCTTGACGCCTGTATAGCGAGAGTTTGCATGTTCTCCTCGTGGATGTGTGACTTTTTATCCGGGTCCTCCGGTTTTTCCTTACACATTTAGAAACATGCGTTTAAGAGTATTTGGCTATAAATTTCCACGTGATAAGCCACTTTATTGAGCTATCATTTGTGACCAGGTCGATTTTGAAAAAGAGATAAACTGTATAGCTCAGTGGACCCTACCTGGAAATGTTTAAATAAATAAAATGTTATGACCTCCATTTTATCCTCTAAAACTTTATATTTTTAAAGCAAGGTTTATTTAAAAATAAATTAATATGCAAAGAAACAAATGTTAGGGGTCAATTAATTTCGGGTCACATGCCATCTGGACCACCCTGTACATTACAGAACAGACAGGGTAATTGTAAATAGTGGAAACCAGGCGAGGGAGCTGAAACTTCAGTATAAATGGGTACACCGTGTCAGCCTTAGAATTAAACTCATGTGGCCAAGTTCACAGCACAGTGCACGAGCCAGAACCCCATTTATCAACCCTAACTACAGTTACGTAATCTGTATTTAATGACTCCAGCGATTGTTTTGGTCACCCTCCGTGCATCACTTATAACTTCAGGCGGTTAGTTTTAAGTACGCCCTCAATAAGGCGTAAGCCGAATGGAGCGGAGGTGCAGTGGTTAGTGCAATTCATCACCTCCGATTATCACGGTTGGCTACGTACGGTGCGAAAGAAGTTCAACACACGTACATGACCGCTATGACCGGAATTCATTTCTCCACCACGGATAACGTCAGCGGCAAGTGATATCTGAACCCCCGTCACCCAACACACCCTAAGACCAGTGTGGTGAAGTATGGTCAAAAACCCCCAGAATTACATTAACAAAGATCTGGACATTATTCTTATTATTTGAAGGCGTAAGAGTGCATACCAACAGTCACAGACCTTCGACAACCACGACAGCATGGATGGGAATTACAGACTATAAAAAAACATTGCATAAGAATTAGTCAGCGCTTAGAGGCTTAGGATTTAGAACAGTTGTATTTGGTTATTTAGGCACGGAGTATGCACCAATGCAAGCCATGCCTTTCATTTACACAACTGTTCTTAATTTTGAATGATTTCACTGGCTCCAGAGATCTTCAGTGCAGCATAGTCTTACTAATAGATGCATAATGGGTCACTTTAACAACCTGAACTGACCAGCGTGAAGTATGGTCAAATAACCCCCAAGACCCGCAGATTGAGATGTTAGTCGCCTAACGCCAGCTGACTGCTGCAGAGGCGAAGCAGCGTGGAGGAGTGATGCTCACAACAATGAGCAGAGCACCAGACAGCTAAAGTACAGCGAGGTGGCACAGTTGGGGGGACCACAGGTGGTGCACCTCACAGTCATCTGAGTCAACCCACAACGCCTTGGTCTGTCCCATGAACCTGCCAGCTAGCCTTCCACACTTCATGTTATGGGCTCAAGGTGCACCAAGCCTGGCACACCCGCCATGGTGATGTCACTGCTAATTAGTTACACCACTCCAGGGGTGGGTCTGGTCGTTACAGACGTAAATAGCAGCATTACTAAGGAGACATGTTCCCGTCATAGATTCGTTTCTCCACACAAATAAAACAAAATTTTGCACACAAACTCAGCGTTTGCTTGCCCTTAATCGATGCTGCTGAAATGATGCTCTCCGTGAAGGCCGTTGGGGCGAAGGGCTGTGTGAGCAATGCCTTTTGTTTTTGTGCGGAGAGGCAGATATATGAAGGAGACGTCTGCTTATCTATTTGGTCCTGGATCGTGACCTGGATTATGTGATAAGAGGAAGAGCCATTGCCCACGCTTCGCCTGTTATATTTATTCCCTGTTGAGGCCACAATGTATTCGACTAATGTGTTCAGTTTATTTGTGCTTGTGCACCACTGCCAAGGCAGCATCTCCCACAACATTTTGAAATTCTGAAGGTGGAAATATTACTTGGTGATGCTGAGCTGGCAGTGGTTCAAAAGCACAAATAACAAAAACATCGTTAATAACACTGTGTGGGCCTTAAAAGGCTACAAATAAGTAATATAAACAATTAAAACACGTTTTGATTTAAAGCTTTCGTGACTGCAGTAATTCATATTCTTAGTTCTTTCGGTAAAGTCACGTTGAAGGGAAACAACAAAATAATAGGTTTAGGGTTAGGGTTATATATTTTATTATTTTGTTGTTTCCCTTCAACGTGACTTTACCGAAAGAACTAAGAATATGAATTAAAACACGCTTTAATGAAATGTACCGTACTAGTAATGGAAGAACTCCACGACTCCAGTAAGTGGCCCCGAAGCTTGCCACAACGTAAGGGGACCGTGGTCATTTACAGCCAACGTCAGTTGAGCGTGGACAATTAGAGCCAAGCCGAAACATAACATATACAAATAATGTTTAAAAATATGTGTTTTTTTATGATAGAATATAGTATTGTCATCATTATGACGTAAGTATACCAAGTTTGTAGTCGATACCACATTGGGCAGTGGGTAAAAACTGAGTTACAAGATTTGAGGATACAACAACGACAACAACAACAGACAGAATGAGTTAATAAAAAGCGCGTAAAAAAATACAGCAGGCGACGTGGCGAGATGTTAGCTACCTCGCCTGGTATACAGGAAGTCTTGGATTCGATCCCGACCCTGATGCCCGTATATTTGGATTTTGCGGTGGCTCTCTCCCCGCGGCCGCGTGGATTTTTTCCTCCGGGTCCAGCGATTGTTGCCTTCCACATTTAGAGTCACTATCACGCGTTTGGAGTATTAGGCTGCTATAAATTTCCACATGACGATCATTCAAATTCGTTGAACTATCATTTGTGATATCTAAGTCGCTTCTGGAAAAAAAAACAGCTACATAGCTCAGTGGGCCATACCTGGTAAAAAATATATAGTACATAAATAGTCATCTAGAATTGAAGCTTTCGTGACTGCAGAAATTACAATACTCATTGGTTAGAAATAAAATGTAAAAATATTTATTTTATTTCTACATAAATAGTTGTTTCACTGAGCACTTGAGTTTTAAAAGCCAAGGTGGGCGTGGTCTGTATTGTAGGAGGCGGGGCAATGCCTGAAGAGGGGTGTGGACGAGGGTTGGATGATGAGGGGTGGGGGGGTGTGGAGAGGGGTGGGGGGGTGTGGAGAGGGGTGGGGGGGTGTGGAGAGGGGTGGGGGGTGCCGAGAGGGGGTGGAGGGGGGTGTGGAGAGGGGTGGGGGGTGTCGAGAGGGGGTGGGGGGGTGTGGAGAGGGGGTGGGGGGGTGTGGAGAGGGGGTGGGGGGTGTGGAGAGGGGTGGGGGGTGTGGAGAGGGGTGGGGGGGTGTGGAGAGGGGTGGGGGGTGTGGAGAGGGGTGGGGGGTGTGGAGAGGGGTGGGGGTGTGGAGAGGGGTGGGGGGTGTGGAGAGGGGTGGGGGGTGTGGAGAGGGGTGGGGGGTGTCGAGAGGGGTGGGGGTGTGGAGAGGGGGTGGGGGGATGTGGAGAGGGGGTGGGGGGTGTGGAGAGGGGGTGGGGGGATGTGGAGAGGGGGTGGGGGGTGTGGAGAGGGGGTGGGGGGGTGTGGAGAGGGGGTGGGGGGGTGCCGAGAGGAGGTGGGGGGGTGCCGAGAGGGGGTGGGGGGTGCCGAGAGGGGGTGGGGGGTGCCGAGAGGGGGTGGGGGGTGTGGCGGGTGGTGGGGGGTATGGTGAGGGGAGAGGGGGGGAGGAAAGAAGCGGACTCAGTCTCAGTTTCGCCTGCGCGACTTTCGTCTCCCGCGGTTATCGTCATCATCGGCAGCAGAGGCAGCAGCGGGCCACCCCCCCTGCCCCCCCCCAAGTCACACTCCGCCGTCATTTGACATCGTCTTTCTCATCGTCGTCGCACGTCGGAATCAAAGCGGCGGAGATGCCAAACAAGAACAAGAAAGACAAGGTGAGCCGCCTGGCGCCGTCATGGCCGACTCTCCCGTTTCTTTTGGCGCCTAAAACGCGCCCAGGCCTCGCCTGGGAGGCCTCAGCCCCGCCGCTAATTAAGCAGTAATTGCCCTAATTGTGCTGCCCCCCCCGTAATTGAGGATGGTCGTGTGTGTGTGTCAAGGTGGCTCGCTGGTCACCTGTGCTCTGCGACGGGCGGACGTTTCGGGTTTCGAGTGTCCATCCCAGGCAGCGTCGCTGCGTTTGTTGTTACAAGGAGACGTTCATAATGGACGTGTCGGCGGTGCTTAAGTTGTGTCGTGTTGCACGCAACTTTCGTTTTGCCGCATATTTGCCACTGCGTTCGATTAACCCGTTGTTTTAATTGGATACGTCACTTCAGCTGTTGCGTGGGTGGCGGGAGCGGTGGCGCAGTGGTTAGCGCGCTGTGCTATTTAATCCGGTGGCCGGAGTTCCGATTCTCAACCACGACCAACGATGTCAGTGGCGAGTTCATATCTAAACTGGTGTCTGGGCCTCCCCATCACTAATCCGAACTGACCAGAGTGGTGAAGTATGGTCAAACAAACCCCCCCCCCCGTTGGCCCAACCCGGCGCGGGAAAGCTATCCAGCAGCGGTTTAACAAGAGGGCTGTAAATGCAAACATGTAAGTGGGCTGTATGAGAGTTACACTGCTGTCAATCTGCACGTTCATAATGGGTCGTGTCGAGGGCACAGACTTCTATCCTGTTGCGTTTAACTTCTTAAGCCAATGGTGCGCTTCTGTTGTGCGTGCGCTTTGCAATGTAATTGACAAGTGTGCCCTTACTGTTTGCTGCATGTGGCCGCTGCGTTCGAACCTTTGGCACTGGGCGTGAGGCGGGGTTCGCAATCGGCCTTGTTCGGGACTCTTTGAGCCGTGTCCAGTGCAAGGTAAATTATTAGTCTCCTTAGACCCTAAAGCCGCTATAGATTACAAACTGAAAAAAGTGGTTAAAGTAATTCACGGGTATGTGTTGTTATTCGCCACCGGTTTCCAGGTCTGGAGTTGAACCTTTCTGTGTCGTATATCCGGGTGCTTTATAATGGCCGTGGTAAACAAGTTGCAGTTCTTATGTTGTTCCTGTTGCATGCGTCGCTTTGATATGCCATCCCTCTTGGTTAGCACTTGTTTTCAGGTTACAAAGTCTTGTTAGATTGTAAGTTGTGCATTTAATTGGCGATAGGGTGAGAGTCCTGTGGCCGGTTACGTAAAATTACTGAAAAGTGCTCTTGATTCACTCCGATTTCATTGCAAAACTTAAGCGAAAACGTCACTCAATGTAACCGACCACTGGAGCTGGTTGTTTAGGTGGGTTCAGGATGGCCATGTCGGAGACTGACCAATCCTGCCTAGGTCCTTTGTCCTGTTAGCATCAATTACATCTTTGGTGGTTATTCTTAATAGCCAGTAACCATTTTATAAGACAGTATAACTTTATTTTAGAGTATTTGCACGCAATTAGCCGCTGGAGTCGAGCCGTGGTGATATGTCACTGCTGTGTATTCTACAGCTCTTTGTCAATCCACTGCTGACTGAAAGCTTCCCCATGCTGTGCTGGTCATGAAGGTTGTTTGCGCATACGGTTACCACTCTGGTCTTAGCTCTTTCGGTAAAGTCACGTTGAAGGGAAACAATAAAATAATAAAATATATATAAAACAATAAAAATTCTCACGACGTTTCGACCATAACACAAACGGTCGTCATCAGGTGTGAAAAACGTTTGTGTTATGGTCGAAACGTCGTGAGAATTTTTATTGTTTTATATATTTATTATTTTATTGTTTCCCTTCAACGTGACTTTACCGAAAGAGCTAAGAATATGAATTACTGCAGTCACGAAAGCTTTAAATCAAATTTTATATTGTTTCCTTTAATTTGCACTGCTTTCATTGAAACTTAAGACACCTCATTTAAGGTGTTCTATGCAACTGGCCACTGATTGCTTTTACTCAGAAGGCCAAAATGGCCATGACATTATGCATTTGATTGTTGCAAACAGGAAGGGTGAAGTAATATCGCATTCATATATTAGTGTAAGGGAGGAGAGATGGTGTAGCGGTTTGCACATTGAACTTAGGGACATGTGTTTGATTACAGTATATGGCTAACGTTAATGGTGAAAGATAATTGGAATGGTCCTGGACACCCCCTCCCTGCACCATCTGCACTGACCAGTGTGAATATGAATGGTCAAACAATATTCATGACCGACAAGCAATATGCGATTTGATAAAGGACTGTACATTGTAATATTTTCATGTATAATGCTGTCATCCAGTTATTTACTTTTAAAGCTTTACTGTTGTAATTTTGGACATTTTACAGACGATATGCATTTTGGATTGCAGACACTCGAAACGTCCTTTGATATGGGAATCTTAAGGGAGAAAAAACAGCTGTGAATAGCCTGGCATGATGGCACTTGCCTGTAATCCAGCACTTTGGAGTCAAGGATTTTGGATCATGTAGTTTTGTGCAACTCCCAAACCTGTTTGGCTTTGAGGTGTACAGGGGATGGCAAAAAGGCAAGTTTATTTGTGAACATCTTTGTCTGACTTATGAGTGTTGCCCTCTCGTACACGTGGGTTTTCTTCAGACACTCTGTTTGCATCCTAAATGTAAAATGCTCATTAAAAGGATTTTGGTCAAAAATCACAATGCAGAACCCTCCTGAAAAAATCAATAGACTCGGTGAGGCTTTGATAGATAAATTACATGATTAACAATGTATGTTTTTGAGTACGCCCTTCCAGTGCCATGTTTTTCATGCGGGTTATTTCACTATATTGTACAACTTGGGGCAATGCAGGTTGGTGAAGGAGGTAGCGAGAGATCCCTTGAGATATCACTCGGCACTGATGCAGGCCATGTTTGGGAATCAAATTCAAGTTGTCGGGTTCATAGTGTGGTGCAGCAACCATTGCGCCACCGCTTAACCTCAAATGAATTGCATTATAATGCTGTAAATCAGTTTTTGGAAAACATTGCTTTTTGTATTTCCATGTTGAAATGCCTGTTGCAGGAACCTGCCAAAGCCGCAAAGAGCGCAAAAAACTCCCCAAAGGATGCTGCCGACACGGACGAAAGTGTGAGTGAAAGGGGTGGAAACAAGTCAGTCACTCAAAGTAGAACTCAACTCATCAAACCGCTCTAATCATGTAGGTACACGCCTCGTCGTTACGTCCCAGGCTGGCTTGACAGAAGTTTGAAGCGTCATTCACGAGAAAAAGGACTTAAAATCATGGCGCAGAAGTTAATTGTCTTGCTCTGGTGATGCCACTGCATTGGCATATTAAAATTAACGTTGCTGGTATCAAAGTGATTCTGTAAGAAAAGTGCTATAATGAATCACATAACCACAATTTGAAAGTCGTTTAAAAAAAAGTCTTATTTACAAAGGGTCACACTCATGTCAGAGCAAGGACGTGTTGTTGACAGGTTGGCAGTAACTTTCACCTTGGGTTTTCTGGCTGAGAAATAATTGCAGCCTCCCGGGGAGAACAGGTCTGGCACAGCCCGGCAGCACCAACTGGAGCATTAAGCATTAGCGTCATTTTACATATATATTTTTTATGAATTAGCTGCCTAATTCAAATGAAATTACAAATACCCAAGGTGGTGCTTGCTGTGTCCCTGAACTACAGCCACCACTATAATGTGTGTAGGACAGCCTGGGACATAGGCCAGGTTTTGTATCTTTTGGTTGTGTCTATAATTAATCACAGCTTATGTTTTGGAGTCTAATTATAAGAAAGATCCTCGTATATATTTTAAAATCGCATAGTTAAGTAGCAAAATTAGAGGAGCAGGATCCTCATCGATAGCCGTTGTCCATCAGTCTACTGCTGTATGAATGGCCTGCCCCCATTTTTGCCATCCCTCATGGTCTCACGATGCCTTAATCCATCTAGCTGCTGCACACGAACTAATCTCATTGTGCCATCTCTCGAGTGGTAGGTATCCTTTCAAACATAACATATTTTGGCTGCCATTCCTACACCAATCTCATCTATAACCCATCATCCCTTTCAAGTGAATAGTTCTGCCCAAGTTCACTTTTCCCATGTGCCTTTCCATGCTTTTTGTTCCCTTTTCAGTTATTTCATTTTCTTTATCAGTGTTAATGTAACCAAAAGGATGTTGAAATGGGGCTGAGTGAATCCTTGTTGGGATTCAAACTTACAGTACTTCGTTTGCAAAGACCTTCAGCTCTATCATTTAAGCCATATACTTTACATAATTTGGCAGAGGCTGTTACGCAATACACAACATCATAACCTTGAATTCCACATGCCATTGCATGTACCATTACATAATTATAGACTTTTTTCGTCGAAAAACAAAGTTAATATGTGAATATGCACATTCTGGTGCTGGTGATAAATATCTGTAGTTAGTGTCACTTGAGTTTTTCATTATATGTTTCTGGCAAAATAGGTCAAAGCGGTTTTAAAATTCTACTTGCTTCAGATCGGTGCCAAATGAAGGCTGAACTGGATTAGGGGTGGCCTGCGAGTTGTCATTGCTGGTGGAAATGTCTAGGGTTGTCTTTGGACCCTTGTTTACATGGAGATACGAATTCAATCTCCCCCTTAATCGACAGCCATGGTCGTAAGAAACCAGCTGGAGCTGCTTGCTTTGTTCCTGCCAAGCACACGGCCAATGCGCAATGTAAACGCTGGCACAGCGGAGCAGTGTCTATCTGCTGGGAGATGTGTGAACCTCCAGCCGCTGTGGACAACTTGTGCTACATTCTAGCACAAGCGTGCCAGCGTGTTTGTCACACATTGCTCTCAGGGAATTGCATAAACCGCGCTCCTGAAGAGTTGGTCTGTGCGCAACAAATTGTAACAGATGTCGTCACGTGAGGCTCCAATCGGCGTTTTACTCGATGAGAAGAGAGTTCCAAGACGTAAACCCGAAAGACAAATACCTGTTTTGTAGATACGTTACGTAGGTTGTGTGTTCTAGGTTGTTTGACATGAGTCGGAATGATGGTTACTGAGACACAATACAATTTAGATTTATGTAGTGTCTAAATGCAACTGCATCTCCAGACGCTGTACAGAACTGGGTACATTTTATTATATAGAGAATAGGCAGTCAGTCATAGGCAGCAAAATAAAGGAAGGTCTTGTGCCTGGCCTTAAATAGGGCAGGTAGTTAAATTCCCATTAAAGAACATGCTTTAGTAATTGCATTGCTATGACGTACTTATTAAAAAAAACACAAACAAAGTCACTAAAACAACTTTGAAATATATATTTTCTCTATAACACAGCTTCAAATTTGTCGCTGGACTGCACAGGAGACAGGAGGTAACTTATTGTTTAGGTTTTGTGGTAAATTATTAATTGTACAAGTTATTTTTTTGGGTCGCATATATTGTGAATCACTATGTTGGCGCATACCTTTAAAATAAGAGATTTGTCTGTGGTTCCCTTATTGCTTTAAGCTGCTTAATTTTGCCAGTAAAGTTGAGTATTCAAAATGGTTGTATACATGCAATGTTGACACCTTGCAAATGAGATGTTCTAGGTGGATATCTTTTCATAAATAAGTCAAATCAGGTGATGGTTACACCTGTAATACAACTTTGTGTTCGCTCTGACCTAACGACAATCCAGTGCAACCACAGTGAATTTCGCAGTTTGGTATTTGCACCTAGGAATCTGAGGGTGAATACCAAGCCCCCTACCCCTCACTTGAGGTAATTGTGTATATTTATTTTAAATCAATTAAATTAACTGTATTGCTCTCACCTTAGAAACTTAGCTTTGGAAGGGTTTTCTTTGAATGACTGATTTGTCTGTTGCAGTGTATAGTTTAGTTTATTCTAGAATTGCAGACGCATCCGAGTAATGTTTACATGCAATTTAACACGTATGCTTTCGCGACCAATGTCCATAAGAGTTTTTTTGGGTTAGATCGCGTAAACCCGCCACTACCCGACAGCTATTTTAGTAAGGTTTGTCACAATCAGAACACAGCGCACCGTGTTTTTGGAGAGCAAATCCACCACATTTACAATCTTGAGTTTAACGTTTCGCCACGAATTTCAACTAGCAGGCTCGTGATAATACATTGCCTTAGGCCAGGTGTCGGCAACCTCTAGTTCAGGAGCCGCATGCGACTCTTTAAGGACTGCTTCATGACGTTATTTATGAAGGACTGTCTCGTATTCACATGCAATTATGGCTCTTCAAAAGTTGATTTTTTTTTCCCGAATTCTAAAAAAATTGCTCTTATTTTGGTTGCCAACCCCTGCCTTTAGGCCCTCAAGGTGCATGCCATTTGACTGGAACTCAATGTGGAAAGAGGTCGAACCTATTTATAGACACATCAAAATACACGTCACCCTGCAGTCCTTAACAGCTGTTAGAAATTAATGCTGCCTTGCTGGCAAATGCACTCTTAACTAGAACCCGTTGGACATCATTGGAAAAATAATGCTCAAACTGAGAAAATGACTTTCTTTTCAATTTAGTTAGATATTTTTAAAAAGTTTAATACAATTAAATAAAATTGTGATTCATATAGTGTCTAAATGTGACCGCATCTCAACACACTGTACGGAAACAGTGGGCATATTTATTTTCTATAGAGAGGCGGTCAGTAGTAATCGGCAGAGGTAATAAAGGAAGGTATTACATTTGAACTTGGAACAGGGGCAGAGTAGACAGCACTCATGGCTCAGCATAGAGGAGTTCCTGACTACAGGGACAGCAGAGGAGAATGAACGACCTCACACTGGGGGAAGGTTGAATGGGAGCTTTGGTTGTTGGGAGTGGAGAGTGCATGGAGGGGAGTAGAGTGAGGTAAGAGGTAGGCAGGGCAAGTCCATGGAGGCTGCTTGTCGCAAATGACGTTCAGAAGCTAAGGGCGTCGTTCACAGATGTCGTGATTCTCCTCTGTGTGACCGCAGGCTGCCGCCAGCATGACCGCGGCCACCGGAGCCAAGAAGCAGAACAGCGCCGTGACGCCACCGCCTCCACCACCGCCGCAGACGCAGCTCAACAAGGTGAAATATGGATCTCCTGCCAACATCGTGAAGAAGGAGAAGAGGCAGAGCTCGTCACGCTTCAACGTTACCAAGAACCGCGAGCTCCAGAAACTACCCGCGCTGAAAGGTACTCAGTCGTGATCTATGTACGTTGAACTTATTTCGCTCCGTACATAGCCAACCATGCTAATCAGAAGGTGTGGGATGCTAGGTCCTTGAGGCACGTTGTCTGTGTACTCGTTTGCAACTCTGTTGAAGTTGCAATCCGAATAGCAAATAGCTTTTGTTGATGAGAGATAATACACACAACAGGTGTTATCTACATAAATGTGCAATTGTGATCATTGGATTGCATGTCACGTGATATCACCATACTGCATGTAAATTGTCACATTACAGTGAGGGAAAAAAGTGATCCCCTGCTGATTTTGTACGTTTGCCCACTGACAAAGAAATGATCAGTTTATAATTTTAATGGTAGGTTTATTTGAACAGTGAGAGACAATATCAACAACAAAATCCAGAAAAACGCATGTCAAAAATGTAATAAATTGATTTGCATTTTAATGAGGGAAATAAGTATTTGACCCCCTCTCAATCAGAAAGATTTCTGGCTCCCAGGTGTCTTTTATACAGGTAACGAGCTGAGATTAGGAGAACACTCATAAAGGGAGTGCTCCTAATCTCAGCTTGTTACCTGTATAAAAGACACCTGTCCACAGAATCAATCAGATTCCAAACTCTCCACCATGGCCAAGACCAAAGAGCTCTCCAAGGATGTCAGGGACAAGATTGTAGACCTACACAAGGCTGGAATGGGCTACAAGACCATTGCCAAGCAGCTTGGTGAGAAGGTGACAACAGTTGGTGCGATTATTCGCAAATGGAAGAAACACAAAGAACTGTCAATCTCCCTCGGCCTGGGGCTCCATGCAAGATCTCACCTCGTGGAGTTGCAATAATCATAAGAACGGTGAGGAATCAGCCCAGAACTACACGGGAGGATCTTGTCATTGATCTCAAGGCAGCTGGGACCATAGTCACCAAGAAAACAATTGGTAACATACTACGCCGTGAAGGACTGAAATCCTGCAGCGCCCGCAAGGTCCCCCTGCTCAAGAAAGCACATATACATGCACGTCTGAAGTTTGCCAATGAACATTTGAATGATTCAGAGGACAACTGGGTGAAAGTGTTGTGGTCAGATGAGACCAAAATGGAGCTCTTTGGCATCAACTCAACTCTCCGTATTTGGAGGAGGAGGAGGAATGCTGCCTATGACCCCAAGAACACCATCCCCACCGTCAAACATGGAGGTGGAAACATTATGCTTGGGGGGGTGTTTTTCTGCTAAGGGACAGGACAACTTCATCGCGTCAAAGGGACGATGGACGGGGCCATGTACCGTCAAATCTTGGGTGAGAACCTCCTTCCCTCAGCCACGGCATTGAAATTGGGTCGTGGATGGGTATTCCAGCATGACAGTGACCCAAAAGACATGGCCAAGGCAACAAAGGAGTGACTCAAGAAGAAGCACATTAAGGTCCTGGAGTGGCCTAGCCATTCTCCAGACCTTAATCCCATAGAACATCTGTGGAGGGAGCTGAAGGTTCGAGTTGCCAAACGTCAGCCTCGAAACCTTAATGACTTGGAGAAGATCTGCAAAGAGGAGTGGGACAGAATCCCTCCTGAGATGTGTGCAAACCTGGTGGCCAACTACAAGAAACGTCTGACCTCTGTGATTGCCAAGAAGTGTTTTTCCACCAAGTACTAAGTAATGTTTTGCAGAGGGGTCAAATACTTATTTCCCTCATTAAAATGCAAATCAATTTATAACATTTTTGACATGCGTTTTTCTGGATTTTTTGTTGTTATTCTGTCTCTCACTGTTCAAATAAACCTATCATTAAAATTATAGACTGGTAATTTCTTTGTCAGTGAGCAAACGTACAAAATCAGTAGGGGATCAAATACTTTTTTCCCTCACTGTACCAAGGCTCTTCAATTCAGAGCTGTTCATATGAGCTTGAAGCTTCTTTCATGAGAATTTTCCAGAGCACTCTCTAGGAACGTCATTGGTGTGCTTTCTATGTCACGTGTGCTTTCTATGTCACGAGAAATCCTAACTTTCAATTATTTTGTTTACTTTCAAAGGCATGATGGGCAGTATGGGTCACATGACCTATGTACGTATCAACAACTTTATTGTGGTTGAATTCGCCGTTATGATGTTTTATAAAATAATGGAAGTTGAATCTATATTGTTATAATTAATATATTTCCTTTAGCACCGAATGTGGCTTATGTGAGGTGAGCAGCTGTTGCAATTTTGAAGACAATAATACTTCCACACACTGAAGGTTTTTTTTACAATTTGTTTAAATAAAAAAGTATGAACCAAGAGTGTATTTTAGTAAATCAAGATCAGGCACATTTCCTTAACCACCCCAGCCCCCTAACAACCTCACTCCGGTTCACGCTGCTTATCACTGCAATCGGACTCTGCATTTCCTTATGAAACATTTTGGGAAGGAAAAACAACTGCCCCTTCCCCCAGGATGCAACATTTTTTGATGGTGAATGAAAATAGTACTTGGCACGGCTCCTGTCGTACACACGTCACCGGCTCTTCATGCTGATCTGTGCATGATGCCAACTTCGGCGGTTGTAGTAGGCGTGGGTGTAAAAGCGGTTAAAAAAAATTCAAGGTGGCAGCAAACACTCGTTAATCAGAAAATTATTATAACTTTTGTTTATTCGCCCAGTTTTGACATTTAAGATGCGACTCATCTTAAAGCTTCAGGCTTTATTTATCTAATTTTACTCCTGTCAGTCATGCTGCCGCCCACCAACCCAGTCTCGTCACGAGCATGAGGTTTTTTTGTAGATACCCTGCTGGCTCGGCCGCCCCGCCCCTCCCCGCACACCCCCCTGATCGCTGTTTTGAGCGCAAGCACCACTTCCTCATGCGTTTGTTGCCAGTGAGCCATTCCGGCCAAATTCATGAGACGGAGAAACGGCCATTCCACTTTGCAACTCGCATATTTAGAACTGGCAATGCATTGCCTTGTGAAGCCACAAGCAACATGATACCACCAGCAACCCCCTCCATGCCTCCTAACTCACTGCGCCATGCTGGCGAGATGTTATCTCCCTCGACTGGTATGCAGGAGGCCGTGGGTTTGATCCAAATAGTGACACCTGGTATATTTGGAGTTGGCATGAACTCTGACCGTGGTGGCGTGGATTCTTCTCCGGGTACTCCGGGTTTGCCCTCCAAAATGCTTTGAGCTTATTTGGCTGCTTATATTCCCACATGATAAGCTACTTTGATCTATCATGTGTGGCCAGGTCACCTCTGAAAAATAATTAATAGTTCAGCAGGCTTACTTGATAAATAAAACAGTTTCAACTGCTTTTATAAAGTATATATTCCAACCTGTTGACTATCCATTTAAGAAAACTTTATACATATTATTGGTTCTTTCGGTAAAGTCACGTAGAAGGTAAACAATAAAATAATAAAAATATAAAACAAAATTCTCACGACGTTTCGACTGCAACACAAGCAATCATCATCAGGTGTGAAAACCACAGTAAGAAGATTTGAAAAAAGTGGCGTTTTTTTAACGTTAGCACCACGGAGAGCGATTTGACAGTTTGTTCAGATTGACAAGTCCATCTATGTTCGAAAAAGAGGAGGGGGGAGACGAAAAATAATGGATGCGGTCCAAAAGCCACCTTAAGCGTGATCAATCAATTAAGACCTGAAATGGTTTATCAATTCCTTCCAATGTTTGCTAAGCCAGAATTCAAAAGAAAGCCCTCCCTTGGTGTGGACCAATCAGTTTCAAGGACAATGCATATATTATCATAGTATGTTTTTTGTTTGCATTTTGACTGCAAGTATTGTGGTTAATGCAGACATGAATCCTTGTAATAAGGTTTCAGTTTTGTTGCCAGAAAAAAAGGGGGAAAACCCTATTATATCCCTGAAGTTAATTTAGCCTCGTGAATCGTTCCTATAGTAATTGGCTTGCAGAAAGTGTGTATGTGCTTAACAATGGTGATTTCTTGGTAGATGCTGGTCATTTTTTTAAGATATACAGTGCTGGTACACTGACGCGAGACCTTAGAAGTGAACGCATGAAGTGCTTTCTATAATGCTGCAAATGTTCCCTGGATGTTGCAGCACCACAGGCCATCTGGCGCGCACCACAGCCAGGCAGCTGAGTGCCTCCCGGTGTCAGGTTTAATGTGAGTGGGTTGTTATTGTGTGCTTAATGATGAGTGCTCTTTAAAAAAAACCATGTTGCCTTTTGTAATGAATGCCTGTCCTCGTACACGTACACAGTAGGGTCACATGGAGCATTGATTACGTAGGTATTCCACAGCGATGGGAAAAGTGAATTTATATGTACCCATCGTATTTTAAATGCCCGTTGTTTTGCCCAGGCCTCTGGGTTCAAGCAGCTGCATTAGACACAGATGTCTTAAAGGAAAGTGCTGTATTGGTTACTGTAGCATTTAGGATATTCTTAATCAATATGCGGGGTCATCTTGTAGCCAAGTTTCAGCAACGTGATCCGGTGCGGGGAGCACAAGGCTTCGGCTTAGATTTTGTGACGCTTGTAATCATAATTTCTTTTTTCACTGACGTTTCTGCAAGCGTGAAGTATTGCCGAGTCCATCCTGTGGTGTTAAACAAAGTGCTTTATTGTCAATTTTCAATCCATATGCCGTGCATTTATGCCTGGAACAGTTTCATTCAAGTTGTGCTGTCATGATAAAAGTCGCTTTAATGGTTTTTTTGTTTAGCATGGTTTCTTGAAGCTTTGCTCGCTACTTGTCCTGGATTTGACCGGCACAGCATGTCTGGTAGGATATACATCTATAGCCCTTTTGTTAATCCGCAGCTGGATGAGGGCCTCCTCCTTGCCGCACGGATTGCAGAGGTTGTTTGACCATATAATCAATGCGCTGGTCAGCTTGGATTCATGAAGGTGGGAAGCATAGATGTAAGGGCATAGACATGTATATTACAACAATAGATGTTGCTGCATTGCCTTCTGCTGTCTTTGGACAATAGACATGAAAGTTAAAAAAATAAAGAACCCAACAAAAAACAAATCTCTTCTCCAGTAGCTACAACACCTAGATTGTGCATCCCGGGCTGTCCAACACGAGTTTGAATCTCCGTTAACGATGAAAGATGTTAATGATGAAACATGTACATGAGGCACATGTGTCTCGGGTGGTTAGAACGTGGCTGGAACTCCAGTCTTCCACCTTAGAAATATTGCCCGGTTGTGTTGATTCCTGTCACCTAGTGACTTGAAGAGACTGGTCCATGCTTTTGAGTTCTCCCGACTTTATTACTGCAACGCATTCTGCTTCGGGATTCTGAGTAAGGTGCTTGGTAGACTCCAGCTTGGTCAGAATGCAGCTGCTACGTGCACACAGTTTCGCGAGCACATTACACCTGTTGTCTTGTCTCTGCATTGGCTTTCAGTAAAGTATTGAGTGGATAATAAGATCCTGCTGCTGACCTACAAGGCTCTCAATAGCTTAGCTCCACAATATTTGCAGGAACTGATCCATTTTTATGTCCCTGAGATTTTCGGATCACCTTGTAAGTACTCCTCCGTGATCAAGGCTCTTCCTTGGGTGACGGGGCTTTTGCCAGTGCAGCTTCCAGACGACGAAACACTTCGTCATTTGTAATAAGGCAATCAGAGTCCTTCGAGCTATTTAAGTTTATTCTGAAAACTCACCTCTTTAAACTGGCCTTTACCCCTCTAGTTATTGCCATTTACACTGGTTGTTTTATTTCCTGCTTTCCATACACGGCGCATTGGGATCATCGGATGAAATGCACCTCACACATGTTTATAATTATGAAAGTACTCTTCAAGCTGTCATGCATTATAATACGTCACGACACTGCTGCACTTGTATTTTCTTAAAGTCTTGTTTTTTGTTTTATAAAGCTGCAGACTAGTGTAGGACAACCCAGAGCACATCTTTGTTGTGCGTCTCCAAGATGAGGAGCTGTTTTGTATGTTTAGTGTACGTCTCTAAGGTCCTTAACATTCCCGCATCTGGTATGTAAGCGTAACGTATCCCTGGAAAAATTTGATAAGAGGGGACTGAATTTATAAGGCACTAATTGTCATCTTCCACTTCAGATGGCCTTTAGTATTTTGGCAAAGTCTGCATGTCAGTTCCTCGTCAAGATGAGAGTCTTTTTGAGCCATGTCGCCTCTCGGTAGGTGTCAGCTCTTGTTCTTTCAATTGCCCTTGCAGTATTGTGTTGGCTAGACCTGCTGTTTCTAGCCACACCGTCAAACCATGTTGACTTCCGTCTCGTTTCCACTGATAAAAAGCGGCTCGTGGAATCCAATTTAAGCAGTGAGAGAGAGAGTCATCAGTCTTGTTCGCTAAATTCAACGGCTTTAATTCTCCATCCTGATGCTCCCCTTAAAACCTAGGTTTCACGTACAGATGGTGCGGTAGTTTTTACACTCTTGAAGTTCCTTGAGGGGTACTGGGATTACAGTCGACTGAGTTCATAACATTGGCTGGCATCCTGACTTCAAAATAATGTTACGCTTTTTGTGAAGGAGGTTTTTGATGCCGATGTTTTCGTTATTTTGTTCAGCAGTTCGGCATGCACAATGTAGATTAATGCTCATTTGCCAATTAAGACTCTAGACTGCTTCTGTTTCTCTCTCACGTACACTTGCCCCTCTGATAATATCTTGTGAACCAATGGCTTTCGCGATATCTTTTTAAACCACAGGAGCATTTTATTGCATTTCAGCGATTAAAAATGATGCATAAACTGCTCACAGGTAAGCAAGATTTTATCTTGCAAAAATTAGGTGTTTGTGAGATCATCTACTTTTATGTTTGTAATATTGCAAGAGGCCCACAATTAACTCTGTTGTCAAATGTCAGACAAAACGAAAAATATAGAAATGGTTTAACGTGAAAGCTGCACGACGTGTGGATGTTGTCATTGGTATTGGCAGAGCAAGTCCCGCACGGTTATCAATACTAATTAGTAACTTGTCGAAACGATTGTCATGTAATCAAGGAGCTTTTTCACACAATGGGGACATGTATTGACAGCCCTGCACCGTGTGTCACCCCGGCTGATGGATGGCTATGTGGATGACTGTCGCCTTGGCAGGCAGGGGATCATAAGTAGTAATCCCGCCACAAGTCCAAGGTGTCGCGGACAAGGGTGATGTAGTTTTCCCAATTGGACCAGGCCCCCATTGTCAACAATTACTTTTTCGATGCAGCAATAAATGTGTTTTTTTTTCCCTGTGGCGTGGGTTGTACGTCTATATTCATTTCAACATGGCATTCTAGTAGTTATCGAAGTAACCTTTTAAGTGACGACATATTTTACTTGCGATGTTTTTGCAATCTGCCATGGCTGAAAGTGCGCAAAGAGGTCGTCACACTCTACGGTCTCCATTTTGCTTTGAAAGCCTGTCGTCACAGTTTGGGTTTGTGTGTTTTGCCTGTAGACTGGATATTCTCCTCGGTCTACCTTGCACCACAGGTTTTCTGAATACCTTTGTAAAAAGGAATTTGTATGTTGATGCCTTGAACACTCATGTGTGGTCCAGGTTCTCAGTTGTTGGGACATGAGCAAGTCCAGTGAAACTTTCTGCTGGAGTTCGGCAGTAACGTGAGATCGAGAAGAAGTTTGGTAAAGCGATATATTTCCCATGAAAGTGTAGCACAAGGTAGCCAGAAGCTGGAAACACCTTGTTAATTAATCATGGCCATTTTATAGGTAGGTGTCTTTTCAGTTTTTTTTAAATACACATTAACAGGAACCCATTAGTGGCATTACTTGTAATGAACACATTGCCCCTGACAGTGGTAGTCCTAGCCTGGTAGTCCTACTAGAGACTTGTAATTAATATACATAGCTGTTGGCTTATGGGCCACGTGTAATAAACTTTGTACCTTTTGTGATTTGTAGGACAGAACAAAAATTTGAGTTAATTGATGCAAGAAGTCTGCTCATTTAAAAAAAATGTATTATGCATCATGCTCCATTTCTTACCAGTTGAGCCTCCCTGCGAAGCGGGCAAGTTCTTCAGGGTTGGTCGATTTCTCCACCGAGAGCGAATAGGCTCGCTCGCTTGGCATGTGGGAACCGCACTGCCGTCATGAAATATCCCATTGACACTGCGTTGGGGATCATGCGGCGGCTTCTGAATGAGCGACTGAAGGACACGAACGAGCCCCTTTGTAAATTCGCCCCTCGGCCTGTGTGTTAAACTGCATGCCTTTGTTTGCCCAGGGCCCTGTTTCCACAGAGAAGGGGGGGTGGAGAGATGAAAAAGGACATACAGTGCAACGCAACTATAGCAGAGCATTTGTTTTTTTTCTTCATCCATCCCATATTTCTGCAGCCGAATTGATTTTGCAAGGAGGCTAAATTTGGAGCGTGACGTCAGCAGCCGCTGCTGCGTAGCAACCAGAGCAGTTCAACGGCACATCACTGTTGCCACGGTGACCGGCCCGATGATTACCATCTCTCGCGGAAGGGGAGGGGGGGAAAAAACGCGAGGAAGCAGGAAAGAAGCGGAAAATATCCGGCTAAGCGACTGTGAACTTGGGATTTACGCTGTGGAGGTGGCTTGCTTATTGATTGCAAACAAAAGGCATTTCTTACGGAAACCGCGGCCTACCTCCTGATTCGTTATTGTTATGCCTTTTCTTATTTATTTTATTAGTCGTGGCAGCAGCGTTATTCCGTCGTCACGTTCGCCGCAAACTGCTCGTTTCCTCAGCGGCCACTGGGGCGAGGGGCGGCGCGCTCTTGCGCTGGTCCCGCCCCCGCTTCCCCCCCCCCCCACTACCCGCGTCAGAAAGGTCGATGTTCTCGGGTGACGTCATGATGTTTCTGCTTCGATCCCGCGGCGCGATAGCCTGTGCACAGTGCACGCTGGCGCTGCTCTAACGGTCCTCTGCCCCCGTGGAACCGTCCGTGGTGTTATTTCGCTGCAGGAGCGCGAGGGCCTCCTCTTTTTTTTTTGTGATTATTCGTGAACGGCCGCTGACGGCGACCGGCATTTCAGGATGGTGTTCGAATTGAGCAACAGCGGCAGCGATCCGTATCAACATTACGTTTGCCTGCAAATCAGAGGTAGGATGGTGACGGCAACTTGGGTTTGTTTCTGCGTGGACTCGTCGAGTGGTAGGGGGAGAGCATGGACGCGTTACGTGCTGCTGCTGTAGTTTGTGCTGTGTGCCTGTGTTTTGGCTTTTTCACAAGCGTTTTACATAAAGGCAGCTTTTTGTTTGTGCACAGGAAATTGCGGGAGATGTGTCCTGCGTAATCGAATACTGTGCGGCGGATGTTAACCGACAGTAAAATGTGCCCCTTTTTTCTTCAATGGAATTCGGTGTTGAAACACAACTGTGACGTATGTTACACAGGGCAGTGAATGGAAAATACAGTGCTTGAATACCTGCAAAAATAGACTTCACGCGGATTATTGTAACCCGGGCTATGTGTACATTTATAGGTATGTGTGTGCGTGTATACAGCCAGCAATGGATGGACAAGTGCTGATGAAAGTCATGCATTTACAGTCCACTCTACTCTTACACATGCGCACGTGTAGTGTTCTCAAGTGACAAAACCATATTTACGTGTTTAATGTATTGACATTGTTGAGTGCAAGTACAAGAGTAAGTTCATTTGTCCATGAACCTGGCAACCTACGGAGTTTTGATTCCCAGCTACAGCCATCATCAGTGATGAGTGTTATCCGAACCAGTTCAGGGCCACTACAGTTATCACCCCTTAATGGTCGGCATAGTGAAGTGTGGTCAAACAACCCACTTGACAGACAAGACGTTGGGAGGCCTTCAGTCAACAGTGAATTGACAAATGGCCGTATACTTCACGATTAAGTATAAAAATGTACTTCGTTATGACAATTGCACGTTGCTCATAAAAAGTAAACGGCAGAGGCACATTAAAGATACCGTAGTTCTGAAACATAACCTGCGTTGTGCCTTATCAGCGCCGCTTGGCGTAGGCATCGCTACAACATGGAGCCAAAGTTAAAAGGGTGCTCATGTGCGTGTGTGTTGACCAACTCGAGAAAGACGCGACTGCGGCTCGTGGTGGAGGGCCGTGCGGCGTAACCGATCACGCGCTGCCCCCCCCCCCACCTCCTCCCACCGTCTCGTGTTTCAGATGCGCCACCCGGCGAGCGAGAGGAGCTGTTTGTGCAGAAGCTGCGGCAGTGCTGCGTGCTGTTCGACTTTGTGTCGGACCCGCTCAGTGACCTCAAGTGGAAGGAGGTGAAGAGGGCGGCGCTGAACGAGATGGTGGAGTACATCACGCACAGCCGTGGTGTCATCACCGAGCCCATCTACCCGGAGGTGGTGCACGTGGTACGTGTGCCGTGCCATTGGCGGTGCCGGTTTGCGACACCACCGGTTATCAGTCGGCGACGGAATGACGGCGTTTGCAAATTAATCGGCAGGTGCGATTATTTGCAAACGCTTTGTGTCCTTGTGAAGCACTCACCTGGGATTGTCTTTTGTTGTTTGTGGTGGTTTGAATAGTCAGGTGGTCACTCAGTCTAACTAACATGCATATATACGTAAACTTGATTTACAACCAAGTGAGAGCCAATTGTCATTGACCAAATCACCCACAATGTGCTTGATTTCGTCCATTCTTTGAGCCTGGATTGTGTTTGAATAGGTGACCATGCACAAACTGGTTGTCATAACATCTGAACATTTTTTTTATTATAGTTGTGAAAAATTATTAATCTGTTTTTGCCAGCTTTGTTATCAATTAAATGTCTTCTTTGTAAATGTAACTCATTTGTAATTTCCTCAACTGGAAATATCTCAAACTTTATTGTTTTTGAATTCATGGGTTTTCAGAACATTTCTGCTTATGTATTAAAGTTTAGGTGGTGCGCTATGAACTCGGTGACCTGAATTTAAAGCCCGGCCATGGCTCGCACCATTGGCAAGTAACATCTGAACCAGTCCTAGGCGCACCCCCTCACCAATCTGCACTGACCAGTTTGCGGTGAAGTATGTCCAAAGAATTCCCACGATTGAAATGCATAGGCAGGCCTTCATCCAGCAGTAAGCTTTGCTGTACACAAAGGTATATATTTATTTGCACATCATGTGAATGTCCTATACGTAAACAAAAAGACTCCAATCGGACGCACAGGAAGACATGGTACATTTGTTAATTGTCTCAAATTATTGTGCAATCGTTTAAGAAAAAGACTGGTTTAATTTGTCATCTGTTTTCAGTTTGCAGTCAACATGTTTCGGACATTGCCTCCGTCTTCAAATCCGACGGGAGCGGAGTTTGACCCCGAGGAGGATGAACCCACTCTGGAGGCAGCCTGGCCACATTTGCAGGTACACAACTCACCGTCTTTTTTTTTTAACATCGCACTGCTATTAACACCCCACTTTAATTCACATCCCACTTTCGTTTACATCCCACTGTCGGTAACATCCCTGCCATTAACATCTGGCTGCAGGACAAAGGCCTCCCTACAAAGTCGGACACTCTTCACAATCTCTTGCAGCATTTGTTCTTTGTTCTTCAAATACTCTATTCTCATCCCACCATTATGTTTTCTGCATACCTCTCTTTCTCCTTCTCTCCATTGGCATTCATTCCATTTTTAAATGTGCCCATCTGTCACCTGATGTCTTAGCTGTTGTCCTGCCCAAATCCATTTCAGTGTTGTTCACTTTGTAAATTACACATCTGTTATCACAGTTTCTAATTTTCATCCGTTTTCTTTTACATGCAAAATTCTCCTTTGGCATACCGTAAACGTATATCTTTCTATGTAAATTATGTAAACTACTTGTTCCTTAGTTATGGACCGGCTTTGTACCCTGTGTATTGTGACTGATAAATACAACAATTGCTGTCATGGCTGTTTAAATGGAACATCGTTTTAATTGTTGGTCCCCCTCTTGCAACAGTCTTGAGATTCACCGATGCTTTCGTGGATAAAATGAGTGACAACATATCTCCATATATATAAAAGGCAAAGTTGTGAATATGTGTCTGTTCAAAATGTTTAGCGTACTTCCCGACATGCAACAAACTTGAAAGTTGCCATGTGGGTACTTTCCAGACTACACCATGCAAAAAGTATAAAAATAGACTTTTGTATTTTTTTTGGGGGGGGGGAGCTCAAGAATGCATTTTTATTTTGCACGGCAAGTGAGCTGTGACGACAAATCTGTCATGTGATCCGCGCATGTGGAAGCGTAACGCATTGTAGTGTAGTGGTTAGCGCGCCGCGCTACGAACCCGGCGAACCGAGTTCGATTCCCGCTCACGGCCACCACCGGTGACGATTATTTGAACCGGTCCTGGGCCTCCCCTAGGTCGACTCAGCCTCAAACGAGTAACTGGTGTGGTGTGTGAACATCGCCACTGGGGAGACAAAGGCGGCCGGGCGTGATGGATCCAAGTCCCGGGCGAAGCCGGGTAGTGAAGCTAGTCTTCTATGAATGCTCTGATACGTGCATTCTTTGTACTGAGACTAGGCCATCAAGAAGGCTCTCTCCGGTGTAGGCCAATCAGTTTGAAAGACAGTACATATATTATCACAGCATGTTTGCATTTTCACCACAAGTACGTGTGGCTAATGCAGACTTGATACCTTGCAAAAGGTACCTATTTGGTGTTTGAACATCTTAACACCTGTTTTATTTTCAGAAAAGGTAAAACCTATTCTTCATGGGACCTCCTTTGCCAGTACCAAATTATGAGAATAGATTTTCCCCTTTTCTTTTGCAACAAAACAGGTGTTAAGATGTTAGAACACCAAACTGAAACCTTTTACAAGGAATCATGTCTGCATTAACCACAAACAAAACACATGCTCTGATAATATATGCATTGTCTTTGAAACTGATTGGTCCACGCCAGAGACAGCTTTTTTTTTGCCTAGTCTCAAAACGGTGTGAGACCAGAGGACGCCAAAAGGCGTACACAGCACAAAGACAATGCCACTATCAGAGTAATGAGAGCTCGGGGGTGAGTAGCTACATCATGGGACCTCCTTTGCCAGTACCAAAATATGAGAATAGGTTGCCAGATAAAAGGGGAAAACCTTTTCTCATTTTGGTACTGGCAAAGGAGGTCCCATGATGTAGCTGCTCATCCCAAGCTCTCATTACTCTGATAGTGGCATTGTCTTTGTGCTGTACGCCTTTTGGCGTCCTCTCGTCTAACACCGTTTTGAGACGAGGCTCAAAAGAAAGCTGTCTCTGGTGTGGACCAATCAATTTCAAGGACAATGTATATATTATCGGAGTGTTTTTTGTTTGCATTCTGACCACAAGTATTGTGATTAATGCAGACATGATTCCTTGTAAAAGGTTTCAGTTTGGTGTTCTAACATCTTAACACCTATATTCTTGGTTCTTTCGGTAAAGTCACGTAGAAGGGAAACAATAAAACACCTATTTTGTTGCCAGAAAAAAGGGGAAAACCTATTTTTATTTTTCATATTTTCATACTGGCAAAAATTTCCCATGAAACATCATCTTCAGTCATATTCACTTATAATTAGTGCCAGTTTTCAAGTGATGTTCCAGTGTTTGAGTTTTCCAGTTGTTGGTACTTAGATGTTTTCTGTTTTCACTGTTTCACATTTTTCAGTTTCCATTACTGGCCTCGGTCGTTTTATATTAATAATTTCAGTTTGAGTTACAGGATGCTGTTGATATCCGCAGGGTCACGGTTAAATGTGTGCTCCCCACCCATTGCACAATGATCCTTGCGATCCTTGCTCTACAAGCGTGGTACAGATAATACAACCCATACTTATGAAATATGCGATACAGTGCTCATGCCTATTTTGACTGTTTGCGTGGAAAGCGTGACCAGCAAGCAGATATTGCAGTTAATATATACCAACTCTGATTGGGTTCCTTTCTTGTTTGCAGCTGGTGTATGAATTCTTCTTACGGTTTCTGGAGTCCCCTGACTTCCAGCCAAACGTCGCAAAAAAGTACATCGATCAGAAGTTTGTGTTGCAGGTGAGATCGTGAGGCTTTCTCTGCTTTGTTAGACAGTACGACTCCTGTAGGCCAGGTGAATCGAAGCCAAAATGATAATAACTTGAAGGTGATAGAATTGTGTACATACATTTTATACGTATATATACGCAGTGCTTATATCTCATCTACTTTTAGATAATATCAAGTCATTCGTCAATAATTTTGCTTTACAATGGAACATATATAAAATAGGCGATATTTTGGGCAATTGGCTTTATTGCATATCAAGTCGTGGCAGCCAAATGTTCTGGAATGCACCCGATCTTGTGAAATCTCAGAAGTTAACCTGGGTTGAGCTTGGATGGGGAATTGCCAGGTGTGGTAGGCTGCTGCAGGGCTATGCTGTCGGCAGAGGGCAGTTAAGAAAAATGTATCGTACTGAAACTAGAACTAAAAATGTATCGTACTGAAACTAGAATCGCAACATTTCATGCTGCTCGCCATCACAAACCCGCAGTTTAATGACTGCCGTGGTGAATTATGGTTAAATAAGCTCCATTACCTGGACAGCAGGGAGAGGCTCACATCTGACAGTGGATTGACAAAGGGGGGCTGTACATGTACAATATCTCATCTGCTGTTGGCAAAATAATTTCAAGTGACTAATAGTAACAAAAAACATGATGGTTTTCCGTTGGGCATTGTAAGAGAATGGATCTTTAAATTTCACAAACGCCGTGCGCGATTTTTCCATTTGCGCTGGATGGTCTGCGGGCACTTTTGATCCCCGAAGCCTGTACGACATTTTCCGGCCACTCACAACGGCGAAGGTTCACAGCAGGGCCCTTCGTGCTTCACACCCGACTTGCGCATTTTCTGCATGCAGCTGCTGGAGTTGTTTGACAGTGAAGACCCACGTGAGAGAGATTTTCTGAAAACCACGCTGCACCGCATCTACGGGAAGTTCCTGGGACTCCGAGCGTACATCCGAAAGCAGATCAACAACATATTCTACAGGTCAGCAGTGAGAACGATTTACATGGGATTCATTTTAAGGTTTACTTTCACGCTTTGTTTTGGATGCAGATGACATTTATGTTAACCTGGTCAGAGCCCATTGGAAGCCTATCACCAAATCACCCGGCAATGCACCCAAGTCATGTCAGATCTTGGAAGCTAAGCAGGTTTGAGGCTGGAGAGTGCTTGGATGCATGATCGTCGTGCATTAAACTGGTGTCGTAGGATGCTTTCGGGGCTACATTATAATGTCAGCAGTTGAAGGCGCACACAAAATGTCTTGTTTTACTTTGCTCCAATGTGTGTGCTCGCTGCTTTCACCAACCTGCGCTCACCAGCATGGTCAAACAACCCTCATGATGACCCACATGGCATGGGGGGAGGCCCTCATTCAAAAATTATTAGACAAAAAGTCTGTACATGTACATAAAATATCCCATAGAGACCAGTTCTCTGGTTTAAATAAGTGCACCTTAACGACATAAAAAACACTGAAAAGAATTACAACACAAATTAAGAATGATAAATAGCAAATCATTTATTGAAACTATTCAATATTAAGGAATATAATGTCCTGCATGCCAACATTGTTTTCTAAAAATTGCAAAAATTGTTGCTGTTTTTTATAAACCATTTATAAATAATTGTTCATTTATATTATATGTATATTTTTTTTACACATGAGTGGTTTGACGTTTGTGCTGTATTGGTGTTGTCTGCTTTTTGCCCTTACAGGTTTATTTATGAAACCGAGCATCACAACGGCATTGCAGAACTCCTCGAAATATTAGGAAGGTAAGGTCCCTCGATTCACTCTTGGCCGTCTGAAGCTTTTCCTTTGTGAAAGCTTGAAAGGGACTGCAGCCTTCCTGTAAAATCCCTAACGGAGGCTATCATTGTGTCTTTGCAGTATAATCAATGGCTTTGCACTGCCGCTTAAAGAGGAGCACAAGGTGTTTCTGCTGAAGGTGCTGCTGCCTCTGCATAAAGTCAAGTCCCTGAGTGTCTACCACCCACAGGTATGGACAGTGATAATTGTCTTGCACCACGACTTGACACTGCGTCTTTTGCAGAAAATACGAAAAGTTTAACAATTTTACCTGACGTTTGAAATGTGTTGTTGTTCCCAGCTTGCTTACTGTGTCGTCCAGTTTTTAGAGAAGGACAGCACGCTCACAGAACCGGTAAGTGTGCTCAGCAAAGTCAACAACAATACTGAACCGTTGCGTCTGGTGGTCTGGAAAATAAGTACCCAAACACAAGGAGCGGTGTTGTTTTTATAACATTTAAAAGGGTAGATAAAAACTTTCAAGACTGGCCGTTACCGCTCTTATTTTATGCATACCCATGCACGAACGGTGACTCAGTTGAATCTCATTGGGGGAGTTTATACAGAGGCCACGTTTACACCTCGAGAGTGGGGAATTTTACGGCAAATAATCCCTGAAAAATGTACCCACTACACCAACATATGCTGGACTCGCTGACTTGTCAGTGCTGGATGGGAACAACTGTGTGTACAGTGGAACCTCCATAGATTAACTGTGATATGAAAAGACACGGTTGCTCTAAACCAGGGGTGGCCAACTTGTAATAGACCAAGAGCCAAAATGTACCCATAAGTTCTGCAAAGACCCAAGTGTATGTATAATATATCATACAGTTTGTTCTCCTATAACGCGGTAGTTGCGTTCCTGAAGAACACCACGTTATGGAAAAATCGCGTTATAATCAACAATTTAGGGTAAAGCACAGTCTGCGATAACACGTGAAATGCGTATGCAGGCTGGGTAGCATCTGCAAGCATCCAGCAGCGTCCCGCCTTGTGTGATGCTACGCTGAGGCAGCCGTACAACCGCTTATTCTTACTCGCGCTACGTAGTTATGTTCACACAAACACGTTATATCCAGTTCGCATCCACTTTATACAAAAATGTGTTTCCCAATACTTTCATCGCATTATATCCAATTTGCTTCATGAAACACGCGGCGTTATAGGAGAACAGACTGTACAACTTTCATTCATTATTCTTTGCTACTGTGATAGTATGTTCTATGTTATGCACCTTTGATAGTCGCATGTGGTGGATTTAAGAGTTGCGTGCGGCTCGGGAGAGATGCCAATTGACCAACGCTGCTCTAAACCCTGTTCTCCTGGTAGGTTGTAATGGGCCTGCTGAAGTACTGGCCCAAGACCCACAGTCCCAAGGAGGTGATGTTTCTCAATGAGCTGGAGGAGATTTTGGATGTCATTGAGCCATCAGAGTTTGTAAAGGTCATGGAGCCTCTGTTCCGCCAGCTGGCCAAGTGCGTGTCCAGCCCACACTTCCAGGTGAGCCAGTGGATATTGGATGCAATGGGCATGAGGAGCATGTTCAAAGGTTACAATTTCTCTCTCTATTGCGAAATGGAACATTGAATGCAATTTAGCCATTGATATATTCGCATCGCGTTTACTTTGCGTTTAATGTGTCGTTGTTGAGTCTCGTGAGCATCATTTGTTGAGCCGAGCTTCTTTTGCAATTAAAAAAACGTAAGGGGTTCAACACGCTCCTGAGTGCATACAAACATGATGCGATGCTCAAATGAAGTATTGTTTGCACGCACATTGAAATTCAAGCGCAGATATGCATTAAAAAAAACTGGTGTCGGGCTAAAGGAAATGTTCTATTTTGATGGACTGATACCTTTTGCGCTTGTTAGACAGTTGATGTCTTGCGTTAATAACGGAGCGGCAAACGGGTTTCAACAAAAAGGAGAAGCGATTTGTGGAAGAAGTCATGCCTGTTCCCTCGAAAGAGACGCGCAAACTCTTCCGCACCACTTGTGCGTTTGATGTTGAGGTGGCGGAACGCGCCCTCTACTACTGGAACAACGAGTACATCATGAGCCTCGTGAGCGACAACGCCGCCAAGATCCTGCCCATCATGTTCCCCGCCCTCTACCGCAACTCAAAGTCCCATTGGAACAAGTAAGATCTGCCTTCACGGCCCGATGTCTTCGCAGTCGGCGACCGACTGCTCACGTTATCGTTGTACCAGTGTCATTTGGACTTTCGACCCAGAGGTGGCTGTTTCGACCTCCTCGCGTGGCATTTAAAATAATGGACCAACTTTCTTAAACTACCACCACTCTTTATAAATTGGTACTTCACATTCGATGAGTGGGTCACGTGTGGTGGGGTATAAAGTCTGGGTGCTCCTACCTCTCCCAAGATATTTCTAGTCACTGTGGAAGAGTTGACCAAATACCCTCTTGATGAGGGATGCTATCTCCAGCACAGGCCCTTCTGCCAGCAGTGCAATGAGCAATACATTGCAGGGCTGCACCTTTGCCCTATTGCTTTAACCAGTGTCACATTTATGACCGATGAAGATTGTCTCGGCTCTCGGTATAATTTCTGACCGCAAACTAAAAAAAGGTCATATCAGAACGGTGTGTCCCTGAAAGAAGGTGGTCCCATATACTGCAATGGGGTGTTTTTGTGCGACCCACAAAATTAATTTTAAATCGCACTCTCAAAAGTCAAAAATGTAACCTCGTGCAAAGCAATGCTGGCTTGTTGTTAGGCTTCGTCTCCATGCTGCACAGGAATGTCACGTGCCAGGCATTTCAAGTTTCGTACCCTACAGTCCAGTAACTACTGTACCATTGGGTTGTGTTTTGAAATGGGCTTGCTATTTTTCCTGTTTTAACTCTTGTTTTTCTAGCCTTTTTTACATATAATGTAAAAAGGCAACATACAGAACATTATAAGCTCTAAATGATGTAAATTTGGTCTTCATACAAATAGTTTTTTCAAAGAAATGTTATATACTGGAGTCAACAAATTGGCCATCATTTGTATGACTAACTAATTTTAAGAGACCGGCAAACCCCCAGAATTCATAAATTGCGCTCTCCATTTTATAGTTTGGGAAATCATACACACTTCTTGTGCTTGGAAGTGGCTCTTGAAACACTTTATACGCCTTTAAGGGTTCGCTGTTGTGCATACAACCAACCGTTCAAATAGTTGTAAGAATTTTTTAAAGCTTTTCTTTAACAACGCGTTTCGTAGCCAATGACTTACATTTGTATATTCACGTAATAAGTGCACAAGGTGAGCTCGTGAGGCTAAAGCAGTAATGAGCCGTTCACTCTCCGATTAACTTTTTTTACAGCCTTTTGGTTGCACAGTTTGGAAAAATGAATTTAAGCAAATGAGCCACTTTGCTGTGCCTTTGGGTGCCATGAAACCCCAAAATAGGGTAAGTTGAGAATATGGTCAATGTCCATGGGGGTCAGTGTTTAGTGCAGAGTGCACAGCGATGAGGTAGTGCAGGTATTTCAGTAAAATCCCCACTGGGTGTGGCCAGGGCCGTTAATTCAATCGCTGCCGATTGTTTGTGTAGTGGACATTGTCTCATAACCAGTTTATCTGGCTGGTATGATAGGTCACCACTGATGCCTGTTTAGGGAAGCGGCTTAATTTTGTTGTCTTTTTTTCCCCTGTGAAAATCGTGTTTTTATGTTATATTTTTTAGTAGGGTGCTTTGAGGGAATGTGGCATTTTAGGCACCTTAAGTCCTTATTCTTAAATTAAACCCTTGCATTTTTAGGCTTGGATCTCTTTCTTGCAGTTGGGCAAAGCAGACAACTCAATATTTACATTTTTCTTAGGGCATTGTAAACTTGTGTTCATTCATTCCTATTCATGCTGTTTCTATTGTACAAGATGCACATTATGTTTTACCTTCTAGTAGTTGAACAAACAATACTAAAATGTCAGGTTTCGTCAGTGGTGTTGCTCGGTTTGTTTGTTTTGACGAAGTGCTCTGTGCAATACACTGATTTTCAGGACCATCCACGGGTTGATTTATAATGCGCTGAAGCTTTTCATGGAGATGAACCAAAAGCTGTTTGATGACTGCACTCAGCAGTACAAAGCGGAAAGGCAAAAGTAAGTGTGCCGTGAGTGATTACTCGGAGTTTATTTACACTGCTATATGACACTACCCGCCCCTTGCAGAATTTTATCGGTTGGCACACACCACTATTGGCTTTTGGGAACAACTGATAACGCATCCAGTAAATATAACAACAGGTCACGGTGATATGTAGTCATGTTTTTTTTGCATCTCTGTGATGGGGTGATTTCAAAATATTTTTACGGTATTATGTTTGATTGTTAGTGTTGGCTCTTTCCAGGCTGCTATTGTGGGCAGCAGAGGGCAGTGCAGCAATATCAATTGTACTTTTCTCTGCACTCATCTATGCAACGCCACCTTGACTAGCGTGGTGAAGTATGGTCAATAACCTCACGGCCCGCAGTGTGGAGAGACCCTCATCCAGCAGTGGATTGACACGTGACTTTAAATACAGTACTACCTTATATTTTCGTAATAACCATTGTCTAAAACTATAAACTCGACAGGCCAAGCAGGACCATGCGTCTCTTGTAAAACATAAAAAATGTAAAGGCTTAGTAGCAAGGACTGTGCATTTTCCTGTTACTGTTAACACTTAACATTTGTGGTTTTGCAGAGAGAAAATGAAGTTTAAAGAGAGGGAAGAAGCCTGGTACAAGATAGAAATTCTCGCCAAATCGAATCCTCAGGTATAATTTGTTGCAAGAGTTAAAGTTTTGATTTAAAGCTTTCGTGACTGCAGTAATTCATATTCTTAGCTCTTTCGGTAAAGTCACGTTGAAGGGAAACAATAAAATATATATAAACCAATAAAATTATCGCGACGTTTCGACCATAACACAAACGGTCGTCATCAGGTATGTCGGTTTGCATTAATTTATTTTATTACGGTGTATTTATTTATTTATAAAAAGGTCAGCGCCACGCGCAGCGATTTGGAAGTTTATTTAGAAGGACTAGTCCATCTATGTTCTGAAAAGAGGAGGGGGGAGACGAAAAAATTAATGTATGCTGTCTGAAAGCCACTGTAAGCGTGAGCAATCAATTAAGACCTGAAATGGTTAATCAAATCTTTCCAATGACTGCTAAGCCAGAATCGATCTTCTCGGTTGAAATTGTCTCTGTGCTTGTATTTGTGGATAGCCTCATGAACGAATCACTCATGGTAGCCAATTGGCTTACAAAGAACCTCTGTCTTGGAAAAGTCAATGTCTTGTGAGCCTACTGAATTATAACAATGATCTGCCACGGCCGAGGTGTTGGTCCTACCGTGTTTAAGGTCTGCTTTGTGTTCACAAATGCGGTCCGAGACATGGCGTTTGGTTTCTCCAATGTAACTACTACCACAGAGGCAACTTAGTTTGTAGACACCAGGGTACTGTATGTCCGGAATCACATCTTTTACAGACGGAACCAGATCACTTTACCCTACATTGCGGGGATCACAAAAAAGATCTCCAAAATCTTGAATAAACACAAGATCCAGGTCCGTTGTGTTATGGTCGAAACGTCGTGAGAATTGTTATTGTTTTATATATATTTTATTGTTTCTCTTCAACGTGACTTTACCGAAAGCGCTAAGAATAAGAGTTAAAGTGTTTATTTATTTATACATTGAGTTTCATTTGGCTTTTTACTAGGCCTGATTACCGAAGGAAACCTCAAGGAGTCTCATGACTTGTTTTCAGGAGGGTCTAACCAACTTTTCCCCGCTAGGAAGTGAAGATTGCTACGTATAATCCCAGTGAGAAATATTTTGGTAAATGTAATAATTTGACCCCTTTGAATGCCGGCACACATTCTTGCGAATAATGTCAAGGATTCTTTTTACGTCCACTCTGAAGTCGATGGCACTTATTTTTATGGTTGATGCACACCGCAGTAATAACGAGGGCGGCCGACGGATTCGAACCGTGAACCTCTGTAACGAGTGGTGAATGTGCTTCCCGCTGTGTCATGTGTTACGATTTCTTGGTTTTATGATTCTGTCTCTGCGAAGCATTATGTTGCTATCTTGTTCAATCATCCACAGCCACGATCTATCCACTGCTGAATTAAGGCCTTTCCAAGCCATGGCTATATCTCATGGTCTTGCAAAGCAGCAAACCATGTTATAACTGTAGACACCATCAAAGAAGCGGGACCAGATATTGGAGCAAAATTATAAAACCCATGTATATGTTAGATTTTAAATTGAAAACTAATTAATATCATTTACCATTGTGCTTGGCCTTTGTAGACTGAAAGAAGTACTTGACGCAATGAAAATTGATAGTCATTTAAGTTCTCAAATCAAGGCCTGCATTAAATATAACAAATATTTGGAAATAAAAACAATGTACAAAATATTAACAACCTACACTGATATTTTCATGAAGGAAGTAACAAAATTCATAGTGGAAGGCGACTCAAACAAGGCTATTCACAAATCCACTCATATTTTCTGAAAATTGGATTTTATAAATTGTAGAAAAATTAGCCATCTCAGATTCCCTAATGACATCGTCATTATAACAACCAAAAGTAAAGTAATACAGGAAATTATTGAAGAAATACCAAAGAAGGCTGCAAAGTGGGGCGAAAGATAAATGAGCAAAACAAAAGCCATGAATAAAGTTCACTGAACAAGAGGAAATAATCATTGAATCAAAGTCGCTGTTTAAACTGGATCAATCTTTTATTTAAACTGGAGAAATATTAGAGGGAGATATCTGGGAAATGTAAGTGTGTATCCAGGGCAATTAATTGAAGGTGAAAAGGGATAAAAATAATTAACTAAAGATGAGTGTCTACAAAACAATTATAATCTGTGCATATTGCCTGGCATAACACTTGGATCACAAAGAACATGGAAAAGAATGTGCAAAATCCATGCACTTTTCTGAGAGATTGGTTTGTGTAGGATGACAGTGAAACTGCTTTTTTATTCTCAAAGCTGGAATTTAGCCAAATTAAGTGTTACATTAAATGTTATTTGGGTGCATTCAATGGGTGAATGAGCTGAGACCATCAACTCATTCCACTCCAAAACCCAGTTTAAATCTGGGTGGTTGCTTGGATTCAAATCCAGGATTTCGGCAGTTCTGGTTCCATGCTCTCACTTCTCAGCCACCTCACTCCCCTGAATTTAAATGTGTTATTGTTGGGTGTTTTTTTTCTGCAGTACACATTAATTTAAAAAAGTGTTAACCTGCATGAACGTTTCATAAAAATGCAAAAGGTGAAGTACAGGTGGCGTAAACTAGACTTTCATATTGTGTATGCGTGGCACAGTAAAGGCATAATCATCCTCTTGCACTGATATTACAGCCAACCCGAGCCCATTAAAGTCAAGCTATGAGTGTATTTGCTTTTGAACCAATGAACAAATTCCGAAAAATACGCCTTTACATTGCCCAACTCCCATGTCCGTAGGTGCCGAATGGTGTTTCTACGGCGTGGGCGAGCGAGTTAATAATTAATTATGCACTTTGGGCAAGCACGAGGGCAGGTGCGGGGGGGGGGGTCCTGCCGAACACAGATGTCAACCTTAGCCCGTTGTGATCCGGCGCAGGACCTGAACGGTGCGGTTGTGTCCATGGAGACTGGTACCCCGTCCTCAGAAGACATCATGCTGCTCAAGAAAAGCATGGAGACCGAGGCGGTGCAGGTGCAGGTGTGCAGCGTTCTGGCAAAAAGCCCTCTTATGGGCGCACTGTCCGGCACAGTCGGTCCTAAAGGGCCATGCATGACCAGCCCGCTTCCGCACGCTTTGTAGTCGCGTTTTGTGCTTCCGCAAGCGGTGCAGTGGTTAATGCGTCATTTTTGTACATCTGTGCCTTTGACTCGGGCAGAGAAATGAAAGCCAGCCCCCTCCCCCCTCCCTCCCTCCCATGTTTATAAACGATTAATTTAACAAATGCTTGTATGTGTGTATAAAATGTGAACCAAGTTGTATGCCCAATAAAATATTTTATTTTGCGAAATAACGTTTATGCCCAGTTGTCCTTCTCTAATCCATTTCACTCGTTAGGATATGACATCCTGATTAAAAGTTAAAAGGATTCCACTTTAATGACCGTATCTCCCTGCACTCACGTTGTGTGTGCTGGCGATGTGCAGAACTCGAAAGGCGAAGGGAAGAAGGTGCTTCTGCGGAGGAAGTCTGAGCTTCCCCAGGACATGTCAACCATGCGGGCATTGGAGGTGCACAGGCGTGCCGAGGAATACCTGTCCACCTCACCCGAGGCCATGTGATCTGCTCCCTTTCTCCCACTCCCAGCGCCTCTGGCTGCCAGCACTCCTCTTCCTCGCAGCCCTGAGGGGCCAAATTCTGACCAGCGATCGTTGGGGTTTCGTCTCCACGCTCAATGAAGAACTCTCCGAAAGTGTCATTTTATTTCCCCCCCCTCCCCACCACCTACCGCCCCACCCACACTCGCCTGCCCGCGGCCGGCTGCCCTGGAGAAAGGTGGTCACCCAGCGGTCCTAAGGGAGGTAACAGCACTTCGGTGTTCCAAATGGGGGACTTTTGCGGTGACATCTTTCTCCACACTGGAAGGCGTCATCTTGTTTATACCGAAACAGATTGCACTCGAATTTTGAAAACTGAAGCTCTTTTGGACGTGTGCCGAGGGGACCCAGGCGGTGCTAGAGGGAACGACAAAGAAGGGCCTACAAGAAAGACTTTTAAAAGCCCCCCCCACCCACGATCCTTGTAAGTGGCAGTGACACACTTTTGCCGAAAGAGGATAACGTCATCCGGCAAGCCCAAATTTAACACGACGGCATTGTAATGCGGTCATGCTGCTCCACAGCTGTATGAATTGCTTTTACTGTGAACTCCCCTCACTTTGCTGGTGGAGTTTTCCCCATATGTACAGTTTGTAGGTGATAATTTCTTTGCTCCCCCCCCCCCCCCCAATTTCAACCCCACCATCCCTCCCCCCACCACCCACCTTGAAAGCCGAGCCCTTGCAAGCTTCAATAATTCACCACTCGCAAAGTTGAACCCTGGCGTTGTGTCGCTACCACTGGCTTTTAGACCGCGTCTCGGTCATGAATCCTTTAATCAAAACCCTTTTAATTAATTAAAAAATTAACCCGTTGAAGTCTGGCTCTATTTTCAGTATTGATTATTGAAAAGCAGTACATGCGTGCAAAGGAAACTTGTTTTATCTTAACAGTAATAAAGGTTCCGTGCCGACCTAAACGGTTATTGCCAGGCAAGCGAGTTTGTTCAGGCGAGTGGTGACGTACATTTGCAAGAGGAGTTAGAGCGTGGCGACTCATTCGTGCCCTAATTTCAGTTGCAGAATCTTTGTGTGTAAATGTTATGTTTTTAATTTCTCGTTTTACACTTAGTTAACTTGCATTCTCTTGTTTACTGCGGCTGTAGGGCGAAATCACTTGTTAATATCCTATTTTCCTTACTACTATTTACCTTAACCCAACAGTAAACTTTTTTGTAGCTATGATTTTACGCATGGGGGCGCGGGGGGGCTGGAGTATTTCTAATCAGGGTCCTTTGGCAGCACAAACTCAAGTATGTACAGTCAGTCGTTTTCATACGCGAAGCTCTGTGACAGGAATACAGTGTCCACGATGCCTGAATACACAATTTACGGTGCTCAAACAAAAAAAGTGCATCGTTGCTGTGCACAGGTGTTCCGTTTTACATGGCACGCTCGCCTGTCCACAGTCCACGCTTTGTCCAGATGATGTGGCCCACGTATCTTGAGGCGACAATGGATCGTGTGCCAACACGCCTGCCCTCCACCCACCAGTGTCAATCATCATTTGGTGCCAAGGATATGGTCTCTCTGCTATGGAGAGCAGTGTCCATAACCAGTGTTGATTGCTCAGATTTGCGTCTCGGCTTCAGTGCTTAAGGACCTTTGCATGCCTCCGATGTCCAGCATACTTTGTGACACGTGCTTGCCAGTCAGCAGGTGTCAGTGGTTGTCGAATAGTATCTGATTAAGTAAACAAAAAAAATTATGCTGCAACATTGTGGGAAAACCCACAACTGCTCTACACATCAACTGGAGTCCCCGCAGTAGTGCGAATCCGTTTTTTGCCCAGAAATGTTGGAAATGTGGCCACCGTTATAATTCGTGGCAGAATAGCAGCATGAACAACTGCTTGCCACTTTCACCCTTGTTAAGGCTCATCGACAGACGCACAGCATAACGGACACGTTGCTTGACTGCCATGAAGCGGGTCAAGTGATACGAGCCGAGAGCCATCTTCACCAACTGGAGTCTCGATTGAGGAGGAAGTAGCACGACAAAGGCTTGAAATACAAGCAGGGCTTCATTTCTAGCTGGTACACCGAATTGGTATGCGACTTTCCAACCATAGAGATCTATCGGATGTGATGTGGTGGTTGGACAAATATTTAACGGGTCGCTGACCAGAGGACATCTGGCTGAAATTAAGGCCTGTTTAAATGCCACTGGAATCGACGGTCATTGCCTGCAAAAGACGTGGGTTTTGTATTAAGAGGTCAGCCATCCATTGAGTGAATGCATCTGATGGCCACAGCACAGTTCGCAGACTGATCCTCTGGTGAGAGTTGGTCATCGATGTCTGGAGTCCCATTTGACAACAGTTGGTCTGATATGTGCACGCTCGGGACTTAACTTTCTTTTGTTCCGACCATAAAACACCACCGCCACCAATAGAGTTTGTGATAAAAGGCAAGCGTTTATTAGGTCCTCGAAGATTCCTCTCGCGCTCGCCTAGCAACTTCAAAGTGCACCGGCGGATCCCTTTGCAGCATCGTGTTTGCCGCAGCGCGCTAGTTCGTCCTCTTGCTGCAGTTACCGCGAATCATCCGTGATGTGCCACGCAAATAAACGCTCTTGAAATAGTTATGCAAAGTGTTTATTCCTTTTAACAGAGTAACGAAAAGTAGGTTGGTTTGTTTTTCTTTCTGCTTCGTTGTACCTTGATTGAGTAATGTGTGTAAAGTGTCTAATGGGGTGGAGGATAATTCATCGTGCATACACAACTTCATTCGCTCGCTTGTCTGCTTCCACACATTTGCTTGGCCTGAGAAAAAGCAATTTCGCTGTGACATACGTATAAACAGTATATATTTTTTTGCACATGCTATCGCGATGTTGTGTTGTAATATACCGCTCACTTTACAAGGTCACACATTTCTGGTGGCAGTCATTCGGGCTTGTGTGTTCCATGTTATAAACTAACCAAGGATAAGAGTGGCCACTCATGTGTGAAACTGTCGTCAGCGCTGCCGTACTTAAACCAGATGCTGCAGATGCCGTTCACGAAAATAAAAAATATATAATACTAGTTTGAAACTTCATTCGATTGCAGGCCCCAAATCTGCAGTCCATCGTTGTACTGTACATATATTGTACCCTGGTGTGCTTTTAATTGAGCACATGAACGTACGTGACATTATAAGACGCTTTCCGATTTTGTACAGATCGTCATTACATTTACAGAATAAACTTACATAAAAAACTCGCGTATTATTGTATACCTACTATGGCCGTCTGCTCATGTGGCATTTATAAGGTCTACCTTGCAGTAATGTAATTAAATATCTACCATGTATATTAATGCCACCTGTGACAATCACTCGGAATGTACCCGATCTCAGAAGCCAAGCAGACTTGAGCTGGATAGTGATAAATAGGTGGTCATACCAGCTTGTTAAAGGCTTTGGGGCTACATGCAGGAAAATCCACTGTTCTAAAGCACTTTTATGATCGCCACGTTTGGTGCCTGCCTTCAAACCACACTGATTGGAATGGTGAAGTATGGTCAGATAATCATACCGGTGTGCAGAAGCCCTCGTAATCGATTATTGAATGCAACCGGTGAGGGTGCCGATGATTGCCTAGAGCAGTGTTCTTCATTGCAAGTCCCGCGGGCCACTGGTGGCCCCTGATGGCCTTTAGTGTGGCCCCTAACGGGCAGCCCCCGACAATACAAATTTGAAAAATGTTCATCGTGCTGGAAAATCACAATAATTTTAAATACGTGGCGACCATCACACTGATGTGTTATTGGCGAAAGTAGCCCCCCCCCCCCCCCCCCCACGTCTGGAAATTAGAGAAAAACACTGGCCTAGAGCATGAAGATTGGGTCTGGGACGTGACCTTCCTCCACCAGCTCGTGTTCCACGGCCGCCTCGATCTGCTCGCACACCCACTCGGTCCACGGATCATCCACGGGTGCTCCCTGCGGGAAGGTCATTCCACTTTGTAATTGCAGTAATAATATTTAAATTACCGATGATCGAGATCAATTAAGGAGTTACAGCCAAAGAAGAGGAACATGCCAAAAGAGAACTTCCATCGCGCAGATAGAGCGATTACATCGGCTCGTGCGCACGTGGCTCTATGCGTTGTTACATTGAACATCGCTCGCGGTCCTGCAACGGCTTGGGGAGGCCCTAATCAAGTCGTAAATTGATCATGGCTACTGGTGCTCCTGCGTGGATAGCATTCATCCAAAATGGTAGATAGGTTGATGGACTCAAGTGTGTGTTTTTGTTATTAGTATGGTCGAGAGACGCAAGATGGAATTTTGTCAGTAAGGTTCGCCTCCAATGGGCCGTGGCTCTTGACCATATTTGTGTCACATGGACCATGAGAAAAGCCACCCAAGCGGGAGGTAAAACACGCTACTCACAAAGCTCCGTGTACATGATTCAAATCCTTTTTCTGCACACTGCCCTCTGCTGCTAGCTCACCTGAAGTGACACAACTTGGACTTTAAAAACCTAAAAATACACCACATTTAATGGCCACGTGACGAATAATGCTAATTACGCAGGAAAGTCACATTCAGTCTCGAGATTACTTGTCAGGAGGGTTCTGGTGCGTTGGGACGTTTGGCTTGAAGTTTGGCTTCACGTGAAAGGAATACTGGGAGAAAACAACGCGTAACACGAGGATAACGTGTGGGGTTTTTTCTGTATCTGCACAGGCATCTCCTTGCATCCTCGGGAGTCGAGCCGATTTAGGACTGGAAAAAAAGGCGTGATCCACCAACCCCTTTCCCTAAAAAAAAATCAAACCGTATGATCGCGCGTGTGTGTGTGCCATGATGATAATCGGCGGCGATTCCGCGTCCGCTCCACGTTGCAGAGGATTTACGTTTCGATTCCTGCGGACGTCCCGATAATTATACACCTCTGGAGTATCAACTACAATAGATTAGAATGCATTTTTAAACACGCAGTCTGCTTCGCATCCAAGATCCCCGTGGCGTCATTCGCAAGCATGAAGCCATTGTGCGTGCCGACGTTTTTCTCCAAATTTGTGACGTAAAAAAAGTACCCGCGATTGGAATCATGGCAATCATCACCCCCACAGACTGCAAAAACGTGGTAGGACTGGCCTGAAGAAAATTGATTATTGGGTAAACAAGCATTATGGAAAAACATAATTTCGAGGATGAGTATGATGAACTGTTAGGGATGACCTATTGATGGCGAGGTTCAATCGTCAATGCAGCTGATGAAGAATACGAGTCCAATCCCATCAGATCAGGGAGCTAAGCAGGGTTCAATCTGGATAGGGCTTGTATGGGCGACCACTACTACGCACAAACAGGTGCTATAGGCTGCTGCGGGGCTACATAAACAATCGTTCTGTACTTCAATGCATCCACGTATATGCTGCCCACCTTTTACTGGTAGGAACGAAGTTGTAAACTGAGTGTACCAGCCTGCAATAGATTAATGCGTCCGTCCGTCCGTTCCCTTTCATAAGTGAAATCTCGTGCTGTTGGTTGTCACAATACTTCAACGAAGTCAAATCTCGTGCTGTTGGGTGTCAAATCAGCAAAAGACAGCGCAGAGACTTGATATGTCTTATTGCACCCAACATTTGGAAGTCACATTATCTCATTTGCGAACTTCGCTTTTGGGGCTGTGGCAAATTCACTGACGCCTTTCTCAGTCCCGAATTCCACAGTGCAAGCCCTTCCCACATTCATCCTGCCAGCAGCTTGCGGAACACCCGTCATCCGCGCTTACAGGGCGAAATATTCCTACAATCGTCCGTGAGAGCTTGAAGAGACCCGAGCTGTCATCTATTAAATGTGACGGGTTCATTATTTTGTATTGTGTGCACAAATGCAGATATTATTATCAAACAAAATAATATCAAACCCAAATGTTAAGGGGTATTAATTTCAAGGGCAAATTTGAGCCTCTTCATGCCATTGTATCTTAAAATTTATTTCAATTAAAATGTATTTCAATTTAAAAAAATTACGTCTATAGCAAACGCAATTCAATTGATGTCAAAAGTAAGCGCAATTCAATTCAGTGCATTTTAGTGAATAAAATAGGATAAAATGGACGACTCCTTTGTTCATTTCATTCCAAAAGGCATACGAAGTACATACACCAGAAATAGCTCACGATTTGGCTATTCTATTCTTATTGACTCAAATTTTGTTTATTTTCCTGGTGACAAATAAATCTACATGGAACCGAGCCAAATATTCTTCGAGTAAATAGACAGCTTTGGTACATTTTCAGCTAATAACATTGAATAAAATGGACGCCCCCTTGAACATTTAGTGAATAAAATTGGATAAAATGGACGACCACTTTGTGCATTTTATTGCAAAAGGCAGAGGAAATATCCCGTGTTGTATATTTTACAAATTGATTTTTTCTGTATACTTAGTTCCTTTCACAACAATGTGCTCACATTTTCTTAGTTTTTTCGGTAAAGTCACGTTGAAAAGAAACAACAAAATAATAAAATATATATAAAACAATAAAAAAATTCTCACGACGTTTCGACCATAACTCAAACGGTCGTCTTCAGGTGTGTTGGTTCGCCGTTTAAAAATAAATTTATGCGAACCAACACACCTGAAGACGACCGTTTGAGTTATGGTCGAAACGTCGTGAGAATCTTTTTATTGTTATATATATATTATTATTTTGTTGTTTCTCTTCAACGTGACTTTACCGAAAAAACTAAGAATATGAATTACTGCAGTCACGAAAGCTTTAAATCAAAATTTAATGTGCTCACACTTGTGGATTCGGCACTTTGAGTTTTTTTCGGTACAAGACATGAACACCATGAGCAACAACGACTTCGAAGACACCGACGGATTTTTGGATGCCACCGTTGAAAAGCTGCTTGCTGAAACAGAGGCCGCATTTGTTGCTGGAACCCTTTACAAAATCGGAGACAAAATCGCAGAGGCCATCGACCCAAAGCCAATCCCAGCAGGCGCCGCAACTGCGCCAACGCCATCCAACATGCAACCACCACCTCAATCGTAGTTTAGTGATCCAAGATAGTATTTCATAGTGGAATAATGAACTATCGAAGACTCTCGAAGCCTTGTCTCTCAGTTTTGTCATGACATATTCAACACAAATTTACAGGTATAAGGCCATAAGCCGGTCATGTTTCGATTTCGAGCAGAAATGCTAATAATCCGGAGTCTAAAGCCCCATACTACCGTATACCGGGAAACAAATCCTCATTTTTTTAAAATGCAATTGTTGTCATTTTTCGGCCCAGCCCTTAACAATTTTATGATACATTGCTCCAAAATGAGCAGATTTCAGTCAATAAGGATTTCACCATTCCATTCCTCTATAGAGGTTAATTTGTCCGAAGAACCCTCAACGATTGAGGGCAAAAAAGTGGGAAGACGCTCTCAATTTGCACAATTTTACGTAACAATGTCATAAAATTGCGCAAAATTCCAATGTTCCTACCAGCCCACCCTGCAAGGACCTGTTACCCCGCACTGACCAGTGCGGTGAAGTATGGTCAAACAACCCCCACACCCCGCGCGGCGCCGAGAGGCGCTCATCCAGTCGTGTGTGGCGTGTCTATCATAAGATTCGATTCATTTTCTCACCGCTCCTGCCGACTTCTTGCTCCGCCTCCTCGCCAAGCCTCGGGGTCTCTGCGGAGGAGAGCTCCAATAAACTGCTGCTCTCCCCCGGTTCCTCGCCGCCTGCCGGCCCGACCGACTCGGCGGCGCGAGCTCTTGGGTCACGGGCCCGCGGGCACGGCCTTTGAAATCCCCACGAGAGGCCCCTCTCCCGTGCCCGAGATCCGCCTTCGTCTCCTCCATCCCCGTTGGTCGTGTTGCGCTGCTGCGCGACGCGATGGTGGAGCCGTGCCCAGAGGTGCACTCGGCCTCGGGTGCTTTGGAGAAGGATCGAGCTGGCGCGTCGGCGGGTGGCGAGTTGCGCGTTTCGACGGAAGAGACGCTGAAGTCGTCGTTGAAAAAAATGTCAGGGTCATTGTTGACGTTGTCGCACTCGCCGGAATGAAGGCTATTGTCGCTGAGCTCGTCATCACCAACACCACCATCATCGTCGTCACGAACTTCACCACTGCGATTTCTTTCAAACTCTGCAACATTCATGATTTTGTCAGCAAAAATCAATGTCCTCACCACCACCGTCAGCATCATGACCACGAACATTGACACCATCTTCTTCATCACCACCGCCCACTTCTGCCATCATCATCATCACCGTCACCATCGCATATTCCTTGGAACTTGACCGGCCGCACGACACGTCTCCCGAATCCGTCTTCTTCCAAAGGGGCCCCCTTGGCTCGTTCCCCCGGCGGAGGAGACTGCAGCGAGCCGCCAAGAGCCAAACTGACACCTCCCTCCACCACGGGAGCCCCTTTCAAGGCGCCCCACTCTGTTGCGTGCCCGTGCACTCGAGTCGCAAAGCTGTGGTCCGCCGTCAAATCCCCTTGCTCCAGGCTCTCAACCACGGGCGACAGAGGCTTTGGAGAGTCCACCCAGAATCGAACCGCCCTGGGAAACGCGCCGTAGCGAGAGTTCTACAAACACCGGGCCATGGCGTTGTTCTTGTTGTTGCTTGCGGAAAGTAATTTAAAAGTTCGTGAATTAAATCACAAAAAAAGACAGGCCTCTTTTGCACGGACTTAAGTCAATGCTTGTGAATCCAAAATGTAATGTAATACGCATGGACGGTCGTAATTAAGCTATACTCCTGAAGTATGGGGCATATAATAGTCTGTGCTAATAACAAGTTTTGTTTTTTTATCTTGTTTTTGAATCCCGAAACATTTTTGATCGGAGATTGAATTGGGTTAGCTATGTTGTATATGCCCCCCTTTCCATCTTAATATTAACACGTAATTTTCCAATACATATAGATACATATTTCTATTGTTTCTTTTAATTTTAATAATGAATAAAAACACCAAACCAGGCCTCAGCATGGCATGTGGAGGTCATATTTACCTTGACCCACTAACACGATTTTGACGTTCAGAGCCCTCCCAGGGTCAGAGGGAGCAGATAGAGAGCAGAGCTCAGCGGATTGCAATGGGGCTGACGTAAACACAAAGCCAGGGTCACTGGGAGGTTGCGTTAGCCTAGATCTAGTTAAGTCAAAAAAGCTAATTGGTTCTGCATTACTATTAAAGTAACTTAAAGTCGGAATTTAACGACAGGGTAGGCTAAAGTTATTGATCTTCACACCCACTTCAATTGAACCCTGCCACAAGCTACGTCAATGTAACCATCACCCGTCTATTAATTTAATATGAAATGTATTTACATATTTTAATAATTTCTATACGACTTGACCCGAAGCCTATAACAATCAGGTTTTCCTAAGTCAACATAAATGCTCTAGCCTCCACCCATACGCAAATAATAAGCAGGGTTAAAGTAAGAGTAGAGAGGAAAATAAATGCAAGCGCACAGCAAAACTGCAACATAAGCAAAGGGCGATGTTAAACCCAGGGTCGGAGAGAAAGGGAAATCCCGGCCGTCTTTGTATCCCTGCAGCGCGGGGTAGGAGTGTGTATACACTTGGGGAAACACGAGTCAAACACCACAACGAGAAGCTGACTCAGACCTTGGATTAATACAGAATCATAACTATGGAACTCAGATGAAATGAAATGTTAATTTAAAACTTTTTAACCATTTCTTTGTGCGTCGGTGAAAGTCGGAGGGAATATCGCCCCTCCCTCCAGGTTGTGCACCCAGACAGAGAGGCGCCTTCGAGACAATTTATAACATTTGATTGTTTTACTTGTGGGTTTTATGGTAGGAGTATGACAACGGAATATACCGTGGGTGATGCACAAGGACACACACTGACACACGTACAGACACACACACGGACACAGATACATACGGACAAATCCTGACACAGCAAAAATCGAAAGAAACCCCGCCTTGTGGGCAGGATCCGAGTGAAGGGATTTTTGGGCATAAAAAGAGAATCCTGAGCATTGAAACCTCAGTTCGACTCGGAGGAGCAACTCACCAGAGTTCGACCGGGGGGGGGGGTCGACTCTCGGGAGACAGTTCGACTCGGAGGAGCAACTCGGAAGAGTTCGACCAGGGGGGTCGGAACTCGGGGAGTTCGACTCGGAGGAGGTCGGAACGCGGGGAGTTCGACCAGTGGGTCGGCTCAGGAGCAGTTCCAATCGGGAACGAGAGCAACAGGTCGCCAGCCGGCGAGCTGCAGAGCAGGGGGCGGCGAGCAGAAGCCAAAGTGGCCCCGTCGCTACCCACTGACGTTGGCAAGACTCGCAGGGTAGTGAGGCGTCACCTAGTGTGATTTCCAAGAGCTGAAAGACAGAGTATTGCTGATTCTACATTGAGTCCAGCTGCAGAGCGACCGACGCACCAAGCAAGAGCTTCTGCAAACCAGAGCAAGAGCACGTGCGACTTGAGTCATCCAGCAGTGGAGAAAAACCTGCTTTCAGCAAACCAGCAACGAGCACGTTCGAGTTCTCCACCCAGAGAGAGGGAGCGTGCCGATGCAGCTCATCCAACAGCGGAGAGAAACTGCTTCAGCAAACCAGCACGAGCGTGATCGCGCAGCTCATCCAACAGTGGAGAGAGGTGTCCACTGAGCGGAACTGAGAGCGATCAAGCAACTCTCCCCCGTGGACAGAGGCTGGCTGCTGCGTGGAGGAGGGCGGCGATTCGTATGATGCACTCCTACACACCTCACCGCTCTAAAGGGAGCGAGGCTACTTCTCCTACAAGCGATGCCAACTTCAGCGTATGGCAACGCAAAGAATTAATTCCAAACACTGACTATTCAAAACAATTCATATCACTCAAACATACACAGGTCCTTAACCAGAAGCGAACACTCAAGTCCGTGAACCATCTGGCTGTGGAAGCATCGTTCGTGTGATAACAGTCCGTCATTTATAAGTATATTCATAATTTCCCTCTTCAATATTTTGTTTTGGATTGTACTTCTAATCGCATAAGTTACCAACCGATCCATCAATACGAATTAGCCTTGGCACCTTCGCCACGGAGCTACGCTCCCGGGGAGGAATCGTGCTAAACCGATTTTCTGATCATACAATCTTATTCACGAATTAATTAATTAATCTCCCGTGAGATAACACGTTCCGCCGCATACCCTCACACTAAGCCATTTCGGTAATCTTATATTCTGTCCGGTGGATCTGTTGTTACATTTATGCCTTTGGAAATAATAACTGTTTGATTGTCTTTTTATATGAATATCGTTGCATGTTAATCAATCGCCTGTGATAATGTGCTGACCATTTCAAGCATAATGATCGTTCATATTATAATGTATAAGCTTTTGTGTAGCATAGCATTTGCATGTTCTGACTCTCTCTCTCACTAACAGCAATCGCTTTATGCGGGGTCCATGTGTTATCAAAGTGAAATCGTACAGTCGTTGATGATACTGTCTTGATACCGTGTGGATACCGTGTTGAAGTTCCGAGATTTTGAGTCACATACATATTATAGTTAAGGTTTAATTAGAAAATAAATTGATTAATACAGAAGTGGTCGTGTGATTCTTTTCTGAAGTTTTTGCATAAGATCTGTATCCTGCGACGAGATATGAACTCGGGAACCTAAACTATAAACACACCAATCCACACTCATTAAACTAAAGCGAACGATGTGAACATGGGACCTAAAATATGAACACTCGGGGAGTGTTAAAGCGAGAATCATTGTATTATGCTGATCAATAATACGAAGTTAGACAACGAGGCCGAATTGACACTAGGGTAACTGCACACGATTGATTGCGTTATCCTGATTGATAACCCCACCTCGTCAACGAGGCGGGGACCTGATTATCATAAAGGCTATCATTAACACAACCACACCCACTCGTATAAATTAATACGATCACCTCTCTAATTAGCATAGTTATACGCATAATTACACGAATTAACATAATTTTTGAGTAATTATGCAAATTTCGAATTTCATTTAATTTTAATTATTTGTCATCAATTTTCACACACCCACATATACAACAGCTACATTTCAGCAGGGTCAACCTGAAGCGCTGCATTAATTTAAACCCCGTGCTGAATACTTGAAAAAATTACATTGTGCGACTGAAGCCGACGTGAAGCAGGCTAAGCCCTCATATATGTAGATTTGATTAACATTCGTGATTGAGAATCTGAGACGGTACAAACCCCACCCATTGATCTTCTCCAGTCAAAATTGTACTTTATTGGTAACAGAGCACTTTAATTCACATTGATATCACTGCACATGAATCAAGTGTTGTGACTCGTATCTGCAACAATTGGACAAAAATCGAGACAGGTGAGCTCATTAAACCTCAATGAGTAATTAAATACGTTATTGAATATTAGAAAATACACTAATTAGAGCAAAGTTGACAAGCACTGATGCCCAACACACACCTGTTATCCCAGAGCTTGAGCAGGTGTGTTGCCAATCAGACAGCGTTAGTTGCTTAGCATGTCACAAGTGCAGAACAATTTGAATTGGGAGTAAATTAATAAAAGTGGAATTTTGGGAAACCTGTAATGTAACGCAAGGTGTCCTCCATGCCAGGATGGAATTCTTGCTAGAGTGGATTCTGGTGTTTAATGCTAAGTGAAACCTAACGCATACAGTGGGCTGTGTGTGATGTTACGCTTCTAATGCAGGCAAGCAATAGCTCTGTTAATTAGCACCAAGGAAAGCTATTTGAGCAACAAATGCAGTTAAATTTTGATTTAAAGCTTTCGTGACTATGCAGGGATTCATATTCTTGGTTCTTTCGGTAAAGTCACGTAGAAGGGAAACAATAAAATAATAAATATATATAAAACAATAAAATTCTCACGACGTTTCGACTGCAACACAAGCAATCATCATCAAATTTTCTTGTTGTGGTTTTCACACCTGATGATGATTGCTTGTGTTGCAGTGGAAACGTCGTGAGAATTTTATTGTTTTATGTTTTTATTATTTTATTGTTTCCCTTCTACGTGACTTTACCGAAAGAACTAAGATTAAAAATGCAGTTGTGTGGCGTCGGTGTAGTCGGGAGTCTGTGACGTCATGTGACACTTGTCATAAGGTGTCTTATTGAAACGTCACTGCAGTCCGGCGTGTGACGTCACATCCTACAGGCTCTTCGGATTTCTTGGGAAGCAGAGGTGTCTTCACTTGCCCTCTGGCGTTCTCGTGATAAAAAATTTTGGAAAGTTTCGGTGCTCTGGCACATTGGTGGCATGGCCACCATGAAGAAAGGTGTAAAGAAATTATTCAGAAAGTTTTTCAAAAAGCTATGCTGCTGTTGCCGAAGCAGTTCTGATGATGAGGACACCTATGCTGGGACCTCGCTGGGCAGTCCTGCTACGGTTCGCAAGGGCAGCCCTCTTTCGAGTCTGGTGAGCAGCCGTTCCAGTGAGAGCGTTTTTCAGAGCTGCAACACCAGTTTAACGTCAACGAGTCAGGAGGCATCAATCGTTGGACACAAGGAAAATGATCTGACTAAGGTAAGGGCAGTAAGATCTGCTGCAGAGAGGGAGATGACTCACAGCGGGTGACTGGGCACATCTAACAGAGTCTGTGCTAATAACTAGAAACATTCAATAATTAGTTTTTATTTGGAGAACGAAACATTGCAGTTAAGAGGTTCATTTGGTTTACCTATATATGGACAGGGTACGCCTGAAGCACTACAACAGAATGTGACGCTAAAGCCGACATAAAGCAGGCTCACGTTGTTGAAAGCCTCAACAACAGTTTGAGACTGAAAGTGAGGAGACATCATCATCATCTGATGGACAGAAGTCAGATTCGTTGAATCAGATTAAAAAAGATGCAGTCCTCTTTCGAGTCTTTTGAAAGCTGCAACACCAGTTTAAAGTCGTGATGCATGTTGAACATCTTTCGCACCGTACCTAGGCAAACGTGCTGATCGGAGATGCGGGGAAGGACGGTGAGGAGACATCATCATCTGATGAAAGCAATGCAGATCATCTGACTAAGGTAAGGGAGGCTGTAGGAGCAACAAAGAGGGAGGATAAATCACAGCGGGTGACTGGGTACATCTAACAGAGTCTGCTAATAACTAGAAACATTCAATAACAATTTCTTTGTTATTTGGAGAACGAAAAATATCAATTCAGAGGTTCATTTGGTTTACCTATATATATGGACAGGGTACGCCTGAAGCACTACATTAATTTAAAAGTCGTACTAACTACCTAAGAACTACGCTGAGCCAAGTGATAATCTTCCCACAGAGTATGACGCTAAAGCCGACATGAAGCAGGCTCACGGTCTTAGTTCTTTCGGTAAAGTCACGTTGAAGGGAAACAACAAAATAATAAAATATATAAAGCAATAAAAATTATCACGTTTCGACCATAACACAAACGGTCGTCTGCAGGTGTGTTGGTTTGCATGAATTTATTTAAAAACGGTGAATTTTATCCATTTATTTATTTATTTAAAACCCGTTGGCGCCACGCGCAACGATTTGGCAGTTTATCGTTACTGCAGTCACGATAGCTTTAAATCAAAATTTCAGGCTCACGTTGTTGAAAGCTTCAACAGTTTGAGTCAGAAAGTGAGGAAAAAAACGGCAGCCCCCTTTCGAGTCTTTTGAAAGCTGCAACACCAGTTTAAAGTCGTGATGCATGTTGAACTTCTTTTGCACCGTACCTAGGCAAACGTGTTGCTCGGAGGTGCGGGGAAGGACGGTGAGGAGACATCATCATCTGAAGAAAGCAATGCAGATCATCTGACTAAGGTAAGGGAGGCTGTAGGAGCAGCAAAGAGGGAGGATAAATCACAGCGGGTGACTGGGTACATCTAACAGAGTCTGCTAATAACTAGAAACATTCAATAACAATGTCTTTGTTATTTGGAGAACGAAAAATATCAGTTCAGACGTTGATTTGGTTTACCTATATATGGACAGGGTAAGCCTGAAGCACTACATTAATTATAAACTCGTACTAACTATACTCTTTGGTTCTATTGGGTAAAGTCACGTAGGTGAAAATAAAATAACAAAAAATCACGACGTTTCGGCCACAACACAAGCGGCCTTCATCAGGTGAAGGCCGCTTGTGTTCATCAGGTGAAGGCCGCTTGTGTTGTGGCCGAAACGTCGTGAATTTTTGTTATTTTATTTTCACCTACGTGACTTTACCCAATAGAACCAAAGAGTATGGATCCTAGCAGTCACGAAAGCTTTAAATCTAGAATCGTACTAACTACCAAAAAAACTACGTTGAGCCAAGTCATATAATCTTCCCACAGAGTGTGACGCTAAAGCCGACATAAAGCAGGCTCATGTTGTTGAAAGCTTCAGCAACAGTTTGAGTCAGAAAGTGAGGATAAAAAAGGCAGCCCTCTTTCGAGTCTTTTGAAAGCTGCAACACCAGTTTAAAGTCGTGATGCATGTTGAACTTCTTTCGCACCGTACCTAGGCAAACGTGCTGCTCGGAGGTGCGGGGAAGGACGATGAGGAGACATCATCTGATGAAAGCAATGCAGATCATCTGACTAAGGTAAGGGAGGCTGTAGGAGCAGCAAAGAGGGAGGATAAATCACAGTAGGTGATTAGGCAAAATTCAATTATCACGTATGCTTTCGTGACCAAAATCATCCATAATACCGTTTTGCCCTTTCTTTTTTTCTTTTGGGTTAGATTACCGGCGAAACGTCGTACTCGGATTGTAAATGTTGTGGCTTGGCTCTCCAACACACCGGTGTGCTGTACTCGTAACGAATTGGCACGATCTGTTTAAGTGGTAAACCTTACAAATTGGCTGTGTCGGATTGTGGCCGGTTTAACGAAACATTTATATATTTACACGATCTAACAAGAAGAAAACCTGTAGTATAGATCAGTATTGATAAAATTAAGGTAAAAAATTAAAGTTTACGTTGCAAAACTTGCAAAGAAGACCAGTCCACACGTAAAGGTGCAGCCTTGAAATTGTTTGATCATCCGATTGCTCGCGGTTGGGTTTGCACGAGAGGAAACTCACCTTCTACACCCACCAAACATCTTGGAAAATGTGGGAGCACCCACACCTGACCCCACAACACACATGGCTTGTCCATCGACTACCTGTGGTGTCCCTATTTATACTGCTGGGTGAATAAAGGTGGGAAGGATGTATTTCTACTGACATGCCAGGAAATTGTGGCACCAAATTCCGTACGATAACACCAGATTGCTAACCGTTGCATGAATAGCACATTAAGCCATTTGAGTATTTAAAATATGCATGATTTCCAATTTCACGCACTGCAAGAATGGGGAGGGCGTATGAAGGGATGTATACCCGTATGGGAATGTGTCCATATGGGTCTGTATTTGCGCTCAAGTGATATCACATGCATCTTTTTAACGTAACGTCTTCAGAATATCACTAAGGAGAATTTAGACAGAGTATGTTTTTGTCCAACTTCTTTGGAAACAAAGATAGATCCTGGTATCTAAAAGCAGAGTCTCCATTATTAGATTGGCTTGCCATGTTGTTCGAAATAAGAATCCGCACTTAGCAGTTTGAGCAATGCTGCAGTGTAGTGGCGATGCGTGTCTGTGACTTAAGGCTGCTTTTACTGCTGCCGTAGCAGGAGGCCAAGAGTATTCAACAGGCAGAAGCGGACACCATCTCCAGCATCGTCGTCAAGGATGAGGCATCCACATCACCCCCGGCGGTGTCAGCAGCAGATGACAAGGGGCTGGAGATCCAACACAGCACCGTTCCATCCGCCGTGTCTTTCGTGACCGAGTCCAGCACGACTGGGCTGCACAAACCTAATGCCGGAGGTAAGTGTTTGCTGGCGTGACCCCGTCCCTCCGATTAGTATGGATGGCGACGCACGGTGTGAAAGAAGTTCAACGTGCACACATACGTACACTTTGATATCTCGTCACGCTGCTGTGGTTGTCTAGCCATTGCTGTCGATGTAAAACTTACAGGCTGAAGATGCTCTTCAGGCAATTCTGATTACTAGTGCTGAACACTTCAAAAACATTTAATACATTTGCATCTCGCCAGCTGGTGAAGAGGATTGTGTCTACCTAACAGCACCACAAAAAATGCCAGCACGGGTACAGGCTAAGACACCCAATTTGTAAACCATTCCCTTCAGTAGTGCTGTGAGTTATAATAAAAGTGCTGTGAACGTTAATGATGTGTTTCCATCATGTCATGTGTGCAGATGAGGACAGCATTCCATCTTTAGAATTCACAACACCTGCGACAGACAACTTAGTTCTCAAGTGGCAGGAGGATCTACATGAGGGTGCTGGGCTCAACAACCTCGGGAATACGTGTTTCGTGAATGCCAGCCTGCAGGGCCTCACGTACACGGCGCCGCTGGCAAACTTTTTGCTTTACAGCGATCACTCATGGACCTGTGAGTTCTCCCAAGATATTTTGCATTCGAGACGAGCTACAATCGAGTGTTGTGTAGATTACCTGGCTGTGCGCGGCTGGGCAATTTGTGCGATTGGTTTGTATTTTCACTGTGTGTCACCCCTGCCCCTCTTCACAGGCAAACAGACTGAGTTTTGCATGATGTGTCTGTTGGAGAAACACGTCTTCAACACCTTCATGAATCGGGGCATGGCCATCGATCCCATCGACATAGTTCTCAATTTCAAAAGTAAGTTCCAGCACAATTCCCAAGTGTCTTTGACGTTGAAACATCGGTCATCTCAAGATCTCCTGAAAGGGCAGTTTGAATCAGTTTTTGTATACAATATCGAACAGAAAATTACTCGTTTTGGTCAGCACTGATTTTACAACTCCAATGCATCGGATGTTCTTCCGGTCCTGCATTACTCTCTTGATGCTCGTTCTAAACACTGCCAGCCATACCCAGTTCTGTGATTAACCCACAAATCTTCCAATTTAGTTGATGAGGGACTTCATAAGCTATATACTGTGCCAGCAACTGTGTGACCACATCATCTGTGACCTCTGTCCATTTCCACACAGACATCGGCGAGGACCTGTGTTTTGGCAGGCAGGAAGATGCGCATGTCTTTCTGAGTTACGTGATAGATACGCTGCACCAATCCTGCCTCTTCAACCAAAGCCAGTAAGTACTGCATGCCCCAGCAAACTCCATAAATAGTTGCACAATACCAGCACATGGATGCCTGGATTGTTCAGAAAAAAATATGTTCTCAGGATAACCAGGCTACAGTCTACATTATTGACTGCCAATACGCTCACCAAGCTTAAAAACCAGGCTACAGTCTACATTATAGACTGGCAGTACGCTCACTCCGATTAAGAACCAGTCTACATTAGTGGGTTTTTTGTTTTTTTAATTGTATATTTTATTATTCATATTTGTATTCACTTTATTTTAATTATTATTTAACAAATACACTAAATGCATGTTTCTAAATATGGAGGGAAAAATCGGTGGGCTCGTATAAAAAAAAAATACACGCAACCACAGGGAGAGAATGCAAACTGCAAATTTACAGGCGTCAGCATTGGGATCAAACCCATGACCTGTATAGCTGGCGAGGTAGTTAAGACATTGCCACTTCAGCGAGTTAATACTAGTAGGGAAAAACATGTAACTCTCCCGAGTGTTCATCTCGTAAAGACATTGCCTCTGGAGTAGCTGTCTGTGTGTTTCATTGCGTGTTTTTCCAGGCTGAATATTGACATGGAGACCCCAACATTGATCCACCAGATCTTCAGGGGGTACCTGAAATCGAGAGGTAGGTACCTGTGCTCCTTCTGGAAACATTCACCCTTTAAGTAGTGATTTCACCCAATTTCACAATCCATACTGGGCTATGCAAGCTCTCGCATGCAACCTTATATTCTCTGTAGATGTAAAAAAAAACACGTACACAAGGACATAAGCACACATGCACAAAATATGCATTCCCTTTCCCGTTTCTCTTTCATTGTTTACAAGTTATATCATTCACTCTACTCCCATTCCTGTGGAGTTCTCTAGGTTAAAAGGGGTTGCATCAACTATACGAACATCTTTTGATTTAAAGCTTTCGTGACTGCAGGGATTCATATTCTTGGTTCTTTCGGTGAAGTCACCACGTAGAAGGGAAACAATAAAATAATAAAAATATAATACAATATACGAACATCATTAACTGGATTGTGCTAATGCTTATTTCTTTGACCACGCTGCGACGAGGCTACCCAACATGCAATCTGCCAGCAACATTTTAAACTTTAACATTGAATACAAATTAGTTTATGTCATCATTCATGTGACAATTTTAGCAGACCATCCCGATCATCATTGACTACACAAGTGAGAAAAGATGCCGAATACGGAAATAGATTTCACATGCTTATTACGCAAGAGTTTATCAAAGGTTTCTGTACGCCAAATGTAATTTCTCATCAGGCCACGTGGTGTACAGTGCAGTATCCAACTCGTAGCCCACCCTATGTTTCTGGCTTCTGTGCTATGAATAAAGATCACTCCTGAAAATGTCACCAATTGCATATTTTTCCTTGTAAGGCAGTGCTATTGACGAATGTGTTGAGTACCTGTGATTTATGTTAGGGCACCACTGCCAACACAGTATCAACAATAAATGTATTTAGTAGCCATTGCAGCTTTCACCAAATATGTTTTTAAATAACAATTATAGTCGCATCTGGGTTGGTGGTATTTGAACATTTTCATGATATTAGGCAGTTAACGTGTGAATACTTTTGATTATGATTATGCAATGTGCAGCAGTAATATTGTATGTTTTCATATTATGTGTTTTCACAGTTGAGTGCACGCAGTGCTTCAGCATCTCAGACACGTTGGACTCTTGCCTTGACATCTCTATTAATATCAACGTAAGAATTGGGAAGGCTGCAGCCTGATGTCGATTTTTTTTGTCATTCATTATATTTATGTACCACAACCAGTTGACTGCAGAGAGCCACTTAGCTCATTATTTTCTGAATTTCTATTCAAAGTAATAATTTTCCATGATTGTGCTTTCTTGGCTTTTGACAGAAATCCCTGGATCTGGTGAAGGCTTTGTATGAATTCACAAAGACCGAGAATCTTTCAGAATACAGATGTGGAATGTGAGTATGCAATCTTCCATCGTGCACCTTTAAACGTTCGTGTATATCCCCATTTATACAGTGTGTGATCAAACACGCACCTCGTCCGTAAACTAACGTTGCTATTGTCTGGCGAACAGGTGCTCACGCGTGGGGAAATCAACAAAGAGAGTGAGCCTGCACGTGGTGCCCAATGTGCTTATCGTCACCATTAAGCGATACGATGAGTTTGGGCACAAAATCGACAGGGTGAATTTTACTTCCTGCACAGAATGCAAACTGATATTCAGATATATTTTGTATTCAACGTTTTTTGTCATTTGGACGTATTGGCGGTACACCGGTGCAGCATGACACACCGGTCCTCATAAAACAGTAGAACATCAAAATGTGAACCGACACTCATCTTCCGACTGCTTTGAGATCACGATAAATTATTTTGACGCAGCCCCACAAAATTTCCTGAAATGGGTTGGGAATCGCTGGAAAATATATCATCGTGAAAAATGTGATTTTAGTTTTTTATATATACGGTGCACCAGTGTACCGCCAATACGTTAATTTGCTCCCTTCTTCTGCCCCTGCTTAGCCAGCTCCCTATTTTCCTCTCTTTTAATGCTTGGCCCATCACTGTCTCCTCCCTCATCCCTTGTAGGAGTTCCTCTTCCCTGAAAAACTCGACATACGGCCGTTCATGTCCAGTCAGGTTGTGCAAGAGTCGCAACTTTATTCACTCTACTCGGTGATTGTGCACCACGGGACCACCACCAATAGCGGCCACTACTACTCGTACAACAAGGTGATGTTCTGCATGATAAACAAAAAAACAAATATCCCCCATATAGCCTTACCCGACTGTTGGGGCAAGTGCTGTTCATGAGCACCTGTCAAAGCCAGAATGACACACGCGGGGGTGGGTGGCCAGCACTACGCCCGGCAGCCTTTGTCCCCTGAGTGGTAATTTTTACATATTGCACCATGTGTTCATTTGAGGCTGAGTGGACCGAGGGAACGAGGCCCACGACCAGTTGAGATAATCGTCACTGGTGTTACGTCGTAAGCGGGAATTGACCTCTGGTTGCCGGGTTCGTAGTGCAATGTGCTAACCGCTACGCTACTGTTTCCCTCTATGATAATACATACACACACACGAAGCATATGAGTACACGTGTTAACTTCCATATAATATTCCACTTTCATGATCTCTCACTATGGCTGGCTTTTAAATGAGTCAGGTGCAATTGGGTAATGATCGTAATTAAGTGTACATGTATTTTTTCCTTCAGGTCAGCAATGGCAGCTGGTTCAGAATGGACGATGCTGACGTGGAGCCAGTCGCCAAGTCAGAAGTGCTTCAAGACCAGGCCTACATCCTCTTCTATATGCGGTAAGTTGTACTCATGATGTATTTTCACAAACCATAAAACCTCAAACTGGAGAATTTACCCCAAGTCAAACAGTGTTGTCTGACAGTGTTGTACGCATTCTTACTCGGCCCACAATTATATTTTGAAGGTGGTTACCACGTGAGTTATCAGCCATTTTCGGTGCAATTCATTTCTCTAGGTAGTTTCAATGACAGGCAGTTTTCTGTGGTGTCCTGTTGGCCAGTGGAATAATTGTGATGGTGATGATGTGTGCTATGTGTAGGTCACCAGAGTAGAATGCCATCCCAGTGGACATCGAGGACTCTGTCTTCAAACTGGGTGGCATCAAGAACACAAAGAGAGCTCCGAAGTGCTCGGACTACACAAAGGACACTCAAGGAAGAAAGAAGACGAGCCGGAGACACACTGCATACACACACACAAAGACAAAGATCCCCCATATAGCCTTAACAGACTGTAGGGGCAAGTGCTGTTAGCGAGCACCTATGAAGGCCGGAACGGTACACGAGGGGGTGGGTGGCCAGCACCACGCCCGACCGCCTTTGTCTCCCTAGTGGCAATGTTTACACACCGCACCAGGTACTCATTTGAGGCTGAGTCGACCTAGGGGAGGCCTGGGACCGGTTCAGATAATCGTCACTGGTGTTGGCCGTGAGCGGGAATCGAACCCGGGTCGCCAGGTTCATAGCGCAGCGCGCTAACCGCTACACTACCGCTCCCCACACACACGCGCACCTTAGCAGACACATTGGAGACTTAGAGATTTAGACTGATATCAGATGCTCCCTCCTTACAGGCAATCCCCGGGTTACGGAAGCGTTAGGTTCCCGAGGAAGATCCGCAACCTGAATTTTCCGTATGTCGGAAACTCACCAATTTCCCCCAAATCTAGATAAAATGCCATAGCCGGAAATAGTTGTGCCTCCCGTACCGTTTTCTTTCATTACTGTAGTTTCATCCCTATAATCCGGGGACTGCCTGTAGCTAGTTTTCAATCCTAACCCACCTAGTGAGCGATAATGGTCTAGGTTTCTCAAAAGGAAGGACATTAATAAACATCTGATATGATGGGATAACTTTCACAAACATTTGTTTAGATTATTGATTATTTTGCTGTAATAAATTTCTATAAGATAAACCAGTTTATTAAGCTATCATTTGTTGCCAGGTTGCTTCTGAATGAGAGGCTCATAGCTCAGTATGCTTTACCTGGTAGGATAAAACATAGTTTAGTATTATTTGTATATATTTGCTATACTTTTCACTGTCAAGTTTTTGTGTTGTGTTGTATTATTCTCACCTGCCCCGACTGCACATCTGTGAAAAAGAGGTTTATAGCTCATCGGATTCCTGCTGTATAAATAAATATTCTGATGAGCGTTAACGGAAAGGTTTTGTTTGTCCCAACATAGTCTACCATGTGGCTGTCATGAGTAACCATCTGTTTTTTGTTGCACCGAAATTATCTGAAGCTACATGTTGTGTAGACTCGGTGTTTGTGTAGATGTGATAGTTTTAAAGATGGTATGCTAGGATTTTAAGTCTTGCCGGTATGTTGTCTATGTATTGGTGCCATGTCATTGCGCTTGAGCGTTTCCAACAGCACTGCCTCCATCAAATCCAGGGGATCAAGTGCAAGTGTCCTCCATGCTGACACCACCAGCATTGAAGCAATACTTCTAAAAAAACAACTCTGATGGACTGGCCACTGCTTCCGCGTACCTGAGAACTGCCTTCCCCACCAGATCCTTTTCTCCCAGCTCTCTAATGGGCAGCGGACGAGGGGAGGACAAAGTAAGCAGTTCAAGGACACCCTAAAGTCCTCCCTGAAGTACAGAAACATCAGGCTTCGAGATTCGACGGAGTAGGCTGCCGCCCACCTTGGGTGGCGCTGCTGCATCCACCAGGCGACGGCCCACTGAGACCCAACGTCTTGATGCCGAATCGCTGCCAAATAACAACAGAAAAGGAAGCTAACCCAGCATTGTGGCTCCCACTTCTATCTGGGACCACGTGACCCCAAAGCTCAAAGATCTGCAGATCGTGAATTGGACTCCTCAGCCACCTCAAGATCTGATGGGTGTCATCCTCGAACCCCAAGGGGCTGCCGCCGATGAAGACGAAGTCCACACCATCTCCGCATGCACCCATTGTCCACCAAACATGCGGGCAGGCCATCTCTTATTTTACCTCTAACCAAATATTACAGATAACCAAATATTATAAGCAACATTGATGGAAATGTGCACAATTAGAACAGCTCACTTGATCAAAGTTCAACCAATGATCGTCTCGACAATATTTGCTTAATTTGCAACTTTGCTCATGGAATTAAAATGCAAGATAAATTACATCCATAATAGAGGTATTTTGGGTTAGTTCGCTTAAATATATAAATGTGTCGTTAAAACCCGCCACCACCCGACACAGCCAACTAGTAAGGGTTGTCACGTAAACAGAACATGTAAATTGGTCACGAGTACAGCACATCGGTGTGATGGAGAGCGAAGCCACAACATTGACAATCTGAGTACGATGTTTCGCCAGTAATTACAACCAGCTTCATCAGGCGACAACCAAATTTGTGAAGTCCACCTGTTTCCTTATAGAGGCGTAGATGTGGTAACCACACTTCTACGCTCTTGCGCAAAGTGGGGGTGTGGGGATTAATGAGGCAACGTACACTCTGCATGTGGATTATGAGAGCCCTTTGATCTTGTCCTTCCTGTCCATTGTGTGTATTAAAATAGCCCTACCAACGGTAATCACTATTGAAGTATGGTGGCCTGTATAGGCGTGGATTTAAACAATTTATTATTTGATGATTCACAGTAAATATAACAGGTCACAGTGATATGTAGTCATGTTTTTTTTCATCTCTGTGATGGGGTGATTTTAAAATATTTTTACAGTATTATGTTTGTTAGTGTTGGCTCTTTCCAGGCTGCTGTTGTGGGCAGCAGAGGGCAGTGCAGCAAAATCAATTGTACTTTCTTTGCACTCATCTATGCAACGCCACCTTGACTAGCGTGGTGAAGTATGGTCAATAACCTCACGGCCCGCAGTGTGGAGACCCTCATCCAGCAGTGGATTGACACGTGACTTTAAATACAGTACTACCTTATATATTTGTAGTGGGTTCGAATTAGGTGCACACACGACTCCTTGGGAGGCAACGCTGATTTATTAGAACGGTAAGTAATATAACACTGCACATAAGGTGGTGACCACCGACCTACTCTAGCTAACACATACTTCTCAAATACTCTAGCGTGACCCAGCCAGGTGGGCTACTGCCAGGTCCACTGACTGGATGCTTGACTCTTCTTGGCATCTTCACGATGCATCTTCGTTCTTGATACGGGCAGCCTCGAACCTCGTGAGGCGGCTGCTTATATGGGCCTCGGCGTGCCCGGGCCCCGCCCCGGCCACACCTCCCTTCGAGAACCCTCTCGAAGCCCCCCTGCTGTCCACGTGCCCTCCAAGGTGCCCCCTAGGCCCCCGGCCCCCACTGGGGTCCAGTCACGTGTCCAGCCGGGGTCACAGAGTGCCAAATCGAATCCTCAGGTATAATTTGTTGGAAGAGTTAAAGTGTTTATTTATTTATACATTGAGTTTCATTTGGCTTTTTACTAGGCCTGATTACCGAAGGAAACCTCATGGAGTCTCATGACTTGTTTTCAGGAGGGTCTAACCAACTTTTCCCCGCTAGGAAGTGAAGATTGCTACGTATAATCCCAGTGAGAAATCTTTTGGTAAATGTAATAATTTGACCCCTTTGAATGCCGGCACACATTCTTGCGAATAATGTCAAGGATTCTTTTTACGTCCACTCTGAAGTCGATGGCACTTATTTTTATGGTTGATGCACACCGCAGTAATAACGAGGGCGGCCGACGGATTCGAACCGTGAACCTCTGTAACGAGTGGCGAATGTGCTTCCCGCTGGGTCATGTGTTACGATTTCCTGGTTTTATGATTCTGTCTCTGCGAAGCATTGTTGCTACCTTGTTCAATCATCCACAGACACGATCTATCCACTGCTGAATTAAGGCCTTTCCAAGCCATGGCTATATCTCATGGTCTTGCAAAGCAGCAAACCATGGTATAACTGTAGACACCATCAAAGAAGCGGGACCAGATATTGGAGCAAAATTATAAAACCTATGTATATGTTAGATTTTAAATTGAAAATTAATGAATATCATTTACCATTGTGCTTGGCCTTTGTAGACTGAAAGAAGTACTTGACGCAATGAAAATTGATACTCATTTAAGTTCTCGAATCAAGGCCTACATTAAATATAAGAAATGTTTGGAAATAAAAACAATGTACAAAATATTAACAACCTACACTGATATTTTGATGAAGGAAGTAACAAAATTCATAGTGGAAGGTTAGTCAAACAAGGCTATTCACAAATCCACTCACACATTTTCTGAAAATTAGATTTGATAAATTGTAGAAAAAATAGCCATCTCAGATTCCCTAATGACATCGTCATTATAACAACCAAAAGTAAAGTAATACAGGAAATTATTGAAGAAATACCAAAGAAGGCTGCAAAGTGGGGCGAAAGATAAATGAGCAAAACAAAAGCCATGAAAAAAGTTCACTGAACAAGAGGAAATAATCATTGAATCAAAGTCGCTGTTTAAACTGGATCAATCTTTTATTTAAACTGGAGAAATATTAGAGGGAGACATCTGGGAAATCTAAGTGTGTATCAAGGGCAATTATTGAAGGTGAAAAGGGATCAAAATAATGAACTAGAGATGAGTGTCTACAAAACAATTATATTCTGTGCATATTGCCTGGCATAACACTTGGATCACAAAGAACATGGAAAAGAATGTGCAAAATCCGTGCACTTTTCTGCGAGATTGGTTTGTGTATGACAGTGAAACTGATTTTTTATTCTCAAAGCTGGAATTTAGCCAAATTAAGTGTTACATTAAATGTTATTTGGGTGCGTTCAATGGGTGACTGAGCTGAGACCATCAACTCATTCCACTCCAAAACCCAATTTAAATCTGGGTGGTTGCTTGGATTCAAATCCAGGATTTCGGCAGTTCTGGTTCCATGCTCTCACTTCTCAGCCACCTCGCTCCGCTGAATTTAAATGTGTTATTGTTGGGTGTTTTTTCTGCAATGGTGTTTCTACGGCGCGAGCGAGCGAGTTAATAATTAATTATGCACTTTGGGCAAGCACGAGGGCAGGTGCGGTGGGGGGGGTCCTGCCGAACACAGATGTCAACCTTAGCCCGTTGTGATCCGGCGCAGGACCTGAACGGTGCGGTTGTGTCCATGGAGACTGGTACCCCATCCTCGGAAGACATCATGCTGCTCAAGAAGAGACCGAGGCGGTGCAGGTGCAGGTGTGCAGCGTTCTGGCAAAAAGCCCCCTTATGGGCGCACTGTCCGGCACAGTCGGTCCTAAAGGGCCATGCATGACCAGCCCGCTTCCGCACGCTTTGTAGTCGCGTTTTGTGCTTCCGCAAGCAGTGCAGTGGTTAATGTGTCATTTTTGTACATCTGTGCCTTTGACTCGGGCAGGGAAATGAAAGCCAGCCCCCTCCCCGCTACCTCCCATGTTTATAAACGATTAATTTTAACAAATGCTTGTATGTGTGTGTAGTGCCTTGGATTCACTCGGACGACAACCGCCTTTCTTCCACCGTCACTTTTATTTCCATCGTTCCACACACACTATATATATCATTCCACAGACACACACTATATATATCATTCCACAGACACACACTATATATATCTCATTCCACAGACACACACACTATATATATCTCATTCCACACACACACACTATATATATATCTCATTCCACACACACACACTATATATATCATTACACACACACACTATATATATCATTACACACACACACTATATATATCATTACACACACACACACACACTATATATATATCATTACACACACACACACACTATATATATCATTACACACACACACACACTATATATATATCATTACACACACACTATATATATCATTACACACACACACTATATATATCATTACACACACACACTATATATCATTACACACACACACTATATATCATTACACACACACACTATATATCATTACACACACACACTATATATATAATTACACACACACACTATATATATCATTACACACACACACTATATATATCATTACACACACACACTATATATATCATTACACACACACACACTATATATATATCATTACACACACACACTATATATCATTACACACACACACTATATATATATCATTACACACACACACACTATATATATATCATTACACACACACACACTATATATATCATTACACACACACACACACTATATATATCATTACACACACACACTATATATATCATTACACACACACACACACTATATATATATATATCATTACACACACACACACTATATATATCATTACACACACACTATATATATATCATTACACACACACACTATATATCATTACACACACACACTATATATCATTTCACACACACACTATATATATATATTATTTCACACACACACACACACTATATATATCACTTCACACACACACACACACTATATATATCACTTCACACACACACACACTATGTATATCATTTCACACACACACTATATATATATCATTTCACACACACACTATATATATATCATTTCACACACACACACTATATATATATCATTTCACACACACACTATATATATATCATTTCACACACACACTATATATATCATTTCACACACACACTATATATATCATTACACACACACACACTATATATATCATTACACACACTATATATATCATTACACACACTATATATATCATTACACACACTATATATATCATTACACACACAATATATATCATCACACACACACACACTATATATATATATCATCACACACACACACTATATATATCATCACACACACACACTATATATATCATCACACACACACACTATATATATAATTTCACACACACACACTATATATATAATTTCACACACACACACACACTATATATATCATTACACACACACTATATATATCATTACACACACACACTATATATCATTACACACAACACACTATATATATCTCATTACACACACACACTATATATATCATTCCACACACACACACTATATATATATCTCATTCCACACACACACACTATATATATATCTCATTCCACACACACACACACACTATATATATCTCATTCCAGACACACACACTATATATATATCTCATTCCACACACACACACACTATATATATATCTCATTCCACACACACACACTATATATATATCTCATTCCACACACACACTATATATATATCTCATTCCACACACACACACTATATATATCTCATTCCACACACACACACTATATATATATCTCATTCCACACACACACACTATATATATCTCATTCCACACACACACACTATATATATCTCATTCCACACACACACACTATATATATATCTCATTCCACACACACACACTATATATATATATCTCATTCCACACACACACACACTATATATATCTCATTCCACACACACACACTATATATATATCTCATTCCACACACACACACTATATATATATCTCATTCCACACACACACACTATATATATCTCATTCCACACACACACACTATATATATCTCATTCCACACACACACACACTATATATATATATCTCATTCCACACACACACACTATATATATCATTACACACACACACACTATATATATCATTACACACACACACACACTATATATATCATTACACACACACACACTATATATATCATTTCACACACACACACACACTATATATATTATTTCACACACACACACACTATATATATCACTTCACACACACACTATATATATCACTTCACACACACACACACTATATATATATCATTTCACACACACACTATATATATCATTTCACACACACACTATATATATCATTTCACACACACACTATATATATATCATTTCACACACACACTATATATCATTTCACACACACACTATATATATCATTACACACACACACTATATATCATTACACACACACACTATATATCATTACACACACTATATATATATCATTACACACACTATATATATATCATTACACACACTATATATATCATTACACACACAATATATATCATCACACACACACTATATATATCATCACACACACACACTATATATATATCATCACACACACACACTATATATATCATCACACACACACACTATATATATATCATCACACACACACTATATATATATAATTTCACACACACACACTATATATATAATTTCACACACACACACTATATATATAATTTCACACACACACACACTATATATATCATTACACACACACTATATATATCATTACACACACACACTATATATATATATCATTACACACAACACACTATATATATCTCATTACACACACACACTATATATCTCATTACACACACACACTATATATCATTACACACACACACTATATATCACTACACACACACACTATATATCATTACACACACACACACTATATATATCATTACACACACACTATATATATCATTACACACGCACTATATATATCATTACACACACACTATATATATCATTACACACACACTATATATATATCATTACACACACTATATATATCATTACACACACAAACACACTATATATATCATTACACACACACTATATATATCATTCCACACACACACACTATATATATCATTCCACACACACACACACTATATATATATCATTCCACACACACACTATATATATATCATTCCACACACACACTATATATATATCATTCCACACACACACACACACTATATATATAATTCCACACACACACACTATATATATCATTCCACACACACACACTATATATATCATTCCACACACACACACTATATATATAATTCCACACACACACTATATATATCTCATTCCACACACACACACACTATATATATATCTCATTCCACACACACACACACACTATATATATATCTCATTCCACACACACACACACTATATATATATCTCATTCCACACACACACACACTATATATATCTCATTCCACACACACACACACTATATATATCTCATTCCACACACACACACACACACTATATATATCTCATTCCACACACACACACACACTATATATATCTCATTCCACACACACACACACACTATATATATCTCATTCCACACACACACACACACTATATATATCTCATTCCACACACACACACTATATATATCTCATTCCACACACACACACACTATATATATCTCATTCCACACACACACTATATATATCTCATTCCACACACACACTATATATATCTCATTCCACACACACACACTATATATATATCTCATTCCACACACACACACTATATATATATCTCATTCCACACACACACACACTATATATATCTCATTCCACACACACACACTATATATATATCTCATTCCACACACACACACTATATATATCTCATTCCACACACACACACTATATATATATCTCATTCCACACACACACACACACTATATATATCTCATTCCACACACACACACTATATATATATCTCATTCCACACACACACACACTATATATATATCTCATTCCACACACACACACACTATATATATATATCTCATTCCACACACACACACACACACTATATATATATATCTCATTCCACACACACACACTATATATATATCTCATTCCACACACACACACTATATATCTCATTCCACACACACTATATATATCATTACACACACACACTATATATATCATTACACACACACACACACTATATATCATTACACACACACTATATATATATCATTACACACACACACACACTATATATATCATTACACACACACACTATATATATCATTACACACACACACAATATATATCATTACACACACACACTTTATATCATTACACACACACACAATATATATATCATTACACACACACACACAATATATATCATTACACACACACACACACAATATATATATCATTACACACACACACACACAATATATATCATTACACACACACACAATATATATCATTACACACACACACAATATATATCATTACACACACACACACACTATATATATCATTACACACACACACACTATATATATCATTACACACACACACTATATATATCATTACACACACACACACTATATATATCATTACACACACACACACTATATATATCATTACACACACACACTATATATATCATTACACACACACAATATATATATCATTACACACACACACTATATATTACACACACACTATATATATCATTACACACACACAATATATATATCATTACACACACACACTATATATCATTACACACACACACACTATATATATCATTACACACACACACACTATATATATATCATTACACACACACACACTATATATATCATTACACACACACAATATATATATATATCATTACACACACACACACACAATATATATCATTACACACACACACAATATATATCATTACACACACACACAATATATATATCATTCCACACACACACAATATATATATCATTCCACACACACACAATATATATATCATTCCACACACACACAATATATATATATCATTCCACACACACACACTATATATATCATTCCACACACACACACTATATATATCATTCCACACACACTATATATATATCATTCCACACACACACTATATATATCATTCCACACACACACACTATATATATCATTCCACACACACACACTATATATCATTCCACACACACACTATATATATATCATTCCACACACACACACTATATATATCATTCCACACACACACACTATATATATCATTCCACACACACTATATATATCATTCCACACACACTATATATATATCATTCCACACACACTATATATATATCATATATATATCATTCCACACACACACTATATATATCATTCCACACACACTCTATATATATCATTCCACACACACTATATATATCATTCCACACACACTATATATATATCATTCCACACACACACACACACTATAATATCATTCCACACACACACACTATATATATCATTCCACACACACACTATATATATCATTCCACACACACACACTATATATATATCATTCCACACACACACACTATATATATCATTACACACACACACTATATATCATTCCACACACACACACTATATATCATTCCACACACACACACATATAATCATTCCACACACACACACATATATCATTCCACACACACACACACTATATATATCATTCCACACACACACACACTATATATATCATTCCACACACCACACACTATATATATCATTCCACACACACACACTATATATCATTACACACATACACTATATATATCATTCCACACACACACACACCTCTAATATATATCATTACACACACACTCACACATATATATATCATTACACACACACACACACTACACATATATATATATCATTACACACACACACTCACACTATATATATCATTACACACACACACTCACACTATATATATCATTACACACACACACACACTATATCATTACACACTCACACTATATATATCATTACACACACACACTATATATATCATTACACACACACACTATATATATCATTACACACACACACTATATATATCATTACACACACACACTATATATATATCATTACACACACACACTATATATATCATTACACACACACACTATATATATTTATATATACACACCACACTATTCACACACACACACTATATATATTTCATTACACACACACACACTATATATATTTCATTACACACACACACACTATATATATTTTCATTACACACACACACACTATATATATTTCATTACACACACACACTATATATATTTCATTACACACACACACACTATATATATTTCATTACACACACACACACTATATATATATTTCATTACACACACACATATATAATTTCATTACACACACACACTATATATATTTCATTACACACACACACACTATATATATTTCATTACACACACACACACTATATATATCATTACACACACACACTATATATATCATTACACACACACTATATATCATTACACACACACTATATATCATTACACACACACACTATATATAATTACACACACACACTATATATATAATTACACACACACCCACTATATATCATTACACACACACACACACTATATATAATTTCACACACACACTATATATAATTTCACACACACACACTATAATTTATCCTCTCCGCGCTCCGCCAACTCGAACACTCGAATTCCCCTCAGCACCGTCCGCTCATACTCCTTGTCTCCCCACACAGTCTCTTCTTCACTCCCCGCACACACAGTGGTTCTCTCTCTATCTCCCTCACACACATTGACTCGTCTATCTCTTCACACGCAGTGACTTATCTATCTCCGTGCGACGAGCCCAGCGCAGCTAGACACAACCCTCTCCGGAGACGACTCACAGTATCGCCTTTCTACAGCGTTCAGCGCAGCAGAGTGGAAGGAATCGTAAGTAGAGGAGAGGTAAGTTTGGGCTATTGAATAGAGGGTAGAAAACGGAGCTATATGCAGGATAAGCTGAATCTGGACTCCTCGAGGAATAGGTTTGGAGGGCCTGCTGACTCGCACAGACACTAGTAGTTAGCGGGATACTCGCGCGGAATAAAACCACCAATAGGATAAAGCTGTACTCTTTGGTTCTATTGGGTAAAGTCACGTAGGTAAAAAAATAAAATAACAAAAATCACGATGTTTCGGCCACAACACAAGTGGCCTTCATCAGGTGAAGGGGACCGTACTGTCACGAGGACAGCGTTGGAGCGAAGACAGTCCAGCCCAGGTCGCATCCTTTTAAGCTGTGTGGGAGGAAACCAAACGCTTTGACAAAGGAATTAGCATAAAATGACCGTAAAGCACAAGAGGACCGGCACGGAGGGGGGGAGGGGGTGTGAAGTGGAACGTAGAGGACCGGCACGGGGGGGGGGGGGGGGAGTTTACAAATGTAGGTGTGAAGTGAAATAAGCTTCTGTGAAAGTTTGGTATATCACTATTTGGATAAATACCATTGAAAATTAGTTTAATGTTTGGTATGATTTAGAACATCTTTCCAATGTTTCGATTTAAAGCTTTCGTGACTGCAATGATTCATCTTCTTTGGTTCTTTCGGTAAAGTCACGTAGAATGAGAATAAAATAATAAATTGATGAAATAAAATAACGCAATAATATTCTCACAAAGAGAGAGAATATTATTATATTATTGTGTTATTTTATTTTATCAATTTATTATTTTATTCTCATTCTACGTGACTTTACCGAAAGAACCAAAGAAGATCTTTCCAATGGTTGCTTAATTTGAAACCATCTTCTCGGTTGAAATTGTGTCTGTGTTTGTAAATCTGAATTGCCTCGTGGATAAATCTCTGAAAACCCGTGGGTTTACAAAGCACCTTGGTATCGGAGAAAACTATATCGTGATCACCAACAGCATTGTAACAGTGGTCAGCTACGGCAGAATCATTCGTTCTGCCGTGTTTCAAATCTGATTTGTGCTCGCGAATTCGGTCAGAGACATGTCGTGTCGTCTCCCCGATATAGCAATCATCACAAGTGCAGCTCAATTTGTAAACCCCGGGGTACTGTAAGTCAGGAATGACATCGTTCACGGATGGGATCAGATCACGAAATTTGCATACTGTATTGAACCGGACCAGGAACTTGTGTTTGTTTAGAATTTTGGAGATCTTTTTAGTAACGCCTGCTATATTCATTCGCTCGCTTGTCTGCTTCCACACATTTGCTTGGCCTGAGAAAAAGCAATTCCGCTGTGATATACGTATAAACAGTATGTATTTTTTTTGCACATGCTATCGCGATGTTGTGTTGTAATATACCGCTCACTTTACAAGGTCGCACATTTCTGGTGGCAGTCATTCGGGCTTGTGTGTTCCATGTTATAAACTAACCAAGGATAAGAGTGGCCACTCATGTGTGAAATTGTCGTCAGCGCTGCCGTACTTAAACCAGATGCTGCAGATGCCGTTCGCGAAAATAAAAAAAAATACTGGTTTGAAACTTCATTCGATTGCAGGCCCCAAATCTGCAGTCCATCGTTGTACTGTACATATATTGTACCCTGGTGTGCTTTTAATTTAGCACATCAACGTACATGACATTATAAGACGCTTTCTGATTTTGTACAGATCGTCATTACGTTTACAGAAAAAACTTACGTAAAAAACCTCGCGTATTATTGTATGTCTACTATGGCCGTCTGCTCATGTGGCATTTATAAGGTCTACCTTGCAGTAATGTAATTAAATATCTACCATGTATATTAATGCCACCTGTGACAATCACCCGGAATGTACCCGATCTCGGAAGCCAAGCAGACTTGAGCTGGATAGTGATAAATAGGTGGTCATACCAGCTTGTTAAAGGCTTTGGGGCTACATGCAGGAAAATCCACTGTTCTACTGCACTTTTATGATCGCCACGTTTGGTCCATGCCTGCAAACCACACTGATCGGAATGGTGAAGTATGGTCAAATAATCATACCGGTGTGCAGAAGCCCTCGTAATAATCGATTATTGAATGCAACCGGTGAGGGTGCCGATGATTGCCTAGAGCAGTGTTCTACATTGCAAGTCCCGCGGGCCACTGGTGGCCCCTGATGGCCTTTAGTGTGGCCCCTAACGGGCAGCCCCCGACAATACAAATTTGAAAAATGTTCATCGTGCTGTCAAATCACAATAATTTTAAATACGTGGCGACCATCACACTGATGTGTTATTGGCGAAAGTAGCCCCCCCCCCACCTCTGAAAATTAGAGAAAAACACTGGCCTAGAGCATGAAGATTGGGTCTGGGACGTGACCTCCTTCCTCCACCAGCTCGTGTTCCACGGCCACCTCGATCTGCACGCACACCCACTCGGTCCACGGATCATCCACGGGCGCTCCCTGCGGGAAGGTCATTCCACTTTGTAATTGCAGTAATAATATTTGAATTACCAATGGTCGAGATCAATTAAGGAGTTACAGCCAAAGAAGAGGAACATCTCAAAAGAGAACTTCAATCGCGCAGATGGAGCGATTACATCGGCTCGTGCGCACGTGGCTCTATGCGTTGTTACATTGAACATCGCTCGCGGACCTGTAATGGCTTGGGGAGGCCTTCATCAAGTCGTAAATTGATCATGGCTGCTGATGCTCCTGCGTGGATAGCATTCATCCAAAAAGGTAGATAGGTTGATGGACTCAAGTGTGCTTTTTTATTAGTATGGTCGAGAGACGCAAGATGGAATTTTGTCAGTAAGGTTCGCCTCCAATGGGCCGTGGCTCTTGACCATATTTGTGTCACATGGACCATGAGAAAAGCCACCCAAGCGGGAGGTAAACACGCTACTCACAAAGCTCCGTGTACATGATTCAAATCCTTTTTCTGCACACTGCCCTCTGCTGGTAGCTCACCTGAAGTGACACAACTTGGACTTTAAAAACGTAAAAATACACCACATTTAATGGCCACGTGACAAATAATGCTAATTACGCAGGAAAGTCACATTCAGTCTCGAGATTACTTGTCAGGAGGGTTCTGGTGCGTTGGGACGTTTTGCAAATCGCATGAAGTTTGGCTTCACGTGAAAGGAATACTGGGAGAAAACAACGCGTAACACGAGGATAACGTGTGGGTTTTTTCTGTATCTGCACAGGCATCTCCTTGCATCCTCGGGAGTCGAGCCGATTTAGGACTGGAAAAATCGGCGTGATCCACCAACCCCTTTCCCTAAAAAAAAATCAAAGCGTATGATCGCGTGTGTGTGTGTGCCATGATGATAATCGGCGGCGATTCCGCGTCCGCTCCACGTTGCAGAGGATTTACGTTTCGATTCCTGCGGACGTCCCGATAATTATACACCTCTGGAGTATCAACTACAATAGATTAGAATGCATTTTTAAACACGCAGTCTGCTTCGCATCCAAGATCCCCGTGGCGTCATTCGCAAGCATGAAGCCATTGTGCGTGCCGACGTTTTTCTCCAAATTTGTGACGTAAAAAAAGTACCCGCGATTGGAATCATGGCAATCATCACCCCCACAGACTGCAAAAACGTGGTAGGACTGGCCTGAAAAAAATTGATTATTGGGTAAACAAGCGTTATGGAAAAACATAATTTCGAGGATGAGTATGATGAACTGTTAGGGATGACCTATTGATGGCGAGGTTCAATCGTCAATGCAGCTGATGAAGAATACGAGTCCAATCCCATCAGATCAGGGAGCTAAGCAGGGTTCAATCTGGATAGGGCTTGTATGGGCGACCACTACTACGCACAAACAGGTGCTATAGGCTGCTGCGGGGCTACGTAAACAATCGTTCTGTACTTCAATGCATCCACGTATATGCTGCCCACCTTTTACTGGTAGGAACGAAGTTGTAACTGAGTGTACCAGCCTGCAATAGATTAATGCGTCCGTCCGTCCGTTCCCTTTCATAAGAAGTGAAATCTCGTGCTGTTGGGTGTCACAATACTTCAACGAAGTCAAATCTCGTGCTGTTGGGTGTCAAATCAGCAAAAGACAGCGCAGAGACTTGATATGTCTTATTGCACCCAACATTTGGAAGTCACATTATCTCACTTGCGAACTTCGCTTTTGGGCCTGTGGCAAATTCACTGACGCCTTTCTCAGTCCCGAATTCCACAGTGCAAGCCCTTCCCACATTCATCCTGCCAGCAGCTTGCGGAACACCCGTCATCCGCGCTGACAGGGCGAAATATTCCTACAAGAGTCCGTGAGAGCTTGAAGAGACCCGAGCTGTCATCTATTAAATGTGACGGGTTCATTATTTTGTATTGTGTGCACAAATCCAGATATTATTATCAAACAAAATAATATCAAACCCAAATGTTAAGGGGTATTAATTTCAAGGGCAAATTTGAGCCTCTTCATGCCATTGTATCTTAAAATTTATTTCAATTAAAATGTATTTCAATAAAAAAAAATTACGTCTATAGCAAACGCAATTCAATTGATGTCAAAAGTAAGCTCAATTCAATTCAGTGCATTTTAGTGAATAAAATAGGAGAAAATAGACGACTCCTTTGTTCATTCCATTCCAAAAGGCATACGAAGTACAGACTACCAGAAATAGCTCACGATTTGGCTATTCTATTCTTATTGACTCAAATTTTGTTTATTTTCCTGGTGACAAATAAATCTACATGGAACCGAGCCAAATATTCTTCGAGTAAATAGACAGCTTTGGTACATTTTCAGCTAATAACATTGAATAAAATGGACGCCCCCTTGAACATTTAGTGAATAAAATTGGATAAAATGGACGACCACTTTGTGCATTTTATTGCAAAAGGCAGAGGAAATATCCCGTGTTGTATATTTTACAAATGGATTTTTTCTGTATACTTAGTTCCTTTCACAACAATGTGCTCACACTTGTGGATTCGGCACTTTGAGTTTTTCTCGGTACAAGACATGAACACCATGAGCAACAACGACTTCGAAGACACCGACGGATTTTTGGATGCCACCGTTGAAAAGCTGCTTGCTGAAACAGAGGCCGCATTTGTTGCTGGAACCCTTTACAAAATCGGAGACAAAATCGCAGAGGCCATCGACCCAAAGCCAATCCCAGCAGGCGCCGCAACTGCGCCAACCCCATCCAACATGCAACCACCACCTCAATCGTAGTTTAGTGATCCAAGATAGTATTTCATAGTGGAATAATGAACTATCAAAGACTCTCGAAGCCTTGTCTCTCAGTTTTGTCATGACATATTCAACACAAATTTACAGGTATAAGGCCATAAGCCGGTCATGTTTCGATTTCGAGCAGAAATGCTAATAATCCGGAGTCTAAAGCCCCATACTACCGTATACCGGGAAACAAATCCTCATTTTTTTAAAATGCAATTGTTGTCATTTTTCGGCCCAGCCCTTAACAATTTTATGATACATTGCTCCAAAATGAGCAGATTTCAGTCAATAAGGATTTCACCATTCCATTCCTCTACAGAGGTTAATTTGTCCGAAGAACCCTCAACGATTTTGAGGGCAAAAAAGTGGGAAGACGCTCTCAATTTGCACAATTTTACGTAACAATGTCATAAAATTGCGCAAAATTCCAATGTTCCTACCAGCCCACCCTGCAAGGACCTGTTACCCCGCACTGACCAGTGCGGTGAAGTATGGTCAAACAACCCCCACGCCCCGCGCGGCGCCGAGAGGCGCTCATCCAGTCGTGTGTGGCGTGTCTATCAAAAGATTCGATTCATTTTCTCACCGCTCCTGCCGACTTCTTGCTCCGCCTCCTCGCCAAGCCTCGGGGTCTCTGCGGAGGAGAGCTCCAATAAACTGCTGCTCTCCCCCGGTTCCTCGCCGCCTGCCGGCCCGACCGACTCGGCGGCGCGAGCTCTTGGGTCACGGGCCCGCGGGCACGGCCTTTGAAATCCCCACGAGAGGCCCCTCTCCCGTGCCCGAGATCCGCCTTCGTCTCCTCCATCCCCGTTGGTCGTGTTGCGCTGCTGCGCGACGCGATGGTGGAGCCGTGCCCAGAGGTGCACTCGGCCTCGGGTGCTTTGGAGAAGGATCGAGCTGGCGCGTCGGCGGGTGGCGAGTTGCGCGTTTCGACGGAAGAGACGCTGAAGTCGTCGTTGAAAAAAATATCAGGGTCATTGTTGACGTCGCACTCGCCGGAATGAAGGCTATTGTCGCTGAGCTCGTCATCACCAACACCACCATCATCGTCGTCACGAACTTCACCACTGCGATTTCTTTCAAACTCTGCAACATTCATGATTTTGTCGGCAAAATCAATGTCCTCACCACCACCGTCAGCATCATGACCACGAACATTGACACCATCTTCTTAATCACTACCGCCCACTTCTGCCATCATCATCACCATCGCATATTCCTTGGAACATGACCGGCCGCACGACACGTCTCCCGAATCCGTCTTCTTCCAAAGGGGCCCCCTTGGCTCGTTCCCCCGGCGGAGGAGACTGCAGCGAGCCGCCAAGAGCCAAACTGACACCTCCCTCCACCACGGGAGCCCCTTTCAAGGCGCCCCACTCTGTTGCGTGCCCGTGCACTCGAGTCGCAAAGCTGTGGTCCGCCGTCAAATCCCCTTGCTCCAGGCTCTCAACCACGGGCGACAGAGGCTTTGGAGAGTCCACCCAGAATCGAACCGCCCTGGGAAACGCGCCGTAGCGAGAGTTCTACAAACACCGGGCCATGGCGTTGTTGTTGTTGTTGCTCGCGGAAAGTAATTTGAAAGTTCGTTAATTAAATCACAAAAAAGACTGGCCTCTTTTGCACGAACTTAAGTCAATGCTTGTGAATCCAAAATGTAATGTAATACGCATGAACGGTCGTGATTAAGCTATACTCCTGAAGTATGGGGCATATAATAGTCTGTGCTAATAACAAGTTTTGTTTTTTATCTTGTTTTTGAATCCCGAAACATTTTTGATCGGAGATTGAATTGGGTTAGCTATGTTGTATATGCCCCCCTTTCCATCTTAATATTAACACGTAATTTTCCAATACATATAGATACATATTTCTATTGTTTCTTTTAATTTTAATAATGAATAAAAACACCAAACCAGGCCTCAGCATGGCATGTGGAGGTCATATTTACCTTGACCCACTAACACGATTTTGACGTTCAGAGCCCTCCCAGGGTCAGAGGGAGCAGAGAGAGAGCAGAGCGCAGCGGATTGCAAAGGGGCTGACGTAAACACAAAGCCAGGGTCACTGGGAGGTTGCGTTAGCCTAGATCTAGTTAAGTCAAAAAAGCTAATTGGTTCTGCATTACTATTAAAGTAACTTAAAGTCGGAATTTAACGACAGGGTAGGCTAAAGTTATTGATCTTCACACCCACTTCAATTGAACCCTGCCACAAGCTACGTCAATGTAACCATCACCCGTCTATTAATTTAATATGAAATGTATTTACATATTTTAATAATTTCTATACGACTTGACCCGAAGCCTATAACAATCAGGTTTTCCTAAGTCAACATAAATGATCTAGCCTCCACCCATACGCAAATAATAAGCAGGGTTAAAGTAAGAGTAGAGAGGAAAAGAAATGCAAGCGCACAGCAAAACTGCAACGTAAGCAAAGGGCGATGTTAAACCCAGGGTCGGAGAGAAAGGGAATCCCGGGCGTCTTTGTATCCCTGCAGCGCGGGGTAGGAGTGTGTATACGCTTGGGGAAACACGAGTCAAACACCGCAACGAGAAGCTGACTCAGACCTTGGATTAATACAGAATCATAACTATGGAACTCAGATGAAATGAAATGTTAACTTAAAACTTTTTAACCATTTCTTTGTGCGTCGGTGAAAGTCGGAGGGAATATCGCCCCTCCCTCCAGGTTGTGCACCCAGACAGAGAGGCGCCTTCGAGACAATTTATAACATTTGATTGTTTTACTTGTGGATTTTATGGTAGGAGTATGACAACGGAATATACCGTGGGTGATGCACAAGGACACACACTGACACACGTACAGACACACACACGGACACAGATACAGTTCGACTCGGAGGAGCAACTCACCAGAGTTCGACCGGGGGGGGGGGGTCGACTCTCGGGAGACAGTTCGACTCGGAGGAGCAACTCGGAAGAGTTCGACCAGGGGGGTCGGAACTCGGGGAGTTCGACTTGGAGGAGGTCGGAACGCGGGGAGTTCGACCAGTGGGTTGGCTCAGGAGCAGTTCCAATCGGGAACGAGAGCAACAGGTCGCCAGCCGGCGAGCTGCAGAGCAGGGGCGGCGAGCAGAAGCCAAAGTGGCCCCGTCGCTACCCACTGACGTTGGCAAGACTCGCAGGGTAGTGAGGCGTCACCTAGTGTGATTTCCAAGAGCTGAAAGACAGAGTATTGCTGATTCTACATTGAGTCCAGCTGCAGAGCGACCGACGCACCAAGCAAGAGCTTCTGCAAACCAGAGCAAGAGCACGTGCGACTTGAGTCATCCAGCAGTGGAGAAAAACCTGCTTTCAGCAAACCAGCAACGAGCACGTTCGAGTTCTCCACCCAGAGAGAGGGAGCGTGCCGATGCAGCTCATCCAACAGCGGAGAGAAACTGCTTCAGCAAACCAGCACGAGCGTGATCGTGCAGCTCATCCAGCAGTGGAGAGAGGTGTCCACTGAGCGGAACTGAGAGCGATCAAGCAACTCTCCCCCGTGGACAGAGGCTGGCTGCTGCGTGGAGGAGGGCGCGATTCGTATGATGCACTCCTACACACCTCACCGCTCTAAAGGGAGCGAGGCTACTTCTCCTACAAGCGATGCCAACTTCAGCGTATGGCAACGCAAAGAATTAATTCCAAACACTGACTATTCAAAACAATTCATATCACTCAAACATACACAGGTCCTTAACCAGAAGCGAACACTCAAGTCCGTGAACCATCTGGCTGTGGAAGCATCGTTCGTGTGATAACAGTCCGTCATTTATAAGTATATTCATAATTTCCCTCTTCAATATTTTGTTTTGGACTGTACTTCTAATCGCATAAGTTACCAACCGATCCATCAATACGAATTAGCCTTGGCACCTTCGCCACGGAGCTACGCTCCCGGGGAGGAATCGTGCTAAACCGATTTTCTGATCATACAATCTTATTCACGAATTAATTAATTAATCTCCCGTGAGATAACACGTTCCGCCGCATACCCTCACACTAAGCCATTTCGGTAATCTTATATTCTGTCCGGTGGATCTGTTGTTACATTTATGCCTTTGGAAATAATAACTGTTTGATTGTCTTTTTATATGAATACCGTTGCATGTTAATCAATCGCCTGTGATAATGTGCTGACCATTTCAAGCATAATGATCGTTCATATTATAATGTATAAGCTTTTGTGTAGCATAGCATTTGCATGTTCTGACTCTCTCTCTCACTAACAGCAATCGCTTTATGCGGGGTCCATGTGTTATCAAAGTGAAATCGTACAGTCGTTGATGATACTGTCTTGATACCGTGTGGATACCGTGTTGAAGTTCCGAGATTGAGAGTCACATACATATTATAGTTAAGGTTTAATTAGAAAATAAATTGATTAATACAGAAGTGGTCGTGTGATTCTTTCCTGAAGTTTTTGCATAAGATCTGTATCCTGCGACGAGATATGAACTCGAGAACCTAAACTATAAACACACCAATCCACACTCATTAAACTAAAGCGAACGATGTGAACATGAGACCTAAAATATGAACACTCGGGGAGTGTTAAAGCGAGAATCATTGTATTATGCTGATCAATAATACGAAATTAGACAACGAGGCCGAATTGACACTAGGGTAACTGCACACGATTGATTGCGTTATCCTGATTGATAACCCCACCTCGTCAACGAGGCGGGGACCTGATTATCATAAAGGCTATCATTAACACAACCACACCCACTCGTATAAATTAATACGATCATCTCTCTAATTAGCATAGTTATACGCATAATTACACGAATTAACATAATTTTGGATTAATTATGCAAATTTCGAATTTCATTTAATTTTAATTATTTGTCATCAATTTTCACACACCCACATATACAACAGCTACATTTCAGCAGGGTCAACCTGAAGCGCTGCATTAATTTAAACCCCGTGCTGAATACTTGAAAAAATTACATTGTGCGACTGAAGCCGACGTGAAGCAGGCTAAGCCCTCATATATGTAGATTTGATTAACATTCGTGATTGAGAATCTGAGACGGTACAAACCCCACCCATTGATCTTCTCCAGTCAAAATTGTACTTTATTGGTAACAGAGCACTTTAATTCACATTGATATCACTGCACATGAATCAAGTGTTGTGACTCGTATCTGCAACAATTGGACAAAAATCGAGACAGGTGAGCTCATTAAACCTCAATGAGTAATTAAATACGTTATTGAATATTAGAAAATACACTAATTAGAGCAAAGTTGACAAGCACTGATGCCCAACACACACCTGTTATCCCAGAGCTTGAGCAGGTGTGTTGCCAATCAGACAGCGTTAGTTGCTTAGCATGTCACAAGTGCAGAACAATTTGAATTGGGAGTAAATTAATAAAAGTGGAATTTTGGGAAACCCGTAATGTAACGCAAGGTGTCCTCCATGCCAGGATGGAATTCTTGCTAGAGTGGATTCTGGTGTTTAATGCTAAGTGAAACCTAACGCATACAGTGGGCTGTGTGTGATGTTACGCTTCTAATTCAGGCAAGCAATAGCTCTGTTAATTAGCACCAAGGAAAGCTATTTGAGCAACAAATGCAGTTAAATTTTGATTGAAAGCTTTCGTGACTATGCAGGGATTCATATTCTTGGTTCTTTCGGTAAAGTCACGTAGAAGGGAAACAATAAAATAATAAAAATATATAGCAATAAAATTCTCACGACATTTCGACTGCAACACAAGTAATCAACATTAGGTGTGAAAAGCACAACAAGAAAATGCAGTTAAATTTTGATTTAAAGCTTTCGTGGCTGCAGGGATTAATATTCTTGGTTCTTTCGGTAAAGTCACGTAGAAGGGAAACAATAAAATAATAAATATATATAAAACAATAAAATTATCACGACGTTTCGACTGCAACACAAGCAATCATCATCAAATTTTCTTGTTGTGGTTTTCACACCTGATGATGATTGCTTGTGTTGCAGTGGAAACGTCGTGAGAATTGTATTGTTTTATGTTTTTATTATTTTATTGTTTCCCTTCTACGTGACTTTACCGAAAGAACTAAGATTAAAAATGCAGTTGTGTGGCGTCGGTGTAGTCGGGAGTCTGTGACGTCATGTGACACTCCTCATAAGGTGTCGTATTGTAACGTCACTGCAGTCCGGCGTGTGACGTCACATCCTACAGGCTCTTCGGATTTCTTGGGAAGCAGAGGTGTCTTCACTTGCCCTCTGGCGTTCTCGTGATAAAAATTTTTGGAAAGTTTCGGTGCTCTGGCACATTGGTGGCATGGCCACCATGAAGAAAGGTGTAAAGAAATTATTCAGAAAGTTTTTCAAAAAGCTATGCTGCTGTTGCCGAAGCAGTTCTGATGATGAGGACACCTATGCTGGGACCTCGCTGGGCAGTCCTGCTACGGTTCGCAAGGGCAGCCCTCTTTCGAGTCTGGTGAGCAGCCGTTCCAGTGAGAGCGTTTTTCAGAGCTGCAACACCAGTTTAACGTCAACGAGTCAGGAGGCATCAATCGTTGGACACAAGGAAAATGATCTGACTAAGGTAAGGGCAGTAAGATCTGCTGCAGAGAGGGAGATGACTCACAGCGGGTGACTGGGTACATCTAACAGAGTCTGCTAATAACTAGAAACATTCAATAACAATTTCTTTGTTATTTGGAGAACGAAAAATATCAATTCAGAGGTTCATTTGGTTTACCTATATATATGGACAGGGTACGACTGAAGCACTACATTAATTTAAAAGTCGTACTAACTACCTAAAAACTACGCTGAGCCAAGTGATAATCTTCCCACAGAGTATGACGCTAAAGCCGACATAAAGCAGGCTCACGGTCTTAGTTCTTTCGGTAAAGTCACGTTGAAGGGAAACAACAAAATAATAAAATATAAATAAAGCAATAAAAATTATCACGTTTCGACCATAACACAAACGGTCGTCTTCAGGTGTGTTGGTTTGCATGAATTTATTTAAAAACGGCGAATTTTGCCCATTTATTTATTTATTTAAAAACCCGTTGGCGCCACGCGCAACGATTTGGCAGTTTATCGTTACTGCAGTCACGATAGCTTTAAATCAAAATTTCAGGCTCACGTTGTTGAAAGCTTCAACAGTTTGAGTCAGAAAGTGAGGAAAAAAACGGCAGCCCCCTTTCGAGTCTTTTGAAAGCTGCAACACCAGTTTAAAGTCGTGATGCATGTTGAACTTCTTTTGCACCGTACCTAGGCAAACGTGTTGCTCGGAGGTGCGGGGAAGGACGGTGAGGAGACATCATCATCTGAAGAAAGCAATGCAGATCATCTGACTAAGGTAAGGGAGGCTGTAGGAGCAGCAAAGAGGGAGGATAAATCACAGCGGGTGACTGGGTACATCTAACAGAGTCTGCTAATAACTAGAAACATTCAATAACAATGTCTTTGTTATTTGGAGAACGAAAAATATCAGTTCAGACGTTGATTTGGTTTACCTATATATGGACAGGGTAAGCCTGAAGCACTACATTAATTATAAACTCGTACTAACTATACTCTTTGGTTCTATTGGGTAAAGTCACGTAGGTGAAAATAAAATAACAAAAAATCACGACGTTTCGGCCACAACACAAGCGGCCTTCATCAGGTGAAGGCCGCTTGTGTTCATCAGGTGAAGGCCGCTTGTGTTGTGGCCGAAACGTCGTGAATTTTTGTTATTTTATTTTCACCTACGTGACTTTACCCAATAGAACCAAAGAGTATGGATCCTAGCAGTCACGAAAGCTTTAAATCTAGAATCGTACTAACTACCAAAAAAACTACGTTGAGCCAAGTCATATAATCTTCCCACAGAGTGTGACGCTAAAGCCGACATAAAGCAGGCTCACGTTGTTGAAAGCTTCAACAACAGTTTGAGTCAGAAAGTGAGGATAAAAAAGGCAGCCCTCTTTCGAGTCTTTTGAAAGCTGCAACACCAGTTTAAACTCGTGATGCATGTTGAACTTCTTTCGCACCGTTCCTAGGCAAACGTGCTGCTCGGAGGTGCGGGGAAGGACGATGAGGAGACATCATCTGATGAAAGCAATGCAGATCATCTGACTAAGGTAAGGGAGGCTGTAGGAGCAGCAAAGAGGGAGGATAAATCACAGTAGGTGATTAGGCAAAATTCAATTATCACGTATGCTTTCGTGACCAAAATCATCCATAATACCGTTTTGTCCTTTCTTTTGGGTTAGATTACTGGCGAAACGTCGTACTCGGATTGTAAATGTTGTGGCTTGGCTCTCCAACACACCGGTGTGCTGTACTCGTAACGAATTGGCACGATCTGTTTAAGTGGTAAACCTTACAAATTGGCTGTGTCGGATTGTGGCCGGTTTAACGAAACATTTATATATTTACACGATCTAAAAAGAAGAAAACCTGTAGTATAGATCAGTATTGATAAAATTCAGGTAAAAAATTAAAGTTTACGTTGCAAAACTTGCAAAGAAGACCAGTCCACACGTAAAGGTGCAGCCTTGAAATTGTTTGATCATACGATTGCTCGCGGTTGGGTTTGCACGAGAGGAAACTCACCTTCTACACCCACCAAACATCTTGGAAAATGTGGGAGCACCCACACCTGACCCCACAACACACATGGCTTGTCCATCGACTACCTGTGGTGTCCCTATTTATACTGCAGGGTGAATAAAAGTGGGAAGGATGTATTTCTACCGACATGCCAGGAAATTGTGGCACCAAATTCCGTACGATAACACCAGATTGCTAACCGTTGCATGAATAGCACATTAAGCCATTTGAGTATTTAAAATATGCATGATTTCCAATTTCACGCACTGCAAGAATGGGGAGGGCGTATGAAGGGATGTAAACCCGTATGGGAATGTGTCCATATGGGTCTGTATTTGCGCTCAAGTGATATCACATGCATCTTTTTAACGTAACGTCTTCAGAATATCACTAAGGAGAATTTAGACATAGAGTATGTTTTTGTCCAACTTCTTTGGAAACAAAGATAGATCCTGGTATCTAAAAGCAGAGTCTCCATTATTAGATTGGCTTGCCATGTTGTTCGAAATAAGAATCCGCACTTAGCAGTTTGAGCAATGCTGCAGTGTAGTGGCGATGCGTGTCCGTGACTTAAGGCTGCTTTTACTGCTGCCGTAGGAGGAGGCCAAGAGTATTCAACGGGCAGAAGGGGACACCATCTCCAGCATCGTCGTCAAGGATGAGGCATCCACATCACCCCCGGCGGTGTCAGCAGCAGATGACAAGGGGCTGGAGATCCAACACAGCACCGTTCCATCTGCCGTGTCTTTCGTGACCGAGTCCAGCACGACTGGGCTGCACAAACCTAATGCCGGAGGTAAGTGTTTGCTGGCGTGACCCCGTCCCTCTGATTAGTATGGATGGCGACACACGGTGTGAAAGAAGTTCAACGTGCACACATACGTACACTTTGATATCTCGTCACGCTGCTGTGGTTGTCTAGCCATTGCTGTCGATGTAAAACTTACAGGCTGAAGATGCTCTTCAGGCAATTCTGATTACTAGTGCTGAACACTTCAAAAACATTTAATACATTTGCATCTCGCCAGCTGGTGAAGAGGATTGTGTCTACCTAACAGCACCACAAAAAAAATGCCAGCACGGGTACAGGCTAAGACACCCAATTTGTAAACCATTCCCTTCAGTAGTGCTGTGAGTTATAATAAAAGTGCTGTGAACGTTAATGATGTGTTTCCATCATGTCATGTGTGCAGATGAGGACAGCATTCCATCTTTAGAATTCACAACACCTGCGACAGACAACTTAGTTCTCAAGTGGCAGGAGGATCTACATGAGGGTGCTGGGCTCAACAACCTCGGGAATACGTGTTTCGTGAATGCCAGCCTGCAGGGCCTCACGTACACGGCGCCGCTGGCAAACTTTTTGCTTTACAGCGATCACTCATGGACCTGTGAGTTCTCCCAAGATATTTTGCATTCGAGACGAGCTACAATCGAGTGTTGTGTAGATTACCTGGCTGTGCGCGGCTGGGCAATTTGTGCGATTGGTTTGTATTTTCACTGTGTGTCACCCCTGCCCCGCTTCACAGGCAAACAGACTGAGTTTTGCATGATGTGTCTGTTGGAGAAACACGTCTTCAACACCTTCATGAATCGGGGCATGGCCATCGATCCCATCGACATAGTTCTCAATTTCAAAAGTAAGTTCCAGCACAATTCCCAAGTGTCTTTGACGTTGAAACATCAGTCATCTCAAGATCTCCTGAAAGGGCAGTTTGAATCAGTTTTTGTATACAATATCGAACAGAAAATTACTCGTTTTGGTCAGCACTGATTTTACAACTCCAATGCATCGGATGTTCTTCCGGTCCTGCATTACTCTCTTGATGCTCGTTCTAAACACTGCCAGCCACACCCAGTTCTGTGATTAACCCACAAATCTTCCGATTTAGTTGATGAGGGACTTCATAAGCTATATACTGTGCCACAACTGTGTGACCACATCATCTGTGACCTCTGTCCATTTCCACACAGACATCGGCGAGGACCTGTGTTTTGGCAGGCAGGAAGATGCGCATGTCTTTCTGAGTTACGTGATAGATACGCTGCACCAATCCTGCCTCTTCAACCAAAGCCAGTAAGTACTGCATGCCCCAGCAAACTCCATAAATAGTTGCACAATACCAGCACATGGATGCCTGGATTGTTCAGAAAAAAATATTTGTTCTCAGGATAACCAGGCTACAGTCTACATTATAGACTGCCAATATGCTCACCAAGCTTAAAAACCAGGCTACAGTCTACATTATAGACAGCCAGTACGCTCACCGAGGTTAAGAACTAGGCTACAGTCTACATTATAGACTGCCAGTACGCTCACTCCGATTAAGAACCAGTCTACATTAGTGGGATTTTTTGTGTTTTTTAATTGTATATTTTATTATTCGTATTTGTATTCACTTTATTTTAATTATTATTTAACAAACACTAAATGCATGTTTCTAAATATGGAGTGAAAAATGGGTGGGCTCGTATAAAAAAAAATACACGCAACCACAGGGAGAGAATGCAAACTGCAAATTTACAGGCGTCAGCATTGGGATCAAACCCATGACCTGTATAGCTGGCGAGGTAGTTAAGACATTGCCACTTCAGCGAGTTAATACTAGGAGGGAAAAACATGTAACTCTCCCGAGTGTTCATCTCGTAAAGACATTGCCTCTGGAGTTGCTGTCTGTGTGTTTCATTGCGTGTTTTTCCAGGCTGAATATTGACATGGAGACCCCAACATTGATCCACCAGATCTTCAGGGGGTACCTGAAATCGAGAGGTAGGTACCTGTGCTCCTTTTGGAAACATCCACCCTTTAAGTAGTGATTTCACCCAATTTCACAATCCATACTGGGCTATGCAAGCTCTCGAATGCAACCTTATATTCTCTGTAGATGTAAAAAAAAACACGTACACAAGGACATAAGCACACATGCACAAAATATGCATTCCCTTTCCCGTTTCTCTTTCATTGTTTACAAGTTATATCATTCACTCTACTCCCATTCCTGTGGAGTTCTCTAGGTTAAAAAGGGGTTGCATCAACTATACGAACATCTTTTGATTTAAAGCTTTCGTGACTGCAGGGATTCATATTCTTGGTTCTTTCGGTGAAGTCACCACGTAGAAGGGAAACAATAAAATAATACAAATATAATACAATATACGAACATCATTAACTGGATTGTGCTAATACTCATTTCTTTGACCACGCTGCGACGAGGCTACCCAACATGCAATCTGCCAGCAACATTTTAAACTTTAACATTGAATACAAATTAGTTTATGTCATCATTCATGTGACAATTTTAGCAGACCATCCCGATCATCATTGACTACACAAGTGAGAAAAGATGCCGAATACGGAAATAGATTTCACATGCTTATTACGCAAGAGTTTATCAAAGGTTTCTGTACGCCAAATGTAATTTCTCATCAGGCCACGTGGTGTACAGTGCAGTATCCAACTCGTAGCCCACCCTATGTTTCTGGCTTCTGTGCTATGAATAAAGATCACTCCTTAAAATGTCACCAATTGCATATTTTTCCTTGTAAGGGAGTGCTATTGACGGATGTGTTGAGTACCTGTGATTTATGTTAGGGCACCACTGCCAACACAGTATCAACAATAAATGTATTTAGTAGCCATTGCTGCTTTCACCAAATATGTTTTTAAATAACAATTATAGTCGCATCTGGGTTGGTGGTATTTGAACATTTTCATGATATTAGGCAGTTAACGTGTGAATACTTTTGATTATGATTATGCAATGTGCAGCAGTAATATTGTATGTTTTCATATTATGTGTTTTCACAGTTGAGTGCACGCAGTGCTTCAGCATCTCAGACACGTTGGACTCTTGCCTTGACATCTCTCTTAATATCAACGTAAGAATTGGGAAGGCTGCAGCCTGATGTCGATTTTTTTGTCATTCATTATATTTATGTACCACAACCAGTTGACTGCAGAGAGCCACTTAGCTCATTATTTTCTGAATTTCTATTCAAAGTAATAATTTTCCATGATTGTGCTTTCTTGGCTTTTGACAGAAATCCCTGGATCTGGTGAAGGCTTTGTATGAATTCACAAAGACCGAGAATCTTTCAGAATACAGATGTGGAATGTGAGTATGCAATCTTCCATCGTGCACCTTTAAACGTTCGTGTATATCCCCATTTATACAGTGTGTGATCAAACACGCACCTCGTCCGTAAACTAACGTTGCTATTGTCTGGCGAACAGGTGCTCACGCGTGGGGAAATCAACAAAGAGAGTGAGCCTGCACGTGGTGCCCAATGTGCTTATCGTCACCATTAAGCGATACGATGAGTTTGGGCACAAAATCGACAGGGTGAATTTTACTTCCTGCACAGAATGCAAACTGATATTCAGATATATTTTGTATTCAACGTTTTTTGTCATTTGGACGTATTGGCGGTACACCGGTGCAGCATGACACACCGGTCCTCATAAAACAGTAGAACATCAAAATGTGAACCGACACTCATCTTCCGACTGCTTTGAGATCACGATAAATTATTTTGACGCAGCCCCACAAAATTTCCTGAAATGGGTTGGGAATCGCTGGAAAATATATCATCGTGAAAAATGTGATTTTAGTTTTTTATATATACGGTGCACCAGTGTACCGCCAACACGTTAATTTGCTCCCTTCTTCTGCCCCTGCTTAGCCAGCTCCCTATTTTCCTCTCTTTTAATGCTTGGCCCATCACTGTCTCCTCCCTCATCCCTTGTAGGAGTTCCTCTTCCCTGAAAAACTCGACATACGGCCGTTCATGTCCAGTCAGGTTGTGCAAGAGTCGCAACTTTATTCACTCTACTCGGTGATTGTGCACCACGGGACCACCACCAATAGCGGCCACTACTACTCGTACAACAAGGTGATGTTCTGCATGATAAACAAAAAAACAAATATCCCCCATATAGCCTTACCCGACTGTTGGGGCAAGTGCTGTTCATGAGCACCTGTCAAAGCCAGAATGACACACGCGGGGGTGGGTGGCCAGCACTACGCCCGGCAGCCTTTGTCCCCTGAGTGGTAATTTTTACATATTGCACCATGTGTTCATTTGAGGCTGAGTGGACCGAGGGAACGAGGCCCACGACCAGTTGAGATAATCGTCACTGGTGTTACGTCGTAAGCGGGAATTGACCTCTGGTTGCCGGGTTCGTAGTGCAATGTGCTAACCGCTACGCTACTGTTTCCCTCTATGATAATACATACACACACACGAAGCATATGAGTACACGTGTTAACTTCCATATAATATTCCACTTTCATGATCTCTCACTATGGCTGGCTTTTAAATGAGTCAGGTGCAATTGGGTAATGATCGTAATTAAGTGTACATGTATTTTTTCCTTCAGGTCAGCAATGGCAGCTGGTTCAGAATGGACGATGCTGACGTGGAGCCAGTCGCCAAGTCAGAAGTGCTTCAAGACCAGGCCTACATCCTCTTCTATATGCGGTAAGTTGTACTCATGATGTATTTTCACAAACCATAAAACCTCAAACTGGAGAATTTACCCCAAGTCAAACAGTGTTGTCTGACAGTGTTGTACGCATTCTTACTCGGCCCACAATTATATTTTGAAGGTGGTTACCACGTGAGTTATCAGCCATTTTCGGTGCAATTCATTTCTCTAGGTAGTTTCAATGACAGGCAGTTTTCTGTGGTGTCCTGTTGGCCAGTGGAATAATTGTGATGGTGATGATGTGTGCTATGTGTAGGTCACCAGAGTAGAATGCCATCCCAGTGGACATCGAGGACTCTGTCTTCAAACTGGGTGGCATCAAGAACACAAAGAGAGCTCCGAAGTGCTCGGACTACACAAAGGACACTCAAGGAAGAAAGAAGACGAGCCGGAGACACACTGCATACACACACACAAAGACAAAGATCCCCCATATAGCCTTAACAGACTGTAGGGGCAAGTGCTGTTAGCGAGCACCTATGAAGGCCGGAACGGTACACGAGGGGGTGGGTGGCCAGCACCACGCCCGACCGCCTTTGTCTCCCTAGTGGCAATGTTTACACACCGCACCAGGTACTCATTTGAGGCTGAGTCGACCTAGGGGAGGCCTGGGACCGGTTCAGATAATCGTCACTGGTGTTGGCCGTGAGCGGGAATCGAACCCGGGTCGCCAGGTTCATAGCGCAGCGCGCTAACCGCTACACTACCGCTCCCCACACACACGCGCACCTTAGCAGACACATTGGAGACTTAGAGATTTAGACTGATATCAGATGCTCCCTCCTTACAGGCAATCCCCGGGTTACGGAAGCGTTAGGTTCCCGAGGAAGATCCGCAACCTGAATTTTCCGTATGTCGGAAACTCACCAATTTCCCCCAAATCTAGATAAAATCCCATAGCCGGAAATAGTTGTGCCTCCCGTACCGTTTTCTTTAATTACTGTAGTTTCATCCCTATAATCCGGGGACTGCCTGTAGCTAGTTTTCAATCCTAACCCACCTAGTGAGCGATAATGGTCTAGGTTTCTCAAAAGGAAGGACATTAATAAACATCTGATATGATGGGATAACTTTCACAAACATTTGTTTAGATTATTGATTATTTTGCTGTAATAAATTTCTATAAGATAAACCAGTTTATTAAGCTATCATTTGTTGCCAGGTTGCTTCTGAATGAGAGGCTCATAGCTCAGTATGCTTTACCTGGTAGGATAAAACATAGTTTAGTATTATTTGTATATATTTGCTATACTTTTCACTGTCAAGTTTTTGTGTTGTGTTGTATTATTCTCACCTGCCCCGACTGGACATCTGTGAAAAAGAGGTTTATAGCTCATCGGATTCCTGCTGTATAAATAAATATTCTGATGAGCGTTAACGGAAAGGTTTTGTTTGTCCCAACATAGTCTACCATGTGGCTGTCATGAGTAACCATCTGTTTTTTGTTGCACCGAAATTATCTGAAGCTACATGTTGTGTAGACTCGGTGTTTGTGTAGATGTGATAGTTTTAAAGATGGTATGCTAGGATTTTAAGTCTTGCCGGTATGTTGTCTATGTATTGGTGCCATGTCATTGCGCTTGAGCGTTTCCAACAGCACTGCCTCCATCAAATCCAGGGGATCAAGTGCAAGTGTCCTCCATGCTGACACCACCAGCATTGAAGCAATACTTCTAAAAAAACAACTCTGATGGACTGGCCACTGCTTCCGCGTACCTGAGAACTGCCTTCCCCACCAGATCCTTTTCTCCCAGCTCTCTAATGGGCAGCGGACGAGGGGAGGACAAAGTAAGCAGTTCAAGGACACCCTAAAGTCCTCCCTGAAGTACAGAAACATCAGGCTTCGAGATTCGACGGAGTAGGCTGCCGCCCACCTTGGGTGGCGCTGCTGCATCCACCAGGCGACGGCCCACTGAGACCCAACGTCTTGATGCCGAATCGCTGCCAAATAACAACAGAAAAGGAAGCTAACCCAGCATTGTGGCTCCCACTTCTATCTGGGACCACGTGACCCCAAAGCTCAAAGATCTGCAGATCGTGAATTGGACTCCTCAGCCACCTCAAGATCTGATGGGTGTCATCCTCGAACCCCAAGGGGCTGCCGCCGATGAAGACGAAGTCCACACCATCTCCGCATGCACCCATTGTCCACCAAACATGCGGGCAGGCCATCTCTTATATAACCTCTAACCAAATATTACAGATAACCAAATATTATAAGCAACATTGATGGAAATGTGCACAATTAGAACAGCTCACTTGATCAAAGTTCAACCAATGATCGTCTCGACAATATTTGCTTAATTTGCAACTTTGCTCATGGAATTAAAATGCAAGATAAATTACATCCATAATAGAGGTATTTTGGGTTAGTTCGCTTAAATATATAAATGTGTCGTTAAAACCCGCCACCACCCGACACAGCCAACTAGTAAGGGTTGTCACGTAAACAGAACATGTAAATTGGTCACGAGTACAGCACATCGGTGTGATGGAGAGCGAAGCCACAACATTGACAATCTGAGTACGATGTTTCGCCAGTAATTACAACCAGCTTCATCAGGCGACAACCAAATTTGTGAAGTCCACCTGTTTCCTTATAGAGGCGTAGATGTGGTAACCACACTTCTACGCTCTTGCGCAAAGTGGGGGTGTGGGGATTAATGAGGCAACGTACACTCTGCATGTGGATTATGAGAGCCCTTTGATCTTGTCCTTCCTGTCCATTGTGTGTATTAAAATAGCCCTACCAACGGTAATCACTATTGAAGTATGGTGGCCTGTATAGGCGTGGATTTAAACAATTTATTATTTGATGATTCACAGTAAATATAACAGGTCACAGTGATATGTAGTCATGTTTTTTTTCATCTCTGTGATGGGGTGATTTTAAAATATTTTTACAGTATTATGTTTGTTAGTGTTGGCTCTTTCCAGGCTGCTGTTGTGGGCAGCAGAGGGCAGTGCAGCAAAATCAATTGTACTTTCTTTGCACTCATCTATGCAACGCCACCTTGACTAGCGTGGTGAAGTATGGTCAATAACCTCACGGCCCGCAGTGTGGAGACCCTCATCCAGCAGTGGATTGACACGTGACTTTAAATACAGTACTACCTTATATATTTGTAGTGGGTTCGAATTAGGTGCACACACGACTCCTTGGGAGGCAACGCTGATTTATTAGAACGGTAAGTAATATAACACTGCACATAAGGTGGTGACCACCGACCTACTCTAGCTAACACATACTTCTCAAATACTCTAGCGTGACCCAGCCAGGTGGGCTACTGCCAGGTCCACTGACTGGATGCTTGACTCTTCTTGGCATCTTCACGATGCATCTTCGTTCTTGATACGGGCAGCCTCGAACCTCGTGAGGCGGCTGCTTATATGGGCCTCGGCGTGCCCGGGCCCCGCCCCGGCCACACCTCCCTTCGAGAACCCTCTCGAAGCCCCCCTGCTGTCCACGTGCCCTCCAAGGTGCCCCCTAGGCCCCCGGCCCCCACTGGGGTCCAGTCACGTGTCCAGCCGGGGTCACAGAGTGCCAAATCGAATCCTCAGGTATAATTTGTTGGAAGAGTTAAAGTGTTTATTTATTTATACATTGAGTTTCATTTGGCTTTTTACTAGGCCTGATTACCGAAGGAAACCTCATGGAGTCTCATGACTTGTTTTCAGGAGGGTCTAACCAACTTTTCCCCGCTAGGAAGTGAAGATTGCTACGTATAATCCCAGTGAGAAATCTTTTGGTAAATGTAATAATTTGACCCCTTTGAATGCCGGCACACATTCTTGCGAATAATGTCAAGGATTCTTTTTACGTCCACTCTGAAGTCGATGGCACTTATTTTTATGGTTGATGCACACCGCAGTAATAACGAGGGCGGCCGACGGATTCGAACCGTGAACCTCTGTAACGAGTGGCGAATGTGCTTCCCGCTGGGTCATGTGTTACGATTTCCTGGTTTTATGATTCTGTCTCTGCGAAGCATTGTTGCTACCTTGTTCAATCATCCACAGACACGATCTATCCACTGCTGAATTAAGGCCTTTCCAAGCCATGGCTATATCTCATGGTCTTGCAAAGCAGCAAACCATGGTATAACTGTAGACACCATCAAAGAAGCGGGACCAGATATTGGAGCAAAATTATAAAACCTATGTATATGTTAGATTTTAAATTGAAAATTAATGAATATCATTTACCATTGTGCTTGGCCTTTGTAGACTGAAAGAAGTACTTGACGCAATGAAAATTGATACTCATTTAAGTTCTCGAATCAAGGCCTACATTAAATATAAGAAATGTTTGGAAATAAAAACAATGTACAAAATATTAACAACCTACACTGATATTTTGATGAAGGAAGTAACAAAATTCATAGTGGAAGGTTAGTCAAACAAGGCTATTCACAAATCCACTCACACATTTTCTGAAAATTAGATTTGATAAATTGTAGAAAAAATAGCCATCTCAGATTCCCTAATGACATCGTCATTATAACAACCAAAAGTAAAGTAATACAGGAAATTATTGAAGAAATACCAAAGAAGGCTGCAAAGTGGGGCGAAAGATAAATGAGCAAAACAAAAGCCATGAAAAAAGTTCACTGAACAAGAGGAAATAATCATTGAATCAAAGTCGCTGTTTAAACTGGATCAATCTTTTATTTAAACTGGAGAAATATTAGAGGGAGACATCTGGGAAATCTAAGTGTGTATCAAGGGCAATTATTGAAGGTGAAAAGGGATCAAAATAATGAACTAGAGATGAGTGTCTACAAAACAATTATATTCTGTGCATATTGCCTGGCATAACACTTGGATCACAAAGAACATGGAAAAGAATGTGCAAAATCCGTGCACTTTTCTGCGAGATTGGTTTGTGTATGATGACAGTGAAACTGATTTTTTATTCTCAAAGCTGGAATTTAGCCAAATTAAGTGTTACATTAAATGTTATTTGGGTGCGTTCAATGGGTGACTGAGCTGAGACCATCAACTCATTCCACTCCAAAACCCAATTTAAATCTGGGTGGTTGCTTGGATTCAAATCCAGGATTTCGGCAGTTCTGGTTCCATGCTCTCACTTCTCAGCCACCTCGCTCCCCTGAATTGAAATGTGTTATTGTTGGGTGTTTTTTCTGCAATGGTGTTTCTACGGCGTGAGCGAGCGAGTTAATAATTAATTATGCACTTTGGGCAAGCACGAGGGCAGGCGCGGTGGGGGGGGTCCTGCCGAACACAGATGTCAACCTTAGCCCGTTGTGATCCGGCGCAGGACCTGAACGGTGCGGTTGTGTCCATGGAGACTGGTACCCCGTCCTCGGAAGACATCATGCTGCTCAAGAAGAGACCGAGGCGGTGCAGGTGTGCAGCGTTCTGGCAAAAAGCCCCCTTATGGGCGCACTGTCCGGCACCGTCGGTCCTAAAGGGCCATGCATGACCAGCCCGCTTCCGCACGCTTTGTAGTCGCGTTTTGTGCTTCCGCAAGCAGTGCAGTGGTTAATGTGTCATTTTTGTACATCTGTGCCTTTGACTCGGGCAGGGAAATGAAAGCCAGTCCCCTCCCCCCTACCTCCCATGTTTATAAACGATTAATTTAACAAATGCTTGTATGTGTGTGTAGTGCCTTGGATTCACTCGGACGACAACCGCCTTTCTTCCACCGTCACTTTTATTTCCATCGTTCCACACACACTATATATATCATTCCACAGACACACACTATATATATCATTCCACAGACACACACTATATATATCTCATTCCACAGACACACACACTATATATATATCTCATTCCACAGACACACACTATATATATATCTCATTCCACACACACACACTATATATATCTCATTCCACACACACACACACTATATATATATCTCATTCCACACACACACACACACTATATATATCTCATTCCACACACACACACACTATATATATCTCATTCCACACACACACACACTATATATATATCTCATTCCACACACACACACACTATATATATATCTCATTCCACACACACACACACTATATATATATCTCCACACACACACACACTATATATATATCATTCCACACACACACTATATATATCATTCCACACACACACTATATATATCATTACACACACACACTATATATATCATTACACACACACACTATATATCATTACACACACACACTATATATCATTACACACACACACTATATATCATTACACACACACTATATATATATCATTACACACACACACTATATATCATTACACACACACACTATATATATCATTACACACACACACTATATATATCATTACACACACACACTATATATATCATTACACACACACACTATATATATCATTACACACACACACACTATATATATATCATTACACACACACACACTATATATATATCATTACACACACACACACTCTATATATATCATTACACACACACACACTATATATATATCATTACACACACACACACTATATATATATCATTACACACACACACACTATATATATATCATTACACACACACTATATATATATCATTACACACACACACTATATATATCATTACACACACACACTATATATATATCATTACACACACACACTATATATATATCATTACACACACACACTATATATATATCATTACACACACACACACTATATATATATCATTACACACACACACACACTATATATATCATTACACACACACACACACTATATATATCATTACACACACACACACTATATATATATCATTACACACACACACTATATATATCATTACACACACACACTATATATCATTACACACACACTATATATATATCATTACACACACACTATATATATCATTACACACACACACTATATATATCATTACACACACACACTATATATATCATTACACACACACACTATATATATCATTACACACACACAATATATATCATTACACACACACACAATATATATCATTACACACACTCAATATATATTTCATTACACACACTCAATATATATATCATTACACACACACACTATATATATATCATTACACACACACACTATATATATATCATTACACACACACACTATATATATATATCATTACACACACACACAATATATATATCATTACACACACACACACTATATATATATCATTACACACACACACACTATATATATATCATTACACACACACACTATATATATATCATTACACACACACACTATATATATATCATTACACACACACACTATATATATCATTACACACACACACACACTATATATATATCATTACACACACACACACACTATATATATATCATTACACACAAACACACTATATATATATCATTACACACAAACACACTATATATATATATCATTACACACAAACACACTATATATATATCATTACACACAAACACACTATATATATATCATTACACACAAACACACTATATATATATATCATTACACACAAACACACTATATATATATCATTACACACAAACACACTATATATATATCATTACACACAAACACACTATATATATATCATTACACACAAACACACTATATATATATCATTACACACAAACACACTATATATATCATTACACACAAACACACTATATATATATCATTACAAACACACACACACACTATATATATCATTTCACACACACACACACACTATATATATCATTTCACACACACACACACACTATATATATCATTTCACACACACACACACTATATATATCATTTCACACACACACACACTATATATATCACTTCACACACACACACTATATATATCACTTCACACACACACACTATATATATATCACTTCACACACACACACTATATATATCATTTCACACACACACACACTATATATATCATTTCACACACACACACTATATATATCATTTCACACACACACACTATATATATCATTTCACACACACACACTATATATATCATTTCACACACACACACTATATATATCATTTCACACACACACTATATATATCATTTCACACACACACTATATATATATCATTTCACACACACACTATATATATATCATTTCACACACACACTATATATATATCATTTCACACACACTATATATATCATTACACACACACTATATATCATTACACACACACACACTATATATATCATTACACACACACACTATATATATCATTACACACACACACACACTATATATATCATTACACTTACACACACTATATATATATCATTACACACACACACTATATATATCATTACACACACACACTATATATATCATTACACACACACACTATATATATCATTACACACACACACTATATATATCATCACACACACACACTATATATATATCATCACACACACTATATATATATCATCACACACACACACTATATATCATCACACACACACACACTATATATCATCACACACACACACTATATATCATCACACACACACTATATATATCATCACACACACACACTATATATAATTTCACACACACACACTATATATATCATTACACACACACACTATATATATCTCATTACACACACACACTATATATATCTCATTACACACACACACTATATATATCTCATTACACACACACACTATATATATCTCATTACACACAACACACTATATATATCTCATTACACACAACACACTATATATATCTCATTACACACACACACTATATATCTCATTACACACACACACTATATATATCTCATTACACACAACACACTATATATATCTCATTACACACACACACTATATATCTCATTACACACACACACTATATATCTCATTACACACACACACTATATATCTCATTACACACACACACTATATATCACTACACACACACACTATATATCACTACACACACACACTATATATATCATTACACACACACTATATATATATCATTACACACACACTATATATATATCATTACACACACACTATATATATATCATTACACACACACTATATATATCATTACACACACACACACTATATATATCATTACACACACACACACTATATATATCATTACACACACACACACTATATATATCATTACACACACACACTATATATATCATTACACACACACACTATATATATCATTACACACACACACTATATATATCATTACACACACACTATATATATCATCACACACACACTATATATATCATCACACACACACTATATATATATCATCACACACACACACTATATATATATCATCACACACACACACTATATATATATCATCACACACACACACTATATATATCATCACACACACACACACTATATATATCATCACACACACACACACTATATATATCATCACACACACACACTATATATATAATTTCACACACACACACTATATATAATTTCACACACACACACACACTATATATATCATTACACACACACACTATATATATCATTACACACACACACTATATATCATTACACACAACACACTATATATATCTCATTACACACACACACTATATATATCTCATTACACACACACACTATATATATCTCATTACACACACACACTATATATATCTCATTACACACACACACTATATATATCTCATTACACACACACACTATATATATCTCATTACACACACACTATATATCACTACACACACACACTATATATCACTACACACACACACTATATATCATTACACACACACTATATATATATCATTACACACACTATATATATATCATTACACACACTATATATATATCATTACACACACACTATATATATATCATTACACACACACTATATATATATCATTACACACACAAACACACTATATATATATCATTACACACACAAACACACTATATATATATCATTACACACACAAACACACTATATATATATCATTACACACACAAACACACTATATATATCATTACACACACACACTATATATATCATTACACACACACACTATATATCATTACACACACACACTATATATCATTACACACACACACTATATATATAATTACACACACACACTATATATAATTACACACACACACTATATATAATTACACACACACACTATATATAATTACACACACACACTATATATAATTACACACACACACTATATATAATTACACACACACACTATATATAATTACACACACACACTATATAATTACACACACACACTATATATAATTACACACACACACACACAATATCATTACACACACACTATATATCATTACACACACACTATATATAATTACACACACACTATATATAATTACACACACACACTATATATAATTACACACACACACTATATATATAATTACACACACACCCACTATATATAATTACACACACACCCACTATATATCATTACACACACACACTATATATATCATTACACACACACACTATATATAATTTCACACACACACTATATATAATTTCACACACACACTATAATTTCTCCTCTCCGCGCTCCGCCAACTCAAACACTCGAATTCCCCTCAGCACCGTCCGCTCATACTCCTTGTCTCCCCACACAGTCTTTTCTTCACTCCCCGCACACACAGTGGTTCTCTCTCTATCTCCCTCACACACATTGACTCGTCTATCTCTTCACACGCAGTGACTTATCTATCTCCGTGCGACGAGCCCAGCGCAGCTAGACTCAACCCTCTCCGGAGACGACTCACAGTATCGCCTTTCTACAGCGTTCAGCGCAGCAGAGTGGAAGGAATCGTAAGTAGAGGAGAGGTAAGTTTGGGCTATTGAATAGAGGGTAGAAAACGGAGCTATATGCAGGATAAGCTGAATCTGGACTCCTCGAGGAATAGGTTTGGAGGGCCTGCTGACTCGCACAGACACTAGTAGTTAGCGGGATACTCGCGCGGAATAAAACCACTAATAGGATAAAGCTGTACTCTTTGGTTCTATTGGGTAAAGTCACGTAGGTAAAAAAATAAAATAACAAAAATCACGATGTTTCGGCCACAACACAAGTGGCCTTCATCAGGTGAAGGGGACCGTACTGTCACGAGGACAGCGTTGGAGCAAAGACAGTCCAGCCCAGGTCGCGTCCTTTTAAGCTGTGTGGGAGGAAACCAAACGCTTTGACAAAGGAATTAGCATAAAATGACCGTGAAGCACAAGAGGACCGGCACGGAGGGGGGGAGGGGGTGTGAAGTGGAACGTAGAGGACCGGCACGGGGGGGGGGGGGGGAGTTTACAAATGTAGGTGTGAAGTGAAATAAGCTTCTGTGAAAGTTTGGTATATCACTATTTGGATAAATACCATTGAAAATTAGTTTAATGTTTGGTATGATTTAGAACATCTTTCCAATGTTTCGATTTAAAGCTTTCGTGACTGCAATGATTCATCTTCTTTGGTTCTTTTGGTAAAGTTACGTAGAATGAGAATAAAATAATAAATTGATGAAATAAAATAACACAATAATATTCTCACAAAGAGAGAGAATATTATTATATTATTGTGTTATTTTATTTTATCAATTTATTATTTTATTCTCATTCTACGTGACTTTACCGAAAGAACCAAAGAAGATCTTTCCAATGGTTGCTTAATTTGAAACCATCTTCTCGGTTGAAATTGTGTCTGTGTTTGTAAATCTGAATTGCCTCGTGGATAAATCTCTGATGAAAACCCGTGGGTTTACAAAGGACCTTGGTATCGGAGAAAACTATATCGTGATCACCAACAGCATTGTAACAGTGGTCAGCTACGGCAGAATCATTCGTTCTGCCGTGTTTCAAATCTGATTTGTGCTCGCGAATTCGGTCAGAGACATGTCGTGTCGTCTCCCCGATATAGCAATCATCACAAGTGCAGCTCAATTTGTAAACCCCGGGGTACTGTAAGTCAGGAATGACATCGTTCACAGATGGGATCAGATCACGAAATTTGCGTACTGTATTGAACCGGACCAGGAACTTGTGTTTGTTTAGAATTTTGGAGATCTTTTTAGTAACGCCTGCTATATTCATTCGCTCGCTTGTCTGCTTCCACACATTTGCTTGGCCTGAGAAAAAGCAATTCCGCTGTGATATACGTATAAACAGTATGTATTTTTTTTGCACATGCTATCGCGATGTTGTGTTGTAATATACCGCTCACTTTACAAGGTCGCACATTTCTGGTGGCAGTCATTCGGGCTTGTGTGTTCCATGTTATAAACTAACCAAGGATAAGAGTGGCCACTCATGTGTGAAATTGTCGTCAGCGCTGCCGTACTTAAACCAGATGCTGCAGATGCCGTTCGCGAAAATAAAAAAAAATACTGGTTTGAAACTTCATTCGATTGCAGGCCCCAAATCTGCAGTCCATCGTTGTACTGTACATATATTGTACCCTGGTGTGCTTTTAATTGAGCACATCAACGTACATGACATTATAAGACGCTTTCCGATTTTGTACAGATCGTCATTACGTTTACAGAAAAAACTTACGTAAAAAACCTCGCGTATTATTGTATGCCTACTATGGCCGTCTGCTCATGTGGCATTTATAAGGTCTACCTTGCAGTAATGTAATTAAATATCTACCATGTATATTAATGCCACCTGTGACAATCACCCGGAATGTACCCGATCTCGGAAGCCAAGCAGACTTGAGCTGGATAGTGATAAATAGGTGGTCATACCAGCTTGTTAAAGGCTTTGGGGCTACATGCAGCATATCCACTGTTCTACTGCACTTTTATGATCGCCACGTTTGGTCCATGCCTGCAAACCACACTGATCGGAATGGTGAAGTATGGTCAAATAATCATACCGGTGTGCAGAAGCCCTCGTAATAATCGATTATTGAATGCAACCGGTGAGGGTGCCGATGATTGCCTAGAGCAGTGTTCTTCATTGCAAGTCCCGCGGGCCACTGGTGGCCCCTGATGGCCTTTAGTGTGGCCCCTAACGGGCAGCCCCCGACAATACAAATTTGAACAATGTTCATCGTGCTGTCAAATCACAATAATTTTAAATACGTGGCGACCATCACACTGATGTGTTATTGGCGAAAGTAGCCCCCCCCCCCACCTCTGAAAATTAGAGAAAAACACTGGCCTAGAGCATGAAGATTGGGTCTGGGACGTGACCTCCTTCCTCCACCAGCTCGTGTTCCACGGCCGACTCGATCTGCACGCACACCCACTCGATCCACGGATCATCCACGGGCGCTCCCTGCGGGAAGGTCATTCCACTTTGTAATTGCAGTAATAATATTTGAATTACCGATGGTCGAGATCAATTAAGGAGTTACAGCCAAAGAAGAGGAACATCTCAAAAGAGAACTTCAATCGCGCAGATGGAGCGATTATATCGGCTCGTGCACACGTGGCTCTATGCGTTGTTACATTGAACATCGCTCGCGGACCTGTAATGGCTTGGGGAGGCCTTCATCAAGTCGTAAATTGATCATGGCTGCTGATGCTCCTGCATGGATAGCATTCATCCAAAAAGGTAGATAGGTTGATGGACTCAAGTGTGTTTTTTTTATTAGTATGGTCGAGAGACGCAAGATGGAATTTTGTCAGTAAGGTTCGCCTCCAATGGGCCGTGGCTCTTGACCATATTTGTGTCACATGGACCATGAGAAAAGCCACCCAAGCGGGAGGTAAACACGCTACTCACAAAGCTCCGTGTACATCAGGGGTCGGGAACCTTTTTGACTAAGAGAGCCATGAAAGCAAAACATTTGGAAATTTATTTCAGTGAGAGCCATATAATATATTTTAAAAGTGAATTCAACTAAATGTCAGTATAATAAGCCTCTGAATTTATTCTTTTAAATAATGTTGTTATAACACTCACCATTAATGCGACTTCTGGTGCTGCATGGATTTGCTGATGTCTTTGTAGTCGGGTTGGTACTTGGTGAGGTTAAGCTTCATGCAAGCGTTGAGGCTTTCATCCGTTAAACGTGATCGTAGGTTGGACTTGATGTTTTTAAGATGTGAGAATGACTGCTCACATGCATACATAGATCCAAACATGGTCAATACAGCAATACTCACACGCTGCAGTGTGTGGTATGTGACAGGAAGCGCGTTCCAAGTTTTGAGAATCAGCTGGTCTTCGGGTTGGAGTTTTTTCATTTCTGTCCACATGTGCTTGCTCGCCAACTCCGCTTTCTGTCGTGTGAGTCTTTCCAAATCTTCATTCAGTGACTTGAACTTATTCACCCACATGTCTGAGGCCTTCAGGTCAGCCACGTCTGCTTCAAAATCTCTGACGGAGACACCAGGGATGTAATTCAGGTCGGCTGTGTTCAGTGAACACTCGTTTGGATGGGTGATGAACTTAAAAAGACGAGTGTGCTCACGAAATTCTCCAAAGCGTGCTTTGAAGGACTGTAGGAGACTGGATATGCAGCCAGCTAGCTGGTGGAGATCAAGGTTTTGAATGGGCTCACTTGCTGTGCATGCATCTTTAAATTGGCTCAGTTTTTCAAAATGTAGTAAACGACCTGTTTCAAGATCCGTGATGAAAAGCTCCAGCTTGTTTTCAAAAGCAAATACAGCTTGTTGAAGGGATAACACTGTATTTCCAATGCCTTGCATTTTCACGTTGAGCTGGTTCAGATGTTCAGTCAGATCTACGAGATAGTAAAACTTGAGGAGCCACTCGGTGTCGGCTAGCTCAGGATGCCCGACGCCTTTCATTTCAAGGAAAGTCCGGATTTCGTTCAGGCAAGCCGCAAAACGGCTAAGCACCTTCCCTCTTGACAACCAACGCACATTGCTGTGCAAAAGCAGACCAGGATAGTTATTTACAACTTCATCCAGCAGTGTTTTAAACTGGCGATCATTTAAGGCTCGGGCAACAATAAAGTTGATCACACGAATGACCAGCGACATCACTTCGCCAAACTGCCTGTCACACATCTGAGCACAAAGTGCCTTCTGGTGTATAATGCAATGGAAACTTAGGATGGGTCTATTTTCATGTTCACGGAGAAGCGCCACAAATCCTTTGTTTTTCCCCACCATACACGGAGCACCATCAGTACACACTGAGAGAAGTTTATCCATAGGTAGACTTTTTTCTTGAGCAAACTCCATGAAAGACTTGAATAAATCCTCACCTCTTGTGGACCCTTTTAATGGCAGAACAGCAAGACTTTCTTCGCGCAGTGTGTCACCAACAGCATATCTTGCAATCACGCTGAACTGCGACAAATGGCTCACGTCTGTTGACTCATCCAAAGCCAGAGAAAAGAACGGCGCTGCATTTATGTCCTTCACTTGCGTTTCCTCCACTTTGTTTGCCATCACGATGGTACGATCATGAACAGTTCTTGCCGACAGAGGCATGTCTTGTATCCGTTTGATTATCTTGTCTTTGTTCGGAAGATCATCAAAAAGTTCATTGGCTACATCCAGCATGAACGTTTTAGCATACTCGCCATCTGTGAATGGTTTTCCGTTCCTCACTATTGCTAAAGAACCAGCAAAGCTAGCCGAATTATAGTCACCTTGCCGGGTCCATACGCGGAGTTGCTGCTGGCTAGCTTGCACCCTGCTCAGCTCTTGGCACGCTTTCTTTCTGCTGTCTCCCGCAGGGTATTTTGATGCAAAGGTAGCGTGGCGCGTGTCGAAGTACCGCTTTACATTCGACCGTTTCAACGATGTAATTTTGTCATTGCAAATTAGACACACCGCAGAACCCGCTCTCTCCACAAAGGCAAATTCTTCGGTCCATTCGTCCTGAAATGTACGATACTCGTCGTCTTTTTTTCTTTTCGCCATCTTCTTCGTCGAAGGGTTAGCTTTGAGCTAATGACCGAGCAGACGCAGTCTCAGACTGATACAAAAGGGGGCGTTTACCTGTTTTACCCAGCAACGGCAAACATAGGCCAGTATCATCCAATTAAAATAATGGACAATTGCTCCTGCAGCCCTGAACAGGACATGCGCAGTGAAAAATCGATGGATGGATTAAAACAAGTGAGAATATTTTGTTTTATCTGCGAGCCATATGCAATCATCAAAAGAGCCACATCTGGCTCGCGAGCCATAGGTTCCCGACCCCTGGTGTACATGATTCAAATCCTTTTTCTGCACACTGCCCTCTGCTGGTAGCTCACCTGAAGTGACACAACTTGGACTTTAAAAACGTAAAATTACACATTTAATGGCCACGTGACAAAATAATGCTAATTACGCAGGAAAGTCACATTCAGTCTCGAGATTACTGTCAGGAGGGTTCTGGTGCGTTGGGACGTTTTGCAAATCACGTGAAGTTTGGCTTCACGTGAAAGGAATACTGGGAGAAAACAACGCGTAACACGAGGATAACGTGTGGGTTTTTTCTGTATCTGCACAGGCATCTCCTTGCATCCTCGGGAGTCGAGCCGATTTAGGACTGGAAAAATCGGCGTGATCCACCAACCCCTTTCTCTAAAAAAAAATCAAAGCGTATGATCGCGTGTGTGTGTGTGCCATGATGATAATCGGCGGTGATTCCGCGTCCGCTCCACGTTGCAGAGGATTTACGTTTCGATTCCTGCGGACGTCCCGATAATTATACACCTCTGGAGTATCAACTACAATAGATTAGAATGCATTTTTAAACACGCAGTCTGCTTCGCATCCAAGATCCCCGTGGCGTCATTCGCAAGCATGAAGCCATTGTGCGTGCCGACGTTTTTCTCCAAATTTGTGACGTAAAAAAAGTACCCGCGATTGGAATCATGGCAATCATCACCCCCACAGACTGCAAAAACGTGGTAGGACTGGGCTGAAAAAAATTGATTATTGGGTAAACAAGCGTTATGGAAAAACATAATTTCGAGGATGAGTATGATGAACTGTTAGGGATGACCTATTGATGGCGAGGTTCAATCGTCAATGCAGCTGATGAAGAATACGAGTCCAATCCCATCAGATCAGGGAGCTAAGCAGGGTTCAATCTGGATAGGGCTTGTATGGGCGACCACTACTACGCACAAACAGGTGCTATAGGCTGCTGCGGGGCTACGTAAACAATCGTTCTGTACTTCAATGCATCCACGTATATGCTGCCCACCTTTTACTGGTAGGAACGAAGTTGTAAACTGAGTGTACCAGCCTGCAATAGATTAATGCGTCCGTCCGTCCGTTCCCTTTCATAAGAAGTGAAATCTCGTGCTGTTGGGTGTCACAATACTTCAACGAAGTCAAATCTCGTGCTGTTGGGTGTCAAATCAGCAAAAGACAGCGCAGAGACTTGATATGTCTTATTGCACCCAACATTTGGAAGTCACATTATCTCATTTGCGAACTTCGCTTTTGGGGCTGTGGCAAATTCACTGACGCCTTTCTCAGTCCCGAATTCCACAGTGCAAGCCCTTCCCACATTCATCCTGCCAGCAGCTTGCGGAACACCCGTCATCCGCGCTTACAGGGCGAAATATTCCTACAATCGTCCGTGAGAGCTTGAAGAGACCCGAGCTGTCATCTATTAAATGTGACGGGTTCATTATTTTGTATTGTGCACAAATGCAGATATTATTATCAAACAAAATAATATCAAACGCAAATGTTAAGGGGTATTAATTTCAAGGGCAAATTTGAGCCTCTTCATGCCATTGTATCTTAAAATTTATTTCAATTAAAATGTATTTCAATTAAAAAAAATTACGTCTATAGCAAACGCAATTCAATTGATGTCAAAAGTAAGCGCAATTCAATTCAGTGCATTTTAGTGAATAAAATAGGATAAAATGGACGACACCTTTGTTCATTTCATTCCAAAAGGCATACGAAGTACATACCAGAAATAGCTCACGATTTGGCTATTCTATTCTTATTGACTCAAATTTTGTTTATTTTCCTGGTGACAAATAAATCTACATGGAACCGAGCCAAATATTCTTCGAGTAAATAGACAGCTTTGGTACATTTTCAGCTAATAACATTGAATAAAATGGACGCCCCCTTGAACATTTAGTGAATAAAATTGGATAAAATGGACGACCACTTTGTGCATTTTATTGCAAAAGGCAGAGGAAATATCCCGTGTTGTATATTTTACAACTGGATTTTTTCTGTATACTTAGTTCCTTTCACAACAATGTGCTCACACTTGTGGATTCGGCACTATGAGTTTTTCTCGGTACAAGACATGAACACCATGAGCAACAACGACTTCGAAGACACCGACGGATTTTTGGATGCCACCGTTGAAAAGCTGCTTGCTGAAACAGAGGTCGCATTTGTTGCTGGAACCCTTTACAAAATCGGAGACAAAATCGCAGATGCCATCGACCCAAAGCCAATCCCAGCAGGCGCCGCAACTGCGCCAACGCCATCCAACATGCAACCACCACCTCAATCGTAGTTTAGTGATCCAAGATAGTATTTCATAGTGGAATAATGAACTATCGAAGACTCTCGAAGCCTTGTCTCTCAGTTTTGTCATGACATATTCAACACAAATTTACAGGTATAAGACCATAAGCCGGTCATGTTTCGATTTCGAGCAGAAATGCTAATAATCCGGAGTCTAAAGACCCATACTACCGTATACCGGGAAAAAAAATCCTCATTTTTTTTTAAATGCAATTGTTGTAATTTTTCGGCCCAGCCCTTAACAATTTTATGATACATTGCTCCAAAATGAGCAGATTTCAGTCAATAAGGATTTCACCATTCCATTCCTCTACAGAGGTTAATTTGTCCGAAGAACCCTCAACGATTTTGAGGGCAAAAAAGTGGGAAGACGCTCTCAATTTGCACAATTTTACGTAACAATGTCATAAAATTGCGCAAAATTCCAATGTTCCTACCAGCCCACCCTGCAAGGACCTGTTACCCCGCACTGACCAGTGCGGTGAAGTATGGTCAAACAACCCCCACGCCCCGCGCGGCGCTGAGAGGCGCTCATCCAGTCGTGTGTGGCGTGTCTATCAAAATATTCGATTCATTTTCTTACCGCTCCCGGCGATTTCTTGCTCCGCCTCCTCGCAAAGCCTCGGGGTCTCTGCGGAGGAGAGCTCCAATAAACTGCTGCTCTCCCACCGGTTCCTCGCAGCCTGCCTGCCCGACCGACTCGGCGGCGCGAGCTCTTGGGTCACGGGCCCGCGGGCACGGCCTTTGAAATCCCCACGAGAGGCCCCTCTCCCGTGCCCGAGATCCGCCTTCGTCTCCTCCATCCCCGTTGGTCGTGTTGCGCTGCTGCGCGACGCGATGGTGGAGCCGTGCCCAGAGGTGCACTCGGCCTCGGGTGCTTTGGAGAAGGATCGAGCTGGCGCGTCGGCGGGTGGCGAGTTGCGCGTTTCGACGGAAGAGACGCTGAAGTCGTCGTTGAAAAAAATGTCAGGGTCATTGTTGACATTGTCGCACTCGCCGGAATGAAGGCTATTGTCGCTGAGCTCGTCATCACCAACACCACCATCATCGTCATCACGAACTTCACCACTGCGATTTCTTTCAAACTCTGCAACATTCATGATTTTGTCGGAAAAATCAATGTCCTCACCACCACCGTCAGCATCATGACCACGAACATTGACACCATCTTCTTAATCACTACCGCCCACTTCTGCCATCATCATCACCATCGCATATTCCTTGGAACATGACCGGCCGCACGACACGTCTCCCGAATCCGTCTTCTTCCAAAGGGGCCCCCTTGGCTCGTTCCCCCGGCGGAGGAGACTGCAGCGAGCCGCCAAGAGCCAAACTGACACCTCCCTCCACCACGGGAGCCCCTTTCAAGGCGCCCCACTCTGTTGCGTGCCCGTGCACTCGAGTCGCAAAGCTGTGGTCCGCCGTCAAATCCCCTTGCTCCAGGCTCTCAACCACGGGCGACAGAGGCTTTGGAGAGTCCACCCAGAATCGAACCGCCCTGGGAAACGCGCCGTAGCGAGAGTTCTACAAACACCGGGCCATGGCGTTGTTGTTGTTGTTGCTCGCGGAAAGTAATTTGAAAGTTCGTTAATTAAATCACAAAAAAGACTGGCCTCTTTTGCACGAACTTAAGTCAATGCTTGTGAATCCAAAATGTAATGTAATACGTATGAACGGTCGTGATTAAGCTATACTCCTGAAGTATGGGGCATATAATAGTCTGTGCTAATAACAAGTTTTGTTTTTTATCTTGTTTTTGAATCCCGAAACATTTTTGATCGGAGATTGAATTGGGTTAGCTATGTTGTATATGCCCCCCTTTCCATCTTAATATTAACACGTAATTTTTCAATACATATAGATACATATTTCTATTGTTTCTTTTAATTTTAATAATGAATAAAAACACCAAACCAGGCCTCAGCATGGCATGTGGAGGTCATATTTACCTTGACCCACTAACACGATTTTGACGTTCAGAGCCCTCCCAGGGTCAGAGGGAGCAGAGAGAGAGCAGAGCGCAGCGGATTGCAATGGGGCTGACGTAAACACAAAGCCAGGGTCACTGGGAGGTTGCGTTAGCCTAGATCTAGTTAAGTCAACAAAGCTAATTGGTTCTGCATTACTATTAAAGTAACTTAAAGTCGGAATTTAACGACAGGGTAGGCTAAAGTTATTGATCTTCACACCCACTTCAATTGAACCCTGCCACAAGCTACGTCAATGTAACCATCACCCGTCTATTAATTTAATATGAAATGTATTTACATATTTTAATAATTTCTATACGACTTGACCCGAAGCCTATAACAATCAGGTTTTCCTAAGTCAACATAAATGCTCTAGCCTCCACCCATATGCAAATAATAAGCAGGGTTAAAGTAAGAGTAGAGAGGAAAAGAAATGCAAGCGCACAGCAAAACTGCAACGTAAGCAAAGGGCGATGTTAAACCCAGGGTCGGAGAGAAAGGGAAATCCCGGGCGTCTTTGTATCCCTGCAACGCGGGGTAGGAGTGTGTATACGCTTGGGGAAACACGAGTCAAACACCACAACGAGAAGCTGACTCAGACCTTGGATTAATACAGAATCATAACTATGGAACTCAGATGAAATGTTAACTTAAAACTTTTTAACCATTTCTTTGTGCGTCGGTGAAAGTCGGAGGGAATATCGCCCCTCCCTCCAGGTTGTGCACCCAGACAGAGAGGCGCCTTCGAGACAATTTATAACATTTGATTGTTTTACTTGTGGGTTTTATGGTAGGAGTATGACAACGGAATATACCGTGGGTGATGCACAAGGACACACACTGACACACGTACAGACACACACACGGACACAGATACATACGGACAAATCCTGACACAGCAAAAATCGAAAGAAACCCCGCCTTGTGGGCAGGATCCGAGTGAAGGGATTTTTGGGCATAAAAAGAGAATCCTGAGCATTGAAACCTCAGTTCGACCCGGGGGGGGGGGGTCGGCTCACCAGAGTTCGACCAGTGGGTCGACTCTCGGGAGACAGTTCGACTCGGAGGAGCAACTCACCAGAGTTCGACCGGGGGGGGGGTCGACTCTCGGGAGACAGTTCGACTCGGAGGAGCAACTCGGAAGAGTTCGACCAGGGGGGTCGGAACTCGGGGAGTTCGACTCGGAGGAGGTCGGAACGCGGGGAGTTCGACCAGTGGGTCGGCTCAGGAGCAGTTCCAATCGGGAACGAGAGCAACAGGTCGCCAGCCGGCGAGCTGCAGAGCAGGGGGCGGCGAGCAGAAGCCAAAGTGGCCCCGTCGCTACCCACTGACGTTGGCAAGACTCGCAGGGTAGTGAGGCGTCACCTAGTGTGATTTCCAAGAGCTGAAAGACAGAGTATTGCTGATTCTACATTGAGTCCAGCTGCAGAGCGACCGACGCACCAAGCAAGAGCTTCTGCAAACCAGAGCAAGAGCACGTGCGACTTGAGTCATCCAGCAGTGGAGAAAAACCTGCTTTCAGCAAACCAGCAACGAGCACGTTCGAGTTCTCCACCCAGAGAGAGGGAGCGTGCCGATGCAGCTCATCCAACAGCGGAGAGAAACTGCTTCAGCGAACCAGCACGAGCGTGATCGCGCAGCTCATCCAGCAGTGGACAGAGGTGTCCACTGAGCGGAACTGAGAGCGATCAAGCAACTCTCCCCCGTGGACAGAGGCTGGCTGCTGCGTGGAGGAGGGCGGCGATTCGTATGATGCACTCCTACACACCTCACCGCTCTAAAGGGAGCGAGGCTACTTCTCCTACAAGCGATGCCAACTTCAGCGTATGGCAACGCAAAGAATTAATTCCAAACACTGACTATTCAAAACAATTCATATCACTCAAACATACACAGGTCCTTAACCAGAAGCGAACACTCAAGTCCGTGAACCATCTGGCTGTGGAAGCATCGTTCGTGTGATAACAGTCCGTCATTTATAAGTATATTCATAATTTCCCTCTTCAATATTTTGTTTTGGACTGTACTTCTAATCGCATAAGTTACCAACCGATCCATCAATACTAATTAGCTTTGGCACCTTCGCCACGGAGCTACGCTCCCGGGGAGGAATCGTGCTAAACCGATTTTCTGATCATACAATCTTATTCACGAATTAATTAATTAATCTCCCGTGAGATAACACGTTCTGCCGCATACCCTCACACTAAGCCATTTCGGTAATCTTATATTCTGTCCGGTGGATCTGTTGTTACATTTATGCCTTTGGAAATAATAACTGTTTGATTGTCTTTTTATATGAATACCGTTGCATGTTAATCAATCGCCTGTGATAATGTGCTGACCATTTCAAGCATAATGATCGTTCATATTATAATGTATAAGCTTTTGTGTAGCATAGCATTTGCATGTTCTGACTCTCTCTCTCTCACTAACAGCAATCGCTTTATGCGGGGTCCATGTGTTATCAAAGTGAAATCGTACAGTCGTTGATGATACTGTCTTGATACCGTGTGGATACCGTGTTGAAGTTCCGAGATTGAGAGTCACATACATATTATAGTTAAGGTTTAATTAGAAAATAAATTGATTAATACAGAAGTGGTCGTGTGATTCTTTCCTGAAGTTTTTGCATAAGATCTGTATCCTGCGACGAGATATGAACTCGGGAACCTAAACTATAAACACACCAATCCACACTCATTAAACTAAAGCGAACGATGTGAACATGGGACCTAAAATATGAACACTCGGGGAGTGTTAAAGCGAGAATCATTGTATTATGCTGATCAATAATACGAAGTTAGTCAACGAGGCCGAATTGACACTAGGGTAACTGCACACGATTGATTGCGTTATCCTGATTGATAACCCCACCTCGTCAACGAGGCGGGGACCTGATTATCATAAAGGCTATCATTAACACAACCACACCCACTCGTATAAATTAATACGATCACCTCTCTAATTAGCATAGTTATACGCATAATTACACGAATTAACATAATTTTGGATTAATTATGCAAATTTCGAATTTCATTTAATTTTAATTATTTGTCATCAATTTTCACACACCCACATATACAACAGCTACATTTCAGCAGGGTCAACCTGAAGCGCTGCATGAATTTAAACCCCGTGCTGAATACTTGAAAAAATTACATTGTGCGACTGAAGCCGACGTGAAGCAGGCTAAGCCCTCATATATGTAGATTTGATTAACATTCGTGATTGTACCGTCTCAGATTCCCAAACCCCACCCATTGATCTTCTCCAGTCAAAATTGTACTTTATTGGTAACAGAGCACTTTAATTCACATTGATATCACTGCACATGAATCAAGTGTTGTGACTCGTATCTGCAACAATTGGACAAAAAATCGAGACAGGTGAGCTCATTAAACCTCAATGAGTAATTAAATACGTTATTGAATATTAGAAAATACACTAATTAGAGCAAAGTTGACAAGCACTGATGCCCAACACACACCTGTTATCCCAGAGCTTGAGCAGGTGTGTTGCCAATCAGACAGCGTTAGTTGCTTAGCATGTCACAAGTGCAGAACAATTTGAATTGGGAGTAAATTAATAAAAGTGGAATTTTGGGAAACCTGTAATGTAACGCAAGGTGTCCTCCATGCCAGGATGGAATTCTTGCTATAGTGGATTCTGGTGTTTAATGCTAAGTGAAACCTAACGCATACAGTGGGCTGTGTGTGATGTTACGCTTCTAATGCAGGCAAGCAATAGCTCTGTTAATTAGCACCAAGGAAAGATATTTGAGCAACAAATGCAGTTAAATTTTGATTTAAAGCTTTCGTGACTATGCAGGGATTCATATTCTTGGTTCTTTCGTTAAAGTCACGTAGAAGGGAAACAATAAAATAATATAAATATAAAACAATAAAATTCTCACGACGTTTTGACTGCAACACAAGTAATCAACATCAGGTGTGAAAAGCACAACAAGAAAATGCAGTAAAATTTTGATTTAAAGCTTTCGTGACTGCAGGGATTCATATTCTTGGTTCTTTCGGTAAAGTCACGTAGAAGGGAAACAATAAAATAATAAAAATATACGTATAAAACAATAAAATTCTCACGACGTTTCGACTGCAACACAAGCAATCATCATCAAATTTTCTTGTTGTGGTTTTCACACCTGATGATGATTGCTTGTGTTCAGTCGAAACGTCGTGAGATTTTAATTGTTTTATATTTTTATTATTTTATTGTTTCCCTTCGACGTGACTTTACCGAAAGAACTAAAAATAAAAATGCATCTTCTTTGGTTCTTTCGGTAAAGTCACGTAGAATGAGAATAAAATAATAAATTGATAAAAGAAAATAACACAATAATATTCTCACGACGTTTCGGCCACAACACAAGCGGCCTTCATCAGGTGAAGGGGACGAGACTGTCTGATGAAGGCCGCTTGTGTTGTGCCGAAACGTCGTGAGAATATTATTGTGTTATTTTATTTTATCAATTAATTATTTTATTCTCATTCTACGTGACTTTACCGAAAGAACCAAAAAAGATGAATCATTGCAGTCACGAAAGTTTTAATCGAAATTCACCCGCTGTGATCTATCCTCCCTCTTTGCTGCTCCTACAGCCTCCCTTACCTTAGTCAGATGATCTGCATTGCTTTCATCAGATGATGATGTCTCCTCACCGTCCTTCCCCGCACCTCCGAGCAGCACGTTTGCCTAGGTGCGGTGCAAAAGAAGTTCAACATGCATCACGACCTTAAACTGGTGTTGCAGCTTTCAAAAGACTCGAAAGGGGGCTGCCTTTTTTATCCTCACTTTCTGACTCAAACTGTTGTTGAAGCTTTCAACAACGTGAGCCTGCTTTATGTCGGCTTTAGCGTCACACTCTGTGCGAAGATTATATAACTTGGCTCAACGTAGTTTTTTAGGTAGTTAGTACGACTTTTAAATTAATGTAGTGCTTCAGGCGTACCCTGTGCATAGATAGGTAAACCAAATCATCTACTGGTATGTGTTTTGGGGTGACAGCAAAATTTAGTCCCCTAGTCGTACTGTTTGCAGATTGTCCGAAATCGGGGTGCTACTCTGATTAATGACGATTTTATTAACATCTAGTTTTGTTATATGTGGAACTGGGTTCTTCTTTGATAGGTGGTTGAATTTAGAAATCAGGTTAGCTATAGATTTGACTGACAGTGTCTCAGCAGAAGAAGCAGTCATGTTGTCTACGTGATTCCAATCAGAAGGTGAAATCTTTTGTGTTAACATTAAATGAGCTTGTAGGAGAGTCCTGTCTAAAGTATCGAGTTCAAATCGGAGTAGCCTTATCCTCTCTGAGATTAAAGATAGGCTGGCCTTAAGCAGAATCTGTTTAGAATTCGGAGAAGATACAGCAGCAGAAGTGAGTGTGAAAGCGATGGGTATTACCTTGTGATCGCGGCATCTTTTGAGGAAGGTCAGCGTCTCGATGAGCTGTGACTTCTTGTCCCGTTGTCTGTTAAAAGCTCTAACAGATAGGTGAAAGCCCTCCCCATAGAGGTTAAATCTAGAAAGGTTGAAGCTGTGTCGTGGTCACTGTGAGTGCGAGGAGGGAGACGGAGTGTTTGGTGTTCGCATACCGGTACGAGTGTGTACAGTACTGTTTTGCGCTCGTGCGCATACGCGGCTGTTTGCGGCGGGTACGAGAGTGAAGAGTGCTTGGTGGTCGCGCGCACGCACGGTTGTTTACACCGGGGCGGAGCGCTTAGCGTGCGCGTGCCTACGCGGCTGTTGACGGGTGTGCTGTTCGTCGGGCGCGTGCCCAAGCGACTGTTTTCGGTGGTGTAGAGCGCTCGTGTGCCTGTGCGACGGTGTTGTGGGCGCGCGACTGTTCGAACGGGCTCTTTAACTCAGAGCCGGGCGACCCTCCTCAATCGGCGGCGCGCGCACGGCAAACGCCCCGCCCGCCCATCCCTCGACCCCAACCCCCTCGCGTGCGATTGGTGTACGGGGCTGGGCAGGGGGTAGAGGCGTGTTTGTTATTACCGGGGCACGTGGAGCGGGGGTGGGAGGGAGACACGCGCCGCGCAAGTCTGTTCACGGGCGGGAGAGAGTTTTTACGGGCGAACGCGCTCCTCGCGGTACACCGCCTCGCAGCGCACCGCGAGCGTAAAGCGACGCGCCCTACCCATCGGTTAAAACATGCAGACGGGGTCAGCAGCACAGGAAGGCGGGGTAGTGGAGGTCGCTAGCCCGAACCCCACAGAGCAGTCGGGGGGTAGTGGGATAAATGTGGCGGGGGAGTCGGGAGCCAACGGCCCCGACAATTCGGTGATGGCGGGGGACATTCGCCCCCACACATGCGTGCAAAGGAACTTATTTTTATCTTAACAGTAATAAAGGTTCCGTGCCGACCTAAACGGTTATTGCGAGGCAAGCGAGTTTGTTCAGGCGAGTGGTGACGTACATTTGCAAGAGGAGTTAGAGCGTGGCGACTCATTCGTGCCCTAATTTCAGTTGCAGAATCTTTGTGTGTAAATGTTATGTTTTTAATTTCCCGTTTTACACTTAGTTAACTTGCATTCTCTTGTTTACTGCGGCTGTAGGGTGAAATCACTTGTTAATATCCTATTTTCCTTACTACTATTTACCTTAACCCAACAGTAAACTTTTTTGTAGCTATGATTTTATGCATGGGGGCGCGGGGGGCTGGAGTATTTCTAATCAGGGTCCTTTGGCAGCACAAACTCAAGTATGTACAGTCAGTCGTTTTCATACGTGAAGCTCTGTGACAGGAATACAGTGTCCACGATGCCTGAATACACAATTTACGGTGCTCAAACAAAAAAAGTGCATCGTTGCTGTGCACAGGTGTTCCGTTTTACATGGCACGCTCGCCTGTCCACAGTCCACGCTTTGTCCAGATGATGTGGCCTACGTATCATGAGGCGACAATGGATCGTGTGCCAACACACCTGCCCTCCACCCACCAGTGTCAATCAGCATTTGGTGCCAAGGATATGGTCTCTCTGCTATGGAGAGCAGTGTCCATAACCAGTGTTGATTGCTCAGATTTGTGTCTCGGCTTCAGTGCTTAAGGACCTTTGCATGCCTCCGATGTCCAGCATACTTCGTGACACGTGCTTGCCAGTCAGCAGGTGTCGGTGGTTGTCGAATAGTATCTGATTAAGTAAACAAAAAAAATTATGCTGCAACATTGTGGGAAAACCCACAACTGCTCTACACATCAACTGGAGTCCTCGCAGTAGTGCGAATCCGTTTTTTGCCCAGAAATGTTGGAAATGTGGCCACCGTTATAATTCGTGGCAGAATAGCAGCATGAACAACTGCTTGCCACTTTCACCCTTGTTAAGGCTCATCGACAGACGCACAGCATAACGGACACGTTGCTTGACTGCCATGAAGCGGGTCAAGTGATACGAGCCGAGAGCCATCTTCACCAACTGGGGTCTCGATTGAGGAGGAAGTAGCACGACAAAGGCTTGAAATACAAGCAGGGCTTCATTTCTAGCTGGTACACCGAATTGGTATGCGACTTTCCAACCATAGAGATCTATCGGATGTGATGTGGTGGTTGGACAAATATTTAACGGGTCGCTGACCAGAGGACATCTGGCTGAAATTAAGGCCTGTTTAAATGCCACTGGAATCGACGGTCATTGCCTGCAAAAGACGTGGGTTTTGTATTAAGAGGTCAGCCATCCATTGAGTGAATGCATCTGATGGCCACAGCACAGTTCGCAGACTGATCCTCTGGTGAGAGTTGGTCATCGATGTCTGGAGCCCCATTTTACAACAGTTGGTCTGATATGTGCATGCTTGGGACTTAACTTTCTTTCATTCCGACCATCAAATACCACCGCCACCAATAGAGTTTGTGATAAAAGGCAAGCGTTTATTAGGTCCTCGAAGATTCCTCTCGCGCTCGCCTAGCAACTTCAAAGTGCACCGGCGGATCCCTTTGCAGCATCGTGTTTGCCGCAGCGCGCTAGTTCGTCCTCTGCCTGCAGTTACCGCGAATCATCCGTGATGTGCCACGCAAATAAACGCTCTTGAAATAGTTATGCAAAGTGTTTATTCCTTTTAACAGAGTAACGAAAAGTAGGTTGGTTTGTTTTTCTTTCTGCTTCGTTGTACCTTGATTGAGTAATGTGTGTAAAGTGTCTAATGGGGTGGAGGATAATTCATCGTGCATACACAACTTCATTCGCTCGCTTGTCTGCTTCCACACATTTGCTTGGCCTGAGAAAAAGCAATTTCGCTGTGATATACGTATAAACAGTATATATTTTTTTGCACATGCTATCGCGATGTTGTGTTGTAATATACCGCTCACTTTACAAGGTCACACATTTCTGGTGGCAGTCATTCGGGCTTGTGTGTTCCATGTTATAAACTAACCAAGGATAAGAGTGGCCACTCATGTGTGAAACTGTCGTCAGCGCTGCCGTACTTAAACCAGATGCTGCAGATGCCGTTCACGAAAATAAAAAAATATATATATAATACTAGTTTGAAACTTCATTCGATTGCAGGCCCCAAATCTGCAGTCCATCGTTGTACTGTGCATATATTGTACCCTGGTGTGCTTTTAATTGAGCACATGAACGTACGGGGCATTATAAGACGCTTTCCGATTTTGTACAGATCGTCATTACATTTACAGAATAAACTTACATAAAAAAACTCGCGTATTATTGTATACCTACTATGGCCGTCTGCTCATGTGGCATTTATAAGGTCTACCTTGCAGTAATGTAATTAAATATCTACCATGTATATTAATGCCACCTGTGACAATCACCCGGAATGTACCCGATCTCAGAAGCCAAGCAGACTTGAGCTGGATAGTGATAAATAGGTGGTCATACCAGCTTGTTAAAGGCTTTGGGGCTACATGCAGCAATAGCCACTGTTCTACTGCACTTTTATGATCGCCACGTTTGGTCCCTGCCTTCAAACCACACTGATTGGAATGGTGAAGTATGGTCAGATAATCATACCGGTGTGCAGAAGCCCTCGTAATAATCGATTATTGAATGCAACCGGTGAGGGTGCCGATGATTGCCTAGAGCAGTGTTCTACATTGCATCAGGGGCCACTGGTGGCCCCTGATGGCCCCTGATGGCCTTTAGTGTGGCCCCTAACGGGCAGCCCCCGACAATACAAATTTGAAAAATGTTCATCGTGCTGGAAAATCACAATAATTTTAAATACGTGGCGACCATCACATTGATGTGTTATTGGCGAAAGTAGCCCCCCCCCCCCCACCTCTGGAAATTAGAGAAAAACACTGGCCTAGAGCATGAAGATTGGGTCTGGGACGTGACCTCCTTCCTCCACCAGCTCGTGTTCCACGGCCGCCTCGATCTGCTCGCACACCCACTCAGTCCACGGATCATCCACGGGCGCTCCCTGCGGGAAGGTCATTCCACTTTGTAATTGCAGTAATAATATTTAAATTACCGATGATCGAGATCAATTAAGGAGTTACAGCCAAAGAAGAGGAACATGCCAAAAGAGAACTTCAATCGCGCAGATGGAGCGATTACATCGGCTCGTGCGCACGTGGCTCTATGCGTTGTTACATTGAACATCGCTCACGGTCCTGCAACGGCTTGGGGAGGCCCTAATCAAGTCGTAAATTGATCATGGCTACTGATGCTCCTGCGTGGATAGCATTCATCCAAAATGGTAGATAGGTTGATGGACTCAAGTGTGTGTTTTTTTATTAGTATGGTCGAGAGACACAAGATGGAATTTTGTCAGTAAGGTTCGCCTCCAATGGGCCGTGGCTCTAGACCATATTTGTGTCACATGGACCATGAGAAAAGCCACCCAAGCGGGAGGTAAAACACGCTACTCACAAAGCTCCGTGTACATGATTCAAATCCTTTTTCTGCACACTGCCCTCTGCTGGTAGCTCACCTGAAGTGACACAACTTGGACTTTAAAAACGTAAAAATACACCACATTTAATGGCCACGTGACGAATAATGCTAACTACGCAGGAAAGTCAAATTCAGTCTCGAGATTACTTGTCAGGAGGGTTCTGGTGCGTTGGGACGTTTTGCAAATCGCATGAAGTTTGGCTTCACGTGAAAGGAATACTGGGAGAAAACAACGCGTAACACGAGGATAACGTGTGGGTTTTTTCTGTATCTGCACAGGCATCTCCTTGCATCCTCGAGAGTCGAGCCGATTTAGGACTGGAAAAATCGGCGTGATCCACCAACCCCTTTCCCTAAAAAAAAATCAAACCGTATGATCGCGCGTGTGTGTGTGCCATGATGATAATCGGCGGCGATTCCGCGTCCGCTCCACGTTGCAGAGGATTTACGTTTCAATTCCTGCGGACGTTCCGATAATTATACACCTCTGGAGTATCAACTACAATAGATTAGAATGCATTTTTAAACACGCAGTCTGCTTCGCATCCAAGATCCCCGTGGCGTCAATCGCAAGCATGAAGCCATTGTGCGTGCCGACGTTTTTCTCCAAATTTGTGACGTAAAAAAAGTACCCGCGATTGGAATCATGGCAATCATCACCCCCACAGACTGCAAAAACGTGGTAGGACTGGCCTGAAGAAAATTGATTATTGGGTAAACAAGCATTATGGAAAAACATAATTTCGAGGATGAGTATGATGAACTGTTAGGGATGACCTATTGATGGCGAGGTTCAATCGTCAATGCAGCTGATGAAGAATACGAGTCCAATCCCATCAGATCAGGGAGCTAAGCAGGGTTCAATCTGGATAGGGCTTGTATGGGCGACCACTACTACGCACAAACAGGTGCTATAGGCTGCTGCGGGGCTACGTAAACAATCGTTCTGTACTTCAATGCATCCACGTATATGCTGCCCACCTTTGACTGGTAGGAACGAAGTTGTAAACTGAGTGTACCGGCCTGCAATAGATTAATGCGTCCGTCCGTCCGTTCCCTTTCATAAGAAGTGAAATCTCGTGCTGTTGGTTGTCACAATACTTCAACGAAGTCAAATCTCGTGCTGTTGGGTGTCAAATCAGCAAAAGACAGCGCAGAGACTTGATATGTCTTATTGCACCCAACATTTGGAAGTCACATTATCTCATTTGCGAACTTCGCTTTTGGGGCTGTGGCAAATTCACTGACGCCTTTCTCAGTCCCGAATTCCACAGTGCAAGCCCTTCCCACATTCATCCTGCCAGCAGCTTGCGGAACACCCGTCATCCGCGCTTACAGGGCGAAATATTCCTACAATCGTCCGTGAGAGCTTGAAGAGACCCGAGCTGTCATCTATTAAATGTGACGGGTTCATTATTTTGTATTGTGTGCACAAATGCAGATATTATTATCAAACAAAATAATATCAAACCCAAATGTTAAGGGGTATTAATTTCAAGGGCAAATTTGAGCCTCTTCATGCCATTGTATCTTAAAATTTATTTCAATTAAAATGTATTTCAATTTAAAAAAATTACGTCTATAGCAAACGCAAATCAATTGATGTCAAAAGTAAGCGCAATTCAATTCAGTGCATTTTAGTGAATAAAATAGGATAGAATGGACGACTCCTTTGTTCATTTCATTCCAAAAGGCATACGAAGTACATACTACCAGAAATAGCTCACGATTTGGCTATTCTATTCTTATTGACTCAAATTTTGTTTATTTTCCTGGTGACAAATAAATCTACATGGAACCGAGCCAAATATTCTTCGAGTAAATAGACAGCTTTGGTACATTTTCAGTTAATAACATTGAATAAAATGGACGCCCCCTTGAACATTTAGTGAATAAAATTGGATAAAATGGACGACCACTTTGTGCATTTTATTGCAAAAGGCAGAGGAAATATCCCGTGTTGTATATTTTACAAATGGATTTTTTCTGTATACTTAGTTCCTTTCACAACAATGTGCTCACATTTTCTTAGTTTTTTCGGTAAAGTCACGTTGAAGAGAAACAACAAAATAATAAAATATATATGAAACAATAAAAAAAATTCTCACGACGTTTCGACCATAACTCAAACGGTCGTCTTCAGGTGTGTTGGTTCGCCGTTTAAAAATAAATTTACGCGAACCAACACACCTGAAGACGACCGTTTGAGTTATGGTCGAAACGTTGTGAGAATTTTTTTATTGTTTTATATATATTTTATTATTTTGTTGTTTCTCTTCAACGTGACTTTACCGAAAAAACTAAGAATATGAATTACTGCAGTCACGAAAGCTTTAAATCAAAATTTAATGTGCTCACACTTGTGGATTCGGCACTGAGTTTTTTTCGGTACAAGACATGAACACCATGAGCAACAACGACTTCGAAGACACCGACGGATTTTTGGATGCCACCATTGAAAAGCTGCTTGCTGAAACAGAGGCCGCATTTGTTGCTGGAACCCTTTACAAAATCGGAGACAAAATCGCAGATGCCATCGACCCAAAGCCAATCCCAGCAGGCGCCGCAACTGCGCCAACGCCATCCAACATGCAACCACCACCTCAATCGTAGTTTAGTGATCCAAGATAGTATTTCATAGTGGAATAATGAACTATCGAAGACTCTCGAAGCCTTGTCTCTCAGTTTTGTCATGACATATTCAACACAAATTTACAGGTATAAGGCCATAAGCCGGTCATGTTTCGATTTCGAGCAGAAATGCTAATAATCCGGAGTCTAAAGCCCCATACTACCGTATACCGGGAAACAAATCCTCATTTTTTAAAAATGCAATTGTTGTCATTTTTCGGCCCAGCCCTTAACAATTTTATGATACATTGCTCCAAATTGAGCAGATTTCAGTCAATAAGGATTTCACCATTCCATTCCTCTATAGAGGTTAATTTGTCCGAAGAACCCTCAACGATTGAGGGCAAAAAAGTGGGAAGACGCTCTCAATTTGCACAATTTTACGTAACAATGTCATAAAATTGCGCAAAATTCCAATGTTCCTACCAGCCCACCCTGCAAGGACCTGTTACCCCGCACTGACCAGTGCGGTGAAGTATGGTCAAACAACCCCCACGCCCCGCGCGGCGCCGAGAGGCGCTCATCCAGTCGTGTGTGGCGTGTCTATCAAAAGATTCGATTCATTTTCTCACCGCTCCTGCCGACTTCTTGCTCCGCCTCCTCGCCAAGCCTCGGGGTCTCTGCGGAGGAGAGCTCCAATAAACTGCTGCTCTCCCCCGGTTCCTCACCGCCTGCCGGCCCGACCGACTCGGCGGCGCGAGCTCTTGGGTCACGGGCCCGCGGGCACGGCCTTTGAAATCCCCACGAGAGGCCCCTCTCCCGTGCCCGAGATCCGCCTTCGTCTCCTCCATCCCCGTTGGTCGTGTTGCGCTGCTGCGCGACGCGATGGTGGAGAAGGATCGAGCTGGCGCGTCGGCGGGTGGCGAGTTGCGCGTTTCGACGGAAGAGACGCTGAAGTCGTCTTTGAAAAAAATGTCAGGGTCATTGTTGACGTTGTCGCACTCGCCGGAATGAAGGCTATTGTCGCTGAGCTCGTCATCACCAACACCACCATCATCGTCGTCACGAACTTCACCACTGCGATTTCTTTCAAACTCTGCAACATTCATGATTTTGTCGGCAAAATCAATGTCCTCACCACCACCGTCAGCATCATGACCACGAACATTGACACCATCTTCTTCATCACCACCGCCCACTTCTGCCATCATCATCACCGTCACCATCGCATATTCCTTGGAACATGACCGGCCGCACAACACGTCTCCCGAATCCGTCTTCTTCCAAAGGGGCCCCCTTGGCTCGTTCCCCCGGCGGAGGAGACTGCAGCGAGCCGCCAAGAGCCAAACTGACACCTCCCTCCACCACGGGAGCCCCTTTCAAGGCGCCCCACTCTGTTGCGTGCCCGTGCACTCGAGTCGCAAAGCTGTGGTCCGCCGTCAAATCCCCTTGCTCCAGGCTCTCAACCACGGGCGACAGAGGCTTTGGAGAGTCCACCCAGAATCGAACCGCCCTGGGAAACGCGCCGTAGCGAGAGTTCTACAAACACCGGGTCATGGCGTTGTTGTTGTTGCTCGCGGAAAGTAATTTGAAAGTTCGTTAATTAAATCACAAAAAAGACTGGCCTCTTTTGCACGAACTTAAGTCAATGCTTGTGAATCCAAAATGTAATGTAATACGCATGAACGGTCGTGATTAAGCTATACTCCTGAAGTATGGGGCATATAATAGTCTGTGCTAATAACAAGTTTTGTTTTTTATCTTGTTTTTGAATCCCGAAACATTTTTGATCGGAGATTGAATTGGGTTAGCTACATTTCACCAGGGTCAACCTGAAGCGCTGCATTAATTTAAACCCCGTGCTGAATACTTGAAAAAAATACATTGTGCCACTGAAGCCGACGTGAAGCAGGCTAAGCCCTCATATATGTAGATTTGATTAACATTCGCGATTGTACCGTCTCAGATTCTCAAACCCCACCCATTGATCTTCTCCAGTCAAAATTGTACTTAATTTTTAACAGAGCACTTTAATTCACATTGATTCCACTGCACATGAATCAAGTGTTGTGACTCGTATCTGCAACAACTGGACAAAAATCGAGGCAGGTGAGCTCATTAAACCTCAATGAGTAATTAAATACGTTATTGAATATTAGAAAATACACTAATTAGAGCAACGTTGACAAGCACTGATGCCCAACACACACCTGTTATCCCAGAGCTTGAGCAGGTGTGTTGCCAATCAGACAGCGTTAGTTGCTTAGCATGTCACAAGTGCGGAACAATTTGAATTGGGAGTAAATTAATAAAAGTGGAATTTTGGGAAACCTGTAATGTAAGGCAAGGTGTCCTCCATGCCAGGATGGAATTCTTGCTAGAGTGGATTCTGGCGTTTAATGCTTAGTGAAACCTAACGCATACAGTGGGCTGTGTGTGATGTTACGCTTCTAATGCAGGCAAGCAATAGCTCTGTTAATTAGCACCAAGGAAAGCTATTTGAGCAACAAATGCAGTTAAATTTTGATTTAAAGCTTTCGTGACTATGCAGGGATTCATATTCTTGGTTCTTTCGGTAAAGTCAGGTAGAAGGGAAACAATAAAATAATAAAATAATAAATATATAAAACAATAAAATTCTCACGACGTTTCGACTGCAATACAAGCAATCATCATCAAATTTTCTTGTTGTGGTTTTCACACCTGATGATGATTGCTTGTGTTGCAGTGGAAACGTCGTGAGAATTTTATTGTTTTATATTTTTATTATTTTATTGTTTCCCTTCTACGTGACTTTACCGAAAGAAGCAAGAATAAAAATGCAGTTGTGTGGCGTCGGTGTAGTCGGGAGTCTGTGACGTCATGTGACACTCGTCATAAGGTGTCTTATTGCAACGTCACTGCAGTCCGGTGCGTGACGTCACGTGACACTCCTCATAAAGTGTCGTATTGTAAAGTCACTGCAGTCCGGCGTGTGACGTCACATCCTACTGGCTCTTCGGATTTCTTGGGAAGCAGAGGTGTCTTCACTTGCCCTCTGGCGTTCTCGTGATAAAAATTTTTGGAAAGTTTCGGTGCTCTGGCACATTGGTGGCATGGCCACCATGAAGAAAGGTGTAAAAAAATTATTCAGAAAGTTTTTCAAAAAGCTATGCTGCTGTTGCCGTAGCAGTTCTGATGATGAGGACACCTATGCTGGGACCTCGCTGGGCAGTCCTGCTACGGTTCGCAAGGGCAGCCCTCTTTCGAGTCTGGTGGGCAGCCGTTCCAGTGAGAGCGTTTTTCAGAGCTGCAACACCAGTTTAACGTCAACGAGTCAGGAGGCATCAATCGATGGACACAAGGAAAATGATCTGACTAAGGTAAGGGGCAGTAAGAGCTGCTGAAGAGAGGGAGATGACTCACAGCGGGTGACTGGGCACATCTAACCGAGTCTGTGCTAATAACTAGAAACATTCAATAATTCGTTTTTATTTGGAGAACGAAACATTACAGTAAAGAGGTTCATTTGGTTTATCTATATATGGACAGTTTACGCCTGAAGCACTACAACCGAGTGTGACGCTAAAGCCGACATAAAGCAGGCTCACGTTGTTGAAAGCTTCAACAACAGTTTGAGGCAGAAAGTGATGAGACATCATTATCATCTGATGGACAGAAGTCAGATTCGTTGAATCAGATCAAAAAAGATGCAGTCCTCTTTCGAGTCTTTTGAAAGCTGCAACACCAGTTTAAAGTCGTGATTCATGTTGAACTTCTTTCGCACCGCACCTAGGCAAACGTGCTGATCGGAGATGCGGGGAAGGACGGTGAGGAGACATCATCATCTGATGAAAGCAATGCAGATCATCTGACTAAGGTAAGGGAGGCTGTAGGAGCAGCAAAGAGGGAGGATAAATCACAGCGGGTGACTGGGTACATCTAACAGAGTCTGCTAATAACTAGAAACATTCAATAACAATTTATTTGTTATTTGGAGAACGACAAATATCAGTTCAGAGGTTGATTTGGTTTACCTATATATGGACAGGGTAAGCCTGAAGCACGCCATTAATTATTAACTCGTTCTAACTACCTAAAAAACTACGTTGAGCCAAGTGATAATCTTCCCACAGAGTGTGACGCTAAATGCAACATAAAGCAGGCTCACGTTATAGGAATAGGTTTTACCCTTTTAACTGGCACAAAAACTGACACCTTTATTCAAGGCATCATGTTTGCAATAAGAGACATCATCATCTGATGAAAGCAATGCAGATCATATGACTAAGGTAAGGGAGGCTGTAGGAGCAGCAAAGAGGGAGGATAAATCACAGCGGGTGACTGGGTACATCTACCGGAGTCTGTGCTAATAACTAGAAACATTCAATAACAATTTATTTTTTAGTTGGAGAACGAAAAATATCAGTTCAGAGGTTGATTTGGTTTACCTATATATGGACAGGGAAATCCTGAAGAACTACATTAATTTAAAACTCGTACTAACTACCTAAAAAACCTACGTTGAGCCAAGTTATATAATCTTCCCACCACAACACCGTCGCACAGGCACACGAGCGCTCTACACCACCGAAAACAGTCGCTTGGGCACGCGCCCGACGAACAGCACACCCGTCAACAGCCGCGTAGGCACGCGCACGCTAAGCGCTCCGCCCCGGTGTAAACAACCGTGCGTGCGCGCGACCACCAAGCACTCTTCACTCTCGTACCCGCCGCAAACAGCGGCGTATGCGCACGAGCGCAAAACAGTACTGTACACACTCGTACCGGTGTGCGAACACCAAACACTCCGTCTCCCTCCTCGCACTCACAGTGACCACGACACAGCTTCAACCTTTCTAGATTTAACCTCTATGGGGAGGGCTTTCACCTATCTGTTAGAGCTTTTAACAGACAACGGGACAAGAAGTCACAGCTCATCGAGACGCTGACCTTCAAACGATGCCGCGATCACAAGGTAATACCCATCGCTTTCACACTCACTTCTGCTGCTGTATCTTCTCCGAATTCTAAACAGATTCTGCTTAAGGCCAGCCTATCTTTAATCTCAGAGAGGCTAAGGCTACTCCGATTTGAACTCGATACTTTAGACAGGACTCTCCTACAAGCTCATTTAATGTTAACACAAAAAAATGTCACCTTCTGATTGGAATCACGTAGACAACATGACTGCTTCTTCTGCTGAGTCACTGTCAGTCAAATGTAAAGCTAACCTGATTTCTAAATTCAACCACCTATCAAAGAAGAACCCAGTTCCACATATAACAAAACTAGATGTTAACAAAATCGTCATTAATCAGAGTAGCACCCCGATTTCGGACAATCTGAAAACAGTACTGACTAGGGGACTAAATTTTGCTGTCACCCCAAAACACATACCAGTAGATGATTTGGTTTACCTATCTCTGGACAGGGTACGCCTGAAGCACTACATTAATTTAAAAGTCGTACTAACTACCTAAAAAACTACGTTGAGCCAAGTTATATAATCTTCCAACAGAGTGTGACGCTAAAGCCGACATAAAGCAGGCTCACGTTGTTGAAAGCTTCAACAACAGTTTGAGTCAGAAAGTGAGGATAAAAAAGGCAGCCCCCTTTCGAGTCTTTTGAAAGCTGCAACACCAGTTTAAAGTCGTGATGCATGTTGAACTTCTTTTGCACCGTACCTAGGCAAACGTGCTGCTCGGAGGTGCGGGGAAGGACGGTGAGGAGACATCATCATCTGATGAAAGCAATGCAGATCATCTGACTAAGGTAAGGGAGGCTGTAGGAGCAGCAAAGAGGGAGGATAGATCACAGTAGGTGATTAGGCAAAATTCAATTATCACGTATGCTTTCGCGACCAAAATCATCCATAATACCGTTTTGTCCTTTCTTTTTTTCTTTTGGGTTAGATTACTGGCGAAACGTCGTACTCAGATTGTAAATGTTGTGGCTTGGCTCTCCAACACACCGGTGTGCTGTACTCGTAACGAAATGGCACGATCTGTTTAAGTGATAAACCTTACTAATTGGCTGTGTCGGATGGTGGGCGGTTTAACGAAACATTTATATATTTACACGATCTAACAAGAAAAAAACCTGTAGTATAGATCAGTATTGATAAAATTAAGGTAAAAAATTATTTAAGTTTACGTTGCAAAACTTGCTAAGAAGACCAGTCCATACGTAAAGGTGCAGCCTTTAAATTGTTTGATCATACGATTGCTCGCGGTTGGGTTTGCACGAGAGGAAACTCACCTTCTACACCCACCAAACATCTTGGAAAATGTGGGAGCACCCACACCTGACCCCACAACACACATGGCTTGTCCATCGACTACCTGTGGTGTCCCTATTAATACTGCTGGGTGAATAAAGGTGGGAAGGATGTATTTCTACTGACATGCCAGGAAATTGAAGCACCAAATTCCGTACGACAACACCAGATTGCTAACCGTTGCATGAATAGCACATTAAGCCATTTGAGTTTTAAAATATGCATGATTTCCAATGTCACGCACTGCAAGAATGGGGAGGGCGTATGAAGGGATGTAAACCCGTTTGGGAATGTGTGTCCATATGGGTCTGTATTTGCGCTCAAGTGATATCACATGCATCTTTTTAACGTAACGTCTTCAGAATATCACTAAGGAGAATTTAGACATGGAGTATGTTTTTGTCCAACTTCTTTGGAAACAAGGATAGATCCTAGGTATCTAAAAGCAGTCTCCATTATTAGATTGCCTTGCCATGTTGTTCGAAATAAGAATCCGCACTTCGCAGTTTGAGCAATGCTGCAGTGTAGTGGCGATGCGTGTCTGTGACTTAAGGCTGCTTTTACTGCTGCCGTAGGAGGAGGAGGAGGCCAAGAGTATTCAACGGGCAGAAGGGGACACCATCTCCAGCATCGTCGTCAAGGATGAGGCATCCACATCACCCCCGGCGGTGTCAGCAGCAGATGACAAGGGGCTGGAGATCCAACACAGCACCGTTCCATCCGCCGTGTCTTTCGTGACCGAGTCCAGCACGACTGGGCTGCACAAACCTAATGCGGGAGGTAAGTGTTTGCTGGCGTGACCCTGTCCCTCCGATTAGTATGGATGGCGACGCACGGTGTGAAAGAAGTTCAACGTGCACACATACGTACACTTTGATATCTCGTCACGCTGCTGTGGTTGTCTAGCCATTGCTGTGGATGTAAAACTTTCAGGCTGAAGATGCTCTTCAGGCAATTCTGATTACTAGTGCTGAACACTTCAAAAACATTTAATACATTTGCATTTCGCCAGCTGTTGAAGAGGATTGTGTCTACCTAACAGCACCACAAAAAAAAATGCCAGCACGGGTATAGGCAAAGGCACCCAATTTTTCAACCATTCCCTTCAGCAGTGCTGAGTTATAATAAAAGTGCTGTGAGCGTTAATGATGTGTTTCCATCATGTCATGTGTGCAGATGAGGACAGCATTCCATCTTTAGAATTCATAACACCTGCGACAGACAACTTAGTTCTCAAGTGGCAGGAGGATCTACATGAGGGTGCTGGGCTCAACAACCTCGGGAATACGTGTTTCGTGAATGCCAGCCTGCAGGGCCTCACGTACACGGCGCCGCTGGCAAACTTTTTGCTTTACAGCGATCACTCATGGACCTGTGAGTTCTCCCAGATATTTTGCATTCGAGACGAGCTACAATCGAGTGTTGTGTAGATTACCTGGCTGTGCGCAGCTGGGCAATTTGTGTGATTGGTTTGTATTTTCACTGTGTCACCCCTGCCCCACTTCACAGGCAAACAGACTGAGTTTTGCATGATGTGTCTGTTGGAGAAACACGTCTTCAACACCTTCATGAATCGGGGCATGGCCATCGATCCCATCGACATAGTTCTCAATTTCAAAAGTAAGTTCCAGCACAATTCCCAAGTGTCTTTGACGTTGAAACATCGGTCATCTCAAGATCTCCTGAAAGGGCAGTTTGAATCAGTTTTGTATACAATATCGAACAGAAAATTACTCGTTTTGGTCAGCACTGATTTTACAACTCCAATGCATCGGATGTTCTTCCGGTCTTGCATTACTCTCTTGATGCTCGTTCTAAACACTGCCAGCCACACCCAGTTCTGTGATTAACCCACAAATCTTCCGATTTAGCTGATGAGGGACTTCATAAGCTATATACTAACTGTGCCAGCAACTGTGTGACCACATCATCTGTGACCTCTGTCCATTTCCACACAGACATCGGCGAGGACCTGTGTTTTGGCAGGCAGGAAGATGCGCATGTCTTTCTGAGTTACGTGATAGATACGCTGCACCAATCCTGCCTCTTCAACCAAAGCCAGTAAGTACTGCATGCCCCAGCAAACTCCATAAATAGTTGCACAATACCAGCACATGGATGCCTGGATTGTTCAGAAAAAAATATTTGTTCTCAGGATAACCAGGCTACAGTCTACATTATAGACTGCCAATACGCTCACCAAGCTTAAAAACCAGGCTACAGTCTACATTATAGACTGCCAGTACGCTCACTCCGATTAAGAACCAGTCTACATTAGTGTTTTTTTTGTTTTTTATTTTATTATTCATAATTGTATTCACTTTATTTTAATTATTATTTAACAAATACACTAAATGCATGTTTCTAAATGTGGAGGGAAAAATCGGTGGGCTCGTATAAAAAAAATACACGCAACCACAGGGAGTAAATGCAAACTGCAAATTTACAGGCGTCAGCATTGGGATCAAACCCATGACCTGTATAGCTGGCGAGGTAGTTAAGACATTGCCACTTCAGCGAGTTAATACTAGGAGGGAAAAACATGTAACTCTCCCGAGTGTTCATCTGGTAAAGACATTGCCTCTGGAGTTGCTGTCTGTGTTTCATTGCGTGTTTTTCCAGGCTGAATATTGACATGGAGACCCCAACATTGATCCACCAGATCTTCAGGGGGTACCTGAAATCGAGAGGTAGGTACCTGTGCTCCTTTTGGAAACATCCACCCTTTAAGTAGTGATTTCACCCAATGTCACAATCCATACTGGGCTATGCAAGCTCTCGCATGCGACCTTATATTCCCTGTAGATGTAAAAAAAACACGTACACAAGGACATAAGCACACATGCACAAAATATGCATTCCCTTTCCCGTTTCTCTTTCATTGTTTACAAGTTATATCATTCACTCTACTCCCATTCCCAAGGAGTTCTCTAGGTTAAAAGGGATTGCATCAACAATACGAATATCTTTTGATTTAAAGATTTCGTGACTGCAGGGATTCATATTCTTGGTTCTTTATGTAAAGTCACCACGTAGAAGGGAAACAATAAAATAATAAAAATATAAAACAATATGCGAACATCATTAACTGGATTGTGCTAATACTTATTTCTCTGACCACGCTGCGACGAGGCTACCCAACATGCAATCTGCCAGCAACATTTTAAACTTTAACATTGAATACAAATTAGTTTGTCATCATTCATGTGACAATTTAGACGAGGTCCTCAGGGTAAAAAGGGGCGGAGCCATCGTGCGCGTGGCAGTGAGCGGTGTTTTGTAGTTGCCGGTATTTCATCGTTAATAGAAAGTTGTATAATTATCAGACCATCCCGATCATCATTGACTACACAAGTGAGTAAAGATGCCGAATACGAAAATAGATTTCACATGTTTATTACGCAAGAGTTAATCAAAGCTTTCTGTACGCCAAATGTAATTTCTCATCAGGCCACGTGGTGTACAGTGCAGTATCCAACTCGTAGCCCACCCTATGTTTCTGGCTTCTGTGCTATGAATAAAGATCACTCCTGAAAATGTCACCAATTGCATATTTTTCCTTGTAAGGCAGTACTATTGACGAATGTTAGGGCACCACTGCCAACACAGTATCAACAATAAATGTATTTAGTAGCCATTGCAGCTTTCACCAAATATGTTTTAAAATAACAATTATAGTCGCATCTGGGTTGGTGGTATTTGAACATTTTCATGATATTAGGCAGTTAACGTGTGAATACTTTTGATTATGATTATGCAATGTGCAGCAGTAATATTGTATGTTTTCATATTATGTTTTCACAGTTGAGTGCACGCAGTGCTTCAGCATCTCAGACACGTTGGACTCTTGCCTTGACATCTCTCTTAATATCAACGTAAGAATTGGGAAGGCTGCAGCCTGATGTCGATTTTTTTTGTCATTCATTATATTTATGTACCACAACCAGTTGACTGCAGAGAGCCACTTAGCTCATTATTTTCTGAATTTCTATTCAAAGTAATAATTTTCCATGATTGTGCTTTCTTGGCTTTTGACAGAAATCCCTGGATCTGGTGAAGTCTTTTTATGAATTCACAAAGACCGAGAATCTTGCAGAGTACAGATGTGGAATGTGAGTATGCAATCTTCCATCGTGCACCTTTAAACGTTCATGTATATCCCCATTTATACAGTGTGTGATCAAACACGCACCTCGTCCGTAAACTAACGTTGCTATTGTCTGGCGAACAGGTGCTCACGCGTGGGGAAATCAACAAAGAGAGTGAGCCTGCACGTGGTGCCCAATGTGCTTATCGTCACCATTAAGCGATACGATGAGTTTGGGCACAAAATCGACAAGGTGAATTTTACTTCCTGCACAGAATGCAAACTGATATTCAGATATATTTTGTATTCAACGTTTTTTGTCATTTGGACGTATTGGCGGTACACCGGTGCAGCATGACACACCGGTCCTCATAAAACAGTAGAACATCAAAATGTGAACCGACACTCATCTTCCGACTGCTTTGAGATCACGATAAATTATTTTGACGCAGCCCCACAAAATTTCCTGAAATGGGTTGCGAATCGCTGGAAAATATTATCGTGAAAAATGTGATTTTAGTTTTTTATATATACGGTGCACCAGTGTACCGCCAATACGTTAATTTGCTCCCCTCTTCTGCCCCTGCTTAGCCAGCTCCCTATTTTCCTCTCTTTTAATGCTTGGCCCATCACTGTCTCCTCCCTCATCCCTTGTAGGAGTTCCTCTTCCCTGAAAAACTCGACATACGGCCGTTCATGTCCAGTCAGGTTGTGCAAGAGTCGCAACTTTATTCACTCTACTCGGTGATTGTGCACCACGGGACCACCACCAATAGCGGCCACTACTACTCGTACAACAAGGTGATGTTCTGCATGATAAACAAAAAAACAAATATCCCCCATATAGCCTTACCCGACTGTTGGGGCAAGTGCTGTTCATGAGCACCTGTCAAAGCCAGAATGACACACGCGGGGGTGGGTGGCCAGCACTACACCCGGCCGCCTTTGTCCCCTGAGTGGTAATTTTTACATATTGCACCATGTGTTTATTTGAGGCTGAGTGGACCGAGGGAACGAGGCTCATGACCAGTTGAGATAATCGTCACTGGTGTTACGTCGTAAGCGGGAATTGAGCTCTGGTTGCCGGGTTCGTAGTGCAATGTGCTAACCGCTACGCTACTGTTTCCCACTATGATAATACATACACACACACACGAAGCATATGAGTACACGTGTTAACTTCCATATAATATTCCACTTTCATGATCTGTCACTATGGCTGGCTTTTAAATGAGTCAGGTGCAATTGGGTAATGATCGTAATTAAGTGTAGATGTATTTTTTCCTTCAGGTCAGCAATGGCAGCTGGTTCAGAATGGACGATGCTGACGTGGAGCCAGTCGCCAAGTCAGAAGTGCTTCAAGACCAGGCCTACATCCTCTTCTATATGCGGTAAGTTGTACTCATGATGTATTTTCACAAACCATAAAACCTCAAACTGGAGAATTTACCCTAAGTCAAACAGTGTTGTCTGACAGTGTTGTACGCACTCTTACTCGGCCCACAATTATATTTTGAAGGTGGTTACCACGTGAGTTATCAGCCATTTTCGGTGCAATTCATTTCTCTAGGTAGTTTCAATGACAGGCAGTTTTCTGTGGTGTCCTGTTGGCCAGTGGAATAATTGTGATGGTGATGATGTGTGCTATGTGTAGGTCACCAGAGTAGAATGCCATCCCAGTGGACATCGAGGACTCTCAGTCTTCAAACTGGGTGGCATCAAGAACACACAGAGAGCTCCGAAGTGCTCGGACTACACAAAGGACACTCAAGGAAGAAAGAAGACGAGCCGGAGACACACTGCATACACACACACGCGCACCTTAGCAGACACATTGGAGACTTAGAGATTTAGACTGATATCAGATGCTCCCTCCTTACAGGCAATCCCCGGGTTACGGAAGCGTTAGGTTCCCGAGGAAGATCCGCAACCTGAATTTTCCGTATGTCGGAAACTCAACAATTTCCCCCAAATCTAGATAAAATCCCATAGCCGGAAATAGTTGTGCCTCCCGTACTGTTTTCTTTAATTACTGTAGTTTCATCCCTATAATCCGGGGACTGCCTGTAGTTAGTTTTCAATCCTATCCCACCTAGTGAGCGATAATGGTCTAGGTTTCTCAGAAGGAAGGACATTAATAAACATCTGATATGATGGGATAACTTTTACAAACATTTGTTTAGATTATTTAGATTATTTTGCTGTAATAAATTTCTATAAGATAAACCAGTTTATTAAGCTATCATTTGTTGCCAGGTTGCTTCTGAATGAGAGGCTCATAGCTCAGTAGGCTTTACCTGGTAGGATAAAAAATAGTTTAGTATTATTTGTATATATTTGCTATACTTTTCACTGTCAAGTTTTTTGTGTTACGTGTTGTATTATTCTCACCTGCCCCGACTGGACATCTGTGAAAAAGAGGTTTACAGCTCATCGGATTCCTGCTGTATAAATAAATATTCTGATAAGCGTTAACGGAAAGTTTTGTTTGTGCCAACATAGTCTACCATGTGGCTGTCATGAGTAACCATCTGTTTTTTCTTGCACCGAAATAAATTATCTGAAGCTACATGTTGTGTGTACTCGGTGTTTGTGTAGATGTGATAGTTTTAAAGATGGTATGCTAGGATTTTAAGTCTTGCCGGTAGGTTGTCTATGTATTGGTGCCATGTCATTGCGCTTGAGCGCTTCCAACAGCACTGCCTCCATCAAATCCAGGGGATCAAGTGCAAGTGTCCTCCATGCTGACACCACCAGCATTGAAGCAATACTTCTAAAAAAACAACTCTGATGGACTGGCCACTGCTTCCGCGTACCTGAGAACTGCCTTCCCCACCAGATCCTTTTCTCCCAGCTCTCTAATGGGCAGCGGACGAGGGGAGGACAAAGGAAGCAGTTCAAGGACACCCTCAAGTCCTCCCTGAAGTACAGAAACATCAGGCTTCGAGATTCGACGGAGTAGGCTGCCGCCCACCTTGGGTGGCGCTGCTGCATCCACCAGGCGACGGCCCACTGAGACCCAACGTCTTGATGCCGAATCGCTGCCAAATAACAAAGGAAAAGGAAGCTAACCCAGCATTGTGGATACATTTCAAAGCAAATTCTTAAATGTTGTTTGTATTATTGACGTACATATGAAGTCACAATTCAATGGCAATATCATATTATTAGAGTATGTTTTGTTTGCATTCTGACCACAAGCATTGTGGTTAATGCAGACATGATTCCTTGTAAAAGGTTTCAGTTTGGTGTTTTAACATCTTAACACCTGTTTTGTTGCCAGAAAAAAGGGGAAAAACCTATTGTCTTATCAATGGCAATACATACGTGTTCATTGTTGAAATGTGATAATCCGTGCGATGCAATCCATTACATGGCATAAAACTCCAATTTATTTATTGTAATATGCTTGTGACTTTGCGTAACTTAAGAACCCATGTGCACATGTTGGCTCCCCCACACTTGTTGCACTCCAGTCCACGGTGTTGTTGCCCACTCCAATATGATGCATAGAAATACGAGTGTATTTAGATGCCTCATAGATAAAACATTTAAAATGTTATGAAAAAGGCTGCATGGCAAAGTTAACAAAAAATGTTGATTCTTCAAGGTGTCCAACAAGGGGTTCATTCTAAAGATGTCCACCAAACAGGTGTTTACCTAGTCACACTTCAGTCCTACATCGCATCCACCCGAGCAGCAAATATCTGAACGTGGAGCAGAACGGCCTGGTCGATGGCAGTTTTCGTGGCTCCTGGGTTGTCCCGGATGAAATTCACGATGCCCTGCAGGCACTCAGCCTAGGGAGAGGAATACAAATGGGGTTACAGGGATGGGTTGAAGGGATGAGTACAAATGAGAGACAAGAGGAAGCGGAATGGACAAGATCAATCTGGTGTAAAGTTGCTGGGCTGCGATCATCCTATCAGGTAAGATAATAAGGCCATCAATCAGGAAGTATTTCAGAAATTACGATCAGTAATCTTAACTATTATGCACGCTTAAATTACAGGCATGCAAAGTGGACCACAAAGAAGTGTGCTCCGTAGGTGACTTCCCGGTATACATGGACAAGCACCTTGTATTTGTCGATCTCAGCCTTGCCCGTCACGCGGTTGTACAGCTCGTACGCGACCCTGCCGGCTGTGATTGCTTGGTATGCGTCACTTGTGGTCTCCTTGCCGGACAACCAGCTCAGCAACCCCATTTGCTCTCATGTGTTGGATAGTGGTGGTAAATTTGAAGGAGAGTCAAAAGTTATTGGAGATGTTGGGCAGCTCGCCGAGATTCTGGGTTAGATTTAACATAGCTTTGATTAAACTGGATTCTCAAGTGAAGCGGGTTTATGGTTTCAGCCCTGCTACCAATGATTGCACAAACAAGCATTACATTACATTTGGTTCTGCACTTAATTTGGTTTAATTCCAACTTCATCAAAAGGAATAAAAATGTTGGTTTAACCATCATAGGACAGGTTACTCTCAGGAGTGAGAAAATGCTGCCCCTGAATGTGTGGCCTAAAGGTCACTTGAAATAATTTCAGAGGTTGCTCTGTTATATCTGCTTCTGTGAGCCATTCTCTAAAACAAATGGTTGCAATGCTTTGAGATAACCATGTATTAATCTTATAACGTGACATCATTAGCACAACTGGGATAAAAATGGGGAAAAGACCAAAAATATGAATAAAAGTAATGTTACTTAAGGACAAAGTCAGTCCCTTTAAGTAAATAATGGCATGTAATAATGATTGATTCATTGACTTTAATAAATTAATGGGTGTGAGAATCGATTATATCTACGATTCATGAAAGTAATATGCCGTTACAAATTCCGTTACAAATTCTACATAAGTAGATTGAGGGCTGTAAATATACATTTTTACAATGAAATATGTACTGGACTATTGTGTTCCTGAAAGCCATCTTAAATATAGACATCATTGCTTATATGTGTAATGTTATTGTAAATGTGTGTATATACCAGGAGTGGGGAACCTATAGCCCGTGGGCCAAATCTCATCTACGACTTCACATCACACAATCCATGAACCCATGAGGCCTATCACGTCAAAGCGGCCCACAAATGTTATATATCCATTACTTCAAGTATCTGAGCTGCACTATTCTATTCTTGCGTATGGCAATGTTGAGGAGCTAAATGCCAACAGAGGTCTGCTACCCACGGGAGCACTTCAGGAGAGAGCTCGTGTAGTTTTGCTATCCCTCCTCCATTGAAGGAGCGAAAATGGCAGTGGTTTACTTTATGGCCCATAGTTTGTGTATCATGGCAATGACCGCACGCACTCATTCATGATAGAGATATGCTCATTGGCCAGTTGATACAGTATTCTGATGTGGTTGATGGTTACCCGAGTATCTTCGTGTCAAAGCTAGGTGTGCAAATGTATATTTATTCTGGTCGTCTGCAATGTTCCACACTGTTTACCGGCGTTCTTGGCATGCAAGGGCCTCTTGAAGTAACATATGTGACTGTTAATGTGCAGGTTGCTCTTGAAAGACTTCAAATTCCTATTCTGCCCTCATTAAGGAAAATATTCCATCCACACCGATGGTGTGCAGCAAGGCCGTAGCCATGGAGTCAACATTGGGGGGGACCAAATCTCCCAGGGTGTCTGGGGGTCCCAACCCAAAAAAATATCTAAATTTGAAAACTAATTTCCTGCCTAAAATATTAAAAAATTCACTGACACATGGGATGGACTTTTTTTATTTTTTACAATAATGTCTAATAGAGTATTGTATTACATTTCTGTTTTTTTACTTTTTTACCATTTCTTGTTTCATTGTATGTAATGACAGAGATTAGGGATTAATAAAGTACAACCACAACCATATAAACAGGAATCTAAGCATTGATTTATATGAATACAAGTCCAGATATTGTGGCCAAGGTTTAGCAAATTGTTGTTTTTATTTACATAGCATAGCAATTTTTTATAGCAATATATTGGGGGACATTTTGAGCATATTTGAATATTGGGGATGTGCCCCCCCCAATATATATTATAATTACGGCCTTGGTGTACAGAACCAACCCAATGGCAGTGCATCAGTACCTGCTGGAGGAGCTCAGCGTTGGACAGACCCCAGGAGGCATCGAAAACCTTGTCCATTCTTCCACAGTTCTACCAGGCCCACACAGTACGTACTTTGGTTGAATACAGATGCATCTTTTCATCGACTAATATCATACAAAGGCTCACAATACATGCAGCGAATCGAGTAAACATGAAAATGTTCAATGTATGTGAAATCTAAATAGGGCAACCATATCCAAACATTACTTAGGCTTATGGAGTAAGCAGGTGTACAAATGGAGACGTACCAAAAGCAAGCAACAATAGAAACGAGATGGTAAAAACGACAGAGACTTTTATGAATGAATTTTTCGGATCACCGTGGTGGTTAGGTAAATCATTACGCTCTCAGTACATAGTGCTGGTGACGACATTCGACTAAGTCAACTCCAAATGTTTTGCACAGTTTAGTCCACAGCCCAAGGTGTCATGCCACAGGTTAAGTTTGCACTCTACAGTAAAACGTTACATTGTACACAGCCGAGTTCACAGCTTTAAAGCAGCCATACACAAGCAATTCTAACAACGTATGATGACCCGCACGTATCTCCAATTGACAACGTACAAGTTCGAGACATTATTTAACTTAAGAAAAAACAGTGGGCATGGGGGTACAACACGTCGCGAGAAGGGTTGACGGCAGGTGGTGAGGACTAAGTGAGGAAACCTACTCAAGAAGGCATCCACCAGACTGATTGATAACATCGACGACGAAGCTGAAGCTAGACGGATATTTGCATCGAATGACTATGACAGATGTCGTTGTCATGGAAGCCTTCGTTCAGTAGTCATGTCCCAGGGTCCCGCATAATGTATTCCTCAGCTTCTAATTTCCCACGAGCCTTCAATTTCGAATTCCCTACACACTGATGGGTTCACGTCTCCAGGAGCTGCAGTTAAATCCACAGTCTCATGTTCTTTGGTATTGCACAAACGTAAGTTCCATACTCTTGATGGGTAACCTATGTCCATAGCCGTGGTCGTGTCTCTCAATCCCATGTGTCCACAGGCGTTCAAGTGCCACAGGTGAGTCAAACAGCCCTGATACGCTGAACCTCTTTTGCGCCGTACGTAGCCAACCGTGCTAAATCGGAGGTGTATAATGGCTATCGCTGCAGGCCTTAGCTTGCCGGACACAGTCCAAATACAAAAGAAGAGCTACACACAGCTACAGTAGCCTAGAAGCGCTTGACGACAGCAGCAGAACCCTCATACAGTACAGCAATATACAGCTGCAACTCTTTCAGACACTACACCGATTAAAACGGGTCCCACGGCGCCAATGCAGCCACGCAGCGACAAACAGCGCCTCGCTCGTCTAACCAGTCACTTCACTGGACATCTGTGAAAACTTGCTTTGTAGCTCATACGATCCATCCAGTATAAATATTCTGACTGTGATAATGAAGCCAATCGCTGACAAAGAGTACCTCACTTGTACGACGGCCATTCACCGATACGGCCACTCCCCTCCTACAGTACAGGTACCTCGCTGAATATGATGGCAGCGAGCTACGTAGCGCCTGATAGCTACACCTCTACATCTCCTCGTTGCCAGCTAAGCACAGCTTTCGTCAATGGTGCAGCGACAATCGTACGTCTTAACGTCTTTTGCGGCAGGCAGCTGAGGTCACAGCAGAGCGGACGGGGCAGTCTTCTTGCCGGGGCCTGGTTGGAAGGGGGATCGATCCTAACAGAATCGTTGACAGAGAAATCGATTCTCGATGACGTGTACGTCAAGGCGTTCGTAATCGATTCCAGTTTTTAATTATTAAATGGAATCGATTTGAAATATTGAAAAGTACTGTACGCGATTATTTTTGTTGTAATAATTACTGATTTTTAAATTGGCAGTCGTTATACATTCCACTTGTTCGTTATCGATTGAGGTATTAAATGTCACTTGTTACGAATCCTAGGCCCCGTTGAATGCATATAACTGTGCGTTGAACTTAAATACCTTATTATATCTTATTACAGACCAATTAAGATCTCATTGGTCACCCCGTCCCGTTATAAATCTCAACGTTCATCCTACAAAGTCCCATCACAAGGGAGAAACACAAACAGTACATTTTGTTGACCGTATTGAAACGGCTGTACGCCGTATGGACCAGAAAACTAAATTTTTCCCCGTACAAGAATACGGCTAAACCGTGTGGGTTCACACGGATCAACTTAAATTTCGATTTGAAGCTTTCGTGACTGCAGGGATTCATATTCTTGGTTCTTTCGGTAAAGTCACCACGTAGAAGGGAAATAATAACAATACAAATTAAACAATAAAATTCTCGCGACGTTTCGATTGCAACACAAATAATCATCATCAGGTGTGATGATGATTATATTGGTAGGGACCTCCTGGTTACACCAACAGCCCACAGGGGATTATTGTGTCCGTCCGTCCGTCGTCCATCCTAAAATGAGAGGGGTGGGGCTGGGTGGGGAGAGGCTGGGTGGGGAGGGGCTGGGTGGGGAGGGGCTGGTCACCCCGTGGTGCCCTTATAAAACTCAACGTTTAACCTACTCACGCCGGCTTGTGCCCGCCCTCACAGTCGGGCATATTTGCGGAATACACCACGTGGTGCCGCCGTTGACCCTGGCCATTGACCGAGCAACCCAACGTCCCTACCAGCTCCCTCCGCAGGAACGTGTTTATTTCCCTTCTACGTGACTTTACCGAAAGAACCAAGAATATGGATCAACTTCTTTCGCGCCGCACGTAGCCAAGCGCCCTGATCAAGAGGTGCGAAATTCCTTTCGTCCACCGTGCGAGAGACGTTGAAGGCCAAACTGGTGAACTCATCGTCTCTGTCAACCCGTACGGTTTACGACCGTATTCTTGTACACTCCCCTCAATGACAGCCTCATTGCTACCCGTTAACTCCACCCAGTGACAGCCTCATTGCTACCCGATAACTCCACCCAGTGACAGCCTCATGGCTGCCCGTTAACTCCACCCAGTGACAGCCTCATGGCTGCCCATTAACTCCACCCAGTGACAGCCTCATGGCTGCCCGTTAACTCCCCCCAGTGACAGCCTCATGGCTGCCCGTTAACTCCACCCAGTGACAGCCTCATGGCTGCCCGTTAACTCCACCCAGTGACAGCCTCATGGCTGCCCATTAACTCCCCTCAGTGACAGCCTCATGGCTGCCCATTAATTCCCATCAGTGACAGCCTCACTGCTACCCGATAACTCCACCCAGTGACAGCCTCATGGCTGCCCGTTAACTCCACCCAGTGACAGCCTCATGGCTGCCCGTTAACTCCACCCAGTGACAGCCTCATGGCTGCCCATTAACTCCCCCCAGTGACAGCCTCATGGCTGCCCGTTAACTCCACCCAGTGACAGCCTCATGGCTGCCCATTAACTCCACCCAGTGACAGCCTCATGGCTGCCCATTAACTCCACCCAGTGACAGTCTCATGGCTGCCCATTAACTCCACCCAGTAACAGCCTCATGGCTGCCCGTTAACTCCACCCAGTGACAGCCTCATGGCTGCCCATTAACTCCACCCAGTGACAGCCTCATGGCTGCCCGTTAACTCCCCCCAGTGACAGCCTCATGGCTGCCCGTTAACTCCATCCAGTGACAGCCTCATGGCTGCCCATTAACTCCACCCAGTGAGAGCCTCATGGCTACCCATTAACTCCCCCCAGTGACAGCGTCATGGCTGCCCGTTAACTCCCCTCAGTGACAGCCTCATAGCTGCCCATTAACTCCCCTCAGTGACAGCCTCATGGCTGCCCATTAACTCCACCCAGTGACAGCCTCATGGCTGCCCATTAACTCCCCTCAGTGACAGACTCATAGCTGCCCATTAACGCCACCCAGTGACAGCCTCATGGCTGCCCGTTAACTCCCCCCAGTGACAGCCTCATGGCTGCCCATTAACGCCACCCAGTGACAGCCTCATGGCTGCCCATTAACTCCACCCAGTGGCAGCCTCATGGCTGGCCGTTAACTCCCCCAGTGACAGCCTCATGGTTGCCTGTTAACTTCCCTCAGTGACAGCCTCATGGCTGCCCGTTAACTCCACCCAGTGACAGCCTCATGGCTGCCCGTTAACTCCACCCAGTGACAGCCTCATGGCTGCCCATTAACTCCCCTCAGTGACAGCCTCATGGCTGCCCATTAACTCCACCCAGTGACAGCCTCATAGCTGCCCATTATCTCCCCTCAGTGACAGCCTCATGGCTGCCCATTAACTCCCCCCAGTGACAGCCTCATGGCTGCCCGTTAACTCCACCCAGTGACATCCTCATGGCTACCCATTAACTCCCCTCAGTGACAGCCTCATGGCTGCCCATTAACTCCACCCAGTGACAGCCTCATGGCTGCCCGTTAACTCCACCCAGTAACAGCCTCATGGCTGCCCATTAACTCCCATAAGTGACAGCCTCATGGCTGCCCGTTAACGCCACCCAGTGACAGCCTCATGGCTGCCCATTAACTCCACTCAGTGACAGCCTCATGGCTGCCGGTTAACCCCATCCAGTGACAGCCTCATGGCTGCCCATTAACTCCACCCAGTGACAGCCTCATGGCTGCCTGTTAACTCCCCCCAGTGACAGCCTCATGGCTGCCCGTTAACTCCATCCAGTGACAGCCTCATGGCTGCCCATTAACTCCACCCAGTGACAGCATCATGGCTACCCATTAACTCCCCCCAGTGACAGCCTCAGGGCTGCCCGTTAACTCCCCTCAGTGACAGCCTCATAGCTGCCCATTAACTCCCCTCAGTGACAGCCTCATGGCTGCCCATTAACTCCACCCAGTGACAGCCTCATGGCTGCCCATTAACTCCCCTCAGTGACAGACTCATAGCTGCCCATTAACTCCCCTCAGTGACAGCCTCATGGCTGCCCGTTAACTCCACCCAGTGACAGCCTCATGGCTGCCCGTTAACTCCCCCCAGTGACAGCGTCATGGCTGCCCATTAACTCCACCCAGTGACAGCCTCATGGCTGCCCATTAACTCCACCCAGTGGCAGCCTCATGGCTGCCCGTTAACTCCCCCAGTGACAGCCTCATGGCTGCCCGTTAACTCCCCTCAGTGACAGCCTCATGGCTGCCCATTAACTCCACCCAGTGACAGCCTCATGGCTGCCCGTTAACTCCACCCATTGACAGCCTCATGGCTGCCCATTAACTCCCCTCAGTGACAGCCTCATGGCTGCCCATTAACTCCACCCAGTGACAGCCTCATGCCTGCCCATTAACTCCCCTAAGTGACAGCCTCATGGCTGCCCGTTAACGCCACCCAGTGATAGCCTCATGGCTGCCCGTTAACTCCCCCAGTGACAGCCTCATGGCTGCCCGTTAACTCCCCTCAGTGACAGCCTCATGGCTACCCATTAACTCCACCCAGTGACAGCCTCATGGCTGCCCGTTAACTCCACCCAGTGACAGCCTCATGGCTGCCCATTAACTCCCCTCAGTGACAGCCTCATGGCTGCCCATTAACTCCACCCAGTGACAGCCTCATGGCTGCCCGTTAACTCCACCCAGTGACACCGTCATGGCTGCCCATTAACTCCCCTAAGTGACAGCCTCATGGCTGCCCGTTAACGCCACCCAGTGACAGCCTCATGGCTGCCCATTAACTCAACCCAGTGACAGCCTCATGGCTGCCCATTAACTTCCCTCAGTGACAGACTCATAGCTGCCCATTAACTCCCCTCAGTGACAGCCTCATGGCTGCCCGTTAACTCCAACCAGTGATAGCCTCATGGCTGCCCGTTAACTCCCCCCAGAGACAGCGTCATGGCTGCCCATTAACTCCACCCAGTGACAGCCTCATGGCTGCCCATTAACTCCACCCAGTGGCAGCCTCATGGCTGCCCGTTAACTCCCCCAGTGACAGCCTCATGGCTGCCCGTTAACTCCCCTCAGTGAAAGCCTCATGGCTGCCCATTAACTCCACCCAGTGACAGCCTCATGGCTGCCCGTTAACTCCACCCAGTGACAGCCTCATGGCTGCCCATTAACTCCCCTCAGTGACAGCCTCATGGCTGCCCATTAACTCCACCCAGTGACAGGCTCATGCCTGCCCATTAACTCCACCCAGTGACAGCCTCATGGCTGCCCGTTAACTCCACCCAGTGACAGCCTCATGGCTGCCCATTAACTCCCCTAAGTGACAGCCTCATGGCTGCCCGTTAACGCCACCCAGTGACAGCCTCATGGCTGCCCGTTAACTCCCCCAGTGACAGCCTCATGGCTGCCCGTTAATTCCCCTCAGTGACAGCCTCATGGCTGCCCATTAACTCCACCCAGTGACAGCCTCATGGCTGCCCGTTAACTCCACCCAGTGACAGCCTCATGGCTGCCCATTAACTCCCCTCAGTGACAGCCTCATGGCTGCCCATTAACTCCACCCAGTGACAGCCTCATGGCTGCCCGTTAACTCCACCCAGTGACAGCCTCATGGCTGCCCATTAACTCCCCTAATTGACAGCCTCATGGCTGCCCGTTAATGCCACCCAGTGACAGCCTCATGGCTGCCCATTAACTCAACCCAGTGACAGCCTCATGGCTGCCCATTAACTCCCCTAAGTGACAGCCTCATGGCTGCCCGTTAACTCCACCCAGTGACAGCCTCATGGCTGCCCATTAACTCCCCTCAGTGACAGCCTCATGGCTGCCCATTAACTCCACCCAGTGACAGCCTCATGGCTGCCCATTAACTCCCCTAAGTGACAGCCTCATGGCTTCCCGTTAACTCCACCCAGTGACAGCCTCATGGCTGCCCATTAACTCCATCCAGTGACAGCCTCATGGCTGCCCATTTACTCCAACCAGTAACAGCCTCATGGCTGCCCATTAACTCCCATAAGTGACAGCCTCATGGCTGCCCGTTAACGCCACCCAGTGACAGCCTCATGGCTGCCCATTAACTCCACCCAGTGACAGCCTCATGGCTGCCCGTTAACCCCATCCAGTGACAGCCTCATGGCTGCCCATTAACTCCACCCAGTGACAGCCTCATGGCTGCCTGTTAACTCCCCCCAGTGACAGCCTCATGGCTGCCCGTTAACTCCATCCAGTGACAGCCTCATGGCTGCCAATTAACTCCACCCAGTGACAGCATCATGGCTACCCATTAACTCCCCCCAGTGACAGCCTCATGGCTGCCCGTTAACTCCCCTCAGTGACAGCCTCATAGCTGCCCATTAACTCCCCTCAGTGACAGCCTCATGGCTGCCCATTAACTCCACCCAGTGACAGCCTCATGGCTGCCCATTAACTCCCCTCAGTGACAGACTCATAGCTGCCCATTAACTCCCCTCAGTGACAGCCTCATGGCTGCCCGTTAACTCCACCCAGTGACAGCCTCATGGCTGCCCGTTAACTCCCCCCAGTGACAGCGTCATGGCTGCCCATTAACTCCACCCAGTGACAGCCTCATGGCTGCCCATTAACTCCACCCAGTGGCAGCCTCAAGGCTGCCCGTTAACTCCCCCAGTGACAGCCTCATGGCTGCCCGTTAACTCCCCTCAGTGACAGCCTCATGGCTGCACATTAACTCCACCCAGTGACAGCGTCATGGCTGCCCGTTAACTCCACCCAGTGACAGCCTCATGGCTGCCCATTAACTCCCATCAGTGACAGCCTCATGGCTGCCCATTAACTCCACCCAGTGACAGCCTCATGCCTGCCCATTAACTCCACCCAGTGACAGCCTCATGGCTGCCCGTTAACTCCACCCAGTGACAGCCTCATGGCTGCCCATTAACTCCCCTAAGTGACAGCCTCATGGCTGCCCGTTAACGCCACCCAGTGACAGCCTCATGGCTGCCCGTTAACTCCCCCAGTGACAGCCTCATGGCTGCCCGTTAACTCCCCTGAGTGACAGCCTCATGGCTGCCCATTAACTCCACCCAGTGACAGCCTCATGGCTGCCCGTTAACTCCACCCAGTGACAGCCTCATGGCTGCCCATTAACTCCCCTCAGTGACAGCCTCATGGCTGCCCATTAACTCCACCCAGTGACAGCCTCATGGCTGCCCGTTAACTCCACCCAGTGACAGCCTCATGGCTGCCCATTAACTCCCCTAATTGACAGCCTCATGGCTGCCCGTTAATGCCACCCAGTGACAGCCTCATGGCTGCCCATTAACTCAACCCAGTGACAGCCTCATGGCTGCCCATTAACTCCCCTAAGTGACAGCCTCATGGCTGCCCGTTAACTCCACCCAGTGACAGCCTCATGGCTGCCCATTAACTCCCCTCAGTGACAGCCTCATGGCTGCCCATTAACTCCACCCAGTGACAGCCTCATGGCTGCCCATTAACTCCCCTAAGTGACAGCCTCATGGCTTCCCGTTAACTCCACCCAGTGACAGCCTCATGGCTGCCCATTAACTCCATCCAGTGACAGCCTCATGGCTGCCCATTTACTCCAACCAGTAACAGCCTCATGGCTGCCCATTAACTCCCATAAGTGACAGCCTCATGGCTGCCCGTTAACGCCACCCAGTGACAGCCTCATGGCTGCCCATTAACTCCACCCAGTGACAGCCTCATGGCTGCCCGTTAACCCCATCCAGTGACAGCCTCATGGCTGCCCATTAACTCCACCCAGTGACAGCCTCATGGCTGCCTGTTAACTCCCCCCAGTGACAGCCTCATGGCTGCCCGTTAACTCCATCCAGTGACAGCCTCATGGCTGCCAATTAACTCCACCCAGTGACAGCATCATGGCTACCCATTAACTCCCCCCAGTGACAGCCTCATGGCTGCCCGTTAACTCCCCTCAGTGACAGCCTCATAGCTGCCCATTAACTCCCCTCAGTGACAGCCTCATGGCTGCCCATTAACTCCACCCAGTGACAGCCTCATGGCTGCCCATTAACTCCCCTCAGTGACAGACTCATAGCTGCCCATTAACTCCCCTCAGTGACAGCCTCATGGCTGCCCGTTAACTCCACCCAGTGACAGCCTCATGGCTGCCCGTTAACTCCCCCCAGTGACAGCGTCATGGCTGCCCATTAACTCCACCCAGTGACAGCCTCATGGCTGCCCATTAACTCCACCCAGTGGCAGCCTCAAGGCTGCCCGTTAACTCCCCCAGTGACAGCCTCATGGCTGCCCGTTAACTCCCCTCAGTGACAGCCTCATGGCTGCACATTAACTCCACCCAGTGACAGCGTCATGGCTGCCCGTTAACTCCACCCAGTGACAGCCTCATGGCTGCCCATTAACTCCCATCAGTGACAGCCTCATGGCTGCCCATTAACTCCACCCAGTGACAGCCTCATGCCTGCCCATTAACTCCACCCAGTGACAGCCTCATGGCTGCCCGTTAACTCCACCCAGTGACAGCCTCATGGCTGCCCATTAACTCCCCTAAGTGACAGCCTCATGGCTGCCCGTTAACGCCACCCAGTGACAGCCTCATGGCTGCCCGTTAACTCCCCCAGTGACAGCCTCATGGCTGCCCGTTAACTCCCCTGAGTGACAGCCTCATGGCTGCCCATTAACTCCACCCAGTGACAGCCTCATGGCTGCCCGTTAACTCCACCCAGTGACAGCCTCATGGCTGCCCATTAACTCCCCTCAGTGACAGCCTCATGGCTGCCCATTAACTCCACCCAGTGACAGCCTCATGCCTGCCCATTAACTCCACCCAGTGACAGCCTCATGGCTGCCCGTTAACTCCACCCAGTGACAGCCTCATGGCTGCCCATTAACTCCCCTAAGTGACAGCCTCATGGCTGCCCGTTAACGCCACCCAGTGACAGCCTCATGGCTGCCCGTTAACTCCCCCAGTGACAGCCTCATGGCTGCCCGTTAATTCCCCTCAGTGACAGCCTCATAGCTGCCCATTAACTCCACCCAGTGACAGCCTCATGGCTGCCCGTTAACTCCACCCAGTGACAGCCTCATGGCTGCCCATTAACTCCCCTCAGTGACAGCCTCATGGCTGCCCATTAACTCCACCCAGTGACAGCCTCATGGCTGCCCGTTAACTCCACCCAGTGACAGCCACATGGCTGCCCATTAACTCCCCTAAGTGACAGCCTCATGGCTGCCCGTTAATGCCACCCAGTGACAGCCTCATGGCTGCCCATTAACTCAACCCAGTGACAGCCTCATGGCTGCCCATTAACTCCCCTAAGTGACAGCCTCATGGCTGCCCGTTAACTCCACCCAGTGACAGCCTCATGGCTGCCCATTAACTCCCCTCAGTGACAGCCTCATGGCTGCCCATTAACTCCACCCAGTGACAGCCTCATGGCTGCCCATTAACTCCCCTAAGTGACAGCCTCATGGCTTCCCGTTAACTCCACCCAGTGACAGCCTCATGGCTGCCCATTAACTCCATCCAGTGACAGCCTCATGGCTGCCCATTTACTCCAACCAGTAACAGCCTCATGGCTGCCCATTAACTCCCATAAGTGACAGCCTCATGGCTGCCCGTTAACGCCACCCAGTGACAGCCTCATGGCTGCCCATTAACTCCCCTAAGTGACAGCCTCATGGCTGCCCGTTAACGCCACCCAGTGACAGCCTCATGGCTGCCCGTTAACTCCCCCAGTGACAGCCTCATGGCTGCCCGTTAATTCCCCTCAGTGACAGCCTCATGGCTGCCCATTAACTCCACCCAGTGACAGCCTCATGGCTGCCCGTTAACTCCACCCAGTGACAGCCTCATGGCTGCCCATTAACTCCCCTCAGTGACAGCCTCATGGCTGCCCATTAACTCCACCCAGTGACAGCCTCATGGCTGCCCGTTAACTCCACCCAGTGACAGCCACATGGCTGCCCATTAACTCCCCTAAGTGACAGCCTCATGGCTGCCCGTTAATGCCACCCAGTGACAGCCTCATGGCTGCCCATTAACTCAACCCAGTGACAGCCTCATGGCTGCCCATTAACTCCCCTAAGTGACAGCCTCATGGCTGCCCGTTAACTCCACCCAGTGACAGCCTCATGGCTGCCCATTAACTCCCCTCAGTGACAGCCTCATGGCTGCCCATTAACTCCACCCAGTGACAGCCTCATGGCTGCCCATTAACTCCCCTAAGTGACAGCCTCATGGCTTCCCGTTAACTCCACCCAGTGACAGCCTCATGGCTGCCCATTAACTCCATCCAGTGACAGCCTCATGGCTGCCCATTTACTCCAACCAGTAACAGCCTCATGGCTGCCCATTAACTCCCATAAATGACAGCCTCATGGCTGCCCGTTAACGCCACCCAGTGACAGCCTCATGGCTGCCCATTAACTCCACCCAGTGACAGCCTCATGGCTGTCCGTTAACCCCATCCAGTGACAGCCTCATGGCTGCCCATTAACTCCACCCAGTGACAGCCTCATGGCTGCCTGTTAACTCCCCCCAGTGACAGCCTCATGGCTGCCCGTTAACTCCATCCAGTGACAGCCTCATGGCTGCCAATTAACTCCACCCAGTGACAGCATCATGGCTACCCATTAACTCCCCCCAGTGACAGCCTCATGGCTGCCCGTTAACTCCCCTCAGTGACAGCCTCATAGCTGCCCATTAACTCCCCTCAGTGACAGCCTCATGGCTGCCCATTAACTCCACCCAGTGACAGCCTCATGGCTGCCCATTAACTCCCCTCAGTGACAGACTCATAGCTGCCCATTAACTCCCCTCAGTGACAGCCTCATGGCTGCCCGTTAACTCCACCCAGTGACAGCCTCATGGCTGCCCGTTAACTCCCCCCAGTGACAGCGTCATGGCTGCACATTAACTCCACCCAGTGACAGCGTCATGGCTGCCCGTTAACTCCACCCAGTGACAGCCTCATGGCTGCCCATTAACTCCCATCAGTGACAGCCTCATGGCTGCCCATTAACTCCACCCAGTGACAGCCTCATGCCTGCCCATTAACTCCACCCAGCGACAGCGTCATGGCTGCCCGTTAACTCCACCCAGTGACAGCCTCATGGCTGCCCATTAACTCCCATAAGTGACAGCCTCATGGCTGCCCGTTAACGCCACCCAGTGACAGCCTCATGGCTGCCCGTTAACTCCCCCAGTGACAGCCTCATGGCTGCCCGTTAACTCCCCTGAGTGACAGCCTCATGGCTGCCCATTAACTCCACCCAGTGACAGCCTCATGGCTGCCCGTTAACTCCACCCAGTGACAGCCTCATGGCTGCCCATTAACTCCCCTCAGTGACAGCCTCATGGCTGCCCATTAACTCCACCCAGTGACAGCCTCATAGCTGCCCATTATCTCCCCTCAGTGACAGCCTCATGGCTGCCCATTAACTCCCCCTAGTGACAGCCTCATGGCTGCCCGTTAACTCCACCCAGTGACAGCCTCATGGCTGCCCATTAACTCCCCTAAGTGACAGCCTCATGGCTGCCCGTTAACTCCACCCAGTGACAGCCTCATGGCTGCCCGTTAACTCCACCCAGTGACAGCCTCATGGCTGCCCATTAACTCCCCTCAGTGACAGCCTCATGGCTGCCCATTAACTCCACCCAGTGACAGCCTCATAGCTGCCCATTATCTCCCCTCAGTGACAGCCTCATGGCTGCCCATTAACTCCCCCCAGTGACAGCCTCATGGCTGCCCGTTAACTCCACCCAGTGACAGCCTCATGGCTGCCCATTAACTCCCCTAAGTGACAGCCTTATGGCTGCCCGTTAACGCCACCCAGTGACAGCCTCATGGCTGCCCATTAACTCAACCCAGTGACAGCCTCATGGCTGCCCATTAACTCCCCTAAGTGACAGCCTCATGGCTGCCCGTTAACTCCACCCAGTGACAGCCTCATGGCTGCACATTAACTCCTCTAAGTGACAGCCTCATGGCTGCCCGTTAACTCCACCCAGTGACAGCCTCATGGCTGCCCATTAACTCCACCCAGTGACAGCCTCATGGCTGCCCATTTACTCCAACCAGTAACAGCCTCATGGCTGCCCATTAACTCCACCCAGTGACAGCCTCATGGCTGCCCATTAATTCCCCTCAGTGACAGCCTCATGGCTGCCCATTAACTCCCCACAGTGACAGCCTCATGGCTGCCCGTTAACTCCACCCAGTGACAGCCTCATGGCTGCCCGTTAACTCCCCCAGTGACAGCCTCATGGCTGCCCGTTAACTCCCCTCAGTGACAGCCTCATGGCTGCCCATTAACTCCACCCAGTGACAGCCTCATGGCTGCCCGTTAACTCCACCCAGTGACAGCCTCATGGCTGCCCATTAACTCCCCTCAGTGACAGCCTCATGGCTGCCCATTAACTCCACCCAGTGACAGCCTCATGGCTGCCCATTAACTCCCCTCAGTGACAGCCTCATGGCTGCCCGTTAACTCCACCCAGTGACAGCCTCATGGCTGCCCATTAACTCCCCTCAGTGACAGCCTCATGGCTGCCCATTAACTCCAACCAGTGACAGCCTCATGGCTGCCCATTAACTCCACCCAGTGACAGCCTCATGGCTGCCCATTAACTCTCCTAAGTGACAGCCTCATGGCTGCCCGTTAACGCCACCCAGTGACAGCCTCATGGCTGCCCATTAACTCCACCCAGTGACAGCCTCATGGCTGCCCATTAACTCCACCCAGTGACAGCCTCATGGCTGCCCATTAACTCCACCCAGTGACAGCCTCATGACTGCCCATTAATTCCGCTCAGTGACAGCCTCATGGCTGCCCATTAACTTCCCCCAGTGACAGCCACATGGCTGCCCGTTAACTCCACCCAGTGACAGCCTCATGGCTGCCCATTAACTCCACCCAGTGACAGACTCATGGCTGCCGATTAACTCCCCTCAGTGACAGCCTCATGGCTGCCCATTAACTCCACCCAGTGACAGCCTCATGGCTGCCCGTTAACTCCCCTCAGTGACAGCCTCATGGCTGCCCATTAACTCCACCCAGTGACAGCCTCATGGCTGCCCGTTAACTCCACCCAGTTGACGCCTCATGGCTGCCCGTTAACGCCACCCAGTGACAGCCTCATGGCTGCCCATTAACTCCCCTCAGTGACAGCCTCATGGCTGCCCATTAACTCCACCCAGTGACAGCCTCATAGCTGCCCATTATCTCCCCTCAGTGACAGCCTCATGGCTGCCCATTAACTCCCCCCAGTGACAGCCTCATGGCTGCCCGTTAACTCCACCCAGTGACAGCCTCATGGCTGCCCATTAACTCCCCTAAGTGACAGCCTCATGGCTGCCCGTTAATGCCACCCAGTGACAGCCTCATGGCTGCCCATTAACTCAACCCAGTGACAGCCTCATGGCTGCCCATTAACTCCCCGAAGTGACAGCCTCATGGCTGCCCGTTAACTCCACCCAGTGACAGCCTCATGGCTGCCCATTAACTCTCCTAAGTGACAGCCTCATGGCTGCCCATTAACTCCACCCAGTGACAGCCTCATGGCTGCCCATTAACTCTCCTAAGTGACAGCCTCATGGCTGCCCATTAACTCCACCCAGTGACAGCCTCATGGCTGCCCATTAACTCCCCTAAGTGACAGCCTCATGGTTGCCCGTTAACGCCACCCAGTGACAGCCTCATGGCTGCCCATTAACTCCACCCAGTGACAGCCTCATGGCTGCCCATTAACTCCACCCAGTGACAGCCTCATGGCTGCCCATTAACTCCACCCAGTGACAGCCTCATGACTGCCCATTAATTCCGCTCAGTGACAGCCACATGGCTGCCCATTAACTTCCCCCAGTGACAGCCTCATGGCTGCCCGTTAACTCCACCCAGTGACAGCCTCATGGCTGCCCATTAACTCCACCCAGTGACAGCCTCATGGCTGCCGATTAACTCCCCTCAGTGACAGCCTCATGGCTGCCCATTAGCTCCACCCAGTGACAGCCTCATGGCTGCCCGTTAACTCCCCTCAGTGACAGCCTCATGGCTGCCCATTAACTCCACCAAGTGACAGCCTCATGGCTGCCCAATAACTCCCCTAAGTGACAGCCTCATGGCTGCCCGTTAACTCCACCCAGTGACAGCCTCATGGCTGCCCGTTAACTCCACCCAGTGACAGCCTCATGGCTGCCCATTAACTCCCCTCAGTGACAGCCTCATGGCTGCCCATTAACTCCACCCAGTGACAGCCTCATAGCTGCCCATTATCTCCCCTCAGTGACAGCCTCATGGCTGCCCATTAACTCCCCCCAGTGACAGCCTCATGGCTGCCCGTTAACTACACCCAGTGACAGCCTCATGGCTGCCCATTAACTCCCCTAAGTGACAGCCTCATGGCTGCCCGTTAACGCCACCCAGTGACAGCCTCATGGCTGCCCATTAACTCAACCCAGAGACAGCCTCATGGCTGCCCATTAACTCCCCTAAGTGACAGCCTCATGGCTGCCCGTTAACTCCACCCAGTGACAGCCTCATGGCTGCCCATTAACTCCACCCAGTGACAGCCTCATGGCTGCCCATTAACTCCACCCAGTGACAGCCTCATGGCTGCCCGTTAACGCCACCCAGTGACAGCCTCATGGCTGCCCATTAACTCCACCCAGTGACAGCCTCATGGCTGCCCATTAACTCCACCCAGTGACAGCCTCATGGCTGCCCATTAACTCCACCCAGTGACAGCCTCATGACTGCCAATTAATTCCGCTCAGTGACAGCCTCATGGCTGCCCATTAACTTCCCCCAGTGACAGCCACATGGCTGCCCGTTAACTCCACCCAGTGACAGCCTCATGGCTGCCCATTAACTCCACCCAGTGACAGACTCATGGCTGCCGATTAACTCCCCTCAGTGACAGCCTCATGGCTGCCCATTAGCTCCACCCAGTGACAGCCTCATGGCTGCCCGTTAACTCCCCTCAGTGACAGCCTCATGGCTGCCCATTAACTCCACCCAGTGACAGCCTCATGGCTGCCCATTAACTCCCCTAAGTGACAGCCTCATGGCTGCCCGTTAACTCCACCCAGTGACAGCCTCATGGCTGCCCGTTAACTCCACCCAGTGACAGCCTCATGGCTGCCCATTAACTCCCCTCAGTGACAGCCTCATGGCTGCCCATTAACTCCACCCAGTGACAGCCTCATAGCTGCCCATTATCTCCCCTCAGTGACAGCCTCATGGCTGCCCATTAACTCCCCCCAGTGACAGCCTCATGGCTGCCCGTTAACTCCACCCAGTGACAGCCTCATGGCTGCCCATTAACTCCCCTAAGTGACAGCCTCATGGCTGCCCGTTAACGCCACCCAGTGACAGCCTCATGGCTGCCCATTAACTCAACCCAGTGACAGCCTCATGGCTGCCCATTAACTCCCCTAAGTGACAGCCTCATGGCTGCCCGTTAACTCTACCCAGTGACAGCCTCATGGCTGCCCATTAACTCTCCTAAGTGACAGCCTCATGGCTGCCCATTAACTCCACCCAGTGACAGCCTCATGGCTGCCCATTAACTCTCCTAAGTGACAGCCTCATGGCTGCCCATTAACTCCACCCAGTGACAGCCTCATGGCTGCCCATTAACTCCCCTAAGTGACAGCCTCATGGCTGCCCGTTAACGACACCCAGTGACTGCCTCATGGCTGCCCATTAACTCCACCCAGTGACAGCCTCATGGCTGCCCATTAACTCCACCCAGTGACAGCCTCATGGCTGCCCATTAACTCCACCCAGTGACAGCCTCATGACTGCCCATTAATTCCGCTCAGTGACAGCCTCATGGCTGCCCATTAACTTCCCCCAGTGACAGCCTCATGGCTGCCCGTTAACTCCACCCAGTGACAGCCTCATGGCTGCCCATTAACTCCACCCAGTGACAGCCTCATGGCTGCCGATTAACTCCCCTCAGTGACAGCCTCATGGCTGCCCATTAGCTCCACCCAGTGACAGCCTCATGGCTGCCCGTTAACTCCCCTCAGTGACAGCCTCATGGCTGCCCATTAACTCCACCAAGTGACAGCCTCATGGCTGCCCATTAACTCCCCTAAGTGACAGCCTCATGGCTGCCCGTTAACTCCACCCAGTGACAGCCTCATGGCTGCCCGTTAACTCCACCCAGTGACAGCCTCATGGCTGCCCATTAACTCCACCCAGTGACAGCCTCATGGCTGCCCATTAACTCTCCTAAGTGACAGCCTCATGGCTGCCCATTAACTCCACCCAGTGACAGCCTCATGGCTCCCCATTAACTCCCCTAAGTGACAGCCTCATGGTTGCCCGTTAACGCCACCCAGTGACAGCCTCATGGCTGCCCATTAACTCCACCCAGTGACAGCCTCATGGCTGCCCATTAACTCCACCCAGTGACAGCCTCATGGCTGCCCATTAACTCCACCCAGTGACAGCCTCATGACTGCCCATTAATTCCGCTCAGTGACAGCCACATGGCTGCCCATTAACTTCCCCCAGTGACAGCCTCATGGCTGCCCGTTAACTCCACCCAGTGACAGCCTCATGGCTGCCCATTAACTCCACCCAGTGACAGCCTCATGGCTGCCGATTAACTCCCCTCAGTGACAGCCTCATGGCTGCCCATTAGCTCCACCCAGTGACAGCCTCATGGCTGCCCGTTAACTCCCCTCAGTGACAGCCTCATGGCTGCCCATTAACTCCACCAAGTGACAGCCTCATGGCTGCCCATTAACTCCCCTAAGTGACAGCCTCATGGCTGCCCGTTAACTCCACCCAGTGACAGCCTCATGGCTGCCCGTTAACTCCACCCAGTGACAGCCTCATGGCTGCCCATTAACTCCCCTCAGTGACAGCCTCATGGCTGCCCATTAACTCCACCCAGTGACAGCCTCATAGCTGCCCATTATCTCCCCTCAGTGACAGCCTCATGGCTGCCCATTAACTCCCCCCAGTGACAGCCTCATGGCTGCCCGTTAACTCCACCCAGTGACAGCCTCATGGCTGCCCATTAACTCCCCTAAGTGACAGCCTCATGGCTGCCCGTTAACGCCACCCAGTGACAGCCTCATGGATGCCCATTAACTCAACCCAGTGACAGCCTCATGGCTGCCCATTAACTCCCCTAAGTGACAGCCTCATGGCTGCCCGTTAACTCCACACAGTGACAGCCTCATGGCTGCCCATTAACTCCCCTAAGTGACAGTCTCATGGCTGCCCGTTAACTCCACCCAGTGACAGCCTCATGGCTGCCCATTAACTCCACCCAGTGACAGCCTCATGGCTGCCCATTAACTCCACCCAGTGACAGCCTCATGGCTGCCCGTTAACGCCACCCAGTGACAGCCTCATGGCTGCCCATTAACTCCACCCAGTGACAGCCTCATGGCTGCCCATTAACTCCACCCAGTGACAGCCTCATGGCTGCCCATTAACTCCACCCAGTGACAGCCTCATGACTCCCCATTAATTCCGCTCAGTGACAGCCTCATGGCTGCCCATTAACTTCCCCCAGTGACAGCCACATGGCTGCCCGTTAACTCCACCCAGTGACAGCCTCATGGCTGCCCGTTAACTCCACCCAGTGACAGCCTCATGGCTGCCCATTAACTCCCCTCAGTGACAGCCTCATGGCTGCCCATTAACTCCACCCAGTGACAGCCTCATAGCTGCCCATTATCTCCCCTCAGTGACAGCCTCATGGCTGCCCATTAACTCCCCCCAGTGACAGCCTCATGGCTGCCCGTTAACTCCACCCAGTGACAGCCTCATGGCTGCCCATTAACTCCCCTAAGTGACAGCCTCATGGCTGCCCGTTAACGCCACCCAGTGACAGCCTCATGGCTGCCCATTAACTCAACCCAGTGACAGCCTCATGGCTGCCCATTAACTCCCCTAAGTGACAGCCTCATGGCTGCCCGTTAACTCCACCCAGTGACAGCCTCATGGCTGCCCATTAACTCCCCTAAGTGACAGTCTCATGGCTGCCCGTTAACTCCACCCAGTGACAGCCTCATGGCTGCCCATTAACTCCACCCAGTGACAGCCTCATGGCTGCCCATTAACTCCACCCAGTGACAGCCTCATGGCTGCCCGTTAACGCCACCCAGTGACAGCCTCATGGCTGCCCATTAACTCCACCCAGTGACAGCCTCATGGCTGCCCATTAACTCCACCCAGTGACAGCCTCATGGCTGCCCATTAACTCCACCCAGTGACAGCCTCATGACTGCCCATTAATTCCGCTCAGTGACAGCCTCATGGCTGCCCATTAACTTCCCCCAGTGACAGCCACATGGCTGCCCGTTAACTCCACCCAGTGACAGCCTCATGGCTGCCCATTAACTCCACCCAGTGACAGACTCATGGCTGCCGATTAACTCCCCTCAGTGACAGCCTCATGGCTGCCCATTAGCTCCACCCAGTGACAGCCTCATGGCTGCCCGTTAACTCCCCTCAGTGACAGCCTCATGGCTGCCCATTAACTCCACCCAGTGACAGCCTCATGGCTGCCCATTAACTCCCCTAAGTGACAGCCTCATGGCTGCCCGTTAACTCCACCCAGTGACAGCCTCATGGCTGCCCGTTAACTCCACCCAGTGACAGCCTCATGGCTGCCCATTAACTCCCCTCAGTGACAGCCTCATGGCTGCCCATTAACTCCACCCAGTGACAGCCTCATAGCTGCCCATTATCTCCCCTCAGTGACAGCCTCATGGCTGCCCATTAACTCCCCCCAGTGACAGCCTCACGGCTGCCTGTTAACTCCACCCAGTGACAGCCTCATGGCTGCCCATTAACTCCCCTAAGTGACAGCCTCATGGCTGCCCGTTAACGCCACCCAGTGACAGCCTCATGGCTGCCCATTAACTCAACCCAGTGACAGCCTCATGGCTGCCCATTAACTCCCCTAAGTGACAGCCTCATGGCTGCCCATTAACTCCACCCAGTGACAGCCTCATGGCTGCCCATTAACTCTCCTAAGTGACAGCCTCATGGCTGCCCATTAACTCCACCCAGTGACAGCCTCATGGCTGCCCATTAACTCTCCTAAGTGACAGCCTCATGGCTGCCCATTAACTCCACCCAGTGACAGCGTCATGGCTGCCCATTAACTCCCCTAAGTGACAGCCTCATGGCTGCCCGTTAACGCCACCCAGTGACTGCCTCATGGCTGCCCATTAACTCCACCCAGTGACAGCCTCATGGCTGCCCATTAACTCCACCCAGTGACAGCCTCATGGCTGCCCATTAACTCCACCCAGTGACAGCCTCATGACTGCCCATTAATTCCGCTCAGTGACAGCCACATGGCTGCCCATTAACTTCCCCCAGTGACAGCCTCATGGCTGCCCGTTAACTCCACCCAGTGACAGCCTCATGGCTGCCCATTAACTCCACCCAGTGACAGCCTCATGGCTGCCGATTAACTCCCCTCAGTGACAGCCTCATGGCTGCCCATTAGCTCCACCCAGTGACAGCCTCATGGCTGCCCGTTAACTCCCCTCAGTGACAGCCTCATGGCTGCCCATTAACTCCACCAAGTGACAGCCTCATGGCTGCCCATTAACTCCCCTAAGTGACAGCCTCATGGCTGCCCGTTAACTCCACCCAGTGACAGCCTCATGGCTGCCCGTTAACTCCACCCAGTGACAGCCTCATGGCTGCCCATTAACTCCCCTCAGTGACAGCCTCATGGCTGCCCATTAACTCCACCCAGTGACAGCCTCATAGCTGCCCATTATCTCCCCTCAGTGACAGCCTCATGGCTGCCCATTAACTCCCCCCAGTGACAGCCTCATGGCTGCCCGTTAACTCCACCCAGTGACAGCCTCATGGCTGCCCATTAACTCCCCTAAGTGACAGCCTCATGGCTGCCCGTTAACGCCACCCAGTGACAGCCTCATGGATGCCCATTAACTCAACCCAGTGACAGCCTCATGGCTGCCCATTAACTCCCCTAAGTGACAGCCTCATGGCTGCCCGTTAACTCCACCCAGTGACAGCCTCATGGCTGCCCATTAACTCCCCTAAGTGACAGTCTCATGGCTGCCCGTTAACTCCACCCAGTGACAGCCTCATGGCTGCCCATTAACTCCACCCAGTGACAGCCTCATGGCTGCCCATTAACTCCACCCAGTGACAGCCTCATGGCTGCCCGTTAACGCCACCCAGTGACAGCCTCATGGCTGCCCATTAACTCCACCCAGTGACAGCCTCATGGCTGCCCATTAACTCCACCCAGTGACAGCCTCATGGCTGCCCATTAACTCCACCCAGTGACAGCCTCATGACTGCCCATTAATTCCGCTCAGTGACAGTCTCATGGCTGCCCATTAACTTCCCCCAGTGACAGCCACATGGCTGCCCGTTAACTCCACCCAGTGACAGCCTCATGGCTGCCCATTAACTCCACCCAGTGACAGACTCATGGCTGCCGACTAACTCCCCTCAGTGACAGCCTCATGGCTGCCCATTAGCTCCACCCAGTGACAGCCTCATGGCTGCCCGTTAACTCCCCTCATTGACAGCCTCATGGCTGCCCATTAACTCCACCCAGTGACAGCCTCATGGCTGCCCATTAACTCCCCTTAGTGACAGCCTCATGGCTGCCCGTTAACTCCACCCAGTGACAGCCTCATGGCTGCCCGTTAACTCCACCCAGTGACAGCCTCATGGCTGCCCATTAACTCCCCTCAGTGACAGCCTCATGGCTGCCCATTAACTCCACCCAGTGACAGCCTCATAGCTGCCCATTATCTCCCCTCAGTGACAGCCTCATGGCTGCCCATTAACTCCCCCCAGTGACAGCCTCATGGCTGCCCGTTAACTCCACCCAGTGACAGCCTCATGGCTGCCCATTAACTCCCCTAAGTGACAGCCTCATGGCTGCCCGTTAACGCCACCCAGTGACAGCCTTATGGCTGCCCATTAACTCAACCCAGTGACAGCCTCATGGCTGCCCATTAACTCCCCTAAGTGACAGCCTCATGGCTGCCCGTTAACTCCACCCAGTGACAGCCTCATGGCTGCCCATTAACTCTCCTAAGTGACAGCCTCATGGCTGCCCATTAACTCCACCCAGTGACAGCCTCATGGCTGCCCATTAACTCTCCTAAGTGACATCCTCATGGCTGCCCATTAACTGCACCCAGTGACAGCCTCATGGCTGCCCATTAACTCCCCTAAGTGACAGCCTCATGGCTGCCCGTTAACGCCACCCAGTGACTGCCTCATGGCTGCCCATTAACTCCACCCAGTGACAGCCTCATGGCTGCCCATTAACTCCACCCAGTGACAGCCTCATGGCTGCCCATTAACTCCACCCAGTGACAGCCTCATGACTGCCCATTAATTCCGCTCAGTGACAGCCTCATGGCTGCCCATTAACTTCCCCCAGTGACAGCCTCATGGATGCCCGTTAACTCCACCCAGTGACAGCCTCATGGCTGCCCATTAACTCCACCCAGTGACAGCCTCATGGCTGCCGATTAACTCCCCTCAGTGACAGCCTCATGGCTGCCCATTAGCTCCACCCAGTGACAGCCTCATGGCTGCCCGTTAACTCCCCTCAGTGACAGCCTCATGGCTGCCCATTAACTCCACTAAGTGACAGCCTCATGGCTGCCCATTAACTCCCCTAAGTGACAGCCTCATGGCTGCCCGTTAACTCCACCCAGTGACAGCCTCATGGCTGCCCGTTAACTCCACCCAGTGACAGCCTCATGGCTGCCCATTAACTCCGCTCAGTGACAGCCTCATGGCTGCCCATTAACTCCACCCAGTGACAGCCTCATAGCTGCCCATTATCTCCCCTCAGTGACAGCCTCATGGCTGCCCATTAACTCCCCCAAGTGACAGCCTCATGGCTGCCCGTTAACTCCACCCAGTGACAGCCTCATGGCTGCCCATTAACTCCCCTAAGTGACAGCCTCATGGCTGCCCGTTAACGCCACCCAGTGACAGCCTCATGGCTGCCCATTAACTCAACCCAGTGACAGCCTCATGGCTGCCCATTAACTCCCCTAAGTGACAGCCTCATGGCTGCCCGTTAACTCCACCCAGTGACAGCCTCATGGCTGCCCATTAACTCCCCTAAGTGACAGTCTCATGGCTGCCCGTTAACTCCACCCAGTGACAGCCTCATGGCTGCCCATTAACTCCACCCAGTGACAGCCTCATGGCTGCCCATTTACTCCAACCAGTAACAGCCTCATGGCTGCCCATTAACTCCACCCAGTGACAGCCTCATGGCTGCCCATTAATTCCCCTCAGTGACAGCCTCATGGCTGCCCATTAACTCCCCCCAGTGACAGCCTCATGGCTGCCCGTTAACTCCACCCAGTGACAGCCTCATGGCTGCCCGTTAACTCCCCCAGTGACAGCCTCATGGCTGCCCGTTAACTCCCCTCAGTGACAGCCTCATGGCTGCCCATTAACTCCACCCAGTGACAGCCTCATGGCTGCCCGTTAACTCCACCCAGTGACAGCCTCATGGCTGCCCATTAACTCCCCTAAGTGACAGCCTCATGGCTGCCCGTTAACGCCACCCAGTGACAGCCTCATGGCTGCCCATTAACTCCACCCAGTGACAGCCTCATGGCTGCCCGTTAACTCCCCCAGTTACAGCCTCATGGCTGCCCGTTAATTCCCCTCAGTGACAGCCTCATGGCTGCCCATTAACTCGACCCAGTGACAGCCTCATGGCTGCCCGTTAACTCCACCCAGTGACAGCCTCATGGCTGCCCATTAACTCCCCTCAGTGACAGCCTCATGGCTGCCCATTAACTCCACCCAGTGACAGCCTCATGGCTGCCCGTTAACGCCACCCAGTGACAGCCTCATGGCTGCCCATTAACTCAACCCAGTGACAGCCTCATGGCTGCCCATTAACTCCCCTAAGTGACAGCCTCATGGCTGCCCGTTAACTCCACCCAGTGACAGCCTCATGGCTGCCCATTAACTCCCCTCAGTGACAGCCTCATGGATGCCCATTAACTCCACCCGGTGACAGCCTCATGGCTGCCCATTAACTCCCCTAAGTGACAGCCTCATGGCTGCCCGTTAACTCCACCCAGTGACAGCCTCATGGCTGCCCATTAACTCCATCCAGTGACAGCCTCATGGCTGCCCATTTACTCCAACCAGTAACAGCCTCATGGCTGCCCATTAACTCCCATAAGTGACAGCCTCATGGCTGCCCGTTAACGCAACCCAGTGACAGCCTCATGGCTGCCCATTAACTCCACCCAGTGACAGCCTCATGGCTGCCCGTTAACCCCATCCAGTGACAGCCTCATGGCTGCCCATTAACTCCACCCAGTGACAGCCTCATGGCTGCCTGTTAACTCCCCCCAGTGACAGCCTCATGGCTGCCCGTTAACTCCATCCAGTGACAGCCTCATGGCTGCCCATTAACTCCACCCAGTGACAGCATCATGGCTACCCATTAACTCCCCCCAGTGACAGCCTCATGGCTGCCCGTTAACTCCCCTCAGTGACAGCCTCATAGCTGCCCATTAACTCCCCTCAGTGACAGCCTCATGGCTGCCCATTAACTCCACCCAGTGACAGCCTCATGGCTGCCCATTAACTCCCCTCAGTGACAGACTCATAGCTGCCCATTAACTCCCCTCAGTGACAGCCTCATGGCTGCCCGTTAACTCCACCCAGTGACAGCCTCATGGCTGCCCGTTAACTCCCCTCAGTGACAGCGTCATGGCTGCCCATTAACTCCACCCAGTGACAGCCTCATGGCTGCCCATTAACTCCACCCAGTGGCAGCCTCATGGCTGCCCGTTAACTCCCCCAGTGACAGCCTCATGGCTGCCCGTTAACTACCCTCAGTGACAGCCTCATGGCTGCCCATTAACTCCACCCAGTGACAGCGTCATGGCTGCCCGTTAACTCAACCCAGTGACAGCCTCATGGCTGCCCATTAACTCCCATCAGTGACAGCCTCATGGCTGCCCATTAACTCCACCCAGTGACAGCCTCATGCCTGCCCATTAACTCCACCCAGTGACAGCCTCATGGCTGCCCGTTAACTCCACCCAGTGACAGCCTCATGGCTGCCCATCAACTCCCCTAAGTGACAGACTCATGGCTGCCCGCTAAGGCCACCCAGTGACAGCCTCATGGCTGCCCGTTAACTCCCCCAGTGACAGCCTCATGGCTGCCCGTTAACTCCCCTCAGTGACAGCCTCATGGCTGCCCATTAACTCCACCCAGTGACAGCCTCATGGCTGCCCGTTAACTCCACCCAGTGACAGCCTCATGGCTGCCCTTTAACTCCCCTAAGTGACAGCCTCATGGCTGCCCGTTAACGCCACCCAGTGACAGCCTCATGGCTGCCCGTTAACTCCCCCAGTGACAGCCTCATGGCTGCCCGTTAATTCCCCTCAGTGACAGCCTCATGGCTGCCCATTAACTCCACCCAGTGACAGCCTCATGGCTGCCCGTTAACTCCACCCAGTGACAGCCTCATGGCTGCCCATTAACTCCACCCAGTGACAGCCTCATGGCTGCCCGTTAACTCCACCCAGTGACAGCCTCATGGCTGCCCATTAACTCCCCTAAGTGACAACCTCATGGCTGCCCGTTAATGCCACCCAGTGACAGCCTCATGGCTGCCCATTAACTCAACCCAGTGACAGCCTCATGGCTGCCCATTAACTCCCCTAAGTGACAGCCTCATGGCTGCCCGTTAACTCCACCCAGTGACAGCCTCATGGCTGCCCATTAACTCCCCTCAGTGACAGCCTCATGGCTGCCCGTTAATGCCACCCAGTGACAGCCTCATGGCTGCCCATTAACTCCACCCAGTGACAGCCTCATGGCTGCCCATTAACTCCACCCAGTGACAGCCTCATGACTGCCCATTAATTCCGCTCAGTGACAGCCTCATGGCTGCCCATTAACTTCCCCCAGTGACAGCCACATGGCTGCCCGTTAACTCCACCCAGTGACAGCCTCATGGCTGCCCATTAACTCCACCCAGTGACAGACTCATGGCTGCCGATTAACTCCCCTCAGTGACAGCCTCATGGCTGCCCATTAGCTCCACCCAGTGACAGCCTCATGGCTGCCCGTTAACTCCCCTCAGTGACAGCCTCATGGCTGCCCATTAACTCCACCCAGTGACAGCCTCATGGCTGCCCATTAACTCCCCTAAGTGACAGCCTCATGGCTGCCCGTTAATTCCACCCAGTGACAGCCTCATGGCTGCCCGTTAACTCCACCCAGTGACAGCCTCATGGCTGCCCATTAACTCCCCTCAGTGACAGCCTCATGGCTGCCCATTAACTCCACCCAGTGACAGCCTCATAGCTGCCCATTATCTCCCCTCAGTGACAGCCTCATGGCTGCCCATTAACTCCCCCCAGTGACAGCCTCATGGCTGCCCGTTAACTCCACCCAGTGACAGCCTCATGGCTGCCCATTAACTCCCCTAAGTGACAGCCTCATGGCTGCCCGTTAACGCCACCCAGTGACAGCCTCATGGCTGCCCATTAACTCCCCTAAGTGACAGCCTCATGGCTGCCCGTTAACTCCACCCAGTGACAGCCTCATGGCTGCCCATTAACTCCATCCAGTGACAGCCTCATGGCTGCCCATTTACTCCAACCAGTAACAGCCTCATGGTTGCCCATTAACTCCCATAAGTGACAGCCTCATGGCTGCCCGTTAACGCAACCCAGTGACAGCCTCATGGCTGCCCATTAACTCCACCCAGTGACAGCCTCATGGCTGCCTGTTAACTCCCCCCAGTGACAGCCTCATGGCTGCCCGTTAACTCCATCCAGTGACAGCCTCATGGCTGCCCATTAACTCCACCCAGTGACAGCATCATGGCTACCCATTAACTCCCCCCAGTGACAGCCTCATGGCTGCCCGTTAACTCCCCTCAGTGACAGCCTCATAGCTGCCCATTAACTCCCCTCAGTGACAGCCTCATGGCTGCCCATTAACTCCACCCAGTGACAGCCTCATGGCTGCCCATTAACTCCCCTCAGTGACAGACTCATAGCTGCCCATTAACTCCCCTCAGTGACAGCCTCATGGCTGCCCGTTAACTCCACCCAGTGACAGCCTCATGGCTGCCCGTTAACTCCCCCCAGTGACAGCGTCATGGCTGCCCATTAACTCCACCCAGTGACAGCCTCATGGCTGCCCATTAACTCTCCTAAGTGACAGCCTCATGGCTGCCCATTAACTCCACCCAGTGACAGCCTCATGGCTGCCCATTAACTCTCCTAAGTGACAGCCTCATGGCTGCCCATTAACTCCACCCAGTGACAGCCTCATGGCTGCCCATTAACTCCCCTAAGTGACAGCCTCATGGCTGCCCGTTAACGCCACCCAGTGACTGCCTCATGGCTGCCCATTAACTCCACCCAGTGACAGCCTCATGGCTGCCCATTAACTCCACCCAGTGACAGCCTCATGGCTGCCCATTAACTCCACCCAGTGACAGCCTCATGACTGCCCATTAATTCCGCTCAGTGACAGCCTCATGGCTGCCCATTAACTTCCCCCAGTGACAGCCTCATGGCTGCCCGTTAACTCCACCCAGTGACAGCCTCATGGCTGCCCATTAACTCCACCCAGTGACAGCCTCATGGCTGCCGATTAACTCCCCTCAGTGACAGCCTCATGGCTGCCCATTAGCTCCACCCAGTGACAGCCTCATGGCTGCCCATTAACTCCACCAAGTGACAGCCTCATGGCTGCCCAATAACTCCCCTAAGTAACTGCCTCATGGCTGCCCGTTAACTCCACCCAGTGACAGCCTCATGGCTGCCCGTTAACTCCACCCAGTGACAGCCTCATGGCTGCCGATTAACTCCGCTCAGTGACAGCCTCATGGCTGCCCATTAACTCCACCCAGTGACAGCCTCATAGCTGCCCATTATCTCCCCTAAATGACAGCTTCATGGCTGCCCATTAACTCCCCCCAGTGACAGCCTCATGGCTGCCCGTTAACTCCACCCAGTGACAGCCTCATGGCTGCCCATTAACTCCCCTAAGTGACAGCCTCATGGCTGCCCGTTAACGCCACCCAGTGACAGCCTCATGGCTGCCCATTAACTCAACCCAGTGACAGCCTCATGGCGGCCCATTAACTCCCCTAAGTGACAGCCTCATGGCTGCCCGTTAACTCCACCCAGTGACAGCCTCATGGCTGCCCATTAACTCCCCTAAGTGACAGTCTCATAGGCTGCCCGTTAACTCTACCCAGTGACAGCCTCATGGCTGCCCATTAACTCCACCCAGTGACAGCCTCATGGCTGCCAATTTACTCCAACCAGTAACAGCCTCATGGTTGCCCATTAACTCCACCCAGTGACAGCCTCATGGCTGCCCATTAATTCCCCTCAGTGACAGCCTCATGGCTGCCCATTAACTCCCCCCAGTGACAGCCTCATGGCTGCCCGTTAACTCCACCCAGTGACAGCCTCATGGCTGCCCGTTAACTCCCCCAGTGACAGCCTCATGGCTGCCCGTTAACTCCCCTCAGTGACAGCCTCATGGCTGCCCATTAACTCCACCCAGTGACAGCCTCATGGCTGCCCGTTAACTCCACCCAGTGACAGCCTCATGGCTGCCCATTAACTCCCCTAAGTGACAGCCTCATGGCTGCCCGTTAACGCCACCCAGTGACAGCCTCATGGCTGCCCGTTAACTCCCCCAGTGACAGCCTCATGGCTGCCCGTTAATTCCCCTCAGTGACAGCCTCATGGCTGCCCATTAACTCGACCCAGTGACAGCCTCATGGCTGCCCGTTAACTCCACCCAGTGACAGCCTCATGGCTGCCCATTAACTCCCCTCAGTGACAGCCTCATGGCTGCCCATTAACTCCACCCAGTGACAGCCTCATGGCTGCCCGTTAACTCCACCCAGTGACAGCCTCATGGCTGCCCATTAACTCCCCTAAGTGACAGCCTCATGGCTGCCCGTTAACGCCACCCAGTGACAGTCTCATGGCTGCCCATTAACTCAACCCAGTGACAGCCTCATGGCTGCCCATTAACTCCCCTAAGTGACAGCCTCATGGCTGCCCGTTAACTCCACCCAGTGACAGCCTCATGGCTGCCCATTAACTCCCCTCAGTGACAGCCTCATGGCTGCCCATTAACTCCACCCGGTGACAGCCTCATGGCTGCCCATTAACTCCCCTAAGTGACAGCCTCATGGCTGCCCGTTAACTCCACCCAGTGACAGCCTCATGACTGCCCATTAACTCCATCCAGTGACAGCCTCATGGCTGCCCATTTACTCCAACCAGTAACAGCCTCATGGCTGCCCATTAACTCCCATAAGTGACAGCCTCATGGCTGTCCGTTAACGCAACCCAGTGACAGCCTCATGGCTGCCCATTAACTCCACCCAGTGACAGCCTCATGGCTGCCCGTTAACCCCATCCAGTGACAGCCTCATGGCTGCCCATTACCTCCACCCAGTGACAGCCTCATGGCTGCCTGTTAACTCCCCCCAGTGACAGCCTCATGGCTGCCCGTTAACTCCATCCAGTGACAGCCTCATGGCTGCCCATTAACTCCACCCAGTGACAGCATCATGGCTACCGATTAACTCCCCCCAGTGACAGCCTCATGGCTGCCCGTTAACTCCCCTCAGTGACAGCCTCATAGCTGCCCATTAACTCCCCTCAGTGACAGCATCATGGCTGCCCATTAACTCCACCCAGTGACAGCCTCATGGCTGCCCATTAACTCCCCTCAGTGACAGACTCATAGCTGCCCATTAACTCCCCTCAGTGACAGCCTCATGGCTGCCCGTTAACTCCACCCAGTGACAGCCTCATGGCTGCCCGTTAACTCCCCCCAGTGACAGCGTCATGGCTGCCCATTAACTCCACCCAGTGACAGCCTCATGGCTGCCCATTAACTCCACCCAGTGGCAGCCTCATGGCTGCCCGTTAACTCCCCCAGTGACAGCCTCATGGCTGCCCGTTAACTCCCCTCAGTGACAGCCTCATGGCTGCCCATTAACTCCACCCAGTGACAGCCTCATGGCTGCCCGTTAACTCCACCCAGTGACAGCCTCATGGCTGCCCATTAACTCCCCTAAGTGACAGCCTCATGGCTGCCCGTTAACGCCACCCAGTGACAGCCTCATGGCTGCCCGTTAACTCCCCCAGTGACAGCCTCATGGCTGCCCGTTAATTCCCCTCAGTGACAGCCTCATGGCTGCCCATTAACTCCACCCAGTGACAGCCTCATGGCTGCCCGTTAAGTCCACCCAGTGACAGCCTCATGGCTGCCCATTAACTCCACCCAGTAACAGCCTCATGGCTGCCCGTTAACTCCACCCAGTGACAGCCTCATGGCTGCCCATTAACTCCTCTAAGTGACAACCTCATGGCTGCCCGTTAATGCCACCCAGTGACAGCCTCATGGCTGCCCATTAACTCAACCCAGTGACAGCCTCATGGCTGCCCATTAACTCCCCTAAGTGACAGCCTCATGGCTGCCCGTTAACTCCACCCAGTGACAGCCTCATGGCTGCCCATTAACTCCCCTCAGTGACAGCCTCATGGCTGCCCATTAACTCCACCCGGTGACAGCCTCATGGCTGCCCATTAACTCCCCTAAGTGACAGCCTCATGGCTGCCCGTTAACTTCACCCAGTGACAGCCTCATGGCTGCCCATTAACTCCATCCAGTGACAGCCTCATGGCTGCCCATTTACTCCAACCAGTAACAGCCTCATGGCTGCCCATTAACTCCCATAAGTGACAGCCTCATGGCTGCCCGTTAACGCCACCCAGTGACAGCCTCATGGCTGCCCATTAACTCCACCCAGTGACAGCCTCATGGCTGCCCGTTAACCCCATCCAGTGACAGCCTCATGGCTGCCCATTAACTCCACCCAGTGACAGCCTCATGGCTGCCCATTAACTCCCCTCAGTGACAGCCTCATGGCTGCCCGTTAACTCCATCCAGTGACAGCCTCATGGCTGCCCGTTAACTCCACCCAGTGACAGCCTCATGGCTGCCCATTAACTCCCCTAAGTGACAGCCTCATGGCTGCCCGTTAACCCCATCCAGTGACAGCCTCATGGCTGCCCATTAACCCCACCCAGTGACAGCCTCATGGCTGCCTGTTAACTCCCCCCAGTGACAGCCTCATGGCTGCCCGTTAACTCCACCCAGTGACAGCCTCATGGCTGCCCGTTAACTCCACCCAGTGACAGCCTCATGGCTGCCCATTAACTCCCCTAAGTGACAGCCTCATGGCTGCCCGTTAACGCCACCCAGTGACAGCCTCATGGCTGCCCATTAACTCAACCCAGTGACAGCTTCATGGCTGCCCATTAACTCCCCTAAGTGACAGCCTCATGGCTGCCCGTTAACTCCACCCAGTGACAGCCTCATGGCTGCCCATTAACTCCCCTCAGTGACAGCCTCATGGCTGCCCATTAACTCCACCCGGTGACAGCCTCATGGCTGCCCATTAACTCCCCTAAGTGACAGCCTCATGGCTGCCCGTTAACTCCACCCAGTGACAGCCTCATGGCTGCCCATTAACTCCATCCAGTGACAGCCTCATGGCTGCCCATTTACTCCAACCAGTAACAGCCTCATGGCTGCCCATTAACTCCCATAAGTGACAGCCTCATGGCTGCCCGTTAACGACACCCAGTGACAGCCTCATGGCTGCCCATTAACTCCACCCAGTGACAGCCTCATGGCTGCCCGTTAACCCCATCCAGTGACAGCCTCATGGCTGCCCATTAACTCCACCCAGTGACAGCCTCATGGCTGCCTGTTAACTCCCCCCAGTGACAGCCTCATGGCTGCCCGTTAACTCCATCCAGTGACAGCCTCATGGCTGCCCATTAACTCCACCCAGTGACAGCATCATGGCTACCCATTAACTCCCCCCAGTGACAGCCTCATGGCTGCCCGTTAACTCCCCTCAGTGACAGCCTCATAGCTGCCCATTAACTCACCTCAGTGACAGCCTCATGGCTGCCCATTAACTCCACCCAGTGACAGACTCATGGCTGCCCATTAACTCCCCTCAGTGACAGACTCATAGCTGCCCATTAACTCCCCTCAGTGACAGCCTCATGGCTGCCCGTTAACTCCACCCAGTGACAGCCTCATGGCTGCCCGTTAACTCCCCCCAGTGACAGCGTCATGGCTGCCCATTAACTCCACCCAGTGACAGCCTCATGGCTGCCCATTAACTCCACCCAGTGGCAGCCTCATGGCTGCCCGTTAACTCCCCCAGTGACAGCCTCATGGCTGCCCGTTAACTCCCCTCAGTGACAGCCTCATGGCTGCCCATTAACTCCACCCAGGGACAGCCTCATGGCTGCCCATTAACTCCCCTCAGTGACAGACTCATAGCTGCCCATTAACTCCACCCAGTGACAGCCTCATGGCTGCCCGTTAACTCCACCCAGTGACAGCCTCATGGCTGCCAATTAACTCCCCTAAGTGACAGCCTCATGGCTGCCCGTTAACGCCACCCAGTGACAGCCTCATGGCTGCCCATTAACTCAACCCAGTGACAGCCTCATGGCTGCCCATTAACTCCCCTAAGTGACAGCCTCATGGCTGCCCGTTAACTCCACCCAGTGACAGCCTCATGGCTGCCCATTAACTCCCCTCAGTGACAGCCTCATGGCTGCCCATTAACTCCACCCGGTGACAGCCTCATGGCTGCCCATTAACTCCCCTAAGTGACAGCCTCATGGCTGCCCGTTAACTCCACCCAGTGACAGCCTCATGGCTGCCCATTAACTCCATCCAGTGACAGCCTCATGGCTGCCCATTTACTCCAACCAGTAACAGCCTCATGGCTGCCCATTAACTCCCATAAGTGACAGCCTCATGGCTGCCCGTTAACGCCACCCAGTGACAGCCTCATGGCTGCCCATTAACTCCACCCAGTGACAGCCTCATGGCTGCCCGTTAACCCCATCCAGTGACAGCCTCATGTCTGCCCATTAACTCCACCCAGTGACAGCCTCATGGCTGCCTGTTAACTCCCCCCAGTGACAGCCTCATGGCTGCCCGTTAACTCCATCCAGTCACAGCCTCATGGCTGCCCATTAACTCCACCCAGTGACAGCATCATGGCTACCCATTAACTCCCCCCAGTGACAGCCTCATGGCTGCCCGTTAACTCCCCTCAGTGACAGCCTCATAGCTGCCCATTAACTCCCCTCAGTGACAGCCTCATGGCTGCCCATTAACTCCACCCAGTGACAGCCTCATGGCTGCCCATTAACTCCCCTCAGTGACAGACTCATAGCTGCCCATTAACTCCCCTCAGTGACAGCCTCATGGCTGCCCGTTAACTCCACCCAGTGACAGCCTCATGGCTGCCCGTTAACTCCCCCCAGTGACAGCGTCATGGCTGCCCATTAACTCCACCCAGTGACAGCCTCATGGCTGCCCATTAACTCCACCCAGTGGCAGCCTCATGGCTGCCCGTTAACTCCCCCAGTGACAGCCTCATGGCTGCCCGTTAACTCCCCTCAGTGACAGCATCATGGCTGCCCATTAACTCCACCCAGTGACAGCGTCATGGCTGCCCGTTAACTCCACCCAGTGACAGCCTCATGGCTGCCCATTAACTCCCATCAGTGACAGCCCCATGGCTGCCCATTAACTCCACCCAGTGACAGCCTCATGCCTGCCCATTAACTCCACCCAGTGACAGCCTCATGGCTGCCCGTTAACTCCACCCAGTGACAGCCTCATGGCTGCCCATCAACTCCCCTAAGTGACAGCCTCATGGCTGCCCGTTAAGGCCACCCAGTGACAGCCTCATGGCTGCCCGTTAACTCCCCCAGTGACAGCCTCATGGCTGCCCGTTAACTCCCCTCAGTGACAGCCTCATGGCTGCCCATTAACTCCACCCAGTGACAGCCTCATGGCTGCCCGTTAACTCCACCCAGTGACAGCCTCATGGCTGCCCATTAACTCCCCTCAGTGACAGCCTCATGGCTGCCCATTAACTCCACCCAGTGACAGCCTCATAGCTGCCCATTATCTCCCCTCAGTGACACCCTCATGGCTGCCCATTAACTCCCCCTAGTGACAGCCTCATGGCTGCCCGTTAACTCCACCCAGTGACAGCCTCATGGCTGCCCATTAACTCCCCTAAGTGACAGCCTCATGGCTGCCCGTTAACTCCCCCCAGTGACAGCGTCATGGCTGCCCGTTAATGCCACCCAGTGACAGCCTCATGGCTGCCCATTAACTCAACCCAGTGACAGCCTCATGGCTGCCCATTAACTCCCCTAAGTGACAGCCTCATGGCTGCCCGTTAACTCCACCCAGTGACAGCCTCATGGCTGCCCATTAACTCCCCTCAGTGACAGCCTCATGGCTGCCCATTAACTCCACCCGGTGACAGCCTCATGGCTGCCCATTAACTCCCCTAAATGACAGCCTCATGGCTGCCCGTTAACTCCACCGAGTGACAGCCTCATGGCTGCCCATTAACTCCCATCAGTGACAGCCTCATGGCTGCCCATTTACTCCAACCAGTAACAGCCTCATGGCTGCCCATTAACTCCCATAAGTGACAGCCTCATGGCTGCCCGTTAACGCCACCCAGTGACAGCCTCATGGCTGCCCATTAACTCCACCCAGTGACAGCCTCATGGCTGCCCGTTAACCCCATCCAGTGACAGCCTCATGGCTGCCCATTAACTCCACCCAGTGACAGCCTCATGGCTGCCTGTTAACTCCCCCCAGTGACAGCCTCATGGCTGCCCGTTAACTCCATCCAGTGACAGCCTCATGGCTGCCTGTTAACTCCACCCAGTGACAGCCTCATGGCTGCCCATTAACTCCCCTAAGTGACAGCCTCATGGCTGCCCGTTAACCCCATCCAGTGACAGCCTCATGGCTGCCCATTAACCCCACCCAGTGACGGCCTCATGGCTGCCTGTTAACTCCCCCCAGTGACAGCCTCATGGCTGCCCGTTAACTCCACCCAGTGACAGCCTCATGGCTGCCCGTTAACTCCACCCAGTGACAGCCTCATGGCTGCCCATTAACTCCCCTAAGTGACAGCCTCATGGCTGCCCGTTAACGCCACCCAGTGACAGCCTCATGGCTGCCCATTAACTCCACCCAGTGACAGCCTCATGGCTGCCCGTTAACCCCATCCAGTGACAGCCTCATGGCTGCCCATTAACTCCACCCAGTGACAGCCTCATGGCTGCCTGTTAACTCCCCCCAGTGACAGCCTCATGGCTGCCCGTTAACTCCATCCAGTGACAGCCTCATGGCTGCCTGTTAACTCCACCCAGTGACAGCCTCATGGCTGCCCATTAACTCCCCTAAGTGACAGCCTCATGGCTGCCCGTTAACCCCATCCAGTGACAGCCTCATGGCTGCCCATTAACCCCACCCAGTGACGGCCTCATGGCTGCCTGTTAACTCCCCCCAGTGACAGCCTCATGGCTGCCCGTTAACTCCACCCAGTGACAGCCTCATGGCTGCCCGTTAACTCCACCCAGTGACAGCCTCATGGCTGCCCATTAACTCCCCTAAGTGACAGCCTTATGGCTGCCCGTTAATGCCACCCAGTGACAGCCTCATGGCTGCCCATTAACTCAACCCAGTGACAGCCTCATGGCTGCCCATTAACTCCCCTAAGTGACAGCCTCATGGCTGCCCGTTAACTCCACCCAGTGACAGCCTCATGGCTGCCCATTAACTCCCCTCAGTGACAGCCTCATGGCTGCCCATTAACTCCACCCGGTGACAGCCTCATGGCTGCCCATTAACTCCCCTAAGTGACAGCCTCATGGCTGCCCATTAACTCCATCCAGTGACAGCCTCATGGCTGCCCATTTACTCCAACCAGTAACAGCCTCATGGCTGCCCATTAACTCCCATAAGTGACAGCCTCATGGCTGCCCGTTAACGACACCCAGTGACAGCCTCATGGCTGCCCATTAACTCCACCCAGTGACAGCCTCATGGCTGCCCGTTAACCCCATCCAGTGACAGCCTCATGGCTGCCCATTAACTCCACCCAGTGACAGCCTCATGGCTGCCTGTTAACTCCCCCCAGTGACAGCCTCATGGCTGCCCGTTAACTCCATCCAGTGACAGCCTCATGGCTGCCCATTAACTCCACCCAGTGACAGCATCATGGCTACCCATTAACTCCCCCCAGTGACAGCCTCATGGCTGCCCATTAACTCCCCTCAGTGACAGCCTCATAGCTGCCCATTAACTCCCCTCAGTGACAGCCTCATGGCTGCCCATTAACTCCACCCAGTGACAGCCTCATGGCTGCCCATTAACTCCCCTCAGTGACAGACTCATAGCTGCCCATTAACTCCCCTCAGTGACAGCCTCATGGCTGCCCGTTAACTCCACCCAGTGACAGCCTCATGGCTGCCCGTTAACTCCCCCCAGTGACAGCGTCATGGCTGCCCATTAACTCCACCCAGTGACAGCCTCATGGCTGCCCATTAACTCCACCCAGTGGCAGCCTCATGGCTGCCCGTTAACTCCCCCAGTGACAGCCTCATGGCTGCCCGTTAACTCCCCTCAGTGACAGCCTCATGGCTGCCCATTAACTCCACCCAGGGACAGCCTCATGGCTGCCCATTAACTCCCCTCAGTGACAGACTCATGGCTGCCCGTTAACTCCACCCAGTGACAGCCTCATGGCTGCCCATTAACTCCCCTCAGTGACAGCCTCATGGCTGCCCATTAACTCCACCCGGTGACAGCCTCATGGCTGCCCATTAACTCCCCTAAGTGACAGCCTCATGGCTGCCCGTTAACTCCACCCAGTGACAGCCTCATGGCTGCCCATTAACTCCATCCAGTGACAGCCTCATGGCTGCCCATTTACTCCAACCAGTAACAGCCTCATGGCTGCCCATTAACTCCCCTCAGTGACAGCCTCATGGCTGCCCATTAACTCCACCCAGTGACAGCGTCATGGCTGCCCGTTAACTCCACCCAGTGACAGCCTCATGGCTGCCCATTAACTCCCATCAGTGACAGCCTCATGGCTGCCCATTAACTCCACCCAGTGACAGCCTCATGCCTGCCCATTAACTCGACCCAGTGACAGCCTCATGGCTGCCCGTTAACTCCACCCAGTGACAGCCTCATGGCTGCCCATCAACTCCCCTAAGTGACAGACTCATGGCTGCCCGTTAAGGCCACCCAGTGACAGCATCATGGCTGCCCGTTAACTCCCCCAGTGACAGCCTCATGGCTGCCCGTTAACTCCCCTCAGTGACAGCCTCATGGCTGCCCATTAACTCCACCCAGTGACAGCCTCATGGCTGCCCGTTAACTCCACCCAGTGACAGCCTCATGGCTGCCCATTAACTCCCCTAAGTGACAGCCTCATGGCTGCCCGTTAACGCCACCCAGTGACAGCCTCATGGCTGCCCGTTAACTCCCCCAGTGACAGCCTCATGGCTGCCCGTTAATTCCCCTCAGTGACAGCCTCATGGCTGCCCATTAACTCCACCCAGTGACAGCCTCATGGCTGCCCGTTAACTCCACCCAGTGACAGCCTCATGGCTGCCCATTAACTCCACCCAGTGACAGCCTCATGGCTGCCCGTTAACTCCACCCAGTGACAGCCTCATGGCTGCCCATTAACTCCTCTAAGTGACAACCTCATGGCTGCCCGTTAATGCCACCCAGTGACAGCCTCATGGCTGCCCATTAACTCAACCCAGTGACAGCCTCATGGCTGCCCATTAACTCCCCTAAGTGACAGCCTCATGGCTGCCCGTTAACTCCACCCAGTGACAGCCTCATGGCTGCCCATTAACTCCCCTCAGTGACAGCCTCATGGCTGCCCATTAACTCCACCCGGTGACAGCCTCATGGCTGCCCATTAACTCCCCTAAGTGACAGCCTCATGGCTGCCCGTTAACTCCACCCAGTGACAGCCTCATGGCTGCCCATTAACTCCATCCAGTGACAGCCTCATGGCTGCCCATTTACTCCAACCAGTAACAGCCTCATGGCTGCCCATTAACTCCCATAAGTGACAGCCTCATGGCTGCCCGTTAACGCCACCCAGTGACAGCCTCATGGCTGCCCATTAACTCCACCCAGTGACAGCCTCATGGCTGCCCGTTAACCCCATCCAGTGACAGCCTCATGGCTGCCCATTAACTCCACCCAGTGACAGCCTCATGGCTGCCCATTAACTCCCCTCAGTGACAGCCTCATGGCTGCCCGTTAACTCCATCCAGTGACAGCCTCATGGCTGCCCGTTAACTCCTCCCAGTGACAGCCTCATGGCTGCCCATTAACTCCCCTAAGTGACAGCCTCATGGCTGCCCGTTAACCCCATCCAGTGACAGCCTCATGGCTGCCCATTAACCCCACCCAGTGACAGCCTCATGGCTGCCTGTTAACTCCCCCCAGAGACAGCCTCATGGCTGCCCGTTAACTCCACCCAGTGACAGCCTCATGGCTGCCCGTTAACTCCACCCAGTGACAGCCTCATGGCTGCCCATTAACTCCCCTAAGTGACAGCCTCATGGCTGCCCGTTAACGCCACCCAGTGACAGCCTCATGGCTGCCCATTAACTCAACCCAGTGACAGCCTCATGGCTGCCCATTAACTCCCCTAAGTGACAGCCTCATGGCTGCCCGTTAACTCCACCCAGTGACAGCCTCATGGCTGCCCATTAACTCCCCTCAGTGACAGCCTCATGGCTGCCCATTAACTCCACCCGGTGACAGCCTCATGGCTGCCCATTAACTCCCCTAAGTGACAGCCTCATGGCTGCCCGTTAACTCCACCCAGTGACAGCCTCATGGCTGCCCATTAACTCCATACAGTGACAGCCTCATGGCTGCCCATTTACTCCAACCAGTAACAGCCTCATGGCTGCCCATTAACTCCCATAAGTGACAGCCTCATGGCTGCCCGTTAACGACACCCAGTGACAGCCTCATGGCTGCCTGTTAACTCCCCCCAGTGACAGCCTCATGGCTGCCCGTTAACTCCATCCAGTGACAGCCTCATGGCTGCCCATTAACTCCACCCAGTGACAGCATCATGGCTACCCATTAACTCCCCCCAGTGACAGCCTCATGGCTGCCCGTTAACTCCCCTCAGTGACAGCCTCATAGCTGCCCATTAACTCCACCCAGTGACAGACTCATGGCTGCCCATTAACTCCCCTCAGTGACAGACTCATAGCTGCCCATTAACTCCCCTCAGTGACAGCCTCATGGCTGCCCGTTAACTCCACCCAGTGACAGCCTCATGGCTGCCCGTTAACTCCCCCCAGTGACAGCGTCATGGCTGCCCATTAACTCCACCCAGTGGCAGCCTCATGGCTGCCCGTTAACTCCCCCAGTGACAGCCTCATGGCTGCCCGTTAACTCCCCTCAGTGACAGCCTCATGGCTGCCCATTAACTCCACCCAGGGACAGCCTCATGGCTGCCCATTAACTCCCCTCAGTGACAGACTCATAGCTGCCCATTAACTCCACCCAGTGACAGCCTCATGGCTGCCCGTTAACTCCACCCAGTGACAGCCTCATGGCTGCCAATTAACTCCCTTAAGTGACAGCCTCATGGCTGCCCGTTAACGCCACCCAGTGACAGCCTCATGGCTGCCCATTAACTCAACCCAGTGACAGCCGCATGGCTGCCCATTAACTCCCCTAAGTGACAGCCTCATGGCTGCCCGTTAACTCCACCCAGTGACAGCCTCATGGCTGCCCATTAACTCCCCTCAGTGACAGCCTCATGGCTGCCCATTAACTCCACCCGGTGACAGCCTCATGGCTGCCCATTAACTCCCCTAAGTGACAGCCTCATGGCTGCCCGTTAACTCCACCCAGTGACAGCCTCATGGCTGCCCATTAACTCCATCCAGTGACAGCCTCATGGCTGCCCATTTACTCCAACCAGTAACAGCCTCATGGCTGCCCATTAACTCCCATAAGTGACAGCCTCATGGCTGCCCGTTAACGCCACCCAGTGACAGCCTCATGGCTGCCCATTAACTCCACCCAGTGACAGCCTCATGGCTGCCCGTTAACCCCATCCAGTGACAGCCTCATGGCTGCCCATTAACTCCACCCAGTGACAGCCTCATGGCTGCCTGTTAACTCCCCCCAGTGACAGCCTCATGGCTGCCCGTTAACTCCATCCAGTGACAGCCTCATGGCTACCCATTAACTCCACCCAGTGACAGCATCATGGCTACCCATTAACTCCCCCCAGTGACAGCCTCATGGCTGCCCGTTAACTCCCCTCAGTGACAGCCTCATAGCTGCCCATTAACTCCCCTCAGTGACAGCCTCATGGCTGCCCATTAACTCCACCCAGTGACAGCCTCATGGCTGCCCATTAACTCCCCTCAGTGACAGACTCATAGCTGCCCATTAACTCCCCTCAGTGACAGCCTCATGGCTGCCCGTTAACTCCACCCAGTGACAGCCTCATGGCTGCCCGTTAACTCCCCCCAGTGACAGCGTCATGGCTGCCCATTAACTCCACCCAGTGACAGCCTCATGGCTGCCCATTAACTCCACCCAGTGGCAGCCTCATGGCTGCCCGTTAACTCCCCCAGTGACAGCCTCATGGCTGCCCGTTAACTCCCCTCAGTGACAGCATCATGGCTGCCCATTAACTCCACCCAGTGACAGCGTCATGGCTGCCCGTTAACTCCACCCAGTGACAGCCTCATGGCTGCCCATTAACTCCCATCAGTGACAGCCTCATGGCTGCCCATTAACTCCACCCAGTGACAGCCTCATGCCTGCCCATTAACTCCACCCAGTGACAGCCTCATGGCTGCCCGTTAACTCCACCCAGTGACAGCCTCATGGCTGCCCATCAACTCCCCTAAGTGACAGCCTCATGGCTGCCCGTTAAGGCCACCCAGTGACAGCCTCATGGCTGCCCGTTAACTTCCCCAGTGACAGCCTCATGGCTGCCCGTTAACTCCCCTCAGTGACAGCCTCATGGCTGCCCATTAACTCCACCCAGTGACAGCCTCATGGCTGCCCGTTAACTCCACCCAGTGACAGCCTCATGGCTGCCCATTAACTCCCCTCAGTGACAGCCTCATGGCTGCCCATTAACTCCACCCAGTGACAGCCTCATAGCTGCCCATTATCTCCCCTCAGTGACACCCTCATGGCTGCCCATTAACTCCCCCTAGTGACAGCCTCATGGCTGCCCGTTAACTCCACCCAGTGACAGCCTCATGGCTGCCCATTAACTCCCCTAAGTGACAGCCTCATGGCTGCCCGTTAACTCCCCCCAGTGACAGCGTCATGGCTGCCCGTTAATGCCACCCAGTGACAGCCTCATGGCTGCCCATTAACTCAACCCAGTGACAGCCTCATGGCTGCCCATTAACTCCCCTAAGTGACAGCCTCATGGCTGCCCGTTAACTCCACCCAGTGACAGCCTCATGGCTGCCCATTAACTCCCCTCAGTGACAGCCTCATGGCTGCCCATTAACTCCACCCGGTGACAGCCTCATGGCTGCCCATTAACTCCCCTAAGTGACAGCCTCATGGCTGCCCGTTAACTCCACCCAGTGACAGCCTCATGGCTGCCCATTAACTCCATCCAGTGACAGCCTCATGGCTGCCCATTTACTCCAACCAGTAACAGCCTCATGGCTGCCCATTAACTCCCATAAGTGACAGCCTCATGGCTGCCCGTTAACGCCACCCAGTGACAGCCTCATGGCTGCCCATTAACTCCACCCAGTGACAGCCTCATGGCTGCCCGTTAACCCCATCCAGTGACAGCCTCATGGCTGCCCATTAACTCCACCCAGTGACAGCCTCATGGCTGCCTGTTAACTCCCCCCAGTGACAGCCTCATGGCTGCCCGTTAACTCCATCCAGTGACAGCCTCATGGCTGCCTGTTAACTCCACCCAGTGACAGCCTCATGGCTGCCCATTAACTCCCCTAAGTGACAGCCTCATGGCTGCCCGTTAACCCCATCCAGTGACAGCCTCATGGCTGCCCATTAACCCCACCCAGTGACAGCCTCATGGCTGCCTGTTAACTCCCCCCAGTGACAGCCTCATGGCTGCCCGTTAACTCCACCCAGTGACAGCCTCATGGCTGCCCGTTAACTCCACCCAGTGACAGCCTCATGGCTGCCCATTAACTCCCCTAAGTGACAGCCTTATGGCTGCCCGTTAACGCCACCCAGTGACAGCCTCATGGCTGCCCATTAACTCAACCCAGTGACAGCCTCATGGCTGCCCATTAACTCCCCTAAGTGACAGCCTCATGGCTGCCCGTTAACTCCACCCAGTGACAGCCTCATGGCTGCCCATTAACTCCCCTCAGTGACAGCCTCATGGCTGCCCATTAACTCCACCCGGTGACAGCCTCATGGCTGCCCATTAACTCCCCTAAGTGACAGCCTCATGGCTGCCCATTAACTCCATCCAGTGACAGCCTCATGGCTGCCCATTTACTCCAACCAGTAACAGCCTCATGGCTGCCCATTAACTCCCATAAGTGACAGCCTCATGGCTGCCCGTTAACGACACCCAGTGACAGCCTCATGGCTGCCCATTAACTCCACCCAGTGACAGCCTCATGGCTGCCCGTTAACCCCATCCAGTGACAGCCTCATGGCTGCCCATTAACTCCACCCAGTGACAGCCTCATGGCTGCCTGTTAACTCCCCCCAGTGACAGCCTCATGGCTGCCCGTTAACTCCATCCAGTGACAGCCTCATGGCTGCCCATTAACTCCACCCAGTGACAGCATCATGGCTACCCATTAACTCCCGACAGTGACAGCCTCATGGCTGCCCGTTAACTCCCCTCAGTGACAGCCTCATAGCTGCCCATTAACTCCCCTCAGTGACAGCCTCATGGCTGCCCATTAACTCCACCCAGTGACAGCCTCATGGCTGCCCATTAACTCCCCTCAGTGACAGACTCATAGCTGCCCATTAACTCCCCTCAGTGACAGCCTCATGGCTGCCCGTTAACTCCACCCAGTGACAGCCTCATGGCTGCCCGTTAACTCCCCCCAGTGACAGCGTCATGGCTGCCCATTAACTCCACCCAGTGACAGCCTCATGGCTGCCCATTAACTCCACCCAGTGGCAGCCTCATGGCTGCCCGTTAACTCCCCCAGTGACAGCCTCATGGCTGCCCGTTAACTCCCCTCAGTGACAGCCTCATGGCTGCCCATTAACTCCACCCAGGGACAGCCTCATGGCTGCCCATTAACTCCCCTCAGTGACAGACTCATAGCTGCCCATTAACTCCACCCAGTGACAGCCTCATGGCTGCCCGTTAACTCCACCCAGTGACAGCCTCATGGCTGCCAATTAACTCCCCTAAGTGACAGCCTCATGGCTGCCCGTTAACGCCACCCAGTGACAGCCTCATGGCTGCCCATTAACTCAACCCAGTGACAGCCTCATGGCTGCCCATTAACTCCCCTAAGTGACAGCCTCATGGCTGCCCGTTAACTCCACCCAGTGACAGCCTCATGGCTGCCCATTAACTCCCCTCAGTGACAGCCTCATGGCTGCCCATTAACTCCACCCGGTGACAGCCTCATGGCTGCCCATTAACTCCCCTAAGTGACAGCCTCATGGCTGCCCGTTAACTCCACCCAGTGACAGCCTCATGGCTGCCCATTAACTCCATCCAGTGACAGCCTCATGGCTGCCCATTTACTCCAACCAGTAACAGCCTCATGGCTGCCCATTAACTCCCATAAGTGACAGCCTCATGGCTGCCCGTTAACGCCACCCAGTGACAGCCTCATGGCTGCCCATTAACTCCACCCAGTGACAGCCTCATGGCTGCCCGTTAACCCCATCCAGTGACAGCCTCATGGCTGCCCATTAACTCCACCCAGTGACAGCCTCATGGCTGCCTGTTAACTCCCCCCAGTGACAGCCTCATGGCTGCCCGTTAACTCCATCCAGTGACAGCCTCATGGCTGCCCATTAACTCCACCCAGTGACAGCATCATGGCTACCCATTAACTCCCCCCAGTGACAGCCTCATGGCTGCCCGTTAACTCCCCTCAGTGACAGCCTCATAGCTGCCCATTAACTCCCCTCAGTGACAGCCTCATGGCTGCCCATTAACTCCACCCAGTGACAGCCTCATGGCTGCCCATTAACTCCCCTCAGTGACAGACTCATAGCTGCCCATTAACTCCCCTCAGTGACAGCCTCATGGCTGCCCGTTAACTCCCCTCAGTGACAGCCTCATAGCTGTCCATTAACTCCCCTCAGTGACAGCCTCATGGCTGCCCCTTAACTCCACCCAGTGACAGCCTCATGGCTGCCCATTAACTCCCCTCAGTGACAGACTCATAGCTGCCCATTAACTCCCCTCAGTGACAGCCTCATGGCTGCCCGTTAACTCCACCCAGTGACAGCCTCATGGCTGCCCGTTAACTCCCCCCAGTGACAGCGTCATGGCTGCCCATTAACTCCACCCAGTGGCAGCCTCATGGCTGCCCGTTAACTCCCCCAGTGACAGCCTCATGGCTGCCCGTTAACTCCCCTCAGTGACAGCCTCATGGCTGCCCATTAACTCCACACAGTGACAGCGTCATGGCTGCCCGTTAACTCCACCCAGTGACAGCCTCATGGCTGCCAATTAACTCCCATCAGTGACAGCCTCATGGCTGCCCATTAACTCCACCCAGTGACAGCCTCATGCCTGCCCATTAACTCCACCCAGTGACAGCCTCATGGCTGCCCGTTAACTCCACCCAGTGACAGCCTCATGGCTGCCCATCAACTCCCCTAAGTGACAGACTCATGGCTGCCCGTTAAGGCCACCCAGTGACAGCCTGATGGCTGCCCGTTAACTCCCCCAGTGACAGCCTCATGGCTGCCCGTTAACTCCCCTCAGTGACAGCCTCATGGCTGCCCATTAACTCCACCCAGTGACAGCCTCATGGCTGCCCGTTAACTCCACCCAGTGACAGCCTCATGGCTGCCCATTAACTCCCCTAAGTGACAGCCTCATGGCTGCCCGTTAACGCCACCCAGTGACAGCCTCATGGCTGCCCGTTAACTCCCCCAGTGACAGCCTCATGGCTGCCCGTTAATTCCCCTCAGTGACAGCCTCATGGCTGCCCATTAACTCCACCCAGTGACAGCCTCATGGCTGCCCGTTAACTCCACCCAGTGACAACCTCATGGCTGCCCATTAACTCCACCCAGTGACAGCCTCATGGCTGCCCGTTAACTCCACCCAGTGACAGCCTCATGGCTGCCCATTAACTCCCCTAAGTGACAACCTCATGGCTGCCCGTTAATGCCACCCAGTGACAGCCTCATGGCTGCCCATTAACTCAACCCAGTGACAGCCTCATGGCTGCCCATTAACTCCCCTAAGTGACAGCCTCATGGCTGCCCGTTAACTCCACCCAGTGACAGCCTCATGGCTGCCCATTAACTCCCCTCAGTGACAGCCTCATGGCGGCCCATTAACTCCACCCGGTGACAGCCTCATGGCTGCCCATTAACTCCCCTAAGTGACAGCCTCATGGCTGCCCGTTAACTCCACCCAGTGACAGCCTCATGGCTGCCCATTAACTCCATCCAGTGACAGCCTCATGGCTGCCCATTTACTCCAACCAGTAACAGCCTCATGGCTGCCCATTAACTCCCATAAGTGACAGCCTCATGGCTGCCCGTTAACGCCACCCAGTGACAGCCTCATGGCTGCCCATTAACTCCACCCAGTGACAGCCTCATGGCTGCCCGTTAACCCCATCCAGTGACAGCCTCATGGCTGCCCATTAACTCCACCCAGTGACAGCCTCATGGCTGCCTGTTAACTCCCCCCAGTGACAGCCTCATGGCTGCCCGTTAACTCCATCCAGTGACAGCCTCATGGCTGCCCGTTAACTCCACCCAGTGACAGCCTCATGGCTGCCCATTAACTCCCCTAAGTGACAGCCTCATGGCTGCCCGTTAACCCCATCCAGTGACATCCTCATGGCTGCCCATTAACCCCACCCAGTGACAGCCTCATGGCTGCCTGTTAACTCCCCCCAGTGACAGCCTCATGGCTGCCCGTTAACTCCACCCAGTGACAGCCTCATGGCTGCCCGTTAACTCCACCCAGTGACAGCCTCATGGCTGCCCATTAACTCCCCTAAGTGACAGCCTCATGGCTGCCCGTTAACGCCACCCAGTGACAGCCTCATGGCTGCCCATTAACTCAACCCAGTGACAGCCTCATGGCTGCCCATTAACTCCCCTAAGTGACAGCCTCATGGCTGCCCGTTAACTCCACCCAGTGACAACCTCATGGCTGCCCATTTACTCCCCTCAGTGACAGCCTCATGGCTGCCCATTAACTCCACCCGGTGACAGCCTCATGGCTGCCCATTAACTCCCCTAAGTGACAGCCTCATGGCTGCCCGTTAACTCCACCCAGTGACAGCCTCATGGCTGCCCATTAACTCCATCCAGTGACAGCCTCATGGCTGCCCATTTACTCCAACCAGTAACAGCCTCATGGCTGCCCATTAACTCCCATAAGTGACAGCCTCATGGCTGCCCGTTAACGACACCCAGTGACAGCCTCATGGCTGCCCATTAACTCCACCCAGTGACAGCCTCATGGCTGCCCGTTAACCCCATCCAGTGACAGCCTCATGGCTGCCCATTAACTCCACCCAGTGACAGCCTCATGGCTGCCTGTTAACTCCCCCCAGTGACAGCCTCATGGCTGCCCGTTAACTCCATCCAGTGACAGCCTCATGGCTGCCCATTAACTCCACCCAGTGACAGCATCATGGCTACCCATTAACTCCCCCCAGTGACAGCCTCATCGCTGCCCGTTAACTCCCCTCAGTGACAGCCTCATAGCTGCCCATTAACTCCCCTCAGTGACAGCCTCATGGCTGCCCATTAACTCCACCCAGTGACAGCCTCATGGCTGCCCATTAACTCCCCTCAGTGACAGACTCATAGCTGCCCATTAACTCCCCTCAGTGACAGCCTCATGGCTGCCCGTTAACTCCACCCAGTGACAGCCTCATGGCTGCCCGTTAACTCCCCCCAGTGACAGCGTCATGGCTGCCCATTAACTCCACCCAGTGACAGCCTCATGGCTGCCCATTAACTCCACCCAGTGGCAGCCTCATGGCTGCCCGTTAACTCCCCCAGTGACAGCCTCATGGCTGCCCGTTAACTCCCCTCAGTGACAGCCTCATGGCTGCCCATTAACTCCACCCAGGGACAGCCTCATGGCTGCCCATCAACTCCCCTAAGTGACAGACTCATGGCTGCCCGTTAAGGCCACCCAGTGACAGCCTGATGGCTGCCCGTTAACTCCCCCAGTGACAGCCTCATGGCTGCCCGTTAACTCCCCTCAGTGACAGCCTCATGGCTGCCCATTAACTCCACCCAGTGACAGCCTCATGGCTGCCCATCAACTCCCCTAAGTGACAGACTCATGGCTGCCCGTTAAGGCCACCCAGTGACAGCCTGATGGCTGCCCGTTAACTCCCCCAGTGACAGCCTCATGGCTGCCCGTTAACTCCCCTCAGTGACAGCCTCATGGCTGCCCATTAACTCCACCCAGTGACAGCCTCATGGCTGCCCGTTAACTCCACCCAGTGACAGCCTCATGGCTGCCCATTAACTCCCCTAAGTGACAGCCTCATGGCTGCCCGTTAACGCCACCCAGTGACAGCCTCATGGCTGCCCGTTAACTCCCCCAGTGACAGCCTCATGGCTGCCCGTTAATTCCCCTCAGTGACAGCCTCATGGCTGCCCATTAACTCCACCCAGTGACAGCCTCATGGCTGCCCGTTAACTCCACCCAGTGACAGCCTCATGGCTGCCCATTAACTCCACCCAGTGACAGCCTCATGGCTGCCCGTTAACTCCACCCAGTGACAGCCTCATGGCTGCCCATTAACTCCCCTAAGTGACAACCTCATGGCTGCCCGTTAATGCCACCCAGTGACAGCCTCATGACTGCCCATTAACTCAACCCAGTGACAGCCTCATGGCTGCCCATTAACTCCCCTAAGTGACAGCCTCATGGCTGCCCGTTAACTCCACCCAGTGACAGCCTCATGGCTGCCCATTAACTCCCCTCAGTGACAGCCTCATGGCGGCCCATTAACTCCACCCGGTGACAGCCTCATGGCTGCCCATTAACTCCCCTAAGTGACAGCCTCATGGCTGCCCGTTAACTCCACCCAGTGACAGCCTCATGGCTGCCCATTAACTCCATCCAGTGACAGCCTCATGGCTGCCCATTTACTCCAACCAGTAACAGCCTCATGGCTGCCCATTAACTCCCATAAGTGACAGCCTCATGGCTGCCCGTTAACGCCACCCAGTGACAGCCTCATGGCTGCCCATTAACTCCACCCAGTGACAGCCTCATGGCTGCCCGTTAACCCCATCCAGTGACAGCCTCATGGCTGCCCATTAACTCCACCCAGTGACAGCCTCATGGCTGCCTGTTAACTCCCCCCAGTGACAGCCTCATGGCTGCCCGTTAACTCCATCCAGTGACAGCCTCATGGCTGCCCGTTAACTCCACCCAGTGACAGCCTCATGGCTGCCCATTAACTCCCCTAAGTGACAGCCTCATGGCTGCCCGTTAACCCCATCCAGTGACAGCCTCATGGCTGCCCATTAACCCCACCCAGTGACAGCCTCATGGCTGCCTGTTAACTCCCCCCAGTGACAGCCTCATGGCTGCCCGTTAACTCCACCCAGTGACAGCCTCATGGCTGCCCGTTAACTCCACCCAGTGACAGCCTCATGGCTGCCCATTAACTCCCCTAAGTGACAGCCTCATGGCTGCCCGTTAACGCCACCCAGTGACAGCCTCATGGCTGCCCATTAACTCAACCCAGTGACAGCCTCATGGCTGCCCATTAACTCCCCTAAGTGACAGCCTCATGGCTGCCCGTTAACTCCACCCAGTGACAACCTCATGGCTGCCCATTTACTCCCCTCAGTGACAGCCTCATGGCTGCCCATTAACTCCACCCGGTGACAGCCTCATGGCTGCCCATTAACTCCCCTAAGTGACAGCCTCATGGCTGCCCGTTAACTCCACCCAGTGACAGCCTCATGGCTGCCCATTAACTCCATCCAGTGACAGCCTCATGGCTGCCCATTTACTCCAACCAGTAACAGCCTCATGGCTGCCCATTAACTCCCATAAGTGACAGCCTCATGGCTGCCCGTTAACGACACCCAGTGACAGCCTCATGGCTGCCCATTAACTCCACCCAGTGACAGCCTCATGGCTGCCTGTTAACCCCATCCAGTGACAGCCTCATGGCTGCCCATTAACTCCACCCAGTGACAGCCTCATGGCTGCCTGTTAACTCCCCCCAGTGACAGCCTCATGGCTGCCCGTTAACTCCATCCAGTGACAGCCTCATGGCTGCCCATTAACTCCACCCAGTGACAGCATCATGGCTACCCATTAACTCCCCCCAGTGACAGCCTCATCGCTGCCCGTTAACTCCCCTCAGTGACAGCCTCATAGCTGCCCATTAACTCCCCTCAGTGACAGCCTCATGGCTGCCCATTAACTCCACCCAGTGACAGCCTCATGGCTGCCCATTAACTCCCCTCAGTGACAGACTCATAGCTGCCCATTAACTCCCCTCAGTGACAGCCTCATGGCTGCCCGTTAACTCCACCCAGTGACAGCCTCATGGCTGCCCGTTAACTCCCCCCAGTGACAGCGTCATGGCTGCCCATTAACTCCACCCAGTGACAGCCTCATGGCTGCCCATTAACTCCACCCAGTGGCAGCCTCATGGCTGCCCGTTAACTCCCCCAGTGACAGCCTCATGGCTGCCCGTTAACTCCCCTCAGTGACAGCCTCATGGCTGCCCATTAACTCCACCCAGGGACAGCCTCATGGCTGCCCATTAACTCCCCTCAGTGACAGACTCATAGCTGCCCATTAACTCCACCCAGTGACAGCCTCATGGCTGCCCGTTTACTCCACCCAGTGACAGCCTCATGGCTGCCAATTAACTCCCCTAAGTGACAGCCTCATGGCTGCCCGTTAACGCCACCCAGTGACAGCCTCATGGCTGCCCATTAACTCAACCCAGTGACAGCCTCATGGCTGCCCATTAACTCCCCTAAGTGACAGCCTCATGGCTGCCCGTTAACTCCACCCAGTGACAGCCTCATGGCTGCCCATTAACTCCCCTCAGTGACAGCCTCATGGCTGCCCATTAACTCCACCCGGTGACAGCCTCATGGCTGCCCATTAACTCCCCTAAGTGACAGCCTCATGGCTGCCCGTTAACTCCACCCAGTGACAGCCTCATGGCTGCCCATTAACTCCATCCAGTGACAGCCTCATGGCTGCCCATTTACTCCAACCAGTAACAGCCTCATGGCTGCCCATTAACTCCCATAAGTGACAGCCTCATGGCTGCCCGTTAACGCCACCCAGTGACAGCCTCATGGCTGCCCATTAACTCCACCCAGTGACAGCCTCATGGCTGCCCGTTAACCCCATCCAGTGACAGCCTCATGGCTGCCCATTAACTCCACCCAGTGACAGCCTCATGGCTGCCTGTTAACTCCCCCCAGTGACAGCCTCATGGCTGCCCGTTAACTCCATCCAGTGACAGCCTCATGGCTGCCCATTAACTCCACCCAATGACAGCATCATGGCTACCCATTAACTCCCCCCAGTGACAGCCTCATGGCTGCCCGTTAACTCCACTCAGTGACAGCCTCATAGCTGCCCATTAACTCCCCTCAGTGAGAGCCTCATGGCTGCCCATTAACTCCACCCAGTGACAGCCTCATGGCTGCCCATTAACTCCCCTCAGTGACAGACTCATAGCTGCCCATTAACTCCCCTCAGTGACAGCCTCATGGCTGCCCGTTAACTCCACCCAGTGACAGCCTCATGGCTGCCCGTTAACTCCCCCCAGTGACAGCGTCATGGCTGCCCATTAACTCCACCCAGTGACAGCCTCATGGCTGCCCATTAACTCCACCCAGTGGCAGCCTCATGGCTGCCCGTTAACTCCCCCAGTGACAGCCTCATGGCTGCCCGTTAACTCCCCTCAGTGACAGCCTCATGGCTGCCCATTAACTCCACCCAGTGACAGCGTCATGGCTGCCCGTTAACTCCACCCAGTGACAGCCTCATGGCTGCCCATTAACTCCCATCAGTGACAGCCTCATGGCTGCCCATTAACTCCACCCAGTGACAGCCTCATGCCTGCCCATTAACTCCACCCAGTGACAGCCTCATGGCTGCCCGTTAACTCCACCCAGTGACAGCATCATGGCTGCCCATCAACTCCCCTAAGTGACAGCCTCATGGCTGCCCGTTAAGGCCACCCAGTGACAGCCTCATGGCTGCCCATTAACTCCACCCAGTGACAGCCTCATGGCTGCCCGTTAACCCCATCCAGTGACAGCCTCATGGCTGCCCATTAACTCCACCCAGTGACAGCCTCATGGCTGCCTGTTAACTCCCCCCAGTGACAGCCTCATGGCTGCCCGTTAACTCCATCCAGTGACAGCCTCATGGCTGCCCATTAACTCCACCCAGTGACAGCATCATGGCTACCCATTAACTCCCCCCAGTGACAGCCTCATCGCTGCCCGTTAACTCCCCTCAGTGACAGCCTCATAGCTGCCCATTAACTCCCCTCAGTGACAGCCTCATGGCTGCCCATTAACTCCACCCAGTGACAGCCTCATGGCTGCCCATTAACTCCCCTCAGTGACAGACTCATAGCTGCCCATTAACTCCCCTCAGTGACAGCCTCATGGCTGCCCGTTAACTCCACCCAGTGACAGCCTCATGGCTGCCCGTTAACTCCCCCCAGTGACAGCGTCATGGCTGCCCATTAACTCCACCCAGTGACAGCCTCATGGCTGCCCATTAACTCCACCCAGTGGCAGCCTCATGGCTGCCCGTTAACTCCCCCAGTGACAGCCTCATGGCTGCCCGTTAACTCCCCTGAGTGACAGCCTCATGGCTGCCCATTAACTCCACCCAGGGACAGCCTCATGGCTGCCCATCAACTCCCCTAAGTGACAGACTCATGGCTGCCCGTTAAGGCCACCCAGTGACAGCCTGATGGCTGCCCGTTAACTCCCCCAGTGACAGCCTCATGGCTGCCCGTTAACTCCCCTCAGTGACAGCCTCATGGCTGCCCATTAACTCCACCCAGTGACAGCCTCATGGCTGCCCATCAACTCCCCTAAGTGACAGACTCATGGCTGCCCGTTAAGGCCACCCAGTGACAGCCTGATGGCTGCCCGTTAACTCCCCCAGTGACAGCCTCATGGCTGCCCGTTAACTCCCCTCAGTGACAGCCTCATGGCTGCCCATTAACTCCACCCAGTGACAGCCTCATGGCTGCCCGTTAACTCCACCCAGTGACAGCCTCATGGCTGCCCATTAACTCCCCTAAGTGACAGCCTCATGGCTGCCCGTTAACGCCACCCAGTGACAGCCTCATGGCTGCCCGTTAACTCCCCCAGTGACAGCCTCATGGCTGCCCGTTAATTCCCCTCAGTGACAGCCTCATGGCTGCCCATTAACTCCACCCAGTGACAGCCTCATGGCTGCCCGTTAACTCCACCCAGTGACAGCCTCATGGCTGCCCATTAACTCCACCCAGTGACAGCCTCATGGCTGCCCGTTAACTCCACCCAGTGACAGCCTCATGGCTGCCCATTAACTCCCCTAAGTGACAACCTCATGGCTGCCCATTAATGCCACCCAGTGACAGCCTCATGGCTGCCCATTAACTCAACCCAGTGACAGCCTCATGGCTGCCCATTAACTCCCCTAAGTGACAGCCTCATGGCTGCCCGTTAACTCCCCCAGTGACAGCCTCATGGCTGCCCGTTAACTCCCCTCAGTGACAGCCTCATGGCTGCCCATTAACTCCACCCAGTGACAGCCTCATGGCTGCCCGTTAACTCCACCCAGTGACAGCCTCATGGCTGCCCATTAACTCCCCTAAGTGACAGCCTCATGGCTGCCCGTTAACGCCACCCAGTGACAGCCTCATGGCTGCCCGTTAACTCCCCCAGTGACAGCCTCATGGCTGCCCGTTAATTCCCCTCAGTGACAGCCTCATGGCTGCCCATTAACTCCACCCAGTGACAGCCTCATGGCTGCCCGTTAACTCCACCCAGTGACAGCCTCATGGCTGCCCATTAACTCCACCCAGTGACAGCCTCATGGCTGCCCGTTAACTCCACCCAGTGACAGCCTCATGGCTGCCCATTAACTCCCCTAAGTGACAACCTCATGGCTGCCCGTTAATGCCACCCAGTGACAGCCTCATGGCTGCCCATTAACTCAACCCAGTGACAGCCTCATGGCTGCCCATTAACTCCCCTAAGTGACAGCCTCATGGCTGCCCGTTAACTCCACCCAGTGACAGCCTCATGGCTGCCCATTAACTCCCCTCAGTGACAGCCTCATGGCGGCCCATTAACTCCACCCGGTGACAGCCTCATGGCTGCCCATTAACTCCCCTAAGTGACAGCCTCATGGCTGCCCGTTAACTCCACCCAGTGACAGCCTCATGGCTGCCCATTAACTCCATCCAGTGACAGCCTCATGGCTGCCCATTTACTCCAACCAGTAACAGCCTCATGGCTGCCCATTAACTCCCATAAGTGACAGCCTCATGGCTGCCCGTTAACGCCACCCAGTGACAGCCTCATGGCTGCCCATTAACTCCACCCAGTGACAGCCTCATGGCTGCCCGTTAACCCCATCCAGTGACAGCCTCATGGCTGCCCATTAACTCCACCCAGTGACAGCCTCATGGCTGCCTGTTAACTCCCCCCAGTGACAGCCTCATGGCTGCCCGTTAACTCCATCCAGTGACAGCCTCATGGCTGCCCGTTAACTCCACCCAGTGACAGCCTCATGGCTGCCCATTAACTCCCCTAAGTGACAGCCTCATGGCTGCCCGTTAACCCCATCCAGTGACAGCCTCATGGCTGCCCATTAACCCCACCCAGTGACAGCCTCATGGCTGCCTGTTAACTCCCCCCAGTGACAGCCTCATGGCTGCCCGTTAACTCCACCCAGTGACAGCCTCATGGCTGCCCGTTAACTCCACCCAGTGACAGCCTCATGGCTGCCCATTAACTCCCCTAAGTGACAGCCTCATGGCTGCCCGTTAACGCCACCCAGTGACAGCCTCATGGCTGCCCATTAACTCAACCCAGTGACAGCCTCATGGCTGCCCATTAACTCCCCTAAGTGACAGCCTCATGGCTGCCCGTTAACTCCACCCAGTGACAACCTCATGGCTGCCCATTTACTCCCCTCAGTGACAGCCTCATGGCTGCCCATTAACTCCACCCGGTGACAGCCTCATGGCTGCCCATTAACTCCCCTAAGTGACAGCCTCATGGCTGCCCGTTAACTCCACCCAGTGACAGCCTCATGGCTGCCCATTAACTCCATCCAGTGACAGCCTCATGGCTGCCCATTTACTCCAACCAGTAACAGCCTCATGGCTGCCCATTAACTCCCATAAGTGACAGCCTCATGGCTGCCCGTTAACGACACCCAGTGACAGCCTCATGGCTGCCCATTAACTCCACCCAGTGACAGCCTCATGGCTGCCTGTTAACCCCATCCAGTGACAGCCTCATGGCTGCCCATTAACTCCACCCAGTGACAGCCTCATGGCTGCCTGTTAACTCCCCCCAGTGACAGCCTCATGGCTGCCCGTTAACTCCATCCAGTGACAGCCTCATGGCTGCCCATTAACTCCACCCAGTGACAGCATCATGGCTACCCATTAACTCCCCCCAGTGACAGCCTCATCGCTGCCCGTTAACTCCCCTCAGTGACAGCCTCATAGCTGCCCATTAACTCCCCTCAGTGACAGCCTCATGGCTGCCCATTAACTCCACCCAGTGACAGCCTCATGGCTGCCCATTAACTCCCCTCAGTGACAGACTCATAGCTGCCCATTAACTCCCCTCAGTGACAGCCTCATGGCTGCCCGTTAACTCCACCCAGTGACAGCCTCATGGCTGCCCGTTAACTCCCCCCAGTGACAGCGTCATGGCTGCCCATTAACTCCACCCAGTGACAGCCTCATGGCTGCCCATTAACTCCACCCAGTGGCAGCCTCATGGCTGCCCGTTAACTCCCCCAGTGACAGCCTCATGGCTGCCCGTTAACTCCCCTCAGTGACAGCCTCATGGCTGCCCATTAACTCCACCCAGGGACAGCCTCATGGCTGCCCATTAACTCCCCTCAGTGACAGACTCATGGCTGCCCATTAACTCCACCCGGTGACAGCCTCATGGCTGCCCATTAACTCCCCTAAGTGACAGCCTCATGGCTGCCCGTTAACTCCACCCAGTGACAGCCTCATGGCTGCCCATTAACTCCATCCAGTGACAGCCTCATGGCTGCCCATTTACTCCAACCAGTAACAGCCTCATGGCTGCCCATTAACTCCCATAAGTGACAGCCTCATGGCTGCCCGTTAACGACACCCAGTGACAGCCTCATGGCTGCCCATTAACTCCACCCAGTGACAGCCTCATGGCTGCCTGTTAACCCCATCCAGTGACAGCCTCATGGCTGCCCATTAACTCCACCCAGTGACAGCCTCATGGCTGCCTGTTAACTCCCCCCAGTGACAGCCTCATGGCTGCCCGTTAACTCCATCCAGTGACAGCCTCATGGCTGCCCATTAACTCCACCCAGTGACAGCATCATGGCTACCCATTAACTCCCCCCAGTGACAGCCTCATCGCTGCCCGTTAACTCCCCTCAGTGACAGCCTCATAGCTGCCCATTAACTCCCCTCAGTGACAGCCTCATGGCTGCCCATTAACTCCACCCAGTGACAGCCTCATGGCTGCCCATTAACTCCCCTCAGTGACAGACTCATAGCTGCCCATTAACTCCCCTCAGTGACAGCCTCATGGCTGCCCGTTAACTCCACCCAGTGACAGCCTCATGGCTGCCCGTTAACTCCCCCCAGTGACAGCGTCATGGCTGCCCATTAACTCCACCCAGTGACAGCCTCATGGCTGCCCATTAACTCCACCCAGTGGCAGCCTCATGGCTGCCCGTTAACTCCCCCAGTGACAGCCTCATGGCTGCCCGTTAACTCCCCTCAGTGACAGCCTCATGGCTGCCCATTAACTCCACCCAGGGACAGCCTCATGGCTGCCCATTAACTCCCCTCAGTGACAGACTCATAGCTGCCCATTAACTCCACCCAGTGACAGCCTCATGGCTGCCCGTTTACTCCACCCAGTGACAGCCTCATGGCTGCCAATTAACTCCCCTAAGTGACAGCCTCATGGCTGCCCGTTAACGCCACCCAGTGACAGCCTCATGGCTGCCCATTAACTCAACCCAGTGACAGCCTCATGGCTGCCCATTAACTCCCCTAAGTGACAGCCTCATGGCTGCCCGTTAACTCCACCCAGTGACAGCCTCATGGCTGCCCATTAACTCCCCTCAGTGACAGCCTCATGGCTGCCCATTAACTCCACCCGGTGACAGCCTCATGGCTGCCCATTAACTCCCCTAAGTGACAGCCTCATGGCTGCCCGTTAACTCCACCCAGTGACAGCCTCATGGCTGCCCATTAACTCCATCCAGTGACAGCCTCATGGCTGCCCATTTACTCCAACCAGTAACAGCCTCATGGCTGCCCATTAACTCCCATAAGTGACAGCCTCATGGCTGCCCGTTAACGCCACCCAGTGACAGCCTCATGGCTGCCCATTAACTCCACCCAGTGACAGCCTCATGGCTGCCCGTTAACCCCATCCAGTGACAGCCTCATGGCTGCCCATTAACTCCACCCAGTGACAGCCTCATGGCTGCCTGTTAACTCCCCCCAGTGACAGCCTCATGGCTGCCCGTTAACTCCATCCAGTGACAGCCTCATGGCTGCCCATTAACTCCACCCAATGACAGCATCATGGCTACCCATTAACTCCCCCCAGTGACAGCCTCATGGCTGCCCGTTAACTCCACTCAGTGACAGCCTCATAGCTGCCCATTAACTCCCCTCAGTGAGAGCCTCATGGCTGCCCATTAACTCCACCCAGTGACAGCCTCATGGCTGCCCATTAACTCCCCTCAGTGACAGACTCATAGCTGCCCATTAACTCCCCTCAGTGACAGCCTCATGGCTGCCCGTTAACTCCACCCAGTGACAGCCTCATGGCTGCCCGTTAACTCCCCCCAGTGACAGCGTCATGGCTGCCCATTAACTCCACCCAGTGACAGCCTCATGGCTGCCCATTAACTCCACCCAGTGGCAGCCTCATGGCTGCCCGTTAACTCCCCCAGTGACAGCCTCATGGCTGCCCGTTAACTCCCCTCAGTGACAGCCTCATGGCTGCCCATTAACTCCACCCAGTGACAGCGTCATGGCTGCCCGTTAACTCCACCCAGTGACAGCCTCATGGCTGCCCATTAACTCCCATCAGTGACAGCCTCATGGCTGCCCATTAACTCCACCCAGTGACAGCCTCATGCCTGCCCATTAACTCCACCCAGTGACAGCCTCATGGCTGCCCGTTAACTCCACCCAGTGACAGCATCATGGCTGCCCATCAACTCCCCTAAGTGACAGCCTCATGGCTGCCCGTTAAGGCCACCCAGTGACAGCCTCATGGCTGCCCATTAACTCCACCCAGTGACAGCCTCATGGCTGCCCGTTAACCCCATCCAGTGACAGCCTCATGGCTGCCCATTAACTCCACCCAGTGACAGCCTCATGGCTGCCTGTTAACTCCCCCCAGTGACAGCCTCATGGCTGCCCGTTAACTCCATCCAGTGACAGCCTCATGGCTGCCCATTAACTCCACCCAGTGACAGCATCATGGCTACCCATTAACTCCCCCCAGTGACAGCCTCATCGCTGCCCGTTAACTCCCCTCAGTGACAGCCTCATAGCTGCCCATTAACTCCCCTCAGTGACAGCCTCATGGCTGCCCATTAACTCCACCCAGTGACAGCCTCATGGCTGCCCATTAACTCCCCTCAGTGACAGACTCATAGCTGCCCATTAACTCCCCTCAGTGACAGCCTCATGGCTGCCCGTTAACTCCACCCAGTGACAGCCTCATGGCTGCCCGTTAACTCCCCCCAGTGACAGCGTCATGGCTGCCCATTAACTCCACCCAGTGACAGCCTCATGGCTGCCCATTAACTCCACCCAGTGGCAGCCTCATGGCTGCCCGTTAACTCCCCCAGTGACAGCCTCATGGCTGCCCGTTAACTCCCCTGAGTGACAGCCTCATGGCTGCCCATTAACTCCACCCAGGGACAGCCTCATGGCTGCCCATCAACTCCCCTAAGTGACAGACTCATGGCTGCCCGTTAAGGCCACCCAGTGACAGCCTGATGGCTGCCCGTTAACTCCCCCAGTGACAGCCTCATGGCTGCCCGTTAACTCCCCTCAGTGACAGCCTCATGGCTGCCCATTAACTCCACCCAGTGACAGCCTCATGGCTGCCCATCAACTCCCCTAAGTGACAGACTCATGGCTGCCCGTTAAGGCCACCCAGTGACAGCCTGATGGCTGCCCGTTAACTCCCCCAGTGACAGCCTCATGGCTGCCCGTTAACTCCCCTCAGTGACAGCCTCATGGCTGCCCATTAACTCCACCCAGTGACAGCCTCATGGCTGCCCGTTAACTCCACCCAGTGACAGCCTCATGGCTGCCCATTAACTCCCCTAAGTGACAGCCTCATGGCTGCCCGTTAACGCCACCCAGTGACAGCCTCATGGCTGCCCGTTAACTCCCCCAGTGACAGCCTCATGGCTGCCCGTTAATTCCCCTCAGTGACAGCCTCATGGCTGCCCATTAACTCCACCCAGTGACAGCCTCATGGCTGCCCGTTAACTCCACCCAGTGACAGCCTCATGGCTGCCCATTAACTCCACCCAGTGACAGCCTCATGGCTGCCCGTTAACTCCACCCAGTGACAGCCTCATGGCTGCCCATTAACTCCCCTAAGTGACAACCTCATGGCTGCCCGTTAATGCCACCCAGTGACAGCCTCATGGCTGCCCATTAACTCAACCCAGTGACAGCCTCATGGCTGCCCATTAACTCCCCTAAGTGACAGCCTCATGGCTGCCCGTTAACTCCACCCAGTGACAGCCTCATGGCTGCCCATTAACTCCCCTCAGTGACAGCCTCATGGCGGCCCATTAACTCCACCCGGTGACAGCCTCATGGCTGCCCATTAACTCCCCTAAGTGACAGCCTCATGGCTGCCCGTTAACTCCACCCAGTGACAGCCTCATGGCTGCCCATTAACTCCATCCAGTGACAGCCTCATGGCTGCCCATTTACTCCAACCAGTAACAGCCTCATGGCTGCCCATTAACTCCCATAAGTGACAGCCTCATGGCTGCCCGTTAACGCCACCCAGTGACAGCCTCATGGCTGCCCATTAACTCCACCCAGTGACAGCCTCATGGCTGCCCGTTAACCCCATCCAGTGACAGCCTCATGGCTGCCCATTAACTCCACCCAGTGACAGCCTCATGGCTGCCTGTTAACTCCCCCCAGTGACAGCCTCATGGCTGCCCGTTAACTCCATCCAGTGACAGCCTCATGGCTGCCCGTTAACTCCACCCAGTGACAGCCTCATGGCTGCCCATTAACTCCCCTAAGTGACAGCCTCATGGCTGCCCGTTAACCCCATCCAGTGACAGCCTCATGGCTGCCCATTAACCCCACCCAGTGACAGCCTCATGGCTGCCTGTTAACTCCCCCCAGTGACAGCCTCATGGCTGCCCGTTAACTCCACCCAGTGACAGCCTCATGGCTGCCCGTTAACTCCACCCAGTGACAGCCTCATGGCTGCCCATTAACTCCCCTAAGTGACAGCCTCATGGCTGCCCGTTAACGCCACCCAGTGACAGCCTCATGGCTGCCCATTAACTCAACCCAGTGACAGCCTCATGGCTGCCCATTAACTCCCCTAAGTGACAGCCTCATGGCTGCCCGTTAACTCCACCCAGTGACAACCTCATGACTGCCCATTTACTCCCCTCAGTGACAGCCTCATGGCTGCCCATTAACTCCACCCGGTGACAGCCTCATGGCTGCCCATTAACTCCCCTAAGTGACAGCCTCATGGCTGCCCGTTAACTCCACCCAGTGACAGCCTCATGGCTGCCCATTAACTCCATCCAGTGACAGCCTCATGGCTGCCCATTTACTCCAACCAGTAACAGCCTCATGGCTGCCCATTAACTCCCATAAGTGACAGCCTCATGGCTGCCCGTTAACGACACCCAGTGACAGCCTCATGGCTGCCCATTAACTCCACCCAGTGACAGCCTCATGGCTGCCTGTTAACCCCATCCAGTGACAGCCTCATGGCTGCCCATTAACTCCACCCAGTGACAGCCTCATGGCTGCCTGTTAACTCCCCCCAGTGACAGCCTCATGGCTGCCCGTTAACTCCATCCAGTGACAGCCTCATGGCTGCCCATTAACTCCACCCAGTGACAGCATCATGGCTACCCATTAACTCCCCCCAGTGACAGCCTCATCGCTGCCCGTTAACTCCCCTCAGTGACAGCCTCATAGCTGCCCATTAACTCCCCTCAGTGACAGCCTCATGGCTGCCCATTAACTCCACCCAGTGACAGCCTCATGGCTGCCCATTAACTCCCCTCAGTGACAGACTCATAGCTGCCCATTAACTCCCCTCAGTGACAGCCTCATGGCTGCCCGTTAACTCCACCCAGTGACAGCCTCATGGCTGCCCGTTAACTCCCCCCAGTGACAGCGTCATGGCTGCCCATTAACTCCACCCAGTGACAGCCTCATGGCTGCCCATTAACTCCACCCAGTGGCAGCCTCATGGCTGCCCGTTAACTCCCCCAGTGACAGCCTCATGGCTGCCCGTTAACTCCCTTCAGTGACAGCCTCATGGCTGCCCATTAACTCCACCCAGGGACAGCCTCATGGCTGCCCATTAACTCCCCTCAGTGACAGACTCATAGCTGCCCATTAACTCCACCCAGTGACAGCCTCATGGCTGCCCGTTTACTCCACCCAGTGACAGCCTCATGGCTGCCAATTAACTCCCCTAAGTGACAGCCTCATGGCTGCCCGTTAACGCCACCCAGTGACAGCCTCATGGCTGCCCATTAACTCAACCCAGTGACAGCCTCATGGCTGCCCATTAACTCCCCTAAGTGACAGCCTCATGGCTGCCCGTTAACTCCACCCAGTGACAGCCTCATGGCTGCCCATTAACTCCCCTCAGTGACAGCCTCATGGCTGCCCATTAACTCCACCCGGTGACAGCCTCATGGCTGCCCATTAACTCCCCTAAGTGACAGCCTCATGGCTGCCCGTTAACTCCACCCAGTGACAGCCTCATGGCTGCCCATTAACTCCATCCAGTGACAGCCTCATGGCTGCCCATTTACTCCAACCAGTAACAGCCTCATGGCTGCCCATTAACTCCCATAAGTGACAGCCTCATGGCTGCCCGTTAACGCCACCCAGTGACAGCCTCATGGCTGCCCATTAACTCCACCCAGTGACAGCCTCATGGCTGCCCGTTAACCCCATCCAGTGACAGCCTCATGGCTGCCCATTAACTCCACCCAGTGACAGCCTCATGGCTGCCTGTTAACTCCCCCCAGTGACAGCCTCATGGCTGCCCGTTAACTCCATCCAGTGACAGCCTCATGGCTGCCCATTAACTCCACCCAATGACAGCATCATGGCTACCCATTAACTCCCCCCAGTGACAGCCTCATGGCTGCCCGTTAACTCCACTCAGTGACAGCCTCATAGCTGCCCATTAACTCCCCTCAGTGAGAGCCTCATGGCTGCCCATTAACTCCACCCAGTGACAGCCTCATGGCTGCCCATTAACTCCCCTCAGTGACAGACTCATAGCTGCCCATTAACTCCCCTCAGGCTGCCCGTTAACTCCACCCAGTGACAGCCTCATGGCTGCCCGTTAACTCCCCCCAGTGACAGCGTCATGGCTGCCCATTAACTCCACCCAGTGACAGCCTCATGGCTGCCCATTAACTCCACCCAGTGGCAGCCTCATGGCTGCCCGTTAACTCCCCCAGTGACAGCCTCATGGCTGCCCGTTAACTCCCCTCAGTGACAGCCTCATGGCTGCCCATTAACTCCACCCAGTGACAGCGTCATGGCTGCCCGTTAACTCCACCCAGTGACAGCCTCATGGCTGCCCATTAACTCCCATCAGTGACAGCCTCATGGCTGCCCATTAACTCCACCCAGTGACAGCCTCATGCCTGCCCATTAACTCCACCCAGTGACAGCCTCATGGCTGCCCGTTAACTCCACCCAGTGACAGCATCATGGCTGCCCATCAACTCCCCTAAGTGACAGCCTCATGGCTGCCCGTTAAGGCCACCCAGTGACAGCCTCATGGCTGCCCGTTAACTCCCCCAGTGACAGCCTCATGGCTGCCCGTTAACTCCCCTCAGTGACAGCCTCATGGCTGCCCATTAACTCCACCCAGTGACAGCCTCATGGCTGCCCGTTAACTCCACCCAGTGACAGCCTCATGGCTGCCCATTAACTCCCCTCAGTGACAGCCTCATGGCTGCCCATTAACTCCACCCAGTGACAGCCTCATAGCTGCCCATTATCTCCCCTCAGTGACAGCCTCATGGCTGCCCATTAACTCCCCCTAGTGACAGCCTCATGGCTGCCCGTTAACTCCACCCAGTGACAGCCTCATGGCTGCCCATTAACTCCCCTAAGTGACAGCCTCATGGCTGCCCGTTAACTCCCCCCAGTGACAGCGTCATGGCTGCCCATTAACTCCACCCAGTGACAGCCTCATGGCTGCCCATTAACTCCACCCAGTGGCAGCCTCATGGCTGCCCATTAACTCCCCCAGTGACAGCCTCATGGCTGCCCGTTAACTCCCCTGAGTGACAGCCTCATGGCTGCCCATTAACTCCACCCAGGGACAGCCTCATGGCTGCCCATTAACTCCCCTCAGTGACAGACTCATAGCTGCCCATTAACTCCACCCAGTGACAGCCTCATGGCTGCCCGTTAACTCCACCCAGTGACAGCCTCATGGCTGCCAATTAACTCCCCTAAGTGACAGCCTCATGGCTGCCCGTTAACGCCACCCAGTGACAGCCTCATGGCTGCCCATTAACTCAACCCAGTGACAGCCTCATGGCTGCCCATTAACTCCCCTAAGTGACAGCCTCATGGCTGCCCGTTAACTCCACCCAGTGACAGCCTCATGGCTGCCCATTAACTCCCCTCAGTGACAGCCTCATGGCTGCCCATTAACTCCACCCGGTGACAGCCTCATGGCTGCCCATTAACTCCCCTAAGTGACAGCCTCATGGCTGCCCGTTAACTCCACCCAGTGACAGCCTCATGGCTGCCCATTAACTCCATCCAGTGACAGCCTCATGGCTGCCCATTTACTCCAACCAGTAACAGCCTCATGGCTGCCCGTTAACTCCCCCCAGTGACAGCGTCATGGCTGCCCATTAACTCCACCCAGTGACAGCCTCATGGCTGCCCGTTAACCCCATCCAGTGACAGCCTCATGGCTGCCCATTAACTCCACCCAGTGACAGCCTCATGGCTGCCTGTTAACTCCCCCCAGTGACAGCCTCATGGCTGCCCGTTAACTCCACCCAGTGACAGCCTCATGGCTGCCCGTTAACTCCCCCCAGTGACAGCGTCATGGCTGCCCATTAACTCCACCCAGTGACAGCCTCATGGCTGCCCATTAACTCCACCCAGTGGCAGCCTCATGGCTGCCCGTTAACTCCCCCAGTGACAGCCTCATGGCTGCCCGTTAACTCCCCTCAGTGACAGCCTCATGGCTGCCCATTAACTCCACCTAGTGACAGCGGCATGGCTGCCCGTTAACTCCACCCAGTGACAGCCTCATGGCTGCCCATTAACTCCCATCAGTGACAGCCTCATGGCTGCCCATTAACTCCACCCAGTGACAGCCTCATGCCTGCCCATTAACTCCACCCAGTGACAGCCTCATGGCTGCCCGTTAACTCCACCAAGTGACAGCATCATGGCTGCCCATCAACTCCCCTAAGTGACAGCCTCATGGCTGCCCGTTAAGGCCACCCAGTGACAGCCTCATGGCTGCCCGTTAACTCCCCCAGTGACAGCCTCATGGCTGCCCGTTAACTCCCCTCAGTGACAGCCTCATGGCTGCCCATTAACTCCACCCAGTGACAGCCTCATGGCTGCCCGTTAACTCCACCCAGTGACAGCCTCATGGCTGCCCATTAACTCCCCTCAGTGACAGCCTCATGGCTGCCCATTAACTCCACCCAGTGACAGCCTCATAGCTGCCCATTATCTCCCCTCAGTGACAGCCTCATGGCTGCCCATTAACTCCCCCTAGTGACAGCCTCATGGCTGCCCGTTAACTCCACCCAGTGACAGCCTCATGGCTGCCCATTAACTCCCCTAAGTGACAGCCTCATGGCTGCCCGTTAACTCCCCCCAGTGACAGCGTCATGGCTGCCCATTAACTCCACCCAGTGACAGCCTCATGGCTGCCCATTAACTCCACCCAGTGGCAGCCTCATGGCTGCCCATTAACTCCCCCAGTGACAGCCTCATGGCTGCCCGTTAACTCCCCTGAGTGACAGCCTCATGGCTGCCCATTAACTCCACCCAGGGACAGCCTCATGGCTGCCCATTAACTCCCCTCAGTGACAGACTCATAGCTGCCCATTAACTCCACCCAGTGACAGCCTCATGGCTGCCCGTTAACTCCACCCAGTGACAGCCTCATGGCTGCCAATTAACTCCCCTAAGTGACAGCCTCATGGCTGCCCGTTAACGCCACCCAGTGACAGCCTCATGGCTGCCCATTAACTCAACCCAGTGACAGCCTCATGGCTGCCCATTAACTCCCCTAAGTGACAGCCTCATGGCTGCCCGTTAACTCCACCCAGTGACAGCCTCATGGCTGCCCATTAACTCCCCTCAGTGACAGCCTCATGGCTGCCCATTAACTCCACCCGGTGACAGCCTCATGGCTGCCCATTAACTCCCCTAAGTGACAGCCTCATGGCTGCCCGTTAACTCCACCCAGTGACAGCCTCATGGCTGCCCATTAACTCCATCCAGTGACAGCCTCATGGCTGCCCATTTACTCCAACCAGTAACAGCCTCATGGCTGCCCATTAACTCCCATAAGTGACAGCCTCATGGCTGCCAGTTAACGCCACCCAGTGACAGCCTCATGGCTGCCCATTAACTCCACCCAGTGACAGCCTCATGGCTGCCCGTTAACCCCATCCAGTGACAGCCTCATGGCTGCCCATTAACTCCACCCAGTGACAGCCTCATGGCTGCCTGTTAACTCCACCCAGTGACAGCCTCATGGCTGCCCGTTCACTCCATCCAGTGACAGCCTCATGGCTGCCCATTAACTCCACCCAGTGACAGCATCATGGCTACCCATTAACTCCCCCCAGTGACAGCCTCATGGCTGCCCGTTAACTCCCCTCAGTGACAGCCTCATAGCTGCCCATTAACTCCCCTCAGTGAGAGCCTCATGGCTGCCCATTAACTCCACCCAGTGACAGCCTCATGGCTGCCCATTAACTCCCCTCAGTGACAGACTCATAGCTGCCCATTAACTCCCCTCAGTGACAGCCTCATGGCTGCCCGTTAACTCCACCCAGTGACAGCCTCATGGCTGCCCGTTAACTCCCCCCAGTGACAGCGTCATGGCTGCCCATTAACTCCACCCAGTGACAGCCTCATGGCTGCCCATTAACTCCACCCAGTGGCAGCCTCATGGCTGCCCGTTAACTCCCCCAGTGACAGCCTCATGGCTGCCCGTTAACTCCCCTCAGTGACAGCCTCATGGCTGCCCATTAACTCCACCCAGTGACAGCGTCATGGCTGCCCGTTAACTCCACCCAGTGACAGCCTCATGGCTGCCCATTAACTCCCATCAGTGACAGCCTCATGGCTGCCCATTAACTCCACCCAGTGACAGCCTCATGCCTGCCCATTAACTCCACCCAGTGACAACCTCATGGCTGCCCGTTAACTCCACCCAGTGACAGCATCATGGCTGCCCATCAACTCCCCTAAGTGACAGCCTCATGGCTGCCCGTTAAGGCCACCCAGTGACAGCCTCATGGCTGCCCGTTAACTCCCCCAGTGACAGCCTCATGGCTGCCCGTTAACTCCCCTCAGTGACAGCCTCATGAGTGCCCATTAACTCCACCCAGTGACAGCCTCATGGCTGCCCGTTAACTCCACCCAGTGACAGCCTCATGGCTGCCCATTAACTCCCCTCAGTGACAGCCTCATGGCTGCCCATTAACTCCACCCAGTGACAGCCTCATAGCTGCCCATTATCTCCCCTCAGTGACAGCCTCATGGCTGCCCATTAACTCCCCCTAGTGACAGCCTCATGGCTGCCCGTTAACTCCACCCAGTGACAGCCTCATGGCTGCCCATTAACTCCCCTAAGTGACAGCCTCATGGCTGCCCGTTAACTCCCCCCAGTGACAGCGTCATGGCTGCCCATTAACTCCACCCAGTGACAGCCTCATGGCTGCCCATTAACTCCACCCAGTGGCAGCCTCATGGCTGCCCGTTAACTCCCCCAGTGACAGCCTCATGGCTGCCCGTTAACTCCCCTCAGTGACAGCCTCATGGCTGCCCATTAACTCCACCCAGGGACAGCCTCATGGCTGCCCATTAACTCCCCTCAGTGACAGACTCATAGCTGCCCATTAACAACACCCAGTGACAGCCTCATGGCTGCCCGTTAACTCCACCCAGTGACAGCCTCATGGCTGCCAATTAACTCCCCTAAGTGACAGCCTCATGGCTGCCCGTTAACGCCACCCAGTGACAGCCTCATGGCTGCCCATTAACTCAACCCAGTGACAGCCTCATGGCTGCCCATTAACTCCCCTAAGTGACAGCCTCATGGCTGCCCGTTAACTCCACCCAGTGACAGCCTCATGGCTGGCCATTAACTCCCCTCAGTGACAGCCTCATGGCTGCCCATTAACTCCACCCGGTGACAGCCTCATGGCTGCCCATTAACTCCCCTAAGTGACAGCCTCATGGCTGCCCGTTAACTCCACCCAGTGACAGCCTCATGGCTGCCCATTAACTCCATCCAGTGACAGCCTCATGGCTGCCCATTTACTCCAACCAGTAACAGCCTCATGGCTGCCCATTAACTCCCATAAGTGACAGCCTCATGGCTGCCCGTTTACGCCACCCAGTGACAGCCTCATGGCTGCTGATTAACTCCACCCAGTGACAGCCTCATGGCTGCCCGTTAACCCCATCCAGTGACAGCCTCATGGCTGCCCATTAACTCCACCCAGTGACAGCCTCATGGCTGCCTATTAACTCCCCCCAGTGACAGCCTCATGGCTGCCCGTTAACTCCATCCAGTGACAGCCTCATGGCTGCCCATTAACTCCACCCAGTGACAGCATCATGGCTACCCATTAACTCCCCCCAGTGACAGCCTCATGGCTGCCCGTTAACCCCATCCAGTGACAGCCTCATGGCTGCCCATTAACTCCACCCAGTGACAGCCTCATGGCTGCCTGTTAACTCCCCCCAGTGACAGCCTCATGGCTGCCCGTTAACTCCATCCAGTGACAGCCTCATGGCTGCCCATTAACTCCACCCAGTGACAGCATCATGGCTACCCATTAACTCCCCCCAGTGACAGCCTCATGGCTGCCCGTTAACTCCCCTCAGTGACAGCCTCATAGCTGCCCATTAACTCCCCTCAGTGACAGCCTCATGGCTGCCCATTAACTCCACCCAGTGACAGCCTCATGGCTGCCCATTAACTCCCCTCAGTGACAGACTCATAGCTGCCCATTAACTCCCCTCAGTGACAGCCTCATGGCTGCCCGTTAACTCCACCCAGTGACAGCCTCATGGCTGCCCGTTAACTCCCCCCAGTGACAGCGTCATGGCTGCCCATTAACTCCACCCAGTGACAGCCTCATGGCTGCCCATTAACTCCACCCAGTGGCAGCCTCATGGCTGCCCGTTAACTCCCCCAGTGACAGCCTCATGGCTGCCCGTTAACTCCCCTCAGTGACAGCCTCATGGCTGCCCATTAACTCCACCCAGTGACAGCGTCATGGCTGCCCGTTAACTCCACCCAGTGACAGCCTCATGGCTGCCCATTAACTCCCATCAGTGACAGCCTCATGGCTGCCCATTAACTCCACCCAGTGACAGCCTCATGCCTGCCCATTAACTCCACCCAGTGACAACCTCATGGCTGCCCGTTAACTCCACCCAGTGACAGCATCATGGCTGCCCATCAACTCCCCTAAGTGACAGCCTCATGGCTGCCCGTTAAGGCCACCCAGTGACAGCCTCATGGCTGCCCGTTAACTCCCCCAGTGACAGCCTCATGGCTGCCCGTTAACTCCCCTCAGTGACAGCCTCATGAGTGCCCATTAACTCCACCCAGTGACAGCCTCATGGCTGCCCGTTAACTCCACCCAGTGACAGCCTCATGGCTGCCCATTAACTCCCCTCAGTGACAGCCTCATGGCTGCCCATTAACTCCACCCAGTGACAGCCTCATAGCTGCCCATTATCTCCCCTCAGTGACAGCCTCATGGCTGCCCATTAACTCCCCCTAGTGACAGCCTCATGGCTGCCCGTTAACTCCACCCAGTGACAGCCTCATGGCTGCCCATTAACTCCCCTAAGTGACAGCCTCATGGCTGCCCGTTAACTCCCCCCAGTGACAGCGTCATGGCTGCCCATTAACTCCACCCAGTGACAGCCTCATGGCTGCCCATTAACTCCACCCAGTGGCAGCCTCATGGCTGCCCGTTAACTCCCCCAGTGACAGCCTCATGGCTGCCCGTTAACTCCCCTCAGTGACAGCCTCATGGCTGCCCATTAACTCCACCCAGGGACAGCCTCATGGCTGCCCATTAACTCCCCTCAGTGACAGACTCATAGCTGCCCATTAACAACACCCAGTGACAGCCTCATGGCTGCCCGTTAACTCCACCCAGTGACAGCCTCATGGCTGCCAATTAACTCCCCTAAGTGACAGCCTCATGGCTGCCCGTTAACGCCACCCAGTGACAGCCTCATGGCTGCCCATTAACTCAACCCAGTGACAGCCTCATGGCTGCCCATTAACTCCCCTAAGTGACAGCCTCATGGCTGCCCGTTAACTCCACCCAGTGACAGCCTCATGGCTGGCCATTAACTCCCCTCAGTGACAGCCTCATGGCTGCCCATTAACTCCACCCGGTGACAGCCTCATGGCTGCCCATTAACTCCCCTAAGTGACAGCCTCATGGCTGCCCGTTAACTCCACCCAGTGACAGCCTCATGGCTGCCCATTAACTCCATCCAGTGACAGCCTCATGGCTGCCCATTTACTCCAACCAGTAACAGCCTCATGGCTGCCCATTAACTCCCATAAGTGACAGCCTCATGGCTGCCCGTTTACGCCACCCAGTGACAGCCTCATGGCTGCTGATTAACTCCACCCAGTGACAGCCTCATGGCTGCCCGTTAACCCCATCCAGTGACAGCCTCATGGCTGCCCATTAACTCCACCCAGTGACAGCCTCATGGCTGCCTATTAACTCCCCCCAGTGACAGCCTCATGGCTGCCCGTTAACTCCATCCAGTGACAGCCTCATGGCTGCCCATTAACTCCACCCAGTGACAGCATCATGGCTACCCATTAACTCCCCCCAGTGACAGCCTCATGGCTGCCCGTTAACCCCATCCAGTGACAGCCTCATGGCTGCCCATTAACTCCACCCAGTGACAGCCTCATGGCTGCCTGTTAACTCCCCCCAGTGACAGCCTCATGGCTGCCCGTTAACTCCATCCAGTGACAGCCTCATGGCTGCCCATTAACTCCACCCAGTGACAGCATCATGGCTACCCATTAACTCCCCCCAGTGACAGCCTCATGGCTGCCCGTTAACTCCCCTCAGTGACAGCCTCATAGCTGCCCATTAACTCCCCTCAGTGACAGCCTCATGGCTGCCCATTAACTCCACCCAGTGACAGCCTCATGGCTGCCCATTAACTCCCCTCAGTCACAGACTCATAGCTGCCCATTAACTCCCCTCAGTGACAGCCTCATGGCTGCCCGTTAACTCCACCCAGTGACAGCCTCATGGCTGCCCGTTAACTCCCCCCAGTGACAGCGTCATGGCTGCCCATTAACTCCACCCAGTGACAGCCTCATGGCTGCCCATTAACTCCACCCAGTGGCAGCCTCATGGCTGCCCGTTAACTCCCCCAGTGACAGCCTCATGGCTGCCCGTTAACTCCCCTCAGTGACAGCCTCATGGCTGCCCATTAACTCCACCCAGGGACAGCCTCATGGCTGCCCATTAACTCCCCTCAGTGACAGACTCATAGCTGCCCATTAACTCCACCTAGTGACAGCCTCATGGCTGCCCGTTAACTCCACCCAGTGACAGCCTCATGGCTGCCAATTAACTCCCCTAAGTGACAGCCTCATGGCTGCCCGTTAACGCCACCCAGTGACAGCCTCATGGCTGCCCATTAACTCAACCCAGTGACAGCCTCATGGCTGCCCATTAACTCCCCTAAGTGACAGCCTCATGGCTGCCCGTTAACTCCACCCAGTGACAGCCTCATGGCTGCCCATTAACTCCCCTCAGTGACAGCCTCATGGCTGCCCATTAACTCCACCCGGTGACAGCCTCATGGCTGCCCATTAACTCCCCTAAGGGACAGCCTCATGGCTGCCCGTTAACTCCACCCAGTGACAGCCTCATGGCTGCCCATTAACTCCATCCAGTGACAGCCTCATGGCTGCCCATTTACTCCAACCAGTAACAGCCTCATGGCTGCCCATTAACTCCCATAAGTGACAGCCTCATGGCTGCCCGTTAACGCCACCCAGTGACAGCCTCATGGCTGCCCATTAACTCCACCCAGTGAAAGCCTCATGGCTGCCCGTTAACGCCACCCAGTGACAGCCTCATGGCTGCCCATTAACTCTACCCAGTGACAGCCTCATGGCTGCCTGTTAACTCCCCCCAGTGACAGCCTCATGGCTGCCCGTTAACTCCATCCAGTGACAGCCTCATGGCTGCCCATTAACTCCACCCAGTGACAGCATCATGGCTACCCATTAACTCCCCCCAGTGACAGCCTCATGGCTGCCCGTTAACTCCCTTCAGTGACAGCCTCATAGCTGCCCATTAACTCCCCTCAGTGAGAGCCTCATGGCTGCCCATTAACTCCACCCAGTGACAGCCTCATGGCTGCCCATTAACTCCCCTCAGTGACAGACTCATAGCTGCCCATTAACTCCCCTCAGTGACAGCCTCATGGCTGCCCGTTAACTCCACCCAGTGACAGCCTCATGGATGCCCGTTAACTCCCCCCAGTGACAGCGTCATGGCTGCCCATTAACTCCACCCAGTGACAGCCTCATGGCTGCCCATTAACTCCACCCAGTGGCAGCCTCATGGCTGCCCGTTAACTCCCCAGTGACAGCCTCATGGCTGCCCGTTAACTCCCCTCAGTGACAGCCTCATGGCTGCCCATTAACTCCACCCAGTGACAGCGTCATGGCTGCCCGTTAACTCCACCCAGTGACAGCCTCATGGCTGCCCATTAACTCCCATCAGTGACAGCCTCATGGCTGCCCATTAACTCCACCCAGTGACAGCCTCATGCCTGCCCATTAACTCCACCCAGTGACAGCCTCATGGCTGCCCATTAACTCCCCCTAGTGACAACCTCATGGCTGCCCGTTAACTCCACCCAGTGACAGCCTCATGGCTGCCCGTTAACTCCATCCAGTGACAGCCTCATGGCTGCCCATTAACTCCACCCAGTGACAGCATCATGGCTACCCATTAACTCTCCCCAGTGACAGCCTCATGGCTGCCCGTTAACTCCCTTCAGTGACAGCCTCATAGCTGCCCATTAACTCCCCTCAGTGAGAGCCTCATGGCTGCCCATTAACTCCACCCAGTGACAGCCTCATGGCTGCCCATTAACTCCCCTCAGTGACAGACTCATAACTGCCCATTAACTCCCCTCAGTGACAGCCTCATGGCTGCCCGTTAACTCCACCCAGTGACAGCCTCATGGCTGCCCGTTAACTCCCCCCAGTGACAGCGTCATGGCTGCCCATTAACTCCACCCAGTGACAGCCTCATGGCTGCCCATTAACTCCACCCAGTGGCAGCCTCATGGCTGCCCGTTAACTCCCCAGTGACAGCCTCATGGCTGCCCGTTAACTCCCCTCAGTGACAGCCTCATGGCTGCCCATTAACTCCACCCAGTGACAGCGTCATGGCTGCCCGTTAACTCCACCCAGTGACAGCCTCATGGCTGCCCATTAACTCCCATCAGTGACAGCCTCATGGCTGCCCATTAACTCCACCCAGTGACAGCCTCATGCCTGCCCATTAACTCCACCCAGTGACAGCCTCATGGCTGTCCGTTAACTCCACCCAGTGACAGCATCATGGCTGCCCATCAACTCCCCTAAGTGACAGCCTCATGGCTGCCCGTTAAGGCCACCCAGTGACAGCCTCATGGCTGCCCGTTAACTCCCCCAGTGACAGCCTCATGGCTGCCCGTTAACTCCCCTCAGTGACAGCCTCATGGCTGCCCATTAACTCCACCCAGTGACAGCCTCATGGCTGCCCGTTAACTCCACCCAGTGACAGCCTCATGGCTGCCCATTAACTCCCCTCAGTGACAGCCTCATGGCTGCCCATTAACTCCACCCAGTGACAGCCTCATAGCTGCCCATTATCTCCCCTCAGTGACAGCCTCATGGCTGCCCATTAACTCCCCCTAGTGACAACCTCATGGCTGCCCGTTAACTCCACCCATTGACAGCCTCATGGCTGCCCATTAACTCCCCTAAGTGACAGCCTCATGGCTGCCCGTTAACTCCCCCCAGTGACAGCGTCATGGCTGCCCATTAACTCCACCCAGTGACAGCCTCATGGCTGCCCATTAACTCCACCCAGTAGCAGCCTCATGGCTGCCCGTTAACTCCCCCAGTGACAGCCTCATGGCTGCCCGTTAACTCCCCTCAGTGACAGCCTCATGGCTGCCCATTAACTCCACCCAGGGACAGCCTCATGGCTGCCCATTAACTCCCCTCAGTGACAGACTCATAGCTGCCCATTAACTCCACCCAGTGACAGCCTCATGGCTGCCCGTTAACTCCACCCAGTGACAGCCTCATGGCTGCCAATTAACTCCCCTAAGTGACAGCCTCATGGCTGCCCGTTAACGCCACCCAGTGACAGCCTCATGGCTGCCCATTAACTCAACCCAGTGACAGCCTCATGGCTGCCCATTAACTCCCCTAAGTGACAGCCTCATGGCTGCCCGTTAACTCCCCAGTGACAGCCTCATGGCTGCCCGTTAACACCCTCAGTGACAGCCTCATGGCTGCCCATTAACTCCACCCAGTGACAGCGTCATGGCTGCCCGTTAACTCCACCCAGTGACAGCCTCATGCCTGCCCATTAACTCCACCCAGTGACAGCCTCATGGCTGTCCGTTAACTCCACCCAGTGACAGCATCATGGCTGCCCATCAACTCCCCTAAGTGACAGCCTCATGGCTGCCCGTTAAGGCCACCCAGTGACAGCCTCATGGCTGCCCGTTAACTCCCCCAGTGACAGCCTCATGGCTGCCCGTTAACTCCCCTCAGTGACAGCCTCATGGCTGCCCATTAACTCCACCCAGTGACAGCCTCATGGCTGCCCGTTAACTCCACCCAGTGACAGCCTCATGGCTGCCCATTAACTCCCCTCAGTGACAGCCTCATGGCTGCCCATTAACTCCACCCAGTGACAGCCTCATAGCTGCCCATTATCTCCCCTCAGTGACAGCCTCATGGCTGCCCATTAACTCCCCCTAGTGACAACCTCATGGCTGCCCGTTAACTCCACCCAGTGACAGCCTCATGGCTGCCCATTAACTCCCCTAAGTGACAGCCTCATGGCTGCCCGTTAACTCCCCCCAGTGACAGCGTCATGGCTGCCCATTAACTCCACCCAGTGACAGCCTCATGGCTGCCCATTAACTCCACCCAGTGGCAGCCTCATGGCTGCCCGTTAACTCCCCCAGTGACAGCCTCATGGCTGCCCGTTAACTCCCCTCAGTGACAGCCTCATGGCTGCCCATTAACTCCACCCAGGGACAGCCTCATGGCTGCCCATTAACTCCCCTCAGTGACAGACTCATAGCTGCCCATTAACTCCACCCAGTGACAGCCTCATGGCTGCCCGTTAACTCCACCCAGTGACAGCCTCATGGCTGCCAATTAACTCCCCTAAGTGACAGCCTCATGGCTGCCCGTTAACGCCACCCAGTGACAGCCTCATGGCTGCCCATTAACTCAACCCAGTGACAGCCTCATGGCTGCCCATTAACTCCCCAGTGACAGCCTCATGGCTGCCCGTTAACTCCCCTCAGTGACAGCCTCATGGCTGCCCATTAACTCCACCCAGTGACAGCGTCATGGCTGCCCGTTAACTCCACCCAGTGACAGCCTCATGGCTGCCCATTAACTCCCATCAGTGACAGCCTCATGGCTGCCCATTAACTCCACCCAGTGACAGCCTCATGCCTGCCCATTAACTCCACCCAGTGACAGCCTCATGGCTGTCCGTTAACTCCACCCAGTGACAGCATCATGGCTGCCCATCAACTCCCCTAAGTGACAGCCTCATGGCTGCCCGTTAAGGCCACCCAGTGACAGCCTCATGGCTGCCCGTTAACTCCCCCAGTGACAGCCTCATGGCTGCCCGTTAACTCCCCTCAGTGACAGCCTCATGGCTGCCCATTAACTCCACCCAGTGACAGCCTCATGGCTGCCCGTTAACTCCACCCAGTGACAGCCTCATGGCTGCCCATTAACTCCCCTCAGTGACAGCCTCATGGCTGCCCATTAACTCCACCCAGTGACAGCCTCATAGCTGCCCATTATCTCCCCTCAGTGACAGCCTCATGGCTGCCCATTAACTCCCCCTAGTGACAACCTCATGGCTGCCCGTTAACTCCACCCAGTGACAGCCTCATGGCTGCCCATTAACTCCCCTAAGTGACAGCCTCATGGCTGCCCGTTAACTCCCCCCAGTGACAGCGTCATGGCTGCCCATTAACTCCACCCAGTGACAGCCTCATGGCTGCCCATTAACTCCACCCAGTAGCAGCCTCATGGCTGCCCGTTAACTCCCCCAGTGACAGCCTCATGGCTGCCCGTTAACTCCCCTCAGTGACAGCCTCATGGCTGCCCATTAACTCCACCCAGGGACAGCCTCATGGCTGCCCATTAACTCCCCTCAGTGACAGACTCATAGCTGCCCATTAACTCCACCCAGTGACAGCCTCATGGCTGCCCGTTAACTCCACCCAGTGACAGCCTCATGGCTGCCAATTAACTCCCCTAAGTGACAGCCTCATGGCTGCCCGTTAACGCCACCCAGTGACAGCCTCATGGCTGCCCATTAACTCAACCCAGTGACAGCCTCATGGCTGCCCATTAACTCCCCTAAGTGACAGCCTCATGGCTGCCCGTTAACTCCCCAGTGACAGCCTCATGGCTGCCCGTTAACACCCTCAGTGACAGCCTCATGGCTGCCCATTAACTCCACCCAGTGACAGCGTCATGGCTGCCCGTTAACTCCACCCAGTGACAGCCTCATGCCTGCCCATTAACTCCACCCAGTGACAGCCTCATGGCTGTCCGTTAACTCCACCCAGTGACAGCATCATGGCTGCCCATCAACTCCCCTAAGTGACAGCCTCATGGCTGCCCGTTAAGGCCACCCAGTGACAGCCTCATGGCTGCCCGTTAACTCCCCCAGTGACAGCCTCATGGCTGCCCGTTAACTCCCCTCAGTGACAGCCTCATGGCTGCCCATTAACTCCACCCAGTGACAGCCTCATGGCTGCCCGTTAACTCCACCCAGTGACAGCCTCATGGCTGCCCATTAACTCCCCTCAGTGACAGCCTCATGGCTGCCCATTAACTCCACCCAGTGACAGCCTCATAGCTGCCCATTATCTCCCCTCAGTGACAGCCTCATGGCTGCCCATTAACTCCCCCTAGTGACAACCTCATGGCTGCCCGTTAACTCCACCCAGTGACAGCCTCATGGCTGCCCATTAACTCCCCTAAGTGACAGCCTCATGGCTGCCCGTTAACTCCCCCCAGTGACAGCGTCATGGCTGCCCATTAACTCCACCCAGTGACAGCCTCATGGCTGCCCATTAACTCCACCCAGTGGCAGCCTCATGGCTGCCCGTTAACTCCCCCAGTGACAGCCTCATGGCTGCCCGTTAACTCCCCTCAGTGACAGCCTCATGGCTGCCCATTAACTCCACCCAGGGACAGCCTCATGGCTGCCCATTAACTCCCCTCAGTGACAGACTCATAGCTGCCCATTAACTCCACCCAGTGACAGCCTCATGGCTGCCCGTTAACTCCACCCAGTGACAGCCTCATGGCTGCCAATTAACTCCCCTAAGTGACAGCCTCATGGCTGCCCGTTAACGCCACCCAGTGACAGCCTCATGGCTGCCCATTAACTCAACCCAGTGACAGCCTCATGGCTGCCCATTAACTCCCCTAAGTGACAGCCTCATGGCTGCCCGTTAACTCCACCCAGTGACAGCCTCATGGCTGCCCATTAACTCCCCTCAGTGACAGCCTCATGGCTCCCCATTAACTCCACCCGGTGACAGCCTCATGGCTGCCCATTAACTCCCCTAAGTGACAGCCTCATGGCTGCCCGTTAACTCCACCCAGTGACAGCCTCATGGCTGCCCATTAACTCCATCCAGTGACAGCCTCATGGCTGCCCATTTACTCCAACCAGTAACAGCCTCATGGCTGCCCATTAACTCCCATAAGTGACAGCCTCATGGCTGCCCGTTAACGCCACCCAGTGACAGCCTCATGGCTGCCCATTAACTCCACCCAGTGACAGCCTCATGGCTGCCCGTTAACCCCATCCAGTGACAGCCTCATGGCTGCCCATTAACTCCACCCAGTGACAGCCTCATGGCTGCCTGTTAACTCCCCCCAGTGACAGCCTCATGGCTGCCCGTTAACTCCATCCAGTGACAGCCTCATGGCTGCCCATTAACTCCACCCAGTGACAGCATCATGGCTACCCATTAACTCCCCCCAGTGACAGCCTCATGGCTGCCCGTTAACTCCCCTCAGTGACAGCCTCATAGCTGCCCATTAACTCCCCTCAGTGACAGCCTCATGGCTGCCCATTAACTCCACCCAGTGACAGCCTCATGGCTGCCCATTAACTCCCCTCAGTGACAGACTCATAGCTGCCCATTAACTCCCCTCAGTGACAGCCTCATGGCTGCCCGTTAACTCCACCCAGTGACAGCCTCATGGCTGCCCGTTAACTCCCCCCAGTGACAGCGTCATGGCTGCCCATTAACTCCACCCAGTGACAGCCTCATGGCTGCCCATTAACTCCACCCAGTGGCAGCCTCATGGCTGCCCTTTAACTCCCCCAGTGACAGCCTCATGGCTGCCCGTTAACTCCCCTCAGTGACAGCCTCATGGCTGCCCATTAACTCCACCCAGTGACAGCGTCATGGCTGCCCGTTAACTCCACCCAGTGACAGCCTCATGGCTGCCCATTAACTCCCATCAGTGACAGCCTCATGGCTGCCCATTAACTCCACCCAGTGACAGCCTCATGCCTGCCCATTAACTCCACCCAGTGACAGCCTCATGGCTGCCCGTTAACTCCACCCAGTGACAGCCTCATGGCTGCCCATCAACTCCCCTAAGTGACAGCCTCATGGCTGCCCGTTAAGGCCACCCAGTGACAGCCTCATGGCTGCCCGTTAACTCCCCCAGTGACAGCATCATGGCTGCCCGTTAACTCCCCTCAGTGACAGCCTCATGGCTGCCCATTAACTTCCCCCAGTGACAGCCTCATGGCTGCCCGTTAACTCCACCCAGTGACAGCCTCATGGCTGCCCGTTAACTCCACCCAGTGACAGCCTCATGGCTGCCCATTAACTCCCCTAAGTGACAGCCTCATGGCTGCCCGTTAACTCCACCCAGTGACAGCCTCATGGCTGCCCGTTAACTCCACCCAGTGACAGCCTCATGGCTGCCCATTAACTCCCCTCAGTGACAGCCTCATGGCTGCCCATTTACTCCACCCAGTGACAGCCTCATGGCTGCCCATTAACTCTCCTAAGCGTAGCGGTTAGCACATTGCACTACGAACCCGGCAACCAGAGGTCAATTCCCGCTTACGACGTAACACCAGTGACGATTATCTCAACTGGTCGTGGGCCTCGTTCCCTCGGTCCACTCAGCCTCAAATAAACACATGGTGCAATATGTAAAAATTACCACTCAGGGGACAAAGGCGGCCGGGCGTAGTGCTGGCCACCCACCCCCGCGTGTGTCATTCTGGCTTTGACAGGTGCTCATGAACAGCACTTGCCCCAACAGTCGGGTAAGGCTATATGGGGGATATTTGTTTTTTTGTTTATCATGCAGAACATCACCTTGTTGTACGAGTAGTAGTGGCCGCTATTGGTGGTGGTCCCGTGGTGCACAATCACCGAGTAGAGTGAATAAAGTTGCGACTCTTGCACAACCTGACTGGACATGAACGGCCGTATGTCGAGTTTTTCAGGGAAGAGGAACTCCTACAAGGGATGAGGGAGGAGACAGTGATGGGCCAAGCATTAAAAGAGAGGAAAATAGGGAGCTGGCTAAGCAGGGGCAGAAGAGGGGAGGAAATTAACGTATTGGCGGTACACTGGTGAACCGTATATATATAAAAAACTAAAATCACATTTTCACGATGATATATTTTCCAGCGATTCGCAACCCATTTCAGGAAATTTTGTGGGGCTGCGTCAAAATAATTTATCGTGATCTCAAAGCAGTCGGAAGATGAGTGTCGGTTCACATTTTGATGTTCTACTGTTTTATGAGGACCGGTGTGTCATGCTGCACCGGTGTACCGCCAATACGTCCAAATGACAAAAAACGTTGAATACAAAATATATCTGAATATCAGTTTGCATTCTGTGCAGGAAGTAAAATTCACCCTGTCGATTTTGTGCCCAAACTCATCGTATCGCTTAATGGTGACGATAAGCACATTGGGCACCACGTGCAGGCTCACTCTCTTTGTTGATTTCCCCACGCGTGAGCACCTGTTCGCCAGACAATAGCAACGTTAGTTTACGGACGAGGTGCGTGTTTGATCACACACTGTATAAATGGGGATATACACGAACGTTTCAAGGTGCACGATGGAAGATTGCATACTCACATTCCACATCTGTACTCTGCAAGATTCTCGGTCTTTGTGAATTCATAAAAAGCCTTCACCAGATCCAGGGATTTCTGTCAAAAGCCAAGAAAGCACAATCATGGAAAATTATTACTTTGAATAGAAATTCAGAAAATAATGAGCTAAGTGGCTCTCTGCAGTCAACTGGTTGTGGTACATAAATATAATGAATGACAAAAAAAATCGACATCAGGCTGCAGCCTTCCCAATTCTTACGTTGATATTAAGAGAGATGTCAAGGCAAGAGTCCAACGTGTCTGAGATGCTGAAGCACTGCGTGCACTCAACTGTGAAAACACATATGAAAACATACAATATTACTGCTGCACATTGCATAATCATAATCAAAAGTATTCACACGTTAACTGCCTAATATGAAAATGTTCAAATACCACCAACCCAGATGCGACTATAATTGTTATTTTAAAACATATTTGGTGAAAGCTGCAATGGCTACTAAATACATTTATTGTTGATACTGTGTTGGCAGTGGTGCCCTAACATAAATCACAGGTACTCAACACATTCGTCAATAGCACTGCCTTACAAGGAAAAATATGCAATTGGTGACATTTTCAGGAGTGATCTTTATTCATAGCACAGAAGCCAGAAACATAGGGTGGGCTACGAGTTGGATACTGCACTGTACACCACGTGGCCTGATGAGAAATTACATTTGGCGTACAGAAACCTTTGATAAACTCTTGCGTAATAAGCATGTGAAATCTATTTCCGTATTCGGCATCTTTTCTCACTTGTGTAGTCAATGATGATCGGGATGGTCTGCTAATAATACAACTTTCTATTAACGATGAAATACCGGCAACTACAAAACACCGCTCACTGCCACGCGCACGATGGCTCCGCCCTCTGTCCAAAATAGCTCTGCCCCTTTTTACCCTGAGGACCTCGTCTAAATTGTCACATGAATGATGACATAAACTAATTTGTATTCAATGTTAAAGTTTAAAATGTTGCTGGCAGATTGCATGTTGGGTAGCCTCGTCGCAGCGTGGTCAAAGAAATGAGTATTAGCACAATCCAGTTAATGATGTTCGTATATTGTATTATATTTGTATTATTTTATTGTTTCCCTTCTACGTGGTGACTTCACCGAAAGAACCAAGAATATGAATCCCTGCAGTCACGAAAGCTTTAAATCAAAAGATGTTCGTATAGTTGATGCAACCCCTTTTAACCTAGAGAACTCCACAGGAATGGGAGTAGAGTGAATGATATAACTTGTAAACAATGAAAGAGAAACGGGAAAGGGAATGCATATTTTGTGCATGTGTGCTTATGTCCTTGTGTACGTGTTTTTTTTTACATCTACAGAGAATATAAGGTTGCATTCGAGAGCTTGCATAGCCCAGTATGGATTGTGAAATTGGGTGAAATCACTACTTAAAGGGTGGATGTTTCGAAAAGGAGCACAGGTACCTACCTCTCGATTTCAGGTACCCCCTGAAGATCTGGTGGATCAATGTTGGGGTCTCCATGTCAATATTCAGCCTGGAAAAACACGCAATGAAACACACAGACAGCAACTCCAGAGGCAATGTCTTTACGAGATGAACACTCGGGAGAGTTACATGTTTTTCCCTCCTAGTATTAACTCGCTGAAGTGGCAATGTCTTAACTACCTCGCCAGCTATACAGGTCATGGGTTTGATCCCAATGCTGACGCCTGTAAATTTGCAGTTTGCATTCTCTCCCTGTGGTTGCGTGTATTTTTTTTTATACGAGCCCACCCATTTTTCACTCCATATTTAGAAACATGCATTTAGTGTTTGTTAAATAATAATTAAAATAAAGTGAATACAAATATGAATAATAAAATATACAATTAAAAAACACAAAAAATCCCACTAATGTAGACTGGTTCTTAATCGGAGTGAGCGTACTGGCAGTCTATAATGTAGACTGTAGCCTAGTTCTTAACCTCGGTGAGCGTACTGGCTGTCTATAATATAGACTGTAGCCTGGTTTTTAAGCTTGGTGAGCGTATTGGCAGTCTATAATGTAGACTGTAGCCTGGTTATCCTGAGAACAAATATTTTTTTCTGAACAATCCAGGCATCCATGTGCTGGTATTGTGCAACTATTTATGGAGTTTGCTGGGGCATGCAGTACTTACTGGCTTTGGTTGAAGAGGCAGGATTGGTGCAGCGTATCTATCACGTAACTCAGAAAGACATGCGCATCTTCCTGCCTGCCAAAACACAGGTCCTCGCCGATGTCTGTGTGGAAATGGACAGAGGTCACAGATGATGTGGTCACACAGTTGTGGCACAGTATATAGCTTATGAAGTCCCTCATCAACTAAATCGGAAGATTTGTGGGTTAATCACAGAACTGGGTGTGGCTGGCAGTGTTTAGAACGAGCATCAAGAGAGTAATGCAGGACCGGAAGGAACATCCGATGCATTGGAGTTGTAAAATCAGTGCTGACCAAAACGAGTAATTTTCTGTTCGATATTGTATACAAAAACTGATTCAAACTGCCCTTTCAGGAGATCTTGAGATGACTGATGTTTCAACGTCAAAGACACTTGGGAATTGTGCTGGAACTTACTTTTGAAATTGAGAACTATGTCGATGGGATCGATGGCCATGCCCCGATTCATGAAGGTGTTGAAGACGTGTTTCTCCAACAGACACATCATGCAAAACTCAGTCTGTTTGCCTGTGAAGAGGGGCAGGGGTGACACACAGTGAAAATACAAACCAATCGCACAAATTGCCCAGCCGCGCACAGCCAGGTAATCTACACAACACTCGATTGTAGCTCGTCTCGAATGCAAAATATCTTGGGAGAACTCACAGGTCCATGAGTGATCGCTGTAAAGCAAAAAGTTTGCCAGCGGCGCCGTGTACGTGAGGCCCTGCAGGCTGGCATTCACGAAACACGTATTCCCGAGGTTGTTGAGCCCAGCACCCTCATGTAGATCCTCCTGCCACTTGAGAACTAAGTTGTCTGTCGCAGGTGTTGTGAATTCTAAAGATGGAATGCTGTCCTCATCTGCACACATGACATGATGGAAACACATCATTAACGTTCACAGCACTTTTATTATAACTCACAGCACTACTGAAGGGAATGGTTTACAAATTGGGTGTCTTAGCCTGTACCCGTGCTGGCATTTTTTTTGTGGTGCTGTTAGGTAGACACAATCCTCTTCACCAGCTGGCGAGATGCAAATGTATTAAATGTTTTTGAAGTGTTCAGCACTAGTAATCAGAATTGCCTGAAGAGCATCTTCAGCCTGTAAGTTTTACATCGACAGCTATGGCTAGACAACCACAGCAGCGTGACGAGATATCAAAGTGTACGTATGTGTGCACGTTGAACTTCTTTCACACCGTGTGTCGCCATCCATACTAATCAGAGGGACAGGGTCACGCCAGCAAACACTTACCTCCGGCATTAGGTTTGTGCAGCCCAGTCGTGCTGGACTCGGTCACGAAAGACACGGCGGATGGAACGGTGCTGTGTTGGATCTCCAGCCCCTTGTCATCTGCTGCTGACACCGCCGGGGGTGATGTGGATGCCTCATCCTTGACGACGATGCTGGAGATGGTGTCCCCTTCTGCCCGTTGAATACTCTTGGCCTCCTCCTACGGCAGCAGTAAAAGCAGCCTTAAGTCACGGACACGCATCGCCACTACACTGCAGCATTGCTCAAACTGCTAAGTGCGGATTCTTATTTCAAACAACATGGCAAGCCAATCTAATAATGGAGACTCTGCTTTTAGATACCAGGATCTATCTTTGTTTCCAAAGAAGTTGGACAAAAACATACTCTGTCTAAATTCTCCTTAGTGATATTCTGAAGACGTTACGTTAAAAAGATGCATGTGATATCACTTGAGCGCAAATACAGACCCATATGGACACACATTCCCATATGGGTATACATCCCTTCATACGCCCTCCCCATTCTTGCAGTGCGTGAAATTGGAAATCATGCATATTTTAAATACTCAAATGGCTTAATGTGCTATTCATGCAACGGTTAGCAATCTGGTGTTATCGTACGGAATTTGGTGCCACAATTTCCCGGCATGTCAGTAGAAATACATCCTTCCCACCTTTATTCACCCAGCAGTATAAATAGGGACACCACAGGTAGTCGATGGACAAGCCATGTGTGTTGTGGGGTCAGGTGTGGGTGCTCCCACATTTTCCAAGATGTTTGGTGGGTGTAGAAGGTGAGTTTCCTCTCGTGCAAACCCAACCGCGAGCAATCGTATGATCAAACAATTTCAAGGCTGCACCTTTACGTGTGGACTGGTCTTCTTTGCAAGTTTTGCAACGTAAACATAATTTTTTACCTGAATTTTATCAATACTGATCTATACTACAGGTTTTCTTTTTAGATCGTGTAAATATATAAATGTTTCGTTAAACCGGCCACAATCCGACACAGCCAATTTGTAAGGTTTACCACTTAAACAGATCGTGCCAATTCGTTACGAGTACAGCACACCGGTGTGTTGGAGAGCCAAGCCACAACATTTACAATCCGAGTACGACGTTTCGCCAGTAATCTAACCCAAAAGAAAGGACAAAACGGTATTATGGATGATTTTGGTCACGAAAGCATACGTGATAATTGAATTTTGCCTAATCACCTACTGTGATTTATCCTCCCTCTTTGCTGCTCCTACAGCCTCCCTTACCTTAGTCAGATGATCTGCATTGCTTTCATCAGATGATGTCTCCTCATCGTCCTTCCCCGCACCTCCGAGCAGCACGTTTGCCTAGGTACGGTGCGAAAGAAGTTCAACATGCATCACGACTTTAAACTGGTGTTGCAGCTTTCAAAAGACTCGAAAGAGGGCTGCCTTTTTTATCCTCACTTTCTGACTCAAACTGTTGTTGAAGCTTTCAACAACGTGAGCCTGCTTTATGTCGGCTTTAGCGTCACACTCTGTGGGAAGATTATATGACTTGGCTCAACGTAGTTTTTTTGGTAGTTAGTACGATTCTAGATTTAAAGCTTTCGTGACTGCTAGGATCCATACTCTTTGGTTCTATTGGGTAAAGTCACGTAGGTGAAAATAAAATAACAAAAATTCACGACGTTTCGGCCACAACACAAGCGGCCTTCACCTGATGAACACAAGCGGCCTTCACCTGATGAAGGCCGCTTGTGTTGTGGCCGAAACGTCGTGATTTTTTGTTATTTTATTTTCACCTACGTGACTTTACCCAATAGAACCAAAGAGTATAGTTAGTACGAGTTTATAATTAATGTAGTGCTTCAGGCTTACCCTGTCCATATATAGGTAAACCAAATCAACGTCTGAACTGATATTTTTCGTTCTCCAAATAACAAAGAAATTGTTATTGAATGTTTCTAGTTATTAGCAGACTCTGTTAGATGTACCCAGTCACCCGCTGTGATTTATCCTCCCTCTTTGCTGCTCCTACAGCCTCCCTTACCTTAGTCAGATGATCTGCATTGCTTTCTTCAGATGATGATGTCTCCTCACCGTCCTTCCCCGCACCTCCGAGCAACACGTTTGCCTAGGTACGGTGCAAAAGAAGTTCAACATGCATCACGACTTTAAACTGGTGTTGCAGCTTTCAAAAGACTCGAAAGGGGGCTGCCGTTTTTTTCCTCACTTTCTGACTCAAACTGTTGTTGAAGCTTTCAACAACGTGAGCCTGAAATTTAGATTTAAAGCTATCGTGACTGCAGTAACGATAAACTGCCAAATCGTTGCGCGTGGCGCTAACGGGGTTTTAAATAAATAAATAAAATTGCCCGTTTTTAAATAAATTCATGCAAACCAACACACCTGAAGACGACCGTTTGTGTTATGGTCGAAACGTCGTGATAATTTTTATTGCTTTATATATTTTATTATTTTGTTGTTTCCCTTCAACGTGACTTTACCGAAAGAACTAAGACCGTGAGCCTGCTTTATGTCGGCTTTAGCGTCATACTCTGTGGGAAGATTATCACTTGGCTCAGCGTAGTTTTTAGGTAGTTAGTACGACTTTTAAATTAATGTAGTGCTTCAGGCGTACCCTGTCCATATATATAGGTAAACCAAATGAACCTCTGAATTGATATTTTTCGTTCTCCAAATAACAAAGAAATTGTTATTGAATGTTTCTAGTTATTAGCAGACTCTGTTAGATGTACCCAGTCACCCGCTGTGATTTATCCTCCCTCTTTGCTGCTCCTACAGCCTCCCTTACCTTAGTCAGATGATCTGCATTGCTTTCATCAGATGATGATGTCTCCTCACCGTCCTTCCCCGCATCTCCGATCAGCACGTTTGCCTAGGTACGGTGCGAAAGATGTTCAACATGCATCACGACTTTAAACTGGTGTTGCAGCTTTCAAAAGACTCGAAAGAGGACTGCATCTTTTTTAATCTGATTCAACGAATCTGACTTCTGTCCATCAGATGATGATGATGTCTCCTCACTTTCAGTCTCAAACTGTTGTTGAGGCTTTCAACAACGTGAGCCTGCTTTATGTCGGCTTTAGCGTCACACTCTGTTGTAGTGCTTCAGGCGTACCCTGTCCATATATAGGTAAACCAAATGAACCTCTTAACTGTAATGTTTCGTTCTCCAAATAAAAACTAATTATTGAATGTTTCTAGTTATTAGCACAGACTCTGTTAGATGTGCCCAGTCACCCGCTGTGAGTCATCTCCCTCTCTGCAGCAGATCTTACTGCCCTTACCTTAGTCAGATCATTTTCCTTGTGTCCATCGATTGATGCCTCCTGACTCGTTGACGTTAAACTGGTGTTGCAGCTCTGAAAAACGCTCTCACTGGAACGGCTGCTCACCAGACTCGAAAGAGGGCTGCCCTTGCGAACCGTAGCAGGACTGCCCAGCGAGGTCCCAGCATAGGTGTCCTCATCATCAGAACTGCTTCGGCAACAGCAGCATAGCTTTTTGAAAAACTTTCCGAATAATTTCTTTACACCTTTCTTCATGGTGGCCATGCCACCAATGTGCCAGAGCACCGAAACTTTCCAAAATTTTTTATCACGAGAACGCCAGAGGGCAAGTGAAGACACCTCTGCTTCCCAAGAAATCCGAAGAGCCTGTAGGATGTGACGTCACACGCCGGACTGCAGTGACGTTACAATACGACACCTTATGAGGAGTGTCACTTGACGTCACGCGCCGGACTGCAGTGACGTTTCAATAAGACACCTTATGACAAGTGTCACATGATGTCACACAACTGCATTTTTAATCTTAGTTCTTTCGGTAAAGTCACGTAGAAGGGAAACAATAAAATAATAAAAACATAAAACAATAAAATTCTCACGACGTTTCCACTGCAACACAAGCAATCATCATCAGGTGTGAAAACCACAACAAGAAAATTTGATGATGATTGCTTGTGTTGCAGTGGAAACGTCGTGAGAATTTTATTGTTTTATATATATTTATTATTTTATTGTTTCCCTTCTACGTGACTTTACCGAAAGAACCAAGAATATTAATCCCTGCAGCCACGAAAGCTTTAAATCAAAATTTTACTGCATTTTCTTGTTGTGCTTTTCACACCTAATGTTGATTACTTGTGTTGCAGTCGAAGCGTCGTGAGAATTTTATTGCTATATATTTTTATTATTTTATTGTTTCCCTTCTACGTGACTTTACCGAAAGAACCAAGAATATGAATCCCTGCATAGTCACGAAAGCTTTCAATCAAAATTTAACTGCATTTGTTGCTCAAATAGCTTTCCTTGGTGCTAATTAACAGAGCTATTGCTTGCCTGCATTAGAAGCGTAACATCACACACAGCCCACTGTATGCGTTAGGTTTCACTTAGCATTAAACACCAGAATCCACTCTAGCAAGAATTCCATCCTGGCATGGAGGACACCTTGCGTTACATTACAGGTTTCCCAAAATTCCACTTTTATTAATTTACTCCCAATTCAAATTGTTCTGCACTTGTGACATGCTAAGCAACTAACGCTGTCTGATTGGCAACACACCTGCTCAAGCTCTGGGATAACAGGTGTGTGTTGGGCATCAGTGCTTGTCAACTTTGCTCTAATTAGTGTATTTTCTAATATTCAATAACGTATTTAATTACTCATTGAGGTTTAATGAGCTCACCTGTCTCGATTTTTGTCCAATTGTTGCAGATACGAGTCACAACACTTGATTCATGTGCAGTGATATCAATGTGAATTAAAGTGCTCTGTTACCAATAAAGTACAATTTTGACTGGAGAAGATCAATGGGTGGGGTTTGTACCGTCTCAGATTCTCAATCACGAATGTTAATCAAATCTACATATATGAGGGCTTAGCCTGCTTCACGTCGGCTTCAGTCGCACAATGTAATTTTTTCAAGTATTCAGCACGGGGTTTAAATTAATGCAGCGCTTCAGGTTGACCCTGCTGAAATGTAGCTGTTGTATATGTGGGTGTGTGAAAATTGATGACAAATAATTAAAATTAAATGAAATTCGAAATTGGCATAATTACTCAAAAATTATGTTAATTCGTGTAATTATGCGTATAACTATGCTAATTAGAGAGGTGATCGTATTAATTTATACGAGTGGGTGTGGTTGTGTTAATGATAGCCTTTATGATAATCAGGTCCCCGCCTCGTTGACGAGGTGGGGTTATCAATCAGGATAACGCAATCAATCGTGTGCAGTTACCCTAGTGTCAATTCGGCCTCGTTGTCTAACTTCGTATTATTGATCAGCATAATACAATGATTCTCGCTTTAACACTCCCCGAGTGTTCATATTTTAGGTCCCATGTTCACATCGTTCGCTTTAGTTTAATGAGTGTGGATTGGTGTGTTTATAGTTTAGGTTCCCGAGTTCATATCTCGTCGCAGGATACAGATCTTATGCAAAAACTTCAGAAAAGAATCACACGACCACTTCTGTATTAATCAATTTATTTTCTAATTAAACCTTAACTATAATATGTATGTGACTCAAAATCTCGGAACTTCAACACGGTATCCACATGGTATCAAGACAGTATCATCAACGACTGTACGATTTCACTTTGATAACACATGGACCCCGCATAAAGCGATTGCTGTTAGTGAGAGAGAGAGTCAGAACATGCAAATGCTATGCTACACAAAAGCTTATACATTATAATATGAACGATCATTATGCTTGAAATGGTCAGCACATTATCACAGGCGATTGATTAACATGCAACGATATTCATATAAAAAGACAATCAAACAGTTATTATTTCCAAAGGCATAAATGTAACAACAGATCCACCGGACAGAATATAAGATTACCGAAATGGCTTAGTGTGAGGGTATGCGGCGGAACGTGTTATCTCACGGGAGATTAATTAATTAATTCGTGAATAAGATTGTATGATCAGAAAATCGGTTTAGCACGATTCCTCCCCGGGAGCGTAGCTCCGTGGCGAAGGTGCCAAGGCTAATTCGTATTGATGGATCGGTTGGTAACTTATGCGATTAGAAGTACAGTCCAAAACAAAATATTGAAGAGGGAAATTATGAATATACTTATAAATGACGGACTGTTATCACACGAACGATGCTTCCACAGCCAGATGGTTCACGGACTTGAGTGTTCGCTTCTGGTTAAGGACCTGTGTATGTTTGAGTGATATGAATTGTTTTGAATAGTCAGTGTTTGGAATTAATTCTTTGCGTTGCCATACGCTGAAGTTGGCATCGCTTGTAGGAGAAGTAGCCTCGCTCCCTTTAGAGCGGTGAGGTGTGTAGGAGTGCATCATACGAATCGCCGCCCTCCTCCACGCAGCAGCCAGCCTCTGTCCACGGGGGAGAGTTGCTTGATCGCTCTCAGTTCCGCTCAGTGGACACCTCTCTCCACTGTTGGATGAGCTGCGCGATCACGCTCGTGCTGGTTTGCTGAAGCAGTTTCTCTCCGCTGTTGGATGAGCTGCATCGGCACGCTCCCTCTCTCTGGGTGGAGAACTCGAACGTGCTCGTTGCTGGTTTGCTGAAAGCAGGTTTTTCTCCACTGCTGGATGACTCAAGTCGCACGTGCTCTTGCTCTGGTTTGCAGAAGCTCTTGCTTGGTGCGTCGGTCGCTCTGCAGCTGGACTCAATGTAGAATCAGCAATACTCTGTCTTTCAGCTCTTGGAAATCACACTAGGTGACGCCTCACTACCCTGCGAGTCTTGCCAACGTCAGTGGGTAGCGACGGGGCCACTTTGGCTTCTGCTCGCCGCCCCCTGCTCTGCAGCTCGCCGGCTGGCGACCTGTTGCTCTCGTTCCCGATTGGAACTGCTCCTGAGCCGACCCACTGGTCGAACTCCCCGCGTTCCGACCTCCTCCGAGTCGAACTCCCCGAGTTCCGACCCCCCTGGTCGAACTCTTCCGAGTTGCTCCTCCGAGTCGAACTGTCTCCCGAGAGTCGACCCCCCCCCCGGTCGAACTCTGGTGAGTTGCTCCTCCGAGTCGAACTGTCTCCCGAGAGTCGACCCACTGGTCGAACTCTGGTGAGCCGACCCCCCCCCGGGTCGAACTGAGGTTTCAATGCTCAGGATTCTCTTTTTATGCCCAAAAATCCCTTCACTCGGATCCTGCCCACAAGGCGGGGTTTCTTTCGATTTTTGCTGTGTCAGGATTTGTCCGTATGTATCTGTGTCCGTGTGTGTGTCTGTACGTGTGTCAGTGTGTGTCCTTGTGCATCACCCACGGTATATTCCGTTGTCATACTCCTACCATAAAACCCACAAGTAAAACAATCAAATGTTATAAATTGTCTCGAAGGCGCCTCTCTGTCTGGGTGCACAACCTGGAGGGAGGGGCGATATTCCCTCCGACTTTCACCGACGCACAAAGAAATGGTTAAAAAGTTTTAAGTTAACATTTCATTTCATCTGAGTTCCATAGTTATGATTCTGTATTAATCCAAGGTCTGAGTCAGCTTCTCGTTGTGGTGTTTGACTCGTGTTTCCCCAAGCGTATACACACTCCTACCCCGCGCTGCAGGGATACAAAGACGGCCGGGATTTCCCTTTCTCTCCGACCCTGGGTTTAACATCGCCCTTTGCTTATGTTGCAGTTTTGCTGTGCGCTTGCATTTCTTTTCCTCTCTACTCTTACTTTAACCCTGCTTATTATTTGCGTATGGGTGGAGGCTAGAGCATTTATGTTGACTTAGGAAAACCTGATTGTTATAGGCTTCGGGTCAAGTCGTATAGAAATTATTAAAATATGTAAATACATTTCATATTAAATTAATAGACGGGTGATGGTTACATTGACGTAGCTTGTGGCAGGGTTCAATTGAAGTGGGTGTGAAGATCAATAACTTTAGCCTACCCTGTCGTTAAATTCCGACTTTAAGTTACTTTAATAGTAATGCAGAACCAATTAGCTTTTTTGACTTAACTAGATCTAGGCTAACGCAACCTCCCAGTGACCCTGGCTTTGTGTTTACGTCAGCCCCTTTGCAATCCGCTGCGCTCTGCTCTCTATCTGCTCCCTCTGACCCTGGGAGGGCTCTGAACGTCAAAATCGTGTTAGTGGGTCAAGGTAAATATGACCTCCACATGCCATGCTGAGGCCTGGTTTGGTGTTTTTATTCATTATTAAAATTAAAAGAAACAATAGAAATATGTATCTATATGTATTGGAAAATTACGTGTTAATATTAAGATGGAAAGGGGGGCATATACAACATAGCTAACCCAATTCAATCTCCGATCAAAAATGTTTCGGGATTCAAAAACAAGATAAAAAAACAAAACTTGTTATTAGCACAGACTATTATATGCCCCATACTTCAGGAGTATAGCTTAATTACGACCGTCCATGCGTATTACATTACATTTTGGATTCACAAGCATTGACTTAAGTCCGTGCAAAAGAGGCCTGTCTTTTTTTGTGATTTAATTCACGAACTTTTAAATTACTTTCCGCAAGCAACAACAACAACAACGCCATGGCCCGGTGTTTGTAGAACTCTCGCTACGGCGCGTTTCCCAGGGCGGTTCGATTCTGGGTGGACTCTCCAAAGCCTCTGTCGCCCGTGGTTGAGAGCCTGGAGCAAGGGGATTTGACGGCGGACCACAGCTTTGCGACTCGAGTGCACGGGCACGCAACAGAGTGGGGCGCCTTGAAAGGGGCTCCCGTGGTGGAGGGAGGTGTCAGTTTGGCTCTTGGCGGCTCGCTGCAGTCTCCTCCGCCGGGGGAACGAGCCAAGGGGGCCCCTTTGGAAGAAGACGGATTCGGGAGACGTGTCGTGCGGCCGGTCAAGTTCCAAGGAATATGCGATGGTGACGGTGATGATGATGGCAGAAGTGGGCGGTGGTGATGAAGAAGATGGTGTCAATGTTCGTGGTCATGATGCTGACGGTGGTGGTGAGGACATTGATTTTGCCGACAAAATCATGAATGTTGCAGAGTTTGAAAGAAATCGCAGTGGTGAAGTTCGTGACGACGATGATGGTGGTGTTGGTGATGACGAGCTCAGCGACAATAGCCTTCATTCCGGCGAGTGCGACAACGTCAACAATGACCCTGACATTTTTTTCAACGACGACTTCAGCGTCTCTTCCGTCGAAACGCGCAACTCGCCACCCGCCGACGCGCCAGCTCGATCCTTCTCCAAAGCACCCGAGGCCGAGTGCACCTCTGGGCACGGCTCCACCATCGCGTCGCGCAGCAGCGCAACACGACCAACGGGGACGGAGGAGACGAAGGCGGATCTCGGGCACGGGAGAGGGGCCTCTCGTGGGGATTTCAAAGGCCGTGCTCGCGGGCCCGTGACCCAAGAGCTCGCGCCGCCGAGTCGGTCGGGCCGGCAGGCGGCGAGGAACCGGGGGAGAGCAGCAGTTTATTGGAGCTCTCCTCCGCAGAGACCCCGAGGCTTGGCGAGGAGGCGGAGCAAGAAATCGCCGGGAGCGGTGAGAAAATGAATCGAATCTTTTGATAGACACGCCACACACGACTGGATGAGCGCCTCTCGGCGCCGCGCGGGGCGTGGGGGTTGTTTGACCATACTTCACCGCACTGGTCAGTGCGGGTTAACAGGTCCTTGCAGGGTGGGCTGGTAGGAACATTGGAATTTTGCGCAATTTTATGACATTGTTACGTAAAATTGTGCAAATTGAGAGCGTCTTCCCACTTTTTTGCCCTCAATCGTTGAGGGTTCTTCGGACAAATTAACCTCTATAGAGGAATGGAATGGTGAAATCCTTATTGACTGAAATCTGCTCATTTTGGAGCAATGTATCATAAAATTGTTAAGGCTGGGCCGAAAAATGACAACAATTGCATTTAAAAAAAATGAGGATTTGTTTCCCGGTATACGGCAGTATGGGGCTTTAGACTTCGGATTATTAGCATTTCTGCTCGAAATCAAAACATGACCGGCTTATGGCCTTATACTTGTAAATTTGTGTTGAATATGTCATGACAAAACTGAGAGACAAGGCTTCGAGAGTCTTCGATAGTTCATTATTCCACTATGAAATACTATCTTGGATCACTAAACTACGATTGAGGTGGTGGTTGCATGTTGGATGGCGTTGGCGCAGTTGCGGCGCCTGCTGGGATTGGCTTTGGGTCGATGGCATCTGCGATTTTGTCTCCGATTTTGTAAAGGGTTCCAGCAACAAATGCGGCCTCTGTTTCAGCAAGCAGCTTTTCAGCGGTGGCATCCAAAAATCCGTCGGTGTCTTCGAAGTCGTTGTTGCTCATGGTGTTCATGTCTTGTACCGAAAAAAACTCAAAGTGCCGAATCCACAAGTGTGAGCACATTAAATTTTGATTTAAAGCTTTCGTGACTGCAGTAATTCATATTCTTAGTTTTTTCGGTACAGTCACGTTGAAGAGAAACAACAAAATAATAATATATATATAAAACAATAAAAAATTATCACGACGTTTCGACCATAACTCAAACGGTCGTCTTCAGGTGTGTTGGTTCGCATAAATTTATTTTTAAACGGCGATTATTATTTTGTTTCTCTTCAACGTGACTTTACCGAAAAAACTAAGAAAATGTGAGCACATTGTTGTGAAAGGAACTAAGTATACAGAAAAAATCCATTTGTAAAATATACAACACGGGATATTTCCTCTGCCTTTTGCAATAAAATGCACAAAGTGGTCGTCCATTTTATCCAATTTTATTCACTAAATGTTCAAGGGGGCGTCCATTTTATTCAATGTTATTAGCTGAAAATGTACCAAAGCTGTCTATTTACTCCAAGAAAATTTGGCTCGGTTCCATGTAGATTTATTTGTCACCAGGAAAATAAACAAAATTTGAGTCAATAAGAATAGAATAGCCAAATCGTGAGCTATTTCTGGTAGTATGTACTTCGTATGCCTTTTGGAATGAAATGAACAAAGGAGTCGTCCATTTTATCCTATTTTATTCACTAAAATGCACTGAATTGAATTGCGCTTACTTTTGACATCAATTGAATTGCGTTTGCTATAGACGTAATTTTTTTTAAATTTAAATACATTTTAATTGAAATAAATTTTAAGATACAATGGCATGAAGAGGCTCAAATTTGCCCTTGAAATTAATACCCCTTAACATTTGGGTTTGATATTATTTTGTTTGATAATAATATCTGCATTTGTGCACACAATACAAAATAATGAACCCGTCACATTTAATAGATGACAGCTCGGGTCTCTTCAAGCTCTCACGGACGATTGTAGGAATATTTCGCCCTGTAAGCGCGGATGACGGGTGTTCCGCAAGCTGCTGGCAGGATGAATGTGGGAAGGGCATGCACTGTGGAATTCGGGACTGAGAAAGGCGTCAGTGAATTTGCCACAGCCCCAAAAGCGAAGTTCGCAAATGAGATAATGTGACTTCCAAATGTTGGGTGCAATAAGACATATCAAGTCTCTGCGCTGTCTTTTGCTGATTTGACACCCAACAGCACGAGATTTGACTTCGTTGAAGTATTGTGACAACCAACAGCACGAGATTTCACTTTTTATGAAAGGGAACGGACGGACGGACGCATTAATCTATTGCAGGCTGGTACACTCAGTTTACAACTTCGTTCCTACCAGTAAAAGGTGGGCAGCATATACGTGGATGCATTGAAGTACAGAACGATTGTTTATGTAGCCCCGCAGCAGCCTATAGCACCTGTTTGTGCGTAGTAGTGGTCGCCCATACAAGCCCTATCCAGATTGAACCCTGCTTAGCTCCCTGATCTGATGGGATTGGACTCGTATTCTTCATCAGCTGCATTGACGATTGAACCTCGCCATCAATAGGTCATCCCTAACAGTTCATCATACTCATCCTCGAAATTATGTTTTTCCATAATGCTTGTTTACCCAATAATCAATTTTCTTCAGGCCAGTCCTACCACGTTTTTGCAGTCTGTGGGGGTGATGATTGCCATGATTCCAATCGCGGGTACTTTTTTTACGTCACAAATTTGGAGAAAAACGTCGGCACGCACAATGGCTTCATGCTTGCGAATGATGCCACGGGGATCTTGGATGCGAAGCAGACTGCGTGTTTAAAAATGCATTCTAATCTATTGTAGTTGATACTCCAGAGGTGTATAATTATCGGAACGTCCGCAGGAATCGAAACGTAAATCCTCTGCAACGTGGAGCGGATGCGGAATCGCCGCCGATTATCATCATGGCACACACACACGCGCGATCATACGGTTTGATTTTTTTTTAGGGAAAGGGGTTGGTGGATCACGCCGATTTTTCCAGTCCTAAATCGGCTCGACTCCCGAGGATGCAAGGAGATGCCTGTGCAGATACAGAAAAAACCCCACACGTTATCCTCGTGTTACACGTTGTTTTCTCCCAGTATTCCTTTCACGTGAAGCCAAACTTCATGCGATTTGCAAAACGTCCCAACGCACCAGAACCCTCCTGACAAGTAATCTCGAGACTGAATGTGACTTTCCTGCGTAATTAGCATTATTCGTCACGTGGCCATTAAATGTGGTGTATTTTTACGTTTTTAAAGTCCAAGTTGTGTCACTTCAGGTGAGCTACCAGCAGAGGGCAGTGTGCAGAAAAAGGATTTGAATCATGTACACGGAGCTTTGTGAGTAGCGTGTTTTACCTCCCGCTTGGGTGGCTTTTCTCATGGTCCATGTGACACAAATATGGTCTAGAGCCACGGCCCATTGGAGGCGAACCTTACTGACAAAATTCCATCTTGCGTCTCTCGACCATACTAATAAAAAAACACACACTTGAGTCCATCAACCTATCTACCATTTTGTATGAATGCTATCCACGCAGGAGCATCAGTAGCCATGATCAATTTACGACTTGATTAGGGCCTCCCCAAGCCGTTGCAGGACCGCGAGCGATGCTCAATGTAACAACGCATAGAGCCACGTGTGCACGAGCCGATGTAATCGCTCCATCTGCGCGATGGAAGTTCTCTTTTGGCATGTTCCTCTTCTTTGGCTGTAACTCCTTAATTGATCTCCATCATCGGTAATTTAAATATTATTACTGCAATTACAAAGTGGAATGACCTTCCCGCAGGGAGCGCCCGTGGATGATCCGTGGACCGAGTGGGTGTGCGAGCAGATCGAGGCGGCCGTGGAACACGAGCTGGTGGAGGAAGGAGGTCACGTCCCAGACCCAATCTTCATGCTCTAGGCCAGTGTTTTTCTCTAATTTCCAGAGGTGGGGGGGGGGGGGGGCTACTTTCGCCAATAACACATCAGTGTGATGGTCGCCACGTATTTAAAATTATTGTGATTTTCCAGCACGATGAACATTTTTCAAATTTGTATTGTCGGGGGCTGCCCGTTAGGGGCCACACTAAAGGCCATCAGGGGCCACCAGTGGCCCGCGGGACTTGCAATGAAGAACACTGCTCTAGGCAATCATCGGCACCCTCACCGGTTGCATTCAATAATCGATTTTTACCAGGGCTTCTGCACACTGGTATGATTATCTGACCATACTGCACCATTCCGATCAGTGTGGTTTGAAGGCAGGGACCAAACGTGGGGATCATAAAAGTGCAGTAGAACAGTGGATATTGCTGCATGTAGCCCCAAAGCCTTTAACAAGCTGGTATGACCACCTATTTATCACTATCCAGCTCAAGTCTGCTTGGCTTCCGAGATCGGGTACATTCCGGGTGATTGTCACAGGTGGCATTAATATACATGGTAGATATTTAATTACATTACTGCAAGGTAGACCTTATAAATGCCACGTGAGCAGATGGCCATAGTAGGTATACAATAATACGCGAGTTTTTTTATGTAAGTTTATTCTGTAAATGTAATGACGATCTGTACAAAATCGGAAAGCGTCTTATAATGTCACGTACGTTCATGTACTCAATTAAAAGCACACCAGGGTACAATATATGTACAGTACAACGATGAACTGCAGATTTGGGGCCTGCAATGAAGTTTCAAACTAGTATATTTGTTTTATTTTCGTGAACGGCATCTGCAGCATCTGGTTTAAGTACGGCAGCGCTGGCGACAATTTCACACATGAGTGGCCACTCTTATCCTTGGTTAGTTTATAACATGGAACACACAAGCCCGAATGAGTGCCACCAGAAATGTGCGACCTTGTAAAGTGAGCGGTATATTACAACACAACATCGCGATAGCAAGTGCAAAAAATATATATATACTGTTTATACGTATATCACAGCGAAATTGCTTTTTCTCAGGCCAAGCAAATGTGTGGAAGCAGACAAGCGAGCGAATGAATATAGCAGGCGTTACTAAAAAGATCTCCAAAATTCTAAACAAACACAAGTTCCTGGTCCGGTTCAATACAGTACGCAAATTTCGTGATCTGATCCCATCCGTGAATGATGTCATTCCTGACTTACAGTACCCCGGGGTTTACAAATTGAGCTGCACTTGTGGTGATTGCTATATCGGGGAGACGACACGACATGTCTCTGACCGAATTCGCGAGCACAAATCAGATTTGAAATACGGCAGAACGAATTATTCTGCCGTAGCTAACCACTGTTACAATGCTGTTGGTGATCACGATATAGTTTTCTCCAATGCCAAGGTCCTTTGTAAACCCACGGGTTTTCATCAGAGATTTATCCACGAGGCAATTCAGATTTAAAAACACCCACAATTTCACCCGAGAAGATGGTTTCAAATTAAGCAACCATTGGAAAGATCTTCTTTGGTTCTTTCGGTAAAGTCACGTAGAATGAGAATAAAATAATAAATTGATAAAATAAAATAACACAATAATATAATAATATTCTCTCTCTTTGTGAGAATATTATTGCGTTATTTTATTTCATCAATTTATTATTTTATTCTCATTCTACGTGACTTTACCGAAAGAACCAAAGAAGATGAATCATTGCAGTCACGAAAGCTTTAAATCGAAACATTGGAAAGATGTTGTAAATCATACCAAACAATAAACTAATTTTCAATGGTATTTATCCAAATAGTGATATACCAAACTTTCACAGAAGCTTATTTCACTTCACACCTACATTTGTAAACTCCCCCCCCCCCCGTGCCGGTCCTCTACGTTCCACTTCACACCCCCTCCCCCCCTCCGTGCCGGTCCTCTTGTGCTTTACGGTCATTTTATGCTAATTCCTTTGTCAAAGCGTTTGGTTTCCTCCCACACAGCTTAAAAGGACGCGACCTGGGCTGGACTGTCTTCACTCCAACGCTGTCCTCGTGACAGTACGGTCCCCTTCACCTGATGAAGGCCACTTGTGTTGTGGCCGAAACATCGTGATTTTTGTTGTTTTATTTTTTTACCTACGTGACTTTACCCAATAGAACCAAAGAGTACAGCTTTATCCTATTGGTGGTTTTATTCCGCGCGAGTATCCCGCTAACTACTAGTGTCTGTGCGAGTCAGCAGGCCCTCCAAACCTATTCCTCGAGGAGTCCAGATTCAGCTTATCCTGCATATAGCTCCGTTTCCTACCCTCTATTCAATAGCCCAAACTTACCTCTCCTCTACTTACGATTCCTTCCACTCTGCTGCGCTGAACGCTGTAGAAAGGCGATACTGTGAGTCGTCTCCGGAGAGGGTTGAGTCTAGCTGCGCTGGGCTCATCGCACGGAGATAGATAAGTCACTGCGTGTGAAGAGATAGACGAGTCAATGTGTGTGAGGGAGATAGAGAGAGAACCACTGTGTGTGCGGGGAGTGAAGAAGAGACTGTGTGGGGAGACAAGGAGTATGAGCGGACGGTGCTGAGGGGAATTCGAGTGTTCGAGTTGGCGGAGCGCAGAGAGGATAAATTATAGTGTGTGTGTGTGAAATTATATATAGTGTGTGTGAAATTATATATAGTGTGTGTGTGTAATGATATATATAGTGTGTGTAATGATATAGTGTGTGTGTAATGATATATAGTGTGTGTGTGTAATTATATAGTGTGTGTTTGTGTGTAATGATATATATAGTGTGTGTGTAATGATATATAGTGTGTGTGTGTAATGATATATATAGTGTGTGTGTGAAATTATATATAGTGTGTGTGTGTAATGATATATAGTGTGTGTGTGTAATGATATATATAGTGTGTGTAATGATATATATAGTGTGTGTGTGTAATGATATATAGTGTGTGTGTGTAATGATATTTATAGTGTGTGTGTGTAATGATATATAGTGTGTGTGTGTAATGATATATATAGTGTGTGTGAAATTATATATAGTGTGTGTGTGAAATTGTATAGTGTGTGTGTGAAATTATAGTGTGTGTGTGTAATGATATATAGTGTGTGTGTGTAATGATATATAGTGTGTGTGTGAAATTATAGTGTGTGTGTGTAATTATATATAGTGTGTGTGTGTGAAATTATATATAGTGTGTGTGTATGTGAAATTATAGTGTGTGTGTGTGTGCAATGATATATAGTGTGTGTGTGAAATTATATATAGTGTGTGTGTGAAATTATATATAGTGTGTGTGTGTAATGATATATAGTGTGTGTGTGTAATGATATATAGTGTATGTGTGTAATGATATATAGTGTGTGTGTGTAATGATATATAGTGTGTGTGTGTCTAATGATATAAAGTGTGTGTGTGTAATGATATAAAGTGTGTGTGTGTAATGATATATAGTGTGTGTGTGTAATGATATAAAGTGTGTGTGTGTAATGATATATAGTGTGTGTGTGTAATGATATATAGTGTGTGTGTGTAATGATATATAGTGTGTGTGTGTAATGATATATAGTGTGTGTGTGTAATGATATAAAGTGTGTGTGTGTAATGATATATATAGTGTGTGTGTAATGATATATATAGTGTGTGTGTGTGAAATTGTACAGTGTGTGTGTGTGAAATTATATATAGTGTGTGTGTGTGAAATTATAGTGTGTGTGTGTAATTATATATAGTGTGTGTGAACTTATAGTGTGTGTGTGTAATGATATATAGTGTGTGTGTGAAATTATATATAGTGTGTGTGAAATTATAGTGTGTGTGTGTAATGATATATATATAGTGTGTGTGTAATGATATAAAGTGTGTGTGTAATGATATATAGTGTATGTGTGTAATGATATATAGTGTGTGTGTGTGATGATATATAGTGTGTGTGTGTGATGATATATAGTGTGTGTGTGTAATGATATAGTGTGTGTGTAATGATATAAAGTGTGTGTGTGTAATGATATATAGTGTGTGTAATGATATATAGTGTGTGTGTAATGATATATAGTGTGTGTGTGTAATGATTGATATATAGTGTGTGTGTGTAATGATATATAGTGTGTGTGTGTAATGATATATAGTGTGTGTGTGTAATGATATATAGTGTGTGTGTGTAATGATATAAAGTGTGTGTGTGTAATGATATAAAGTGTGTGTGTGTAATGATATAAAGTGTGTGTGTAATGATATATATAGTGTGTTTGTGTGTGTAATGATATATATAGTGTGTGTGTAATGATATATATATAGTGTGTGTGTAATGATATATAGTGTGTGTGTGTAATGATATATAGTGTGTGTGTGTAATGATATATATAGTGTGTGTGTAATGATATATAGTGTGTGTGTAATGATATATATAGTGTGTATTGATATATAGTGTGTGTGTGTAATGATATATATATAGTGTGTGTGTAATGATATATAGTGTGTGTGTAATGATATATAGTGTGTGTGTGTAATGATATATATAGTGTGTGTGTAATGATATATAGTGTGTGTGTAATGATATATATAGTGTGTAATGATATATTGTGTGTGTAATGATATATATAGTGTGTGTGTAATGATATATAGTGTGTGTGTAATGATATATAGTGGGTGTGTAATGATATATAGTGTGTGTGTGTAATGATATATATAGTGTGTGTGTAATGATATATATAGTGTGTGTGTAATGATATATAGTGTGTGTGTGTAATGATATATAGTGTGTGTGTGAAATTATAGTGTGTGTGTGTAATTATATATAGTGTGTGTGTGTGAAATTATATATAGTGTGTGTGTATGTGAAATTATAGTGTGTGTGTGTGTGCAATGATATATAGTGTGTGTGTGAAATTATATATAGTGTGTGTGTGAAATTATATATAGTGTGTGTGTGTAATGATATATAGTGTGTGTGTGTAATGATATATAGTGTATGTGTGTAATGATATATAGTGTGTGTGTGTAATGATATATAGTGTGTGTGTGTCTAATGATATAAAGTGTGTGTGTGTAATGATATAAAGTGTGTGTGTGTAATGATATATAGTGTGTGTGTGTAATGATATAAAGTGTGTGTGTGTAATGATATATAGTGTGTGTGTGTAATGATATATAGTGTGTGTGTGTAATGATATATAGTGTGTGTGTGTAATGATATATAGTGTGTGTGTGTAATGATATAAAGTGTGTGTGTGTAATGATATATATAGTGTGTGTGTAATGATATATATAGTGTGTGTGTGTGAAATTGTACAGTGTGTGTGTGTGAAATTATATATAGTGTGTGTGTGTGAAATTATAGTGTGTGTGTGTAATTATATATAGTGTGTGTGAACTTATAGTGTGTGTGTGTAATGATATATAGTGTGTGTGTGAAATTATATATAGTGTGTGTGAAATTATAGTGTGTGTGTGTAATGATATATATATAGTGTGTGTGTAATGATATAAAGTGTGTGTGTAATGATATATAGTGTATGTGTGTAATGATATATAGTGTGTGTGTGTGATGATATATAGTGTGTGTGTGTGATGATATATAGTGTGTGTGTGTAATGATATAGTGTGTGTGTAATGATATAAAGTGTGTGTGTGTAATGATATATAGTGTGTGTAATGATATATAGTGTGTGTGTAATGATATATAGTGTGTGTGTGTAATGATTGATATATAGTGTGTGTGTGTAATGATATATAGTGTGTGTGTGTAATGATATATAGTGTGTGTGTGTAATGATATATAGTGTGTGTGTGTAATGATATAAAGTGTGTGTGTGTAATGATATAAAGTGTGTGTGTGTAATGATATAAAGTGTGTGTGTAATGATATATATAGTGTGTTTGTGTGTGTAATGATATATATAGTGTGTGTGTAATGATATATATATAGTGTGTGTGTAATGATATATAGTGTGTGTGTGTAATGATATATAGTGTGTGTGTGTAATGATATATATAGTGTGTGTGTAATGATATATAGTGTGTGTGTAATGATATATATAGTGTGTATTGATATATAGTGTGTGTGTGTAATGATATATATATAGTGTGTGTGTAATGATATATAGTGTGTGTGTGTAATGATATATAGTGTGTGTGTGTCTAATGATATAAAGTGTGTGTGTGTAATGATATAAAGTGTGTGTGTGTAATGATATATAGTGTGTGTGTGTAATGATATAAAGTGTGTGTGTGTAATGATATATAGTGTGTGTGTGTAATGATATATAGTGTGTGTGTGTAATGATATATAGTGTGTGTGTGTAATGATATATAGTGTGTGTGTGTAATGATATAAAGTGTGTGTGTGTAATGATATATATAGTGTGTGTGTAATGATATATATAGTGTGTGTGTGTGAAATTGTACAGTGTGTGTGTGTGAAATTATATATAGTGTGTGTGTGTGAAATTATAGTGTGTGTGTGTAATTATATATAGTGTGTGTGAACTTATAGTGTGTGTGTGTAATGATATATAGTGTGTGTGTGAAATTATATATAGTGTGTGTGAAATTATAGTGTGTGTGTGTAATGATATATATATAGTGTGTGTGTAATGATATAAAGTGTGTGTGTAATGATATATAGTGTATGTGTGTAATGATATATAGTGTGTGTGTGTGATGATATATAGTGTGTGTGTGTGATGATATATAGTGTGTGTGTGTAATGATATAGTGTGTGTGTAATGATATAAAGTGTGTGTGTGTAATGATATATAGTGTGTGTAATGATATATAGTGTGTGTGTAATGATATATAGTGTGTGTGTGTAATGATTGATATATAGTGTGTGTGTGTAATGATATATAGTGTGTGTGTGTAATGATATATAGTGTGTGTGTGTAATGATATATAGTGTGTGTGTGTAATGATATAAAGTGTGTGTGTGTAATGATATAAAGTGTGTGTGTGTAATGATATAAAGTGTGTGTGTAATGATATATATAGTGTGTTTGTGTGTGTAATGATATATATAGTGTGTGTGTAATGATATATATATAGTGTGTGTGTAATGATATATAGTGTGTGTGTGTAATGATATATAGTGTGTGTGTGTAATGATATATATAGTGTGTGTGTAATGATATATAGTGTGTGTGTAATGATATATATAGTGTGTATTGATATATAGTGTGTGTGTGTAATGATATATATATAGTGTGTGTGTAATGATATATAGTGTGTGTGTAATGATATATAGTGTGTGTGTGTAATGATATATATAGTGTGTGTGTAATGATATATAGTGTGTGTGTAATGATATATATAGTGTGTAATGATATATTGTGTGTGTAATGATATATATAGTGTGTGTGTAATGATATATAGTGTGTGTGTAATGATATATAGTGGGTGTGTAATGATATATAGTGTGTGTGTGTAATGATATATATAGTGTGTGTGTAATGATATATATAGTGTGTGTGTAATGATATATAGTGTGTGTGTGTAATGATATATAGTGTGTGTGTGCGGAACGATGGAAATAAAAGTGACGGTGGAAGAAAGGCGATTGTCGTCCGAGTGAATCCAAGGCACTACACACACATACAAGCATTTGTTAAATTAATCGTTTATAAACATGGGAGGTAGGGGGGAGGGGGCTGGCTTTCATTTCTCTGCCGGAGTCAAAGGCACAGATGTACAAAAATGACACATTAACCACTGCACCGCTTGCGGAAGCACAAAACGCGACTACAAAGCGTGCGGAAGCGGGCTGGTCATGCATGGCCCTTTAGGACCGACTGTGCCGGACAGTGCGCCCATAAGGGGGCTTTTTGCCAGAACGCTGCACACCTGCACCTGCACCGCCTCGGTCTCTTGTTGAGCAGCATGATGTCTTCCGAGGATGGGGTACCAGCCTCCATGGACACAACCGCACCGTTCAGGTCCTGCGCCGGATCACAACGGGCTAAGGTTGACATCTGTGTTCGGCAGGACCCCCCCCCACCGCACCTGCCCTCGTGCTTGCCCAAAGTGCATAATTAATTATTAACTCGCTCGCTCACGCCGTAGAAACACCATTGCAGAAAAAAACACCCAACAATAACACATTTAAATTCAGGGGAGCGAGGTGGCTGAGAAGTGAGAGCATGGAACCAGAACTGCCGAAATCCTGGATTTGAATCCAAGCAACCACCCAGATTTAAATTGGGTTTTGGAGTGGAATGAGTTGATGGTCTCAGCTCAGTCACCCATTGAACGCACCCAAATAACATTTAATGTAACACTTAATTTGGCTAAATTCCAGCTTTGAGAATAAAAAATCAGTTTCACTGTCATCATACACAAACCAATCTCGCAGAAAAGTGCACGGATTTTGCACATTCTTTTCCATGTTCTTTGTGATCCAAGTGTTATGCCAGGCAATATGCACAGAATATAATTGTTTTGTAGACACTCATCTCTAGTTCATTATTTTGATCCCTTTTCACCTTCAATAATTGCCCTTGATACACACTTAGATTTCCCAGATGTCTCCCTCTAATATTTCTCCAGTTTAAATAAAAGATTGATCCAGTTTAAACAGCGACTTTGATTCAATGATTATTTCCTCTTGTTCCGTGAACTTTTTTCATGGCTTTTGTTTTGTTCATTTATCTTTCGCCCCACTTTGCAGCCTTCTTTGGTATTTCTTCAATAATTTCCTGTATTACTTTACTTTTGGTTGTTATAATGACGATGTCATTAGGGAATCTGAGATGGCTATTTTTTCTACAATTTATCAAATCTAATTTTCAGAAAATGTGTGAGTGGATTTGTGAATAGCCTTGTTTGACTCATCTTCCACTATGAATTTTGTTACTTCCTTCATCAAAATATCAGTGTAGGTTGTTAATATTTTGTACATTGTTTTTATTTCCAAACATGTTATATTTAATGTAGGCCTTGATTCGAGAACTTAAATGAGTATCAATTTTCATTGCGTCAAGTACTTCTTTCAGTCTACAAAGGCCAAGCACAATGGTAAATGATATTCATTAATTTTCAATTTAAAATCTAACATATACATAGGTTTTATAATTTTGCTCCAATATCTGGTCCCGCTTCTTTGATGGTGTCTACAGTTATACCATGGTTTGCTGCTTTGCAAGACAATGAGATATAGCCATGGCTTGGAAAGGCCTTAATTCAGCAGTGGATACATCGTGTCTGTGGATGATTGAACAAGGTAGCAACAATGCTTCGCAGAGACAGAATCATAAAACCAGGAAATCGTAACACATGACCCAGCGGGAAGCACATTCGCCACTCGTTACAGAGGTTCACAGTTCGAATCCGTCGGCCGCCCTCGTTATTACTGCGGTGTGCATCAACCATAAAAATAAGTGCCATCGACTTCAGAGTGGATGTAAAAAGAATCCTTGACATTATTCGCAAGAATGTGTGCCGGCATTCAAAGGGGTAAAATGATTACATTTACCAAAAGATTTCTCACTGGGATTATACGTAGCAATCTTCACTTCCTAGCGGGGAAAAGTTGGTTAGACCCTCCTGAAAACAAGTCATGAGACTCCATGAGGTTTCCTTCGGTAATCAGGCCTAGTAAAAAGCCAAATGAAACTCAATGTATAAATAAATAAACACTTTAACTCTTCCAACAAATTATACCTGAGGATTCGATTTGGCGAGAATTTATATCTTGTACCAGGCTTCTTCCCTCTCTTTAAACTTCATTTTCTCTCTGCAAAACCACAAATGTTAAATGTTAACAGTAACAGGAAAATGCACAGTCCTTGCTACTCAGCCTTTACATTTTTTATGTTTTACAAGAGACGCATGATCCTGCTTGGCCTGTCGAGTTTATAGTTTTAGACAATGGTTATTACGAATATGTAATGATGGTAGCATCACTACTGTGTACACACGCACAAGCGTGACGTCACTATGCGGGGGAGCGTCATGACCACGCGGGTCTACACACACGCATGACGTCATCCCGGCTGGAGGCGGGAATGACGTCAGGACCAGTGCTGGCCTCGGGAGGCCACGATGGTGGTGTGAGGCCGTGGCACTCTGTGACCCCGGCTGGACACGTGACTGGACCCCATTGTGGGCCGGGGGCCTAGGGGGCACCTTGGAGGGCACGTGGACAGCAGGGGGGCTTCGAGAGGGTTCTCGAAGGGAGGTGTGGCCGGGGCGGGGCCCGGGCACGCCGAGGCCTATATAACCAGCCTCCTCACGAGGTTCGAGGCTGCCCGTATCAAGAACGAAGATGCATCGTGAAGACGCCAAGAAGAGTCAAGCCTCCAGTCAGCGGACCTGGCAGTAGCCCACCTCGCTGGGTCACGCTAGAGTATTTGAGAAGTATGTGTTAGCTAGAGTAGGTTGGTGGTCACCACCTTATGTGCAGTGTTATATTACTTACCGTTCTAATAAATCAGCGTTGCCTCCCAAGGAGTCGTGTGTGCACCTAATTATCCTAGTCAGTATAATATGTGCACGATTACTACAACTTACCTGCTCGCTTTCACACGACGAGGAGGCGAGACGATCATCTTCGGGGCAGCCCCGGGGTTCTGCAGCCTCGGTGAAGGAGGGAGATGGCGCTGCAGGCGGGGCAGCAGCACGCACATCACGTCGCTGCTTCGCCGCCATCGAGAGAGAGAGCGACGGAGCTGGAGGAGAGAGGACGCCGCCGCTGCTGCTGCTGCGGGTGCCTGGGCGGGAAATTCGCGCGCGCATAGTGCACGCGCGGCCGCCATCTTGGCGGGCGGTCGGGACGCGGTTCCCGCCAAAACGCCGCTCCCGCCATTCTCAACGCCTGTGGAGGGAGATCTTGGGCCGTCTTGGTGGCATCCTGTGCTCACCATCCAAGAGTCTTCAAGTTCCACAGTGCAGCCTCCGTTCCTCACGGCCTCTCAGGCGAGTCGTGACACAATGCACCCGGCCCTAAAAACACACTTCACCCATCTTGCGTGCGCCGGGTTGCGATTATGTGTTTTTTTTTACTCGCTGGGTTGCGAAGCGTGTTAGTTGGGTTGGGTGCGTGTCAGATTGACGCGGCGCCCGTGCGTGTGTCTGCTTTGTAACAGCGTTAAGTACGGCGTCGGGATTGTTATCTTAAGGAGCCGGTTAATGATTAATTCTGCTATGTGGGGGGTCTCGGGCTCCGTTAAGATCCAGTGAATTGCCGGGTTAATGATTTGTTGACACTTTATTTGATTGCCTTTGCGGAGTCGCGATTGTTTTTGGGTATACAGTATGGAGCTTCGCTCGTGAATGTCGTCAATGTGTGACTGTGCGAAACTTTGCTTGTGAGTGTTAACAATGTATGCTTTGTATGGAGCTTTGTTCGTGATTGTTAATATATAGCTTGTGCCACATTTGTTAACGAAGTGTTGATTTATGGGATTTTTCTCGAGATCGCGATGTGTGGACTGTATGTACTGCATAGACTGTCTCTCTGCACTGATACGGGTTGTGACGTACATTGTTGTGATCCTTGGTACGGATCGTTAAATTGTGATGATATGGTGCCAGTGATTTGGATTGTGCTGCTGGCTGTGGCTAATCTGGGCCAAAGATCCTGACCAGAATGCCCCTGGCATTGTTGCGTGTTGACACACGAGTGTGGTCCCGTCATGGTGTGGCTGATGGCTTGACCTGGCGGCCCGGAGATCGAGACACTCCGAGGCGCGTCTGAGACAGTGAGCCAGAGGCTCAGGGAGCTGGTGGTGAGTTGCTCTCTCAGCTCGGTTGGTACAGCTAAATGCTGCAATGCGAGGCTTGGAGAGAGGGGTTGGTGTGTCCTCTCAACCCGGTTGGGACAGCTGATTGCTGCAATGCGAGTCCTGGAGAGAGGTGTTCTTGTGTCTTCTCAGCTCGGTCGGAACAGCTACATGCTGCGATGCGAGTCTTGCAGAGAGACTGGGTTATAATTCCCCCGATACGGCCGACAGGTGCGCGTCGGAAAGGCGGGGGGTGCTACCGAGTGGCATGAGATGTCTGGGTTGGCCTTCAAGGGAGGGCTTCTAAGTTGTGCGAGCGCGGAAAACGCGCGTGGGGCCGCCATTTTGTGAGCGTGGTAAACCGCAGGGGATGCGGCTCGTGCATGCGGCCGCCATTTTGTACGTGCATGGGTATTTGTGTGAACCATTTCTGGGCAAGAGCAGGCATTTTTTTTGTCACGTCGATTTAACATTTTTTGCAAAAAATGTAGATACTGAGGCAACGCTGAAGTGCGACTTCTTTGCCCAGTACATGGGTCAACCTGGAAGCATGACTTCCTTGACCCGGGATGTTGTACAACATCCAACGGTTGTACCTTTGGGTGCAGCATACTGGCTCGACCTTGAAGAGTGACTTCCTTGAGCCAGTACATGGGTCGACCCTGAAGTGCGACTTCTTGACCTGGGACGTAGGGAGACGTCCGGAATGTTAAGTGGTGTTTGTAGGTGGGTGTTAGACTTTCGGTCTTCGCCCTATTGCCACCTGTGGGGTGGAACGGTAACAGGGCGGTGTGAGACCCTGCCATCTATGGGGTGGTTGTGTGGTTTTGGTTTGATTTACCGGTGTTGGTTGTGCATCCAACGCGTCGGAATCTATGTATTTTTGTTTTTATTTCTTCCGCCGGGCAGAATACAGTGAAAAGTATAGCAAATATATACAATTAATACTAAACTATTTTTTATCCTACCAGGTAAAGCCTACTGAGCTATGAGCCTCTCATTCAGAAGCAACCTGGCAACAAATAATAGCTTAATAAACTGGTTTATCTTATAGAAATTTATTACAGCAAAATAATCAATAATCTAAACAAATGTTTGTGAAAGTTATCCCATCATATCAGATGTTTATTAATTTCCTTCTGAGAAACCTAGACCATTATCGCTCACTAGGCGGGTTAGGATTGAAAACTAACTACAGGCAGTCCCGGGATTATAGGGATGAAACTATAGTAATTAAAGAAAACAGTATGGGAGGCACAACTATTTCCGGCTATGGGATTTTACCTAGATTTGGGGGAAATTGTTGAGTTTCCGACATACGGAAAATTCAGGTTGCGGATTTTCCTCGGGAACCTAACGCTTCCGTAACCCGGGGATTGCCTGTAAGGAGGGAGCATCTGATATCAGTCTAAATCTCTAAGTCTCCAATGTGTCTGCTAAGGTGCGCGTGTGTGTGTATGCAGTGTGTCTCCGGCTCGTCTTCTTTCTTCCTTGAGTGTCCTTCTTTGTGTAGTCCGAGCACTTGGGAGCTCTCTTTGTGTCCTTGATGCCACCCAGTTTGAAGACTGAGAGTCCTCGATGTCCACTGGGATAGCATTCTACTCTGGTGACCTACACATAGCACACATCATCACCACCACAATTATTCCACTGGCCAACAGGACACCACAGAAAACTGCCTGTCATTGAAACTACCTAGAGAAATGAATTGCACCGAAAATGGCTGATAACTCACGTGGTAACCACCTTCAAAATATAATTGTGGGCCGAGTAAGAGTGCGTACAACACTGTCAGACAACACTGTTTGACTTAGGGTAAATTCTCCAGTTTGAGGTTTTATGGTTTGTGAAAATACATCATGAGTACAACTTACCTCATATAGAAGAAGATGTAAGCCTGGTCTTGAAGAACCTCTGACTTGGCGACTGGCTCCACGTCAGCATCGTCCATTCTGAACCAGCTGCCATTGCTGACCTGAAGGAAAAAAATACATGTACACTTAATTACGATCATTACCCAATTGCACCTGACTCATTTAAAAAACAGCCATAGTGAGAGATCATGAAAGTGGAATATTATATGGAAGTTAACACGTGTACTCATATGCTTCGTGTGTGTGTATGTATTATCATAGTGGGAAACAGTAGCGTAGCGGTTAGCACATTGCACTACGAACCCGGCAACCAGAGGTCGATTCCCGCTTACGACGTAACACCAGTGACGATTATCTCAACTGGTCCTGGGCCTCGTTCCCTCGGTCCACTCAGCATCAAATGAATACATGGTGCAATATGTAAAAATTACCACTCGGGATAAAGGCGGCCGGGCGTAGTGCTGGCCACCCACCCCCGCATGTGTCATTCTGGCTTTGACAGGTGCTCATGAACAGCACTTGCCCCAACAGTCGGGTAAGGCTATATGGGGGATATTTGTTTTTTTGTTTATCATGCAGAACATCACCTTGTTGTATGAGTAGTAGTGGCCGCTATTGGTGGTGGTCCCGTGGTGCACAATCACCGAGTAGAGTGAATAAAGTTCCTGCTCGTGCACAACCTGATTGGACATGAACGGCCGTATGTCGAGTTTTTCAGGGAAGAGGAACTCCTACAAGGGATGAGGGAGGAGACAGTGATGGGCCAAGCATTAAAAGAGAGGAAAATAGGGAGCTGGCTAAGCAGGGGCAGAAGAGGGGAGCAAATTAACGTATTGGCGGTACACTGGTGCACCGTATATATAAAAAACTAAAATCACATTTTTCACAATGATATATTTTCCTACGATTCGCAACCCATTTCAGGAAATATTGTGGGGGTGCGTCAAAATAATTTATCGTGATCTCAAAGCAGTCGGAAGATGAGTGTCGGTTCACATTTTGATGTTCTACTGTTTTATGAGGACCGGTGTGTCATGCTGCACCGGTGTACCGCCAATACGTCCAAATGACAAAAAACGTTGAATACAAAATATATCTGAATATCAGATTGCATTCTGTGCAGGAAGTAAAATTCACCCTGTCGATTTTGTGCCCAAACTCATCGTATCGCTTAATGGTGACGATAAGCACATTGTGCACCACGTGCAGGCTCACTCTCTTTGTTGATTTCCCCACGCGTGAGCACCTGTTCGCCAGACAATAGCAACGTTAGTTTACGGACGAGGTGCGTGTTTGATCACACACTGTATAAATGGGGATATACACGAACGTTTCAAGGTGCACGATGGAAGATTGCATACTCACATTCCACATCTGTATTCTGCAAGATTCTCGGTCTTTGTGAATTCATACAAAGCCTTCACCAGATCCAGGGATTTCTGTCAAAAGCCAAGAAAGCACAATAATGGAAATTATTACTTGGAATAGAAATTCAGAAAATAATGAGCTAAGTGGCTCTCTGCAGTTAACTGGTTGTGGTACATAAATATAATGAATGACAAAAAAAATCGACATCAGGCTGCAGCCTTCCCAATTCTTACGTTGATATTAAGAGAGATGTCAAGGCAAGAGTCCAACGTGTCTGAGATGCTGAAGCACTGCGTGCACTCAACTGTGAAAACACATCATATGAAAACATACAATATTACTGCTGCACATTGCATAATCATAATCAAAAGTATTCACACGTTAACTGCCTAATATCATGAAAATGTTCAGATACCACCAACCCAGATGCGGCTATAATTGTTATGTGAAAACATATTTGGTGAAAGCTGTAATGGCTATTAAATACATGTATTGTTGATACTGTGTTGGCAGTGGTGCCCTAACATAAATCACAGGTACTCAACACATCCGTCAATAGCACTCCCTTACAAGGAAAAATATGCAATTGGTGACATTTTCAGGAGTGATCTTTATTCATAGCACAGAAGCCAGAAACATAGGGTGGGCTACGAGTTGGATGCTGCACTGTACACCACGTGGCCTGATGAGAAATTACATTTGGCGTACAGAAACCTTTGATTAACTCTTGCGTAATAAGCATGTGAAATCTTTTTCCGTATTCGGCATCTTTTCTTACTTGTGTAGTCATTGATGATCGGGATGGTCTGCTAATAATACAACTTTCTATTAACGATGAAATACCGGCAACTACAAAACACCGCTGACTGCCACGCGCATGATGGCTTCGCCCTCATCGTCCAAAATAGCTCCGCCCCTTTTTACCCTGAGGACCTCGTCTAAATTGTCACATGAATGATGACATAAACTAATTTGTATTCAATGTTAAAGTTTAAAATGTTGCTGGCAGATTGCATGTTGGGTAGCCTCGTCGCAGCGTGGTCAAAGAAATAAGCATTAGCACAATCCAGTTAATGATGTTCGTATATTGTATTATATTTTTATTATTTTATAGTTTCCCTTCTACGTGGTGACTTCACCGAAAGAACCAAGAATATGAATCCCTGCAGTCACGAAAGCTTTAAATCAAAAGATGTTCGTATAGTTGATGCAACCCCTTTTAACCTAGAGAACTCCACAGGAATGGGAGTAGAGTGAATGATATAACTTGTAAACAATGAAAGAGAAACGGGAAAGGGAATGCATATTTTGTGCATGTGTGCTTATGTCCTTGTGTACGTGTTTTTTTTTTACATCTACAGAGAATATAAGGTTGCATGCGAGAGCTTGCATAGCCCAGTATGGATTGTGAAATTGGGTGAAATCACTACTTAAAGGGTGAATGTTTCCAGAAGGAGCACAGGTACCTACCTCTCGATTTCAGGTACCCCCTGAAGATCTGGTGGATCAATGTTGGGGTCTCCATGTCAATATTCAGCCTGGAAAAACACGCAATGAAACACACAGACAGCTACTCCAGAGGCAATGTCTTTACGAGATGAACACTCGGGAGAGTTACATGTTTTTCCCTACTAGTATTAACTCGCTGAAGTGGCAATGTCTTAACTACCTCGGCAGCTATACAGGTCATGGGTTTGATCCCAATGCTGACGCCTGTAAATTTGCAGTTTGCATTTACTCCCTGTGGTTGCGTGTATTTTTTTTATTTGAGCCCACCGATTTTTCCCTCCACATTTAGAAACAAGCATTTAGTGTATTTGTTAAATAATAATTAAAATAAAGTGAATACAAATATGAATAATAAAATATAAAATTAAAATAAAAACCAAAAAAACACTAATGTAGACTGGTTCTTAATCGGAGTGAGCGTACTGGCAGTCTATAATGTAGACTGTAGCCTGGTTTTTAAGCTTGGTGAGCGTATTGGCAGTCAATAATGTAGACTGTAGCCTGGTTATCCTGAGAACATATTTTTTTCTGAACAATCCAGGCATCCATGTGCTGGTATTGTGCAACTATTTATGGAGTTTGCTGGGGCATGCAGTACTTACTGGCTTTGGTTGAAGAGGCAGGATTGGTGCAGCGTATCTATCACGTAACTCAGAAAGACATGCGCATCTTCCTGCCTGCCAAAACACAGGTCCTCGCCGATGTCTGTGTGGAAATGGACAGAGGTCACAGATGATGTGGTCACACAGTTGCTGGCACAGTATATAGCTTATGAAGTCCCTCATCAACTAAATTGGAAGATTTGTGGGTTAATCACAGAACTGGGTATGGCTGGCAGTGTTTAGAACGAGCATCAAGAGAGTAATGCAGGACCGGAAGAACATCCGATGCATTGGAGTTGTAAAATCAGTGCTGACCAAAACGAGTAATTTTCTGTTCGATATTGTATACAAAAACTGATTCAAACTGCCCTTTCAGGAGATCTTGAGATGACCGATGTTTCAACGTCAAAGACACTTGGGAATTGTGCTGGAACTTACTTTTGAAATTGAGAACTATGTCGATAGGATCGATGGCCATGCCCCGATTCATGAAGGTGTTGAAGACGTGTTTCTCCAACAGACACATCATGCAAAACTCAGTCTGTTTGCCTGTGAAGAGGGGCAGGGGTGACACACAGTGAAAATACAAACCAATCGCACAAATTGCCCAGCCGCGCACAGCCAGGTAATCTACACAACACTCGATTGTAGCTCGTCTCGAATGCAAAATATCTTGGGAGAACTCACAGGTCCATGAGTGATCGCTGTAAAGCAAAAAGTTTGCCAGCGGCGCCGTGTACGTGAGGCCCTGCAGGCTGGCATTCACGAAACACGTATTCCCGAGGTTGTTGAGCCCAGCACCCTCATGTAGATCCTCCTGCCACTTGAGAACTAAGTTGTCTGTCGCAGGTGTTATGAATTCTAAAGATGGAATGCTGTCCTCATCTGCACACATGACATGATGGAAACACATCATTAACGCTCACATCACTTTTATTATAACTCACAGCACTGCTGAAGGGAATGGTTTAAAAATTGGGTGCCTTAGCCTGTACCCGTGCTGGCATTTTTTTCGTGGTGCTGTTAGGTAGACACAATCCTCTTCACCAGCTGGCAAGATGCAAATGTATTAAATGTTTTTGAAGTGTTCAGCACTAGTAATCAGAATTGCCTGAAGAGCATCTTCAGCCTGTAAGTTTTACATCGACAGCAATGGCTAGACAACCACAGCAGCGTGACGAGATATCAAAGTGTACGTATGTGTGCACGTTGAACTTCTTTCACACCGTGCGTCGCCATCCATACTAATCAGAAGGACAGGGTAATGCCAGCAAACACTTACCTCCCGCATTAGGTTTGTGCAGCCCAGTCGTGCTGGACTCGGTCACGAAAGACACGGCGGATGGAACGGTGCTGTGTTGGATCTCCAGCCCCTTGTCATCTGCTGCTGACACCGCCGGGGGTGATGTGGATGCCTCATCCTTGACGACGATGCTGGAGATGGTGTCCCCTTCTGCCCGTTGAATACTCTTGGCCTCCTCCTACGACAGCAGTAAAAGCAGCCTTAAGTCACGGACACGCATCGCCACTACACTGCAGCATTGCTCAAACTGCGAAGTGCGGATTCTTATTTCGAACAACATGGCAAGCCAATCTAATAATGGAGACTCTGGTTTGCTTTTAGATACCTAGGATCTGTGCTTGTTTCCAAAGAAGTTGGACAAAAACATACTCCATGTCTAAATTCTCCTTAGTGATTCTCAAGACGTTACGTTAAAAAGATGCATGTGATATCACTTGAGCGCAAATACAGACCCATATGGACACATTCCCATACGGGTTTACATCCCTTCATACGCCCTCCCCATTCTTGCAGTGCGTGAAATTGGAAATCATGCATATTTTAAAACTCAAATGGCATAATGTGCTATTCATGCAACGGTTAGCAATCTGGTGTTGTACGGAATTTGGTGCTTCAATTTCCTGGCATGTCAGTAGAAATACATCCTTCCCACCTTTATTCACCCAGCAGTATAAATAGGGACACCACAGGTAGTCGATGGACAAGCCATGTGTGTTGTGGGGTCAGGTGTGGGTGCTCCCACATTTTCCAAGATGTTTGGATGTAGAAGGTGAGGTTCCTCTCGTGCAAACCCAACCGCGAGCAATCGTATGATCAAACAATTTCAAGGCTGCACCTTTACGTGTGGACTGGTCTTCTTTGCAAGTTTTGCAACGTAAAATAAAATTATTTTTTACCTTAATTTTATCAATACTGATCTATACTACAGTTTTTTTTCTTGTTAGATCGTGTAAATATATAAATGTTTCGTTAAACTGGCCACCATCCGACACAGCCAATTTGTAAGGTTTGTCACTTAAACAGATCGTGCCAATTCGTTACGAGTACAGCACACCGGTGTGCGTCGGTCGCTCTGCAGCTGGACTCAATGTAGAATCAGCAATACTCTGTCTTTCAGCTCTTGGAAATCACACTAGGTGACGCCTCACTACCCTGCGAGTCTTGCCAACGTCAGTGGGTAGCGACGGGGCCACTTTGGCTTCTGCTCGCCGCCCCCTGCTCTGCAGCTCGCCGGCTGGCGACCTGTTGCTCTCGTTCCCGATTGGAACTGCTCCTGAGCCGACCCACTGGTCGAACTCCCCGCGTTCCGACCTCCGAGTCGAACTCCCCGAGTTCCGACCCCCCTGGTCGAACTCTTCCGAGTTGCTCCTCCGAGTCGAACTGTCTCCCGAGAGTCGACCCACTGGTCGAACTCTGGTGAGCCGACCCCCCCCCGGGTCGAACTGAGGTTTCAATGCTCAGGATTCTCTTTTTATGCCCAAAAATCCCTTCACTCGGATCCTGCCCACAAGGCGGGGTTTCTTTCGATTTTTGCTGTGTCAGGATTTGTCCGTATGTATCTGTCCGTGTGTGTGTCTGTACGTGTGTCAGTGTGTATCCTTGTGCATCACCCACGGTATATTCCGTTGTCATACTCCTACCATAAAACCCACAAGTAAAACAATCAAATGTTATAAATTGTCTCGAAGGCGCCTCTCTGTCTGGGTGCACAACCTGGAGGGAGGGGCGATATTCCCTCCGACTTTCACCGACGCACAAAGAAATGGTTAAAAAGTTTTAAGTTAACATTTCATCTGAGTTCCATAGTTATGATTCTGTATTAATCCAAGGTCTGAGTCAGCTTCTCGTTGTGGTGTTTGACTCGTGTTTCCCCAAGCGTATACACACTCCTACCCCGCGTTGCAGGGATACAAAGACGCCCGGGATTTCCCTTTCTCTCCGACCCTGGGTTTAACATCGCCCTTTGCTTACGTTGCAGTTTTGCTGTGCGCTTGCATTTCTTTTCCTCTCTACTCTTACTTTAACCCTGCTTATTATTTGCATATGGGTGGAGGCTAGAGCATTTATGTTGACTTAGGAAAACCTGATTGTTATAGGCTTCGGGTCAAGTCGTATATAAATTATTAAAATATGTAAATACATTTCATATTAAATTAATAGACGGGTGATGGTTACATTGACGTAGCTTGTGGCAGGGTTCAATTGAAGTGGGTGTGAAGATCAATAACTTTAGCCTACCCTGTCGTTAAATTCCGACTTTAAGTTACTTTAATAGTAATGCAGAACCAATTAGCTTTGTTGACTTAACTAGATCTAGGCTAACGCAACCTCCCAGTGACCCTGGCTTTGTGTTTACGTCAGCCCCATTGCAATCCGCTGCGCTCTGCTCTCTATCTGCTCCCTCTGACCCTGGGAGGGCTCTGAACGTCAAAATCGTGTTAGTGGGTCAAGGTAAATATGACCTCCACATGCCATGCTGAGGCCTGGTTTGGTGTTTTTATTCATTATTAAAATTAAAAGAAACAATAGAAATATGTATCTATATGTATTGAAAAATTACGTGTTAATATTAAGATGGAAAGGGGGGCATATACAACATAGCTAACCCAATTCAATCTCCGATCAAAAATGTTTCGGGATTCAAAAACAAGATAAAAAACAAAACTTGCCCCATACTTCAGGAGTATAGCTTAATCACGACCGTTCATGCGTATTACATTACATTTTGGATTCACAAGCATTGACTTAAGTCCGTGCGAAAGAGGCCTGTCTTTTTTGTGATTTAATTCACGAACTTTTAAATTACTTTCCGCAAGCAGCAACAACAACAACAACGCCATGGCCCGGTGTTTGGAGAACTCTCGCTACGGCGCGTTTCCCAGGGCGGTTCGATTCTGGGTGGACTCTCCAAAGCCTCTGTCGCCCGTGGTTGAGAGCCTGGAGCAAGGGGATTTGACGGCGGACCACAGCTTTGCGACTCGAGTGTACGGGCACGCAACAGAGTGGGGCGCCTTGAAAGGGGCTCCCGTGGTGGAGGGAGGTGTCAGTTTGGCTCTTGGCGGCTCGCTGCAGTCTCCTCCGCCGGGGGAACGAGCCAAAGGGGCCCCTTTGGAAGAAGACGGATTCGGGAGACGTGTCGTGCGGCCGGTCATGTTCCAAGGAATATGGGATGGTGATGATGATGGCAGAAGTGGGCGGTAGTGATGAAGAAGATGGTGTCAATGTTCGTGGTCATGATGCTGACGGTGGTGGTGAGGACATTGATTTTGCTGACAAAATCATGAATGTTGCAGAGTTTGAAAGAAATCGCAGTGGTGAAGTTCGTGACGACGATGATGGTAGTGTTGGTGATGACGAGCTCAGCGACAATAGCCTTCATTCCGGCGAGTGCGACAACGTCAACAATGACCCTGACATTTTTTTCAACGACGACTTCAGCGTCTCTTCCGTCGAAACGCGCAACTCGCCACCCGCCGACGCGCCAGCTCGATCCTTCTCCAAAGCACCCGAGGCCGAGTGCACCTCTGGGCACGGCTCCACCATCGCGTCGCGCAGCAGCGCAACACGACCAACGGGGATGGAGGAGACGAAGGCGGATCTCGGGCACGGGAGAGGGGCCTCTCGTGGGGATTTCAAAGGCCGTGCCCGCGGGCCCGTGACCCAAGAGCTCGCGCCGCCGAGTCGGTCGGGCAGGCAGGCTGCGAGGAACCGGGGGAGAGCAGCAGTTTATTGGAGCTCTCCTCCGCAGAGACCCCGAGGCTTTGCGAGGAGGCGGAGCAAGAAATCGCCAGGAGCGGTGAGAAAATGAATCGAATATTTTGATAGACACGCCACACACGACTGTATGAGCGCCTCTCAGCGCCGCGCGGGGCGTGGGGGTTGTTTGACCATACTTCACCGCACTGGTCAGTGCGGGGTAACAGGTCCTTGCAGGGTGGGCTGGTAGGAACATTGGAATTTTGCGCAATTTTATGACATTGTTACGTAAAATTGTGCAAATTGAGAGCGTCTTCCCACTTTTTTGCCCTCAAAATCGTTGAGGGTTCTTCGGACAAATTAACCTCTGTAGAGGAATGGAATGGTGAAATCCTTATTGACTGAAATCTGCTCATTTTGGAGCAATGTATCATAAAATTGTTAAGGGCTGGGCCGAAAAATTACAACAATTGCATTTAAAAAAAAATGAGGATTTTTTTCCCGGTATACGGTAGTATGGGTCTTTAGACTCCGGATTATTAGCATTTCTGCTCGAAATCGAAACATGACCGGCTTATGGTCTTATACCTGTAAATTTGTGTTGAATATGTCATGACAAAACTGAGAGACAAGGCTTCGAGAGTCTTCGATAGTTCATTATTCCACTATGAAATACTATCTTGGATCACTAAACTACGATTGAGGTGGTGGTTGCATGTTGGATGGCGTTGGCGCAGTTGCGGCGCCTGCTGGGATTGGCTTTGGGTCGATGGCATCTGCGATTTTGTAAAGGGTTCCAGCAACAAATGCGACCTCTGTTTCAGCAAGCAGCTTTTCAACGGTGGCATCCAAAAATCCGTCGGTGTCTTCGAAGTCGTTGTTGCTCATGGTGTTCATGTCTTGTACCGAGAAAAACTCATAGTGCCGAATCCACAAGTGTGAGCACATTGTTGTGAAAGGAACTAAGTATACAGAAAAAATCCAGTTGTAAAATATACAACACGGGATATTTCCTCTGCCTTTTGCAATAAAATGCACAAAGTGGTCGTCCATTTTATCCAATTTTATTCACTAAATGTTCAAGGGGGCGTCCATTTTATTCAATGTTATTAGCTGAAAATGTACCAAAGCTGTCTATTTACTCGAAGAATATTTGGCTCGGTTCCATGTAGATTTATTTGTCACCAGGAAAATAAACAAAATTTGAGTCAATAAGAATAGAATAGCCAAATCGTGAGCTATTTCTGGTATGTACTTCGTATGCCTTTTGGAATGAAATGAACAAAGGTGTCGTCCATTTTATCCTATTTTATTCACTAAAATGCACTGAATTGAATTGCGCTTACTTTTGACATCAATTGAATTGCGTTTGCTATAGACGTAATTTTTTTTAATTGAAATACATTTTAATTGAAATAAATTTTAAGATACAATGGCATGAAGAGGCTCAAATTTTCCCTTGAAATTAATACCCCTTAACATTTGCGTTTGATATTATTTTGTTTGATAATAATATCTGCATTTGTGCACACAATACAAAATAATGAACCCGTCACATTTAATAGATGACAGCTCGGGTCTCTTCAAGCTCTCACGGACGATTGTAGGAATATTTCGCCCTGTAAGCGCGGATGACGGGTGTTCCGCAAGCTGCTGGCAGGATGAATGTGGGAAGGGCTTGCACTGTGGAATTCGGGACTGAGAAAGGCGTCAGTGAATTTGCCACAGCCCCAAAAGCGAAGTTCGCAAATGAGATAATGTGACTTCCAAATGTTGGGTGCAATAAGACATATCAAGTCTCTGCGCTGTCTTTTGCTGATTTGACACCCAACAGCACGAGATTTGACTTCGTTGAAGTATTGTGACACCCAACAGCACGAGATTTCACTTCTTATGAAAGGGAACGGACGGACGGACGCATTAATCTATTGCAGGCTGGTACACTCAGTTTACAACTTCGTTCCTACCAGTAAAAGGTGGGCAGCATATACGTGGATGCATTGAAGTACAGAACGATTGTTTACGTAGCCCCGCAGCAGCCTATAGCACCTGTTTGTGCGTAGTAGTGGTCGCCCATACAAGCCCTATCCAGATTGAACCCTGCTTAGCTCCCTGATCTGATGGGATTGGACTCGTATTCTTCATCAGCTGCATTGACGATTGAACCTCGCCATCAATAGGTCATCCCTAACAGTTCATCATACTCATCCTCGAAATTATGTTTTTCCATAACGCTTGTTTACCCAATAATCAATTTTTTTCAGGCCAGTCCTACCACGTTTTTGCAGTCTGTGGGGGTGATGATTGCCATGATTCCAATCGCGGGTACTTTTTTTACGTCACAAATTTGGAGAAAAACGTCGGCACGCACAATGGCTTCATGCTTGCGATTGACGCCACGGGGATCTTGGATGCGAAGCAGACTGCGTGTTTAAAAATGCATTCTAATCTATTGTAGTTGATACTCCAGAGGTGTATAATTATCGGAACGTCCGCAGGAATCGAAACGTAAATCCTCTGCAACGTGGAGCGGACGCGGAATCGCCGCCGATTATCATCATGGCACACACACACACGCGATCATACGCTTTGATTTTTTTTTAGGGAAAGGGGTTGGTGGATCACGCCGATTTTTCCAGTCCTAAATCGGCTCGACTCCCGAGGATGCAAGGAGATGCCTGTGCAGATACAGAAAAAACCCCACACGTTATCCTCGTGTTACGCGTTGTTTTCTCCCAGTATTCCTTTCACGTGAAGCCAAACTTCATGCGATTTGCAAAACGTCCCAACGCACCAGAACCCTCCTGACAAGTAATCTCGAGACTGAATGTGACTTTCCTGCGTAATTAGCATTATTCGTCACGTGGCCATTAAATGTGGTGTATTTTTACGTTTTTAAAGTCCAAGTTGTGTCACTTCAGGTGAGCTACCAGCAGAGGGCAGTGTGCAGAAAAAGGATTTGAATCATGTACACGGAGCTTTGTGAGTAGCGTGTTTACCTCCCGCTTGGGTGGCTTTTCTCATGGTCCATGTGACACAAATATGGTCAAGAGCCACGGCCCATTGGAGGCGAACCTTACTGACAAAATTCCATCTTGCGTCTCTCGACCATACTAATAAAAAAGCACACTTGAGTCCATCAACCTATCTACCTTTTTGGATGAATGCTATCCACGCAGGAGCATCAGCAGCCATGATCAATTTACGACTTGATGAAGGCCTCCCCAAGCCATTACAGGTCCGCGAGCGATGTTCAATGTAACAACGCATAGAGCCACGTGCGCACGAGCCGATGTAATCGCTCCATCTGCGCGATTGAAGTTCTCTTTTGAGATGTTCCTCTTCTTTGGCTGTAACTCCTTAATTGATCTCGACCATCGGTAATTCAAATATTATTACTGCAATTACAAAGTGGAATGACCTTCCCGCAGGGAGCGCCCGTGGATGATCCGTGGACCGAGTGGGTGTGCGTGCAGATCGAGTCGGCCGTGGAACACGAGCTGGTGGAGGAAGGAGGTCACGTCCCAGACCCAATCTTCATGCTCTAGGCCAGTGTTTTTCTCTAATTTTCAGAGGTGGGGGGGGGGGCTACTTTCGCCAATAACACATCAGTGTGATGGTCGCCACGTATTTAAAATTATTGTGATTTGACAGCACGATGAACATTTTTCAAATTTGTATTGTCGGGGGCTGCCCGTTAGGGGCCACACTAAAGGCCATCAGGGGCCACCAGTGGCCCGCGGGACTTGCAATGAAGAACACTGCTCTAGGCAATCATCGGCACCCTCACCGGTTGCATTCAATAATTGATTATTACGAGGGCTTCTGCACACCGGTATGATTATTTGACCATACTTCACCATTCCGATCAGTGTGGTTTGCAGGCATGGACCAAACGTGGCGATCATAGAAGTGCAGTAGAACAGTGGATATGCTGCATGTAGCCCCAAAGCCTTTAACAAGCTGGTATGACCACCTATTTATCACTATCCAGCTCAAGTCTGCTTGGCTTCCGAGATCGGGTACATTCCGGGTGATTGTCACAGGTGGCATTAATATACATGGTAGATATTTAATTACATTACTGCAAGGTAGACCTTATAAATGCCACATGAGCAGACGGCCATAGTAGGCATACAATAATACGCGAGGTTTTTTACGTAAGTTTTTTCTGTAAACGTAATGACGATCTGTACAAAATCGGAAAGCGTCTTATAATGTCATGTACGTTGATGTGCTCAATTAAAAGCACACCAGGGTACAATATATGTACAGTACAACGATGGACTGCAGATTTGGGGCCTGCAATCGAATGAAGTTTCAAACCAGTATTTTTTTTTATTTTCGCGAACGGCATCTGCAGCATCTGGTTTAAGTACGGCAGCGCTGACGACAATTTCACACATGAGTGGCCACTCTTATCCTTGGTTAGTTTATAACATGGAACACACAAGCCCGAATGACTGCCACCAGAAATGTGCGACCTTGTAAAGTGAGCGGTATATTACAACACAACATCGCGATAGCATGTGCAAAAAAAAAACATACTGTTTATACGTATATCACAGCGGAATTGCTTTTTCTCAGGCCAAGCAAATGTGTGGAAGCAGACAAGCGAGCGAATGAATATAGCAGGCGTTACTAAAAAGATCTCCAAAATTCTAAACAAACACAAGTTCCTGGTCCGGTTCAATACAGTACGCAAATTTCGTGATCTGATCCCATCCGTGAACGATGTCATTCCTGACTTACAGTACCCCGGGGTTTACAAATTGAGCTGCACTTGTGATGATTGCTATATCGGGGAGACGACACGGCATGTCTCTGACCGAATTCGCGAGCACAAATCAGATTTGAAACACGGCAGAACGAATGATTCTGCCGTAGCTGACCACTGTTACAATGCTGTTGGTGATCACGATATAGTTTTCTCCGATACCAAGGTCCTTTGTAAACCCACGGGTTTTCATCAGAGATTTATCCACGAGGCAATTCAGATTTACAAACACAGACACAATTTCAACCGAGAAGATGGTTTCAAATTAAGCAACCATTGGAAAGATCTTCTTTGGTTCTTTCGGTAAAGTCACGTAGAATGAGAATAAAATAATAAATTGATAAAATAAAATAACACAATAATATAATAATATTCTCTCTCTTTGTGAGAATATTATTGTGTTATTTTATTTCATCAATTTATTATTTTATTCTCATTCTACGTGACTTTACCGAAAGAACCAAAGAAGATGAATCATTGCAGTCACGAAAGCTTTAAATCGAAACATTGGAAAGATGTTCTAAATCATACCAAACATTAAACTAATTTTCAATGGTATTTATCCAAATAGTGATATACCAAACTTTCACAGAAGCTTATTTCACTTCACACCTACATTTGTAAACTCCCCCCCCCCCCCCCCCCCCGTGCCGGTCCTCTACGTTCCACTTCACACCCCCTCCCCCCCTCCGTGCCGGTCCTCTTGTGCTTTACGGTCATTTTATGCTAATTCCTTTGTCAAAGCGTTTGGTTTCCTCCCACACAGCTTAAAAGGACGCGACCTGGGCTGGACTGTCTTCGCTCCAACGCTGTCCTCGTGACAGTACGGTCCCCTTCACCTGATGAAGGCCACTTGTGTTGTGGCCGAAACATCGTGATTTTTGTTATTTTATTTTTTTACCTACGTGACTTTACCCAATAGAACCAAAGAGTACAGCTTTATCCTATTAGTGGTTTTATTCCGCGCGAGTATCCCGCTAACTACTAGTGTCTGTGCGAGTCAGCAGGCCCTCCAAACCTATTCCTCGAGGAGTCCAGATTCAGCTTATCCTGCATATAGCTCCGTTTTCTACCCTCTATTCAATAGCCCAAACTTACCTCTCCTCTACTTACGATTCCTTCCACTCTGCTGCGCTGAACGCTGTAGAAAGGCGATACTGTGAGTCGTCTCCGGAGAGGGTTGAGTCTAGCTGCGCTGGGCTCGTCGCACGGAGATAGATAAGTCACTGCGTGTGAAGAGATAGACGAGTCAATGTGTGTGAGGGAGATAGAGAGAGAACCACTGTGTGTGCGGGGAGTGAAGAAGAGACTGTGTGAGGAGACAAGGAGTATGAGCGGACGGTGCTGAGGGGAATTCGAGTGTTTGAGTTGGCGGAGCGCGGAGAGGAGAAATTATAGTGTGTGTGTGAAATTATATATAGTGTGTGTGTGAAATTATATATATTGTGTGTGTGTGTGTAATGATATATATAGTGTGTGTGTGTAATGATATATATAGTGTGTGTGTGTAATGATATATAGTGTGTGTGTGTAATGATATATAGTGGGTGTGTGTAATTATATATAGTGTGTGTGTGTAATTATATATAGTGTGTGTGTGTAATGATATATAGTGTGTGTGTAATTATATAGTGTGTGTGTGTGTGTAATTATAAAGTGTGTGTGTGTAATTATATAGTGTGTGTGTGTAATTATATAGTGTGTAATTATATATAGTGTGTGTGTGTAATGATATATAGTGTGTGTGTGTGTAATGAAATATATATATAGAGTGTGTGTGTGTGTAATGAAATATATATATAGAGTGTGTGTGTGTGTAATGAAATATATATATAGAGTGTGTGTGTGTAATGAAATATATATAGAGTGTGTGTGTGTGTAATGAAATATATATATAGAGTGTGTGTGTGTGTAATGATATATATAGTGTGTGTGTGAAATTATATATAGTGTGTGTGTAATGATATATTGTGTGTGTAATTATATATAGTGTGTGTAATGATATATAGTGTGTGTAATGATATATATAGTGTGTGTGTAATGATATATATAGTGTGTGTGTAATGATATATATAGTGTGTGTGTAATGATATATATAGTGTGTGTGTAATGATATTTATAGTGTGTTTGTGTGTGTAATGATATATATATAGTGTGTGTGTAATGATATATATAGTGTGTGTGTGTAATGATATATATATAGTGTGTGTGTGTAATGAGATATATATAGTGTGTGTGTGTGTGTAATGAGATATATATAGTGTGTGTGTGTGTGTAATGAGATATATATAGTGTGTGTGTGTGTGTAATGAGATATATATAGTGTGTGTGTGTGTAATGAGATATATATAGTGTGTGTGTAATGAGATATATATAGTGTGTGTGTGTAATGAGATATATAGTGTGTGTGTGTGTAATGAGATATATATAGTGTGTGTGTGTAATGAGATATATATAGTGTGTGTGTGTAATGAGATATATATAGTGTGTGTGTGTAATGAGATATATATAGTGTGTGTGTGTAATGAGATATATATAGTGTGTGTGTGTAATGAGATATATATAGTGTGTGTGTGTAATGAGATATATATAGTGTGTGTGTGTAATGAGATATATATAGTGTGTGTGTGTAATGAGATATATATAGTGTGTGTGTGTAATGAGATATATATATATAGTGTGTGTGTGTAATGAAATATATATATATAGTGTGTGTGTGTAATGAAATATATATATAGTGTGTGTGTGTAATGAAATATATATATAGTGTGTGTGTGTGTAATGAAATATATATATATAGTGTGTGTGTGTGTAATGAAATATATATATAGTGTGTGTGTGTGTAATGAAATATATATATAGTGTGTGTGTGTGTAATGAAATATATATATAGTGTGTGTGTGTGTAATGAAATATATATATAGAGTGTGTGTGTGTGTAATGAAATATATATAGAGTGTGTGTGTGTGTAATGAAATATATATATAGAGTGTGTGTGTGTGTAATGAATATATATATAGAGTGTGTGTGTGTGTGTAATGAAATATATATATAGAGTGTGTGTGTAATGATATTTATAGTGTGTTTGTGTGTGTAATGATATATATATAGTGTGTGTGTAATGATATATAGTGTGTGTGTGTAATGATATATATAGTGTGTGTGTGTAATGATATATAGTGTGTGTGTGTAATGATATATATAGTGTGTGTGTGTAATGATATATATAGTGTGTGTGTGTAATGATATATATAGTGTGTGTGTGTAATGATATATATATAGTGTGTGTGTGTAATGTATATATATATAGTGTGTGTGTGTAATGAGATATATATAGTGTGTGTGTGTGTAATGAGATATATATAGTGTGTGTGTGTGTAATGAGATATATATAGTGTGTGTGTAATGAGATATATATAGTGTGTGTGTGTGTAATGAGATATATATAGTGTGTGTGTGTAATGAGATATATATAGTGTGTGTGTGTAATGAGATATATATAGTGTGTGTGTGTAATGAGATATATATAGTGTGTGTGTGTAATGAGATATATATAGTGTGTGTGTGTAATGAGATATATATAGTGTGTGTGTGTAATGAGATATATATAGTGTGTGTGTGTGTATGAGATATATATAGTGTGTGTGTGTGTAATGAGATATATATAGTGTGTGTGTGTGTAATGAGATATATATAGTGTGTGTGTGTGTAATGAGATATATAGTGTGTGTGTGTGTAATGAGATATATAGTGTGTGTGTGTGTAATGAGATATATATAGTGTGTGTGTGTAATGAGATATATATAGTGTGTGTGTGTAATGAGATATATATAGTGTGTGTGTGTAATGAGATATATATAGTGTGTGTGTGTAATGAGATATATATAGTGTGTGTGTGTAATGAGATATATATAGTGTGTGTGTGTAATGAGATATATATAGTGTGTGTGTGTAATGAGATATATATAGTGTGTGTGTGTAATGAGATATATATAGTGTGTGTGTGTAATGATATATATAGTGTGTGTGTGTAATGATATATATAGTGTGTGTGTGTAATGATATATATATAGTGTGTGTGTGTGTGTAATGAAATATATATATAGAGTGTGTGTGTGTGTAATGAAATATATATATAGTGTGTGTGTGTGTAATGAAATATATATATAGTGTGTGTGTGTGTAATGAAATATATATATAGTGTGTGTGTGTGTAATGAAATATATATATAGTGTGTGTGTGTGTAATGAAATATATATATAGAGTGTGTGTGTGTGTAATGAAATATATATATAGAGTGTGTGTGTGTGTAATGAAATATATATATAGAGTGTGTGTGTGTGTAATGAAATATATATATAGAGTGTGTGTGTGTGTGTGTAATGAAATATATATATAGAGTGTGTGTGTGTGTGTAATGAAATATATATATAGAGTGTGTGTGTGTGTAATGAAATATATATATAGAGTGTGTGTGTGTGTAATGAAATATATATATAGAGTGTGTGTGTGTGTAATGAAATATATATATAGAGTGTGTGTGTGTGTAATGAAATATATATATAGAGTGTGTGTGTGTGTAATGAAATATATATATAGAGTGTGTGTGTGTGTAATGAAATATATATATAGAGTGTGTGTGTGTGTAATGAAATATATATATAGAGTGTGTGTGTGTGTAATGAAATATATATATATAGAGTGTGTGTAATGAAATATATATATATAGAGTGTGTGTAATGAAATATATATAGTGTGTGTAATGATATATATATATAGTGTGTGTGTGTGTAATGAAATATATATAGTGTGTGTGTGTGTAATGAAATATATATAGTGTGTGTGTGTGTAATGAAATATATATAGTGTGTGTGTGTGTAATGAAATATATATAGTGTGTGTGTGTGTAATGAAATATATAGTGTGTGTGTGTGTAATGAAATATATATTGTGTGTGTGTGTAATGAAATATATATAGTGTGTGTGTGTAATGAAATATATTGTGTGTGTGTAATGATATATATTGTGTGTGTGTGTAATGATATATATTGTGTGTGTGTGTAATGATATATATTTTGTGTGTGTAATGATATATATTGTGTGTGTAATGATATATATTGTGTGTGTGTGTGTAATGATATATATTGTGTGTGTGTGTGTGTAATGATATATATTGTGTGTGTGTGTGTAATGATATATATTGTGTGTGTGTGTGTGTAATGATATATAGTGTGTGTGTGTAATGATATATATTGTGTGTGTGTGTGTAATGAAATATTGTGTGTGTGTGTAATGATATATATATTGTGTGTGTGTGTAATGATATATATATTGTGTGTGTGTGTAATGATATATATATTGTGTGTGTGTAATGATATATATAGTGTGTGTGTAATGATATATATAGTGTGTGTGTAATGATATATATAGTGTGTGTGTAATTATATATATAGTGTGTGTGTAATTATATATATATAGTGTGTGTGTAATTATATATATATAGTGTGTGTGTAATTATATATATATATAGTGTGTGTGTAATGATATATATATAGTGTGTGTGTAATGATATATATATAGTGTGTGTGTAATGATATATATAGTGTGTGTGTGTGTGTAATGATATATATAGAGTGTGTGTGTGTAATGATATATATAGTGTGTGTGTGTGTGTAATGATATATATATAGTGTGTGTGTGAAATGATATATATATAGTGTGTGTGTGTAATGATATATATTGTGTGTGTGTGTAATGATATATATAGTGTGTGTGTGTGTAATGATATATATAGTGTGTGTGTGTGTAATGATATATATTGTGTGTGTGTGTGTAATGATATATATATTGTGTGTGTGTGTGTAATGATATATATATTGTGTGTGTGTGTGTAATGATATATATATATTGTGTGTGTGTGTAATGATATATATATATTGTGTGTGTGTGTGTAATGATATATATATTGTGTGTGTGTGTGTAATGATATATATATAGTGTGTGTGTGTGTGTAATGATATATATAGTGTGTGTGTGTGTGTAATGATATATATATAGTGTGTGTGTGTGTGTGTAATGATATATATATAGTGTGTGTGTGTGTGTGTAATGATATATATATAGTGTGTGTGTGTAATGATATATATATATAGTGTGTGTGTGTAATGATATATATATAGTGTGTGTGTGTGTGTAATGATATATATATATAGTGTGTGTGTGTGTGTGTAATGATATATATATATAGTGTGTGTGTGTAATGATATATATATATAGTGTGTGTGTGTGTGTAATGATATATATATATATAGTGTGTGTGTGTGTGTAATGATATATATATATATAGTGTGTGTGTGTGTGTAATGATATATATATAGTGTGTGTGTGTGTGTGTAATGATATATATATAGTGTGTGTGTGTGTGTGTAATGATATATATATAGTGTGTGTGTGTGTGTAATGATATATATATAGTGTGTGTGTGTGTGTAATTAGATATATATATAGTGTGTGTGTGTGTGTAATTAGATATATATATAGTGTGTGTGTGTGTGTAATTAGATATATATATAGTGTGTGTGTGTGTGTAATTAGATATATATATAGTGTGTGTGTGTGTGTAATTAGATATATATATAGTGTGTGTGTGTGTGTGTAATGATATATATATTGTGTGTGTGTGTGTGTAATGATATATATATTGTGTGTGTGTGTGTAATGATATATATATTGTGTGTGTGTGTGTGTAATGATATATATATTGTGTGTGTGTGTGTGTAATGATATATATATTGTGTGTGTGTGTGTGTAATGATATATATTTTGTGTGTGTGTGTGTAATGATATATATATTGTGTGTGTGTGTGTGTAATGATATATATATATTGTGTGTGTGTGTGTGTAATGATATATATATATTGTGTGTGTGTGTGTGTAATGATATATATATATTGTGTGTGTGTGTGTGTGTAATGATATATATATTGTGTGTGTGTGTGTGTAATGATATATATATATTGTGTGTGTGTGTGTGTGTAATGATATATATATATTGTGTGTGTGTGTGTGTAATGATAATATATATTGTGTGTGTGTGTGTGTGTAATGATATATATATTGTGTGTGTGTGTAATGATATATATATTGTGTGTGTGTGGAATGATATATATATAGTGTGTGTGTGTGTGGAATGATATATATATTGTGTGTGTGTGTGTGTGGAATGATATATATATTGTGTGTGTGTGTGTGTGGAATGATATATATATTGTGTGTGTGTGTGGAATGATATATATATATTGTGTGTGTGTGTGGAATGATATATATATATTGTGTGTGTGTGTGGAATGATATATATATATTGTGTGTGTGTGTGTGGAATGATATATATATTGTGTGTGTGTGTGTGTGGAATGATATATATATTGTGTGTGTGTGTGGAATGATATATATATATTGTGTGTGTGTGTGTGTGGAATGATATATATATTGTGTGTGTGGTGTGTGGAATGATATATATATATTGTGTGTGTGTGTGTGGAATGATATATATATTGTGTGTGTGTGTGTGTGGAATGATATATATATTGTGTGTGTGTGTGTGTGGAATGATATATATATTGTGTGTGTGTGTGTGGAATGATATATATATAGTGTGTGTGTGTGTGTGGAATGAGATATATATAGTGTGTGTGTGTGTGGAATGAGATATATATAGTGTGTGTGTGTGGAATGAGATATATATAGTGTGTGTGTGTGGAATGAGATATATATAGTGTGTGTGTGTGGAATGAGATATATATAGTGTGTGTGTGTGGAATGAGATATATATAGTGTGTGTGTGTGGAATGAGATATATATAGTGTGTGTGTGTGGAATGAGATATATATAGTGTGTGTGTGTGGAATGAGATATATATAGTGTGTGTGTGTGGAATGAGATATATATTGTGTGTGTGTGTGTGGAATGAGATATATATTGTGTGTGTGTGTGTGGAATGAGATATATATTGTGTGTGTGTGTGTGGAATGAGATATATATTGTGTGTGTGTGTGTGGAATGATATATATATTGTGTGTGTGTGTGTGGAATGATATATATATATGTGTGTGTGTGTGTGGAATGATATATATATGTGTGTGTGTGTGTGGAATGATATATATAGTGTGTGTGTGTGTGTGGAATGATATATATATAGTGTGTGTGTGTGTGGAATGATATATATATAGTGTGTGTGTGTGTGGAATGATATATATATAGTGTGTGTGTGTGGAATGATATATATATAGTGTGTGTGTGTGTGTGGAATATATATATAGTGTGTGTGGTGTGTGGATGATATATATATATAGTGTGGTGTGTGGAATGATATATATATATATAGTTTGGTGGAATGATATATATATAGTGTGTGTGTGTGTGTGAATGATATATATATAGTGTGTGTGTGTGTGGAATGATATATATATAAGTGTGTGTGTGTGTGGAATGATATATATATATTGTGTGTGTGGAATGATATATATATATATGTGTGTGTGTGGAATGATATATATATATAGTGTGTGTGTGGAATGATATATATATAGTGTGTGTGTGTGTGGAATGATATATATATATAGTGTGTGTGTGTGTGGAATGATATATATATAGTGTGTGTGTGTGTGGAATGATATATATATAGTGTGTGTGTGTGTGGAATGATATATATATAGTGTGTGTGTGTGTGGAATGATATATATATAGTGTGTGTGTGTGGAATGATATATATATAGTGTGTGTGTGTGTGGAATGATATATATATAGTGTGTGTGTGTGTGGAATGATATATATATATAGTGTGTGTGTGTGTGGAATGATATATATATATAGTGTGTGTGTGTGGAATGATATATATATATAGTGTGTGTGTGTGTGGAATGATATATATATATAGTGTGTGTGTGTGTGGAATGATATATATATATAGTGTGTGTGTGTGTGGAATGATATATATATATAGTGTGTGTGTGTGGAATGATATATATATAGTGTGTGTGTGTGGAATGATATATATGTGTGTGTGTTAATGATATATATATAGTGTGTGTGTGTGTACATGACATACCTATATATAGTGTGTGTGTGTGTAATGATATATATATAGTGTGTGTGTGTGTGGAATGATATATATATATAGTGTGTGTGTGTGGAATGATATATATAGTGTGTGTGTGTGGAATGATATATATATAGTGTGTGTGTGTGTGGAATGATATATATATAGTGTGTGTGTGTGTGTGGAATGATATATATATAGTGTGTGTGTGTGTGAATGATATATATATAGTGTGTGTGTGTGTGGAATGATATATATATAGTGTGTGTGTGAATGATATATATTGTGTGTGTGTGTGGAATGATATATATTGTGTGTGTGTGTGTGTAATGATATATATTGTGTGTGTGTGTTGTATAAATATGATATATATATAGTGTGTGTGTGTGTCATGATATATATATAGTGTGTGTGTGTGTGGAATGATATATATAGTGTGTGTGTGTGTGGAATGATATATATAGTGTGTGTGTGTGTGGAATGATATATATAGTGTGTGTGTGTGTGGAATGATATATATATGTGTGTGTGTGTGGAATGATATATATAGTGTGTGTGTGTGTGGAATGATTATATAGTGTGTGTGTGTGTGGAATGATATATATATAGTGTGTGTGTGTGTGTGGAATGATATATATAGTGTGTGTGTGTGTGTGGAATGATATATATAGTGTGTGTGGAATGATATATAATATAGTGTGTGTGTGTGTGGAATGATATATATATAGTGTGTGTGTGTGTGGAATGATATATATATAGTGTGTGTGTGTGTGGAATGATATATATATAGTGTGTGTGTGTCTGGAATGATATATATATATGTGTGTGTGTGTGTGGAATGATATATATATTGTGTGTGTGTGTGGAATGATATATATATAGTGTGTGTGTGTGTGGAATGATATATATATAGTGTGTGTGTGTGTGGAATGATTTATATATAGTGTGTGTGTGTGGAATGATATATATATATTGTGTGTGTGTGTGGAATGATATATATATAGTGTGTGTGTGTGTGGAATGATATATATATGTGTGTGTGTGTGGAATGATATATATAGTGGTTGTGTGTGTGTGGAATGATATATATAGTGTGTGTGTGTGTGTGGAATGATATATATAGTGTGTGTGTGTGTGTGGAATGATATATATAGTGTGTGTGTGTGTGTGGAATGATATATATAGTGTGTGTGTGTGTGTGGAATGATATATATAGTGTGTGTGTGTGTGTGGAATGATATATATAGTGTGTGTGTGTGTGTGGAATGATATATATAGTGTGTGTGTGTGTGTGGAATGTAGTGTGTGTGTGTGTGTGGAATGATATATATGTGTGTGTGTGTGTGTGGAATGATATATATAGTGTGTGTGTGTGTGTGGAATGATATATATAGTGTGTGTGTGTGTGGAATGATATATATAGTATGTGTGGAACGATGGAAATAAAAGTGACGGTGGAAGAAAGGCGATTGTCGTCCGAGTGAATCCAAGGCACTACACACACATACAAGCATTTGTTAAATTAATCGTTTATAAACATGGGAGGTAGGGGGGAGGGGGCTGGCTTTCATTTCTCTGCCGGAGTCAAAGGCACAGATGTACAAAAATGACGCATTAACCACTGCACCGCTTGCGGAAGCACAAAACGCGACTACAAAGCGTGCGGAAGCGGGCTGGTCATGCATGGCCCTTTAGGACCGACTGTGCCGGACAGTGCGCCCATAAGGGGGCTTTTTGCCAGAACGCTGCACACCTGCACCTGCACCGCCTCGGTCTCTTGTTGAGCAGCATGATGTCTTCCGAGGATGGGGTACCAGTCTCCATCGACACAACCGCACCGTTCAGGTCCTGCGCCGGATCACAACGGGCTAAGGTTGACATCTGTGTTCGGCAGGACCCCCCCCACCGCACCTGCCCTCGTGCTTGCCCAAAGTGCATAATTAATTATTAACTCGCTCGCTCACGCCGTAGAAACACCATTGCAGAAAAAACACCCAACAATAACACATTTAAATTCAGGGGAGCGAGGTGGCTGAGAAGTGAGAGCATGGAACCAGAACTGCCGAAATCCTGGATTTGAATCCAAGCAACCACCCAGATTTAAATTGGGTTTTGGAGTGGAATGAGTTGATGGTCTCAGCTCAGTCACCCATTGAACGCACCCAAATAACATTTAATGTAACACTTAATTTGGCTAAATTCCAGCTTTGAGAATAAAAAATCAGTTTCACTGTCATCATACACAAACCAATCTCGCAGAAAAGTGCACGGATTTTGCACATTCTTTTCCATGTTCTTTGTGATCCAAGTGTTATGCCAGGCAATATGCACAGAATATAATTGTTTTGTAGACACTCATCTCTAGTTCATTATTTTGATCCCTTTTCACCTTCAATAATTGCCCTTGATACACACTTAGATTTCCCAGATGTCTCCCTCTAATATTTCTCCAGTTTAAATAAAAGATTGATCCAGTTTAAACAGCGACTTTGATTCAATGATTATTTCCTCTTGTTCAGTGAACTTTTTTCATGGCTTTTGTTTTGCTCATTTATCTTTCGCCCCACTTTGCAGCCTTCTTTGGTATTTCTTCAATAATTTCCTGTATTACTTTACTTTTGGTTGTTATAATGACGATGTCATTAGGGAATCTGAGATGGCTATTCTACAATTTATCAAATCTAATTTTCAGAAAATGTGTGAGTGGATTTGTGAATAGCCTTGTTTGACTCACCTTCCACTATGAATTTTGTTACTTCCTTCATCAAAATATCAGTGTAGGTTGTTAATATTTTGTACATTGTTTTTATTTCCAAACATTTGTTATATTTAATGTAGGCCTTGATTCGAGAACTTAAATGAGTATCAATTTTCATTGCGTCAAGTACTTCTTTCAGTCTACAAAGGCCAAGCACAATGGTAAATGATATTCATTGATTTTCAATTTAAAATCTAACATATACATAGGTTTTATAATTTTGCTCCAATATCTGGTCCCGCTTCTTTGATGGTGTCTACAGTTATACCATGGTTTGCTGCTTTGCAAGACCATGATATATAGCCATGGCTTGGAAAGGCCTTAATTCAGCAGTGGATAGATCGTGTCTGTGGATTATTGAACAAGGTAGCAACAATGCTTCGCAGAGACAGAATCATAAAACCAGGAAATCGTAACACATGACCCAGCGGGAAGCACATTCGCCACTCGTTACAGAGGTTCACGGTTCGAATCCGTCGGCCGCCCTCGTTATTACTGCGGTGTGCATCAACCATAAAAATAAGTGCCATCGACTTCAGAGTGGACGTAAAAAGAATCCTTGACATTATTCGCAAGAATGTGTGCCGGCATTCAAAGGGGTCAAATGATTACATTTACCAAAAGATTTCTCACTGGGATTATACGTAGCAATCTTCACTTCCTAGCGGGGAAAAGTTGGTTAGACCCTCCTGAAAACAAGTCATGAGACTCCATGAGGTTTCCTTCGGTAATCAGGCCTAGTAAAAAGCCAAATGAAACTCAATGTATAAATAAATAAACACTTTAACTCTTCCAACAAATTATACCTGAGGATTCGATTTGGCGAGAATTTATATCTTGTACCAGGCTTCTTCCCTCTCTTTAAACTTCATTTTCTCTCTGCAAAACCACAAATGTTAAATGTTAACAGTAACAGGAAAATGCACAGTCCTTGCTACTCAGCCTTTACATTTTTTATGTTTTACAAGAGACGCATGATCCTGCTTGGCCTGTCGAGTTTATAGTTTTAGACAATGGTTATTACGAATATGTAGTGATGGTAGCATCACTACTGTGTACACACGCACAAGCGTGACGTCACTATGTGGGGGAGCGTCATGACCACTCGGGTCTACACACACGCATGACGTCATCCCGGCTGGAGGCGGGAATGACGTCAGGGCCAGTGCTGGCCTCGGGAGGCCACGAGGGTGGTGAGGCCATGGCACTCTGTGACCCCGGCTGGACACGTGACTGGACCCCAGTGGGGGCCGGGGGCCTAGGGGGCACCTTGGAGGGCACGTGGACAGCAGGGGGGCTTCGAGAGGGTTCTCGAAGGGAGGTGTGGCCGGGGCGGGGCCCGGGCACGCCGAGGCCCATATAAGCAGCCGCCTCACGAGGTTCGAGGCTGCCCGTATCAAGAACGAAGATGCATCGTGAAGATGCCAAGAAGAGTCAAGCATCCAGTCAGTGGACCTGGCAGTAGCCCACCTGGCTGGGTCACGCTAGAGTATTTGAGAAGTATGTGTTAGCTAGAGTAGGTCGGTGGTCACCACCTTATGTGCAGTGTTATATTACTTACCGTTCTAATAAATCAGCGTTGCCTCCCAAGGAGTCGTGTGTGCACCTAATTCGAACCCACTACAAATATATAAGGTAGTACTGTATTTAAAGTCACGTGTCAATCCACTGCTGGATGAGGGTCTCCACACTGCGGGCCGTGAGGTTATTGACCATACTTCACCACGCTAGTCAAGGTGGCGTTGCATAGATGAGTGCAAAGAAAAGTACAATTGATTTTGCTGCACTGCCCTCTGCTGCCCACAACAGCAGCCTGGAAAGAGCCAACACTAACAAACATAATACTGTAAAAATATTTTAAAATCACCCCATCACAGAGATGAAAAAAAAACATGACTACATATCACTGTGACCTGTTATATTTACTGTGAATCATCAAATAATAAATTGTTTAAATCCACGCCTATACAGGCCACCATACTTCAATAGTGATTACCGTTGGTAGGGCTATTTTAATACACACAATGGACAGGAAGGACAAGATCAAAGGGCTCTCATAATCCACATGCAGAGTGTACGTTGCCTCATTAATCCCCACACCCCCCCACTTTGCGCAAGAGCGTAGAGTGTGGTTACCACATCTACGCCTCTATAAGGAAACAGGTGGACTTCACAAATTTGGTTGTCGCCTGATGAAGCTGGTTGTAATTACTGGCGAAACATCGTACTCAGATTGTCAATGTTGTGGCTTCGCTCTCCATCACACCGATGTGCTGTACTAGTGACCAATTTACATGTTCTGTTTACGTGACAACCCTTACTAGTTGGCTGTGTCGGGTGGTGGCGGGTTTTAACGACATTTATATATTTAAGCGAACCCAAAATACCTCTTATGGATGTAATTTATATTGCATTTTAATTCCATGAGCAAAGTTGCAAATTAAGCAAATATTGTCGAGAGGATCATTGGTTGAACTTTGATCAAGTGAGCTGTTCTAATTATGCACATTTCCATCAATGTTGCTTCTAATATTTGGTTATCTGTAATATTTGGTTAGAGGTTATATAAGAGATGGCCTGCCCGCATGTTTGGTGGACAATGGGTGCATGCGGAGATGGTGTGGACTTCGTCTTCATCGGCGGCAGCCCCTTGGGGTTCGAGGATGACACCCATCAGATCTTGAGGTGGCTGAGGAGTCCAATTCACGATCTGCAGATCTTTGAGCTTTGGGGTCACGTGGTCCCAGATAGAAGTGGGAGCCACAATGCTGGGTTAGCTTCCTTTTCTGTTGTTATTTGGCAGCGATTCGGCATCAAGACGTTGGGTCTCAGTGGGCCGTCGCCTGGTGGATGCAGCAGCGCCACCCAAGGTGGGCGGCAGCCTACTCCGTCGAATCTCGAAGCCTGATGTTTCTGTACTTCAGGGAGGACTTTAGGGTGTCCTTGAACTGCTTACTTTGTCCTCCCCTCGTCCGCTGCCCATTAGAGAGCTGGGAGAAAAGGATCTGGTGGGGAAGGCAGTTCTCAGGTACGCGGAAGCAGTGGCCAGTCCATCAGAGTTGTTTTTTTAGAAGTATTGCTTCAATGCTGGTGGTGTCAGCATGGAGGACACTTGCACTTGATCCCCTGGATTTGATGGAGGCAGTGCTGTTGGAAACGCTCAAGCGCAATGACATGGCACCAATACATAGACAACATACCGGCAAGACTTAAAATCCTAGCATACCATCTTTAAAACTATCACATCTACACAAACACCGAGTCTACACAACATGTAGCTTCAGATAATTTCGGTGCAACAAAAAACAGATGGTTACTCATGACAGCCACATGGTAGACTATGTTGGGACAAACAAAACCTTTCCGTTAACGCTTATCAGAATATTTATTTATACAGCAGGAATCCGATGAGCTATAAACCTCTTTTTCACAGATGTCCAGTCGGGGCAGGTGAGAATAATACAACACAACACAAAAACTTGACAGTGAAAAGTATAGCAAATATATACAAATAATACTAAACTATGTTTTATCCTACCAGGTAAAGCATACTGAGCTATGAGCCTCTCATTCAGAAGCAACCTGGCAACAAATTATAGCTTAATAAACTGGTTTATCTTATAGAAATTTATTACAGCAAAATAATCAATAATCTAAACAAATGTTTGGGAAAGTTATCCCATCATATCAGATGTTTATTAATGTCCTTCCTTTTGAGAAACCTAGACCATTATCGCTCACTAGGTGGGTTAGGATTGAAAACTAGCTACAGGCAGTCCCCGGATTATAGGGATGAAACTACAGTAATTAAAGAAAACGGTACGGGAGGCACAACTATTTCCGGCTATGGGATTTTATCTAGATTTGGGGGAAATTGTTGAGTTTCCGACATACGGAAAATTCAGGTTGCGGATCTTCCTCGGGAACCTAACGCTTCCGTAACCCGGGGATTGCCTGTAAGGAGGGAGCATCTGATATCAGTCTAAATCTCTAAGTCTCCAATGTGTCTGCTAAGGTGCGCGTGTGTGTGTATGCAGTGTGTCTCCGGCTCGTCTTCTTTCTTCCTTGAGTGTCCTTCTTTGTGTAGTCCGAGCACTTCGGAGCTCTCTTTGTGTTCTTGATGCCACCCAGTTTGAAGACTGAGAGTCCTCGATGTCCACTGGGATGGCATTCTACTCTGGTGACCTACACATAGCACACATCATCACCATCACAATTATTCCACTGGCCAACAGGACACCACAGAAAACTGCCTGTCATTGAAACTACCTAGAGAAATGAATTGCACCGAAAATGGCTGATAACTCACGTGGTAACCACCTTCAAAATATAATTGTGGGCCGAGTAAGAGTGCGTACAACACTGTCAGACAACACTGTTTGACTTAGGGTAAATTCTCCAGTTTGAGGTTTTATGGTTTGTGAAAATACATCATGAGTACAACTTACCGCATATAGAAGAGGATGTAGGCCTGGTCTTGAAGCACTTCTGACTTGGCGACTGGCTCCACGTCAGCATCGTCCATTCTGAACCAGCTGCCATTGCTGACCTGAAGGAAAAAATACATGTACACTTAATTACGATCATTACCCAATTGCACCTGACTCATTTAAAAGCCAGCCATAGTGACAGATCATGAAAGTGGAATATTATATGGAAGTTAACACGTGTACTCATATGCTTCGTGTGTGTGTGTATGTATTATCATAGAGGGAAACAGTAGCGTAGCGGTTAGCACATTGCACTACGAACCCGGCAACCAGAGGTCAATTCCCGCTTACGACGTAACACCAGTGACGATTATCTCAACTGGTCGTGGGCCTCGTTCCCTCGGTCCACTCAGCCTCAAATGAACACATGGTGCAATATGTAAAAATTACCACTCAGGGGACAAAGGCGGCCGGGTGTAGTGCTGGCCACCCACCCCCGCGTGTGTCATTCTGGCTTTGACAGGTGCTCATGAACAGCACTTGCCCCAACAGTCGGGTAAGGCTATATGGGGGATATTTGTTTTTTGTTTATCATGCAGAACATCACCTTGTTGTACGAGTAGTAGTGGCCGCTATTGGTGGTGGTCCCGTGGTGCACAATCACCGAGTAGAGTGAATAAAGTTGCGACTCTTGCACAACCTGACTGGACATGAACGGCCGTATGTCGAGTTTTTCAGGGAAGAGGAACTCCTACAAGGGATGAGGGAGGAGACAGTGATGGGCCAAGCATTAAAAGAGAGGAAAATAGGGAGCTGGCTAAGCAGGGGCAGAAGAAGGGAGCAAATTAACGTATTGGCGGTACACTGGTGCACCGTATATATAAAAAACTAAAATCACATTTTTCACGATGATATATTTTCCAGCGATTCCCAACCCATTTCAGGAAATTTTGTGGGGCTGCGTCAAAATAATTTATCGTGATCTCAAAGCAGTCGGAAGATGAGTGTCGGTTCACATTTTGATGTTCTACTGTTTTATGAGGACCGGTGTGTCATGCTGCACCGGTGTACCGCCAATACGTCCAAATGACAAAAAACGTTGAATACAAAATATATCTGAATATCAGTTTGCATTCTGTGCAGGAAGTAAAATTCACCCTGTCGATTTTGTGCCCAAACTCATCGTATCGCTTAATGGTGACGATAAGCACATTGGGCACCACGTGCAGGCTCACTCTCTTTGTTGATTTCCCCACGCGTGAGCACCTGTTCGCCAGACAATAGCAACGTTAGTTTACGGACGAGGTGCGTGTTTGATCACACACTGTATAAATGGGGATATACACGAACGTTTAAAGGTGCACGATGGAAGATTGCATACTCACATTCCACATCTGTATTCTGAAAGATTCTCGGTCTTTGTGAATTCATACAAAGCCTTCACCAGATCCAGGGATTTCTGTCAAAAGCCAAGAAAGCACAATCATGGAAAATTATTACTTTGAATAGAAATTCAGAAAATAATGAGCTAAGTGGCTCTCTGCAGTCAACTGGTTGTGGTACATAAATATAATGAATGACAAAAAAAATCGACATCAGGCTGCAGCCTTCCCAATTCTTACGTTGATATTAAGAGAGATGTCAAGGCAAGAGTCCAACGTGTCTGAGATGCTGAAGCACTGCGTGCACTCAACTGTGAAAACACATAATATGAAAACATACAATATTACTGCTGCACATTGCATAATCATAATCAAAAGGATTCACACGTTAACTGCCTAATATCATGAAAATGTTCAAATACCACCAACCCAGATGCGACTATAATTGTTATTTAAAAACATATTTGGTGAAAGCTGCAATGGCTACTAAATACATTTATTGTTGATACTGTGTTGGCAGTGGTGCCCTAACATAAATCACAGGTACTCAACACATTCGTCAATAGCACTGCCTTACAAGGAAAAATATGCAATTGGTGACATTTTCAGGAGTGATCTTTATTCATAGCACAGAAGCCAGAAACATAGGGTGGGCTACGAGTTGGATACTGCACTGTACACCACGTGGCCTGATGAGAAATTACATTTGGCGTACAGAAACCTTTGATAAACTCTTGCGTAATAAGCATGTGAAATCTATTTCCGTATTCGGCATCTTTTCTCACTTGTGTAGTCAATGATGATCGGGATGGTCTGCTAATAATACAACTTTCTATTAACGATGAAATACCGGCAACTACAAAACACCGCTCACTGCCACGCGCACGATGGCTCCGCCCTCTGTCCAAAATAGCTCTGTCCCTTTTTACCCTGAGGACCTCGTCTAAATTGTCACATGAATTATGACATAAACTAATTTGTATTCAATGTTAAAGTTTAAAATGTTGCTGGCAGATTGCATGTTGGGTAGCCTCGTCGCAGCGTGGTCAAAGAAATGAGTATTAGCACAATCCAGTTAATGATGTTCGTATATTGTATTATATTTGTATTATTTTATTGTTTCCCTTCTACGTGGTGACTTCACCGAAAGAACCAAGAATATGAATCCCTGCAGTCACGAAAGCTTTAAATCAAAAGATGTTCGTATAGTTGATGCAACCCCTTTTTAACCTAGAGAACTCCACAGGAATGGGAGTAGAGTGAATGATATAACTTGTAAACAATGAAAGAGAAACGGGAAAGGGAATGCATATTTTGTGCATGTGTGCTTATGTCCTTGTGTACGTGTTTTTTTTTTTCATCTACAGAGAATATAAGGTTGCATTCGAGAGCTTGCATAGCCCAGTATGGATTGTGAAATTGGGTGAAATCACTACTTAAAGGGTGGATGTTTCCAAAAGGAGCACAGGTACCTACCTCTCGATTTCAGGTACCCCCTGAAGATCTGGTGGATCAATGTTGGGGTCTCCATGTCAATATTCAGCCTGGAAAAACACGCAATGAAACACACAGACAGCAACTCCAGAGGCAATGTCTTTACGAGATGAACACTCGGGAGAGTTACATGTTTTTCCCTCCTAGTATTAACTCGCTGAAGTGGCAATGTCTTAACTACCTCGCCAGCTATACAGGTCATGGGTTTGATCCCAATGCTGACGCCTGTAAATTTGCAGTTTGCATTCTCTCCCTGTGGTTGCGTGTATTTTTTTTTATACGAGCCCATCCATTTTTCACTCCATATTTAGAAACATGCATTTAGTGTTTGTTAAATAATAATTAAAATAAAGTGAATACAAATACGAATAATAAAATATACAATTAAAAAACACAAAAAATCCCACTAATGTAGACTGGTTCTTAATCGGAGTGAGCGTACTGGCAGTCTATAATGTAGACTGTAGCCTAGTTCTTAACCTCGGTGAGCGTACTGGCTGTCTATAATGTAGACTGTATCCTGGTTTTTAAGCTTGGTGAGCGTATTGGCAGTCTATAATGTAGACTGTAGCCTGGTTATCCTGAGAACAAATATTTTTTTCTGAACAATCCAGGCATCCATGTGCTGGTATTGTGCAACTATTTATGGAGTTTGCTGGGGCATGCAGTACTTACTGGCTTTGGTTGAAGAGGCAGGATTGGTGCAGCGTATCTATCACGTAACTCAGAAAGACATGCGCATCTTCCTGCCTGCCAAAACACAGGTCCTCGCCGATGTCTGTGTGGAAATGGACAGAGGTCACAGATGATGTGGTCACACAGTTGTGGCACAGTATATAGCTTATGAAGTCCCTCATCAACTAAATCGGAAGATTTGTGGGTTAATCACAGAACTGGGTGTGGCTGGCAGTGTTTAGAACGAGCATCAAGAGAGTAATGCAGGACCGGAAGAACATCCGATGCATTGGAGTTGTAAAATCAGTACTGACCAAAACGAGTAATTTTCTGTTCGATATTGTATACAAAAACTGATTCAAACTGCCCTTTCAGGAGATCTTGAGATGACCGATGTTTCAACGTCAAAGACACTTGGGAATTGTGCTGGAACTTACTTTTGAAATTGAGAACTATGTCGATGGGATCGATGGCCATGCCCCGATTCATGAAGGTGTTGAAGACGTGTTTCTCCAACAGACACATCATGCAAAACTCAGTCTGTTTGCCTGTGAAGTGGGGCAGGGGTGACACAGTGAAAATACAAACCAATCGTACAAATTGCCCAGCCGCGCACAGCCAGGTAATCTACACAACACTCGATTGTAGCTCGTCTCGAATGCAAAATATCTTGGGAGAACTCACAGGTCCATGAGTGATCGCTGTAAAGCAAAAAGTTTGCCAGCGGCGCCGTGTACGTGAGGCCCTGCAGGCTGGCATTCACGAAACACGTATTCCCGAGGTTGTTGAGCCCAGCACCCTCATGTAGATCCTCCTGCCACTTGAGAACTAAGTTGTCTGTCGCAGGTGTTGTGAATTCTAAAGATGGAATGCTGTCCTCATCTGCACACATGACATGATGGAAACACATCATTAACGTTCACAGCACTTTTATTATAACTCACAGCACTACTGAAGGGAATGGTTTACAAATTGGGTGTCTTAGCCTGTACCCGTGCTGGCATTTTTTTTGTGGTGCTGTTAGGTAGACACAATCCTCTTCACCAGCTGGCGAGATGCAAATGTATTAAATGTTTTTGAAGTGTTCAGCACTAGTAATCAGAATTGCCTGAAGAGCATCTTCAGCCTGTAAGTTTTACATCGACAGCTATGGCTAGACAACCACAGCAGCGTGACGAGATATCAAAGTGTACGTATGTGTGCACGTTGAACTTCTTTCACACCGTGTGTCGCCATCCATACTAATCAGAGGGACAGGGTCACGCCAGCAAACACTTACCTCCGGCATTAGGTTTGTGCAGCCCAGTCGTGCTGGACTCGGTCACGAAAGACACGGCGGATGGAACGGTGCTGTGTTGGATCTCCAGCCCCTTGTCATCTGCTGCTGACACCGCCGGGGGTGATGTGGATGCCTCATCCTTGACGACGATGCTGGAGATGGTGTCCCCTTCTGCCCGTTGAATACTCTTGGCCTCCTCCTACGGCAGCAGTAAAAGCAGCCTTAAGTCACGGACACGCATCGCCACTACACTGCAGCATTGCTCAAACTGCTAAGTGCGGATTCTTATTTCAAACAACATGGCAAGCCAATCTAATAATGGAGACTCTGCTTTTAGATACCAGGATCTATCTTTGTTTCCAAAGAAGTTGGACAAAAACATACTCTATGTCTAAATTCTCCTTAGTGATATTCTGAAGACGTTACGTTAAAAAGATGCATGTGATATCACTTGAGCGCAAATACAGACCCATATGGACACACATTCCCATACGGGTATACATCCCTTCATACGCCCTCCCCATTCTTGCAGTGCGTGAAATTGGAAATCATGCATATTTTAAATACTCAAATGGCTTAATGTGCTATTCATGCAACGGTTAGCAATCTGGTGTTATCGTACGGAATTTGGTGCCACAATTTCCTGGCATGTCAGTAGAAATACATCCTTCCCACCTTTATTCACCCTGCAGTATAAATAGGGACACCACAGGTAGTCGATGGACAAGCCATGTGTGTTGTGGGGTCAGGTGTGGGTGCTCCCACATTTTCCAAGATGTTTGGTGGGTGTAGAAGGTGAGTTTCCTCTCGTGCAAACCCAACCGCGAGCAATCGTATGATCAAACAATTTCAAGGCTGCACCTTTACGTGTGGACTGGTCTTCTTTGCAAGTTTTGCAACGTAAACTTTAATTTTTTACCTGAATTTTATCAATACTGATCTATACTACAGGTTTTCTTCTTTTTAGATCGTGTAAATATATAAATGTTTCGTTAAACCGGCCACAATCCGACACAGCCAATTTGTAAGGTTTACCACTTAAACAGATCGTGCCAATTCGTTACGAGTACAGCACACCGGTGTGTTGGAGAGCCAAGCCACAACATTTACAATCCGAGTACGACGTTTCGCCAGTAATCTAACCCAAAAGAAAGGACAAAACGGTATTATGGATGATTTTGGTCACGAAAGCATACGTGATAATTGAATTTTGCCTAATCACCTACTGTGATTTATCCTCCCTCTTTGCTGCTCCTACAGCCTCCCTTACCTTAGTCAGATGATCTGCATTGCTTTCATCAGATGATGTCTCCTCATCGTCCTTCCCCGCACCTCCGAGCAGCACGTTTGCCTAGGTACGGTGCGAAAGAAGTTCAACATGCATCACGACTTTAAACTGGTGTTGCAGCTTTCAAAAGACTCGAAAGGGGGCTGCCGTTTTTTTCCTCACTTTCTGACTCAAACTGTTGTTGAAGCTTTCAACAACGTGAGCCTGCTTTATGTCGGCTTTAGCGTCACACTCTGTGGGAAGATTATATGACTTGGCTCAACGTAGTTTTTTTGGTAGTTAGTACGATTCTAGATTTAAAGCTTTCGTGACTGCTAGGATCCATACTCTTTGGTTCTATTGGGTAAAGTCACGTAGGTGAAAATAAAATAACAAAAATTCACGACGTTTCGGCCACAACACAAGCGGCCTTCACCTGATGAACACAAGCGGCCTTCACCTGATGAAGGCCGCTTGTGTTGTGGCCGAAACGTCGTGATTTTTTGTTATTTTATTTTCACCTACGTGACTTTACCCAATAGAACCAAAGAGTATAGTTAGTACGAGTTTATAATTAATGTAGTGCTTCAGGCTTACCCTGTCCATATATAGGTAAACCAAATCAACGTCTGAACTGATATTTTTCGTTCTCCAAATAACAAAGACATTGTTATTGAATGTTTCTAGTTATTAGCAGACTCTGTTAGATGTACCCAGTTACCCGCTGTGATTTATCCTCCCTCTTTGCTGCTCCTACAGCCTCCCTTACCTTAGTCAGATGATCTGCATTGCTTTCTTCAGATGATGATGTCTCCTCACCGTCCTTCCCCGCACCTCCGAGCAACACGTTTGCCTAGGTACGGTGCAAAAGAAGTTCAACATGCATCACGACTTTAAACTGGTGTTGCAGCTTTCAAAAGACTCGAAAGGGGGCTGCCGTTTTTTTCCTCACTTTCTGACTCAAACTGTTGAAGCTTTCAACAACGTGAGCCTGAAATTTTGATTTAAAGCTATCGTGACTGCAGTAACGATAAACTGCCAAATCGTTGCGCGTGGCGCCAACGGGTTTTAAATAAATAAATAAATGGATAAAATTCACCGTTTTTAAATAAATTCATGCAAACCAACACACCTGAAGACGACCGTTTGTGTTACGGTCGAAACGTCGTGATAATTTTTATTGTTTTATATATTTTATTATTTTGTTGTTTCCCTTCAACGTGACTTTACCGAAAGAACTAAGACCGTGAGCCTGCTTTATGTCGGCTTTAGCGTCATACTCTGTGGGAAGATTATCACTTGGCTCAGCGTAGTTTTTAGGTAGTTAGTACGACTTTTAAATTAATGTAGTGCTTCAGGCGTACCCTGTCCATATATATAGGTAAACCAAATGAACCTCTGAATTGATATTTTTCGTTCTCCAAATAACAAAGAAATTGTTATTGAATGTTTCTAGTTATTAGCAGACTCTGTTAGATGTACCCAGTCACCCGCTGTGAGTCATCTCCCTCTCTGCAGCAGATCTTACTGCCCTTACCTTAGTCAGATCATTTTCCTTGTGTCCAACGATTGATGCCTCCTGACTCGTTGACGTTAAACTGGTGTTGCAGCTCTGAAAAACGCTCTCACTGGAACGGCTGCTCACCAGACTCGAAAGAGGGCTGCCCTTGCGAACCGTAGCAGGACTGCCCAGTGAGGTCCCAGCATAGGTGTCCTCATCATCAGAACTGCTTCGGCAACAGCAGCATAGCTTTTTGAAAAACTTTCCGAATAATTTCTTTACACCTTTCTTCATGGTGGCCATGCCACCAATGTGCCAGAGCACCGAAACTTTCCAAAATTTTTTATCACGAGAACGCCAGAGGGCAAGTGAAGACACCTCTGCTTCCCAAGAAATCCGAAGAGCCTGTAGGATGTGACGTCACACGTCGGACTGCAGTGACGTTACAATACGACACCTTATGAGGAGTGTCACTTGACGTCACGCGCCGGACTGCAGTGACGTTTCAATAAGACACCTTATGACAAGTGTCACATGACGTCACAGACTCCCGACTACACCGACGCCACACAACTGCATTTTTAATCTTAGTTCTTTCGGTAAAGTCACGTAGAAGGGAAACAATAAAATAATAAAAACATAAAACAATAAAATTCTCACAACGTTTCCACTGCAACACAAGCAATCATCATCAGGTGTGAAAACCACAACAAGAAAATTTGATGATGATTGCTTGTGTTGCAGTCGAAACGTCGTGAGAATTTTATTATTTTATTGTTTCCCTTCTACGTGACTTTACCGAAAGAACCAAGAATATTAATCCCTGCAGCCACGAAAGCTTTAAATCAAAATTTAACTGCATTTTCTTGTTGTGCTTTTCACACCTAATGTTGATTACTTGTGTTGCAGTCGAAACGTCGTGAGAATTTTATTGCTATATATTTTTATTATTTTATTGTTTCCCTTCTACGTGACTTTACCGAAAGAACCAATAATATGAATCCCTGCATAGTCACGAAAGCTTTCAATCAAAATTTAACTGCATTTGTTGCTCAAATAGCTTTCCTTGGTGCTAATTAACAGAGCTATTGCTTGCCTGCATTAGAAGCGTAACATCACACACAGCCCACTGTATGCGTTAGGTTTCACTTAGCATTAAACACCAGAATCCACTCTAGCAAGAATTCCATCCTGGCATGGAGGACACCTTGCGGTACATTACAGGTTTCCCAAAATTCCACTTTTATTAATTTACTCCCAATTCAAATTGTTCTGCACTTGTGACATGCTAAGCAACTAACGCTGTCTGATTGGCAACACACCTGCTCAAGCTCTGGGATAACAGGTGTGTGTTGGGCATCACTGCTTGTCAACTTTGCTCTAATTAGTGTATTTTCTAATATTCAATAACGTATTTAATTACTCATTGAGGTTTAATGAGCTCACCTGTCTCGATTTTTGTCCAATTGTTGCAGATACGAGTCGCAACACTTGATTCATGTGCAGTGATATCAATGTGAATTAAAGTGCTCTGTTACCAATAAAGTACAATTTTGACTGGAGAAGATCAATGGGTGGGGTTTGGGAATCTGAGACGGTACAATCACGAATGTTAATCAAATCTACATATATGAGGGCTTAGCCTGCTTCACGTCGGCTTCAGTCGCACAATGTAATTTTTTCAAGTATTCAGCACGGGGTTTAAATTAATGCAGCGCTTCAGGTTGACCCTGCTGAAATGTAGCTGTTGTATATGTGGGTGTGTGAAAATTGATGACAAATAATTAAAATTAAATGAAATTCGAAATTTGCATAATTAATCCAAAATTATGTTAATTCGTGTAATTATGCGTATAACTATGCTAATTAGAGAGGTGATCGTATTAATTTACACGAGTGGGTGTGGTTGTGTTAATGATAGCCTTCATGATAATCAGGTCCCCGCCTCGTTGACGAGGTGGGGTTATCAATCAGGATAACGCAATCAATCGTGTGCAGTTACCCTAGTGTCAATTCGGCCTCGTTGTCTAACTTCGTATTATTGATCAGCATAATACAATGATTCTCGCTTTAACACTCCCCGAGTGTTCATATTTTAGGTCCCATGTTCACATCGTTCGCTTTAGTTTAATGAGTGTGGATTGGTGTGTTTATAGTTTAGGTTCCCGAGTTCATATCTCGTCGCAGGATACAGATCTTATGCAAAAACTTCAGGAAAGAATCACACGACCACTTCTGTATTAATCAATTTATTTTCTAATTAAACCTTAACTATAATATGTATGTGACTCTCAATCTCGGAACTTCAACACGGTATCCACACGGTATCAAGACAGTATCATCAACGACTGTACGATTTCACTTTGATAACACATGGACCCCGCATAAAGCGATTGCTGTTAGTGAGAGAGAGTCAGAACATGCAAATGCTATGCTACACAAAAGCTTATACATTATAATATGAACAATCATTATGCTTGAAATGGTCAGCACATTATCACAGGCGATTGATTAACATGCAACGGTATTCATATAAAAAGACAATCAAACAGTTATTATTTCCAAAGGCATAAATGTAACAACAGATCCACCGGACAGAATATAAGATTACCGAAATGGCTTAGTGTGAGGGTATGCGGCGGAACGTGTTATCTCACGGGAGATTAATTAATTAATTCGTGAATAAGATTGTATGATCAGAAAATCGGTTTAGCACGATTCCTCCCCGGGAGCGTAGCTCCGTGGCGAAGGTGCCAAGGCTAATTCGTATTGATGGATCGGTTGGTAACTTATGCGATTAGAAGTACAGTCCAAAACAAAATATTGAAGAGGGAAATTATGAATATACTTATAAATGACGGACTGTTATCACACGAACGATGCTTCCACAGCCAGATGGTTCACGGACTTGAGTGTTCTTTTCTGGTTAAGGACCTGTGTATGTTTGAGTGATATGAATTGTTTTGAATAGTCAGTGTTTGGAATTAATTCTTTGCGTTGCCATACGCTGAAGTTGGCATCGCTTGTAGGAGAAGTAGCCTCGCTCCCTTTAGAGCGGTGAGGTGTGTAGGAGTGCATCATACGAATCGCCGCCCTCCTCCACACAGCAGCCAGCCTCTGTCCACGGGGGAGAGTTGCTTGATCGCTCTCAGTTCCGCTCAGTGGACACCTCTGTCCACTGCTGGATGAGCTGCGCGATCACGCTCGTGCTGGTTCGCTGAAGCAGTTTCTTTCCGCTGTTGGATGAGCTGCATCGGCACGCTCCCTCTCTCTGGGTGGAGAACTCGAACGTGCTCGTTGCTGGTTTGCTGAAAACAGGTTTTTCTCCACTGCTGGATGACTCAAGTCGCACGTGCTCTTGCTCTGGTTTGCAGAAGCTGTTGCTTGGTGCGTCGGTCGCTCTGCAGCTGGACTCAATGTAGAATCAGCAATACTCTGTCTTTCAGCTCTTGGAAATCACACTAGGTGACGCCTCACTACCCTGCGAGTCTTGCCAACGTCAGTGGGTAGCGACGGGGCCACTTTGGCTTCTGCTCGCCGCCGCCTGCTCTGCAGCTCGCCGGCTGGCGACCTGTTGCTCTCGTTCCCGATTGGAACTGCTCCTGAGCCGACCCACTGGTCGAACTCCCCGCGTTCCGACCTCCTCCGAGTCGAACTTCCCGAGTTCCGACCCCCCTGGTCGAACTCTTCCGAGTTGCTCCTCCGAGTCGAACTGTCTCCCGAGAGTCGACCCACTGGTCGAACTCTGGTGAGCCGACCCCCCCCCCCCCCGGGTCGAACTGAGGTTTCAATGCTCAGGATTCTCTTTTTATGCCCAAAAATCCCTTCACTCGGATCCTGCCCACAAGGCGGGGTTTCTTTCGATTTTTGCTGTGTCAGGATTTGTCCATATGTATCTGTGTCCGTGTGTGTGTCTGTACGTGTGTCAGTGTGTGTCCTTGTGCATCACCCACGGTATATTCCGTTGTCATACTCCTACCATAAAACCCACAAGTAAAACAATCAAATGTTATAAATTGTCTCGAAGGCGCCTCTGTCTGGGTGCACAACCTGGAGGGAGGGGCGATATTCCCTCCGACTTTCACCGACGCACAAAGAAATGGTTAAAAAGTTTTAAGTTAACATTTCATTTCATCTGAGTTCCATAGTTATGATTCTGTATTAATCCAAGGTCTGAGTCAGCTTCTCGTTGCGGTGTTTGACTCGTGTTTCCCCAAGCGTATACACACTCCTACCCCGCGCTGCAGGGATACAAAGACGGCCGGGATTTCCCTTTCTCTCCGACCCTGGGTTTAACATCGCCCTTTGCTTACGTTGCAGTTTTGCTGTGCGCTTGCATTTCTTTTCCTCTCTACTCTTACTTTAACCCTGCTTATTATTTGCGTATGGGTGGAGGCTAGAGCATTTATGTTGACTTAGGAAAACCTGATTGTTATAGGCTTCGGGTCAAGTCGTATAGAAATTATTAAAATATGTGAATACATTTCATATTAAATTAATAGACGGGTGATGGTTACATTGACGTAGCTTGTGGCAGGGTTCAATTGAAGTGGGTGTGAAGATCAATAACTTTAGCCTACCCTGTCGTTAAATTCCGACTTTAAGTTACTTTAATAGTAATGCAGAACCAATTAGCTTTGTTGACTTAACTAGATCTAGGCTAACGCAACCTCCCAGTGACCCTGGCTTTGTGTTTACGTCAGCCCCATTGCAATCCGCTGCGCTCTGCTCTCTATCTGCTCCCTCTGACCCTGGGAGGGCTCTGAACGTCAAAATCGTGTTAGTGGGTCAAGGTAAATATGACCTCCACATGCCATGCTGAGGCCTGGTTTGGTGTTTTTATTCATTATTAAAATTAAAAGAAACAATAGAAATATGTATCTATATGTATTGGAAAATTACGTGTTAATATTAAGATGGAAAGGGGGCCATATACAACATAGCTAACCCAATTCAATCTCCGATCAAAAATGTTTCGGGATTCAAAAACAAGATAAAAAACAAAACTTGTTATTAGCACAGACTATTATATGCCCCATACTTCAGGAGTATAGCTTAATCACGACCGTTCATACGTATTACATTACATTTTGGATTCACAAGCATTGACTTAAGTTCGTGCAAAAGAGGCCAGTCTTTTTTGTGATTTAATTAACGAACTTTCAAATTACTTTCCGCGAGCAACAACAACAACGCCATGACCCGGTGTTTGTAGAACTCTCGCTACGGCGCGTTTCCCAGGGCGGTTCGATTCTGGGTGGACTCTCCAAAGCCTCTGTCGCCCGTGGTTGAGAGCCTGGAGCAAGGGGATTTGACGGCGGACCACAGCTTTGCGACTCGAGTGCACGGGCACGCAACAGAGTGGGGCGCCTTGAAAGGGGCTCCCGTGGTGGAGGGAGGTGTCAGTTTGGCTCTTGGCGGCTCGCTGCAGTCTCCTCCGCCGGGGGAACGAGCCAAGGGGGCCCCTTTGGAAGAAGACGGATTCGGGAGACGTGCCGTGCGGCCGGTCAAGTTCCAAGGAATATGCGATGGTGGCGGTGATGATGATGATGGCAGAAGTGGGCGGTGGTGATGAAGAAGATGGTGTCAATGTTCGTGGTCATGATGCTGACGGTGGTGGTGAGGACATTGATTTTGCCGACAAAATCATGAATGTTGCAGAGTTTGAAAGAAATCGCAGTGGTGAAGTTCGTGACGACGATGATGGTAGTGTTGGTGATGACGAGCTCAGCGACAATAGCCTTCATTCCGGCGAGTGCGACAACGTCAACAATGACCCTGACATTTTTTTCAACGACGACTTCAGCGTCTCTTCCGTCGAAACGCGCAACTCGCCACCCGCCGACGCGCCAGCTCGATCCTTCCCCAAAGCACCCGAGGCCGAGTGCACCTCTGGGCACGGCTCCACCATCGCGTCGCGCAGCAGCGCAACACGACCAACGGGGATGGAGGAGACGAAGGCGGATCTCGGGCACGGGAGAGGGGCCTCTCGTGGGGATTTCAAAGGCCGTGCCCGCGGGCCCGTGACCCAAGAGCTCGCGCCGCCGAGTCGGTCGGGCCGGCAGGCGGCGAGGAACCGGGGGAGAGCAGCAGTTTATTGGAGCTCTCCTCCGCAGAGACCCCGAGGCTTGGCGAGGAGGCGGAGCAAGAAATCGCCGGGAGCGGTGAGAAAATGAATCGAATTTTTTGATAGACACGCCACACACGACTGGATGAGCGCCTCTCGGCGCCGCACGGGGCGTGGGGGTTGTTTGAACATACTTCACCGCACTGGTCAGTTCGGGGTAACAGGTCCTTGCAGGGTGGGCTGGTAGGAACATTGGAATTTTGCGCAATTTTATGACATTGTTACGTAAAATTGTGCAAATTGAGAGCGTCTTCCCACTTTTTTGCCCTCAAAATCGTTGAGGGTTCTTCGGACAAATTAACCTCTGTAGAGGAATGGAATGGTGAAATCCTTATTGACTGAAATCTGCTCATTTTGGAGCAATGTATCATAAAATTGTTAAGGGCTGGGCCGAAAAATGACAACAATTGCATTTAAAAAAAATGAGGATTTGTTTCCCGGTATACGGTAGTATGGGGCTTTAGACTCCGGATTATTAGCATTTCTGCTCGAAATCGAAACATGACCGGCTTATGGCCTTATACCTGTAAATTTGTGTTGAATATGTCATGACAAAACTGAGAGACAAGGCTTCGAGAGTCTTCGATAGTTCATTATTCCACTATGAAATACTATCTTGGATCACTAAACTACGATTGAGGTGGTGGTTGCATGTTGGATGGGGTTGGCGCAGTTGCGGCGCCTGCTGGGATTGGCTTTGGGTCGATGGCCTCTGCGATTTTGTCTCCGATTTTGTAAAGGGTTCCAGCAACAAATGCGGCCTCTGTTTCAGCAAGCAGCTTTTCAACGGTGGCATCCAAAAATCCGTCGGTGTCTTCGAAGTCGTTGTTGCTCATGGTGTTCATGTCTTGTACCGAGAAAAACTCAAAGTGCCGAATCCACAAGTGTGAGCACATTGTTGTGAAAGGAACTAAGTATACAGAAAAAATCCATTTGTAAAATATACAACACGGGATATTTCCTCTGCCTTTTGCAATAAAATGCACAAAGTGGTCGTCCATTTTATCCAATTTTATTCACTAAATGTTCAAGGGGGCGTCCATTTTATTCAATGTTATTAGCTGAAAATGTACCAAAGCTGTCTATTTACTCGAAGAATATTTGGCTCGGTTCCATGTAGATTTATTTGTCACCAGGAAAATAAACAAAATTTGAGTCAATAAGAATAGAATAGCCAAATCGTGAGCTATTTCTGGTAGTCTGTACTTCGTATGCCTTTTGGAATGAAATGAACAAAGGAGTCGTCTATTTTATCCTATTTTATTCACTAAAATGCACTGAATTGAATTGAGCTTACTTTTGACATCAATTGAATTGCGTTTGCTATAGACGTAATTTTTTTTTTATTGAAATACATTTTAATTGAAATAAATTTTAAGATACAATGGCATGAAGAGGCTCAAATTTGCCCTTGAAATTAATACCCCTTAACATTTGGGTTTGATATTATTTTGTTTGATAATAATATCTGGATTTGTGCACACAATACAAAATAATGAACACGTCACATTTAATAGATGATAGCTCGGGTCTCTTCAAGCTCTCACGGACTCTTGTAGGAATATTTCGCCCTGTCAGCGCGGATGACGGGTGTTCCGCAAGCTGCTGGCAGGATGAATGTGGGAAGGGCTTGCACTGTGGAATTCGGGACTGAGAAAGGCGTCAGTGAATTTGCCACAGCCCCAAAAGCGAAGTTCGCAAGTGAGATAATGTGACTTCCAAATGTTGGGTGCAATAAGACATATCAAGTCTCTGCGCTGTCTTTTGCTGATTTGACACCCAACAGCACGAGATTTGACTTCGTTGAAGTATTGTGACACCCAACAGCACGAGATTTCACTTCTTATGAAAGGGAACGGACGGACGGACGCATTAATCTATTGCAGGCTGGTACACTCAGTTACGACTTCGTTCCTACCAGTAAAAGGTGGGCAGCATATACGTGGATGCATTGAAGTACAGAACGATTGTTTACGTAGCCCCGCAGCAGCCTATAGCACCTGTTTGTGCGTAGTAGTGGTCGCCCATACAAGCCCTATCCAGATTGAACCCTGCTTAGCTCCCTGATCTGATGGGATTGGACTCGTATTCTTCATCAGCTGCATTGACGATTGAACCTCGCCATCAATAGGTCATCCCTAACAGTTCATCATACTCATCCTCGAAATTATGTTTTTCCATAACGCTTGTTTACCCAATAATCAATTTTTTTCAGGCCAGTCCTACCACGTTTTTGCAGTCTGTGGGGGTGATGATTGCCATGATTCCAATCGCGGGTACTTTTTTTACGTCACAAATTTGGAGAAAAACGTCGGCACGCACAATGGCTTCATGCTTGCGAATGACGCCACGGGGATCTTGGATGCGAAGCAGACTGCGTGTTTAAAAATGCATTCTAATCTATTGTAGTTGATACTCCAGAGGAGTATAATTATCGGGACGTCCGCAGGAATCGAAACGTAAATCCTCTGCAACGTGGAGCGGACGCGGAATCGCCGCCGATTATCATCATGGCACACACACACACACGCGATCATACGCTTTGATTTTTTTTTAGGGAAAGGGGTTGGTGGATCACGCCGATTTTTCCAGTCCTAAATCGGCTCGACTCCCGAGGATGCAAGGAGATGCCTGTGCAGATACAGAAAAAACCCCACACGTTATCCTCGTGTTACGCGTTGTTTTCTCCCAGTATTCCTTTCACGTGAAGCCAAACTTCACGTGATTTGCAAAACGTCCCAACGCACCAGAACCCTCCTGACAGTAATCTCGAGACTGAATGTGACTTTCCTGCGTAATTAGCATTATTTGTCACGTGGCCATTAAATGTGGTGTATTTTTACGTTTTTAAAGTCCAAGTTGTGTCACTTCAGGTGAGCTACCAGCAGAGGGCAGTGTGCAGAAAAAGGATTTGAATCATGTACACGGAGCTTTGTGAGTAGCGTGTTTACCTCCCGCTTGGGTGGCTTTTCTCATGGTCCATGTGACACAAATATGGTCAAGAGCCACGGCCCATTGGAGGCGAACCTTACTGACAAAATTCCATCTTGCGTCTCTCGACCATACTAATAAAAAAACACACTTGAGTCCATCAACCTATCTACCTTTTTGGATGAATGCTATCCACGCAGGAGCATCAGCAGCCATGATCAATTTACGACTTGATGAAGGCCTCCCCAAGCCATTACAAGTCCGCGAGCGATGTTCAATGTAACAACGCATAGAGCCACGTGTGCACGAGCCGATGTAATCGCTCCATCTGCGCAATTTGAAGTTCTCTTTTGAGATGTTCCTCTTCTTTGGCTGTAACTCCTTAATTGATCTCGACCATTGGTAATTCAAATGTTATTACTGCAATTACAAAGTGGAATGACCTTCCCGCAGGGAGCGCCCGTGGATGATCCGTGGACCGAGTGGGTGTGCGTGCAGATCGAGTCGGCCGTGGAACACGAGCTGGTGGAGGAAGGAGGTCACGTCCCAGACCCAATCTTCATGCTCTAGGCCAGTGTTTTTCTCTAATTTTCAGAGGTGGGGGGGGGGGCTACTTTCGCCAATAAAACATCAGTGTGATGGTCACCACGTATTTAAAATTATTGTGATTTGACAGCACGATGAACATTTTTCAAATTTGTATTGTCGGGGGCTGCCCGTTAGGGGCCACACTAAAGGCCATCAGGGGCCACCAGTGGCCCGCGGGACTTGCAATGAAGAACACTGCTCTAGGCAATCATCGGCACCCTCACCGGTTGCATTCAATAATCGATTATTACGAGGGCTTCTGCACACCGGTATGATTATTTGACCATACTTCACCATTCCGATCAGTGTGGTTTGCAGGCATGGACCAAACGTGGCGATCATAAAAGTGCAGTAGAACAGTGGATTTTCCTGCATGTAGCCCCAAAGCCTTTAACAAGCTGGTATGACCACCTATTTATCACTATCCAGCTCAAGTCTGCTTGGCTTCCGAGATCGGGTACATTCCGGGTGATTGTCACAGGTGGCATTAATATACATGGTAGATATTTAATTACATTACTGCAAGGTAGACCTTATAAATGCCACATGAGCAGACGGCCATAGTAGGCATACAATAATACGCGAGGTTTTTTACGTAAGTTTTTTCTGTAAACGTAATGACGATCTGTACAAAATCGGAAAGCGTCTTATAATGTCATGTACGTTGATGTGCTCAATTAAAAGCACACCAGGGTACAATATATGTACAGTACAACGATGGACTGCAGATTTGGGGCCTGCAATCAAATGAAGTCTCAAACCAGTATTTTTTATTTATTTTCGTGAACGGCATCTGCAGCATCTGGTTTAAGTACGGCAGCGCTGACGACAATTTCACACATGAGTGGCCACTCTTATCCTTGGTTAGTTTATAACATGGAACACACAAGCCCGAATGACTGCCACCAGAAATGTGCGACCTTGTAAAGTGAGCGGTATATTACAACACAACATCGCGATAGCATGTGCAAAAAAAATACATACTGTTTATACGTATATCACAGCGGAATTGCTTTTTCTCAGGCCAAGCAAATGTGTGGAAGCAGACAAGCGAGCGAATGAATATAGCAGGCGTTACTAAAAAGATCTCCAAAATTCTAAACAAACACAAGTTCCTGGTCCGGTTCAATACAGTACGCAAATTTCGTGATCTGATCCCATCCGTGAACGATGTCATTCCTGACTTACAGTACCCCGGGGTTTACAAATTGAGCTGCACTTGTGATGATTGCTATATCGGGGAGACGACACGACATGTCTCTGACCGAATTCGCGAGCACAAATCAGATTTGAAACACGGCAGAACGAATGATTCTGCCGTAGCTGACCACTGTTACAATGCTGTTGGTGATCACGATATAGTTTTCTCCGATACCAAGGTCCTTTGTAAACCCACGGGTTTTCATCAGAGATTTATCCACGAGGCAATTCAGATTTACAAACACACACAATTTCAACCGAGAAGATGGTTTCAAATTAAGCAACCATTGGAAAGATCTTCTTTGGTTCTTTCGGTAAAGTCACGTAGAATGAGAATAAAATAATAAATTGATAAAATAAAATAACACAATAATATAATAATATTCTCTCTCTTTGTGAGAATATTATTGTGTTATTTTATTTCATCAATTTATTATTTTATTCTCATTCTACGTGACTTTACCGAAAGAACCAAAGAAGATGAATCATTGCAGTCACGAAAGCTTTAAATCGAAACATTGGAAAGATGTTCTAAATCATACCAAACATTAAACTAATTTTCAATGGTATTTATCCAAATAGTGATATACCAAACTTTCACAGAAGCTTATTTCACTTCACACCTACATTTGTAAACTCCCCCCCCCCCCCCCCCGTGCCGGTCCTCTACGTTCCACTTCACACCCCCTCCCCCCCTCCGTGCCGGTCCTCTTGTGCTTTACGGTCATTTTATGCTAATTCCTTTGTCAAAACGTTTGGTTTCCTCCCACACAGCTTAAAAGGACGCGACCTGGGCTGGACTGTCTTTGCTCCAACGCTGTCCTCGTGACAGTACGGTCCCCTTCACCTGATGAAGGCCACTTGTGTTGTGGCCGAAACATCGTGATTTTTGTTATTTTATTTTTTTACCTACGTGACTTTACCCAATAGAACCAAAGAGTACAGCTTTATCCTATTAGTGGTTTTATTCTGCGCGAGTATCCCGCTAACTACTAGTGTCTGTGCGAGTCAGCAGGCCCTCCAAACCTATTCCTCGAGGAGTCCAGATTCAGCTTATCCTGCATATAGCTCCGTTTTCTACCCTCTATTCAATAGCCCAAACTTACCTCTCCTCTACTTACGATTCCTTCCACTCTGCTGCGCTGAACGCTGTAGAAAGGCGATACTGTGAGTCGTCTCCGGAGAGGGTTGAGTCTAGCTGCGCTGGGCTCGTCGCACGGAGATAGATAAGTCACTGCGTGTGAAGAGATAGACGAGTCAATGTGTGTGAGGGAGATAGAGAGAGAACCACTGTGTGTGCGGGGAGTGAAGAAGAGACTGTGTGGGGAGACAAGGAGTATGAGCGGACGGTGCTGAGGGGAATTCGAGTGTTTGAGTTGGCGGAGCGCGGAGAGGAGAAATTATAGTGTGTGTGTGAAATTATATATAGTGTGTGTGTGAAATTATATATAGTGTGTGTGTGAAATTATATATAGTGTGTGTGTGTAATGATATATAGTGTGTGTGTAATGATATATAGTGTGTGTGTGTAATGATATATAGTGGGTGTGTGTGTAATTATATATAGTGGGTGTGTGTGTAATTATATATATAGTGTGTGTGTGTAATTATATATAGTGTGTGTGTGTAATTATATATAGTGTGTGTGTGTAATTATATATAGTGTGTGTGTGTAATTATATATAGTGTGTGTGTGTAATTATATTGTGTGTGTGTGTGTAATTATATTGTGTGTGTGTGTGTAATTATATATAGTGTGTGTGTGTAATTATATATAGTGTGTGTGTGTAATTATATATAGTGTGTGTGTGTAATTATATATAGTGTGTGTGTGTAATTATATATAGTGTGTGTGTGTAATGATATATAGTGTGTGTGTGTAATGATATATAGTGTGTGTGTGTAATGATATATAGTGTGTGTGTGAAATGATATATATATAGTGTGTGTGTGAAATGATATATATATAGTGTGTGTGTGTAATGATATATATATAGTGTGTGTGTGAAATGATATATATATATAGTGTGTGTGTGTAATGATATATATATAGTGTGTGTGTGTAATGATATATATATAGTGTGTTTGTGTGTGTGAAGTGATATATATATAGTGTGTTTGTGTGTAATGATATATATAGTGTGTTTGTGTGTAATGATATATATATAGTGTGTTTGTGTGTAATGATATATATATAGTGTGTTTGTGTGTAATGATATATATATAGTGTGTTTGTGTGTAATGATATATATATAGTGTGTTTGTGTGTAATGATATATATATAGTGTGTTTGTGTGTAATGATATATATATAGTGTGTGTGTGTAATGATATATATATAGTGTGTGTGTGTAATGATATATATAGTGTGTGTGTGTGTGTAATGATATATATATAGTGTGTGTGTGTGTGTGTAATGATATATATATAGTGTGTGTGTGTGTGTAATGATATATATATAGTGTGTGTGTGTGTGTAATGATATATATATAGTGTGTGTGTGTGTAATGATATATATATAGTGTGTGTGTAATGAGATATATATATATATAGTGTGTGTGTGTGTGTGTAATGAGATATATATAGTGTGTTTGTGTGTAATGATATATATATATAGTGTGTGTGTGTGTAATGATATATATATATAGTGTGTGTGTGTGTAATGATATATATATATAGTGTGTGTGTGTGTAATGATATATATATAGTGTGTGTGTGTGTAATGATATATATATATAGTGTGTGTGTGTGTAATGATATATATATATTGTGTGTGTGTGTGTAATGATATATATATATAGTGTGTGTGTGTGTAATGATATATATATAGTGTGTGTGTGTGTAATGAGATATATATATATAGTGTGTGTGTGTGTAATGAGATATATATATATAGTGTGTGTGTGTGTAATGAGATATATATATATAGTGTGTGTGTGTGTAATGAGATATATATATAGTGTGTGTGTGTGTAATGAGATATATATATATAGTGTGTGTGTGTGTAATGAGATATATATATTGTGTGTGTGTGTAATGAGATATATATATTGTGTGTGTGTGTAATGAGATATATATATTGTGTGTGTGTGTAATGATATATATTGTGTGTGTGTGTAATGATATATATAGTGTGTGTGTGTAATGATATATATAGTGTGTGTGTGTAATGATATATATAGTGTGTGTGTGTAATGATATATATATAGTGTGTGTGTGTAATGATATATATATAGTGTGTGTGTGTAATGATATATATATAGTGTGTGTGTGTAATGATATATATATAGTGTGTGTGTGTAATGATATATATATAGTGTGTGTGTGTAATGATATATATATATAGTGTGTGTGTGTAATGATATATATATAGTGTGTGTGTGTAATGATATATATATAGTGTGTGTGTGTAATGATATATATATAGTGTGTGTGTGTAATGATATATATATAGTGTGTGTGTGTAATGATATATATATAGTGTGTGTGTGTAATGATATATATATAGTGTGTGTGTGTAATGATATATATATAGTGTGTGTGTGTAATGATATATATATAGTGTGTGTGTAATGATATATATATAGTGAGTGTGTGTGTAATGATATATATATATAGTGTGTGTGTGTGTAATGATATATATATAGTGTGTGTGTGTGTAATGATATATATATAGTGTGTGTGTGTGTAATGATATATATATAGTGTGTGTGTGTGTAATGATATATATTGTGTGTGTGTGTAATGATATATATATAGTGTGTGTGTGTGTAATGATATATATATAGTGTGTGTGTGTGTAATGATATATATATAGTGTGTGTGTGTGGAATGAGATATATATATAGTGTGTGTGGGTGTGGAATGAGATATATATATAGTGTGTGTGGGTGTGGAATGAGATATATATATAGTGTGTGTGGAATGAGATATATAGTGTGTGTGTGTGTGGAATGAGATATATAGTGTGTGTGTGTGTGGAATGAGATATATATATATAGTGTGTGTGTGTGTGTGGAATGAGATATATATATATAGTGTGTGTGTGTGTGTGGAATGAGATATATATATATAGTGTGTGTGTGTGTGTGGAATGAGATATATATATAGTGTGTGTGTGTGTGTGGAATGAGATATATATATAGTGTGTGTGTGTGTGGAATGTGATATATATATATAGTGTGTGTGTGTGTGGAATGATATATATATTGTGTGTGTGTGTGGAATGATATATATATTGTGTGTGTGTGTGGAATGATATATATATAGTGTGTGTGTGTGTGGAATGAGATATATATAGTGTGTGTGTGTGTGGAATGAGATATATATATATAGTGTGTGTGTGTGGAATGAGATATATATATAGTGTGTGTGTGTGGAATGAGATATATATATAGTGTGTGTGTGTGGAATGAGATATATATATAGTGTGTGTGTGTGGAATGAGATATATATATAGTGTGTGTGTGTGGAATGAGATATATATATAGTGTGTGTGTGTGGAATGAGATATATATATAGTGTGTGTGTCTGTGGAATGATATATATATAGTGTGTGTCTGTGGAATGATATATATAGTGTGTGTGGAACGATGGAAATAAAAGTGACGGTGGAAGAAAGGCGGTTGTCGTCCGAGTGAATCCAAGGCACTACACACACATACAAGCATTTGTTAAATTAATCGTTTATAAACATGGGAGGTAGGGGGGAGGGGACTGGCTTTCATTTCCCTGCCGGAGTCAAAGGCACAGATGTACAAAAATGACACATTAACCACTGCACCGCTTGCGGAAGCACAAAACGCGACTACAAAGCGTGCGGAAGCGGGCTGGTCATGCATGGCCCTTTAGGACCGACTGTGCCGGACAGTGCGCCCATAAGGGGGCTTTTTGCCAGAACGCTGCACACCTGCACCTGCACCGCCTCGGTCTCTTCTCGAGCAGCATGATGTCTTCCGAGGATGGGGTACCAGTCTCCATGGACACAACCGCACCGTTCAGGTCCTGCGCCGGATCACAACGGGCTAAGGTTGACATCTGTGTTCGGCAGGACCCCCCCCACCGCACCTGCCCTCGTGCTTGCCCAAAGTGCATAATTAATTATTAACTCGCTCGCTCACGCCGTAGAAACACCATTGCAGAAAAAACACCCAACAATAACACATTTAAATTCAGCGGAGCGAGGTGGCTGAGAAGTGAGAGCATGGAACCAGAACTGCCGAAATCCTGGATTTGAATCCAAGCAACCACCCAGATTTAAATTGGGTTTTGGAGTGGAATGAGTTGATGGTCTCAGCTCAGTCACCCATTGAACGCACCCAAATAACATTTAATGTAACACTTAATTTGGCTAAATTCCAGCTTTGAGAATAAAAAATCAGTTTCACTGTCATCATACACAAACCAATCTCGCAGAAAAGTGCACGGATTTTGCACATTCTTTTCCATGTTCTTTGTGATCCAAGTGTTATGCCAGGCAATATGCACAGAATATAATTGTTTTGTAGACACTCATCTCTAGTTCATTATTTTGATCCCTTTTCACCTTCAATAATTGCCCTTGATACACACTTAGATTTCCCAGATGTCTCCCTCTAATATTTCTCCAGTTTAAATAAAAGATTGATCCAGTTTAAACAGCGACTTTGATTCAATGATTATTTCCTCTTGTTCAGTGAACTTTTTTCATGGCTTTTGTTTTGCTCATTTATCTTTCGCCCCACTTTGCAGCCTTCTTTGGTATTTCTTCAATAATTTCCTGTATTACTTTACTTTTGGTTGTTATAATGACGATGTCATTAGGGAATCTGAGATGGCTATTTTTTCTACAATTTATCAAATCTAATTTTCAGAAAATGTGTGAGTGGATTTGTGAATAGCCTTGTTTGACTAACCTTCCACTATGAATTTTGTTACTTCCTTCATCAAAATATCAGTGTAGGTTGTTAATATTTTGTACATTGTTTTTATTTCCAAACATTTCTTATATTTAATGTAGGCCTTGATTCGAGAACTTAAATGAGTATCAATTTTCATTGCGTCAAGTACTTCTTTCAGTCTACAAAGGCCAAGCACAATGGTAAATGATATTCATTAATTTTCAATTTAAAATCTAACATATACATAGGTTTTATAATTTTGCTCCAATATCTGGTCCCGCTTCTTTGATGGTGTCTACAGTTATACCATGGTTTGCTGCTTTGCAAGACCATGAGATATAGCCATGGCTTGGAAAGGCCTTAATTCAGCAGTGGCTAGATCGTGTCTGTGGATGATTGAACAAGGTAGCAACAATGCTTCGCAGAGACAGAATCATAAAACCAGGAAATCGTAGCACATGACCCAGCGGGAAGCACATTCGCCACTCGTTACAGAGGTTCACGGTTCGAATCCGTCGGCCGCCCTCGTTATTACTGCGGTGTGCATCAACCATAAAAATAAGTGCCATCGACTTCAGAGTGGACGTAAAAAGAATCCTTGACATTATTCGCAAGAATGTGTGCCGGCATTCAAAGGGGTCAAATTATTACATTTACCAAAAGATTTCTCACTGGGATTATACGTAGCAATCTTCACTTCCTAGCGGGGAAAAGTTGGTTAGACCCTCCTGAAAACAAGTCATGAGACTCCATGAGGTTTCCTTCGGTAATCAGGCCTAGTAAAAAGCCAAATGAAACTCAATGTATAAATAAATAAACACTTTAACTCTTCCAACAAATTATACCTGAGGATTCGATTTGGCACTCTGTGACCCCGGCTGGACACGTGACTGGACCCCAGTGGGGGCCGGGGGCCTAGGGGGCACCTTGGAGGGCACGTGGACAGCAGGGGGGCTTCGAGAGGGTTCTCGAAGGGAGGTGTGGCCGGGGCGGGGCCCGGGCACGCCGAGGCCCATATAAGCAGCCGCCTCACGAGGTTCGAGGCTGCCCGTATCAAGAACGAAGATGCATCGTGAAGATGCCAAGAAGAGTCAAGCATCCAGTCAGTGGACCTGGCAGTAGCCCACCTGGCTGGGTCACGCTAGAGTATTTGAGAAGTATGTGTTAGCTAGAGTAGGTCGGTGGTCACCACCTTATGTGCAGTGTTATATTACTTACCGTTCTAATAAATCAGCGTTGCCTCCCAACGAGTCGTGTGTGCACCTAATTCGAACCCACTACAAATATATAAGGTAGTACTGTATTTAAAGTCACGTGTCAATCCACTGCTGGATGAGGGTCTCCACACTGCGGGCCGTGAGGTTATTGACCATACTTCACCACGCTAGTCAAGGTGGCGTTGCATAGATGAGTGCAAAGAAAGTACAATTGATTTTGCTGCACTGCCCTCTGCTGCCCACAACAGCAGCCTGGAAAGAGCCAACACTAACAAACAATACTGTAAAAATATTTTAAAATCACCCCATCACAGAGATGAAAAAAAACATGACTACATATCACTGTGACCTGTTATATTTACTGTGAATCATCAAATAATAAATTGTTTAAATCCACGCCTATACAGGCCACCATACTTCAATAGTGATTACCGTTGGTAGGGCTATTTTAATACACACAATGGACAGGAAGGACAAGATCAAAGGGCTCTCATAATCCACATGCAGAGTGTACGTTGCCTCATTAATCCCCACACCCCCCACTTTGCGCAAGAGCGTAGAGTGTGGTTACCACATCTACGCCTCTATAAGGAAACAGGTGGACTTCACAAATTTGGTTGTCGCCTGATGAAGCTGGTTGTAATTACTGGCGAAACATCGTACTCAGATTGTCAATGTTGTGGCTTCGCTCTCCATCACACCGATGTGCTGTACTAGTGACCAATTTACATGTTCTGTTTACGTGACAACCCTTACTAGTTGGCTGTGTCGGGTGGTGGCGGGTTTTAACGACACATTTATATATTTAAGCGAACTAACCCAAAATACCTCTATTATGGATGTAATTTATCTTGCATTTTAATTCCATGAGCAAAGTTGCAAATTAAGCAAATATTGTCGAGACGATCATTGGTTGAACTTTGATCAAGTGAGCTGTTCTAATTGTGCACATTTCCATCAATGTTGCTTATAATATTTGGTTATCTGTAATATTTGGTTAGAGGTTATATAAGAGATGGCCTGCCCGCATGTTTGGTGGACAATGGGTGCATGCGGAGATGGTGTGGACTTCGTCTTCATCGGCGGCAGCCCCTTGGGGTTCGAGGATGACACCCATCAGATCTTGAGGTGGCTGAGGAGTCCAATTCACGATCTGCAGATCTTTGAGCTTTGGGGTCACGTGGTCCCAGATAGAAGTGGGAGCCACAATGCTGGGTTAGCTTCCTTTTCTGTTGTTATTTGGCAGCGATTCGGCATCAAGACGTTGGGTCTCAGTGGGCCGTCGCCTGGTGGATGCAGCAGCGCCACCCAAGGTGGGCGGCAGCCTACTCCGTCGAATCTCGAAGCCTGATGTTTCTGTACTTCAGGGAGGACTTTAGGGTGTCCTTGAACTGCTTACTTTGTCCTCCCCTCGTCCGCTGCCCATTAGAGAGCTGGGAGAAAAGGATCTGGTGGGGAAGGCAGTTCTCAGGTACGCGGAAGCAGTGGCCAGTCCATCAGAGTTGTTTTTTTAGAAGTATTGCTTCAATGCTGGTGGTGTCAGCATGGAGGACACTTGCACTTGATCCCCTGGATTTGATGGAGGCAGTGCTGTTGGAAACGCTCAAGCGCAATGACATGGCACCAATACATAGACAACATACCGGCAAGACTTAAAATCCTAGCATACCATCTTTAAAACTATCACATCTACACAAACACCGAGTCTACACAACATGTAGCTTCAGATAATTTCGGTGCAACAAAAAACAGATGGTTACTCATGACAGCCACATGGTAGACTATGTTGGGACAAACAAAACCTTTCCGTTAATGCTCATCAGAATATTTATTTATACAGCAGGAATCCGATGAGCTATAAACCTCTTTTTCACAGATGTCCAGTCGGGGCAGGTGAGAATAATACAACACAACACAAAAACTTGACAGTGAAAAGTATAGCAAATATATACAAATAATACTAAACTATGTTTTATCCTACCAGGTAAAGCATACTGAGCTATGAGCCTCTCATTCAGAAGCAACCTGGCAACAAATGATAGCTTAATAAACTGGTTTATCTTATAGAAATTTATTACAGCAAAATAATCAATAATCTAAACAAATTTCGATTTAAAGCTTTCGTGACTGCAATGATTCATCTTCTTTGGTTCTTTCGGTAAAGTCACGTAGAATGAGAATAAAAGAATAAATTGATAAAATAAAATAACACAATAATATTCTCACGACGTTTCGGCCACAACACAAGCGGCCTTCATCAGGTGAAGGGAGCGAGACTGTCTGGTAGAACAGCGCTGGAGTGAGAGAGCCACGTTCAGATCACGGCTTTTAAGCTGTGTGAGAGGAACAAAGAGCCTTGACGAAGGAATTAGCATAAAATTTAGCATTGAAAAGGCTGAATGATTAGCTTGTGACTGGTCACAGAAATAGCTATGTTAAAAGTTAAAGCATACACATCCGCAGAGGCACCCATTGTTAAAAGGAATTAGCATAGAATTTAGCATTGAAATAGCTAAATTAAGGCATTAGCTTGTAACTGCTACAGAAATAGTTACGTTGAAGTCAGAGCATACACATTCACCGAGGCACTTAGTACAAATCAAAACAGGAGAATTTAGCATTGAAATAACTAGGCGAATTTAGCATTGAAATAACTGGGTGATTTGCTGGTGACTGGTCACAGAAATGACTACACATCTGAGCTATTCACAGTACTATATAGTGAACCAATAAAAATTAAAATATAAATTACCTTCATGTTATCAATAAACTCTATATTCTCCAATCAGCTAAGCTACCAACCATAAGTCGTTATATATCACAATGCTATATGGTGAAAAAATGGGTGGATTCTTACCCTCAAATTTCCGTACCACGGATAGCTACGGGCCCCGTTCAGACGGACGAGTTTGTCCATGGTCGGAACAGAGGAGGGGGAGAGAGACAGCTGCGAAGCCCTAGTATACTCCATGTTGTAAACCATACCATTAACCGTGGTGTGAGAGGTATTAAGAGGCAATGCTGGCGAAAGAGCTGCGGTCTGAAGGTCATCGTAAAATTACAATTAATTAAGAACAGAAATGATTTAACACATCTTTCCAGTGGTTACTAAGCCTGAATCCATCTTCTCGGTTGAAATTGTCTCTGTGCTTGTATATGTGAATGGCCTCATGAACGAATCTCTCATGGTAGCCAGTTGGTTTGCAAAGAACCTCCGTCTTGGAGAAGTCAATGTCATGTGAGCCCACTGAATTGTAACAGTGATCTGCCACGGCCGATTCAACAGCATTAATTGATGAGAACAAACAGTTCTTGTTGAAACCCTCTGCTGCCAGACCACCAAGATTATATGGCCTTCCAAAGATACACAAAGAAGATACACCCCTTCGTCCCATCGTCTCTACTATCAGCTCCCCCACCTACAAACTGGCACGTTTTCTGGCTGATATACTGCGACCTTTCACTGGAAAAACCACCTCTGCGGTACTAAATTCTACTCACCTGGTATCGACAATCAAAGACATTTCCCTGTCCCCAAACGACCTGCTTGTCAGTTTTGATGTGGTGTCCTTGTTCACCAAAGTCCCGGTACCTGACACCATCGCTATCATTGAAGACCTGGTTCATCAAGGACTGCATACTGATGTACCCCCCCCTGGTGAGACATTGCTTAACCAACACATACTTCACCTGGAATGGAACTTTCTACAAACAAACTGAGGGCACCCCAATGGGCTCCCCCCTATCTCCGGTTGTAGCCAACGTATTCATGGAAAAATTTGAAACTGACGCCATCCAGACTGCCACTCTACGCCCGACCTTATGGAAGAGGTACGTTGATGACACCTTTGTCATCTGGCCACATGGCCAGCCTGCTCTAGACCAATTCCACGACCACATCAATTCCATACACCCAGCCATCAGATTTACCATGGAGGTCGAAAAAGATGGCAAACTACCCTTTCTGGATGTCTTAATTAAAAGGAGACATGATGGTTCAATGAGCCACTCTGTCTACAGAAAAGCTACCCATACAGATGCTTACTTGAAACCGGATTCCCACCACCATCCATCCCAGAAGAACTGCCTCATCAAGACTCTATACCATAGAGCCCAATGCATTTCCGACCAGGAACACATTACCAGTGAACTCAAGCACGTACACCAGGCTCTCAGGGCTAATGGCTACTCCGACTACACAATCCGCAAAGCCATCACTCCAGTCATGAAGAAGGATCCTCTTGTGGAGCCACTCAAAACCATCACCTTACCCTACATTGCAGGGGTCACTAAAAAGATCTCCAAAATCCTGAATAAACACAAGATCCAGGTCCGATTCAACACAGTACACAAAATCCGTGATTTAGTTCCATCTGTAAAAGATGCTCTTCCAGACATACAGTACCCGGGCGTTTACAAACTAAAGTGCCTCTGTGGTAGTAGCTACATTGGAGAAACCAAAAGACATATCTCGGACCGCATCCGCGAACATAAAGCAGACTTGAAACACGGTAAGACGAACTCCTCGGCCGTGGCAGATCACTGTTACAATTCAGTGGGCTCACATGACATTGACTTCTCCAAGACGGAGGTTCTTTGCAAACCAACTGGCTACCATGAGAGATTCGTTCATGAGGCCATTCACATATACAAGCACAGAGACAATTTCAACCGAGAAGATGGATTCAGGCTTAGTAACCACTGGAAAGATGTGTTAAATCATTTCTGTTCTTAATTAATTGTAATTTTACGATGACCTTCAGACCGCAGCTCTTTCGCCAGCATTGCCTCTTAATACCTCTCACACCACGGTTAATGGTATGGTTTACAACATGGAGTATACTAGGGCTTCGCAGCTGTCTCTCTCCCCCTCCTCTGTTCCGACCATGGACGAACTCGTCCGTCTGAACGGGGCCCGTAGCTATCCGTGGTACGGAAATTTGAGGGTAAGAATCCACCCATTTTTTCGCCATATAGCATTGTGATATATAACGACTTATGGTTGGTAGCTTAGCTGATTGGAGAATATAGAGTTTATTGATAACATGAAGGTAATTTATATTTTAATTTTTATTGGTTCACTATATAGTACTGTGAATAGCTCAGATGTGTAGTCATTTCTGTGACCAGTCACCAGCAAATCACCCAGTTATTTCAATGCTAAATTCGCCTAGTTAATTCAATGCTAAATTCTCCTGTTTTGATTTGTACTAAGTGCCTCGGTGAATGTGTATGCTCTGACTTCAACGTAACTATTTCTGTAGCAGTTACAAGCGAATGCCTTAATTTAGCTATTTCAATGCTAAATTCTATGCTAATTCCTTTTAACAATGGGTGCCTCTGCGGATGTGTGTGCTTTAACTTTTAACATAGCTATTTCTGTGACCAGTCACAAGCTAATCATTCAGCCTTTTCAATGCTAAATTTTATGCTAATTCCTTCGTCAAGTCCCTTTGTTCCTCTCACACAGCTTAAAAGCCGTGATCTGAACGTGGCTCTCTCACTCCAGCGCTGTCCTACCAGACAGTCTCGCTCCCTTCACCTGATGAAGGCCGCTTGTGTTGTGGCCGAAACGTCGTGAGAATATTATTGTGTTATTTTATTTTATCAATTTATTCTTTTATTCTCATTCTACGTGACTTTACCGAAAGAACCAAAGAAAATCTAAACAAATGTTTGTGAAAGTTATCCCATCATATCAGATGTTTATTAATGTCCTTCCTTTTGAGAAACCTAGACCATTATCGCTCACTAGGTGGGTTAGGATTGAAAACTAGCTACAGGCAGTCCCCGGATTATAGGGATGAAACTACAGTAATTAAAGAAAACGGTACGGGAGGCACAACTATTTCCGGCTATGGGATTTTATCTAGATTTGGGGGAAATTGTTGAGTTTCCGACATACGGAAAATTCAGGTTGCGGATCTTCCTCGGGAACCTAACGCTTCCGTAACCCGGGGATTGCCTGTAAGGAGGGAGCATCTGATATCAGTCTAAATCTCTAAGTCTCCAATGTGTCTGCTAAGGTGCGCGTGTGTGTGTATGCAGTGTGTCTCCGGCTCGTCTTCTTTCTTCCTTGAGTGTCCTTTGTGTAGTCCGAGCACTTCGGAGCTCTCTGTGTGTTCTTGATGCCACCCAGTTTGAAGACTGAGAGTCCTCGATGTCCACTGGGATGGCATTCTACTCTGGTGACCTACACATAGCACACATCATCACCACCACAATTATTCCACTGGCCAACAGGACACCACAGAAAACTGCCTGTCATTGAAACTACCTAGAGAAATGAATTGCACCGAAAATGGCTGATAACTCACGTGGTAACCACCTTCAAAATATAATTGTGGGCCGAGTAAGAGTGCGTACAACACTGTCAGACAACACTGTTTGACTTAGGGTAAATTCTCCAGTTTGAGGTTTTATGGTTTGTGAAAATACATCATGAGTACAACTTACCGCATATAGAAGAGGATGTAGGCCTGGTCTTGAAGCACTTCTGACTTGGCGACTGGCTCCACGTCAGCATCGTCCATTCTGAACCAGCTGCCATTGCTGACCTGAAGGAAAAAATACATGTACACTTAATTACGATCATTACCCAATTGCACCTGACTCATTTAAAAGCCAGCCATAGTGACAGATCATGAAAGTGGAATATTATATGGAAGTTAACACGTGTACTCATATGCTTCGTGTGTGTGTGTGTATGTATTATCATAGAGGGAAACAGTAGCGTAGCGGTTAGCACATTGCACTACGAACCCGGCAACCAGAGGTCAATTCCCGCTTACGACGTAACACCAGTGACGATTATCTCAACTGGTCGTGGGCCTCGTTCCCTCGGTCCACTCAGCCTCAAATGAACACATGGTGCAATATGTAAAAATTACCACTCAGGGGACAAAGGCGGCCGGGTGTAGTGCTGGCCACCCACCCCCGCGTGTGTCATTCTGGCTTTGACAGGTGCTCATGAACAGCACTTGCCCCAACAGTCGGGTAAGGCTATATGGGGGATATTTGTTTTTTTGTTTATCATGCAGAACATCACCTTGTTGTACGAGTAGTAGTGGCCGCTATTGGTGGTGGTCCCGTGGTGCACAATCACCGAGTAGAGTGAATAAAGTTGCGACTCTTGCACAACCTGACTAGACATGAACGGCCGTATGTCGAGTTTTTCAGGGAAGAGGAACTCCTACAAGGGATGAGGGAGGAGACAGTGATGGGCCAAGCATTAAAAGAGAGGAAAATAGGGAGCTGGCTAAGCAGGGGCAGAAGAAGGGAGCAAATTAACGTATTGGCGGTACACTGGTGCACCGTATATATAAAAAACTAAAATCACATTTTTCACGATGATATATTTTCCAGCGATTCCCAACCCATTTCAGGAAATTTTGTGGGGCTGCGTCAAAATAATTTATCGTGATCTCAAAGCAGTCGGAAGATGAGTGTCGGTTCACATTTTGATGTTCTACTGTTTTATGAGGACCGGTGTGTCATGCTGCACCGGTGTACCGCCAATACGTCCAAATGACAAAAAACGTTGAATACAAAATATATCTGAATATCAGTTTGCATTCTGTGCAGGAAGTAAAATTCACCCTGTCGATTTTGTGCCCAAACTCATCGTATCGCTTAATGGTGACGATAAGCACATTGGGCACCACGTGCAGGCTCACTCTCTTTGTTGATTTCCCCACGCGTGAGCACCTGTTCGCCAGACAATAGCAACGTTAGTTTACGGACGAGGTGCGTGTTTGATCACACACTGTATAAATGGGGATATACACGAACGTTTAAAGGTGCACGATGGAAGATTGCATACTCACATTCCACATCTGTATTCTGAAAGATTCTCGGTCTTTGTGAATTCATACAAAGCCTTCACCAGATCCAGGGATTTCTGTCAAAAGCCAAGAAAGCACAATCATGGAAAATTATTACTTTGAATAGAAATTCAGAAAATAATGAGCTAAGTGGCTCTCTGCAGTCAACTGGTTGTGGTACATAAATATAATGAATGACAAAAAAATCGACATCAGGCTGCAGCCTTCCCAATTCTTACGTTGATATTAAGAGAGATGTCAAGGCAAGAGTCCAACGTGTCTGAGATGCTGAAGCACTGCGTGCACTCAACTGTGAAAACACATAATATGAAAACATACAATATTACTGCTGCACATTGCATAATCATCAAAAGTATTCACACGTTAACTGCCTAATATCATGAAAATGTTCAAATACCACCAACCCAGATGCGACTATAATTGTTATTTAAAAACATATTTGGTGAAAGCAGCAATGGCTACTAAATACATTTATTGTTGATACTGTGTTGGTAGTGGTGCCCTAACATAAATCACAGGTACTCAACACATTCGTCAATAGCACTGCCTTACAAGGAAAAATATGCAATTGGTGACATTTTAAGGAGTGATCTTTATTCATAGCACAGAAGCCAGAAACATAGGGTGGGCTACGAGTTGGATACTGCACTGTACACCACGTGGCCTGATGAGAAATTACATTTGGCGTACAGAAACCTTTGATAAACTCTTGCGTAATAAGCATGTGAAATCTATTTCCGTATTCGGCATCTTTTCTCACTTGTGTAGTCAATGATGATCGGGATGGTCTGCTAAAATTGTCACATGAATGATGACATAAACTAATTTGTATTCAATGTTAAAGTTTAAAATGTTGCTGGCAGATTGCATGTTGGGTAGCCTCGTCGCAGCGTGGTCAAAGAAATAAGCATTAGCACAATCCAGTTAATGATGTTCGTATATTGTATTATATTTTTATTATTTTATAGTTTCCCTTCTACGTGGTGACTTCACCGAAAGAACCAAGAATATGAATCCCTGCAGTCACGAAAGCTTTAAATCAAAAGATGTTCGTATAGTTGATGCAACCCCTTTTAACCTAGAGAACTCCACAGGAATGGGAGTAGAGTGAATGATATAACTTGTAAACAATGAAAGAGAAACGGGAAAGGGAATGCATATTTTGTGCATGTGTGCTTATGTCCTTGTGTACGTGTTTTTTTTACATCTACAGAGAATATAAGGTTGCATGCGAGAGCTTGCATAGCCCAGTATGGATTGTGAAATTGGGTGAAATCACTACTTAAAGGGTGAATGTTTCCAGAAGGAGCACAGGTACCTACCTCTCGATTTCAGGTACCCCCTGAAGATCTGGTGGATCAATGTTGGGGTCTCCATGTCAATATTCAGCCTGGAAAAACACGCAATGAAACACACAGACAGCTACTCCAGAGGCAATGTCTTTACGAGATGAACACTCGGGAGAGTTACATGTTTTTCCCTACTAGTATTAACTCGCTGAAGTGGCAATGTCTTAACTACCTCGGCAGCTATACAGGTCATGGGTTTGATCCCAATGCTGACGCCTGTAAATTTGCAGTTTGCATTTACTCCCTGTGGTTGCGTGTATTTTTTTTATTCGAGCCCACCGATTTTTCCCTCCACATTTAGAAACAAGCATTTAGTGTATTTGTTAAATAATAATTAAAATAAAGTGAATACAAATGTGAATAATAAAATATACAATTAAAAAAACAAAAAACCCACTAATGTAGACTGGTTCTTAATCGGAGTGAGAGTACTGGCAGTCTATAATGTAGACTGTAGCCTGGTTTTTAAGCTTGGTGAGCGTATTGGCAGTCAATAATGTAGACTGTAGCCTGGTTATCCTGAGAACATATTTTTTTCTGAACAATCCAGGCATCCATGTGCTGGTATTGTGCAACTATTTATGGAGTTTGCTGGGGCATGCAGTACTTACTGGCTTTGGTTGAAGAGGCAGGATTGGTGCAGCGTATCTATCACGTAACTCAGAAAGACATGCGCATCTTCCTGCCTGCCAAAACACAGGTCCTCGCCGATGTCTGTGTGGAAATGGACAGAGGTCACAGATGATGTGGTCACACAGTTGCTGGCACAGTATATAGCTTATGAAGTCCCTCATCAACTAAATTGGAAGATGTGTGGGTTAATCACAGAACTGGGTATGGCTGGCAGTGTTTAGAACGAGCATCAAGAGAGTAATGCAGGACCGGAAGAACATCCGATGCATTGGAGTTGTAAAATCAGTGCTGACCAAAACGAGTAATTTTCTGTTCGATATTGTATACAAAAACTGATTCAAACTGCCCTTTCAGGAGATCTTGAGATGACCGATGTTTCAACGTCAAAGACACTTGGGAATTGTGCTGGAACTTACTTTTGAAATTGAGAACTATGTCGATGGGATTGATGGCCATGCCCCGATTCATGAAGGTGTTGAAGACGTGTTTCTCCAACAGACACATCATGCAAAACTCAGTCTGTTTGCCTGTGAAGAGGGGCAGGGGTGACACACATTGAAAATACAAACCAATCGCACAAATTGCCCAGCCGCGCACAGCCAGGTAATCTACACAACACTCGATTGTAGCTCGTCTCGAATGCAAAATATCTTTGGAGAACTCACAGGTCCATGAGTGATCGCTGTAAAGCAAAAAGTTTGCCAGCGGCGCCGTGTACGTGAGGCCCTGCAGGCTGGCATTCACGAAACACGTATTCCCGAGGTTGTTGAGCCCAGCACCCTCATGTAGATCCTCCTGCCACTTGAGAACTAAGTTGTCTGTCGCAGGTGTTGTGAATTCTAAAGATGGAATGCTGTCCTCATCTGCACACATGACATGATGGAAACACATCATTAACGTTCACAGCACTTTTATTATAACTCACAGCACTACTGAAGGGAATGGTTTACAAATTGGGTGTCTTAGCCTGTACCCGTGCTGGCATTTTTTTTGTGGTGCTGTTAGGTAGACACAATCCTCTTCACCAGCTGGCGAGATGCAAATGTATTAAATGTTTTTGAAGTGTTCAGCACTAGTAATCAGAATTGCCTGAAGAGCATCTTCAGCCTGTAAGTTTTACATCGACAGCAATGGCTAGACAACCACAGCAGCGTGACGAGATATCAAAGTGTACGTATGTGTGCACGTTGAACTTCTTTCACACCGTGCGTCGCCATCCATACTAATCGGAGGGACGGGGTCACGCCAGCAAACACTTACCTCCCGCATTAGGTTTGTGCAGCCCAGTCGTGCTGGACTCGGTCACAAAAGACACGGCGGATGGAACGGTGCTGTGTTGGATCTCCAGCCCCTTGTCATCTGCTGCTGACACCGCCGGGGGTGATGTGGATGCCTCATCCTTGACGACGATGCTGGAGATGGTGTCCGCTTCTGCCTGTTGAATACTCTTGGCCTCCTGCTACGGCAGCAGTAAAAGCAGCCTTAAGTCACAGACACGCATCGCCACTACACTGCAGCATTGCTCAAACTGCTAAGTGCGGATTCTTATTTCGAACAACATGGCAAGCCAATCTAATAATGGAGACTCTGCTTTTAGATACCAGGATCTATCTTTGTTTCCAAAGAAGTTGGACAAAAACATACTCTGTCTAAATTCTCCTTAGTGATATTCTGAAGACGTTACGTTAAAAAGATGCATGTGATATCACTTGAGCGCAAATACAGACCCATATGGACACACATTCCCAAACGGGTATACATCCCTTCATACGCCCTCCCCATTCTTGCAGTGCGTGAAATTGGAAATCATGCATATTTTAAATACTCAAATGGCTTAATGTGCTATTCATGCAACGGTTAGCAATCTGGTGTTATCGTACGGAATTTGGTGCCACAATTTCCTGGCATGTCAGTAGAAATACATCCTTCCCACCTTTATTCACCCAGCAGTATAAATAGGGACACCACAGGTAGTCGATGGACAAGCCATGTGTGTTGTGGGGTCAGGTGTGGGTGCTCCCACATTTTCCAAGATGTTTGGTGGGTGTAGAAGGTGAGTTTCCTCTCGTGCAAACCCAACCGCGAGCAATCGTATGATCAAACAATTTCAAGGCTGCACCTTTACGTGTGGACTGGTCTTCTTTGCAAGTTTTGCAACGTAAACTTTAATTTTTTACCTTAATTTTATCAATACTGATCTATACTACAGGTTTTCTTCTTGTTAGATCGTGTAAATATATAAATGTTTCGTTAAACCGGCCACAATCCGACACAGCCAATTTGTAAGGTTTACCACTTAAACAGATCGTGCCAATTCGTTACGAGTACAGCACACCGGTGTGTTGGAGAGCCAAGCCACAAAATTTACAATCCGAGTACGACGTTTCGCCGGTAATCTAACCCAAAAGAAAAAAAGAAAGGACAAAACGGTATTATGGATGATTTTGGTCACGAAAGCATACGTGATAATTGAATTTTGCCTAATCACCTACTGTGATTTATCCTCCCTCTTTGCTGCTCCTACAGCCTCCCTTACCTTAGTCAGATGATCTGCATTGCTTTCATCAGATGATGTCTCCTCATCGTCCTTCCCCACACCTCCGAGCAGCACGTTTGCCTAGGTACGGTGCGAAAGAAGTTCAACATGCATCACGACTTTAAACTGGTGTTGCAGCTTTCAAAAGACTCGAAAGGGGGCTGCCGTTTTTTTCCTCACTTTCTGACTCAAACTGTTGTTGAAGCTTTCAACAACGTGAGCCTGAAATTTTGATTTAAAGCTATCGTGACTGCAGTAACGATAAACTGCCAAATCGTTGCGCGTGGCGCCAACGGGTTTTTAAATAAATAAATAAATGGATAACATTCACCGTTTTTAAATAAATTCATGCAAACCAACACACCTGAAGACGACCGTTTGTGTTATGGTCGAAACGTCGTGATAATTTTTATTGCTTTATATATTTTATTATTTTGTTGTTTCCCTTCAACGTGACTTTACCGAAAGAACTAAGACCGTGAGCCTGCTTTATGTCGGCTTTAGCGTCATACTCTGTGGGAAGATTATCACTTGGCTCAGCGTAGTTTTTAGGTAGTTAGTACGACTTTTAAATTAATGTAGTGCTTCAGGCGTACCCTGTCCATATATATAGGTAAACCAAATGAACTTCTGAATTGATATTTTTCGTTCTCCAAATAACAAAGAAATTGTTATTGAATGTTTCTAGTTATTAGCAGACTCTGTTAGATGTACCCAGTCACCCGCTGTGATTTATCCTCCCTCTTTGTTGCTCCTACAGCCTCCCTTACCTTAGTCAGATGATCTGCATTGCTTTCATCAGATGATGATGTCTCCTCACCGTCCTTCCCCGCATCTCCGATCAGCACGTTTGCCTAGGTACGGTGCGAAAGATGTTCAACATGCATCACGACTTTCAACTGGTGTTGCAGCTTTCAAAAGACTCGAAAGAGGACTGCATCTTTTTTAATCTGATTCAACGAATCTGACTTCTGTCCATCAGATGATGATGATGTCTCCTCACTTTCAGTCTCAAACTGTTGTTGAGGCTTTCAACAACGTGAGCCTGCTTTATGTCGGCTTTAGCGTCACACTCTGTTGTAGTGCTTCAGGCGTACCCTGTCCATATATAGGTAAACCAAATGAACCTCTTAACTGCAATGTTTCGTTCTCCAAATAAAAACGAATTATTGAATGTTTCTAGTTATTAGCACAGACTCTGTTAGATGTGCCCAGTCACCCGTTGTGAGTCATCTCCCTCTCTGCAGCAGATCTTACTGCCCTTACCTTAGTCAGATCATTTTCCTTGTGTCCAACGATTGATGCCTCCTGACTCGTTGACGTTAAACTGGTGTTGCAGCTCTGAAAAACGCTCTCACTGGAACGGCTGCTCACCAGACTCGAAAGAGGGCTGCCCTTGCGAACCGTAGCAGGACTGCCCAGCGAGGTCCCAGCATAGGTGTCCTCATCATCAGAACTGCTTCGGCAACAGCAGCATAGCTTTTTGAAAAACTTTCTGAATACTTTCTTTACACCTTTCTTCATGGTGGCCATGCCACCAATGTGCCAGAGCACCGAAACTTTCCAAAATTTTTTTATCACGAGAACGCCAGAGGGCAAGTGAAGACACCTCTGCTTCCCAAGAAATCCGAAGAGCCTGTAGGATGTGACGTCACACGCCGGACTGCAGGGACGTTACAATACGACACCTTATGAGGAGTGTCACTTGACGTCACTCGCCGGACTGCAGTGACGTTTCAATAAGACACCTTATGACAAGTGTCACATGACGTCACAGACTCCCGACTACACCGACGCCACACAACTGCATTTTTAATCTTAGTTCTTTCGGTAAAGTCACGTAGAAGGGAAACAATAAAATAATAAAAACATAAAACAATAAAATTCTCACGACGTTTCCACTGCAACACAAGCAATCATCATCAGGTGTGAAAACCACAACAAGAAAATGTGATGATGATTGCTTGTGTTGCAGTCGAAACGTCGTGAGAATTTTATTGTTTTATATATATTTATTAATTTATTGTTTCCCTTCTACGTGACTTTACCGAAAGAACCAAGAATATTAATCCCTGCAGCCACGAAAGCTTTAAATCAAAATTTAACTGCATTTTCTTGTTGTGCTTTTCACACCTAATGTTGATTACTTGTGTTGCAGTCGAAACGTGATAATTTTATTGCTATATATTTATTATTTTATTGTTTCCCTTCTACGTGACTTTGCCGAAAGAACCAAGAATATGAATCCCTGCATAGTCACGAAAGCTTTAAATCAAAATTTAACTGCATTTGTTGCTCAAATAGCTTTCCTTGGTGCTAATTAACAGAGCTATTGCTTGCCTGCATTAGAAGCGTAACATCACACACAGCCCACTGTATGCGTTAGGTTTCACTTAGCATTAAACACCAGAATCCACTCTAGCAAGAATTCCATCCTGGCATGGAGGACACCTTGCGTTACATTACAGGTTTCCCAAAATTCCACTTTTATTAATTTACTCCCAATTCAAATTGTTCTGCACTTGTGACATGCTAAGCAACTAACGCTGTCTGATTGGCAACACACCTGCTCAAGCTCTGGGATAACAGGTGTGTGTTGGGCATCAGTGCTTGTCAACTTTGCTCTAATTAGTGTATTTTCTAATATTCAATAACGTATTTAATTACTCATTGAGGTTTAATGAGCTCACCTGTCTCGATTTTTGTCCAATTGTTGCAGATACGAGTCACAACACTTGATTCATGTGTAGTGATATCAATGTGAATTAAAGTGCTCTGTTACCAATAAAGTACCATTTTGACTGGAGAAGATCAATGGGTGGGGTTTGGGAATCTGAGACGGTACAATCACGAATGTTAATCAAATCTACATATATGAGGGCTTAGCCTGCTTCACGTCGGCTTCAGTCGCACAATGTAATTTTTTCAAGTATTCAGCACGGGGTTTAAATTAATGCAGCGCTTCAGGTTGACCCTGCTGAAATGTAGCTGTTGTATATGTGGGTGTGTGAAAATTGATGACAAATAATTAAAATTAAATGAAATTCGAAATTTGCATAATTAATCAAGAATTATGTTAATTCGTGTAATTATGCGTATAACTATGCTAATTAGAGAGGTGATCGTATTAATTTATACGAGTGGGTGTGGTTGTGTTAATGATAGCCTTTATGATAATCAGGTCCCCGCCTCGTTGATGAGGTGGGGTTATCAATCAGGATAACGCAATCAATCGTGTGCAGTTACCCTAGTGTCAATTCGGCCTCGTTGTCTAACTTCGTATTATTGATCAGCATAATACAATGATTCTCGCTTTAACACTCCCCGAGTGTTCATATTTTAGGTCCCATGTTCACATCGTTCGCTTTAGTTAAATGAGTGTGGATTGGTGTGTTTATAGTTTAGGTTCCCGAGTTCATATCTCGTCGCAGGATACAGATCTTATGCAAAAACTTCAGGAAAGAATCACACGACCACTTCTGTATTAATCAATTTATTTTCTAATTAAACCTTAACTATAATATGTATGTGACTCTCAATCTTGGAACTTCAACACGGTATCCACACGGTATCAAGACAGTATCATCAACGACTGTACGATTTCACTTTGATAACACATGGACCCCGCATAAAGCGATTGCTGTTAGTGAGAGAGTCAGAACATGCAAATGCTATGCTACACAAAAGCTTATACATTATAATATGAACGATCATTATGCTTGAAATGGTCAGCACATTATCACAGGCGATTGATTAACATGCAACGGTATTCATATAAAAAGACAATCAAACAGTTATTATTTCCAAAGGCATAAATGTAACAACAGATCCACCGGACAGAATATAAGATTACCGAAATGGCTTAGTGTGAGGGTATGCGGCGGAACGTGTTATCTCACGGGAGATTAATTAATTAATTCGTGAATAAGATTGTATGATCAGAAAATCGGTTTAGCACGATTCCTCCCCGGGAGCGTAGCTCCGTGGCGAAGGTGCCAAGGCTAATTCGTATTGATGGATCGGTTGGTAACTTATGCGATTAGAAGTACAGTCCAAAACAAAATATTGAAGAGGGAAATTATGAATATACTTATAAATGACGGACTGTTATCACACGAACGATGCTTCCACAGCCAGATGGTTCACGGACTTGAGTGTTCGCTTCTGGTTAAGGACCTGTGTATGTTTGAGTGATATGAATTGTTTTGAATAGTCAGTGTTTGGAATTAATTCTTTGCGTTGCCATACGCTGAAGTTGGCATCGCTTGTAGGAGAAGTAGCCTCGCTCCCTTTAGAGCGGTGAGGTGTGTAGGAGTGCATCATACGAATCGCCGCCCTCCTCCACACAGCAGCCAGCCTCTGTCCACGGGGGAGAGTTGCTTGATCGCTCTCAGTTCCGCTCAGTGGACACCTCTGTCCACTGCTGGATGAGCTGCGCGATCACGCTCGTGCTGGTTCGCTGAAGCAGTTTCTCTCCGCTGTTGGATGAGCTGCATCGGCACGCTCCCTCTCTCTGGGTGGAGAACTCGAACGTGCTCGTTGCTGGTTTGCTGAAAACAGGTTTTTCTCCACTGCTGGATGACTCAAGTCGCACGTGCTCTTGCTCTGGTTTGCAGAAGCTCTTGCTTGGTGCGTCGGTCGCTCTGCAGCTGGACTCAATGTAGAATCAGCAATACTCTGTCTTTCAGCTCTTGGAAATCACACTAGGTGACGCCTCACTACCCTGCGAGTCTTGCCAACGTCAGTGGGTAGCGACGGGGCCACTTTGGCTTCTGCTCGCCGCCCCCTGCTCTGCAGCTCGCCGGCTGGCGACCTGTTGCTCTCGTTCCCGATTGGAACTGCTCCTGAGCCGACCCACTGGTCGAACTCCCCGAGTTCCGACCTCCTCCGAGTCGAACTTCCCGAGTTCCGACCCCCCTGGTCGAACTCTTCCGAGTTGCTCCTCCGAGTCGAACTGTCTCCCGAGAGTCGACCCCCCCCCCCCGGTCGAACTCTGGTGAGTTGCTCCTCCGAGTCGAACTGTCTCCCGAGAGTCGACTCACTGGTCGAACTCTGGTGAGCCGACCCCCCCCCCCCCGGGTCGAACTGAGGTTTCAATGCTCAGGATTCTCTTTTTATGCCCAAAAATCCCTTCACTCGGATCCTGCCCACAAGGCGGGGTTTCTTTCGATTTTTGCTGTGTCAGGATTTGTCCGTATGTATCTGTGTCCGTGTGTGTGTCTGTACGTGTGTCAGTGTGTGTCCTTGTGCATCACCCACGGTATATTCCGTTGTCATACTCCTACCATAAAACCCACAAGTAAAACAATCAAATGTTATAAATTGTCTCGAAGGCACCTCTCTGTCTGGGTGCACAACCTGGAGGGAGGGGCGATATTCCTTCCGACTTTCACCGACGCACAAAGAAATGGTTAAAAAGTTTTAAGTTAACATTTCATTTCATCTGAGTTCCATAGTTATGATTCTGTATTAATCCAAGGTCTGAGTCGGCTTCTCGTTGCGGTGTTTGACTTGTGTTTCCCCAAGCGTATACACACTCCTACCCCGCGCTGCAGGGATACAAAGACGGCCGGGATTTCCCTTTCTCTCCGACCCTGGGTTTAACATCGCCCTTTGCTTACGTTGCAGTTTTGCTGTGCGCTTGCATTTCTTTTCCTCTCTACTCTTACTTTAACCCTGCTTATTATTTGTGTATGGGTGGAGGCTAGAGCATTTATGTTGACTTAGGAAAACCTGATTGTTATAGGCTTCGGGTCAAGTCGTATAGAAATTATTAAAATATGTGAATACATTTCATATTAAATTAATAGACGGGTGATGGTTACATTGACGTAGCTTGTGGCAGGGTTCAATTGAAGTGGGTGTGAAGATCAATAACTTTAGCCTACCCTGTCGTTAAATTCCGACTTTAAGTTACTTTAATAGTAATGCAGAACCAATTAGCTTTGTTGACTTAACTAGATCTAGGCTAACGCAACCTCCCAGTGACCCTGGCTTTGTGTTTACGTCAGCCCCATTGCAATCCGCTGCGCTCTGCTCTCTATCTGCTCCCTCTGACCCTGGGAGGGCTCTGAACGTCAAAATCGTGTTAGTGGGTCAAGGTAAATATGACCTCCACATGCCATGCTGAGGCCTGGTTTGGTGTTTTTATTCATTATTAAAATTAAAAGAAACAATAGAAATATGTATCTATATGTATTGAAAAATTACGTGTTAATATTAAGATGGAAAGGGGGGCATATACAACATAGCTAACCCAATTCAATCTCCGATCAAAAATGTTTCGGGATTCAAAAACAAGATAAAAAACAAAACTTGTTATTAGCACAGACTATTATATGCCCCATACTTCAGGAGTATAGCTTAATCACGACCGTTCATGCGTATTACATTTTGGATTCACAAGCATTGACTTAAGTCCGTGCGAAAGAGGCCTGTCTTTTTTGTGATTTAATTCACGAACTTTTAAATTACTTTCCGCAAGCAGCAACAACAACAACAACGCCATGGCCCGGTGTTTGTAGAACTCTCGCTACGGCGCGTTTCCCAGGGCGGTTCGATTCTGGGTGGACTCTCCAAAGCCTCTGTCGCCCGTGGTTGAGAGCCTGGAGCAAGGGGATTTGACGGCGGACCACAGCTTTGCGACTCGAGTGCACGGGCACGCAACAGAGTGGGGCGCCTTGAAAGGGGCTCCCGTGGTGGAGGGAGGTGTCAGTTTGGCTCTTGGCGGCTCGCTGCAGTCTCCTCCGCCGGGGGAACGAGCCAAGGGGGCCCCTTTGGAAGAAGACGGATTCGGGAGACGTGTCGTGCGGCCGGTCAAGTTCCAAGGAATATGCGATGGTGACGGTGATGATGATGATGGCAGAAGTGGGCGGTGGTGATGAAGAAGATGGTGTCAATGTTCGTGGTCATGATGCTGACGGTGGTGGTGAGGACATTGATTTTTCCGACAAAATCATGAATGTTGCAGAGTTTGAAAGAAATCGCAGTGGTGAAGTTCGTGATGACGATGATGGTGGTGTTGGTGATGACGAGCTCAGCGACAATAGCCTTCATTCCGGCGAGTGCGACAACGTCAACAATGACCCTGACATTTTTTTCAACGACGACTTCAGCGTCTCTTCCGTCGAAACGCGCAACTCGCCACCCGCCGACGCGCCAGCTCGATCCTTCTCCAAAGCAGCCGAGGCCGAGTGCACCTCTGGGCACGGCTCCACCATCGCGTCGCGCAGCAGCGCAACACGACCAACGGGGATGGAGGAGACGAAGGCGGATCTCGGGCACGGGAGAGGGGCCTCTCGTGGGGATTTCAAAGGCCGTGCTCGCGGGCCCGTGACCCAAGAGCTCGCGCCGCCGAGTCGGTCGGGCCGGCAGGTGGCGAGGAACCGGGGGAGAGCAGCAGTTTATTGGAGCTCTCCTCCGCAGAGACCCCGAGGCTTGGCGAGGAGGCGGAGCAAGAAATCGCCGGGAGCGGTGAGAAAATGAATCGAATCTTTTGATAGACACGCCACACACGACTGGATGAGCGCCTCTCGGCGCCGCGCGGGGCGTGGGGGTTGTTTGACCATACTTCACCGCACTGGTCAGTGCGGGTTAACAGGTCCTTGCAGGGTGGGCTGGTAGGAACATTGGAATTTTGCGCAATTTTATGACATTGTTACGTAAAATTGTGCAAATTGAGAGCGTCTTCCCACTTTTTTGCCCTCAATCGTTGAGGGTTCTTCGGACAAATTAACCTCTATAGAGGAATGGAATGGTGAAATCCTTATTGACTGAAATCTGCTCATTTTGGAGCAATGTATCATAAAATTGTTAAGGCTGGGCCGAAAAATGACAACAATTGCATTTAAAAAAAATGAGGATTTGTTTCCCGGTATACGGTAGTATGGGGCTTTAGACTTCGGATTATTAGCATTTCTGCTCGAAATCAAAACATGACCGGCTTATGGCCTTATACTTGTAAATTTGTGTTGAATATGTCATGACAAAACTGAGAGACAAGGCTTCGAGAGTCTTCGATAGTTCATTATTCCACTATGAAATACTATCTTGGATCACTAAACTACGATTGAGGTGGTGGTTGCATGTTGGATGGCGTTGGCGCAGTTGCGGCGCCTGCTGGGATTGGCTTTGGGTCGATGGCATCTGCGATTTTGTCTCCGATTTTGTAAAGGGTTCCAGCAACAAATGCGGCCTCTGTTTCAGCAAGCAGCTTTTCAGCGGTGGCATCCAAAAATCCGTCGGTGTCTACGAAGTCGTTGTTGCTCATGGTGTTCATGTCTTGTACCGAAAAAAACTCAAAGTGCCGAATCCACAAGTGTGAGCACATTAAATTTTGATTTAAAGCTTTCGTGACTGCAGTAATTCATATTCTTAGTTTTTTCGGTACAGTCACGTTGAAGAGAAACAACAAAATAATAAAATATATATAAAACAATAAAAAAAATTCTCACGACGTTTCGACCATAACTCAAACGGTCGTCTTCAGGTGTGTTGGTTCGCATAAATTTATTTTTAAACGGCGATTATTATTTTGTTTCTCTTCAACGTGACTTTACCGAAAAAACTAAGAAAATGTGAGCACATTGTTGTGAAAGGAACTAAGTATACAGAAAAAATCCATTTGTAAAATATACAACACGGGATATTTCCTCTGCCTTTTGCAATAAAATGCACAAAGTGGTCGTCCATTTTATCCAATTTTATTCACTAAATGTTCAAGGGGGCGTCCATTTTATTCAATGTTATTAGCTGAAAATGTACCAAAGCTGTCTATTTACTCCAAGAATATTTGGCTCGGTTCCATGTAGATTTATTTGTCACCAGGAAAATAAACAAAATTTGAGTCAATAAGAATAGAATAGCCAAATCGTGAGCTATTTCTGGTAGTATGTACTTCGTATGCCTTTTGGAATGAAATGAACAAAGGAGTCGTCCATTTTATCCTATTTTATTCACTAAAATGCACTGAATTGAATTGCACTTACTTTTGACATCAATTGAATTGCGTTTGCTATAGACGTAATTTTTTTTAAATTGAAATACATTTTAATTGAAATAAATTTTAAGATACAATGGCATGAAGAGGCTCAAATTTGCCCTTGAAATTAATACCCCTTAACATTTGGGTTTGATATTATTTTGTTTGATAATAATATCTGCATTTGTGCACACAATACAAAATAATGAACCCGTCACATTTAATAGATGACAGCTCGGGTCTCTTCAAGCTCTCACGGACGATTGTAGGAATATTTCGCCCTGTAAGCGCGGATGACGGGTGTTCCGCAAGCTGCTGGCAGGATGAATGTGGGAAGGGCATGCACTGTGGAATTCGGGACTGAGAAAGGCGTCAGTGAATTTGCCACAGCCCCAAAAGCGAAGTTCGCAAATGAGATAATGTGACTTCCAAATGTTGGGTGCAATAAGACATATCAAGTCTCTGCGCTGTCTTTTGCTGATTTGACACCCAACAGCACGAGATTTGACTTCGTTGAAGTATTGTGACAACCAACAGCACGAGATTTCACTTTTTATGAAAGGGAACGGACGGACGGACGCATTAATCTATTGCAGGCTGGTACACTCAGTTTACAACTTCGTTCCTACCAGTAAAAGGTGGGCAGCATATACGTGGATGCATTGAAGTACAGAACGATTGTTTATGTAGCCCCGCAGCAGCCTATAGCACCTGTTTGTGCGTAGTAGTGGTCGCCCATACAAGCCCTATCCAGATTGAACCCTGCTTAGCTCCCTGATCTGATGGGATTGGACTCGTATTCTTCATCAGCTGCATTGACGATTGAACCTCGCCATCAATAGGTCATCCCTAACAGTTCATCATACTCATCCTCGAAATTATGTTTTTCCATAATGCTTGTTTACCCAATAATCAATTTTCTTCAGGCCAGTCCTACCACGTTTTTGCAGTCTGTGGGGGTGATGATTGCCATGATTCCAATCGCGGGTACTTTTTTTACGTCACAAATTTGGAGAAAAACGTCGGCACGCACAATGGCTTCATGCTTGCGAATGACGCCACGGGGATCTTGGATGCGAAGCAGACTGCGTGTTTAAAAATGCATTCTAATCTATTGTAGTTGATACTCCAGAGGTGTATAATTATCGGGACGTCCGCAGGAATCGAAACGTAAATCCTCTGCAACGTGGAGCGGACGCGGAATCGCCGCCGATTATCATCATGGCACACACACACACGCGATCATACGCTTTGATTTTTTTTTAGGGAAAGGGGTTGGTGGATCACGCCGATTTTTCCAGTCCTAAATCGGCTCGACTCCCGAGGATGCAAGGAGATGCCTGTGCAGATACAGAAAAAACCCCACACGTTATCCTCGTGTTACGCGTTGTTTTCTCCCAGTATTCCTTTCACGTGAAGCCAAACTTCATGCGATTTGCAAAACGTCCCAACGCACCAGAACCCTCCTGACAAGTAATCTCGAGACTGAATGTGACTTTCCTGCGTAATTAGCATTATTTGTCACGTGGCCATTAAATGTGGTGTATTTTTACGTTTTTAAAGTCCAAGTTGTGTCACTTCAGGTGAGCTACCAGCAGAGGGCAGTGTGCAGAAAAAGGATTTGAATCATGTACACGGAGCTTTGTGAGTAGCGTGTTTACCTCCCGCTTGGGTGGCTTTTCTCATGGTCCATGTGACACAAATATGGTCAAGAGCCACGGCCCATTGGAGGCGAACCTTACTGACAAAATTCCAACTTGCGTCTCTCGACCATACTAATAAAAAAACACACTTGAGTCCATCAACCTATCTACCTTTTTGGATGAATGCTATCCACGCAGGAGCATCAGCAGCCATGATCAATTTACGACTTGATGAAGGCCTCCCCAAGCCATTACAGGTCCGCGAGCGATGTTCAATGTAACAACGCATAGAGCCACGTGCGCACGAGCCGATGTAATCGCTCCATCTGCGCGATTGAAGTTCTCTTTTGAGATGTTCCTCTTCTTTGGCTGTAACTCCTTAATTGATCTCGACCATCGGTAATTCAAATATTATTACTGCAATTACAAAGTGGAATGACCTTCCCGCAGGGAGCGCCCGTGGATGATCCGTGGACCGAGTGGGTGTGCGTGCAGATCGAGTCGGCCGTGGAACACGAGCTGGTGGAGGAAGGAGGTCACGTCCCAGACCCAATCTTCATGCTCTAGGCCAGTGTTTTTCTCTAATTTTCAGAGGTGGGGGGGGGGGCTACTTTCGCCAATAACACATCAGTGTGATGGTCGCCACGTATTTAAAATTATTGTGATTTGACAGCACGATGAACATTTTTCAAATTTGTATTGTCGGGGGCTGCCCGTTAGGGGCCACACTAAAGGCCATCAGGGGCCACCAGTGGCCCGCGGGACTTGCAATGAAGAACACTGCTCTAGGCAATCATCGGCACCCTCACTGGTTGCATTCAATAATCGATTATTACGAGGGCTTCTGCACACCGGTATGATTATTTGACCATACTTCACCATTCCGATCAGTGGTTTGCAGGCATGGACCAAACGTGGCGATCATAAAAGTGCAGTAGAACAGTGGATTTTCCTGCATGTAGCCCCAAAGCCTTTAACAAGCTGGTATGACCACCTATTTATCACTATCCAGCTCAAGTCTGCTTGGCTTCCGAGATCGGGTACATTCCGGGTGATTGTCACAGGTGGCATTAATATACATGGTAGATATTTAATTACATTACTGCAAGGTAGACCTTATAAATGCCACATGAGCAGACGGCCATAGTAGGCATACAATAATACGCGAGGTTTTTTACGTAAGTTTTTTCTGTAAACGTAATGACGATCTGTACAAAATCGGAAAGCGTCTTATAATGTCATGTACGTTGATGTGCTCAATTAAAAGCACACCAGGGTACAATATATGTACAGTACAACGATGGACTGCAGATTTGGGGCCTGCAATCGAATGAAGTTTCAAACCAGTATTTTTTTTTATTTTCGCGAACGGCATCTGCAGCATCTGGTTTAAGTACGGCAGCGCTGACGACAATTTCACACATGAGTGGCCACTCTTATCCTTGGTTAGTTTATAACATGGAACACACAAGCCCGAATGACTGCCACCAGAAATGTGCGACCTTGTAAAGTGAGCGGTATATTACAACACAACATCGCGATAGCATGTGCAAAAAAAATACATACTGTTTATACGTATATCACAGCGGAATTGCTTTTTCTCAGGCCAAGCAAATGTGTGGAAGCAGACAAGCGAGCGAATGAATATAGCAGGCGTTACTAAAAAGATCTCCAAAATTCTAAACAAACACAAGTTCCTGGTCCGGTTCAATACAGTACGCAAATTTCGTGATCTGATCCCATCCGTGAACGATGTCATTCCTGACTTACAGTACCCCGGGGTTTACAAATTGAGCTGCACTTGTGATGATTGCTATATCGGGGAGACGACACGACATGTCTCTGACCGAATTCGCGAGCACAAATCAGATTTGAAACACGGCAGAACGAATGATTCTGCCGTAGCTGACCACTGTTACAATGCTGTTGGTGATCACGATATAGTTTTCTCCGATACCAAGGTGCTTTGTAAACCCACGGGTTTTCAGAGATTTATCCACGAGGCAATTCAGATTTACAAACACAGACACAATTTCAACCGAGAAGATGGTTTCAAATTAAGCAACCATTGGAAAGATCTTCTTTGGTTCTTTCGGTAAAGTCACGTAGAATGAGAATAAAATAATAAATTGATAAAATAAAATAACACAATAATATAATAATATTCTCTCTCTTTGTGAGAATATTATTGTGTTATTTTATTTCATCAATTTATTATTTTATTCTCATTCTACGTGACTTTACCGAAAGAACCAAAGAAGATGAATCATTGCAGTCACGAAAGCTTTAAATCGAAACATTGGAAAGATGTTCTAAATCATACCAAACATTAAACTAATTTTCAATGGTATTTATCCAAATAGTGATATACCAAACTTTCACAAGCTTATTTCACTTCACACCTACATTTGTAAACTCCCCCCCCCCCCCCCCGTGCCGGTCCTCTACGTTCCACTTCACACCCCCTCCCCCCCTCCGTGCCGGTCCTCTTGTGCTTTACGGTCATTTTATGCTAATTCCTTTGTCAAAGCGTTTGGTTTCCTCCCACACAGCTTAAAAGGACGCGACCTGGGCTGGACTGTCTTCGCTCCAACGCTGCCCTCGTGACAGTACGGTCCCCTTCACCTGATGAAGGCCACTTGTGTTGTGGCCGAAACATCGTGATTTTTGTTATTTTATTTTTTTACCTACGTGACTTTACCCAATAGAACCAAAGAGTACAGCTTTATCCTATTAGTGGTTTTATGCCGCGCGAGTATCCCGCTAACTACTAGTGTCTGTGCGAGTCAGCAGGCCCTCCAAACCTATTCCTCGAGGAGTCCAGATTCAGCTTATCCTGCATATAGCTCCGTTTTCTACCCTCTATTCAATAGCCCAAACTTACCTCTCCTCTACTTACGATTCCTTCCACTCTGCTGCGCTGAACGCTGTAGAAAGGCGATACTGTGAGTCGTCTCCGGAGAGGGTTGAGTCTAGCTGCGCTGGGCTCGTCGCACGGAGATAGATAAGTCACTGCGTGTGAAGAGATAGACGAGTCAATGTGTGTGAGGGAGATAGAGAGAGAACCACTGTGTGTGCGGGGAGTGAAGAAGAGACTGTGTGGGGAGACAAGGAGTATGAGCGGACGGTGCTGAGGGGAATTCGAGTGTTCGAGTTGGCGGAGCGCGGAGAGGATAAATTATAGTGTGTGTGTGTGAAATTATATATAGTGTGTGTGAAATTATATATAGTGTGTGTGTGTAATGATATATATAGTGTGTGTAATGATATAGTGTGTGTGTAATGATATATAGTGTGTGTGTGTAATTATATAGTGTGTGTTTGTGTGTAATGATATATATAGTGTGTGTGTAATGATATATAGTGTGTGTGTGTAATGATATATATAGTGTGTGTGTGAAATTATATATAGTGTGTGTGTGAAATTATATATAGTGTGTGTGTGTAATGATATATAGTGTGTGTGTGTAATGATATATAGTGTGTGTAATGATATATATATAGTGTGTGTGTGTGAAATTATATATAGTGTGTGTGTGAAATTATATATAGTGTGTGTGTGAAATTATATATAGTGTGTGTGTGTAATGATATTTATAGTGTGTGTGTGTAATGATATATATAGTGTGTGTGTGTAATGATATATATAGTGTGTGTGTGAAATTATATATAGTGTGTGTGTGAAATTGTATAGTGTGTGTGTGAAATTATAGTGTGTGTGTGTAATGATATATAGTGTGTGTGTGTGAAATTATAGTGTGTGTGTGTAATTATATATAGTGTGTGTGTGTGTAATTATATATAGTGTGTGTGTGTGAAATTATATATAGTGTGTGTGTGTGAAATTATATATAGTGTGTGTGTATGTGAAATTATAGTGTGTGTGTGTGCAATGATATATAGTGTGTGTGTGTGAAATTATATATAGTGTGTGTGTGAAATTATATATAGTGTGTGTGTGTGAAATTATAGTGTGTGTGTGTAATGATATATAGTGTGTGTGTGTAATGATATATAGTGTATGTGTGTAATGATATATAGTGTGTGTGTGTAATGATATATAGTGTGTGTGTCTAATGATATAAAGTGTGTGTGTGTAATGATATAAAGTGTGTGTGTGTAATGATATAAAGTGTGTGTGTGTAATGATATATAGTGTGTGTGTGTAATGATATAAAGTGTGTGTGTGTGTAATGATATATAGTGTGTGTGTGTAATGATATATAGTGTGTGTGTGTAATGATATATAGTGTGTGTGTGTAATGATATATAGTGTGTGTGTGTAATGATATATAGTGTGTGTGTGTAATGATATATATAGTGTGTGTGTGTGTGTGAAATTGTACAGTGTGTGTGTGTGAAATTATATATAGTGTGTGTGTGTGAAATTATAGTGTGTGTGTGTGAAATTATAGTGTGTGTGTGTAATGATATATAGTGTGTGTATGAAATTATAGTGTGTGTGTGAAATTATAGTGTGTGTGTGTAATTATATATAGTGTGTGTGAACTTATAGTGTGTGTGTGTGTGCAATGATATATAGTGTGTGTGTGTAATGATATATAGTGTGTGTGTGAAATTATATATAGTGTGTGTGAAATTATAGTGTGTGTGTAATGATATATAGTGTGTGTAATGATATATAGTGTGTGTGTAATGATATATAGTGTATGTGTGTAATGATATATAGTGTGTGTGTGTCTAATGATATAAAGTGTGTGTGTGATGATATATAGTGTGTGTGTGTGATGATATATAGTGTGTGTGTGTAATGATATATAGTGTGTGTGTGTAATGATATATAGTGTGTGTGTGTAATGATATATAGTGTGTGTGTGTAATGATATATAGTGTGTGTGTGTAATGATATATAGTGTGTGTGTGTAATGATATATAGTGTGTGTGTAATGATATAAAGTGTGTGTGTGTAATGATATATAGTGTGTGTGTGTAATGATATAAAGTGTGTGTGTGTGTAATGATGTAAAGTGTGTGTGTGTAATGATATAAAGTGTGTGTGTAATGATATATAGTGTGTTTGTGTGTGTAATGATATATATAGTGTGTGTGTAATGATATATATATATTGTGTGTGTAATGATATATATAGTGTGTGTGTAATGATATATATAGTGTGTGTGTAATGATATATAGTGGGTGTGTGTGTGTAATGATATATAGTGTGTGTAATGATATATATATAGTGTGTGTAATGATATATATATAGTGTGTGTGTAATGATATATAGTGTGTGTGTGTAATGATATATAGTGTGTGTGTGCGGAACGATGGAAATAAAAGTGACGGTGGAAGAAAGGCGATTGTCGTCCGAGTGAATCCAAGGCACTACACACACATACAAGCATTTGTTAAATTAATCGTTTATAAACATGGGAGGTAGGGGGGAGGGGGCTGGCTTTCATTTCTCTGCCGGAGTCAAAGGCACAGATGTACAAAAATGACACATTAACCACTGCACCGCTTGCGGAAGCACAAAACGCGACTACAAAGCGTGCGGAAGCGGGCTGGTCATGCATGGCCCTTTAGGACCGACTGTGCCGGACAGTGCGCCCATAAGGGGGCTTTTTGCCAGAACGCTGCACACCTGCACCGCCTCGGTCTCTTCTCGAGCAGCATGATGTCTTCTGAGGATGGGGTACCAGTCTCCATGGACACAACCGCACCGTTCAGGTCCTGCGCCGGATCACAACGGGCTAAGGTTGACATCTGTGTTCGGCAGGACCCCCCCCACCGCCCCTGCCCTCGTGCTTGCCCAAAGTGCATAATTAATTATTAACTCGCTCGCTCACGCCGTAGAAACACCATTGCAGAAAAAACACCCAACAATAACACATTTAAATTCAGGGGAGCGAGGTGGCTGAGAAGTGAGAGCATGGAACCAGAACTGCCGAAATCCTGGATTTGAATCCAAGCAACCACCCAGATTTAAATTGGGTTTTGGAGTGGAATGAGTTGATGGTCTCAGCTCAGTCACCCATTGAACGCACCCAAATAACATTTAATGTAACACTTAATTTGGCTAAATTCCAGCTTTGAGAATAAAAAATCAGTTTCACTGTCATCATACACAAACCAATCTCGCAGAAAAGTGCACGGATTTTGCACATTCTTTTCCATGTTCTTTGTGATCCAAGTGTTATGCCAGGCAATATGCACAGAATATAATTGTTTTGTAGACACTCATCTCTAGTTCATTATTTTGATCCCTTTTCACTTTCAATAATTGCCCTTGATACACACTTAGATTTCCCAGATGTCTCCCTCTAATATTTCTCCAGTTTAAATAAAAGATTGATCCAGTTTAAACAGCGACTTTGATTCAATGATTATTTCCTCTTGTTCAGTGAACTTTTTTCATGGCTTTTGTTTTGTTCATTTATCTTTCGCCCCACTTTGCAGCCTTCTTTGGTATTTCTTCAATAATTTCCTGTATTACTTTTCTTTTGGTTGTTATAATGACAATGTCATTAGGGAATCTGAGATGGCTATTTTTTCTACAATTTATCAAATCTAATTTTCAGAAAATGTGTGAGTGGATTTGTGAATAGCCTTGTTTGACTCACCTTCCACTATGAATTTTGTTACTTCCTTCATCAAAATATCAGTGTAGGTTGTTAATATTTTGTACATTGTTTTTATTTCCAAACATGTTATATTTAATGTAGGCCTTGATTCGAGAACTTAAATGAGTATCAATTTTCATTGCGTCAAGTACTTCTTTCAGTCTACAAAGGCCAAGCACAATGGTAAATGATATTCATTAATTTTCAATTTAAAATCTAACATATACATAGGTTTTATAATTTTGCTCCAATATCTGGTCCCGCTTCTTTGATGGTGTCTACAGTTATACCATGGTTTGCTGCTTTGCAAGACAATGAGATATAGCCATGGCTTGGAAAGGCCTTAATTCAGCAGTGGATACATCGTGTCTGTGGATGATTGAACAAGGTAGCAACAATGCTTCGCAGAGACAGAATCATAAAACCAGGAAATCGTAACACATGACCCAGCGGGAAGCACATTCGCCACTCGTTACAGAGGTTCACGGTTCGAATCCGTCGGCCGCCCTCGTTATTACTGCGGTGTGCATCAACCATAAAAATAAGTGCCATCGACTTCAGAGTGGATGTAAAAAGAATCCTTGACATTATTCGCAAGAATGTGTGCCGGCATTCAAAGGGGTCAAATGATTACATTTACCAAAAGATTTCTCACTGGGATTATACGTAGCAATCTTCACTTCCTAGCGGGGAAAAGTTGGTTAGACCCTCCTGAAAACAAGTCATGAGACTCCATGAGGTTTCCTTCGGTAATCAGGCCTAGTAAAAAGCCAAATGAAACTCAATGTATAAATAAATAAACACTTTAACTCTTCCAACAAATTATACCTGAGGATTCGATTTGGCGAGAATTTATATCTTGTACCAGGCTTCTTCCCTCTCTTTAAACTTCATTTTCTCTCTGCAAAACCACAAATGTTAAATGTTAACAGTAACAGGAAAATGCACAGTCCTTGCTACTCAGCCTTTACATTTTTTATGTTTTACAAGAGACGCATGATCCTGCTTGGCCTGTCGAGTTTATAGTTTTAGACAATGGTTATTACGAATATGTAGTGATGGTAGCATCACTACTGTGTACACACGCACAAGCGTGACGTCACTATGCGGGGGAGCGTCATGACCACGCGGGTCTACACACACGCATGACGTCATCCCGGCTGGAGGCGGGAATGACGTCAGGACCAGTGCTGGCCTCGGGAGGCCACGATGGTGGTGTGAGGCCGTGGCACTCTGTGACCCCGGCTGGACACGTGACTGGACCCCATTGTGGGCCGGGGGCCTAGGGGGCACCTTGGAGGGCACGTGGACAGCAGGGGGGCTTCGAGAGGGTTCTCGAAGGGAGGTGTGGCCGGGGCGGGGCCCGGGCACGCCGAGGCCTATATAACCAGCCTCCTCACGAGGTTCGAGGCTGCCCGTATCAAGAACGAAGATGCATCGTGAAGACGCCAAGAAGAGTCAAGCCTCCAGTCAGCGGACCTGGCAGTAGCCCACCTCGCTGGGTCACGCTAGAGTATTTGAGAAGTATGTGTTAGCTAGAGTAGGTTGGTGGTCACCACCTTATGTGCAGTGTTATATTACTTACCGTTCTAATAAATCAGCGTTGCCTCCCAAGGAGTCGTGTGTGCACCTAATTATCCTAGTCAGTATAATATGTGCACGATTACTACAACTTACCTGCTCGCTTTCACACGACGAGGAGGCGAGACGATCATCTTCGGGGCAGCCCCGGGGTTCTGCAGCCTCGGTGAAGGAGGGAGATGGCGCTGCAGGCGGGGCAGCAGCACGCACATCACGTCGCTGCTTCGCCGCCATCGAGAGAGAGAGCGACGGAGCTGGAGGAGAGAGGACGCCGCCGCCGCCGCTGCTGCTGCTGCGGGTGCCTGGGCGGGAAATTCGCGCGCGCATAGTGCACGCGCGGCCGCCATCTTGGCGGGCGGTCGGGACGCGGTTCCCGCCAAAACGCCGCTCCCGCCATTCTCAACGCCTGTGGAGGGAGATCTTGGGCCGTCTTGGTGGCATCCTGTGCTCACCATCCAAGAGTCTTCAAGTTCCACAGTGCAGCCTCCGTTCCTCACGGCCTCTCAGGCGAGTCGTGACACAATGCACCCGGCCCTAAAAACACACTTCACCCATCTTGCGTGCGCCGGGTTGCGATTATGTGGTTTTTTTTTTACTCGCTGGGTTGCGAAGCGTGTTAGTTGGGTTGGGTGCGTGTCAGATTGACGCGGCGCCCGTGCGTGTGTCTGCTTTGTAACAGCGTTAAGTACGGCGTCGGGATTGTTATCTTAAGGAGCCGGTTAATGATTAATTCTGCTATGTGGGGGGTCTCGGGCTCCGTTAAGATCCAGTGAATTGCCGGGTTAATTATTTGTTGACACTTTATTTGATTGCCTTTGCGGAGTCGCGATTGTTTTTGGGTATACAGTATGGAGCTTCGCTCGTGAATGTCGTCAATGTGTGACTGCGAAACTTTGCTTGTGAGTGTTAACAATGTATGCTTTGTATGGAGCTTTGTTCGTGATTGTTAATATATAGCTTGTGCCACATTTGTTAACGAAGTGTTGATTTATGGGATTTTTCTCGAGATCGCGATGTGTGGACTGTATGTACTGCATAGACTGTCTCTCTGGGCAAGAGCAGGCATTTTTTTTGTCACGTCGATTTAACATTTTTTTGCAAAAAATGTAGATACTGAGGCAACGCTGAAGTGCGACTTCTTTGCCCAGTACATGGGTCAACCTGGAAGCATGACTTCCTTGACCCGGGATGTTGTACTACAACATCCAACGGTTGTACCTTTGGGTGCAGCATACTGGCTCGACCTTGAAGAGTGACTTCCTTGAGCCAGTACATAGGTCGACCCTGAAGTGCGACTTCTTGACCTGGGACGTAGGGAGACGTCCGGAATGTTAAGTGGTGTTTGTAGGTGGGTGTTAGACTTTCGGTCTTCGCCCTATTGCCACCTGTGGGGTGGAACGGTAACAGGGCGGTGTGAGACCCTGCCATCTATGGGGTGGTTGTGTGGTTTTGGTTTGATTTACCGGTGTTGGTTGTGCATCCAACGCGTCGGAATCTATGTATTTTTGTTTTTATTTCTTCCGCCGGGCAGAATACAGTGAAAAGTATAGCAAATATATACAATTAATACTAAACTATTTTTTATCCTACCAGGTAAAGCCTACTGAGCTATGAGCCTCTCATTCAGAAGCAACCTGGCAACAAATAATAGCTTAATAAACTGGTTTATCTTATAGAAATTTATTACAGCAAAATAATCAATAATCTAAACAAATGTTTGTGAAAGTTATCCCATCATATCAGATGTTTATTAATTTCCTTCCTTCTGAGAAACCTAGACCATTATCGCTCACTAGGCGGGTTAGGATTGAAAACTAACTACAGGCAGTCCCGGGATTATAGGAATGAAACTATAGTAATTAAAGAAAACAGTACGGGAGGCACAACTATTTCCGGCTATGGGATTTTACCTAGATTTGGGGGAAATTGTTGAGTTTCCGACATACGGAAAATTCAGGTTGCGGATTTTCCTCGGGAACCTAACGCTTCCGTAACCCGGGGATTGCCTGTAAGGAGGGAGCATCTGATATCAGTCTAAATCTCTAAGTCTCCAATGTGTCTGCTAAGGTGCGCGTGTGTGTGTATGCAGTGTGTCTCCGGCTCGTCTTCTTTCTTCCTTGAGTGTCCTTCTTTGTGTAGTCCGAGCACTTGGGAGCTCTCTTTGTGTCCTTGATGCCACCCAGTTTGAAGATTGAGAGTACTCGATGTCCACTGGGATAGCATTCTACTCTGGTGACCTACACATAGCACACATCATCACCACCACAATTATTCCACTGGCCAACAGGACACCACAGAAAACTGCCTGTCATTGAAACTACCTAGAGAAATGAATTGCACCGAAAATGGCTGATAACTCACGTGGTAACCACCTTCAAAATATAATTGTGGGCCGAGTAAGAGTGCGTACAACACTGTCAGACAACACTGTTTGACTTAGGGTAAATTCTCCAGTTTGAGGTTTTATGGTTTGTGAAAATACATCATGAGTCAATAAGAATAGAATAGCCAAATCGTGAGCTATTTCTGGTAGTCTGTACTTCGTATGCCTTTTGGAATGAAATGAACAAAGGAGTCGTCTATTTTATCCTATTTTATTCACTAAAATGCACTGAATTGAATTGAGCGTACTTTTGACATCAATTGAATTGCGTTTGCTATAGACGTAATTTTTTTTTTATTGAAATATATTTTAATTGAAATAAATTTTAAGATACAATGGCATGAAGAGGCTCAAATTTGCCCTTGAAATTAATACCCCTTAACATTTGGGTTTGATATTATTTTGTTTGATAATAATATCTGGATTTGTGCACACAATACAAAATAATGAACACGTCACATTTAATAGATGACAGCTCGGGTCTCTTCAAGCTCTCACGGACTCTTGTAGGAATATTTCGCCCTGTCAGCGCGGATGACGGGTGTTCCGCAAGCTGCTGGCAGGATGAATGTGGGAAGGGCTTGCACTGTGGAATTCGGGACTGAGAAAGGCGTCAGTGAATTTGCCACAGCCCCAAAAGCGAAGTTCGCAAGTGAGATAATGTGTCTTCCAAATGTTGGGTGCAATAAGACATATCAAGTCTCTGCGCTGTCTTTTGCTGATTTGACACCCAACAGCACGAGATTTGACTTCGTTGAAGTATTGTGACACCCAACAGCACGAGATTTCACTTCTTATGAAAGGGAACGGACGGACGGACGCATTAATCTATTGCAGGCTGGTACACTCAGTTACAACTTCGTTCCTACCAGTAAAAGGTGGGCAGCATATACGTGGATGCATTGAAGTACAGAACGATTGTTTACGTAGCCCCGCAGCAGCCTATAGCACCTGTTTGTGCGTAGTAGTGGTTGCCCATACAAGCCCTATCCAGATTGAACCCTGCTTAGCTCCCTGATCTGATGGGATTGGACTCGTATTCTTCATCAGCTGCATTGACGATTGAACCTCGCCATCAATAGGTCATCCCTAACAGTTCATCATACTCATCCTCGAAATTATGTTTTTCCATAACGCTTGTTTACCCAATAATCAATTTTTTTCAGGCCAGTCCTACCACGTTTTTGCAGTCTGTGGGGGTGATGATTGCCATGATTCCAATCGCGGGTACTTTTTTTACGTCACAAATTTGGAGAAAAACGTCGGCACGCACAATGGCTTCATGCTTGCGAATGACGCCACGGGGATCTTGGATGCCAAGCAGACTGCGTGTTTAAAAATGCATTCTAATCTATTGTAGTTGATACTCCAGAGGTGTATAATTATCGGGACGTCCGCAGGAATCGAAACGTAAATCCTCTGCAACGTGGAGCGGACGCGGAATCGCCGCCGATTATCATCATGGCACACACACACACGCGATCATACGCTTTGATTTTTTTTTAGGGAAAGGGGTTGGTGGATCACGCCGATTTTTCCAGTCCTAAATCGGCTCGACTCCCGAGGATGCAAGGAGATGCCTGTGCAGATACAGAAAAAACCCCACACGTTATCCTCGTGTTACGCGTTGTTTTCTCCCAGTATTCCTTTCACGTGAAGCCAAACTTCATGCGATTTGCAAAACGTCCCAACGCACCAGAACCCTCCTGACAGTAATCTCGAGACTGAATGTGACTTTCCTGCGTAATTAGCATTATTTGTCACGTGGCCATTAAATGTGGTGTATTTTTACGTTTTTAAAGTCCAAGTTGTGTCACTTCAGGTGAGCTACCAGCAGAGGGCAGTGTGCAGAAAAAGGATTTGAATCATGTACACGGAGCTTTGTGAGTAGCGTGTTTACCTCCCGCTTGGGTGGCTTTTCTCATGGTCCATGTGACACAAATATGGTCAAGAGCCACGGCCCATTGGAGGCGAACCTTACTGACAAAATTCCATCTTGCGTCTCTCGACCATACTAATAAAAAAGCACACTTGAGTCCATCAACCTATCTACCTTTTTGGATGAATGCTATCCACGCAGGAGCATCAGCAGCCATGATCAATTTACGACTTGATGAAGGCCTCCCCAAGCCATTACAGGTCCGCGAGCGATGTTCAATGTAACAACGCATAGAGCCACGTGCGCACGAGCCGATGTAATCGCTCCATCTGCGCGATTGAAGTTCTCTTTTGAGATGTTCCTCTTCTTTGGCTGTAACTCCTTAATTGATCTCGACCATCGGTAATTCAAATATTATTACTGCAATTACAAAGTGGAATGACCTTCCCGCAGGGAGCGCCCGTGGATGATCCGTGGACCGAGTGGGTGTGCGTGCAGATCGAGTCGGCCGTGGAACACGAGCTGGTGGAGGAAGGAGGTCACGTCCCAGACCCAATCTTCATGCTCTAGGCCAGTGTTTTTCTCTAATTTTCAGAGGTGGGGGGGGGGCTACTTTCGCCAATAACACATCAGTGTGATGGTCGCCACGTATTTAAAATTATTGTGATTTGACAGCACGATGAACATTTTTCAAATTTGTATTGTCGGGGGCTGCCCGTTAGGGGCCACACTAAAGGCCATCAAGGGCCACCAGTGGCCCGCGGGACTTGCAATGAAGAACACTGCTCTAGGCAATCATCGGCACCCTCACCGGTTGCATTCAATAATTGATTATTACGAGGGCTTCTGCACACCGGTATGATTATTTGACCATACTTCACCATTCCGATCAGTGTGGTTTGCAGGCATGGACCAAACGTGGCGATCATAGAAGTGCAGTAGAACAGTGGATATGCTGCATGTAGCCCCAAAGCCTTTAACAAGCTGGTATGACCACCTATTTATCACTATCCAGCTCAAGTCTGCTTGGCTTCCGAGATCGGGTACATTCCGGGTGATTGTCACAGGTGGCATTAATATACATGGTAGATATTTAATTACATTACTGCAAGGTAGACCTTATAAATGCCACATGAGCAGACGGCCATAGTAGGCATACAATAATACGCGAGGTTTTTTACGTAAGTTTTTTCTGTAAACGTAATGACGATCTGTACAAAATCGGAAAGCGTCTTATAATGTCATGTACGTTGATGTGCTCAATTAAAAGCACACCAGGGTACAATATATGTACAGTACAACGATGGACTGCAGATTTGGGGCCTGCAATCGAATGAAGTTTCAAACCAGTATTTTTTTTTATTTTCGCGAACGGCATCTGCAGCATCTGGTTTAAGTACGGCAGCGCTGACGACAATTTCACACATGAGTGGCCACTCTTATCCTTGGTTAGTTTATAACATGGAACACACAAGCCCGAATGACTGCCACCAGAAATGTGCGACCTTGTAAAGTGAGCGGTATATTACAACACAACATCGCGATAGCATGTGCAAAAAAAATACATACTGTTTATACGTATATCACAGCGGAATTGCTTTTTCTCAGGCCAAGCAAATGTGTGGAAGCAGACAAGCGAGCGAATGAATATAGCAGGCGTTACTAAAAAGATCTCCAAAATTCTAAACAAACACAAGTTCCTGGTCCGGTTCAATACAGTACGCAAATTTCGTGATCTGATCCCATCCGTGAACGATGTCATTCCTGACTTACAGTACCCCGGGGTTTACAAATTGAGCTGCACTTGTGATGATTGCTATATCGGGGAGACGACACGACATGTCTCTGACCGAATTCGCGAGCACAAATCAGATTTGAAACACGGCAGAACGAATGATTCTGCCGTAGCTGACCACTGTTACAATGCTGTTGGTGATCACGATATAGTTTTCTCCGATACCAAGGTGCTTTGTAAACCCACGGGTTTTCAGAGATTTATCCACGAGGCAATTCAGATTTACAAACACAGACACAATTTCAACCGAGAAGATGGTTTCAAATTAAGCAACCATTGGAAAGATCTTCTTTGGTTCTTTCGGTAAAGTCATGTAGAATGAGAATAAAATAATAAATTGATAAAATAAAATAACACAATAATATAATAATATTCTCTCTCTTTGTGAGAATATTATTGCGTTATTTTATTTCATCAATTTATTATTTTATTCTCATTCTACGTGACTTTACCGAAAGAACCAAAGAAGATGAATCATTGCAGTCACGAAAGCTTTAAATCGAAACATTGGAAAGATGTTCTAAATCATACCAAACATTAAACTAATTTTCAATGGTATTTATCCAAATAGTGATATACCAAACTTTCACAGAAGCTTATTTCACTTCACACCTACATTTGTAAACTCCCCCCCCCCCCCCCCCGTGCCGGTCCTCTACGTTCCACTTCACACCCCCTCCCCCCCTCCGTGCCGGTCCTCTTGTGCTTCACGGTCATTTTATGCTAATTCCTTTGTCAAAGCGTTTGGTTTCCTCCCACACAGCTTAAAAGGACGCGACCTGGGCTGGACTGTCTTCGCTGCAACGCTGTCCTCGTGACAGTACGGTCCCCTTCACCTGATGAAGGCCACTTGTGTTGTGGCCGAAACATCGTGATTTTTGTTATTTTATTTTTTTACCTACGTGACTTTACCCAATAGAACCAAAGAGTACAGCTTTATCCTATTGGTGGTTTTATTCCGCGCGAGTATCCCGCTAACTACTAGTGTCTGTGCGAGTCAGCAGGCCCTCCAAACCTATTCCTCGAGGAGTCCAGATTCAGCTTATCCTGCATATAGCTCCGTTTTCTACCCTCTATTCAATAGCCCAAACTTACCTCTCCTCTACTTACGATTCCTTCCACTCTGCTGCGCTGAACGCTGTAGAAAGGCGATACTGTGAGTCGTCTCCGGAGAGGGTTGAGTCTAGCTGCGCTGGGCTCGTCGCACGGAGATAGATAAGTCACTGCGTGTGAAGAGATAGACGAGTCAATGTGTGTGAGGGAGATAGAGAGAGAACCACTGTGTGTGCGGGGAGTGAAGAAGAGACTGTGTGGGGAGACAAGGAGTATGAGCGGACGGTGCTGAGGGGAATTCGAGTGTTCGAGTTGGCGGAGCGCGGAGAGGATAAATTATAGTGTGTGTGAAATTATATATAGTGTGTGTGTGAAATTATATATAGTGTGTGTGTGTAATGATATATATAGTGTGTGTAATGATATATATAGTGTGTGTGTAATGATATATAGTGTGTGTGTGTAATTATATAGTGTGTGTTTGTGTGTAATGATATATATAGTGTGTGTGTAATGATATATAGTGTGTGTGTGTAATTATATAGTGTGTGTTTGTGTGTAATGATATATATAGTGTGTGTGTGTGAAATTATATATAGTGTGTGTGTGTGAAATTATAGTGTGTGTGTGTAATGATATTTATAGTGTGTGTGTGTAATGATATATATAGTGTGTGTGTAATGATATATATAGTGTGTGTGTGAAATTATATATAGTGTGTGTGTGAAATTGTATAGTGTGTGTGTGTGAAATTATATATAGTGTGTGTGTGAAATTATAGTGTGTGTGTAATGATATATAGTGTGTGTGTGTGAAATTATATATAGTGTGTGTGTGTGAAATTATATATAGTGTGTGTGTGAAATTATAGTGTGTGTGTGCAATGATATATAGTGTGTGTGTGTAATGATATATAGTGTGTGTGTGAAATTATATATAGTGTGTGTGTGTAATGATATATAGTGTGTGTGTGTAATGATATAAAGTGTGTGTGTGTAATGATATATAGTGTGTGTGTGTAATGATATATAGTGTGTGTGTGTAATGATATATAGTGTGTGTGTGTCTAATGATATAAAGTGTGTGTGTGTAATGATATAAAGTGTGTGTGTGTAATGATATATAGTGTGTGTGTGTAATGATATATAGTGTGTGTGTGTAATGATATAAAGTGTGTGTGTAATTATATAGTGTGTGTTTGTGTGTAATGATATATATAGTGTGTTTGTGTGTAATGATATATATAGTGTGTGTGTGTGAAATTATATATAGTGTGTGTGTGTGAAATTATAGTGTGTGTGTGTGAAATTATAGTGTGTGTGTGTAATGATATTTATAGTGTGTGTGTAATGATATATAGTGTGTGTGTGTAATGATATATAGTGTGTGTGTGTAATGATATATAGTGTGTGTGTGTAATGATATATATAGTGTGTGTAATGATATATATAGTGTGTGTAATGATATATATAGTGTGTGTGTGAAATTGTATAGTGTGTGTGTGAAATTATATATAGTGTGTGTGTGAAATTATAGTGTGTGTGTGAAATTATAGTGTGTGTGTGAAATTATAGTGTGTGTGTGTAATTATATATATAGTGTGTGTGAAATTATAGTGTGTGTGTGTGTGTGTAATGATATATAGTGTGTGTGTGTAATGATATATAGTGTGTGTGTGTAATGATATATAGTGTGTGTGTGTAATGATATAAAGTGTGTGTGTGTAATGATATAAAGTGTGTGTGTGTAATGATATATAGTGTGTGTGTAATGATATATATAGTGTGTGTGAAATTGTACAGTGTGTGAAATTATATATAGTGTGTGTGTGAAATTATAGTGTGTGTGTAATGATATATAGTGTGTGTATGAAATTATAGTGTGTGTGTGTAATTATATATAGTGTGTGTGAAATTATAGTGTGTGTGTGTGCAATGATATATAGTGTGTGTGTGTAATGATATATAGTGTGTGTGTGAAATTATATATAGTGTGTGTGAAATTATAGTGTGTGTGTAATGATATATAGTGTGTGTAATGATATATAGTGTGTGTGTAATGATATAAAGTGTGTGTGTAATGATATATAGTGTGTGTGTGTCTAATGATATAAAGTGTGTGTGTGATGATATATAGTGTGTGTGTAATGATATATAGTGTGTGTGTAATGATATATAGTGTGTGTGTGTAATGATATATAGTGTGTGTGTAATGATATATAGTGTGTGTGTAATGATATATAGTGTGTGTGTAATGATATATAGTGTGTGTGTAATGATATATAGTGTGTGTGTAATGATATATAGTGTGTGTGTGTAATGATATATAGTGTGTGTGTGTAATGATATAAAGTGTGTGTGTGTAATGATATAAAGTGTGTAATGATATATAGTGTGTTTGTGTGTGTAATGATATATAGTGTGTTTGTGTGTGTAATGATATATAGTGTGTAATGATATATAGTGTGTGTGTGTGTAATGATATATAGTGCGTGTGTAATGATATATATAGTGTGTAATGATATATTGTGTGTGTGTGTAATGATATATAGTGTGTGTGTGTAATGATATATATAGTGTGTAATGATATATTGTGTGTGTGTAATGATATATATATAGTGTGTGTGTAATGATATATAGTGGGTGTGTGTGTGTAATGATATATAGTGTGTGTGTGTAATGATATATAGTGTGTGTGTGTAATGATATATATAGTGTGTGTGTAATGATATATAGTGTGTGTGTGTAATGATATATAGTGTGTGTGTGTGTAATGATATATAGTGTGTGTGTGCGGAACGATGGAAATAAAAGTGACGGTGGAAGAAAGGCGATTGGACGGTGGAAGAAAGGCGATTGTCGTCCGAGTGAATCCAAGGCACTACACACACATACAAGCATTTGTTAAATTAATCGTTTATAAACATGGGAGGTAGGGGGGAGGGGGCTGGCTTTCATTTCTCTGCCCGAGTCAAAGGCACAGATGTACAAAAATGACGCATTAACCACTGCACCGCTTGCGGAAGCACAAAACGCGACTACAAAGCGTGCGGAAGCGGGCTGGTCATGCATGGCCCTTTAGGACCGACTGTGCCGGACAGTGCGCCCATAAGGGGGCTTTTTGCCAGAACGCTGCACACCTGCACCTGCACCGCCTCGGTCTCTTCTTGAGCAGCATGATGTCTTCCGAGGATGGGGTACCAGTCTCCATGGACACAACCGCACCGTTCAGGTCCTGCGCCGGATCACAACGGGCTAAGGTTGACATCTGTGTTCGGCAGGACCCCCCCCACCGCACCTGCCCTCGTGCTTGCCCAAAGTGCATAATTAATTATTAACTCGCTCGCTCACGCCGTAGAAACACCATTGCAGAAAAAACACCCAACAATAACACGTTTAAATTCAGGGGAGCGAGGTGGCTGAGAAGTGAGAGCATGGAACCAGAACTAACGAAATCCTGGATTTGAATCCAAGCAACCACCCAGATTTAAATTGGGTTTTGGAGTGGAATGAGTTGATGGTCTCAGCTCAGTCACCCATTGAACGCACCCAAATAACATTTAATGTAACACTTAATTTGGCTAAATTCCAGCTTTGAGAATAAAAAATCAGTTTCACTGTCATCATACACAAACCAATCTCGCAGAAAAGTGCACGGATTTTGCAAATTCTTTTCCATGTTCTTTGTGATCCAAGTGTTATGCCAGGCAATATGCACAGAATATAATTGTTTTGTAGACACTCATCTCTAGTTCATTATTTTGATCCCTTTTCACCTTCAATAATTGCCCTTGATACACACTTAGATTTCCCAGATGTCTCCCTCTAATATTTCTCCAGTTTAAATAAAAGATTGATCCAGTTTAAACAGCGACTTTGATTCAATGATTATTTCCTCTTGTTCAGTGAACTTTTTTCATGGCTTTTGTTTTGTTCATTTATCTTTCGCCCCACTTTGCAGCCTTCTTTGGTATTTCTTCAATAATTTCCTGTATTACTTTACTTTTGGTTGTTATAATGACGATGTCATTAGGGAATCTGAGATGGCTATTTTTTCTACAATTTATCAAATCTAATTTTCAGAAAATGTGTGAGTGGATTTGTGAATAGCCTTGTTTGACTCACCTTCCACTATGAATTTTGTTACTTCCTTCATCAAAATATCAGTGTAGGTTGTTAATATTTTGTACATTGTTTTTATTTCCAAACATTTGTTATATTTAATGTAGGCCTTGATTCGAGAACTTAAATGAGTATCAATTTTCATTGCGTCAAGTACTTCTTTCAGTCTACAAAGGCCAAGCACAATGGTAAATGATATTCATTAATTTTCAATTTAAAATCTAACATATACATAGGTTTTATAATTTTGCTCCAATATCTGGTCCCGCTTCTTTGATGGTGTCTACAGTTATACCATGGTTTGCTGCTTTGCAAGACAATGAGATATAGCCATGGCTTGGAAAGGCCTTAATTCAGCAGTGGATACATCGTGTCTGTGGATGATTGAACAAGGTAGCAACAATGCTTCGCAGAGACAGAATCATAAAACCAGGAAATCGTAACACATGACCCAGCGGGAAGCACATTCGCCACTCGTTACAGAGGTTCACAGTTCGAATCCGTCGGCCGCCCTCGTTATTACTGCGGTGTGCATCAACCATAAAAATAAGTGCCATCGACTTCAGAGTGGATGTAAAAAGAATCCTTGACATTATTCGCAAGAATGTGTGCCGGCATTCAAAGGGGTCAAATTATTACATTTACCAAAAGATTTCTCACTGGGATTATACGTAGCAATCTTCACTTCCTAGTGGGGAAAAGTTGGTTAGACCCTCCTGAAAACAAGTCATGAGACTCCATGAGGTTTCCTTCGGTAATCAGGCCTAGTAAAAAGCCAAATGAAACTCAATGTATAAATAAATAAACACTTTAACTCTTCCAACAAATTATACCTGAGGATTCGATTTGGCGAGAATTTATATCTTGTACCAGGCTTCTTCCCTCTCTTTAAACTTCATTTTCTCTCTGCAAAACCACAAATGTTAAATGTTAACAGTAACAGGAAAATGCACAGTCCTTGCTACTCAGCCTTTACATTTTTTATGTTTTACAAGAGACGCATGATCCTGCTTGGCCTGTCGAGTTTATAGTTTTAGACAATGGTTATTACGAATATGTAATGATGGTAGCATCACTACTGTGTACACACGCACAAGCGTGACGTCACTATGCGGGGGAGCGTCATGACCACGCGGGTCTAAACACACGCATGACGTCATCCCGGCTGGAGGCGGGAATGACGTCAGGACCAGTGCTGGCCTCGGGAGGCCACGATGGTGGTGTGAGGCCGTGGCACTCTGTGACCCCGGCTGGACACGTGACTGGACCCCATTGTGGGCCGGGGGCCTAGGGGGCACCTTGGAGGGCACGTGGACAGCAGGGGGGCTTCGAGAGGGTTCTCGAAGGGAGGTGTGGCCGGGGCGGGGCCCGGGCACGCCGAGGCCTATATAACCAGCCTCCTCACGAGGTTCGAGGCTGCCCGTATCAAGAACGAAGATGCATCGTGAAGACGCCAAGAAGAGTCAAGCCTCCAGTCAGCGGACCTGGCAGTAGCCCACCTCGCTGGGTCACGCTAGAGTATTTGAGAAGTATGTGTTAGCTAGAGTAGGTTGGTGGTCACCACCTTATGTGCAGTGTTATATTACTTACCGTTCTAATAAATCAGCGTTGCCTCCCAAGGAGTCGTGTGTGCACCTAATTATCCTAGTCAGTATAATATGTGCACGATTACTACAACTTACCTGCTCGCTTTCACACGACTAGGAGGCGAGACGATCATCTTCGGGGCAGCCCCGGGGTTCTGCAGCCTCGGTGAAGGAGGGAGATGGCGCTGCAGGCGGGGCAGCAGCACGCACATCACGTCGCTGCTTCGCCGCCATCGAGAGAGAGAGCGACGGAGCTGGAGGAGAGAGGACGCCGCCGCCGCCGCTGCTGCTGCTGCGGGTGCCTGGGCGGGAAATTCGCGCGCGCATGGTGCACGCACGGCCGCCATCTTGGCGGGCGGTCGGGACGCGGTTCCCGCCAAAACGCTCCTCCCGCCATTCTCAACGCCTGTGGAGGGAGATCTTGGGCCGTCTTGGTGGCATCCTGTGCTCACCATCCAAGAGTCTTCAAGTTCCACAGTGCAGCCTCCGTTCCTCACGGCCTCTCAGGCGAGTCGTGACACAATGCACCCGGCCCTAAAAACACACTTCACCCATCTTGCGTGCGCCGGGTTGCGATTATGTGTTTTTTTTACTCGCTGGGTTGCGAAGCGTGTTAGTTGGGTTGGGTGCGTGGCAGATTGACGCGGCGCCCGTGCGTGTGTCTGCTTTGTAACAGCGTTAAGTACGGCGTCGGGATTGTTATCTTAAGGAGCCGGTTAATGATTAATTCTGCTATGTGGGGGGTCTCGGGCTCCGTTAAGATCCAGTGAATTGCCGGGTTAATTATTTGTTGACACTTTATTTGATTGCCTTTGCGGAGTCGCGATTGTTTTTGGGTATACAGTATGGAGCTTCGCTCGTGAATGTCGTCAATGTGTGACTGCGAAACTTTGCTTGTGAGTGTTAACAATGTATGCTTTGTATGGAGCTTTGTTCGTGATTGTTAATATATAGCTTGTGCCACATTTGTTAACGAAGTGTTGATTTATGGGATTTTTCTCGAGATCGCGATGTGTGGACTGTATGTACTGCATAGACTGTCTCTCTGCACTGATACGGGTTGTGACGTACATTGTTGTGATCCTTGGTACGGATCGTTAAATTGTGATGATGACATATGGTGCCAGTGATTTGGATTGTGCTGCTGGCTGTGGCTAATCTGGGCCAAAGATCCTGACCAGAATGCCCCTGTCATTGTTGCGTGTTGACACACGAGTGTGGTCCCGTCATGGTGTGGCTGATGGCTTGACCTGGCGGCCCGGAGAGCGAGACACTCCGAGGCGCGTCTGAGACAGTGAGCCAGAGGCTCAGGGAGCTGGTGGTGAGTTGCTCTCTCAGCTCGGTTGGTACAGCTAAATGCTGCAATGCGAGGCTTGGAGAGAGGGGTTGGTGTGTCCTCTCAACCCGGTTGGGACAGCTGATTGCTGCAATGCGAGTCCTGGAGAGAGGTGTTCTTGTGTCTTCTCAGCTCGGTCGGAACAGCTACATGCTGCGATGCGAGTCTTGGAGAGAGACTGGGTTATAATTCCCCCGATACGGCCGACAGGTGCGCGTCGGAAAGGCGGGGGGTGCTACCGAGTGGCATGAGATGTCTGGGTTGGCCTTCAAGGGAGGGCTTCTGAGTTGTGCGAGCGCGGAAAACGCGCGTGGGGCCGCCATTTTGTGAGCGTGGTAAACCGCAGGGGATGCGGCTCGTGCATGCGGCCGCCATTTTGTACGTGCATGGGTATTTGTGTGAACCATTTCTGGGCAAGAGCAGGCATTTTTTTTGTCACGTCGATTTAACATTTTTTTGCAAAAAATGTAGATACTGAGGCAACGCTGAAGTGCGACTTCTTTGCCCAGTACATGGGTCAACCTGGAAGCATGACTTCCTTGACCCGGGATGTTGTACAACATCCAACGGTTGTACCTTTGGGTGCAGCATACTGGCTCGACCTTGAAGAGTGACTTCCTTGAGCCAGTACATAGGTCGACCCTGAAGTGCGACTTCTTGACCTGGGACGTAGGGAGACGTCCGGAATGTTAAGTGGTGTTTGTAGGTGGGTGTTAGACTTTCGGTCTTCGCCCTATTGCCACCTGTGGGGTGGAACGGTAACAGGGCGGTGTGAGACCCTGCCATCTATGGGGTGGTTGTGTGGTTTTGGTTTGATTTACCGGTGTTGGTTGTGCATCCAACGCGTCGGAATCTATGTATTTTTGTTTTTATTTCTTCCGCCGGGCAGAATACAGTGAAAAGTATAGCAAATATATACAATTAATACTAAACTATTTTTTATCCTACCAGGTAAAGCCTACTGAGCTATGAGCCTCTCATTCAGAAGCAACCTGGCAACAAATAATAGCTTAATAAACTGGTTTATCTTATAGAAATTTATTACAGCAAAATAATCAATAATCTAAACAAATGTTTGTGAAAGTTATCCCATCATATCAGATGTTTATTAATTTCCTTCCTTCTGAGAAACCTAGACCATTATCGCTCACTAGGCGGGTTAGGATTGAAAACTAACTACAGGCAGTCCCGGGATTATAGGGATGAAACTATAGTAATTAAAGAAAACAGTACGGGAGGCACAACTATTTCCGGCTATGGGATTTTACCTAGATTTGGGGGAAATTGTTGAGTTTCCGACAGACGGAAAATTCAGGTTGCGGATTTTCCTCGGGAACCTAACGCTTCCGTAACCCGGGGATTGCCTGTAAGGAGGGAGCATCTGATATCAGTCTAAATCTCTAAGTCTCCAATGTGTCTGCTAAGGTGCGCGTGTGTGTGTATGCAGTGTGTCTCCGGCTCGTCTTCTTTCTTCCTTGAGTGTCCTTCTTTGTGTAGTCCGAGCACTTGGGAGCTCTCTTTGTGTCCTTGATGCCACCCAGTTTGAAGACTGAGAGTCCTCGATGTCCACTGGGATAGCATTCTACTCTGGTGACCTACACATAGCACACATCATCACCACCACAATTATTCCACTGGCCAACAGGACACCACAGAAAACTGCCTGTCATTGAAACTACCTAGAGAAATGAATTGCACCGAAAATGGCTGATAACTCACGTGGTAACCACCTTCAAAATATAATTGTGGGCCGAGTAAGAGTGCGTACAACACTGTCAGACAACACTGTTTGACTTAGGGTAAATTCTCCAGTTTGAGGTTTTATGGTTTGTGAAAATACATCATGAGTACAACTTACCTCCATATAGAAGAGGATGTAAGCCTGGTCTTGAAGAACCTCTGACTTGGCGACTGGCTCCACGTCAGCATCGTCCATTCTGAACCAGCTGCCATTGCTGACCTGAAGGAAAAAATACATGTACACTTAATTACGATCATTACCCAATTGCACCTGACTCATTTAAAAGCCAGCCATAGTGAGAGATCATGAAAGTGGAATATTATATGGAAGTTAACACGTGTACTCATATGCTTCGTGTGTGTGTATGTATTATCATAGTGGGAAACAGTAGCGTAGCGGTTAGCACATTGCACTACGAACCCGGCAACCAGAGGTCGATTCCCGCTTACGACGTAACACCAGTGACGATTATCTCAACTGGTCCTGGGCCTCGTTCCCTCGGTCCACTCAGCATCAAATGAATACATGGTGCAATATGTAAAAATTACCACTCGGGATAAAGGTGGCCGGGCGTAGTGCTGGCCACCCACCCCCGCATGTGTCATTCTGGCTTTGACAGGTGCTCATGAACAGCACTTGCCCCAACAGTCGGGTAAGGCTATATGGGGGATATTTGTTTTTTTGTTTATCATGCAGAACATCACCTTGTTGTATGAGTAGTAGTGGCCGCTATTGGTGGTGGTCCCGTGGTGCACAATCACCGAGTAGAGTGAATAAAGTTCCTGCTCGTGCACAACCTGATTGGACATGAACGGCCATATGTCGAGTTTTTCAGGGAAGAGGAACTCCTACAAGGGATGAGGGAGGAGACAGTGATGGGCCAAGCATTAAAAGAGAGGAAAATAGGGAGCTGGCTAAGCAGGGGCAGAAGAGGGGAGCAAATTAACGTATTGGCGGTACACTGGTGCACCGTATATATAAAAAACTAAAATCACATTTTTCACAATGATGATATATTTTCTTACGATTCGCAACCCATTTCAGGAAATATTGTGGGGGTGCGTCAAAATAATTTATCGTGATCTCAAAGCAGTCGGAAGATGAGTGTCGGTTCACATTTTGATGTTCTACTGTTTTATGAGGACCGGTGTGTCATGCTGCACCGGTGTACCGCCAATACGTCCAAATGACAAAAAACGTTGAATACAAAATATATCTGAATATCAGATTGCATTCTGTGCAGGAAGTAAAATTCACCTTGCCGATTTTGTGCCCAAACTCATCGTATCGCTTAATGGTGACGATAAGCACATTGGGCACCACGTGCAGGCTCACTCTCTTTGTTGATTTCCCCACGCGTGAGCACCTGTTCGTCAGACAATAGCAACGTTAGTTTACGGACGAGGTGCGTGTTTGATCACACACTGTATAAATGGGGATATACACGAACGTTTCAAGGTGCACGATGGAAGATTGCATACTCACATTCCACATCTGTATTCTGCAAGATTCTCGGTCTTTGTGAATTCATAAAAAGCCTTCACCAGATCCAGGGATTTCTGTCAAAAGCCAAGAAAGCACAATCATGGAAAATTATTACTTTGAATAGAAATTCAGAAAATAATGAGCTAAGTGGCTCTCTGCAGTCAACTGGTTGTGGTACATAAATATAATGAATGACAAAAAAAATCGACATCAGGCTGCAGCCTTCCCAATTCTTACGTTGATATTAAGAGAGATGTCAAGGCAAGAGTCCAACGTGTCTGAGATGCTGAAGCACTGCGTGCACTCAACTGTGAAAACACATCATATGAAAACATACAATATTACTGCTGCACATTGCATAATCATAATCAAAAGTATTCACACGTTAACTGCCTAATATCATGAAAATGTTCAGATACCACCAACCCAGATGCGACTATAATTGTTATGTGAAAACATATTTGGTGAAAGCTGTAATGGCTATTAAATACATATATTGTTGATACTGTGTTGGCAGTGGTGCCCTAACATAAATCACAGGTACTCAACACATCCGTCAATAGCACTCCCTTACAAGGAAAAATATGCAATTGGTGACATTTTCAGGAGTGATCTTTATTCATAGCACAGAAGCCAGAAACATAGGGTGGGCTACGAGTTGGATACTGCACTGTACACCACGTGGCCTGATGAGAAATTACATTTGGCGTACAGAAACCTTTGATTAACTCTTGCGTAATAAGCATGTGAAATCTATTTCCGTATTCGGCATCTTTTCTTGTGTAGTCATTGATGATCGGGATGGTCTGCTAATAATACAACTTTCTATTAACGATGAAATACCGGCAACTACAAAACACCGCTGACTGCCACGCGCATGATGGCTCCGCCCTCATCGTCCAAAATAGCTCCGCCCCTTTTTACCCTGAGGACCTCGTCTAAATTGTCACATGAATGATGACATAAACTAATTTGTATTCAATGTTAAAGTTTAAAATGTTGCTGGCAGATTGCATGTTGGGTAGCCTCGTCGCAGCGTGGTCAAAGAAATAAGCATTAGCACAATCCAGTTAATGATGTTCGTATATTGTATTATATTTTTATTATTTTATAGTTTCCCTTCTACGTGGTGACTTCACCGAAAGAACCAAGAATATGAATCCGTGCAGTCACGAAAGCTTTAAATCAAAAGATGTTCGTATAGTTGATGCAACCCCTTTTAACCTAGAGAACTCCACAGGAATGGGAGTAGAGTGAATGATATAACTTGTAAACAATGAAAGAGAAACGGGAAAGGGAATGCATATTTTGTGCATGTGTGCTTATGTCCTTGTGTACGTGTTTTTTTTACATCTACAGAGAATATAAGGTTGCATGCGAGAGCTTGCATAGCCCAGTATGGATTGTGAAATTGGGTGAAATCACTACTTAAAGGGTGAATGTTTCCAGAAGGAGCACAGGTACCTACCTCTCGATTTCAGGTACCCCCTGAAGATCTGGTGGATCAATGTTGGGGTCTCCATGTCAATATTCAGCCTGGAAAAACACGCAATGAAACACACAGACAGCTACTCCAGAGGCAATGTCTTTACGAGATGAACACTCGGGAGAGTTACATGTTTTTCCCTACTAGTATTAACTCGCTGAAGTGGCAATGTCTTAACTACCTCGGCAGCTATACAGGTCATGGGTTTGATCCCAATGCTGACGCCTGTAAATTTGCAGTTTGCATTTACTCCCTGTGGTTGCGTGTATTTTTTTTATTCGAGCCCACCGATTTTTCCCTCCACATTTAGAAACAAGCATTTAGTGTATTTGTTAAATAAGAATTAAAATAAAGTGAATACAAATATGAATAATAAAATATAAAATAAAAAAAACAAAAAAAACACTAATGTAGACTGGTTCTTAATCGGAGTGAGCGTACTGGCAGTCTATAATGTAGACTGTAGCCTGGTTATCCTGAGAACATATTTTTTTCTGAACAATCCAGGCATCCATGTGCTGGTATTGTGCAACTATTTATGGAGTTTGCTGGGGCATGCAGTACTTACTGGCTTTGGTTGAAGAGGCAGGATTGGTGCAGCGTATCTATCACGTAACTCAGAAAGACATGCGCATCTTCCTGCCTGCCAAAACACAGGTCCTCGCCGATGTCTGTGTGGAAATGGACAGAGGTCACAGATGATGTGGTCACACAGTTGCTGGCACAGTTAGTATATAGCTTGTGAACTCCCTCATCAACTAAATCGGAAGATTTGTGGGTTATCCCAGAACTGGGTGTGGCTGGCAGTGTTTAGAACGAGCATCAAGAGAGTAATGCAAGACCGGAAGAACATCCGATGCATTGGAGTTGTAAAATCAGTGCTGACCAAAACGAGTAATTTTCTGTTCGATATTGTATACAAAAACTGATTCAAACTGCCCTTTCAGGAGATTTTGAGATGACCGATGTTTCAACGTCAAAGACACTTGGGAATTGTGCTGGAACTTACTTTTGAAATTGAGAACTATGTCGATGGGATCGATGGCCATGCCCCGATTCATGAAGGTGTTGAAGACGTGTTTCTCCAACAGACACATCATGCAAAACTCAGTCTGTTTGCCTGTGAAGTGGGGCAGGGGTGACACAGTGAAAATACAAACCAATCGCACAAATTGCCCAGCTCCGCACAGCCAGGTAATCTACACAACACTCGATTGTAGCTCGTCTCGAATGCAAAATATCTGGGAGAACTCACAGGTCCATGAGTGATCGCTGTAAAGCAAAAAGTTTGCCAGCGGCGCCGTGTACGTGAGGCCCTGCAGGCTGGCATTCACGAAACACGTATTCCCGAGGTTGTTGAGCCCAGCACCCTCATGTAGATCCTCCTGCCACTTGAGAACTAAGTTGTCTGTCGCAGGTGTTATGAATTCTAAAGATGGAATGCTGTCCTCATCTGCACACATGACATGATGGAAACACATCATTAACGCTCACAGCACTTTTATTATAACTCACAGCACTGCTGAAGGGAATGGTTTAAAAATTGGGTGCCTTAGCCTGTACCCGTGCTGGCATTTTTTTTGTGGTGCTGTTAGGTAGACACAATCCTCTTCACCAGCTGGCGAGATGCAAATGTATTAAATGTTTTTGAAGTGTTCAGCACTAGTAATCAGAATTGCCTGAAGAGCATCTTCAGCCTGTAAGTTTTACATCGACAGCAATGGCTAGACAACCACAACAGCGTGACGAGATATCAAAGTGTACGTATGTGTGCACGTTGAACTTCTTTCACACCGTGCGTCGCCATCCATACTAATCAGAGGGACAGGGTCACGCCAGCAAACACTTACCTCCCGCATTAGGTTTGTGCAGCCCAGTCGTGCTGGACTCGGTCACGAAAGACACGGCGGATGGAACGGTGCTGTGTTGGATCTCCAGCCCCTTGTCATCTGCTGCTGACACCGCCGGGGGTGATGTGGATGCCTCATCCTTGACGACGATGCTGGAGATGGTGTCCCCTTCTGCCCGTTGAATACTCTTGGCCTCCTCCTACGGCAGCAGTAAAAGCAGCCTTAAGTCACGGACACGCATCGCCACTACACTGCAGCATTGCTCAAACTGCGAAGTGCGGATTCTTATTTCGAACAACATGGCAAGCCAATCTAATAATGGAGACTCTGGTTTGCTTTTAGATACCTAGGATCTGTGCTTGTTTCCAAAGAAGTTGGACAAAAACATACTCCATGTCTAAATTCTCCTTAGTGATATTCTCAAGACGTTACGTTAAAAAGATGCATGTGATATCACTTGAGCGCAAATACAGACCCATATGGACACATTCCCATACGGGTTTACATCCCTTCATACGCCCTCCCCATTCTTGCAGTGCGTGAAATTGGAAATCATGCATATTTTAAATACTCAAATGGCTTAATGTGCTATTCATGCAACGGTTAGCAATCTGGTGTTATCGTACGGAATTTGGTGCCACAATTTCCTGGCATGTCAGTAGAAATACATCCTTCCCACCTTTATTCACCCAGCAGTATAAATAGGGACACCACAGGTAGTCGATGGACAAGCCATGTGTGTTGTGGGGTCAGGTGTGGGTGCTCCCACATTTTCCAAGATGTTTGGTGGGTGTAGAAGGTGAGTTTCCTCTCGTGCAAACCCAACCGCGAGCAATCGTATGATCAAACAATTTCAAGGCTGCACCTTTACGTGTGGACTGGTCTTCTTTGCAAGTTTTGCAACGTAAACTTTAATTTTTTACCTTAATTTTATCAATACTGATCTATACTACAGGTTTTCTTCTTGTTAGATCGTGTAAATATATAAATGTTTCGTTAAACCGGCCACAATCCGACACAGCCAATTTGTAAGGTTTACCACTTAAACATCGTGCCAATTCGTTACGAGTACAGCACACCGGTGTGTTGGAGAGCCAAGCCACAACATTTACAATCCGAGTACGACGTTTCGCCGGTAATCTAACCCAAAAGAAAAAAAAGAAAGGACAAAACGGTATTATGGATGATTTTGGTCACGAAAGCATACGTGATAATTGAATTTTGCCTAATCACCTACTGTGATTTATCCTCCCTCTTTGCTGCTCCTACAGCCTCCCTTACCTTAGTCAGATGATCTGCATTGCTTTCTTCAGATGATGATGTCTCCTCACCGTCCTTCCCCGCACCTCCGAGCAACACGTTTGCCTAGGTACGGTGCAAAAGAAGTTCAACATGCATCACGACTTTAAACTGGTGTTGCAGCTTTCAAAAGACTCGAAAGAGGACTGCATCTTTTTTAATCTGATTCGACGAATCTGACTTCTGTCCATCAGATGATGATGATGTCTCCTCACTTTCTGTCTCAAACTGTTGTTGAGGCTTTCAACAACGTGAGCCTGCTTTATGTCGGCTTTAGCGTCACACTCTGTTGTAGTGCTTCAGGCGTACCCTGTCCATATATAGGTAAACCAAATGAACTTCTTAACTGTAATGTTTCGTTCTCCAAATAAAAACGAATTATTGAATGTTTCTAGTTATTAGCACAGACTCTGTTAGATGTGCCCAGTCACCCGCTGTGAGTCATCTCCCTCTCTGCAGCAGATGTTACTGCCCTTACCTTAGTCAGATCATTTTCCTTGTGTCCATCGATTGATGCCTCTTGACTCGTTGACGTTAAACTGGTGTTGCAGCTCTGAAAAACGCTCTCACTGGAACGGCTGCCCACCAGACTCGAAAGAGGGCTGCCCTTGCGAACCGTAGCATGACTGCCCAGCGAGGTCCCAGCATAGGTGTCCTCATCATCAGAACTGCTTTGGCAACAGCAGCATAGCTTTTTGAAAAACTTTCTGAATAATTTCTTTACACCTTTCTTCATGGTGGCCATGCCACCAATGTGCCAGAGCACCGAAACTTTCCAAAATGTTTTATCACGAGAACGCCAGAGGGCAAGTGAAGACACCTCTGCTTCCCAAGAAATCCGAAGAGCCTGTAGGATGTGACGTGACACGCCGGACTGCAGTGACGTTACAATACGACACCTTATGACGAGTGTCACTTGACGTCACGCGCCGGACTGCAGTGACGTTTCAATAAGACACCTTATGACAAGTGTCACATGACGTCACAGACTCCCGACTACACCGCCACAAAACTGCATTTTTATTCTTGGTTCTTTCGGTAAAGTCACGTAGAAGGGAAACAATAAAATAATAAAAACAATAAAATTCTCACGACATTTCCACTACAACACAAGCAATCATCATCAGGTGTGAAAACCACAACAAGAAAATTTGATGATGATTGCTTGTGTTGCAGTCGAAACGTCGTGAGAATTTTATTGTTTTATATATATTTATTATTTTATTGTTTCCCTTCTACGTGACTTTACCGAAAGAACCAAGAATATGAATCCCTGCATAGTCACGAAAGCTTTAAATCAAAATTTAACTGCATTTGTTGCTCAAATAGCTTTCCTTGGTGCTAATTAACAGAGCTATTGCTTGCCTGCATTAGAAGCGTAACATCACACACAGCCCACTGTATGCGTTAGGTTTCACTTAGCATTAAACACCAGAATCCACTCTAGCAAGAATTCCATCCTGGCATGGAGGACACCTTGCGTTACATTACAGGTTTCCCAAAATTCCACTTTTATTAATTTACTCCCAATTCAAATTGTTCTGCACTTGTGACATGCTAAGCAACTAACGCTGTCTGATTGGCAACACACCTGCTCAAGCTCTGGGATAACAGGTGTGTGTTGGGCATCAGTGCTTGTCAACTTTGCTCTAATTAGTGTATTTTCTAATATTCAATAACGTATTTAATTACTCATTGAGGTTTAATGAGCTCACCTGTCTCGATTTTTGTCCAATTGTTGCAGATACGAGTCACAACACTTGATTCATGTGCAGTGATATCAATGTGAATTAAAGTGCTCTGTTACCAATAAAGTACAATTTTGACTGGAGAAGATCAATGGGTGGGGTTTGGGAATCTGAGACGGTACAATCACGAATGTTAATCAAATCTACATATATGAGGGCTTAGCCTGCTTCACGTCGGCTTCAGTCGCACAATGTAATTTTTTCAAGTATTCAGCACGGGGTTTAAATTAATGCAGCGCTTCAGGTTGACCCTGCTGAAATGTAGCTGTTGTATATGTGGGTGTGTGAAAATTGATGACAAATAATTAAAATTAAATGAAATTCGAAATTTGCATAATTAATCCAAAATTATGTTAATTCGTGTAATTATGCGTATAACTATGCTAATTAGAGAGGTGATCGTATTAATTTATACGAGTGGTTGTGTTAATGATAGCCTTCATGATAATCAGGTCCCCGCCTCGTTGACGAGGTGGGGTTATCAATCAGGATAACGCAATCAATCGTGTGCAGTTACCCTAGTGTCAATTCGGCCTCGTTGTCTAACTTCGTATTATTGATCAGCATAATACAATGATTCTCGCTTTAACACTCCCCGAGTGTTCATATTTTAGGTCTCATGTTCACATCGTTCGCTTTAGTTTAATGAGTGTGGATTGGTGTGTTTATAGTTTAGGTTCCCGAGTTCATATCTCGTCGCAGGATACAGATCTTATGCAAAAACTTCAGGAAAGAATCACACGACCACTTCTGTATTAATCAATTTATTTTCTAATTAAACCTTAACTATAATATGTATGTGACTCTCAATCTCGGAACTTCAACACGGTATCCACACGGTATCAAGACAGTATCATCAACGACTGTACGATTTCACTTTGATAACACATGGACCCCGCATAAAGCGATTGCTGTTAGTGAGAGAGAGTCAGAACATGCAAATGCTATGCTACACAAAAGCTTATACATTATAATATGAACAATCATTATGCTTGAAATGGTCAGCACATTATCACAGGCGATTGATTAACATGCAACGGTATTCATATAAAAAGACAATCAAACAGTTATTATTTCCAAAGGCATAAATGTAACAACAGATCCACCGGACAGAATATAAGATTACCGAAATGGCTTAGTGTGAGGGTATGCGGCGGAACGTGTTATCTCACGGGAGATTAATTAATTAATTCGTGAATAAGATTGTATGATCAGAAAATCGGTTTAGCACGATTCCTCCCCGGGAGCGTAGCTCCGTGGCGAAGGTGCCAAGGCTAATTCGTATTGATGGATCGGTTGGTAACTTATGCGATTAGAAGTACAGTCCAAAACAAAATATTGAAGAGGGAAATTATGAATATACTTATAAATGACGGACTGTTATCACACGAACGATGCTTCCACAGCCAGATGGTTCACGGACTTGAGTGTTCTTTTCTGGTTAAGGACCTGTGTATGTTTGAGTGATATGAATTGTTTTGAATAGTCAGTGTTTGGAATTAATTCTTTGCGTTGCCATACGCTGAAGTTGGCATCGCTTGTAGGAGAAGTAGCCTCGCTCCCTTTAGAGCGGTGAGGTGTGTAGGAGTGCATCATACGAATCGCCGCCCTCCTCCACACAGCAGCCAGCCTCTGTCCACGGGGGAGAGTTGCTTGATCGCTCTCAGTTCCGCTCAGTGGACACCTCTGTCCACTGCTGGATGAGCTGCGCGATCACGCTCGTGCTGGTTCGCTGAAGCAGTTTCTTTCCGCTGTTGGATGAGCTGCATCGGCACGCTCCCTCTCTCTGGGTGGAGAACTCGAACGTGCTCGTTGCTGGTTTGCTGAAAACAGGTTTTTCTCCACTGCTGGATGACTCAAGTCGCACGTGCTCTTGCTCTGGTTTGCAGAAGCTGTTGCTTGGTGCGTCGGTCGCTCTGCAGCTGGACTCAATGTAGAATCAGCAATACTCTGTCTTTCAGCTCTTGGAAATCACACTAGGTGACGCCTCACTACCCTGCGAGTCTTGCCAACGTCAGTGGGTAGCGACGGGGCCACTTTGGCTTCTGCTCGCCGCCGCCTGCTCTGCAGCTCGCCGGCTGGCGACCTGTTGCTCTCGTTCCCGATTGGAACTGCTCCTGAGCCGACCCACTGGTCGAACTCCCCGCGTTCCGACCTCCTCCGAGTCGAACTTCCCGAGTTCCGACCCCCCTGGTCGAACTCTTCCGAGTTGCTCCTCCGAGTCGAACTGTCTCCCGAGAGTCGACCCACTGGTCGAACTCTGGTGAGCCGACCCCCCCCCCCCCGGGTCGAACTGAGGTTTCAATGCTCAGGATTCTCTTTTTATGCCCAAAAATCCCTTCACTCGGATCCTGCCCACAAGGCGGGGTTTCTTTCGATTTTTGCTGTGTCAGGATTTGTCCATATGTATCTGTGTCCGTGTGTGTGTCTGTACGTGTGTCAGTGTGTGTCCTTGTGCATCACCCACGGTATATTCCGTTGTCATACTCCTACCATAAAACCCACAAGTAAAACAATCAAATGTTATAAATTGTCTCGAAGGCGCCTCTGTCTGGGTGCACAACCTGGAGGGAGGGGCGATATTCCCTCCGACTTTCACCGACGCACAAAGAAATGGTTAAAAAGTTTTAAGTTAACATTTCATTTCATCTGAGTTCCATAGTTATGATTCTGTATTAATCCAAGGTCTGAGTCAGCTTCTCGTTGCGGTGTTTGACTCGTGTTTCCCCAAGCGTATACACACTCCTACCCCGCGCTGCAGGGATACAAAGACGGCCGGGATTTCCCTTTCTCTCCGACCCTGGGTTTAACATCGCCCTTTGCTTACGTTGCAGTTTTGCTGTGCGCTTGCATTTCTTTTCCTCTCTACTCTTACTTTAACCCTGCTTATTATTTGCGTATGGGTGGAGGCTAGAGCATTTATGTTGACTTAGGAAAACCTGATTGTTATAGGCTTCGGGTCAAGTCGTATAGAAATTATTAAAATATGTGAATACATTTCATATTAAATTAATAGACGGGTGATGGTTACATTGACGTAGCTTGTGGCAGGGTTCAATTGAAGTGGGTGTGAAGATCAATAACTTTAGCCTACCCTGTCGTTAAATTCCGACTTTAAGTTACTTTAATAGTAATGCAGAACCAATTAGCTTTGTTGACTTAACTAGATCTAGGCTAACGCAACCTCCCAGTGACCCTGGCTTTGTGTTTACGTCAGCCCCATTGCAATCCGCTGCGCTCTGCTCTCTATCTGCTCCCTCTGACCCTGGGAGGGCTCTGAACGTCAAAATCGTGTTAGTGGGTCAAGGTAAATATGACCTCCACATGCCATGCTGAGGCCTGGTTTGGTGTTTTTATTCATTATTAAAATTAAAAGAAACAATAGAAATATGTATCTATATGTATTGGAAAATTACGTGTTAATATTAAGATGGAAAGGGGGCCATATACAACATAGCTAACCCAATTCAATCTCCGATCAAAAATGTTTCGGGATTCAAAAACAAGATAAAAAACAAAACTTGTTATTAGCACAGACTATTATATGCCCCATACTTCAGGAGTATAGCTTAATCACGACCGTTCATACGTATTACATTACATTTTGGATTCACAAGCATTGACTTAAGTTCGTGCAAAAGAGGTCAGTCTTTTTTGTGATTTAATTAACGAACTTTCAAATTACTTTCCGCGAGCAACAACAACAACGCCATGGCCCGGTGTTTGTAGAACTCTCGCTACGGCGCGTTTCCCAGGGCGGTTCGATTCTGGGTGGACTCTCCAAAGCCTCTGTCGCCCGTGGTTGAGAGCCTGGAGCAAGGGGATTTGACGGCGGACCACAGCTTTGCGACTCGAGTGCACGGGCACGCAACAGAGTGGGGCGCCTTGAAAGGGGCTCCCGTGGTGGAGGGAGGTGTCAGTTTGGCTCTTGGCGGCTCGCTGCAGTCTCCTCCGCCGGGGGAACGAGCCAAGGGGGCCCCTTTGGAAGAAGACGGATTCGGGAGACGTGCCGTGCGGCCGGTCAAGTTCCAAGGAATATGCGATGGTGGCGGTGATGATGATGATGGCAGAAGTGGGCGGTGGTGATGAAGAAGATGGTGTCAATGTTCGTGGTCATGATGCTGACGGTGGTGGTGAGGACATTGATTTTGCCGACAAAATCATGAATGTTGCAGAGTTTGAAAGAAATCGCAGTGGTGAAGTTCGTGACGACGATGATGGTGGTGTTGGTGATGACGAGCTCAGCGACAATAGCCTTCATTCCGGCGAGTGCGACAACGTCAACAATGACCCTGACATTTTTTTCAAAGACGACTTCAGCGTCTCTTCCGTCGAAACGCGCAACTCGCCACCCGCCGACGCGCCAGCTCGATCCTTCTCCAAAGCACCCGAGGCCGAGTGCACCTCTGGGCACGGCTCCACCATCGCGTCGCGCAGCAGCGCAACACGACCAACGGGGATGGAGGAGACGAAGGCGGATCTCGGGCACGGGAGAGGGGCCTCTCGTGGGGATTTCAAAGGCCGTGCCCGCGGGCCCGTGACCCAAGAGCTCGCGCCGCCGAGTCGGTCGGGCAGGCAGGCTGCGAGGAACCGGTGGGAGAGCAGCAGTTTATTGGAGCTCTCCTCCGCAGAGACCCGAGGCTTGGCGAGGAGGCGGAGCAAGAAATCGCCGGGAGCGGTGAGAAAATGAATCGAATATTTTGATAGACACGCCACACACGACTGTATGAGCGCCTCTCAGCGCCGCGCGGGGCGTGGGGGTTGTTTGACCATACTTCACCGCACTGGTCAGTGCGGGGTAACAGGTCCTTGCAGGGTGGGCTGGTAGGAACATTGGAATTTTGCGCAATTTTATGACATTGTTATGTAAAATTGTGCAAATTGAGAGCGTCTTCCCACTTTTTTGCCCTCAAAATCGTTGAGGGTTCTTCGGACAAATTAACCTCTGTAGAGGAATGGAATGGTGAAATCCTTATTGACTGAAATCTGCTCATTTTGGAGCAATGTATCATAAAATTGTTAAGGGCTGGGCCGAAAAATGACAACAATTGCATTTTAAAAAAATGAGGATTTGTTTCCCGGTATACGGTAGTATGGGGCTTTAGACTCCGGATTATTAGCATTTCTGCTCGAAATCAAAACATGACCGGCTTATGGCCTTATACCTGTAAATTTGTGTTGAATATGTCATGACAAAACTGAGAGACAAGGCTTCGAGAGTCTTCGATAGTTCATTATTCCACTATGAAATACTATCTTGGATCACTAAACTACGATTGAGGTAGTGGTTGCATGTTGGATGGGGTTGGCGCAGTTGCGGCTCCTGCTGGGATTGGCTTTGGGTCGATGGCCTCTGCGATTTTGTCTCCGATTTTGCAAAGGGTTCCAGCAACAAATGCGGCCTCTGTTTCAGCAAGCAGCTTTTCAACGGTGGCATCCAAAAATCCGTCGGTGTCTTCGAAGTCGTTGTTGCTCATGGTGTTCCTGTCTTGTACCGAGAAAAACTCAAAGTGCCGAATCCACAAGTGTGAGCACATTGTTGTGAAAGGAACTAAGTATACAGAAAAAATCCATTTGTAAAATATACAACATGGGATATTTCCTCTGCCTTTTGCAATAAAATGCACAAAGTGGTCGTCCATTTTATCCAATTTTATTCACTAAATGTTCAAGGGGGCGTCCATTTTATTCAATGTTATTAGCTGAAAATGTACCAAAGCTGTCTATTTACTCGAAGAATATTTGGCTCGGTTCCATGTAGATTTATTTGTCACCAGGAAAATAAACAAAATTTGAGTCAATAAGAATAGAATAGCCAAATCGTGAGCTATTTCTGGTAGTCTGTACTTCGTATGCCTTTTGGAATGAAATGAACAAAGGAGTCGTCTATTTTATCCTATTTTATTCACTAAAATGCACTGAATTGAATTGAGCTTACTTTTGACATCAATTGAATTGCGTTTGCTATAGACGTAATTTTTTTTTATTGAAATACATTTTAATTGAAATAAATTTTAAGATACAATGGCATGAAGAGGCTCAAATTTGCCCTTGAAATTAATACCCCTTAACATTTGGGTTTGATATTATTTTGTTTGATAATAATATCTGGATTTGTGCACACAATACAAAATAATGAACCCGTCACATTTAATAGATGACAGCTCGGGTCTCTTCAAGCTCTCACGGACTCTTGTAGGAATATTTCGCCCTGTCAGCGCGGATGACGGGTGTTCCGCAAGCTGCTGGCAGGATGAATGTGGGAAGGGCTTGCACTGTGGAATTCGGGACTGAGAAAGGCGTCAGTGAATTTGCCACAGCCCCAAAAGCGAAGTTCGCAAGTGAGATAATGTGACTTCCAAATGTTGGGTGCAATAAGACATATCAAGTCTCTGCGCTGTCTTTTGCTGATTTGACACCCAACAGCACGAGATTTGACTTCGTTGAAGTATTGTGACACCCAACAGCACGAGATTTCACTTCTTATGAAAGGGAACGGACGGACGGACGCATTAATCTATTGCAGGCTGGTACACTCAGTTACAACTTCGTTCCTACCAGTAAAAGGTGGGCAGCATATACGTGGATGCATTGAAGTACAGAACGATTGTTTACGTAGCCCCGCAGCAGCCTATAGCACCTGTTTGTGCGTAGTAGTGGTCGCCCATACAAGCCCTATCCAGATTGAACCCTGCTTAGCTCCCTGATCTGATGGGATTGGACTCGTATTCTTCATCAGCTGCATTGACGATTGAACCTCGCCATCAATAGGTCATCCCTAACAGTTCATCATACTCATCCTCGAAATTATGTTTTTTCATAACGCTTGTTTACCCAATAATCAATTTTTTTCAGGCCAGTCCTACCACTTTTTGCAGTCTGTGGGGGTGATGATTGCCATGATTCCAATCGCGGGTACTTTTTTTACGTCACAAATTTGGAGAAAAACGTCGGCACGCACAATGGCTTCATGCTTGCGAATGACGCCACGGGGATCTTGGATGCGAAGCAGACTGCGTGTTTAAAAATGCATTCTAATCTTTTGTAGTTGATACTCCAGAGGTGTATAATTATCGGAACGTCCGCAGGAATTGAAACGTAAATCCTCTGCAACGTGGAGCGGACGCGAAATCGCCGCCGATTATCATCATGGCACACACACACGCGCGATCATACGCTTTGATTTTTTTTTAGGGAAAGGGGTTGGTGGATCACGCCGATTTTTCCAGTCCTAAATCGGCTCGACTCCCGAGGATGCAAGGAGATGCCTGTGCAGATACAGAAAAAACCCACACGTTATCCTCGTGTTACGCGTTGTTTTCTCCCAGTATTCCTTTCACGTGAAGCCAAACTTCATGCGATTTGCAAAACGTCCCAACGCACCAGAACCCTCCTGACAAGTAATCTCGAGACTGAATGTGACTTTCCTGCGTAATTAGCATTATTTGTCACGTGGCCATTAAATGTGGTGTAATTTTACGTTTTTAAAGTCCAAGTTGTGTCACTTCAGGTGAGCTACCAGCAGAGGGCAGTGTGCAGAAAAAGGATTTGAATCATGTACACGGAGCTTTGTGAGTAGCGTGTTTACCTCCTGCTTGGGTGGCTTTTCTCATGGTCCATGTGTCACAAATATGGTCAAGAGCCACGGCCCATTGGAGGCGAACCTTACTGACAAAATTCCATCTTGCGTCTCTCGACCATACTAATAAAAAAACACACTTGAGTCCATCAACATATCTACCTTTTTGGATGAATGCTATCCACGCAGGAGCATCAGCAGCCATGATCAATTTACGACTTGATGAAGTCCTCCCCAAGCCATTACAGGTCCGCGAGCGATGTTCAATGTAACAACGCATAGAGCCACGTGCGCACGAGCCGATGTAATCGCTCCATCTGCGCGATTGAAGTTCTCTTTTGAGATGTTCCTCTTCTTTGGCTGTAACTCCTTAATTGATCTCGACCATCGGTAATTCAAATATTATTACTGCAATTACAAAGTGGAATGACCTTCCCGCAGGGAGCGCCCGTGGATGATCCGTGGATCGAGTGGGTGTGCGTGCAGATCGAGTCGGCCGTGGAACACGAGCTGGTGGAGGAAGGAGGTCACGTCCCAGACCCAATCTTCATGCTCTAGGCCAGTGTTTTTCTCTAATTTTCAGAGGTGGGGGGGGGGGGGCTACTTTCGCCAATAACACATCAGTGTGATGGTCGCCACGTATTTAAAATTATTGTGATTTGACAGCACGATGAACATTTTTCAAATTTGTATTGTCGGGGGCTGCCCGTTAGGGGCCACACTAAAGGCCATCAGGGGCCACCAGTGGCCCGCGGGACTTGCAATGAAGAACACTGCTCTAGGCAATCATCGGCACCCTCACCGGTTGCATTCAATAATCGATTATTACGAGGGCTTCTGCACACCGGTATGATTATTTGACCATACTTCACCATTCCGATCAGTGTGGTTTGCAGGCATGGACCAAACGTGGCGATCATAAAAGTGCAGTAGAACAGTGGATATGCTGCATGTAGCCCCAAAGCCTTTAACAAGCTGGTATGACCACCTATTTATCACTATCCAGCTCAAGTCTGCTTGGCTTCCGAGATCGGGTACATTCCGGGTGATTGTCACAGGTGGCATTAATATACATGGTAGATATTTAATTACATTACTGCAAGGTAGACCTTATAAATGCCACATGAGCAGACGGCCATAGTAGGCATACAATAATACGCGAGGTTTTTTATGTAAGTTTTTTTCTGTAAACGTAATGACGATCTGTACAAAATCGGAAAGCGTCTTATAATGTCATGTACGTTCATGTGCTCAATTAAAAGCACACCAGGGTACAATATATGTACAGTACAACGATGGACTGCAGATTTGGGGCCTGTAATCGAATGAAGTTTCTAACCAGTATTTTTTATTTATTTTCGTGAACGGCATCTGCAGCATCTGGTTTAAGTACGGCAGCGCTGACGACAATTTCACACATGAGTGGCCACTCTTATCCTTGGTTAGTTTATAACATGGAACACACAAGCCCGAATGACTGCCACCAGAAATGTGCGACCTTGTAAAGTGAGCGGTATATTACAACACAACATCGCGATAGCATGTGCAAAAAAAATACATGCTGTTTATACGTATATCACAGCGGAATTGCTTTTTCTCAGGCCAAGCAAATGTGTGGAAGCAGACAAGCGAGCGAATGAATATAGCAGGCGTTACTAAAAAGATCTCCAAAATTCTAAACAAACACAAGTTCCTGGTCCGGTTCAATACAGTACGCAAATTTCGTGATCTGATCCCATCCGTGAACGATGTCATTCCTGACTTACAGTACCCCGGGGTTTACAAATTGAGCTGCACTTGTGATGATTGCTATATCGGGGAGACGACACGACATGTCTCTGACCGAATTCGCGAGCACAAATCAGATTTGAAACACGGCAGAACGAATGATTCTGCCGTAGCTGACCACTGTTACAATGCTGTTGGTGATCACGATATAGTTTTCTCCGATACCAAGGTCCTTTGTAAACCCACGGGTTTTCATCAGAGATTTATCCACGAGGCAATTCAGATTTACAAACACAGACACAATTTCAACCGAGAAGATGGTTTCAAATTAAGCAACCATTGGAAAGATCTTCTTTGGTTCTTTCGGTAAAGTCACGTAGAATGAGAATAAAATAATAAATTGATAAAATAAAATAACCCAATAATATAATAATATTCTCTCTCTTTGTGAGAATATTATTGAGTTATTTTATTTCATCAATTTATTATTTTATTCTCATTCTACGTGACTTTACCGAAAGAACCAAAGAAGATGAATCATTGCAGTCACGAAAGCTTTAAATCGAAACATTGGAAAGATGTTCTAAATCATACCAAACATTAAACTAATTTTCAATGGTATTTATCCAAATAGTGATATACCAAACTTTCACAGAAGCTTATTTCACTTCACACCTACATTTGTAAACTCCCCCCCCCCCCCCCCCGTGCCGGTCCTCTACGTTCCACTTCACACCCCCTCCCCCCCTCCGTGCCGGTCCTCTTGTGCTTCACGGTCATTTTATGCTAATTCCTTTGTCAAAGCGTTTGGTTTCCTCCCACACAGCTTAAAAGGACGCGACCTGGGCTGGACTGTCTTCACTCCAACGCTGTCCTCGTGACAGTACGGTCCCCTTCACCTGATGAAGGCCACTTGTGTTGTGGCCGAAACATCGTGATTTTTGTTATTTTATTTTTTTACCTACGTGACTTTACCCAATAGAACCAAAGAGTACAGCTTTATCCTATTGGTGGTTTTATTCCGCGCGAGTATCCCGCTAACTACTAGTGTCTGTGCGAGTCAGCAGGCCCTCCAAACCTATTCCTCGAGGAGTCCAGATTCAGCTTATCCTGCATATAGCTCCGTTTTCTACCCTCTATTCAATAGCCCAAACTTACCTCTCCTCTACTTACGATTCCTTCCACTCTGCTGCGCTGAACGCTGTAGAAAGGCGATACTGTGAGTCGTCTCCGGAGAGGGTTGAGTCTAGCTGCGCTGGGCTCGTCGCACGGAGATAGATAAGTCACTGCGTGTGAAGAGATAGACGAGTCAATGTGTGTGAGGGAGATAGAGAGAGAACCACTGTGTGTGCGGGGAGTGAAGAAGAGACTGTGTGGGGAGACAAGGAGTATGAGCGGACGGTGCTGAGGGGAATTCGAGTGTTCGAGTTGGCGGAGCGCGGAGAGGAGAAATTATAGTGTGTGTGTGTGAAATTATATATAGTGTGTGTGTGAAATGAGATATATAGTGTGTGTGTGTAATGAGATATATATAGTGTGTGTGTGTGTAATGAGATATATATAGTGTGTGTGTGTAATGATATATATAGTGTGTGTGTGTAATGATATATATAGTGTGTGTGTAATGAAATATATATAGTGTGTGTGTGTGTGTAATGAAATATATAGTGTGTGTGTGTAATGAAATATATATAGTGTGTGTGTGTGTGTAATGAAATATATATAGTGTGTGTGTGTAATGAAATATATATATAGTGTGTGTGTGTGTAATGAAATATATATATAGTGTGTGTGTGTGTGTAATGAAATATATATATAGTGTGTGTGTGTGTGTGTAATGAAATATATAGTGTGTGTGTGTGTAATGAAATATATATAGTGTGTGTGTGTAATGAAATATATATAGTGTGTGTGTAATGAAATATATATATAGTGTGTGTGTAATGAAATATATATATATATAGTGTGTGTGTGTGTGTAATGAAATATATATAGTGTGTGTGTGTGTGTAATGAAATATATATAGTGTGTGTGTGTGTGTGTAATGAAATATATATAGTGTGTGTGTGTGTAATGAAATATATATATATATAGTGTGTGTGTGTGTGTAATGAAATATATATATAGTGTGTGTGTGTGTGTAATGAAATATATATATATAGTGTGTGTGTGTGTGTGTAATGAAATATATATAGTGTGTGTGTGTAATGAAATATATATAGTGTGTGTGTAATGAAATATATATATAGTGTGTGTGTGTAATGAAATATATATATAGTGTGTGTGTGTAATGAAATATATATATAGTGTGTGTGTGTAATGAAATATATATATAGTGTGTGTGTGTAATGAAATATATATATAGTGTGTGTGTGTGTAATGAAATATATATATAGTGTGTGTGTGTAATGAAATATATATAGTGTGTGTGTGTGTGTAATGAAATATATATAGTGTGTGTGTGTAATGAAATATATATATAGTGTGTGTGTGTGTAATGAAATATATATATAGTGTGTGTGTGTAATGAAATATATATATAGTGTGTGTGTGTGTAATGAAATATATATAGTGTGTGTGTGTAATGAAATATATATAGTGTGTGTGTGTGTGTAATGAAATATATATAGTGTGTGTGTGTATTGAAATATATATATAGTGTGTGTGTAATGAAATATATATATAGTCTGTGTGTGTGTAATGAAATATATATATAGTGTGTGTGTGTGTAATGAGATATATATTGTGTGTGTGTGTAATGATATATATTGTGTGTGTGTGTAATGATATATATATTGTGTGTGTGTGTGTAATGATATATATATTGTGTGTGTGTGTGTAATGATATATATAGTGTGTGTGTGTGTGTAATGATATATATATTGTGTGTGTGTGTGTGTAATGATATATATTGTGTGTGTTTGTAATGATATATATAGTGTGTGTGTGTAATGATATATATAGTGTGTGTGTGTAATGATATATATAGTGTGTGTGTGTAATGATATATATATAGTGTGTGTGTGTGTAATGATATATATATAGTGTGTGTGTGTGTAATGATATATATATAGTGTGTGTGTAATGATATATATATATAGTGTGTGTAATGATATATATATAGTGTGTGTGTGTGTAATGATATATATATATAGTGTGTGTGTGTGTAATGATATATATATATAGTGTGTGTGTGTGAAATGATATATATAGTGTGTGTAATGATATATATAGTGTGTGTAATGATATATATAGTGTGTGTAATGATATATATAGTGTGTGTGTGTGTAATGATAGATATATAGTGTGTGTGTGTAATGATAGATATATATAGTGTGTGTGTGTGTATGAAGATATATAGTGTGTGTGTGTGTAATGATAGATATATATAGTGTGTGTGTGTGTGTAATGATAGATATATATGTGTGTAATGATAGATATATTTATAGTGTGTGTGTGGTAATGATAGATATATATATGTGTGTGTGTGTGTGTAATGATGATATATATATAGTGTGTGTGTGTTTGATATATATATAGTGGTGTGTGTGTGTAATGATAGATATATATAGTGTGTGTGTGTGTAATGATATATATATATATGTGTGTGTGTGTGTAATGATAGATATATATATAGTGTGTGTGTGTGTAATGATAGATATATATAGTGTGTGTGTGTAATGATAGATATATATATGTGTGTGTGTGTAATGATAGATATATATAGTGTGTGTGTGTGTAATGATAGATATATATAGTGTGTGTGTGTGTAATGATAGATATATATAGTGTGTGTGTGTGTAATGATAGATATATATAGTGTGTGTGTGTGTGTAATGATATATATATAGTGTGTGTGTGTGTAAAGATATATATATAGTGTGTGTGTAATGATATATATTGTGTGTGTGTAATGATATATAGTGTGTGTGTGTGTAATGATATATATAGTGTGTGTGTGTAATGATATATATAGTGAGTGTGTGTGTGTAATGATATATATAGTGTGTGTGTGTAATGATATATATTGTGTGTGTGTAATGATATATAGTGTGTGTGTGTAATGATATATAGTGTGTGTGTGTGTAATGATATATATATAGTGTGTGTGTGTAATGATATATATAGTGTGTGTGTGTGTGTGTAATGATATATATAGTGTGTGTGTGTGTAATGATATATATATAGTGTGTGTGTGTAATGATATATATATATAGTGTGTGTGTGTGTAATGATATATATATAGTGTGTGTGTAATGATATATATATAGTGTGTGTGTAATGATATATATAGTGTGTGTGTAATGATATATATAGTGTGTGTGTAATGATATATATAGTGTGTGTGTGTGTAATGATATATATATTGTGTGTGTGTGTGTGTAATGATATATATATTGTGTGTGTGTGTAATGATATATATTGTGTGTGTGTGTAATGATATATATATTGTGTGTGTGTGTGTAATGATATATATATTGTGTGTGTGTGTGTAATGATATATATTGTGTGTGTGTGTGTAATGATATATATATTGTGTGTGTGTAATGATATATATAGTGTGTGTGTGTGATGATATATATTGTGTGTGTGTGTAATGATATATATATTGTGTGTGTGTGTAATGATATATATATTGTGTGTGTGTGTAATGATATATATAGTGTGTGTGTGTGTAATGATATATATAGTGTGTGTGTGTGTAATGATATATATAGTGTGTGTGTAATGATATATATAGTGTGTGTGTGTGTGTAATGATATATATATAGTGTGTGTGTGTAATGATATATATATAGTGTGTGTGTGTGTAATGATATATATATAGTGTGTGTGTGTGTGTAATGATATATATATAGTGTGTGTGTGTAATGATATATATATATAGTGTGTGTGTGTGTGTAATGATATATATATAGTGTGTGTGTGTGTAATGATATATATATATTGTGTGTGTGTGTAATGATATATATAGTGTGTGTGTGTGTAATGATATATATAGTGTGTGTGTGTAATGATATATATAGTGTGTGTGTGTGTAATGATATATATATAGTGTGTGTGTGTGTAATGATATATATATAGTGTGTGTGTAATGATATATATAGTGTGTGTGTGTAATGATACATATAGTGTGTGTGTGGAATGATATATATAGTGTGTGTGTGTGTGTAATGATATATATTGTGTGTGTGTGTGGAATGATATATATAGTGTGTGTGTGTGTGTGGAATGATATATATAGTGTGTGTGTGTGTGGAATGATATATATAGTGTGTGTGTGTGTGGAATGATATATATAGTGTGTGTGTGTGTGGAGGCTGGAGGCCTCCACACACACACACAGGAGGCGGGAATGACGTCAGGGCCGGTGCTGGGCTCGGGAGGCCACGATGGTGGTGTGAGGCCATGGCACTCTGTGACCCCGGCTGGACACGTGACTGGACCCCAGTGGGGGCCGGGGGCCTAGGGGGCACCTTGGAGGGCACGTGGACAGCAGGGGGGCTTCGAGAGGGTTCTCGAAGGGAGGTGTGGCCGGGGCGGGGCCCGGGCACGCCGAGGCCCATATAAGCAGCCGCCTCACGAGGTTCGAGGCTGCCCGTATCAAGAACGAAGATGCATCGTGAAGATGCCAAGAAGAGTCAAGCATCCAGTCAGTGGACCTGGCAGTAGCCCACCTGGCTGGGTCACGCTAGAGTATTTGAGAAGTGTATGTGTTAGCTAGAGTAGGTCGGTGGTCACCACCTTATGTGCAGTGTTATATTACTTACCGTTCTAATAAATCAGCGTTGCCTCCCAAGGAGTCGTGTGTGCACCTAATTCGAACCCACTACAAATATATAAGGTAGTACTGTATTTAAAGTCACGTGTCAATCCACTGCTGGATGAGGGTCTCCACACTGCGGGCCGTGAGGTTATTGACCATACTTCACCACGCTAGTCAAGGTGGCGTTGCATAGATGAGTGCAAAGAAAGTACAATTGATTTTGCTGCACTGCCCTCTGCTGCCCACAACAGCAGCCTGGAAAGAGCCAACACTAACAAACATAATACTGTAAAAATATTTTAAAATCACCCCATCACAGAGATGAAAAAAAAACATGACTACATATCACTGTGACCTGTTATATTTACTGTGAATCATCAAATAATAAATTGTTTAAATCCACGCCTATACAGGCCACCATACTTCAATAGTGATTACCGTTGGTAGGGCTATTTTAATACACACAATGGACAGGAAGGACAAGATCAAAGGGCTCTCATAATCCACATGCAGAGTGTACGTTGCCTCATTAATCCCCACACCCCCACTTTGCGCAAGAGCGTAGAAGTGTGGTTACCACATCTACGCCTCTATAAGGAAACAGGTGGACTTCACAAATTTGGTTGTCGCCTGATGAAGCTGGTTGTAATTACTGGCGAAACATCGTACTCAGATTGTCAATGTTGTGGCTTCGCTCTCCATCACACCGATGTGCTGTACTAGTGACCAATTTACATGTTCTGTTTACGTGACAACCCTTACTAGTTGGCTGTGTCGGGTGGTGGCGGGTTTTAACGACACATTTATATATTTAAGCGAACTAACCCAAAATACCTCTATTATGGATGTAATTTATCTTGCATTTTAATTCCATGAGCAAAGTTGCAAATTAAGCAAATATTGTCGAGACGATCATTGGTTGAACTTTGATCAAGTGAGCTGTTCTAATTGTGCACATTTCCATCAATGTTGCTTATAATATTTGGTTATCTGTAATATTTGGTTAGAGGTTATATAAGAGATGGCCTGCCCGCATGTTTGGTGGACAATGGGTGCATGCGGAGATGGTGTGGACTTCGTCTTCATCGGCGGCAGCCCCTTGGGGTTCGAGGATGACACCCATCAGATCTTGAGGTGGCTGAGGAGTCCAATTCACGATCTGCAGATCTTTGAGCTTTGGGGTCACGTGGTCCCAGATAGAAGTGGGAGCCACAATGCTGGGTTAGCTTCCTTTTCTGTTGTTATTTGGCAGCGATTCGGCATCAAGACGTTGGGTCTCAGTGGGCCGTCGCCTGGTGGATGCAGCAGCGCCACCCAAGGTGGGCGGCAGCCTACTCCGTCGAATCTCGAAGCCTGATGTTTCTGTACTTCAGGGAGGACTTTAGGGTGTCCTTGAACTGCTTACTTTGTCCTCCCCTCGTCCGCTGCCCATTAGAGAGCTGGGAGAAAAGGATCTGGTGGGGAAGGCAGTTCTCAGGTACGCGGAAGCAGTGGCCAGTCCATCAGAGTTGTTTTTTTAGAAGTATTGCTTCAATGCTGGTGGTGTCAGCATGGAGGACACTTGCACTTGATCCCCTGGATTTGATGGAGGCAGTGCTGTTGGAAACGCTCAAGCGCAATGACATGGCACCAATACATAGACAACATACCGGCAAGACTTAAAATCCTAGCATACCATCTTTAAAACTATCACATCTACACAAACACCGAGTCTACACAACATGTAGCTTCAGATAATTTCGGTGCAACAAAAAACAGATGGTTACTCATGACAGCCACATGGTAGACTATGTTGGGACAAACAAAACCTTTCCGTTAACGCTCATCAGAATATTTATTTATACAGCAGGAATCCGATGAGCTATAAACCTCTTTTTCACAGATGTCCAGTCGGGGCAGGTGAGAATAATACAACACAACACAAAAACTTGACAGTGAAAAGTATAGCAAATATATACAAATAATACTAAACTATGTTTTATCCTACCAGGTAAAGCATACTGAGCTATGAGCCTCTCATTCAGAAGCAACCTGGCAACAAATGATAGCTTAATAAACTGGTTTATCTTATAGAAATTTATTACAGCAAAATAATCAATAATCTAAACAAATTTCGATTTAAAGCTTTCGTGACTGCAATGATTCATCTTCTTTGGTTCTTTCGGTAAAGTCACGTAGAATGAGAATAAAAGAATAAATTGATAAAATAAAATAACACAATAATATTCTCACGACGTTTCGGCCACAACACAAGCGGCCTTCATCAGGTGAAGGGAGCGAGACTGTCTGGTAGAACAGCGCTGGAGTGAGAGAGCCACGTTCAGATCACGGCTTTTAAGCTGTGTGAGAGGAACAAAGAGCCTTGACGAAGGAATTAGCATAAAATTTAGCATTGAAAAGGCTGAATGATTAGCTTGTGACTGGTCACAGAAATAGCTATGTCAAAAGTTAAAGCATACACATCCGCAGAGGCACCCATTGTTAAAAGGAATTAGCATAGAATTTAGCATTGAAATAGCTAAATTAAGGCATTCGCTTGTAACTGCTACAGAAATAGTTACGTTGAAGTCAGAGCATACACATTCACCGAGGCACTTAGTACAAATCAAAACAGGAGAATTTAGCATTGAAATAACTAGGCGAATTTAGCATTGAAATAACTGGGTGATTTGCTGGTGACTGGTCACAGAAATGACTACACATCTGAGCTATTCACAGTACTATATAGTGAACCAATAAAAATTAAAATATAAATTACCTTCATGTTATCAATAAACTCTATATTCTCCAATCAGCTAAGCTACCAACCATAAGTCGTTATATATCACAATGCTATATGGCGAAAAAATGGGTGGATTCTTACCCTCAAATTTCCGTACCACGGATAGCTACGGGCCCCGTTCAGACGGACGAGTTCGTCCATGGTCGGAACAGAGGAGGGGGAGAGAGACAGCTGCGAAGCCCTAGTATACTCCATGTTGTAAACCATACCATTAACCGTGGTGTGAGAGGTATTAAGAGGCAATGCTGGCGAAAGAGCTGCGGTCTGAAGGTCATCGTAAAATTACAATTAATTAAGAACAGAAATGATTTAACACATCTTTCCAGTGGTTACTAAGCCTGAATCCATCTTCTCGGTTGAAATTGTCTCTGTGCTTGTATATGTGAATGGCCTCATGAACGAATCTCTCATGGTAGCCAGTTGGTTTGCAAAGAACCTCCGTCTTGGAGAAGTCAATGTCATGTGAGCCCACTCATTCTACGTGACTTTACCGAAAGAACCAAAGAAAATCTAAACAAATGTTTGTGAAAGTTATCCCATCATATCAGATGTTTATTAATGTCCTTCCTTTTGAGAAACCTAGACCATTATCGCTCACTAGGTGGGTTAGGATTGAAAACTAGCTACAGGCAGTCCCCGGATTATAGGGATGAAACTACAGTAATTAAAGAAAACGGTACGGGAGGCACAACTATTTCCGGGTATGGGATTTTATCTAGATTTGGGGGAAATTGTTGAGTTTCCGACATACGGAAAATTCAGGTTGCGGATCTTCCTCGGGAACCTAATGCTTCCGTAACCCGGGGATTGCCTGTAAGGAGGGAGCATCTGATATCAGTCTAAATCTCTAAGTCTCCAATGTGTCTGCTAAGGTGCGCGTGTGTGTGTATGCAGTGTGTCTCCGGCTCGTCTTCTTTCTTCCTTGAGTGTCCTTTGTGTAGTCCGAGCACTTCGGAGCTCTCTGTGTGTTCTTGATGCCACCCAGTTTGAAGACTGAGAGTCCTCGATGTCCACTGGGATGGCATTCTACTCTGGTGACCTACACATAGCACACATCATCACCATCACAATTATTCCACTGGCCAACAGGACACCACAGAAAACTGCCTGTCATTGAAACTACCTAGAGAAATGAATTGCACCGAAAATGGCTGATAACTCACGTGGTAACCACCTTCAAAATATAATTGTGGGCCGAGTAAGAGTGCGTACAACACTGTCAGACAACACTGTTTGACTTAGGGTAAATTCTCCAGTTTGAGGTTTTATGGTTTGTGAAAATACATCATGAGTACAACTTACCGCATATAGAAGAGGATGTAGGCCTGGTCTTGAAGCACTTCTGACTTGGCGACTGGCTCCACGTCAGCATCGTCCATTCTGAACCAGCTGCCATTGCTGACCTGAAGGAAAAAATACATGTACACTTAATTACGATCATTACCCAATTGCACCTGACTCATTTAAAAGCCAGCCATAGTGACAGATCATGAAAGTGGAATATTATATGGAAGTTAACACGTGTACTCATATGCTTCGTGTGTGTGTGTGTATGTATTATCATAGAGGGAAACAGTAGCGTAGCGGTTAGCACATTGCACTACGAACCCGGCAACCAGAGGTCAATTCCCGCTTACGACGTAACACCAGTGACGATTATCTCAACTGGTCGTGGGCCTCGTTCCCTCGGTCCACTCAGCCTCAAATGAACACATGGTGCAATATGTAAAAATTACCACTCAGGGGACAAAGGCGGCCGGGTGTAGTGCTGGCCACCCACCCCCGCGTGTGTCATTCTGGCTTTGACAGGTGCTCATGAACAGCACTTGCCCCAACAGTCGGGTAAGGCTATATGGGGGATATTTGTTTTTTTGTTTATCATGCAGAACATCACCTTGTTGTACGAGTAGTAGTGGCCGCTATTGGTGGTGGTCCCGTGGTGCACAATCACCGAGTAGAGTGAATAAAGTTGCGACTCTTGCACAACCTGACTAGACATGAACGGCCGTATGTCGAGTTTTTCAGGGAAGAGGAACTCCTACAAGGGATGAGGGAGGAGACAGTGATGGGCCAAGCATTAAAAGAGAGGAAAATAGGGAGCTGGCTAAGCAGGGGCAGAAGAAGGGAGCAAATTAACGTATTGGCGGTACACTGGTGCACCGTATATATAAAAAACTAAAATCACATTTTTCACGATGATATATTTTCCAGCTATTCCCAACCCATTTCAGGAAATTTTGTGGGGCTGCGTCAAAATAATTTATCGTGATCTCAAAGCAGTCGGAAGATGAGTGTCGGTTCACATTTTGATGTTCTACTGTTTTATGAGGACCGGTGTGTCATGCTGCACCGGTGTACCGCCAATACGTCCAAATGACAAAAGACGTTGAATACAAAATATATCTGAATATCAGTTTGCATTCTGTGCAGGAAGTAAAATTCACCCTGTCGATTTTGTGCCCAAACTCATCGTATCGCTTAATGGTGACGATAAGCACATTGGGCACCACGTGCAGGCTCACTCTCTTTGTTGATTTCCCCACGCGTGAGCACCTGTTCGCCAGACAATAGCAACGTTAGTTTACGGACGAGGTGCGTGTTTCATCACACACTGTATAAATGGGGATATACACGAACGTTTAAAGGTGCACGATGGAAGATTGCATACTCACATTCCACATCTGTATTCTGAAAGATTCTCGGTCTTTGTGAATTCATACAAAGCCTTCACCAGATCCAGGGATTTCTGTCAAAAGCCAAGAAAGCACAATCATGGAAAATTATTACTTTGAATAGAAATTCAGAAAATAATGAGCTAAGTGGCTCTCTGCAGTCAACTGGTTGTGGTACATAAATATAATGAATGACAAAAAAATCGACATCAGGCTGCAGCCTTCCCAATTCTTACGTTGATATTAAGAGAGATGTCAAGGCAAGAGTCCAACGTGTCTGAGATGCTGAAGCACTGCGTGCACTCAACTGTGAAAACACATAATATGAAAACATACAATATTACTGCTGCACATTGCATAATCATCAAAAGTATTCACACGTTAACTGGCTAATATGAAAATGTTCAAATACCACCAACCCAGATGCGACTATAATTGTTATTTAAAAACATATTTGGTGAAAGCAGCAATGGCTACTAAATACATTTATTGTTGATACTGTGTTGGCAGTGGTGCCCTAACATAAATCACAGGTACTCAACACATTCGTCAATAGCACTGCCTTACAAGGAAAAATATGCAATTGGTGACATTTTAAGGAGTGATCTTTATTCATAGCACAGAAGCCAGAAACATAGGGTGGGCTACGAGTTGGATACTGCACTGTACACCACGTGGCCTGATGAGAAATTACATTTGGCGTACAGAAACCTTTGATAAACTCTTGCGTAATAAGCATGTGAAATCTATTTCCGTATTCGGCATCTTTTCTCACTTGTGTAGTCAATGATGATCGGGATGGTCTGCTAAAATTGTCACATGAATGATGACATAAACTAATTTGTATTCAATGTTAAAGTTTAAAATGTTGCTGGCAGATTGCATGTTGGGTAGCCTCGTCGCAGCGTGGTCAAAGAAATAAGCATTAGCACAATCCAGTTAATGATGTTCGTATATTGTATTATATTTTTATTATTTTATAGTTTCCCTTCTACGTGGTGACTTCACCGAAAGAACCAAGAATATGAATCCCTGCAGTCACGAAAGCTTTAAATCAAAAGATGTTCGTATAGTTGATGCAACCCCTTTTAACCTAGAGAACTCCACAGGAATGGGAGTAGAGTGAATGATATAACTTGTAAACAATGAAAGAGAAACGGGAAAGGGAATGCATATTTTGTGCATGTGTGCTTATGTCCTTGTGTACGTGTTTTTTTTTTACATCTACAGAGAATATAAGGTTGCATGCGAGAGCTTGCATAGCCCAGTATGGATTGTGAAATTGGGTGAAATCACTACTTAAAGGGTGAATGTTTCCAGAAGGGGCACAGGTACCTACCTCTCGATTTCAGGTACCCCCTGAAGATCTGGTGGATCAATGTTGGGGTCTCCATGTCAATATTCAGCCTGGAAAAACACGCAATGAAACACACAGACAGCTACTCCAGAGGCAATGTCTTTACGAGATGAACACTCGGGAGAGTTACATGTTTTTCCCTACTAGTATTAACTCGCTGAAGTGGCAATGTCTTAACTACCTCGCCAGCTATACAGGTCATGGGTTTGATCCCAATGCTGACGCCTGTAAATTTGCAGTTTGCATTCTCTCCCTGTGGTTGCGTGTATTTTTTTTTTATACGAGCCCACCGATTTTTCCCTCCATATTTAGAAACATGCATTTAGTGTATTTGTTAAATAATAATTAAAATAAAGTGAATACAAATATGAATAATAAAATATACAATTAAAAAACAAAAAACCCACTAATGTAGACTGGTTCTTAATCGGAGTGAGCGTACTGCCAGTCTATAATGTAGACTGTAGCCTGGTTTTTAAGCTTGGTGAGCGTATTGGCAGTCAATAATGTAGACTGTAGCCTGGTTATCCTGAGAACATATTTTTTTCTGAACAATCCAGGCATCCATGTGCTGGTATTGTGCAACTATTTATGGAGTTTGCTGGGGCATGCAGTACTTACTGGCTTTGGTTGAAGAGGCAGGATTGGTGCAGCGTATCTATCACGTAACTCAGAAAGACATGCGCATCTTCCTGCCTGCCAAAACACAGGTCCTCGCCGATGTCTGTGTGGAAATGGACAGAGGTCACAGATGATGTGGTCACACAGTTGCTGGCACAGTATATAGCTTATGAAGTCCCTCATCAACTAAATTGGAAGATTTGTGGGTTAATCACAGAACTGGGTATGGCTGGCAGTGTTTAGAACGAGCATCAAGAGAGTAATGCAGGACCGGAAGAACATCCGATGCATTGGAGTTGTAAAATCAGTGCTGACCAAAACGAGTAATTTTCTGTTCGATATTGTATACAAAAACTGATTCAAACTGCCCTTTCAGGAGATCTTGAGATGACCGATGTTTCAACGTCAAAGACACTTGGGAATTGTGCTGGAACTTACTTTTGAAATTGAGAACTATGTCGATGGGATCGATGGCCATGCCCCGATTCATGAAGGTGTTGAAGACGTGTTTCTCCAACAGACACATCATGCAAAACTCAGTCTGTTTGCCTGTGAAGAGGGGCAGGGGTGACACACAGTGAAAATACAAACCAATCGCACAAATTGCCCAGCCGCGCACAGCCAGGTAATCTACACAACACTCGATTGTAGCTCGTCTCGAATGCAAAATATCTTGGGAGAACTCACAGGTCCATGAGTGATCGCTGTAAAGCAAAAAGTTTGCCAGCGGCGCCGTGTACGTGAGGCCCTGCAGGCTGGCATTCACGAAACACGTATTCCCGAGGTTGTTGAGCCCAGCACCCTCATGTAGATCCTCCTGCCACTTGAGAACTAAGTTGTCTGTCGCAGGTGTTGTGAATTCTAAAGATGGAATGCTGTCCTCATCTGCACACATGACATGATGGAAACACATCATTAACGTTCACAGCACTTTTATTATAACTCACAGCACTACTGAAGGGAATGGTTTACAAATTGGGTGTCTTAGCCTGTACCCGTGCTGGCATTTTTTGTGGTGCTGTTAGGTAGACACAATCCTCTTCACCAGCTGGCGAGATGCAAATGTATTAAATGTTTTTGAAGTGTTCAGCACTAGTAATCAGAATTGCCTAAAGAGCATCTTCAGCCTGTAAGTTTTACATCGACAGCAATGGCTAGACAACCACAGCAGCGTGACGAGATATCAAAGTGTACGTATGTGTGCACGTTGAACTTCTTTCACACCGTGCGTCGCCATTCATACTAATCGGAGGGACAGGGTCACGCCAGCAAACACTTACCTCCCGCATTAGGTTTGTGCAGCCCAGTCGTGCTGGACTCGGTCACGAAAGACACGGCGGATGGAACGGTGCTGTGTTGGATCTCCAGCCCCTTGTCATCTGCTGCTGACACCGCCGGGGGTGATGTGGATGCCTCATCCTTGACGACGATGCTGGAGATGGTGTCCGCTTCTGCCTGTTGAATACTCTTGGCCTCCTGCTACGGCAGCAGTAAAAGCAGCCTTAAGTCACAGACACGCATCGCCACTACACTGCAGCATTGCTCAAACTGCTAAGTGCGGATTCTTATTTCGAACAACATGGCAAGCCAATCTAATAATGGAGACTCTGCTTTTAGATACCAGGATCTATCTTTGTTTCCAAAGAAGTTGGACAAAAACATACTCTATGTCTAAATTCTCCTTAGTGATATTCTGAAGACGTTACGTTAAAAAGATGCATGTGATATCACTTGAGCGCAAATACAGACCCATATGGACACACATTCCCATACGGGTATACATCCCTTCATACGCCCTCCCCATTCTTGCAGTGCGTGAAATTGGAAATCATGCATATTTTAAATACTCAAATGGCTTAATGTGCTATTCATGCAACGGTTAGCAATCTGGTGTTATCGTACGGAATTTGGTGCCACAATTTCCTGGCATGTCAGTAGAAATACATCCTTCCCACCTTTATTCACCCAGCAGTATAAATAGGGACACCACAGGTAGTCGATGGACAAGCCATGTGTGTTGTGGGGTCAGGTGTGGGTGCTCCCACATTTTCCAAGATGTTTGGTGGGTGTAGAAGGTGAGTTTCCTCTCGTGCAAACCCAACCGCGAGCAATCGTATGATCAAACAATTTCAAGGCTGCACCTTTACGTGTGGACTGGTCTTCTTTGTAAGTTTTGCAACGTAAACTTTAATTTTTTACCTTAATTTTATCAATACTGATCTATACTACAGGTTTTCTTCTTGTTAGATCGTGTAAATATATAAATGTTTCGTTAAACCGGCCACAATTTGACACAGCCAATTTGTAAGGTTTACCACTTAAACAGATCGTGCCAATTCGTTACGAGTACAGCACACCGGTGTGTTGGAGAGCCAAGCCACAACATTTACAATCCGAGTACGACGTTTCGCCGGTAATCTAACCCAAAAGAAAAAAAGAAAGGACAAAACGGTATTATGGATGATTTTGGTCACGAAAGCATACGTGATAATTGAATTTTGCCTAATCACCTACTGTGATTTATCCTCCCTCTTTGCTGCTCCTACAGCCTCCCTTACCTTAGTCAGATGATCTGCATTGCTTTCATCAGATGATGTCTCCTCATCGTCCTTCCCCGCACCTCCGAGCAGCACGTTTGCCTAGGTACGGTGCGAAAGAAGTTCAACATGCATCACGACTTTAAACTGGTGTTGCAGCTTTCAAAAGACTCGAAAGGGGGCTGCCGTTTTTTTCCTCACTTTCTGACTCAAACTGTTGTTGAAGCTTTCAACAACGTGAGCCTGAAATTTTGATTTAAAGCTATCGTGACTGCAGTAACGATAAACTGCCAAATCGTTGCGCGTGGCGCCAACGGGTTTTTAAATAAATAAATAAATGGATAAAATTCACCGTTTTTAAATAAATTCATGCAAACCAACACACCTGAAGACGACCGTTTGTGTTATGGTCGAAACGTCGTGATAATTTTTATTGCTTTATATATTTTATTATTTTGTTGTTTCCCTTCAACGTGACTTTACCGAAAGAACTAAGACCGTGAGCCTGCTTTATGTCGGCTTTAGCGTCATACTCTGTGGGAAGATTATCACTTGGCTCAGCGTAGTTTTTAGGTAGTTAGTACGACTTTTAAATTAATGTAGTGCTTCAGGCGTACCCTGTCCATATATATAGGTAAACCAAATGAACCTCTGAATTGATATTTTTCGTTCTCCAAATAACAAAGAAATTGTTATTGAATGTTTCTAGTTATTAGCAGACTCTGTTAGATGTACCCAGTCACCCGCTGTGATTTATCCTCCCTCTTTGTTGCTCCTACAGCCTCCCTTACCTTAGTCAGATGATCTGCATTGCTTTCATCAGATGATGATGTCTCCTCACCGTCCTTTCCCGCATCTCCGATCAGCACGTTTGCCTAGGTACGGTGCGAAAGATGTTCAACATGCATCACGACTTTAAACTGGTGTTGCAGCTTTCAAAAGACTCGAAAGAGGACTGCATCTTTTTTAATCTGATTCAACGAATCTGACTTCTGTCCATCAGATGATGATGATGTCTCCTCACTTTCAGTCTCAAACTGTTGTTGAGGCTTTCAACAACGTGAGCCTGCTTTATGTCGGCTTTAGCGTCACACTCTGTTGTAGTGCTTCAGGCGTACCCTGTCCATATATAGGTAAACCAAATGAACCTCTTAACTGCAATGTTTCGTTCTCCAAATAAAAACGAATTATTGAATGTTTCTAGTTATTAGCACAGACTGTTAGATGTGCCCAGTCACCCGCTGTGAGTCATCTCCCTCTCTGCAGCAGATCTTACTGCCCTTACCTTAGTCAGATCATTTTCCTTGTGTCCAACGATTGATGCCTCCTGACTCGTTGACGTTAAACTGGTGTTGCAGCTCTGAAAAACGCTCTCACTGGAACGGCTGCTCACCAGACTCGAAAGAGGGCTGCCCTTGCGAACCGTAGCAGGACTGCCCAGCGAGGTCCCAGCATAGGTGTCCTCATCATCAGAACTGCTTCGGCAACAGCAGCATAGCTTTTTGAAAAACTTTCTGAATAATTTCTTTACACCTTTCTTCATGGTGGCCATGCCACCAATGTGCCAGAGCACCGAAACTTTCCAAAAAATTTTATCACGAGAACGCCAGAGGGCAAGTGAAGACACCTCTGCTTCCCAAGAAATCCGAAGAGCCTGTAGGATGTGACGTCACACGCCGGACTGCAGTGACGTTACAATACGACACCTTATGAGGAGTGTCACTTGACGTCACGCGCCGGACTGCAGTGACGTTTCAATAAGACACCTTATGACAAGTGTCACATGACGTCACAGACTCCCGACTACACCGACGCCACACAACTGCATTTTTAATCTTAGTTCTTTCGGTAAAGTCACGTAGAAGGGAAACAATAAAATAATAAAAACATAAAACAATAAAATTCTCACGACGTTTCCACTGCAACACAAGCAATCATCATCAAGTGTGAAAACCACAACAAGAAAATTTGATGATGATTGCTTGTGTTGCAGTCGAAACGTCGTGAGAATTTTATTGTTTTATATATATTTATTATTTTATTGTTTCCCTTCTACGTGACTTTACCGAAAGAACCAAGAATATTAATCCCTGCAGCCACGAAAGCTTTAAATCAAAATTTTACTGCATTTTCTTGTTGTGCTTTTCACACCTAATGTTGATTACTTGTGTTGCAGTCGAAACGTCGTGAGAATTTTATTGCTATATATTTTTATTATTTTATTGTTTCCCTTCTACGTGACTTTACCGAAAGAACCAAGAATATGAATCCCTGCATAGTCACGAAAGCTTTCAATCAAAATTTAACTGCATTTGTTGCTCAAATAGCTTTCCTTGGTGCTAATTAACAGAGCTATTGCTTGCCTGCATTAGAAGCGTAACATCACACACAGCCCACTGTATGCGTTAGGTTTCACTTAGCATTAAACACCAGAATCCACTCTAGCAAGAATTCCATCCTGGCATGGAGGACACCTTGCGTTACATTACAGGTTTCCCAAAATTCCACTTTTATTAATTTACTCCCAATTCAAATTGTTCTGCACTTGTGACATGCTAAGCAACTAACGCTGTCTGATTGGCAACACACCTGCTCAAGCTCTGGGATAACAGGTGTGTGTTGGGCATCAGTGCTTGTCAACTTTGCTCTAATTAGTGTATTTTCTAATATTCAATAACGTATTTAATTACTCATTGAGGTTTAATGAGCTCACCTGTCTCGATTTTTGTCCAATTGTTGCAGATACGAGTCACAACACTTGATTCATGTGCAGTGATATCAATGTGAATTAAAGTGCTCTGTTACCAATAAAGTACAATTTTGACTGGAGAAGATCAATGGGTGGGGTTTGGGAATCTGAGACGGTACAATCACGAATGTTAATCAAATCTACATATATGAGGGCTTGGCCTGCTTCACGTCGGCTTCAGTCGCACAATGTAATTTTTTCAAGTATTCAGCACGGGGTTTAAATTAATGCAGCGCTTCAGGTTGACCCTGCTGAAATGTAGCTGTTGTATATGTGGGTGTGTGAAAATTGATGACAAATAATTAAAATTAAATGAAATTCGAAATTTGCATAATTAATCCAAAATTATGTTAATTCGTGTAATTATGCGTATAACTATGCTAATTAGAGAGGTGATCGTATTAATTTACACGAGTGGGTGTGGTTGTGTTAATGATAGCCTTCATGATAATCAGGTCCCCGCCTCGTTGACGAGGTGGGGTTATCAATCAGGATAACGCAATCAATCGTGTGCAGTTACCCTAGTGTCAATTCGGCCTCGTTGTCTAACTTCGTATTATTGATCAGCATAATACAATGATTCTCGCTTTAACACTCCCCGAGTGTTCATATTTTAGGTCCCATGTTCACATCGTTCGCTTTAGTTTAATGAGTGTGGATTGGTGTGTTTATAGTTTAGGTTCCCGAGTTCATATCTCGTCGCAGGATACAGATCTTATGCAAAAACTTCAGGAAAGAATCACACGACCACTTCTGTATTAATCAATTTATTTTCTAATTAAACCTTAACTATAATATGTATGTGACTCTCAATCTCGGAACTTCAACATGGTATCCACACGGTATCAAGACAGTATCATCAACGACTGTACGATTTCACTTTGATAACACATGGACCCCGCATAAAGCGATTGCTGTTAGTGAGAGAGAGTCAGAACATGCAAATGCTATGCTACACAAAAGCTTATACATTATAATATGAACGATCATTATGCTTGAAATGGTCAGCACATTATCACAGGCGATTGATTAACATGCAACGGTATTCATATAAAAAGACAATCAAACAGTTATTATTTCCAAAGGCATAAATGTAACAACAGATCCACCGGACAGAATATAAGATTACCGAAATGGCTTAGTGTGAGGGTATGCGGCGGAACGTGTTATCTCACGGGAGATTAATTAATTAATTCGTGAATAAGATTGTATGATCAGAAAATCGGTTTAGCACGATTCCTCCCCGGGAGCGTAGCTCCGTGGCGAAGGTGCCAAGGCTAATTCGTATTGATGGATCGGTTGGTAACTTATGCGATTAGAAGTACAGTCCAAAACAAAATATTGAAGAGGGAAATTATGAATATACTTATAAATGACGGACTGTTATCACACGAACGATGCTTCCACAGCCAGATGGTTCACGGACTTGAGTGTTCGCTTCTGGTTAAGGACCTGTGTATGTTTGAGTGATATGAATTGTTTTGAATAGTCAGTGTTTGGAATTAATTCTTTGCGTTGCCATACGCTGAAGTTGGCATCGCTTGTAGGAGAAGTAGCCTCGCTCCCTTTAGAGCGGTGAGGTGTGTAGGAGTGCATCATACGAATCGCCGCCCTCCTCCACACAGCAGCCAGCCTCTGTCCACGGGGGAGAGTTGCTTGATCGCTCTCAGTTCCGCTCAGTGGACACCTCTGTCCACTGCTGGATGAGCTGCGCGATCACGCTCGTGCTGGTTTGCTGAAGCAGTTTCTTTCCGCTGTTGGATGAGCTGCATCGGCACGCTCCCTCTCTCTGGGTGGAGAACTCGAACGTGCTCGTTGCTGGTTTGCTGAAAACAGGTTTTTCTCCACTGCTGGATGACTCAAGTCGCACGTGCTCTTGCTCTGGTTTGCAGAAGCTCTTGCTTGGTGCGTCGGTCGCTCTGCAGCTGGACTCAATGTAGAATCAGCAATACTCTGTCTTTCAGCTCTTGGAAATCACACTAGGTGACGCCTCACTACCCTGCGAGTCTTGCCAACGTCAGTGGGTAGCGACGGGGCCACTTTGGCTTCTGCCCGCCGCCCCTGCTCTGCAGCTCGCCGGCTGGCGACCTGTTGCTCTCGTTCCCGATTGGAACTGCTCCTGAGCCGACCCACTGGTCGAACTCCCCGCGTTCCGACCTCCTCCGAGTCGAACTCCCCGAGTTCCGACCCCCCTGGTCGAACTCTTCCGAGTTGCTCCTCCGAGTCGAACTGTCTCCCGAGAGTCGACCCCCCCCCCCCGGTCGAACTCTGGTGAGTTGCTCCTCCGAGTCGAACTGTCTCCCGAGAGTCGACCCACTGGTCGAACTCTGGTGAGCCGACCCCCCCCCCCGGGTCGAACTGAGGTTTCAATGCTCAGGATTCTCTTTTTATGCCCAAAAATCCCTTCACTCGGATCCTGCCCACAAGGCGGGGTTTCTTTCGATTTTTGCTGTGTCAGGATTTGTCCGTATGTATCTGTGTCCGTGTGTGTGTCTGTACGTGTGTCAGTGTGTGTCCTTGTGCATCACCCACGGTATATTCCGTTGTCATACTCCTACCATAAAACCCACAAGTAAAACAATCAAATGTTATAAATTGTCTCGAAGGCGCCTCTCTGTCTGGGTGCACAACCTGGAGGGAGGGGCGATATTCCCTCCGACTTTCACCGACGCACAAAGAAATGGTTAAAAAGTTTTAAGTTAACATTTCATTTCATCTGAGTTCCATAGTTATGATTCTGTATTAATCCAAGGTCTGAGTCAGCTTCTCGTTGCGGTGTTTGACTCGTGTTTCCCCAAGCGTATACACACTCCTACCCCGCGCTGCAGGGATACAAAGACGGCCGGGAATTCCCTTTCTCTCCGACCCTGGGTTTAACATCGCCCTTTGCTTATGTTGCAGTTTTGCTGTGCGCTTGCATTTCTTTTCCTCTCTACTCTTACTTTAACCCTGCTTATTATTTGCGTATGGGTGGAGGCTAGAGCATTTATGTTGACTTAGGAAAACCTGATTGTTATAGGCTTCGGGTCAAGTCGTATAGAAATTATTAAAATATGTGAATACATTTCATATTAAATTAATAGACGGGTGATGGTTACATTGACGTAGCTTGTGGCAGGGTTCAATTGAAGTGGGTGTGAAGATCAATAACTTTAGCCTACCCTGTCGTTAAATTCCGACTTTAAGTTACTTTAATAGTAATGCAGAACCAATTAGCTTTTTTGACTTAACTAGATCTAGGCTAACGCAACCTCCCAGTGACCCTGGCTTTGTGTTTACGTCAGCCCCTTTGCAATCCGCTGCGCTCTGCTCTCTCTCTGCTCCCTCTGACCCTGGGAGGGCTCTGAACGTCAAAATCGTGTTAGTGGGTCAAGGTAAATATGACCTCCACATGCCATGCTGAGGCCTGGTTTGGTGTTTTTATTCATTATTAAAATTAAAAGAAACAATAGAAATATGTATCTATATGTATTGGAAAATTACGTGTTAATATTAAGATGGAAAGGGGGCCATATACAACATAGCTAACCCAATTCAATCTCCGATCAAAAATGTTTCGGGATTCAAAAACAAGATAAAAAACAAAACTTGTTATTAGCACAGACTATTATATGCCCCATACTTCAGGAGTATAGCTTAATCACGACCGTTCATGCGTATTACATTTTGGATTCACAAGCATTGACTTAAGTCCGTGCGAAAGAGGCCTGTCTTTTTTGTGATTTAATTCACGAACTTTTAAATTACTTTCCGCAAGCAGCAACAACAACAACAACGCCATGGCCCGGTGTTTGTAGAACTCTCGCTACGGCGCGTTTCCCAGGGCGGTTCGATTCTGGGTGGACTCTCCAAAGCCTCTGTCGCCCGTGGTTGAGAGCCTGGAGCAAGGGGATTTGACGGCGGACCACAGCTTTGCGACTCGAGTGCACGGGCACGCAACAGAGTGGGGCGCCTTGAAAGGGGCTCCCGTGGTGGAGGGAGGTGTCAGTTTGGCTCTTGGCGGCTCGCTGCAGTCTCCTCCGCCGGGGGAACGAGCCAAGGGGGCCCCTTTGGAAGAAGACGGATTCGGGAGACGTGCCGTGCGGCCGGTCAAGTTCCAAGGAATATGCGATGGTGGCGGTGATGATGATGATGGCAGAAGTGGGCGGTGGTGATGAAGAAGATGGTGTCAATGTTCGTGGTCATGATGCTGACGGTGGTGGTGAGGACATTGATTTTGCCGACAAAATCATGAATGTTGCAGAGTTTGAAAGAAATCGCAGTGGTGAAGTTCGTGACGACGATGATGGTAGTGTTGGTGATGACGAGCTCAGCGACAATAGCCTTCATTCCGGCGAGTGCAACAACGTCAACAATGACCCTGACATTTTTTTCAACGACGACTTCAGCGTCTCTTCCGTCGAAACGCGCAACTCGCCACCCGCCGACGCGCCAGCTCGATCCTTCTCCAAAGCACCCGAGGCCGAGTGCACCTCTGGGCACGGCTCCACCATCGCGTCGCGCAGCAGCGCAACACGACCAACGGGGATGGAGGAGACGAAGGCGGATCTCGGGCACGGGAGAGGGGCCTCTCGTGGGGATTTCAAAGGCCGTGCCCGCGGGCCCGTGACCCAAGATCTCGCGCCGCCGAGTCGGTCGGGCCGGCAGGCGGCGAGGAACCGGGGGAGAGCAGCAGTTTATTGGAGCTCTCCTCCGCAGAGACCCCGAGGCTTTGCGAGGAGGCGGAGCAAGAAATCGCCGGGAGCGGTGAGAAAATGAATCGAATATTTTGATAGACACGCCACACACGACTGTATGAGCGCCTCTCAGCGCCGCGCGGGGCGTGGGGGTTGTTTGAACATACTTCACCGCACTGGTCAGTGCGGGGTAACAGGTTCTTGCAGGGTGGGCTGGTAGGAACATTGGAATTTTGCGCAATTTTATGACATTGTTACGTAAAATTGTGCAAATTGAGAGCGTCTTCCCACTTTTTTGCCCTCAAAATCGTTGAGGGTTCTTCGGACAAATTAACCTCTGTAGAGGAATGGAATGGTGAAATCCTTATTGACTGAAATCTCATTTTGGAGCATCATAAAATTGTTAAGCGCTGGGCCGAAAAATGACAACAATTGCATTTAAAAAAAATGAGGATTTGTTTCCCGGTATACGGTAGTATGGGGCTTTAGGCTCCGGATTATTAGCATTTCTGCTCGAAATCGAAACATGACCGGCTTATGGCCTTATACCTGTAAATTTGTGTTGAATATGTCATGACAAAACTGAGAGACAAGGCTTCGAGAGTCTTCGATAGTTCATTATTCCACTATGAAATACTATCTTGGATCACTAAACTACGATTGAGGTGGTGGTTGCATGTTGGATGGGGTTGGCGCAGTTGCGGCGCCTGCTGGGATTGGCTTTGGGTCGATGGCCTCTGCGATTTTGTCTCCGATTTTGTAAAGGGTTCCAGCAACAAATGCGGCCTCTGTTTCAGCAAGCAGCTTTTCAACGGTGGCATCCAAAAATCCGTCGGTGTCTTCGAAGTCGTTGTTGCTCATGGTGTTCATGTCTTGTACCGAGAAAAACTCAAAGTGCCGAATCCACAAGTGTGAGCACATTGTTGTGAAAGGAACTAAGTATACAGAAAAAATCCATTTGTAAAATATACAACACGGGATATTTCCTCTGCCTTTTGCAATAAAATGCACAAAGTGGTCGTCCATTTTATCCAATTTTATTCACTAAATGTTCAAGGGGGCGTCCATTTTATTCAATGTTATTAGCCGAAAATGTACCAAAGCTGTCTATTTACTCGAAGAATATTTGGCTCGGTTCCATGTAGATTTATTTGTCACCAGGAAAATAAACAAAATTTGAGTCAATAAGAATAGAATAGCCAAATCGTGAGCTATTTCTGGTAGTCTGTACTTCGTATGCCTTTTGGAATGAAATGAACAAAGGAGTCGTCTATTTTATCCTATTTTATTCACTAAAATGCACTGAATTGAATTGAGCTTACTTTTGACATCAATTGAATTGCGTTTGCTATAGACGTAATTTTTTTTTATTGAAATACATTTTAATTGAAATAAATTTTAAGATACAATGGCATGAAGAGGCTCAAATTTGCCCTTGAAATTAATACCCCTTAACATTTGGGTTTGATATTATTTTGTTTGATAATAATATCTGGATTTGTGCACACAATACAAAATAATGAACCCGTCACATTTAATAGATGACAGCTCGGGTCTCTTCAAGCTCTCACGGACTCTTGTAGGAATATTTCGCCCTGTCAGCGCGGATGAAGGGTGTTCCGCAAGCTGCTGGCAGGATGAATGTGGGAAGGGCTTGCACTGTGGAATTCGGGACTGAGAAAGGCGTCAGTGAATTTGCCACAGCCCCAAAAGCGAAGTTCGCAAGTGAGATAATGTGACTTCCAAATGTTGGGTGCAATAAGACATATCAAGTCTCTGCGCTGTCTTTTGCTGATTTGACACCCAACAGCACGAGATTTGACTTCGTTGAAGTATTGTGACACCCAACAGCACGAGATTTCACTTATGAAAGGGAACGGACGGACGGACGCATTAATCTATTGCAGGCTGGTACACTCAGTTACAACTTCGTTCCTACCAGTAAAAGGTGGGCAGCATAGACGTGGATGCATTGAAGTACAGAACGATTGTTTACGTAGCCCCGCAGCAGCCTATAGCACCTGTTTGTGCGTAGTAGTGGTCGCCCATACAAGCCCTATCCAGATTGAACCCTGCTTAGCTCCCTGATCTGATGGGATTGGACTCGTATTCTTCATCAGCTGCATTGACGATTGAACCTCGCCATCAATAGGTCATCCCTAACAGTTCATCATACTCATCCTCGAAATTATGTTTTTCCATAACGCTTGTTTACCCAATAATCAATTTTTTTCAGGCCAGTCCTACCACGTTTTTGCAGTCTGTGGGGGTGATGATTGCCATGATTCCAATCGCGGGTACTTTTTTTACGTCACAAATTTGGAGAAAAACGTCGGCACGCACAATGGCTTCATGCTTGCGAATGACGCCACGGGGATCTTGGATGCGAAGCAGACTGCGTGTTTAAAAATGCATTCTAATCTATTGTAGTTGATACTCCAGAGGTGTATAATTATCGGAACGTCCGCAGGAATCGAAACGTAAATCCTCTGCAACGTGGAGCGGACGCGGAATCGCCGCCGATTATCATCATGGCACACACACACACGCGATCATACGCTTTGATTTTTTTTTAGGGAAAGGGGTTGGTGGATCACGCCGATTTTTCCAGTCCTAAATCGGCTCGACTCCCGAGGATGCAAGGAGATGCCTGTGCAGATACAGAAAAAACCCACACGTTATCCTCGTGTTACGCGTTGTTTTCTCCCAGTATTCCTTTCACGTGAAGCCAAACTTCATGCGATTTGCAAAACGTCCCAACGCACCAGAACCCTCCTGACAAGTAATCTCGAGACTGAATGTGACTTTCCTGCGTAATTAGCATTATTTGTCACGTGGCCATTAAATGTGGTGTATTTTTACGTTTTTAAAGTCCAAGTTGTGTCACTTCAGGTGAGCTACCAGCAGAGGGCAGTGTGCAGAAAAAGGATTTGAATCATGTACACGGAGCTTTGTGAGTAGCGTGTTTACCTCCCGCTTGGGTGGCTTTTCTCATGGGTCCATGTGACACAAATATGGTCAAGAGCCACGGCCCATTGGAGGCGAACCTTACTGACAAAATTCCATCTTGCGTCTCTCGACCATACTAATAAAAAAGCACACTTGAGTCCATCAACCTATCTACCTTTTTGGATGAATGCTATCCACGCAGGAGCATCAGCAGCCATGATCAATTTACGACTTGATGAAGGCCTCCCCAAGCCATTACAGGTCCGCGAGCGATGTTCAATGTAACAACGCATAGAGCCACGTGCGCACGAGCCGATGTAATCGCTCCATCTGCGCGATTGAAGTTCTCTTTTGAGATGTTCCTCTTCTTTGGCTGTAACTCCTTAATTGATCTCGACCATCGGTAATTCAAATATTATTACTGCAATTACAAAGTGGAATGACCTTCCCGCAGGGAGCGCCCGTGGATGATCCGTGGACTGAGTGGGTGTGCGTGCAGATCGAGTCGGCTGTGGAACACGAGCTGGTGGAGGAAGGAGGTCACGTCCCAGACCCAATCTTCATGCTCTAGGCCAGTGTTTTTCTCTAATTTTCAGAGGTGGGGGGGGGGCTACTTTCGCCAATAACACATCAGTGTGATGGATATAGTGTGTGTGTGTAATGATATATAGTGTGTGTGTGTAATGATATATAGTGTGTGTGTGTAATGATATATATAGTGTGTGTGTGTAATGATATATATTGTGTGTGTGTGTGTGTGTAATGATATATATTGTGTGTGTGTGTAATGATATATATAGTGTGTGTGTAATGATATATATTGTGTGTGTGTGTAATGATATATATTGTGTGTGTGTGTGGAATGATATATATTGTGTGTGTGTGTGGAATGATATATATTGTGTGTGTGTGTGGAATGATATATATATTGTGTGTGTGTGTGGAATGATATATATATTGTGTGTGTGTGTGGAATGATATATATATTGTGTGTGTGTGTGGAATGATATATATATTGTGTGTGTGTGTAGAATGATATATATATTGTGTGTGTGTGTGTAATGATATATTGTGTGTGTGTGTGTAATGATATATATAGTGTGTGTGTGTAATGATATATATAGTGTGTGTGTGTAATGATATATATAGTGTGTGTGTGTGTGTAATGATATATATAGTGTGTGTGTGTGTGTAATGATATATATAGTGTGTGTGTGTGTGTAATGATATATATAGTGTGTGTGTGTAATGATATATATAGTGTGTGTGTGTAATGATATATATAGTGTGTGTGTGTGTGTGTAATGATATATATAGTGTGTGTGTGTAATGATATATATAGTGTGTGTGTGTGTGTAATGATATATAGTGTGTGTGTGTAATGATATATAGTGTGTGTGTGTAATGATATATAGTGTGTGTGTGTAATGATATATATAGTGTGTGTGTGTAATGATATATATAGTGTGTGTGTGTGTAATGATATATATAGTGTGTGTGTGTGTGTAATGATATATATTGTGTGTGTGTGTGTGTAATGATATATATTGTGTGTGTGTGTGTGTAATGATATATATAGTGTGTGTGTGTAATGATATATATATTGTGTGTGTGTGTGGAATGATATATATATTGTGTGTGTGTGTGGAATGATATATATATTGTGTGTGTGTGTGGAATGATATATATTGTGTGTGTGTGTGGAATGATATATATATTGTGTGTGTGTGTGGAATGATATATATATTGTGTGTGTGTGTGGAATGATATATATATTGTGTGTGTGTGTGGAATGATATATATATTGTGTGTGTGTGTGGAATGATATATATATTGTGTGTGTGTGTGTAATGATATATATATATTGTGTGTGTGTGTGTAATGATATATATATTGTGTGTGTGTGTGTAATGATATATATTGTGTGTGTGTGTGTGTAATGATATATATTGTGTGTGTGTGTGTGTAATGATATATATATTGTGTGTGTGTGTAATGATATATATAGTGTGTGTGTGTGTGTAATGATATATATAGTGTGTGTGTGTGTAATGATATATATATAGTGTGTGTGTGTAATGATATATATATAGTGTGTGTGTGTAATGATATATATATAGTGTATGTGTGTAATGATATATATAGTGTGTGTGTAATGAAATATATATAGTGTGTGTGTGTAATGAAATATATATAGTGTGTGTGTGTGTAGTGATATATATATAGTGTGAGTGTGTGTGTGTGTAATGATATATATATAGTGTGAGTGTGTGTGTGTGTAATGATATATATATAGTGTGAGTGTGTGTGTGTGTAATGATATATATAGTGTGAGTGTGTGTGTGTGTAATGATATATATATAGTGTGAGTGTGTGTGTGTGTAATGATATATATATAGTGTGAGTGTGTGTGTGTAATGATATATATAGTGTGAGTGTGTGTGTGTAATGATATATATAGTGTGAGTGTGTGTGTGTAATGATATATATAGTGTGAGTGTGTGTGTGTAATGATATATATAGTGTGTGTAATGATATATATTGTGTGTGTGTGTGTGGAATGATATATATATAGTGTGTGTGTGTGTGGAATGATATATATATTGTGTGTGTGTGTGTAGAATGATATATAGTGTGTGTGTGGAATGATATATATTGTGTGTGTGTGTGTGGAATGATATATATAGTGTGTGTGTGTGGAATGATATATAGTGTGTGTGTGTAATGATATATATAGTGTGTGTGTGTGGAATGATATATATAGTGTGTGTGTGTGTGTGGAATGATATATATAGTGTGTGTGTGTGGAATGATATATAGTGTGTGTGTGTGTGGAATGATATATATAGTGTGTGTGTGATGATATATATAGTGTGTGTGTGTGGAATGATATATATAGTGTGTGTGTGTGGAATGATATATATAGTGTGTGTGTGGAATGATATATATAGTGTGTGTGTGGAATGATATATATAGTGTGTGTGTGTGTGGAATGATATATATAGTGTGTGTGTGTGGAATGATATATAGTGTGTGTGTGTGTGGAATGATATATATAGTGTGTGTGTGTGTGGAATGATATATATATAGTGTGTGTGTGTGTGGAATGATATATATATAGTGTGTGTGTGTGTGTGGAATGATATATATATAGTGTGTGTGTGTGGAATGATATATATAGTGTGTGTGGAATGATATATATATAGTGTGTGTGGAATGATATATATATAGTGTGTGTGGAATGATATATATAGTGTGTGTGTGTGGAATGATATATATAGTGTGTGTGTGTGGAATGATATATATAGTGTGTGTGTGTGGAATGATATATATATAGTGTGTGTGTGTGGAATGATATATATATAGTGTGTGTGTGTGGAATGATATATATAGTGTGTGTGTGTGGAATGATATATATAGTGTGTGTGTGTGGAATGATATATATAGTGTGTGTGTGTGGAATGATATATATAGTGTGTGTGTGTGGAATGATATATATAGTGTGTGTGTGTGGAATGATATATATAGTGTGTGTGTGGAATGATATATAGTGTGTGTGTGTGGAATGATATATATAGTGTGTGTGTGTAATGATATATATAGTGTGTGTGTGTAATGATATATATAGTGTGTGTGTGTAATGATATATATAGTGTGTGTGTGTAATGATATATAGTGTGTGTGTGTGGAATGATATATAGTGTGTGTGTGTGGAATGATATATATAGTGTGTGTGTGTGTGGAATGATATATATAGTGTGTGTGTGTGTGGAATGATATATATAGTGTGTGTGTGTGGAATGATATATATAGTGTGTGTCTGTGGAATTTTATATATATAGTGTGTGTGGAACGATGGAAATAAAAGTGACGGTGGAAGAAAGGCGGTTGTCGTCCGAGTGAATCCAAGGCACTACACACACATACAAGCATTTGTTAAATTAATCGTTTATAAACATGGGAGGTAGGGGGGAGGGGGCTGGCTTTCATTTCCCTGCCCGAGTCAAAGGCACAGATGTACAAAAATGACGCATTAACCACTGCACTGCTTGCGGAAGCACAAAACGCGACTACAAAGCGTGCGGAAGCGGGCTGGTCATGCATGGCCCTTTAGGACCGACGGTGCCGGACAGTGCGCCCATAAGGGGGCTTTTTGCCAGAACGCTGCACACCTGCACCTGCACCGCCTCGGTCTCTTCTCGAGCAGCATGATGTCTTCCGAGGACGGGGTACCAGTCTCCATGGACACAACCGCACCGTTCAGGTCCTGCGCCGGATCACAACGGGCTAAGGTTGACATCTGTGTTCGGCAGGACCCCCCCCCACCGCACCTGCCCTCGTGCTTGCCCAAAGTGCATAATTAATTATTAACTCGCTCGCTCACGCCGTAGAAACACCATTGCAGAAAAAACACCCAACAATAACACATTTCAATTCAGGGGAGCGAGGTGGCTGAGAAGTGAGAGCATGGAACCAGAACTGCCGAAATCCTGGATTTGAATCCAAGCAACCACCCAGATTTAAATTGGGTTTTGGAGTGGAATGAGTTGATGGTCTCAGCTCAGTCACCCATTGAACGCACCCAAATAACATTTAATGTAACACTTAATTTGGCTAAATTCCAGCTTTGAGAATAAAAAATCAGTTTCACTGTCATCATACACAAACCAATCTCGCAGAAAAGTGCACGGATTTTGCACATTCTTTTCCATGTTCTTTGTGATCCAAGTGTTATGCCAGGCAATATGCACAGAATATAATTGTTTTGTAGACACTCATCTCTAGTTCATTATTTTGATCCCTTTTCACCTTCAATAATTGCCCTTGATACACACTTAGATTTCCCAGATGTCTCCCTCTAATATTTCTCCAGTTTAAATAAAAGATTGATCCAGTTTAAACAGCGACTTTGATTCAATGATTATTTCCTCTTGTTCAGTGAACTTTTTTCATGGCTTTTGTTTTGCTCATTTATCTTTCGCCCCACTTTGCAGCCTTCTTTGGTATTTCTTCAATAATTTCCTGTATTACTTTACTTTTGGTTGTTATAATGACGATGTCATTAGGGAATCTGAGATGGCTATTTTTTCTACAATTTATCAAATCTAATTTTCAGAAAATGTGTGAGTGGATTTGTGAATAGCCTTGTTTGACTCACCTTCCACTATGAATTTTGTTACTTCCTTCATCAAAATATCAGTGTAGGTTGTTAATATTTTGTACATTGTTTTTATTTCCAAACATTTGTTATATTTAATGTAGGCCTTGATTCGAGAACTTAAATGAGTATCAATTTTCATTGCGTCAAGTACTTCTTTCAGTCTACAAAGGCCAAGCACAATGGTAAATGATATTCATTAATTTTCAATTTAAAATCTAACATATACATAGGTTTTATAATTTTGCTCCAATATCTGGTCCCGCTTCTTTGATGGTGTCTACAGTTATACCATGGTTTGCTGCTTTGCAAGACCATGAGATATAGCCATGGCTTGGAAAGGCCTTAATTCAGCAGTGGATAGATCGTGTCTGTGGATGATTGAACAAGGTAGCAACAATGCTTCGCAGAGACAGAATCATAAAACCAGGAAATCGTAACACATGACCCAGCGGGAAGCACATTCGCCACTCGTTACAGAGGTTCACGGTTCGAATCCGTCGGCCGCCCTCGTTATTACTGCGGTGTGCATCAACCATAAAAATAAGTGCCATCGACTTCAGAGTGGACGTAAAAAGAATCCTTGACATTATTCGCAAGAATGTGTGCCGGCATTCAAAGGGGTCAAATTATTACATTTACCAAAAGATTTCTCACTGGGATTATACGTAGCAATCTTCACTTCCTAGCGGGGAAAAGTTGGTTAGACCCTCCTGAAAACAAGTCATGAGACTCCATGAGGTTTCCTTCGGTAATCAGGCCTAGTAAAAAGCCAAATGAAACTCAATGTATAAATAAATAAACACTTTAACTCTTCCAACAAATTATACCTGAGGATTCGATTTGGCGAGAATTTATATCTTGTACCAGGCTTCTTCCCTCTCTTTAAACTTCATTTTCTCTCTGCAAAACCACAAATGTTAAATGTTAACAGTAACAGGAAAATGCACAGTCCTTGCTACTCAGCCTTTACATTTTTTATGTTTTACAAGAGACGCATGATCCTGCTTGGCCTGTCGAGTTTATAGTTTTAGACAATGGTTATTACGAATATGTAGTGATGGTAGCATCACTACTGTGTACACACGCACAAGCGTGACGTCACTATGCGGGGGAGCGTCATGACCACGCGGGTCTACACACACGCATGACGTCATCCCGGCTGGAGGCGGGAATGACGTCAGGGCCGGTGCTGGGCTCGGGAGGCCACGATGGTGGTGTGAGGCCATGGCACTCTGTGACCCCGGCTGGACACGTGACTGGACCCCAGTGGGGGCCGGGGGCCTAGGGGGCACCTTGGAGGGCACGTGGACAGCAGGGGGGCTTCGAGAGGGTTCTCGAAGGGAGGTGTGGCCGGGGCGGGGCCCGGGCACGCCGAGGCCCATATAAGCAGCCGCCTCACGAGGTTCGAGGCTTCCCGTATCAAGAACGAAGATGCATCGTGAAGATGCCAAGAAGAGTCAAGCATCCAGTCAGTGGACCTGGCAGTAGCCCACCTGGCTGGGTCACGCTAGAGTATTTGAGAAGTATGTGTTAGCTAGAGTAGGTCGGTGGTCACCACCTTATGTGCAGTGTTATATTACTTACCGTTCTAATAAATCAGCGTTGCCTCCCAAGGAGTCGTGTGTGCACCTAATTCGAACCCACTACAAATATATAAGGTAGTACTGTATTTAAAGTCACGTGTCAATCCACTGCTGGATGAGGGTCTCCACACTGCGGGCCGTGAGGTTATTGACCATACTTCACCACGCTAGTCAAGGTGGCGTTGCATAGATGAGTGCAAAGAAAGTACAATTGATTTTGCTGCACTGCCCTCTGCTGCCCACAACAGCAGCCTGGAAAGAGCCAACACTAACAAACAATACTGTAAAAATATTTTAAAATCACCCCATCACAGAGATGAAAAAAAACATGACTACATATCACTGTGACCTGTTATATTTACTGTGAATCATCAAATAATAAATTGTTTAAATCCACGCCTATACAGGCCACCATACTTCAATAGTGATTACCGTTGGTAGGGCTATTTTAATACACACAATGGACAGGAAGGACAAGATCAAAGGGCTCTCATAATCCACATGCAGAGTGTACGTTGCCTCATTAATCCCCACACCCCCACTTTGCGCAAGAGCGTAGAAGTGTGGTTACCACATCTACGCCTCTATAAGGAAACAGGTGGACTTCACAAATTTGGTTGTCGCCTGATGAAGCTGGTTGTAATTACTGGCGAAACATCGTACTCAGATTGTCAATGTTGTGGCTTCGCTCTCCATCACACCGATGTGCTGTACTCGTGACCAATTTACATGTTCTGTTTACGTGACAACCCTTACTAGTTGGCTGTGTCGGGTGGTGGCGGGTTTTAACGACACATTTATATATTTAAGCGAACTAACCCAAAATACCTCTTATGGATGTAATTTATCTTGCATTTTAATTCCATGAGCAAAGTTGCAAATTAAGCAAATATTGTCGAGACGATCATTGGTTGAACTTTGATCAAGTGAGCTGTTCTAATTGTGCACATTTCCATCAATGTTGCTTATAATATTTGGTTATCTGTAATATTTGGTTAGAGGTTATATAAGAGATGGCCTGCCCGCATGTTTGGTGGACAATGGGTGCATGCGGAGATGGTGTGGACTTCGTCTTCATCGGCGGCAGCCCCTTGGGGTTCGAGGATGACACCCATCAGATCTTGAGGTGGCTGAGGAGTCCAATTCACGATCTGCAGATCTTTGAGCTTTGGGGTCACGTGGTCCCAGATAGAAGTGGGAGCCACAATGCTGGGTTAGCTTCCTTTGCTGTTGTTATTTGGCAGCGATTCGGCATCAAGACGTTGGGTCTCAGTGGGCCGTCGCCTGGTGGATGCAGCAGCGCCACCCAAGGTGGGCGGCAGCCTACTCCGTCGAATCTCGAAGCCTGATGTTTCTGTACTTCAGGGAGGACTTTAGGGTGTCCTTGAACTGCTTACTTTGTCCTCCCCTCGTCCGCTGCCCATTAGAGAGCTGGGAGAAAAGGATCTGGTGGGGAAGGCAGTTCTCAGGTACGCGGAAGCAGTGGCCAGTCCATCAGAGTTGTTTTTTTAGAAGTATTGCTTCAATGCTGGTGGTGTCAGCATGGAGGACACTTGCACTTGATCCCCTGGATTTGATGGAGGCAGTGCTGTTGGAAACGCTCAAGCGCAATGACATGGCACCAATACATAGACAACATACCGGCAAGACTTAAAATCCTAGCATACCATCTTTAAAACTATCACATCTACACAAACACCGAGTCTACACAACATGTAGCTTCAGATAATTTCGGTGCAACAAAAAACAGATGGTTACTCATGACAGCCACATGGTAGACTATGTTGGGACAAACAAAACTTTTCCGTTAACGCTCATCAGAATATTTATTTATACAGCAGGAATCCGATGAGCTATAAACCTCTTTTTCACAGATGTCCAGTCGGGGCAGGTGAGAATAATACAACACAACACAAAAACTTGACAGTGAAAAGTATAGCAAATATATACAAATAATACTAAACTATGTTTTATCCTACCAGGTAAAGCATACTGAGCTATGAGCCTCTCATTCAGAAGCAACCTGGCAACAAATGATAGCTTAATAAACTGGTTTATCTTATAGAAATTTATTACAGCAAAATAATCAATAATCTAAACAAATTTCGATTTAAAGCTTTCGTGACTGCAATGATTCATCTTCTTTGGTTCTTTCGGTAAAGTCACGTAGAATGAGAATAAAAGAATAAATTGATAAAATAAAATAACACAATAATATTCTCACGACGTTTCGGCCACAACACAAGCGGCCTTCATCAGGTGAAGGGAGCGAGACTGTCTGGTAGAACAGCGCTGGAGTGAGAGAGCCACGTTCAGATCACGGCTTTTAAGCTGTGTGAGAGGAACAAAGAGCCTTGACGAAGGAATTAGCATAAAATTTAGCATTGAAAAGGCTGAATGATTAGCTTGTGACTGGTCACAGAAATAGCTATGTTAAAAGTTAAAGCATACACATCCGCAGAGGCACCCATTGTTAAAAGGAATTAGCATAGAATTTAGCATTGAAATAGCTAAATTAAGGCATTAGCTTGTAACTGCTACAGAAATAGTTACGTTGAAGTCAGAGCATACACATTCACCGAGGCACTTAGTACAAATCAAAACAGGAGAATTTAGCATTGAAATAACTAGGCGAATTTAGCATTGAAATAACTGGGTGATTTGCTGGTGACTGGTCACAGAAATGACTACACATCTGAGCTATTCACAGTACTATATAGTGAACCAATAAAAAATAAAATATAAATTACCTTCATGTTATCAATAAACTCTATATTCTCCAATCAGCTAAGCTACCAACCATAAGTCGTTATATATCACAATGCTATATGGCGAAAAAATGGGTGGATTCTTACCCTCAAATTTCCGTACCACGGATAGCTACGGGCCCCGTTCAGACGGACGAGTTCGTCCATGGTCGGAACAGAGGAGGGGGAGAGAGACAGCTGCGAAGCCCTAGTATACTCCATGTTGTAAACCATACCATTAACCGTGGTGTGAGAGGTATTAAGAGGCAATGCTGGCGAAAGAGCTGCGGTCTGAAGGTCATCGTAAAATTACAATTAATTAAGAACAGAAATGATTTAACACATCTTTCCAGTGGTTACTAAGCCTGAATCCATCTTCTCGGTTGAAATTGTCTCTGTGCTTGTATATGTGAATGGCCTCATGAACGAATCTCTCATGGTAGCCAGTTGGTTTGCAAAGAACCTCCGTCTTGGAGAAGTCAATGTCATGTGAGCCCACTGAATTGTAACAGTGATCTGCCACGGCCGATTCAACAGCATTAATTGATGAGAACAAACAGTTCTTGTTGAAACCCTCTGCTGCCAGACCACCAAGATTATATGGCCTTCCAAAGATACACAAAGAAGATACACCCCTTCGTCCCATCGTCTCTACTATCAGCTCCCCCACCTACAAACTGGCACGTTTTCTGGCTGATATACTGCGACCTTTCACTGGAAAAACCACCTCTGCGGTACTAAATTCTACTCACCTGGTATCGACAATCAAAGACATTTCCCTGTCCCCAAACGACCTGCTTGTCAGTTTTGATGTGGTGTCCTTGTTCACCAAAGTCCCGGTACCTGACACCATCGCTATCATTGAAGACCTGGTTCATCAAGGACTGCATACTGATGTACCCCCCCTGGTGAGACATTGCTTAACCAACACATACTTCACCTGGAATGGAACTTTCTACAAACAAACTGAGGGCACCCCAATGGGCTCCCCCCTATCTCCGGTTGTAGCCAACGTATTCATGGAAAAATTTGAAACTGACGCCATCCAGACTGCCACTCTACGCCCGACCTTATGGAAGAGGTACGTTGATGACACCTTTGTCATCTGGCCACATGGCCAGCCTGCTCTAGACCAATTCCGCGACCACATCAATTCCATACACCCAGCCATCAGATTTACCATGGAGGTCGAAAAAGATGGCAAACTACCCTTTCTGGATGTCTTAATTAAAAGGAGACATGATGGTTCAATGAGCCACTCTGTCTACAGGAAAGCTACCCATACAGATGCTTACTTGAAACCGGATTCCCACCACCATCCATCCCAGAAGAACTGCCTCATCAAGACTCTATACCATAGAGCCCAATGCATTTCCGACCAGGAACACATTACCAGTGAACTCAAGCACGTACACCAGGCTCTCAGGGCTAATGGCTACTCCGACTACACAATCCGCAAAGCCATCACTCCAGTCATGAAGAAGGATCCTCTTGTGGAGCCACTCAAAACCATCACCTTACCCTACATTGCAGGGGTCACTAAAAAGATCTCCAAAATCCTGAATAAACACAAGATCCAGGTCCGATTCAACACAGTACACAAAATCCGTGATTTAGTTCCATCTGTAAAAGATGCTCTTCCAGACATACAGTACCCGGGCGTTTACAAACTAAAGTGCCTCTGTGGTAGTAGCTACATTGGAGAAACCAAAAGACATATCTCGGACCGCATCCGCGAACATAAAGCAGACTTGAAACACGGTAAGACGAACTCCTCGGCCGTGGCAGATCACTGTTACAATTCAGTGGGCTCACATGACATTGACTTCTCCAAGACGGAGGTTCTTTGCAAACCAACTGGCTACCATGAGAGATTCGTTCATGAGGCCATTCACATATACAAGCACAGAGACAATTTCAACCGAGAAGATGGATTCAGGCTTAGTAACCACTGGAAAGATGTGTTAAATCATTTCTGTTCTTAATTAATTGTAATTTTACGATGACCTTCAGACCGCAGCTCTTTCGCCAGCATTGCCTCTTAATACCTCTCACACCACGGTTAATGGTATGGTTTACAACATGGAGTATACTAGGGCTTCGCAGCTGTCTCTCTCCCCCTCCTCTGTTCCGACCATGGACGAACTCGTCCGTCTGAACGGGGCCCGTAGCTATCCGTGGTACGGAAATTTGAGGGTAAGAATCCACCCATTTTTTCGCCATAAAGCATTGTGATATATAACGACTTATGGTTGGTAGCTTAGCTGATTGGAGAATATAGAGTTTATTGATAACATGAAGGTAATTTATATTTTAATTTTTATTGGTTCACTATATAGTACTGTGAATAGCTCAGATGTGTAGTCATTTCTGTGACCAGTCACCAGCAAATCACCCAGTTATTTCAATGCTAAATTCGCCTAGTTATTTCAATGCTAAATTCTCCTGTTTTGATTTGTACTAAGTGCCTCGGTGAATGTGTATGCTCTGACTTCAACGTAACTATTTCTGTAGCAGTTACAAGCGAATGCCTTAATTTAGCTATTTCAATGCTAAATTCTATGCTAATTCCTTTTAACAATGGGTGCCTCTGCGGATGTGTATGCTTTAACTTTTAACATAGCTATTTCTGTGACCAGTCACAAGCTAATCATTCAGCCTTTTCAATGCTAAATTTTATGCTAATTCCTTCGTCAAGGCTCTTTGTTCCTCTCACACAGCTTAAAAGCCGTGATCTGAACGTGGCTCTCTCACTCCAGCGCTGTTCTACCAGACAGTCTCGCTCCTTTCACCTGATGAAGGCCGCTTGTGTTGTGGCCGAAACGTCGTGAGAATATTATTGTGTTATTTTATTTTATCAATTTATTCTTTTATTCTCCTTCTACGTGACTTTACCGAAAGAACCAAAGAAAATCTAAACAAATGTTTGTGAAAGTTATCCCATCATATCAGATGTTTATTAATGTCCTTCCTTTTGAGAAACCTAGACCATTATCGCTCACTAGGTGGGTTAGGATTGAAAACTAGCTACAGGCAGTCCCCGGATTATAGGGATGAAACTACAGTAATTAAAGAAAACGGTACGGGAGGCACAACTATTTCCGGCTATGGGATTTTATCTAGATTTGGGGGAAATTGTTGAGTTTCCGACATACGGAAAATTCAGGTTGCGGATCTTCCTCGGGAACCTAATGCTTCCGTAACCCGGGGATTGCCTGTAAGGAGGGAGCATCTGATATCAGTCTAAATCTCTAAGTCTCCAATGTGTCTGCTAAGGTGCGCGTGTGTGTGTATGCAGTGTGTCTCCGGCTCGTCTTCTTTCTTCCTTGAGTGTCCTTTGTGTAGTCCGAGCACTTCGGAGCTCTCTGTGTGTTCTTGATGCCACCCAGTTTGAAGACTGAGAGTCCTCGATGTCCACTGGGATGGCATTCTACTCTGGTGACCTACACATAGCACACATCATCACCATCACAATTATTCCACTGGCCAACAGGACACCACAGAAAACTGCCTGTCATTGAAACTACCTAGAGAAATGAATTGCACCGAAAATGGCTGATAACTCACGTGGTAACCACCTTCAAAATATAATTGTGGGCCGAGTAAGAGTGCGTACAACACTGTCAGACAACACTGTTTGACTTAGGGTAAATTCTCCAGTTTGAGGTTTTATGGTTTGTGAAAATACATCATGAGTACAACTTACCGCATATAGAAGAGGATGTAGGCCTGGTCTTGAAGCACTTCTGACTTGGCGACTGGCTCCACGTCAGCATCGTCCATTCTGAACCAGCTGCCATTGCTGACCTGAAGGAAAAAATACATGTACACTTAATTACGATCATTACCCAATTGCACCTGACTCATTTAAAAGCCAGCCATAGTGACAGATCATGAAAGTGGAATATTATATGGAAGTTAACACGTGTACTCATATGCTTCGTGTGTGTGTGTGTATGTATTATCATAGAGGGAAACAGTAGCGTAGCGGTTAGCACATTGCACTACGAACCCGGCAACCAGAGGTCAATTCCCGCTTACGACGTAACACCAGTGACGATTATCTCAACTGGTCGTGGGCCTCGTTCCCTCGGTCCACTCAGCCTCAAATGAACACATGGTGCAATATGTAAAAATTACCACTCAGGGGACAAAGGCGGCCGGGTGTAGTGCTGGCCACCCACCCCCGCGTGTGTCATTCTGGCTTTGACAGGTGCTCATGAACAGCACTTGCCCCAACAGTCGGGTAAGGCTATATGGGGGATATTTGTTTTTTTGTTTATCATGCAGAACATCACCTTGTTGTACGAGTAGTAGTGGCCGCTATTGGTGGTGGTCCCGTGGTGCACAATCACCGAGTAGAGTGAATAAAGTTGCGACTCTTGCACAACCTGACTAGACATGAACGGCCGTATGTCGAGTTTTTCAGGGAAGAGGAACTCCTACAAGGGATGAGGGAGGAGACAGTGATGGGCCAAGCATTAAAAGAGAGGAAAATAGGGAGCTGGCTAAGCAGGGGCAGAAGAAGGGAGCAAATTAACGTATTGGCGGTACACTGGTGCACCGTATATATAAAAAACTAAAATCACATTTTTCACGGTGATATATTTTCCAGCTATTCCCAACCCATTTCAGGAAATTTTGTGGGGCTGCGTCAAAATAATTTATCGTGATCTCAAAGCAGTCGGAAGATGAGTGTCGGTTCACATTTTGATGTTCTACTGTTTTATGAGGACCGGTGTGTCATGCTGCACCGGTGTACCGCCAATACGTCCAAATGACAAAAAACGTTGAATACAAAATATATCTGAATATCAGTTTGCATTCTGTGCAGGAAGTAAAATTCACCCTGTCGATTTTGTGCCCAAACTCATCGTATCGCTTAATGGTGACGATAAGCACATTGGGCACCACGTGCAGGCTCACTCTCTTTGTTGATTTCCCCACGCGTGAGCACCTGTTCGCCAGACAATAGCAACGTTAGTTTACGGACGAGGTGCGTGTTTCATCACACACTGTATAAATGGGGATATACACGAACGTTTAAAGGTGCACGATGGAAGATTGCATACTCACATTCCACATCTGTATTCTGAAAGATTCTCGGTCTTTGTGAATTCATAAAAAGCCTTCACCAGATCCAGGGATTTCTGTCAAAAGCCAAGAAAGCACAATCATGGAAAATTATTACTTTGAATAGAAATTCAGAAAATAATGAGCTAAGTGGCTCTCTGCAGTCAACTGGTTGTGGTACATAAATATAATGAATGACAAAAAAATCGACATCAGGCTGCAGCCTTCCCAATTCTTACGTTGATATTAAGAGAGATGTCAAGGCAAGAGTCCAACGTGTCTGAGATGCTGAAGCACTGCGTGCACTCAACTGTGAAAACACATAATATGAAAACATACAATATTACTGCTGCACATTGCATAATCATCAAAAGTATTCACACGTTAACTGCCTAATATCATGAAAATGTTCAAATACCACCAACCCAGATGCGACTATAATTGTTATTTAAAAACATATTTGGTGAAAGCAGCAATGGCTACTAAATACATTTATTGTTGATACTGTGTTGGCAGTGGTGCCCTAACATAAATCACAGGTACTCAACACATTCGTCAATAGCACTGCCGTACAAGGAAAAATATGCAATTGGTGACATTTTAAGGAGTGATCTTTATTCATAGCACAGAAGCCAGAAACATAGGGTGGGCTACGAGTTGGATACTGCACTGTACACCACGTGGCCTGATGAGAAATTACATTTGGCGTACAGAAACCTTTGATAAACTCTGAATCCCTGCAGTCACGAAAGCTTTAAATCAAAAGATGTTCGTATAGTTGATGCAACCCCTTTTAACCTAGAGAACTCCACAGGAATGGGAGTAGAGTGAATGATATAACTTGTAAACAATGAAAGAGAAACGGGAAAGGGAATGCATATTTTGTGCATGTGTGCTTATGTCCTTGTGTACGTGTTTTTTTTTTACATCTACAGAGAATATAAGGTTGCATGCGAGAGCTTGCATAGCCCAGTATGGATTGTGAAATTGGGTGAAATCACTACTTAAAGGGTGAATGTTTCCAGAAGGGGCACAGGTACCTACCTCTCGATTTCAGGTACCCCCTGAAGATCTGGTGGATCAATGTTGGGGTCTCCATGTCAATATTCAGCCTGGAAAAACACGCAATGAAACACACAGACAGCTACTCCAGAGGCAATGTCTTTACGAGATGAACACTCGGGAGAGTTACATGTTTTTCCCTACTAGTATTAACTCGCTGAAGTGGCAATGTCTTAACTACCTCGCCAGCTATACAGGTCATGGGTTTGATCCCAATGCTGACGCCTGTAAATTTGCAGTTTGCATTCTCTCCCTGTGGTTGCGTGTATTTTTTTTTTATACGAGCCCACCGATTTTTCCCTCCATATTTAGAAACATGCATTTAGTGTATTTGTTAAATAATAATTAAAATAAAGTGAATACAAATATGAATAATAAAATATACAATTAAAAAAACAAAAAACCCACTAATGTAGACTGGTTCTTAATCAGAGTGAGCGTACTGCCAGTCTATAATGTAGACTGTAGCCTGGTTTTTAAGCTTGGTGAGCGTATTGGCAGTCAATAATGTAGACTGTAGCCTGGTTATCCTGAGAACATATTTTTTTCTGAACAATCCAGGCATCCATGTGCTGGTATTGTGCAACTATTTATGGAGTTTGCTGGGGCATGCAGTACTTACTGGCTTTGGTTGAAGAGGCAGGATTGGTGCAGCGTATCTATCACGTAACTCAGAAAGACATGCGCATCTTCCTGCCTGCCAAAACACAGGTCCTCGCCGATGTCTGTGTGGAAATGGACAGAGGTCACAGATGATGTGGTCACACAGTTGCTGGCACAGTATATAGCTTATGAAGTCCCTCATCAACTAAATTGGAAGATTTGTGGGTTAATCACAGAACTGGGTATGGCTGGCAGTGTTTAGAACGAGCATCAAGAGAGTAATGCAGGACCGGAAGAACATCCGATGCATTGGAGTTGTAAAATCAGTGCTGACCAAAACGAGTAATTTTCTGTTCGATATTGTATACAAAAACTGATTCAAACTGCCCTTTCAGGAGATCTTGAGATGACCGATGTTTCAACGTCAAAGACACTTGGGAATTGTGCTGGAACTTACTTTTGAAATTGAGAACTATGTCGATGGGATCGATGGCCATGCCCCGATTCATGAAGGTGTTGAAGACGTGTTTCTCCAACAGACACATCATGCAAAACTCAGTCTGTTTGCCTGTGAAGAGGGGCAGGGGTGACACACAGTGAAAATACAAACCAATCGCACAAATTGCCCAGCCGCGCACAGCCAGGTAATCTACACAACACTCGATTGTAGCTCGTCTCGAATGCAAAATATCTTGGGAGAACTCACAGGTCCATGAGTGATCGCTGTAAAGCAAAAAGTTTGCCAGCGGCGCCGTGTACGTGAGGCCCTGCAGGCTGGCATTCACGAAACACGTATTCCCGAGGTTGTTGAGCCCAGCACCCTCATGTAGATCCTCCTGCCACTTGAGAACTAAGTTGTCTGTCGCAGGTGTTGTGAATTCTAAAGATGGAATGCTGTCCTCATCTGCACACATGACATGATGGAAACACATCATTAACGTTCACAGCACTTTTATTATAACTCACAGCACTACTGAAGGGAATGGTTTACAAATTGGGTGTCTTAGCCTGTACCCGTGCTGGCATTTTTTGTGGTGCTGTTAGGTAGACACAATCCTCTTCACCAGCTGGCGAGATGCAAATGTATTAAATGTTTTTGAAGTGTTCAGCACTAGTAATCAGAATTGCCTGAAGAGCATCTTCAGCCTGTAAGTTTTACATCGACAGCAATGGCTAGACAACCACAGCAGCGTGACGAGATATCAAAGTGTACGTATGTGTGCACGTTGAACTTCTTTCACACCGTGCGTCGCCATCCATACTAATCGGAGGGACAGGGTCACGCCAGCAAACACTTACCTCCCGCATTAGGTTTGTGCAGCCCAGTCGTGCTGGACTCGGTCACGAAAGACACGGCGGATGGAACGGTGCTGTGTTGGATCTCCAGCCCCTTGTCATCTGCTGCTGACACCGCCGGGGGTGATGTGGATGCCTCATCCTTGACGACGATGCTGGAGATGGTGTCCGCTTCTGCCTGTTGAATACTCTTGGCCTCCTGCTACGGCAGCAGTAAAAGCAGCCTTAAGTCACAGACACGCATCGCCACTACACTGCAGCATTGCTCAAACTGCTAAGTGCGGATTCTTATTTCGAACAACATGGCAAGCCAATCTAATAATGGAGACTCTGCTTTTAGATACCAGGATCTATCTTTGTTTCCAAAGAAGTTGGACAAAAACATACTCTGTCTAAATTCTCCTTAGTGATATTCTGAAGACGTTACGTTAAAAAGATGCATGTGATATCACTTGAGCGCAAATACAGACCCATATGGACACACATTCCCATACGGGTATACATCCCTTCATACGCCCTCCCCATTCTTGCAGTGCGTGAAATTGGAAATCATGCATATTTTAAATACTCAAATGGCTTAATGTGCTATTCATGCAACGGTTAGCAATCTGGTGTTATCGTACGGAATTTGGTGCCACAATTTCCTGGCATGTCAGTAGAAATACATCCTTCCCACCTTTATTCACCCAGCAGTATAAATAGGGACACCACAGGTAGTCGATGGACAAGCCATGTGTGTTGTGGGGTCAGGTGTGGGTGCTCCCACATTTTCCAAGATGTTTGGTGGGTGTAGAAGGTGAGTTTCCTCTCGTGCAAACCCAACCGCGAGCAATCGTATGATCAAACAATTTCAAGGCTGCACCTTTACGTGTGGACTGGTCTTCTTTGTAAGTTTTGCAACGTAAACTTTAATTTTTTACCTTAATTTTATCAATACTGATCTATACTACAGGTTTTCTTCTTGTTAGATCGTGTAAATATATACATGTTTCGTTAAACCGGCCACAATCCGACACAGCCAATTTGTAAGGTTTACCACTTAAACAGATCGTGCCAATTCGTTACGAGTACAGCACACCGGTGTGTTGGAGAGCCAAGCCACAACATTTACAATCCGAGTACGACGTTTCGCCGGTAATCTAACCCAAAAGAAAAAAAGAAAGGACAAAACGGTATTATGGATGATTTTGGTCACGAAAGCATACGTGATAATTGAATTTTGCCTAATCACCTACTGTGATTTATCCTCCCTCTTTGCTGCTCCTACAGCCTCCCTTACCTTAGTCAGATGATCTGCATTGCTTTCATCAGATGATGTCTCCTCATCGTCCTTCCCCGCACCTCCGAGCAGCACGTTTGCCTAGGTACGGTGCGAAAGAAGTTCAACATGCATCACGACTTTAAACTGGTGTTGCAGCTTTCAAAAGACTCGAAAGGGGGCTGCCGTTTTTTTCCTCACTTTCTGACTCAAACTGTTGTTGAAGCTTTCAACAACGTGAGCCTGAAATTTTGATTTAAAGCTATCGTGACTGCAGTAACGATAAACTGCCAAATCGTTGCGCGTGGCGCCAACGGGTTTTTAAAGAAATAAATAAATGGATAAAATTCCCCGTTTTTAAATAAATTCATGCAAACCAACACACCTGAAGACGACCGTTTGTGTTATGGTCGAAACGTGATAATTTTTATTGCTTTATATATTTTATTATTTTGTTGTTTCCCTTCAACGTGACTTTACCGAAAGAACTAAGACCGTGAGCCTGCTTTATGTCGGCTTTAGCGTCATACTCTGTGGGAAGATTATCACTTGGCTCAGCGTAGTTTTTAGGTAGTTAGTACGACTTTTAAATTAATGTAGTGCTTCAGGCGTACCCTGTCCATATATATAGGTAAACCAAATGAACCTCTGAATTGATATTTTTCGTTCTCCAAATAACAAAGAAATTGTTATTGAATGTTTCTAGTTATTAGCAGACTCTGTTAGATGTACCCAGTCACCCGCTGTGATTTATCCTCCCTCTTTGTTGCTCCTACAGCCTCCCTTACCTTAGTCAGATGATCTGCATTGCTTTCATCAGATGATGATGTCTCCTCACCGTCCTTCCCCGCATCTCCGATCAGCACGTTTGCCTAGGTACGGTGCGAAAGATGTTCAACATGCATCACGACTTTCAACTGGTGTTGCAGCTTTCAAAAGACTCGAAAGAGGACTGCATCTTTTTTAATCTGATTCAACGAATCTGACTTCTGTCCATCAGATGATGATGATGTCTCCTCACTTTCAGTCTCAAACTGTTGTTGAGGCTTTCAACAACGTGAGCCTGCTTTATGTCGGCTTTAGCGTCACACTCTGTTGTAGTGCTTCAGGCGTACCCTGTCCATATATAGGTAAACCAAATGAACCTCTTAACTGCAATGTTTCGTTCTCCAAATAAAAACGAATTATTGAATGTTTCTAGTTATTAGCACAGACTCTGTTAGATGTGCCCAGTCACCCGCTGTGAGTCATCTCCCTCTCTGCAGCAGATCTTACTGCCCTTACCTTAGTCAGATCATTTTCCTTGTGTCCAACGATTGATGCCTCCTGACTCGTTGACGTTAAACTGGTGTTGCAGCTCTGAAAAACGCTCTCACTGGAACGGCTGCTCACCAGACTCGAAAGAGGGCTGCCCTTGCGAACCGTAGCAGGACTGCCCAGCGAGGTCCCAGCATAGGTGTCCTCATCATCAGAACTGCTTCGGCAACAGCAGCATAGCTTTTTGAAAAACTTTCTGAATAATTTCTTTACACCTTTCTTCATGGTGGCCATGCCACCAATGTGCCAGAGCACCGAAACTTTCCAAAATTTTTTATCACGAGAACGCCAGAGGGCAAGTGAAGACACCTCTGCTTCCCAAGAAATCCGAAGAGCCTGTAGGATGTGACGTCACACGCCGGACTGCAGTGACGTTACAATACGACACCTTATGAGGAGTGTCACTTGACGTCACGCGCCGGACTGCAGTGACGTTTCAATAAGACACCTTATGACAAGTGTCACATGACGTCACAGACTCCCGACTACACCGACGCCACACAACTGCATTTTTAATCTTAGTTCTTTCGGTAAAGTCACGTAGAAGGGAAACAATAAAATAATAAAAACATAAAACAATAAAATTCTCACGACGTTTCCACTGCAACACAAGCAATCATCATCAGGTGTGAAAACCACAACAAGAAAATTTGATGATGATTGCTTGTGTTGCAGTCGAAACGTCGTGAGAATTTTATTGTTTTATATATATTTATTATTTTATTAATTTATTGTTTCCCTTCTACGTGACTTTACCGAAAGAACCAAGAATATGAATCCCTGCAGCCACGAAAGCTTTAAATCAAAATTTAACTGCATTTTCTTGTTGTGCTTTTCACACCTAATGTTGATTACTTGTGTTGCAGTCGAAACGTCGTGAGAATTTTATTGCTATATATTTTTATTATTTTATTGTTTCCCTTCTACGTGACTTTACCGAAAGAACCAAGAATATGAATCCCTGCATAGTCACGAAAGCTTTAAATCAAAATTTAACTGCATTTGTTGCTCAAATAGCTTTCCTTGGTGCTAATTAACAGAGCTATTGCTTGCCTGCATTAGAAGCGTAACATCACACACAGCCCACTGTATGCGTTAGGTTTCACTTAGCATTAAACACCAGAATCCACTCTAGCAAGAATTCCATCCTGGCATGGAGGACACCTTGCGGTACATTACAGGTTTCCCAAAATTCCACTTTTATTAATTTGCTCCCAAATCAAATTGTTCTGCACTTGTGACATGCTAAGCAACTAACGCTGTCTGATTGGCAACACACCTGCTCAAGCTCTGGGATAACAGGTGTGTGTTGGGCATCAGTGCTTGTCAACTTTGCTCTAATTAGTGTATTTTCTAATATTCAATAACGTATTTAATTACTCATTGAGGTTTAATGAGCTCACCTGTCTCGATTTTTGTCCAATTGTTGCAGATACGAGTCACAACACTTGATTCATGTGCAGTGATATCAATGTGAATTAAAGTGCTCTGTTACCAATAAAGTACAATTTTGACTGGAGAAGATCAATGGGTGGGGTTTGGGAATCTGAGACGGTACAATCACGAATGTTAATCAAATCTACATATATGAGGGCTTGGCCTGCTTCACGTCGGCTTCAGTCGCACAATGTAATTTTTTCAAGTATTCAGCACGGGGTTTAAATTAATGCAGCGCTTCAGGTTGACCCTGCTGAAATGTAGCTGTTGTATATGTGGGTGTGTGAAAATTGATGACAAATAATTAAAATTAAATGAAATTCGAAATTTGCATAATTAATCCAAAATTATGTTAATTCGTGTAATTATGCGTATAACTATGCTAATTAGAGAGGTGATCGTATTAATTTATACGAGTGGTTGTGTTAATGATAGCCTTCATGATAATCAGGTCCCCGCCTCGTTGACGAGGTGGGGTTATCAATCAGGATAACGCAATCAATCGTGTGCAGTTACCCTAGTGTCAATTCGGCCTCGTTGTCTAACTTCGTATTATTGATCAGCATAATACAATGATTCTCGCTTTAACACTCCCCGAGTGTTCATATTTTAGGTCCCATGTTCACATCGTTTGCTTTAGTTTAATGAGTGTGGATTGGTGTGTTTATAGTTTAGGTTCCCGAGTTCATATCTCGTCGCAGGATACAGATCTTATGCAAAAACTTCAGGAAAGAATCACACGACCACTTCTGTATTAATCAATTTATTTTCTAATTAAACCTTAACTATAATATGTATGTGACTCTCAATCTCGGAACTTCAACACGGTATCCACACGGTATCAAGACAGTATCATCAACGACTGTACGATTTCACTTTGATAACACATGGACCCCGCATAAAGCGATTGCTGTTAGTGAGAGAGTCAGAACATGCAAATGCTATGCTACACAAAAGCTTATACATTATAATATGAACGATCATTATGCTTGAAATGGTCAGCACATTATCACAGGCGATTGATTAACATGCAACGGTATTCATATAAAAAGACAATCAAACAGTTATTATTTCCAAAGGCATAAATGTAACAACAGATCCACCGGACAGAATATAAGATTACCGAAATGGCTTAGTGTGAGGGTATGCGGCGGAACGTGTTATCTCACGGGAGATTAATTAATTAATTCGTGAATAAGATTGTATGATCAGAAAATCGGTTTAGCACGATTCCTCCCCGGGAGCGTAGCTCCGTGGCGAAGGTGCCAAGGCTAATTCGTATTGATGGATCGGTTGGTAACTTATGCGATTAGAAGTACAGTCCAAAACAAAATATTGAAGAGGGAAATTATGAATATACTTATAAATGACGGACTGTTATCACACGAACGATGCTTCCACAGCCAGATGGTTCACGGACTTGAGTGTTCGCTTCTGGTTAAGGACCTGTGTATGTTTGAGTGATATGAATTGTTTTGAATAGTCAGTGTTTGGAATTAATTCTTTGCGTTGCCATACGCTGAAGTTGGCATCGCTTGTAGGAGAAGTAGCCTCGCTCCCTTTAGAGCGGTGAGGTGTGTAGGAGTGCATCATACGAATCGCCGCCCTCCTCCACACAGCAGCCAGCCTCTGTCCACGGGGGAGAGTTGCTTGATCGCTCTCAGTTCCGCTCAGTGGACACCTCTGTCCACTGCTGGATGAGCTGCGCGATCACGCTCGTGCTGGTTCGCTGAAGCAGTTTCTCTCCGCTGTTGGATGAGCTGCATCGGCACGCTCCCTCTCTCTGGGTGGAGAACTCGAACGTGCTCGTTGCTGGTTTGCTGAAAACAGGTTTTTCTCCACTGCTGGATGACTCAAGTCGCACGTGCTCTTGCTCTGGTTTGCAGAAGCTTTTGCTTGGTGCGTCGGTCGCTCTGCAGCTGGACTCAATGTAGAATCAGCAATACTCTGTCTTTCAGCTCTTGGAAATCACACTAGGTGACGCCTCACTACCCTGCGAGTCTTGCCAACGTCAGTGGGTAGCGACGGGGCCACTTTGGCTTCTGCTCGCCGCCCCCTGCTCTGCAGCTCGCCGGCTGGCGACCTGTTGCTCTCGTTCCCGATTGGAACTGCTCCTGAGCCGACCCACTGGTCGAACTCCCCGCGTTCCGACCTCAGAGTCGAACTTCCCGAGTTCCGACCCCCCTGGTCGAACTCTTCCGAGTTGCTCCTCCGAGTCGAACTGTCTCCCGAGAGTCGACCCCCCCCCCCCCCCCCCGGTCGAACTCTGGTGAGTTGCTCCTCCGAGTCGAACTGTCTCCCGAGAGTCGACCCACTGGTCGAACTCTGGTGAGCCGACCCCCCCCCCCCCGGGTCGAACTGAGGTTTCAATGCTCAGGATTCTCTTTTTATGCCCAAAAATCCCTTCACTCGGATCCTGCCCACAAGGCGGGGTTTCTTTCGATTTTTGCTGTGTCAGGATTTGTCCGTATGTATCTGTGTCCGTGTGTGTGTTTGTACGTGTGTCAGTGTGTGTCCTTGTGCATCACCCACGGTATATTCCGTTGTCATACTCCTACCATAACACCCACAAGTAAAACAATCAAATGTTATAAATTGTCTCGAAGGCGCCTCTCTGTCTGGGTGCACAACCTGGAGGGAGGGGCGATATTCCCTCCGACTTTCACCGACGCACAAAGAAATGGTTAAAAAGTTTTAAGTTAACATTTCATTTCATCTGAGTTCCATAGTTATGATTCTGTATTAATCCAAGGTCTGAGTCAGCTTCTCGTTGTGGTGTTTGACTCGTGTTTCCCCAAGCGTATACACACTCCTACCCCGCGCTGCAGGGATACAAAGACGGCCGGGATTTCCCTTTCTCTCCGACCCTGGGTTTAACATCGCCGTTTGCTTACGTTGCAGTTTTGCTGTGCGCTTGCATTTCTTTTCCTCTCTACTCTTACTTTAACCCTGCTTATTATTTGCGTATGGGTGGAGTCTAGAGCATTTATGTTGACTTAGGAAAACCTGATTGTTATAGGCTTCGGGTCAAGTCGCATAGAAATTATTAAAATATGTAAATACATTTCATATTAAATTAATAGACGGGTGATGGTTACATTGACGTAGCTTGTGGCAGGGTTCAATTGAAGTGGGTGTGAAGATCAATAACTTTAGCCTACCCTGTCGTTAAATTCCGACTTTAAGTTACTTTAATAGTAATGCAGAACCAATTAGCTTTGTTGACTTAACTAGATCTAGGCTAACGCAACCTCCCAGTGACCCTGGCTTTGTGTTTACGTCAGCCCCTTTGCAATCCGCTGCGCTCTGCTCTCTATCTGCTCCCTCTGACCCTGGGAGGGCTCTGAACGTCAAAATCGTGTTAGTGGGTCAAGGTAAATATGACCTCCACATGCCATGCTGAGGCCTGGTTTGGTGTTTTTATTCATTATTAAAATTAAAAGAAACAATAAAAATATGTATCTATATGTATTGGAAAATTACGTGTTAATATTAAGATGGAAAGGGGGGCATATACAACATAGCTAACCCAATTCAATCTCCGATCAAAAATGTTTCGGGATTCAAAAACAAGATAAAAAACAAAACTTGTTATTAGCACAGACTATTATATGCCCCATACTTCAGGAGTATAGCTTAATCACGACCGTTCATGCGTATTACATTACATTTTGGATTCACAAGCATTGACTTAAGTCCGTGCGAAAGAGGCCTGTCTTTTTTTGTGATTTAATTCACGAACTTTTAAATTACTTTCCGCGAGCAACAACAACAACAACGCCATGGCCCGGTGTTTGTAGAACTCTCGCTACGGCGCGTTTCCCAGGGCGGTTCGATTCTGGGTGGACTCTCCAAAGCCTCTGTCGCCCGTGGTTGAGAGCCTGGAACAAGGGGATTTGACGGCGGACCACAGCTTTGCGACTCGAGTGCACGGGCACGCAACAGAGTGGGGCGCCTTGAAAGGGGCTCCCGTGGTGGAGGGAGGTGTCAGTTTGGCTCTTGGCGGCTCGCTGCAGTCTCCTCCGCCGGGGGAACGAGCCAAGGGGGCCCCTTTGGAAGAAGACGGATTCGGGAGACGTGTCGTGCGGCCGGTCAAGTTCCAAGGAATATGCGATGGTGACGGTGATGATGATGGCAGAAGTGGGCGGTGGTGATGAAGAAGATGGTGTCAATGTTCGTGGTCATGATGCTGACGGTGGTGGTGAGGACATTGATTTTGCCGACAAAATCATGAATGTTGCAGAGTTTGAAAGAAATCGCAGTGGTGAAGTTCGTGACGACGATGATGGTGGTGTTGGTGATGACGAGCTCAGCGACAATAGCCTTCATTCCGGCGAGTGCGACAACGTCAACAATGACCCTGACATTTTTTTCAACGACGACTTCAGCGTCTCTTCCGTCGAAACGCGCAACTCGCCACCCGCCGACGCGCCAGCTCGATCCTTCTCCAAAGCACCCGAGGCCGAGTGCACCTCTGGGCACGGCTCCACCATCGCGTCGCGCAGCAGCGCAACACGACCAACGGGGACGGAGGAGACGAAGGCGGATCTCGGGCACGGGAGAGGGGCCTCTCGTGGGGATTTCAAAGGCCGTGCCCGCGGGCCCGTGACCCAAGAGCTCGCGCCGCCGAGTCGGTCGGGCCGGCAGGCGGCGAGGAACCGGGGGAGAGCAGCAGTTTATTGGAGCTCTCCTCCGCAGAGACCCCGAGGCTTGGCGAGGAGGCGGAGCAAGAAATCGCCGGGAGCGGTGAGAAAATGAATCGAATCTTTTGATAGACACGCCACACACGACTGGATGAGCGCCTCTCGGCGCCGCGCGGGGCGTGGGGGTTGTTTGACCATACTTCACCGCACTGGTCAGTGCGGGTTAACAGGTCCTTGCAGGGTGGGCTGGTAGGAACATTGGAATTTTGCGCAATTTTATGACATTGTTACGTAAAATTGTGCAAATTGAGAGCGTCTTCCCACTTTTTTGCCCTCAATCGTTGAGGGTTCTTCGGACAAATTAACCTCTATAGAGGAATGGAATGGTGAAATCCTTATTGACTGAAATCTGCTCATTTTGGAGCAATGTATCATAAAATTGTTAAGGCTGGGCCGAAAAATGACAACAATTGCATTTAAAAAAAATGAGGATTTGTTTCCCGGTATACGGTAGTATGGGGCTTTAGACTTCGGATTATTAGCATTTCTGCTCGAAATCAAAACATGACCGGCTTATGGCCTTATACTTGTAAATTTGTGTTGAATATGTCATGACAAAACTGAGAGACAAGGCTTCGAGAGTCTTCGATAGTTCATTATTCCACTATGAAATACTATCTTGGATCACTAAACTACGATTGAGGTGGTGGTTGCATGTTGGATGGCGTTGGCGCAGTTGCGGCGCCTGCTGGGATTGGCTTTGGGTCGATGGCATCTGCGATTTTGTCTCCGATTTTGTAAAGGGTTCCAGCAACAAATGCGGCCTCTGTTTCAGCAAGCAGCTTTTCAGCGGTGGCATCCAAAAATCCGTCGGTGTCTTCGAAGTCGTTGTTGCTCATGGTGTTCATGTCTTGTACCGAAAAAAACTCAGTGCCGAATCCACAAGTGTGAGCACATTAAATTTTGATTTAAAGCTTTCGTGACTGCAGTAATTCATATTCTTAGTTTTTTCGGTACAGTCACGTTGAAGAGAAACAACAAAATAATAAAATATATATAAAACAATAAAAAATTATCACGACGTTTCGACCATAACTCAAACGGTCGTCTTCAGGTGTGTTGGTTCGCATAAATTTATTTTTAAACGGCGATTATTATTTTGTTTCTCTTCAACGTGACTTTACCGAAAAAACTAAGAAAATGTGAGCACATTGTTGTGAAAGGAACTAAGTATACAGAAAAAATCCATTTGTAAAATATACAACACGGGATATTTCCTCTGCCTTTTGCAATAAAATGCACAAAGTGGTCGTCCATTTTATCCAATTTTATTCACTAAATGTTCAAGGGGGCGTCCATTTTATTCAATGTTATTAGCTGAAAATGTACCAAAGCTGTCTATTTACTCCAAGAAAATTTGGCTCGGTTCCATGTAGATTTATTTGTCACCAGGAAAATAAACAAAATTTGAGTCAATAAGAATAGAATAGCCAAATCGTGAGCTATTTCTGGTAGTATGTACTTCGTATGCCTTTTGGAATGAAATGAACAAAGGAGTCGTCCATTTTATCCTATTTTATTCACTAAAATGCACTGAATTGAATTGCGCTTACTTTTGACATCAATTGAATTGCGTTTGCTATAGACGTAATTTTTTTTAAATTTAAATACATTTTAATTGAAATAAATTTTAAGATACAATGGCATGAAGAGGCTCAAATTTGCCCTTGAAATTAATACCCCTTAACATTTGGGTTTGATATTATTTTGTTTGATAATAATATCTGCATTTGTGCACACAATACAAAATAATGAACCCGTCACATTTAATAGATGACAGCTCGGGTCTCTTCAAGCTCTCACGGACGATTGTAGGAATATTTCGCCCTGTAAGCGCGGATGACGGGTGTTCCGCAAGCTGCTGGCAGGATGAATGTGGGAAGGGCATGCACTGTGGAATTCGGGACTGAGAAAGGCGTCAGTGAATTTGCCACAGCCCCAAAAGCGAAGTTCGCAAATGAGATAATGTGACTTCCAAATGTTGGGTGCAATAAGACATATCAAGTCTCTGCGCTGTCTTTTGCTGATTTGACACCCAACAGCACGAGATTTGACTTCGTTGAAGTATTGTGACAACCAACAGCACGAGATTTCACTTTTTATGAAAGGGAACGGACGGACGGACGCATTAATCTATTGCAGGCTGGTACACTCAGTTTACAACTTCGTTCCTACCAGTAAAAGGTGGGCAGCATATACGTGGATGCATTGAAGTACAGAACGATTGTTTATGTAGCCCCGCAGCAGCCTATAGCACCTGTTTGTGCGTAGTAGTGGTCGCCCATACAAGCCCTATCCAGATTGAACCCTGCTTAGCTCCCTGATCTGATGGGATTGGACTCGTATTCTTCATCAGCTGCATTGACGATTGAACCTCGCCATCAATAGGTCATCCCTAACAGTTCATCATACTCATCCTCGAAATTATGTTTTTCCATAATGCTTGTTTACCCAATAATCAATTTTCTTCAGGCTAGTCCTACCACGTTTTTGCAGTCTGTGGGGGTGATGATTGCCATGATTCCAATCGCGGGTACTTTTTTTACGTCACAAATTTGGAGAAAAACGTCGGCACGCACAATGGCTTCATGCTTGCGAATGATGCCACGGGGATCTTGGATGCGAAGCAGACTGCGTGTTTAAAAATGCATTCTAATCTATTGTAGTTGATACTCCAGAGGTGTATAATTATCGGGACGTCCGCAGGAATCGAAACGTAAATCCTCTGCAACGTGGAGCGGATGCGGAATCGCCGCCGATTATCATCATGGCACACACACACGCGCGATCATACGGTTTGATTTTTTTTTAGGGAAAGGGGTTGGTGGATCACGCCGATTTTTCCAGTCCTAAATCGGCTCGACTCCCGAGGATGCAAGGAGATGCCTGTGCAGATACAGAAAAAACCCCACACGTTATCCTCGTGTTACGCGTTGTTTTCTCCCAGTATTCCTTTCACGTGAAGCCAAACTTCATGCGATTTGCAAAACGTCCCAACGCACCAGAACCCTCCTGACAAGTAATCTCGAGACTGAATGTGACTTTCCTGCGTAATTAGCATTATTCGTCACGTGGCCATTAAATGTGGTGTATTTTTACGTTTTTAAAGTCCAAGTTGTGTCACTTCAGGTGAGCTACCAGCAGAGGGCAGTGTGCAGAAAAAGGATTTGAATCATGTACACGGAGCTTTGTGAGTAGCGTGTTTTACCTCCCGCTTGGGTGGCTTTTCTCATGGTCCATGTGACACAAATATGGTCTAGAGCCACGGCCCATTGGAGGCGAACCTTACTGACAAAATTCCATCTTGCGTCTCTCGACCATACTAATAAAAAAACACACACTTGAGTCCATCAACCTATCTACCATTTTGTATGAATGCTATCCACGCAGGAGCATCAGTAGCCATGATCAATTTACGACTTGATTAGGGCCTCCCCAAGCCGTTGCAGGACCGCGAGCGATGCTCAATGTAACAACGCATAGAGCCACGTGCGCACGAGCCGATGTAATCGCTCCATCTGCGCGATGGAAGTTCTCTTTTGGCATGTTCCTCTTCTTTGGCTGTAACTCCTTAATTGATCTCCATCATCGGTAATTTAAATATTATTACTGCAATTACAAAGTGGAATGACCTTCCCGCAGGGAGCGCCCGTGGATGATCCGTGGACCGAGTGGGTGTGCGAGCAGATCGAGGCGGCCGTGGAACACGAGCTGGTGGAGGAAGGAGGTCACGTCCCAGACCCAATCTTCATGCTCTAGGCCAGTGTTTTTCTCTAATTTCCAGAGGTGGGGGGGGGGGGGGGGGCTACTTTCGCCAATAACACATCAGTGTGATGGTCGCCACGTATTTAAAATTATTGTGATTTTCCAGCACGATGAACATTTTTCAAATTTGTATTGTCGGGGGCTGCCCGTTAGGGGCCACACTAAAGGCCATCAGGGGCCACCAGTGGCCCGCGGGACTTGCAATGAAGAACACTGCTCTAGGCAATCATCGGCACCCTCACCGGTTGCATTCAATAATCGATTTTTACCAGGGCTTCTGCACACTGGTATGATTATCTGACCATACTGCACCATTCCGATCAGTGTGGTTTGAAGGCAGGGACCAAACGTGGGGATCATAAAAGTGCAGTAGAACAGTGGATATTGCTGCATGTAGCCCCAAAGCCTTTAACAAGCTGGTATGACCACCTATTTATCACTATCCAGCTCAAGTCTGCTTGGCTTCCGAGATCGGGTACATTCCGGGTGATTGTCACAGGTGGCATTAATATACATGGTAGATATTTAATTACATTACTGCAAGGTAGACCTTATAAATGCCACGTGAGCAGATGGCCATAGTAGGTATACAATAATACGCGAGTTTTTTTTATGTAAGTTTATTCTGTAAATGTAATGACGATCTGTACAAAATCGGAAAGCGTCTTATAATGTCACGTACGTTCATGTACTCAATTAAAAGCACACCAGGGTACAATATATGTACAGTACAACGATGAACTGCAGATTTGGGGCCTGCAATGAAGTTTCAAACTAGTATATTTGTTTTATTTTCGTGAACGGCATCTGCAGCATCTGGTTTAAGTACGGCAGCGCTGGCGACAATTTCACACATGAGTGGCCACTCTTATCCTTGGTTAGTTTATAACATGGAACACACAAGCCCGAATGAGTGCCACCAGAAATGTGCGACCTTGTAAAGTGAGCGGTATATTACAACACAACATCGCGATAGCAAGTGCAAAAAATATATATATACTGTTTATACGTATATCACAGCGAAATTGCTTTTTCTCAGGCCAAGCAAATGTGTGGAAGCAGACAAGCGAGCGAATGAATATAGCAGGCGTTACTAAAAAGATCTCCAAAATTCTAAACAAACACAAGTTCCTGGTCCGGTTCAATACAGTACGCAAATTTCGTGATCTGATCCCATCCGTGAATGATGTCATTCCTGACTTACAGTACCCCGGGGTTTACAAATTGAGCTGCACTTGTGGTGATTGCTATATCGGGGAGACGACACGACATGTCTCTGACCGAATTCGCGAGCACAAATCAGATTTGAAATACGGCAGAACGAATTATTCTGCCGTAGCTAACCACTGTTACAATGCTGTTGGTGATCACGATATAGTTTTCTCCAATGCCAAGGTCCTTTGTAAACCCACGGGTTTTCATCAGAGATTTATCCACGAGGCAATTCAGATTTAAAAACACCCACAATTTCACCCGAGAAGATGGTTTCAAATTAAGCAACCATTGGAAAGATCTTCTTTGGTTCTTTCGGTAAAGTCACGTAGAATGAGAATAAAATAATAAATTGATAAAATAAAATAACACAATAATATAATAATATTCTCTCTCTTTGTGAGAATATTATTGCGTTATTTTATTTCATCAATTTATTATTTTATTCTCATTCTACGTGACTTTACCGAAAGAACCAAAGAAGATGAATCATTGCAGTCACGAAAGCTTTAAATCGAAACATTGGAAAGATGTTGTAAATCATACCAAACAATAAACTAATTTTCAATGGTATTTATCCAAATAGTGATATACCAAACTTTCACAGAAGCTTATTTCACTTCACACCTACATTTGTAAACTCCCCCCCCCCGTGCCGGTCCTCTACGTTCCACTTCACACCCCCTCCCCCCCTCCGTGCCGGTCCTCTTGTGCTTTACGGTCATTTTATGCTAATTCCTTTGTCAAAGCGTTTGGTTTCCTCCCACACAGCTTAAAAGGACGCGACCTGGGCTGGACTGTCTTCACTCCAACGCTGTCCTCGTGACAGTACGGTCCCCTTCACCTGATGAAGGCCACTTGTGTTGTGGCCGAAACATCGTGATTTTTGTTGTTTTATTTTTTTACCTACGTGACTTTACCCAATAGAACCAAAGAGTACAGCTTTATCCTATTGGTGGTTTTATTCCGCGCGAGTATCCCGCTAACTACTAGTGTCTGTGCGAGTCAGCAGGCCCTCCAAACCTATTCCTCGAGGAGTCCAGATTCAGCTTATCCTGCATATAGCTCCGTTTTCTACCCTCTATTCAATAGCCCAAACTTACCTCTCCTCTACTTACGATTCCTTCCACTCTGCTGCGCTGAACGCTGTAGAAAGGCGATACTGTGAGTCGTCTCCGGAGAGGGTTGAGTCTAGCTGCGCTGGGCTCGTCGCACGGAGATAGATAAGTCACTGCGTGTGAAGAGATAGACGAGTCAATGTGTGTGAGGGAGATAGAGAGAGAACCACTGTGTGTGCGGGGAGTGAAGAAGAGACTGTGTGGGGAGACAAGGAGTATGAGCGGACGGTGCTGAGGGGAATTCGAGTGTTCGAGTTGGCGGAGCGCGGAGAGGATAAATTATAGTGTGTGTGTGTGAAATTATATATAGTGTGTGTGAAATTATATATAGTGTGTGTGTGTAATGATATATATAGTGTGTGTAATGATATAGTGTGTGTGTAATGATATATAGTGTGTGTGTGTGTAATTATATAGTGTGTGTTTGTGTGTAATGATATATATAGTGTGTGTGTAATGATATATAGTGTGTGTGTGTAATGATATATATAGTGTGTGTGTGAAATTATATATAGTGTGTGTGTGTAATGATATATAGTGTGTGTGTGTAATGATATATATAGTGTGTGTAATGATATATATAGTGTGTGTGTGTGAAATTATATATAGTGTGTGTGTGAAATTATATATAGTGTGTGTGTGAAATTATATATAGTGTGTGTGTGTAATGATATTTATAGTGTGTGTGTGTAATGATAGTGTGTGTGTGTAATGATATATATAGTGTGTGTGTGAAATTATATATAGTGTGTGTGTGAAATTGTATAGTGTGTGTGTGAAATTATAGTGTGTGTGTGTAATGATATATAGTGTGTGTGTGTGAAATTATAGTGTGTGTGTGTAATTATATATAGTGTGTGTGTGTGAAATTATATATAGTGTGTGTGTATGTGAAATTATAGTGTGTGTGTGTGTGCAATGATATATAGTGTGTGTGTGTAATGATATATAGTGTGTGTGTGTGAAATTATATATAGTGTGTGTGTGAAATTATATATAGTGTGTGTGTGTGTGAAATTATAGTGTGTGTGTGTAATGATATATAGTGTGTGTGTGTAATGATATATAGTGTATGTGTGTAATGATATATAGTGTGTGTGTGTAATGATATATAGTGTGTGTGTCTAATGATATAAAGTGTGTGTGTGTAATGATATAAAGTGTGTGTGTGTAATGATATAAAGTGTGTGTGTGTAATGATATATAGTGTGTGTGTGTAATGATATAAAGTGTGTGTGTGTAATTATATATAGTGTGTGTGTGTAATGATATATAGTGTGTGTGTGTAATGATATATAGTGTGTGTGTGTAATGATATAAAGTGTGTGTGTGTAATGATATATATAGTGTGTGTGTAATGATATATATAGTGTGTGTGTGTGAAATTGTACAGTGTGTGTGTGTGAAATTATATATAGTGTGTGTGTGTGAAATTATAGTGTGTGTGTGTAATGATATATAGTGTGTGTGTATGAAATTATAGTGTGTGTGTGAAATTATAGTGTGTGTGTGTAATTATATATAGTGTGTGTGAACTTATAGTGTGTGTGTGTGTGCAATGATATATAGTGTGTGTGTGTAATGATATATAGTGTGTGTGTGAAATTATATATAGTGTGTGTGAAATTATAGTGTGTGTGTGTAATGATATATAGTGTGTGTAATGATATATAGTGTGTGTGTAATGATATAAAGTGTGTGTGTAATGATATATAGTGTATGTGTGTAATGATATATAGTGTGTGTGTGTCTAATGATATAAAGTGTGTGTGTGATGATATATAGTGTGTGTGTGTAATGATATATAGTGTGTGTGTGTAATGATATATTGTGTGTGTGTAATGATATATAGTGTGTGTGTGTAATGATATATAGTGTGTGTGTAATGATATAAAGTGTGTGTGTGTAATGATATATAGTGTGTGTGTGTAATGATATAAAGTGTGTGTGTGTAATGATGTAAAGTGTGTGTGTGTAATGATATAAAGTGTGTGTGTAATGATATATAGTGTGTTTGTGTGTGTAATGATATATATAGTGTGTGTAATGATATATATAGTGTGTGTAATGATATATAGTGTGTGTGTGTAATGATATATAGTGTGTGTGTAATGATATATATAGTGTGTGTGTAATGATATATAGTGTGTGTGTGTAATGATATATAGTGTGTGTGTGTAATGATATATATAGTGTGTGTGTAATGATATATATAGTGTGTGTGTAATGATATATATAGTGTGTGTGTAATGATATATTGTGTGTGTAATGATATATATAGTGTGTGTGTAATGATATATATAGTGTGTGTGTAATGATATATAGTGGGTGTGTGTGTGTAATGATATATAGTGTGTGTAATGATATATATAGTGTGTGTGTAATGATATATAGTGTGTGTGTGTAATGATATATAGTGTGTGTGTGCGGAACGATGGAAATAAAAGTGACGGTGGAAGAAAGGCGATTGTCGTCCGAGTGAATCCAAGGCACTACACACACATACAAGCATTTGTTAAATTAATCGTTTATAAACATGGGAGGTAGGGGGGAGGGGGCTGGCTTTCATTTCCCTGCCCGAGTCAAAGGCACAGATGTACAAAAATGACACATTAACCACTGCACCGCTTGCGGAAGCACAAAACGCGACTACAAAGCGTGCGGAAGCGGGCTGGTCATGCATGGCCCTTTAGGACCGACTGTGCCGGACAGTGCGCCCATAAGGGGGCTTTTTGCCAGAACGCTGCACACCTGCACCTGCACCGCCTCGGTCTCTTCTTGAGCAGCATGATGTCTTCCGAGGATGGGGTACCAGTCTCCATGGACACAACCGCACCGTTCAGGTCCTGCGCCGGATCACAACGGGCTAAGGTTGACATCTGTGTTCGGCAGGACCCCCCCCACCGCACCTGCCCTCGTGCTTGCCCAAAGTGCATAATTAATTATTAACTCGCTCGCTCACGCCGTAGAAACACCATTGCAGAAAAAACACCCAACAATAACACATTTAAATTCAGGGGAGCGAGGTGGCTGAGAAGTGAGAGCATGGAACCAGAACTGCCGAAATCCTGGATTTGAATCCAAGCAACCACCCAGATTTAAATTGGGTTTTGGAGTGGAATGAGTTGATGGTCTCAGCTCAGTCACCCATTGAACGCACCCAAATAACATTTAATGTAACACTTAATTTGGCTAAATTCCAGCTTTGAGAATAAAAAATCAGTTTCACTGTCATCATACACAAACCAATCTCGCAGAAAAGTGCACGGATTTTGCACATTCTTTTCCATGTTCTTTGTGATCCAAGTGTTATGCCAGGCAATATGCACAGAATATAATTGTTTTGTAGACACTCATCTCTAGTTCATTATTTTGATCCCTTTTCACTTTCAATAATTGCCCTTGATACACACTTAGATTTCCCAGATGTCTCCCTCTAATATTTCTCCAGTTTAAATAAAAGATTGATCCAGTTTAAACAGCGACTTTGATTCAATGATTATTTCCTCTTGTTCAGTGAACTTTTTTCATGGCTTTTGTTTTGTTCATTTATCTTTCGCCCCACTTTGCAGCCTTCTTTGGTATTTCTTCAATAATTTCCTGTATTACTTTTCTTTTGGTTGTTATAATGACAATGTCATTAGGGAATCTGAGATGGCTATTTTTTCTACAATTTATCAAATCTAATTTTCAGAAAATGTGTGAGTGGATTTGTGAATAGCCTTGTTTGACTCACCTTCCACTATGAATTTTGTTACTTCCTTCATCAAAATATCAGTGTAGGTTGTTAATATTTTGTACATTGTTTTTATTTCCAAACATGTTATATTTAATGTAGGCCTTGATTCGAGAACTTAAATGAGTATCAATTTTCATTGCGTCAAGTACTTCTTTCAGTCTACAAAGGCCAAGCACAATGGTAAATGATATTCATTAATTTTCAATTTAAAATCTAACATATACATAGGTTTTATAATTTTGCTCCAATATCTGGTCCCGCTTCTTTGATGGTGTCTACAGTTATACCATGGTTTGCTGCTTTGCAAGACAATGAGATATAGCCATGGCTTGGAAAGGCCTTAATTCAGCAGTGGATACATCGTGTCTGTGGATGATTGAACAAGGTAGCAACAATGCTTCGCAGAGACAGAATCATAAAACCAGGAAATCGTAACACATGACCCAGCGGGAAGCACATTCGCCACTCGTTACAGAGGTTCACGGTTCGAATCCGTCGGCCGCCCTCGTTATTACTGCGGTGTGCATCAACCATAAAAATAAGTGCCATCGACTTCAGAGTGGATGTAAAAAGAATCCTTGACATTATTCGCAAGAATGTGTGCCGGCATTCAAAGGGGTCAAATGATTACATTTACCAAAAGATTTCTCACTGGGATTATACGTAGCAATCTTCACTTCCTAGCGGGGAAAAGTTGGTTAGACCCTCCTGAAAACAAGTCATGAGACTCCATGAGGTTTCCTTCGGTAATCAGGCCTAGTAAAAAGCCAAATGAAACTCAATGTATAAATAAATAAACACTTTAACTCTTCCAACAAATTATACCTGAGGATTCGATTTGGCGAGAATTTATATCTTGTACCAGGCTTCTTCCCTCTCTTTAAACTTCATTTTCTCTCTGCAAAACCACAAATGTTAAATGTTAACAGTAACAGGAAAATGCACAGTCCTTGCTACTCAGCCTTTACATTTTTTATGTTTTACAAGAGACGCATGATCCTGCTTGGCCTGTCGAGTTTATAGTTTTAGACAATGGTTATTACGAATATGTAGTGATGGTAGCATCACTACTGTGTACACACGCACAAGCGTGACGTCACTATGCGGGGGAGCGTCATGACCACGCGGGTCTACACACACGCATGACGTCATCCCGGCTGGAGGCGGGAATGACGTCAGGACCAGTGCTGGCCTCGGGAGGCCACGATGGTGGTGTGAGGCCGTGGCACTCTGTGACCCCGGCTGGACACGTGACTGGACCCCATTGTGGGCCGGGGGCCTAGGGGGCACCTTGGAGGGCACGTGGACAGCAGGGGGGCTTCGAGAGGGTTCTCGAAGGGAGGTGTGGCCGGGGCGGGGCCCGGGCACGCCGAGGCCTATATAACCAGCCTCCTCACGAGGTTCGAGGCTGCCCGTATCAAGAACGAAGATGCATCGTGAAGACGCCAAGAAGAGTCAAGCCTCCAGTCAGCGGACCTGGCAGTAGCCCACCTCGCTGGGTCACGCTAGAGTATTTGAGAAGTATGTGTTAGCTAGAGTAGGTTGGTGGTCACCACCTTATGTGCAGTGTTATATTACTTACCGTTCTAATAAATCAGCGTTGCCTCCCAAGGAGTCGTGTGTGCACCTAATTATCCTAGTCGGTATAATATGTGCACGATTACTACAACTTACCTGCTCGCTTTCACACGACGAGGAGGCGAGACGATCATCTTCGGGGCAGCCCCGGGGTTCTGCAGCCTCGGTGAAGGAGGGAGATGGCGCTGCAGGCGGGGCAGCAGCACGCACATCACGTCGCTGCTTCGCCGCCATCGAGAGAGAGAGCGACGGAGCTGGAGGAGAGAGGACGCCGCCGCCGCCGCTGCTGCTGCTGCGGGTGCCTGGGCGGGAAATTCGCGCGCGCATAGTGCACGCGCGGCCGCCATCTTGGCGGGCGGTCGGGACGCGGTTCCCGCCAAAACGCCGCTCCCGCCATTCTCAACGCCTGTGGAGGGAGATCTTGGGCCGTCTTGGTGGCATCCTGTGCTCACCATCCAAGAGTCTTCAAGTTCCACAGTGCAGCCTCCGTTCCTCACGGCCTCTCAGGCGAGTCGTGACACAATGCACCCGGCCCTAAAAACACACTTCACCCATCTTGCGTGCGCCGGGTTGCGATTATGTGGTTTTTTTTTACTCGCTGGGTTGCGAAGCGTGTTAGTTGGGTTGGGTGCGTGTCAGATTGACGCGGCGCCCGTGCGTGTGTCTGCTTTGTAACAGCGTTAAGTACGGCGTCGGGATTGTTATCTTAAGGAGCCGGTTAATGATTAATTCTGCTATGTGGGGGGTCTCGGGCTCCGTTAAGATCCAGTGAATTGCCGGGTTAATTATTTGTTGACACTTTATTTGATTGCATTTGCGGAGTCGCGATTGTTTTTGGGTATACAGTATGGAGCTTCGCTCGTGAATGTCGTCAATGTGTGACTGCGAAACTTTGCTTGTGAGTGTTAACAATGTATGCTTTGTATGGAGCTTTGTTCGTGATTGTTAATATATAGCTTGTGCCACATTTGTTAACGAAGTGTTGATTTATGGGATTTTTCTCGAGATCGCGATGTGTGGACTGTATGTACTGCATAGACTGTCTCTCTGCACTGATACGGGTTGTGACGTACATTGTTGTGATCCTTGGTACGGATCGTTAAATTGTGATGATGACATATGGTGCCAGTGATTTGGATTGTGCTGCTGGCTGTGGCTAATCTGGGCCAAAGATCCTGACCAGAATGCCCCTGTCATTGTTGCGTGTTGACACACGAGTGTGGTCCCGTCATGGTGTGGCTGATGGCTTGACCTGGCGGCCCGGAGAGCGAGACACTCCGAGGCGCGTCTGAGACAGTGAGCCAGAGGCTCAGGGAGCTGGTGGTGAGTTGCTCTCTCAGCTCGGTTGGTACAGCTAAATGCTGCAATGCGAGGCTTGGAGAGAGGGGTTGGTGTGTCCTCTCAACCCGGTTGGGACAGCTGATTGCTGCAATGCGAGTCCTGGAGAGAGGTGTTCTTGTGTCTTCTCAGCTCGGTCGGAACAGCTACATGCTGCGATGCGAGTCTTGGAGAGAGACTGGGTTATAATTCCCCCGATACGGCCGACAGGTGCGCGTCGGAAAGGCGGGGGGTGCTACCGAGTGGCATGAGATGTCTGGGTTGGCCTTCAAGGGAGGGCTTCTGAGTTGTGCGAGCGCGGAAAACGCGCGTGGGGCCGCCATTTTGTGAGCGTGGTGCCGCCATTTTGTGAGCGTGGTAAACCGCAGGGGATGCGGCTCGTGCATGCGGCCGCCATTTTGTACGTGCATGGGTATTTGTGTGAACCATTTCTGGGCAAGAGCAGGCATTTTTTTTGTCACGTCGATTTAACATTTTTTGCAAAAAATGTAGATACTGAGGCAACGCTGAAGTGCGACTTCTTTGCCCAGTACATGGGTCAACCTGGAAGCATGACTTCCTTGACCCGGGATGTTGTACAACATCCAACGGTTGTACCTTTGGGTGCAGCATACTGGCTCGACCTTGAAGAGTGACTTCCTTGAGCCAGTACATGGGTCGACCCTGAAGTGCGACTTCTTGACCTGGGACGTAGGGAGACGTCCGGAATGTTAAGTGGTGTTTGTAGGTGGGTGTTAGACTTTCGGTCTTCGCCCTATTGCCACCTGTGGGGTGGAACGGTAACAGGGCGGTGTGAGACCCTGCCATCTATGGGGTGGTTGTGTGGTTTTGGTTTGATTTACCGGTGTTGGTTGTGCATCCAACGCGTCGGAATCTATGTATTTTTGTTTTTATTTCTTCCGCCGGGCAGAATACAGTGAAAAGTATAGCAAATATATACAATTAATACTAAACTATTTTTTATCCTACCAGGTAAAGCCTACTGAGCTATGAGCCTCTCATTCAGAAGCAACCTGGCAACAAATAATAGCTTAATAAACTGGTTTATCTTATAGAAATTTATTACAGCAAAATAATCAATAATCTAAACAAATGTTTGTGAAAGTTATCCCATCATATCAGATGTTTATTAATTTCCTTCTGAGAAACCTAGACCATTATCGCTCACTAGGCGGGTTAGGATTGAAAACTAACTACAGGCAGTCCCGGGATTATAGGAATGAAACTATAGTAATTAAAGAAAACAGTACGGGAGGCACAACTATTTCCGGCTATGGGATTTTACCTAGATTTGGGGGAAATTGTTGAGTTTCCGACATACGGAAAATTCAGGTTGCGGATTTTCCTCGGGAACCTAACGCTTCCGTAACCCGGGGATTGCCTGTAAGGAGGGAGCATCTGATATCAGTCTAAATCTCTAAGTCTCCAATGTGTCTGCTAAGGTGCGCGTGTGTGTGTATGCAGTGTGTCTCCGGCTCGTCTTCTTTCTTCCTTGAGTGTCCTTCTTTGTGTAGTCCGAGCACTTGGGAGCTCTCTTTGTGTCCTTGATGCCACCCAGTTTGAAGATTGAGAGTACTCGATGTCCACTGGGATAGCATTCTACTCTGGTGACCTACACATAGCACACATCATCACCACCACAATTATTCCACTGGCCAACAGGACACCACAGAAAACTGCCTGTCATTGAAACTACCTAGAGAAATGAATTGCACCGAAAATGGCTGATAACTCACGTGGTAACCACCTTCAAAATATAATTGTGGGCCGAGTAAGAGTGCGTACAACACTGTCAGACAACACTGTTTGACTTAGGGTAAATTCTCCAGTTTGAGGTTTTATGGTTTGTGAAAATACATCATGAGTCAATAAGAATAGAATAGCCAAATCGTGAGCTATTTCTGGTAGTCTGTACTTCGTATGCCTTTTGGAATGAAATGAACAAAGGAGTCGTCTATTTTATCCTATTTTATTCACTAAAATGCACTGAATTGAATTGAGCGTACTTTTGACATCAATTGAATTGCGTTTGCTATAGACGTAATTTTTTTTTATTGAAATACATTTTAATTGAAATAAATTAAGATACAATGGCATGAAGAGGCTCAAATTTGCCCTTGAAATTAATACCCCTTAACATTTGGGTTTGATATTATTTTGTTTGATAATAATATCTGGATTTGTGCACACAATACAAAATAATGAACCCGTCACATTTAATAGATGACAGCTCGGGTCTCTTCAAGCTCTCACGGACTCTTGTAGGAATATTTCGCCCTGTCAGCGCGGATGACGGGTGTTCCGCAAGCTGCTGGCAGGATGAATGTGGGAAGGGCTTGCACTGTGGAATTCGGGACTGAGAAAGGCGTCAGTGAATTTGCCACAGCCCCAAAAGCGAAGTTCGCAAGTGAGATAATGTGACTTCCAAATGTTGGGTGCAATAAGACATATCAAGTCTCTGCGCTGTCTTTTGCTGATTTGACACCCAACAGCACGAGATTTGACTTCGTTGAAGTATTGTGACACCCAACAGCACGAGATTTCACTTCTTATGAAAGGGAACGGACGGACGCATTAATCTATTGCAGGCTGGTACACTCAGTTACAACTTCGTTCCTACCAGTAAAAGGTGGGCAGCATATACGTGGATGCATTGAAGTACAGAACGATTGTTTACGTAGCCCCGCAGCAGCCTATAGCACCTGTTTGTGCGTAGTAGTGGTCGCCCATACAAGCCCTATCCAGATTGAACCCTGCTTAGCTCCCTGATCTGATGGGATTGGACTCGTATTCTTCATCAGCTGCATTGACGATTGAACCTCGCCATCAATAGGTCATCCCTAACAGTTCATCATACTCATCCTCGAAATTATGTTTTTCCATAACGCTTGTTTACCCAATAATCAATTTTTTTCAGGCCAGTCCTACCACGTTTTTGCAGTCTGTGGGGGTGATGATTGCCATGATTCCAATCGCGGGTACTTTTTTTACGTCACAAATTTGGAGAAAAACGTCGGCACGCACAATGGCTTAATGCTTGCGAATGACGCCACGGGGATCTTGGATGCGAAGCAGACTGCGTGTTTAAAAATGCATTCTAATCTATTGTAGTTGATACTCCAGAGGTGTATAATTATCGGGACGTCCGCAGGAATCGAAACGTAAATCCTCTGCAACGTGGAGCGGACGCGGAATCGCCGCCGATTATCATCATGGCACACACACACACGCGATCATACGCTTTGATTTTTTTTTAGGGAAAGGGGTTGGTGGATCACGCCGATTTTTCCAGTCCTAAATCGGCTCGACTCCCGAGGATGCAAGGAGATGCCTGTGCAGATACAGAAAAAACCCACACGTTATCCTCGTGTTACGCGTTGTTTTCTCCCAGTATTCCTTTCACGTGAAGCCAAACTTCATGCGATTTGCAAAACGTCCCAACGCACCAGAACCCTCCTGACAAGTAATCTCGAGACTGAATGTGACTTTCCTGCGTAATTAGCATTATTTGTCACGTGGCCATTAAATGTGGTGTATTTTTACGTTTTTAAAGTCCAAGTTGTGTCACTTCAGGTGAGCTACCAGCAGAGGGCAGTGTGCAGAAAAAGGATTTGAATCATGTACACGGAGCTTTGTGAGTAGCGTGTTTACCTCCCGCTTGGGTGGCTTTTCTCATGGTCCATGTGACACAAATATGGTCAAGAGCCACGGCCCATTGGAGGCGAACCTTACTGACAAAATTCCATCTTGCGTCTCTCGACCATACTAATAAAAAAGCACACTTGAGTCCATCAACCTATCTACCTTTTTGGATGAATGCTATCCACGCAGGAGCATCAGCAGCCATGATCAATTTACGACTTGATGAAGGCCTCCCCAAGCCATTACAGGTCCGCGAGCGATGTTCAATGTAACAACGCATAGAGCCACGTGCGCACGAGCCGATGTAATCGCTCCATCTGCGCGATTGAAGTTCTCTTTTGAGATGTTCCTCTTCTTTGGCTGTAACTCCTTAATTGATCTCGACCATCGGTAATTCAAATATTATTACTGCAATTACAAAGTGGAATGACCTTCCCGCAGGGAGCGCCCGTGGATGATCCGTGGATCGAGTGGGTGTGCGTGCAGATCGAGTCGGCCGTGGAACACGAGCTGGTGGAGGAAGGAGGTCACGTCCCAGACCCAATCTTCATGCTCTAGGCCAGTGTTTTTCTCTAATTTTCAGAGGTGGGGGGGGGGGGGCTACTTTCGCCAATAACACATCAGTGTGATGGTCGCCACGTATTTAAAATTATTGTGATTTGACAGCACGATGAACATTTTTCAAATTTGTATTGTCGGGGGCTGCCCGTTAGGGGCCACACTAAAGGCCATCAGGGGCCACCAGTGGCCCGCGGGACTTGCAATGAAGAACACTGCTCTAGGCAATCATCGGCACCCTCACCGGTTGCATTCAATAATCGATTATTACGAGGGCTTCTGCACACCGGTATGATTATTTGACCATACTTCACCATTCCGATCAGTGGTTTGCAGGCATGGACCAAACGTGGCGATCATAAAAGTGCAGTAGAACAGTGGATTTTCCTGCATGTAGCCCCAAAGCCTTTAACAAGCTGGTATGACCACCTATTTATCACTATCCAGCTCAAGTCTGCTTGGCTTCCGAGATCGGGTACATTCCGGGTGATTGTCACAGGTGGCATTAATATACATGGTAGATATTTAATTACATTACTGCAAGGTAGACCTTATAAATGCCACATGAGCAGACGGCCATAGTAGGCATACAATAATACGCGAGGTTTTTTACGTAAGTTTTTTCTGTAAACGTAATGACGATCTGTACAAAATCGGAAAGCGTCTTATGTCATGTACGTTGATGTGCTCAATTAAAAGCACACCAGGGTACAATATATGTACAGTACAACGATGGACTGCAGATTTGGGGCCTGCAATCGAATGAAGTTTCAAACCAGTATTTTTTTTTTATTTTCGTGAACGGCATCTGCAGCATCTGGTTTAAGTACGGCAGCGCTGACGACAATTTCACACATGAGTGGCCACTCTTATCCTTGGTTAGTTTATAACATGGAACACACAAGCCCGAATGACTGCCACCAGAAATGTGCGACCTTGTAAAGTGAGCGGTATATTACAACACAACATCGCGATAGCATGTGCAAAAAAAATACATACTGTTTATACGTATATCACAGCGGAATTGCTTTTTCTCAGGCCAAGCAAATGTGTGGAAGCAGACAAGCGAGCGAATGAATATAGCAGGCGTTACTAAAAAGATCTCCAAAATTCTAAACAAACACAAGTTCCTGGTCCGGTTCAATACAGTACGCAAATTTCGTGATCTGATCCCATCCGTGAACGATGTCATTCCTGACTTACAGTACCCCGGGGTTTACAAATTGAGCTGCACTTGTGATGATTGCTATATCGGGGAGACGACACGACATGTCTCTGACCGAATTCGCGAGCACAAATCAGATTTGAAACACGGCAGAACGAATGATTCTGCCGTAGCTGACCACTGTTACAATGCTGTTGGTGATCACGATATAGTTTTCTCCGATACCAAGGTCCTTTGTAAACCCACGGGTTTTCATCAGAGATTTATCCACGAGGCAATTCAGATTTACAAACACAGACACAATTTCAACCGAGAAGATGGTTTCAAATTAAGCAACCATTGGAAAGATCTTCTTTGGTTCTTTTGGTAAAGTCACGTAGAGTGAGAATAAAATAATAAATTGATAAAATAAAATAACACAATAATATAATAATATTCTCTCTCTTTGTGAGAATATTATTGCGTTATTTTATTTCATCAATTTATTATTTTATTCTCATTCTACGTGACTTTACCGAAAGAACCAAAGAAGATGAATCATTGCAGTCACGAAAGCTTTAAATCGAAACATTGGAAAGATGTTCTAAATCATACCAAACATTAAACTAATTTTCAATGGTATTTATCCAAATAGTGATATACCAAACTTTCACAGAAGCTTATTTCACTTCACACCTACATTTGTAAACTCCCCCCCCCCCCCCCCCCGTGCCGGTCCTCTACGTTCCACTTCACACCCCCTCCCCCCCTCCGTGCCGGTCCTCTTGTGCTTTACGGTCATTTTATGCTAATTGCTTTGTCAAAGCGTTTGGTTTCCTCCCACACAGCTTAAAAGGACGCGACCTGGGCTGGACTGTCTTCGCTCCAACGCTGTCCTCGTGACAGTACGGTCCCCTTCACCTGCTGAAGGCCACTTGTGTTGTGGCCGAAACATCGTGATTTTTGTTATTTTATTTTTTTACCTACGTGACTTTACCCAATAGAACCAAAGAGTACAGCTTTATCCTATTAGTGGTTTTATTCCGCGCGAGTATCCCGCTAACTACTAGTGTCTGTGCGAGTCAGCAGGCCCTCCAAACCTATTCCTCGAGGAGTCCAGATTCAGCTTATCCTGCATATAGCTCCGTTTTCTACCCTCTATTCAATAGCCCAAACTTACCTCTCCTCTACTTACGATTCCTTCCACTCTGCTGCGCTGAACGCTGTAGAAAGGCGATACTGTGAGTCGTCTCCGGAGAGGGTTGAGTCTCGCTGCGCTGGGCTCGTCGCACGGAGATTGATAAGTCACTGCGTGTGAAGAGATAGACGAGTCAATGTGTGTGAGGGAGATAGAGAGAGAACCACTGTGTGTGCGGGGAGTGAAGAAGAGACTGTGTGGGGAGACAAGGAGTATGAGCGGACGGTGCTGAGGGGAATTCGAGTGTTTGAGTTGGCGGAGCGCGGAGAGGAGAAATTATAGTGTGTGTGTGAAATTATATATAGTGTGTGTGTGAAATTATATATTGTGTGTGTGTGTAATGATATATAGTGTGTGTGTGTAATGATATATAGTGGGTGTGTGTGTAATTATATATAGTGTGTGTGTGTAATTATATATAGTGTGTGTGTGTAATGATATATAGTGTGTGTGTAATTATATAGTGTGTGTGTAATTATAAAGTGTGTGTGTGTAATTATATAGTGTGTGTGTGTGTAATTATATATAGTGTGTGTAATTATATATAGTGTGTGTAATGATATATAGTGTGTGTGTGTAATGATATATATAGTGTGTGTGTGAAATTATATATAGTGTGTGTGTGTAATGATATATATTGTGTGTGTGTAATGATATATATTGTGTGTGTAATTATATATAGTGTGTGTAATGATATATAGTGTGTGTGTAATGATATATATAGTGTGTGTGTAATGATATTTATAGTGTGTGTGTAATGATATTTATAGTGTGTGTGTAATGATATTTATAGTGTGTGTGTAATGATATTTATAGTGTGTTTGTGTGTGTAATGATATTTATAGTGTGTTTGTGTGTGTAATGATATTTATAGTGTGTTTGTGTGTGTAATGATATTTATAGTGTGTGTGTAATGATATTTATAGTGTGTGTGTAATGATATATTTATAGTGTGTGTGTAATGATATATTTATAGTGTGTGTGTAATGATATATAGTGTGTGTGTGTGTAATGATATATAGTGTGTGTGTGTGTAATGATATATATAGTGTGTGTGTGTAATGATATATATAGTGTGTGTGTGTAATGATATATATAGTGTGTGTGTGTAATGATATATATAGTGTGTGTGTGTAATGATATATATATAGTGTGTGTGTGTAATGATATATATATAGTGTGTGTGTGTAATGATATATATATAGTGTGTGTGTGTAATGAGATATATATAGTGAGTGTGTGTAATGAGATATATATAGTGAGTGTGTGTAATGAGATGTATATAGTGTGTGTGTGTAATGAGATATATATAGTGTGTGTGTGTAATGAGATATATATAGTGTGTGTGTGTAATGAGATATATATAGTGTGTGTGTGTAATGAGATATATATAGTGTGTGTGTGTAATGAGATATATATAGTGTGTGTGTGTAATGAGATATATATAGTGTGTGTGTGTAATGATATATATTGTGTGTGTGTGTAATGATATATATTGTGTGTGTGTGTAATGATATATAGTGTGTGTGTGTAATGATATATATAGTGTGTGTGTGTAATGATATATATAGTGAGTGTGTGTGTGTAATGAGATATATATAGTGTGTGTGTGTAATGAAATATATATAGTGTGTGTGTGTAATGAAATATATATAGTGTGTGTGTGTAATGATATATATAGTGAGTGTGTGTGTGTAATGAGATATATATAGTGTGTGTGTGTAATGAAATATATATAGTGTGTGTGTGTAATGAAATATATATAGTGTGTGTGTGTAATGAAATATATATAGAGTGTGTGTGTGTGTAATGAAATATATATAGAGTGTGTGTGTGTGTGTAATGAAATATATATAGTGTGTGTGTGTGTGTAATGAAATATATATAGTGTGTGTGTGTAATGAAATATATATAGTGTGTGTGTGTGTGTAATGAAATATATATAGTGTGTGTGTGTGTGTAATGAAATATATATAGTGTGTGTGTGTGTGTAATGAAATATATATATAGTGTGTGTGTGTGTGTAATGAAATGTATATATAGTGTGTGTGTGTGTGTAATGAAATATATATAGTGTGTGTGTGTGTAATGAAATATATATATAGTGTGTGTGTGTGTGTAATGAAATATATATATAGTGTGTGTGTGTGTGTAATGAAATGTATATATAGTGTGTGTGTGTGTGTGTAATGAAATATATATATTGTGTGTGTGTGTGTGTAATGATATATATTGTGTGTGTGTAATGATATATATATTGTGTGTGTGTGTGTAATGATATATATTGTGTGTGTGTAATGATATATATTGTGTGTGTGTGTGTGTAATGATATATATAGTGTGTGTGTGTGTGTAATGATATATATAGTGTGTGTGTGTGTGTAATGATATATATATTGTGTGTGTGTGTGTAATGATATATATAGTGTGTGTGTGTAATGATATATATATAGTGTGTGTGTAATGATATATATAGTGTGTGTGTAATGATATATATATAGTGTGTGTGTGTGTGTAATGATATATATATAGTGTGTGTGTGTGTGTAATGATATATATATAGTGTGTGTGTGTGTGTAATGATATATATATAGTGTGTGTGTAATGATATATATATAGTGTGTGTGTGTGTGTAATGATATATATATAGTGTGTGTGTGTGTACATGATATATATAGTGTGTGTGTGTGTAATGATATATATAGTGTGTGTGTGTGTAATGATATATATATAGTGTGTGTGTGTGTAATGATATATATATAGTGTGTGTGTGTGTAATGATATATATAGTGTGTGTGTGTAATGATATATATAGTGTGTGTGTGTAATGATATATATAGTGTGTGTGTGTAATGATATATATATTGTGTGTGTGTGTAATGATATATATATTGTGTGTGTGTGTAATGATATATATATAGTGTGTGTGTGTAATGATATATATATAGTGTGTGTGTGTAATGATATATATATAGTGTGTGTGTGTAATGATATATATATAGTGTGTGTGTGTAATGATATATATATAGTGTGTGTGTGTAATGATATATATATAGTGTGTGTGTGTAATGATATATATATAGTGTGTGTGTGTAATGATATATATATAGTGTGTGTGTGTAATGATATATATATAGTGTGTGTGTGTAATGATATATATAGTGTGTGTGTGTGTAATGATATATATAGTGTGTGTGTGTGTGTAATGATATATATAGTGTGTGTGTGTGTGTGTAATGATATATATAGTGTGTGTGTGTGTGTGTAATGCTATATATATATAGTGTGTGTGTGTGTGTAATGCTATATATATAGTGTGTGTGTGTAATGATATATATATAGTGTGTGTGTGTAATGATATATATATAGTGTGTGTGTGTGTAATGATATATAGTGTGTGTGTGTGTGCGTGATGATATATATAGTGTGTGTGTGTGTAATGATATATATAGTGTGTGTGTGTGTAATGATATATATAGTGTGTGTGTGTGTAATGATATATATAGTGTGTGTGTGTAATGATATATATAGTGTGTGTGTGTGTGTAATGATATATATAGTGTGTGTGTGTAATGATATATATAGTGTGTGTGTGTGTGTAATGATATATGTATATAGTGTGTGTGTGTAATGATATATGTATATTGTGTGTGTGTGTGTAATGATATATGTATATTGTGTGTGTGTGTGTAATGATATATGTATATTGTGTGTGTGTAATGATATATGTATATAGTGTGTGTGTGTAATGATATATGTATATAGTGTGTGTGTGTAATGATATATGTATATAGTGTGTGTGTGTAATGATATATGTATATAGTGTGTGTGTGTAATGATATATGTATATTGTGTGTGTGTGTAATGATATATATATTGTGTGTGTGTGTGTAATGATATATATATTGTGTGTGTGTGTGTAATGATATATATATTGTGTGTGTGTAATGATATATATATTGTGTGTGTGTGTGTGTAATGATATATATATATTGTGTGTGTGTAATGATATATATATTGTGTGTGTGTGTAATGATATATATATTGTGTGTGTGTGTGTAATGATATATATATATTGTGTGTGTGTGTGTAATGATATATATATTGTGTGTGTGTGTGTGTAATGATATATATATTGTGTGTGTGTGTGTGTAATGATATATATATTGTGTGTGTGTGTGTGTAATGATATATATATTGTGTGTGTGTGTGTGTAATGATATATATATTGTGTGTGTGTGTGTAATGATATATATATTGTGTGTGTGTGTGTAATGATATATATATTGTGTGTGTGTGTGTAATGATATATATATTGTGTGTGTGTGTGTAATGATATATATATTGTGTGTGTGTGTGTGTGTAATGATATATATATTGTGTGTGTGTGTAATGATATATATATTGTGTGTGTGTGTAATGATATATATATTGTGTGTGTGTGTAATGATATATATATAGTGTGTGTGTGTGTAATGATATATATATAGTGTGTGTGTGTGTAATGATATATATATAGTGTGTGTGTGTGTAATGATATATATATAGTGTGTGTGTGTGTAATGATATATATATTGTGTGTGTGTGTGTAATGATATATATATTGTGTGTGTGTGTGTAATGATATATATATTGTGTGTGTGTGTGTAATGATATATATATTGTGTGTGTGTGTAATGATATATATATAGTGTGTGTGTGTGTAATGATATATATATAGTGTGTGTGTGTGTGGAATGATATATATATAGTGTGTGTGTGTGTGGAATGATATATATATAGTGTGTGTGTGTGTGTGGAATGATATATATATAGTGTGTGTGTGTGTGTGGAATGATATATATATAGTGTGTGTGTGTGTGTGGAATGATATATATATAGTGTGTGTGTGTGTGGAATGATATATATATAGTGTGTGTGTGTGTAATGATATATATATAGTGTGTGTGTGTGGAATGATATATATATATAGTGTGTGTGTGTGGAATGATATATATATAGTGTGTGTGTGTGTGGAATGATATATATATAGTGTGTGTGTGTGTGGAATGATATATATATAGTGTGTGTGTGTGTGTGGAATGATATATATATAGTGTGTGTGTGTGTGGAATGATATATATAGTGTGTGTGTGTGTGGAATGATATATATATAGTGTGTGTGTGTGTGGAATGATATATATATAGTGTGTGTGTGTGTGGAATGATATATATATAGTGTGTGTGTGTGTGGAATGATATATATATAGTGTGTGTGTGTGTGGAATGATATATATATAGTGTGTGTGTGTGGAATGATATATATATAGTGTGTGTGTGTGGAATGAATATATATAGTGTGTGTGTGTGGAATGATATATATATAGTGTGTGTGTGTGGAATGATATATATATAGTGTGTGTGTGTGGAATGATATATATATAGTGTGTGTGTGTGGAATGATATATATATAGTGTGTGTGTGTGGAATGATATATATATAGTGTGTGTGTGTGGAATGATATATATATAGTGTGTGTGTGTGTGGAATGATATATATATAGTGTGTGTGTGTGTGTGGAATGATATATATATAGTGTGTGTGTGTGTGTGGAATGATATATATATAGTGTGTGTGTGTGTGTGGAATGATATATATAGTGTGTGTGTGTGTGTGGAATGATATATATAGTGTGTGTGTGTGTGTGGAATGATATATATAGTGTGTGTGTGTGTGTGGAATGATATATATAGTGTGTGTGTGTGTGTGGAATGATATATATAGTGTGTGTGTGTGTGTGGAATGATATATATAGTGTGTGTGTGTGTGTGGAATGATATATATAGTGTGTGTGTGTGTGTGGAATGATATATATAGTGTGTGTGTGTGTGTGGAATGATATATATAGTGTGTGTGTGTGTGTGGAATGATATATATAGTGTGTGTGTGTGTGTGGAATGATATATATAGTGTGTGTGTGTGTGGAATGATATATATAGTGTGTGTGTGTGTGGAATGATATATATAGTGTGTGTGTGTGTGGAATGATATATATAGTGTGTGTGTGTGTGGAATGATATATATAGTGTGTGTGTGTGTGGAATGATATATATAGTGTGTGTGTGTGTGGAATGATATATATAGTGTGTGTGTGTGTGTGGAATGATATATATAGTGTGTGTGTGTGTGGAATGATATATATAGTGTGTGTGTGTGTGGAATGATATATATATTGTGTGTGTGTGTGGAATGATATATATATTGTGTGTGTGTGTGGAATGATATATATATTGTGTGTGTGTGTGGAATGATATATATATTGTGTGTGTGTGTGGAATGATATATATATTGTGTGTGTGTGTGTGTGGAATGATATATATAGTGTGTGTGTGTGTGTGGAATGATATATATAGTGTGTGTGTGTGTGTGGAATGATATATATAGTGTGTGTGTGTGTGTGGAATGATATATATAGTGTGTGTGTGTGTGTGGAATGATATATATAGTGTGTGTGTGTGTGTGGAATGATATATATAGTGTGTGTGTGTGTGTGGAATGATATATGTGTGTGTGTGTGTGTGGAATGATATATATAATGTGTGTGTGTGTGTGTGGAATGATATATATAGTGTGTGTGTGTGTGTGGAATGATATATATAGTGTGTGTGTGTGTGTGGAATGATATATATAGTGTGTGTGCGTGGAATGATATATAGTGTGTGTGTGTGGAACGATGGAAATAAAAGTGACGGTGGAAGAAAGGCGATTGTCGTCCGAGTGAATCCAAGGCACTACACACACATACAAGCATTTGTTAAATTAATCGTTTATAAACATGGGAGGTAGGGGGGAGGGGGCTGGCTTTCATTTCTCTGCCGGAGTCAAAGGCACAGATGTACAAAAATGACGCATTAACCACTGCACTGCTTGCGGAAGCACAAAACGCGACTACAAAGCGTGCGGAAGCGGGCTGGTCATGCATGGCTCTTTAGGACCGACTGTGCCGGACAGTGCGCCCATAAGGGGGCTTTTTGCCAGAACGCTGCACACCTGCACCTGCACCGCCTCGGTCTCTTCTTGAGCAGCATGATGTCTTCCGAGGATGGGGTACCAGTCTCCATGGACACAACCGCACCGTTCAGGTCCTGCGCCGGATCACAACGGGCTAAGGTTGACATCTGTGTTCGGCAGGACCCCCCCCACCGCACCTGCCCTCGTGCTTGTCCAAAGTGCATAATTAATTATTAACTCGCTCGCTCACGCCGTAGAAACACCATTGCAGAAAAAACACCCAACAATAACACATTTAAATTCAGGGGAGCGAGGTGGCTGAGAAGTGAGAGCATGGAACCAGAACTGCCGAAATCCTGGATTTGAATCCAAGCAACCACCCAGATTTAAATTGGGTTTTGGAGTGGAATGAGTTGATGGTCTCAGCTCAGTCACCCATTGAACGCACCCAAATAACATTTAATGTAACACTTAATTTGGCTAAATTCCAGCTTTGAGAATAAAAAATCAGTTTCACTGTCATCATACACAAACCAATCTCGCAGAAAAGTGCACGGATTTTGCACATTCTTTTCCATGTTCTTTGTGATCCAAGTGTTATGCCAGGCAATATGCACAGAATATAATTGTTTTGTAGACACTCATCTCTAGTTCATTATTTTGATCCCTTTTCACCTTCAATAATTGCCCTTGATACACACTTAGATTTCCCAGATGTCTCCCTCTAATATTTCTCCAGTTTAAATAAAAGATTGATCCAGTTTAAACAGCGACTTTGATTCAATGATTATTTCCTCTTGTTCAGTGAACTTTTTTCATGGCTTTTGTTTTGCTCATTTATCTTTCGCCCCACTTTGCAGCCTTCTTTGGTATTTCTTCAATAATTTCCTGTATTACTTTACTTTTGGTTGTTATAATGACGATGTCATTAGGGAATCTGAGATGGCTATTTTTTCTACAATTTATCAAATCTAATTTTCAGAAAATGTGTGAGTGGATTTGTGAATAGCCTTGTTTGACTCACCTTCCACTATGAATTTTGTTACTTCCTTCATCAAAATATCAGTGTAGGTTGTTAATATTTTGTACATTGTTTTTATTTCCAAACATTTGTTATATTTAATGTAGGCCTTGATTCGAGAACTTAAATGAGTATCAATTTTCATTGCGTCAAGTACTTCTTTCAGTCTACAAAGGCCAAGCACAATGGTAAATGATATTAATTAATTTTCAATTTAAAATCTAACATATACATAGGTTTTATAATTTTGCTCCAATATCTGGTCCCGCTTCTTTGATGGTGTCTACAGTTATACCATGGTTTGCTGCTTTGCAAGACCATGAGATATAGCCATGGCTTGGAAAGGCCTTAATTCAGCAGTGGATAGATCGTGTCTGTGGATGATTGAACAAGGTAGCAACAATGCTTCGCAGAGACAGAATCATAAAACCAGGAAATCGTAACACATGACCCAGCGGGAAGCACATTCGCCACTCGTTACAGAGGTTCACGGTTCGAATCCGTCGGCCGCCCTCGTTATTACTGCGGTGTGCATCAACCATAAAAATAAGTGCCATCGACTTCAGAGTGGACGTAAAAAGAATCCTTGACATTATTCGCAAGAATGTGTGCCGGCATTCAAAGGGGTCAAATGATTACATTTACCAAAAGATTTCTCACTGGGATTATACGTAGCAATCTTCACTTCCTAGCGGGGAAAAGTTGGTTAGACCCTCCTGAAAACAAGTCATGAGACTCCATGAGGTTTCCTTCGGTAATCAGGCCTAGTAAAAAGCCAAATGAAACTCAATGTATAAATAAATAAACACTTTAACTCTTCCAACAAATTATACCTGAGGATTCGATTTGGCGAGAATTTATATATTGTACCAGGCTTCTTCCCTCTCTTTAAACTTCATTTTCTCTCTGCAAAACCACAAATGTTAAATGTTAACAGTAACAGGAAAATGCACAGTCCTTGCTACTCAGCCTTTACATTTTTTATGTTTTACAAGAGACGCATGATCCTGCTTGGCCTGTCGAGTTTATAGTTTTAGACAATGGTTATTACGAATATGTAATGATGGTAGCATCACTACTGTGTACACACGCACAAGCGTGACGTCACTATGCGGGGGAGCGTCATGACCACGCGGGTCTACACACACGCATGACGTCATCCCGGCTGGAGGCGGGAATGACGTCAGGACCAGTGCTGTTCTCGGGAGGCCACGATGGTGGTGTGAGGCCGTGGCACTCTGTGACCCCGGCTGGACACGTGACTGGACCCCATTGTGGGCCGGGGGCCTAGGGGGCACCTTGGAGGGCACGTGGACAGCAGGGGGGCTTCGAGAGGGTTCTCGAAGGGAGGTGTGGCCGGGGCGGGGCCCGGGCACGCCGAGGCCTATATAACCAGCCTCCTCACTAGGTTCGAGGCTGCCCGTATCAAGAACGAAGATGCATCGTGAAGACGCCAAGAAGAGTCAAGCCTCCAGTCAGCGGACCTGGCAGTAGCCCACCTCGCTGGGTCACGCTAGAGTATTTGAGAAGTATGTGTTAGCTAGAGTAGGTTGGTGGTCACCACTTTATGTGCAGTGTTATATTACTTACCGTTCTAATAAATCAGCGTTGCCTCCCAAGGAGTCGTGTGTGCACCTAATTATCCTAGTCAGTATAATATGTGCACGATTACTACAACTTACCTGCTCGCTTTCACACGACTAGGAGGCGAGACGATCATCTTCGGGGCAGCCCCGGGGTTCTGCAGCCTCGGTGAAGGAGGGAGATGGCGCTGCAGGCGGGGCAGCAGCACGCACATCACGTCGCTGCTTCGCCGCCATCGAGAGAGAGAGCGACGGAGCTGGAGGAGAGAGGACGCCGCCGCCGCCGCTGCTGCTGCTGCGGGTGCCTGGGCGGGAAATTCACGCGCGCATAGTGCACGCGCGGCCGCCATCTTGGCGGGCGGTCGGGACGCGGTTCCCGCCAAAACGCCGCTCCCGCCATTCTCAACGCCTGTGGAGGGAGATCTTGGGCCGTCTTGGTGGCATCCTGTGCTCACCATCCAAGAGTCTTCAAGTTCCACAGTGCAGCCTCCGTTCCTCACGGCCTCTCAGGCGAGTCGTGACACAATGCACCCGGCCCTAAAAACACACTTCACCCATCTTGCGTGCGCCGGGTTGCGATTATGTGGTTTTTTTTTACTCGCTGGGTTGCGAAGCGTGTTAGTTGGGTTGGGTGCGTGTCAGATTGACGCGGCGCCCGTGCGTGTGTCTGCTTTGTAACAGCGTTAAGTACGGCGTCGGGATTGTTATCTTAAGGAGCCGGTTAATGATTAATTCTGCTATGTGGGGGGTCTCGGGCTCCGTTAAGATCCAGTGAATTGCCGGGTTAATTATTTGTTGACACTTTATTTGATTGCATTTGCGGAGTCGCGATTGTTTTTGGGTATACAGTATGGAGCTTCGCTCGTGAATGTCGTCAATGTGTGACTGCGAAACTTTGCTTGTGAGTGTTAACAATGTATGCTTTGTATGGAGCTTTGTTCGTGATTGTTAATATATAGCTTGTGCCACATTTGTTAACGAAGTGTTGATTTATGGGATTTTTCTCGAGATCGCGATGTGTGGACTGTATGTACTGCATAGACTGTCTCTCTGCACTGATACGGGTTGTGACGTACATTGTTGTGATCCTTGGTACGGATCGTTAAATTGTGATGATGACATATGGTGCCAGTGATTTGGATTGTGCTGCTGGCTGTGGCTAATCTGGGCCAAAGATCCTGACCAGAATGCCCCTGTCATTGTTGCGTGTTGACACACGAGTGTGGTCCCGTCATGGTGTGGCTGATGGCTTGACCTGGCGGCCCGGAGAGCGAGACACTCCGAGGCGCGTCTGAGACAGTGAGCCAGAGGCTCAGGGAGCTGGTGGTGAGTTGCTCTCTCAGCTCGGTTGGTACAGCTAAATGCTGCAATGCGAGGCTTGGAGAGAGGGGTTGGTGTGTCCTCTCAACCCGGTTGGGACAGCTGATTGCTGCAATGCGAGTCCTGGAGAGAGGTGTTCTTGTGTCTTCTCAGCTCGGTCGGAACAGCTACATGCTGCGATGCGAGTCTTGGAGAGAGACTGGGTTATAATTCCCCCGATACGGCCGACAGGTGCGCGTCGGAAAGGCGGGGGGTGCTACCGAGTGGCATGAGATGTCTGGGTTGGCCTTCAAGGGAGGGCTTCTGAGTTGTGCGAGCGCGGAAAACGCGCGTGGGGCCGCCATTTTGTGAGCGTGGTGCCGCCATTTTGTGAGCGTGGTAAACCGCAGGGGATGCGGCTCGTGCATGCGGCCGCCATTTTGTACGTGCATGGGTATTTGTGTGAACCATTTCTGGGCAAGAGCAGGCATTTTTTTTGTCACGTCGATTTAACATTTTTTGCAAAAAATGTAGATACTGAGGCAACGCTGAAGTGCGACTTCTTTGCCCAGTACATGGGTCAACCTGGAAGCATGACTTCCTTGACCCGGGATGTTGTACAACATCCAACGGTTGTACCTTTGGGTGCAGCATACTGGCTCGACCTTGAAGAGTGACTTCCTTGAGCCAGTACATGGGTCGACCCTGAAGTGCGACTTCTTGACCTGGGACGTAGGGAGACGTCCGGAATGTTAAGTGGTGTTTGTAGGTGGGTGTTAGACTTTCGGTCTTCGCCCTATTGCCACCTGTGGGGTGGAACGGTAACAGGGCGGTGTGAGACCCTGCCATCTATGGGGTGGTTGTGTGGTTTTGGTTTGATTTACCGGTGTTGGTTGTGCATCCAACGCGTCGGAATCTATGTATTTTTGTTTTTATTTCTTCCGCCGGGCAGAATACAGTGAAAAGTATAGCAAATATATACAATTAATACTAAACTATTTTTTATCCTACCAGGTAAAGCCTACTGAGCTATGAGCCTCTCATTCAGAAGCAACCTGGCAACAAATAATAGCTTAATAAACTGGTTTATCTTATAGAAATTTATTACAGCAAAATAATCAATAATCTAAACAAATGTTTGTGAAAGTTATCCCATCATATCAGATGTTTATTAATTTCCTTCCTTCTGAGAAACCTAGACCATTATCGCTCACTAGGCGGGTTAGGATTGAAAACTAACTACAGGCAGTCCCGGGATTATAGGGATGAAACTATAGTAATTAAAGAAAACAGTACGGGAGGCACAACTATTTCCGGCTATGGGATTTTACCTAGATTTGGGGGAAATTGTTGAGTTTCCGACAGACGGAAAATTCAGGTTGCGGATTTTCCTCGGGAACCTAACGCTTCCGTAACCCGGGGATTGCCTGTAAGGAGGGAGCATCTGATATCAGTCTAAATCTCTAAGTCTCCAATGTGTCTGCTAAGGTGCGCGTGTGTGTGTATGCAGTGTGTCTCCGGCTCGTCTTCTTTCTTCCTTGAGTGTCCTTCTTTGTGTAGTCCGAGCACTTGGGAGCTCTCTTTGTGTCCTTGATGCCACCCAGTTTGAAGACTGAGAATCCTCGATGTCCACTGGGATAGCATTCTACTCTGGTGACCTACACATAGCACACATCATCACCACCACAATTATTCCACTGGCCAACAGGACACCACAGAAAACTGCCTGTCATTGAAACTACCTAGAGAAATGAATTGCACCGAAAATGGCTGATAACTCACGTGGTAACCACCTTCAAAATATAATTGTGGGCCGAGTAAGAGTGCGTACAACACTGTCAGACAACACTGTTTGACTTAGGGTAAATTCTCCAGTTTGAGGTTTTATGGTTTGTGAAAATACATCATGAGTACAACTTACCGCATATAGAAGAGGATGTAGGCCTGGTCTTGAAGCACTTCTGACTTGGCGACTGGCTCCACGTCAGCATCGTCCATTCTGAACCAGCTGCCATTGCTGACCTGAAGGAAAAAATACATCTACACTTAATTACGATCATTACCCAATTGCACCTGACTCATTTAAAAGCCAGCCATAGTGACAGATCATGAAAGTGGAATATTATATGGAAGTTAACACGTGTACTCATATGCTTCGTGTGTGTGTATGTATTATCATAGTGGGAAACAGTAGCGTAGCGGTTAGCACATTGCACTACGAACCCGGCAACCAGAGGTCGATTCCCGCTTACGACGTAACACCAGTGACGATTATCTCAACTGGTCCTGGGCCTCGTTCCCTCGGTCCACTCAGCATAAAATGAATACATGGTGCAATATGTAAAAATTACCACTCGGGATAAAGGCGGCCGGGCGTAGTGCTGGCCACCCACCCCCGCATGTGTCATTCTGGCTTTGACAGGTGCTCATGAACAGCACTTGCCCCAACAGTCGGGTAAGGCTATATGGGGGATATTTGTTTTTTTGTTTATCATGCAGAACATCACCTTGTTGTACGAGTAGTAGTGGTCGCTATTGGTGGTGGTCCCGTGGTGCACAATCACCGAGTAGAGTGAATAAAGTTCCTGCTCGTGCACAACCTGATTGGACATGAACGGCCGTATGTCGAGTTTTTCAGGGAAGAGGAACTCCTACAAGGGATGAGGGAGGAGACAGTGATGGGCCAAGCATTAAAAGAGAGGAAAATAGGGAGCTGGCTAAGCAGGGGCAGAAGAGGGGAGCAAATTAACGTATTGGCGGTACACTGGTGCACCGTATATATAAAAAACTAAAATCACATTTTTCACAATGATGATATATTTTCTTACGATTCGCAACCCATTTCAGGAAATTTTGTGGGGCTGCGTCAAAATAATTTATCGTGATCTCAAAGCAGTCGGAAGATGAGTGTCGGTTCACATTTTGATGTTCTACTGTTTTATGAGGACCGGTGTGTCATGCTGCACCGGTGTACCGCCAATACGTCCAATTGACAAAAAACGTTGAATACAAAATATATCTGAATATCAGATTGCATTCTGTGCAGGAAGTAAAATTCACCTTGTCGATTTTGTGCCCAAACTCATCGTATCGCTTAATGGTGACGATAAGCACATTGGGCACCACGTGCAGGCTCACTCTCTTTGTTGATTTCCCCACGCGTGAGCACCTGTTCGTCAGACAATAGCAACGTTAGTTTACGGACGAGGTGCGTGTTTGATCACACACTGTATAAATGGGGATATACACGAACGTTTCAAGGTGCACGATGGAAGATTGCATACTCACATTCCACATCTGTATTCTGCAAGATTCTCGGTCTTTGTGAATTCATAAAAAGCCTTCACCAGATCCAGGGATTTCTGTCAAAAGCCAAGAAAGCACAATCATGGAAAATTATTACTTTGAATAGAAATTCAGAAAATAATGAGCTAAGTGGCTCTCTGCAGTCAACTGGTTGTGGTACATAAATATAATGAATGACAAAAAAAATCGACATCAGGCTGCAGCCTTCCCAATTCTTACGTTGATATTAAGAGAGATGTCAAGGCAAGAGTCCAACGTGTCTGAGATGCTGAAGCACTGCGTGCACTCAACTGTGAAAACACATCATATGAAAACATACAATATTACTGCTGCACATTGCATAATCATAATCAAAAGTATTCACACGTTAACTGCCTAATATCATGAAAATGTTCAGATACCACCAACCCAGATGCGACTATAATTGTTATGTGAAAACATATTTGGTGAAAGCTGTAATGGCTATTAAATACATGTATTGTTGATACTGTGTTGGCAGTGGTGCCCTAACATAAATCACAGGTACTCAACACATCTGTCAATAGCACTCCCTTACAAGGAAAAATATGCAATTGGTGACATTTTAAGGAGTGATCTTTATTCATAGCACAGAAGCCAGAAACATAGGGTGGGCTACGAGTTGGATACTGCACTGTACACCACGTGGCCTGATGAGAAATTACATTTGGCGTACAGAAACCTTTGATTAACTCTTGCGTAATAAGCATGTGAAATCTATTTCCGTATTCGGCATCTTTTCTTACTTGTGTAGTCATTGATGATCGGGATGGTCTGCTAATAATACAACTTTCTATTAACGATGAAATACCGGCAACTACAAAACACCGCTGACTGCCACGCGCATGATGGCTCCGCCCTCATCGTCCAAAATAGCTCCGCCCCTTTTTACCCTGAGGACCTCGTCTAAATTGTCACATGAATGATGACATAAACTAATTTGTATTCAATGTTAAACTTTAAAATGTTGCTGGCAGATTGCATGTTGGGTAGCCTCGTCGCAGCGTGGTCAAAGAAATAAGCATTAGCACAATCCAGTTAATGATGTTCGTATATTGTATTATATTTTTATTATTTTATAGTTTCCCTTCTACGTGGTGACTTCACCGAAAGAACCAAGAATATGAATCCCTGCAGTCACGAAAGCTTTAAATCAAAAGATGTTCGTATAGTTGATGCAACCCCTTTTAACCTAGAGAACTCCACAGGAATGGGAGTAGAGTGAATGATATAACTTGTAAACAATGAAAGAGAAACGGGAAAGGGAATGCATATTTTGTGCATGTGTGCTTATGTCCTTGTGTACGTGTTTTTTTTACATCTACAGAGAATATAAGGTTGCATGCGAGAGCTTGCATAGCCCAGTATGGATTGTGAAATTGGGTGAAATCACTACTTAAAGGGTGAATGTTTCCAGAAGGAGCACAGGTACCTACCTCTCGATTTCAGGTACCCCCTGAAGATCTGGTGGATCAATGTTGGGGTCTCCATGTCAATATTCAGCCTGGAAAAACACGCAATGAAACACACAGACAGCTACTCCAGAGGCAATGTCTTTACGAGATGAACACTCGGGAGAGTTACATGTTTTTCCCTACTAGTATTAACTCGCTGAAGTGGCAATGTCTTAACTACCTCGGCAGCTATACAGGTCATGGGTTTGATCCCAATGCTGACGCCTGTAAATTTGCAGTTTGCATTTACTCCCTGTGGTTGCGTGTATTTTTTTTATTCGAGCCCACCGATTTTTCCCTCCACATTTAGAAACAAGCATTTAGTGTATTTGTTAAATAAGAATTAAAATAAAGTGAATACAAATATGAATAATAAAATATAAAATAAAAAAAACAAAAAAAACACTAATGTAGACTGGTTCTTAATCGGAGTGAGCGTACTGGCAGTCTATAATGTAGACTGTAGCCTGGTTATCCTGAGAACATATTTTTTTCTGAACAATCCAGGCATCCATGTGCTGGTATTGTGCAACTATTTATGGAGTTTGCTGGGGCATGCAGTACTTACTGGCTTTGGTTGAAGAGGCAGGATTGGTGCAGCGTATCTATCACGTAACTCAGAAAGACATGCGCATCTTCCTGCCTGCCAAAACACAGGTCCTCGCCGATGTCTGTGTGGAAATGGACAGAGGTCACAGATGATGTGGTCACACAGTTGCTGGCACAGTTAGTATATAGCTTGTGAACTCCCTCATCAACTAAATCGGAAGATTTGTGGGTTATCCCAGAACTGGGTGTGGCTGGCAGTGTTTAGAACCAGCATCAAGAGAGTAATGCAAGACCGGAAGAACATCCGATGCATTGGAGTTGTAAAATCAGTGCTGACCAAAACGAGTAATTTTCTGTTCGATATTGTATACAAAAACTGATTCAAACTGCCCTTTCAGGAGATCTTGAGATGACCGATGTTTCAACGTCAAAGACACTTGGGAATTGTGCTGGAACTTACTTTTGAAATTGAGAACTATGTCGATGGGATCGATGGCCATGCCCCGATTCATGAAGGTGTTGAAGACGTGTTTCTCCAACAGACACATCATGCAAAACTCAGTCTGTTTGCCTGTGAAGAGGGGCAGGGGTGACACACAGTGAAAATACAAACCAATCGCACAAATTGCCCAGCCGCGCACAGCCAGGTAATCTACACAACACTCGATTGTAGCTCGTCTCGAATGCAAAATATCTTGGGAGAACTCACAGGTCCATGAGTGATCGCTGTAAAGCAAAAAGTTTGCCAGCGGCGCCGTGTACGTGAGGCCCTGCAGGCTGGCATTCACGAAACACGTATTCCCGAGGTTGTTGAGCCCAGCACCCTCATGTAGATCCTCCTGCCACTTGAGAACTAAGTTGTCTGTCGCAGGTGTTATGAATTCTAAAGATGGAATGCTGTCCTCATCTGCACACATGACATGATGGAAACACATCATTAACGCTCACAGCACTTTTATTATAACTCACAGCACTGCTGAAGGGAATGGTTTAAAAATTGGGTGCCTTAGCCTGTACCCGTGCTGGCATTTTTTTTGTGGTGCTGTTAGGTAGACACAATCCTCTTCACCAGCTGGCGAGATGCAAATGTATTAAATGTTTTTGAAGTGTTCAGCACTAGTAATCAGAATTGCCTGAAGAGCATCTTCAGCCTGTAAGTTTTACATCGACAGCAATGGCTAGACAACCACAACAGCGTGACGAGATATCAAAGTGTACGTATGTGTGCACGTTGAACTTCTTTCACACCGTGCGTCGCCATCCATACTAATCAGAGGGACAGGGTCACGCCAGCAAACACTTACCTCCCGCATTAGGTTTGTGCAGCCCAGTCGTGCTGGACTCGGTCACGAAAGACACGGCGGATGGAACGGTGCTGTGTTGGATCTCCAGCCCCTTGTCATCTGCTGCTGACACCGCCGGGGGTGATGTGGATGCCTCATCCTTGACGACGATGCTGGAGATGGTGTCCCCTTCTGCCCGTTGAATACTCTTGGCCTCCTCCTACGGCAGCAGTAAAAGCAGCCTTAAGTCACGGACACGCATCGCCACTACACTGCAGCATTGCTCAAACTGCGAAGTGCGGATTCTTATTTCGAACAACATGGCAAGCCAATCTAATAATGGAGACTCTGGTTTGCTTTTAGATACCTAGGATCTGTGCTTGTTTCCAAAGAAGTTGGACAAAAACATACTCCATGTCTAAATTCTCCTTAGTGATATTCTCAAGACGTTACGTTAAAAAGATGCATGTGATATCACTTGAGCGCAAATACAGACCCATATGGACACATTCCCATACGGGTTTACATCCCTTCATACGCCCTCCCCATTCTTGCAGTGCGTGAAATTGGAAATCATGCATATTTTAAATACTCAAATGGCTTAATGTGCTATTCATGCAACGGTTAGCAATCTGGTGTTATCGTACGGAATTTGGTGCCACAATTTCCTGGCATGTCAGTAGAAATACATCCTTCCCACCTTTATTCACCCAGCAGTATAAATAGGGACACCACAGGTAGTCGATGGACAAGCCATGTGTGTTGTGGGGTCAGGTGTGGGTGCTCCCACATTTTCCAAGATGTTTGGGTGTAGAAGGTGAGTTTCCTCTCGTGCAAACCCAACCGCGAGCAATCGTATGATCAAACAATTTCAAGGCTGCACCTTTACGTGTGGACTGGTCTTCTTTGCAAGTTTTGCAACGTAAAATAAAATTATTTTTTACCTTAATTTTATCAATACTGATCTATACTACAGTTTTTTTTCTTGTTAGATCGTGTAAATATATAAATGTTTCGTTAAACTGGCCACCATCCGACACAGCCAATTTGTAAGGTTTGTCACTTAAACAGAACGTGCCAATTCGTTACGAGTACAGCACACCGGTGTGTTGGAGAGCCAAGCCACAACATTTACAATCCGAGTACGACGTTTCGCCAGTAATCTAACCCAAAAGAAAAAAAGAAAGGACAAAACGGTATTATGGATGATTTTGGTCGCGAAAGCATACGTGATAATTGAATTTTGCCTAATCACCTACTGTGATCTATCCTCCCTCTTTGCTGCTCCTACAGCCTCCCTTACCTTAGTCAGATGATCTGCATTGCTTTCAACAGATGATGATGTCTCCTCACCGTCCTTCCCCGCACCTCCGAGCAGCACGTTTGCCTAGGTGCGGTGCGAAAGAAGTTCAACATGCATCACGACTTTAAACTGGTGTTGCAGCTTTCAAAAGACTCGAAAGAGGACTGCATCTTTTTTAATCTGATTCGACGAATCTGACTTCTGTCCATCAGATGATGATGATGTCTCCTCACTTTCTGTCTCAAACTGTTGTTGAGGCTTTCAACAACGTGAGCCTGCTTTATGTCGGCTTTAGCGTCACACTCTGTTGTAGTGCTTCAGGCGTACCCTGTCCATATATAGGTAAACCAAATGAACTTCTTAACTGTAATGTTTCGTTCTCCAAATAAAAACGAATTATTGAATGTTTCTAGTTATTAGCACAGACTCTGTTAGATGTGCCCAGTCACCTGCTGTGAGTCATCTCCCTCTCTGCAGCAGATGTTACTGCCCTTACCTTAGTCAGATCATTTTCCTTGTGTCCATCGATTGATGCCTCTTGACTCGTTGACGTTAAACTGGTGTTGCAGCTCTGAAAAACGCTCTCACTGGAACGGCTGCCCACCAGACTCGAAAGAGGGCTGCCCTTGCGAACCGTAGCATGACTGCCCAGCGAGGTCCCAGCATAGGTGTCCTCATCATCAGAACTGCTTTGGCAACAGCAGCATAGCTTTTTGAAAAACTTTCTGAATAATTTCTTTACACCTTTCTTCATGGTGGCCATGCCACCAATGTGCCAGAGCACCGAAACTTTCCAAAATGTTTTATCACGAGAACGCCAGAGGGCAAGTGAAGACACCTCTGCTTCCCAAGAAATCCGAAGAGCCTGTAGGATGTGACGTCACACGCCGGACTGCAGTGACGTTACAATACGACACCTTATGACGAGTGTCACTTGACGTCACGCGCCGGACTGCAGTGACGTTTCAATAAGACACCTTATGACAAGTGTCACGTGACGTCACAGACTCCCGACTACACCGCCACAAAACTGCATTTTTATTCTTGGTTCTTTCGGTAAAGTCACGTAGAAGGGAAACAATAAAATAATTAAAACATAAAACAATAAAATTCTCACGACATTTCCACTACAACACAAGCAATCATCATCAGGTGTGAAAACCACAACAAGAAAATTTGATGATGATTGCTTGTGTTGCAGTCGAAACGTCGTGAGAATTTTACTGTTTTATATATTTATTATTTTATTGTTTCCCTTCTACGTGACTTTACCGAAAAAACCAAGAATATGAATCCCTGCATAGTCACGAAAGCTTTAACTCAAAATTTAACTGTATTTGTTGCTCAAATAGCTTTCCTTGGTGCTAATTAACAGAGCTATTGCTTGCCTGCATTAGAAGCGTAACATCACACACAGCCCACTGTATGCGTTAGGTTTCACTTAGCATTAAACACCAGAATCCACTCTAGCAAGAATTCCATCCTGGCATGGAGGACACCTTGCGTTACATTACAGGTTTCCCAAAATTCCACTTTTATTAATTTTCTCCCAATTTAAATTGTTCTGCACTTGTGACATGCTAAGCAACTAACGCTGTCTGATTGGCAACACACCTGCTCAAGCTCTGGGATAACAGGTGTGTGTTGGGCATCAGTGCTTGTCAACTTTGCTCTAATTAGTGTATTTTCTAATATTCAATAACGTATTTAATTACTCATTGAGGTTTAATGAGCTCACCTGTCTCGATTTTTGTCCAATTGTTGCAGATACGAGTCACAACACTTGATTCATGTGCAGTGATATCAATGTGAATTAAAGTGCTCTGTTACCAATAAAGTACAATTTTGACTGGAGAAGATCAATGGGTGGGGTTTGGGAATCTGAGACGGTACAATCACGAATGTTAATCAAATCTACATATATGAGGGCTTGGCCTGCTTCACGTCGGCTTCAGTCGCACAATGTAATTTTTTCAAGTATTCAGCACGGGGTTTAAATTAATGCAGCGCTTCAGGTTGACCCTGCTGAAATGTAGCTGTTGTATATGTGGGTGTGTGAAAATTGATGACAAATAATTAAAATTAAATGAAATTCGAAATTTGCATAATTAATCCAAAATTATGTTAATTCGTGTAATTATGCGTATAACTATGCTAATTAGAGAGGTGATCGTATTAATTTATACGAGTGGTTGTGTTAATGATAGCCTTCATGATAATCAGGTCCCCGCCTCGTTGACGAGGTGGGGTTATCAATCAGGATAACGCAATCAATCGTGTGCAGTTACCCTAGTGTCAATTCGGCCTCGTTGTCTAACTTCGTATTATTGATCAGCATAATACAATGATTCTCGCTTTAACACTCCCCGAGTGTTCATATTTTAGGTCCCATGTTCACATCGTTCGCTTTAGTTTAATGAGTGTGGATTGGTGTGTTTATAGTTTAGGTTCCCGAGTTCATATCTCGTCGCAGGATACAGATCTTATGCAAAAACTAAAGGAAAGAATCACACGACCACTTCTGTATTAATCAATTTATTTTCTAATTAAACCTTAACTATAATATGTATGTGACTCTCAATCTCGGAACTTCAACACGGTATCCACACGGTATCAAGACAGTATCATCAACGACTGTACGATTTCACTTTGATAACACATGGACCCCGCATAAAGCGATTGCTGTTAGTGAGAGAGTCAGAACATGCAAATGCTATGCTACACAAAAGCTTATACATTATAATATGAACGATCATTATGCTTGAAATGGTCAGCACATTATCACAGGCGATTGATTAACATGCAACGGTATTCATATAAAAAGACAATCAAACAGTTATTATTTCCAAAGGCATAAATGTAACAACAGATCCACCGGACAGAATATAAGATTACCGAAATGGCTTAGTGTGAGGGTATGCGGCGGAACGTGTTATCTCACGGGAGATTAATTAATTAATTCGTGAATAAGATTGTATGATCAGAAAATCGGTTTAGCACGATTCCTCCCCGGGAGCGTAGCTCCGTGGCGAAGGTGCCAAGGCTAATTCGTATTGATGGATCGGTTGGTAACTTATGCGATTAGAAGTACAGTCCAAAACAAAATATTGAAGAGGGAAATTATGAATATACTTATAAATGACGGACTGTTATCACACGAACGATGCTTCCACAGCCAGATGGTTCACGGACTTGAGTGTTCGCTTCTGGTTAAGGACCTGTGTATGTTTGAGTGATATGAATTGTTTTTAATAGTCAGTGTTTGGAATTAATTCTTTGCGTTGCCATACGCTGAAGTTGGCATCACTTGTAGGAGAAGTAGCCTCGCTCCCTTTAGAGCGGTGAGGTGTGTAGGAGTGCATCATACGAATCGCCGCCCTCCTCCACGCAGCAGCCAGCCTCTGTCCACGGGGGAGAGTTGCTTGATCGCTCTCAGTTCCGCTCAGTGGACACCTCTGTCCACTGCTGGATGAGCTGCGCGATCACGCTCGTGCTGGTTCGCTGAAGCAGTTTCTCTCCGCTGTTGGATGAGCTGCATCGGCACGCTCCCTCTCTCTGGGTGGAGAACTCGAACGTGCTCGTTGCTGGTTTGCTGAAAACAGGTTTTTCTCCACTGCTGGATGACTCAAGTCGCACGTGCTCTTGCTCTGGTTTGCAGAAGCTCTTGCTTGGTGCGTCGGTCGCTCTGCAGCTGGACTCAATGTAGAATCAGCAATACTCTGTCTTTCAGCTCTTGGAAATCACACTAGGTGACGCCTCACTACCCTGCGAGTCTTGCCAACGTCAGTGGGTAGCGACGGGGCCACTTTGGCTTCTGCTCGCCGCCCCCTGCTCTGCAGCTCGCCGGCTGGCGACCTGTTGCTCTCGTTCCCGATTGGAACTGCTCCTGAGCCGACCCACTGGTCGAACTCCCCGCGTTCCGACCTCCTCCGAGTCGAACTTCCCGAGTTCCGACCCCCCTGGTCGAACTCTTCCGAGTTGCTCCTCCGAGTCGAACTGTCTCCCGAGAGTCGACCCCCCCCCCCCCCCGGTCGAACTCTGGTGAGTTGCTCTTCCGAGTCGAACTGTCTCCCGAGAGTCGACCCACTGGTCGAACTCTGGTGAGCCGACCCCCCCCCCCCGGGTCGAACTGAGGTTTCAATGCTCAGGATTCTCTTTTTATGCCCAAAAATCCCTTCACTCGGATCCTGCCCACAAGGCGGGGTTTCTTTCGATTTTTGCTGTGTCAGGATTTGTCCGTATGTATCTGTGTCCGTGTGTGTGTCTGTACGTGTGTCAGTGTGTGTCCTTGTGCATCACCCACGGTATATTCCGTTGTCATACTCCTACCATAAAACCCACAAGTAAAACAATCAAATGTTATAAATTGTCTCGAAGGCACCTCTCTGTCTGGGTGCACAACCTGGAGGGAGGGGCGATATTCCCTCCGACTTTCACCGACGCACAAAGAAATGGTTAAAAAGTTTTAAGTTAACATTTCATTTCATCTGAGTTCCATAGTTATGATTCTGTATTAATCCAAGGTCTGAGTCAGCTTCTCGTTGCGGTGTTTGACTCGTGTTTCCCCAAGCGTATACACACTCCTACCCCGCGCTGCAGGGATACAAAGACGGCCGGGATTTCCCTTTCTCTCCGACCCTGGGTTTAACATCGCCCTTTGCTTATGTTGCAGTTTTGCTGTGCGTTTGCATTTCTTTTCCTCTCTACTCTTACTTTAACCCTGCTTATTATTTGCGTATGGGTGGAGGCTAGAGCATTTATGTTGACTTAGGAAAACCTGATTGTTATAGGCTTCGGGTCAAGTCGTATAGAAATTATTAAAATATGTGAATACATTTCATATTAAATTAATAGACGGGTGATGGTTACATTGACGTAGCTTGTGGCAGGGTTCAATTGAAGTGGGTGTGAAGATCAATAACTTTAGCCTACCCTGTCGTTAAATTCCGACTTTAAGTTACTTTAATAGTAATGCAGAACCAATTAGCTTTGTTGACTTAACTAGATCTAGGCTAACGCAACCTCCCAGTGACCCTGGCTTTGTGTTTACGTCAGCCCCATTGCAATCCGCTGCGCTCTGCTCTCTATCTGCTCCCTCTGACCCTGGGAGGGCTCTGAACGTCAAAATCGTGTTAGTGGGTCAAGGTAAATATGACCTCCACATGCCATGCTGAGGCCTGGTTTGGTGTTTTTATTCATTATTAAAATTAAAAGAAACAATAGAAATATGTATCTATATGTATTGAAAAATTACGTGTTAATATTAAGATGGAAAGGGGGGCATATACAACATAGCTAACCCAATTCAATCTCCGATCAAAAATGTTTCGGGATTCAAAAACAAGATAAAAAACAAAACTTGTTATTAGCACAGACTATTATATGCCCCATACTTCAGGAGTATAGCTTAATCACGACCGTTCATGCGTATTACATTTTGGATTCACAAGCATTGACTTAAGTCCGTGCGAAAGAGGCCTGTCTTTTTTGTGATTTAATTCACGAACTTTTAAATTACTTTCCGCAAGCAACAACAACAACAACGCCATGGCCCGGTGTTTGGAGAACTCTCGCTACGGCGCGTTTCCCAGGGCGGTTCGATTCTGGGTGGACTCTCCAAAGCCTCTGTCGCCCGTGGTTGAGAGCCTGGAGCAAGGGGATTTGACGGCGGACCACAGCTTTGCGACTCGAGTGTACGGGCACGCAACAGAGTGGGGCGCCTTGAAAGGGGCTCCCGTGGTGGAGGGAGGTGTCAGTTTGGCTCTTGGCGGCTCGCTGCAGTCTCCTCCGCCGGGGGAACGAGCCAAGGGGGCCCCTTTGGAAGAAGACGGATTCGGGAGACGTGTCGTGCGGCCGGTCAAGTTCCAAGGAATATGCGATGGTGGCGGTGATGATGATGATGGCAGAAGTGGGCGGTGGTGATGAAGAAGATGGTGTCAATGTTCGTGGTCATGATGCTGACGGTGGTGGTGAGGACATTGATTTTGCCGACAAAATCATGAATGTTGCAGAGTTTGAAAGAAATCGCAGTGGTGAAGTTCGTGACGACGATGATGGTGGTGTTGGTGATGACGAGCTCAGCGACAATAGCCTTCATTCCGGCGAGTGCGACAACGTCAACAATGACCCTGATATTTTTTTCAACGACGACTTCAGCGTCTCTTCCGTCGAAACGCGCAACTCGCCACCCGCCGACGCGCCAGCTCGATCCTTCCCCAAAGCACCCGAGGCCGAGTGCACCTCTGGGCACGGCTCCACCATCGCGTCGCGCAGCAGCGCAACACGACCAACGGGGATGGAGGAGACGAAGGCGGATCTCGGGCACGGGAGAGGGGCCTCTCGTGGGGATTTCAAAGGCCGTGCCCGCGGGCCCGTGACCCAAGAGCTCGCGCCGCCGAGTCGGTCGGGCCGGCAGGCGGCGAGGAACCGGGGGAGAGCAGCAGTTTATTGGAGCTCTCCTCCGCAGAGACCCCGAGGCTTGGCGAGGAGGCGGAGCAAGAAATCGCCGGGAGCGGTGAGAAAATGAATCGAATATTTTGATAGACACGCCACACACGACTGGATGAGCGCCTCTCGGCGCCGCGCGGGGCGTGGGGGTTGTTTGAACATACTTCACCGCACTGGTCAGTGCGGGGTAACAGGTCCTTGCAGGGTGGGCTGGTAGGAACATTGGAATTTTGCGCAATTTTATGACATTGTTACGTAAAATTGTGCAAATTGAGAGCGTCTTCCCACTTTTTTGCCCTCAAAATCGTTGAGGGTTCTTCGGACAAATTAACCTCTGTAGAGGAATGGAATGGTGAAATCCTTATTGACTGAAATCTGCTCATTTTGGAGCAATGTATCATAAAATTGTTAAGGGCTGGGCCGAAAAATGACAACAATTGCATTTAAAAAAAATGAGGATTTGTTTCCCGGTATACGGTAGTATGGGGCTTTAGACTCCGGATTATTAGCATTTCTGCTCGAAATCGAAACATGACCGGCTTATGGCCTTATACCTGTAAATTTGTGTTGAATATGTCATGACAAAACTGAGAGACAAGGCTTCGAGAGTCTTCGATAGTTCATTATTCTACTATGAAATACTATCTTGGATCACTAAACTACGATTGAGGTGGTGGTTGCATGTTGGATGGGGTTGGCGCAGTTGCGGCGCCTGCTGGGATTGGCTTTGGGTCGATGGCCTCTGCGATTTTGTCTCCGATTTTGTAAAGGGTTCCAGCAACAAATGCGGCCTCTGTTTCAGCAAGCAGCTTTTCAACGGTGGCATCCAAAAATCCGTCGGTGTCTTCGAAGTCGTTGTTGCTCATGGTGTTCATGTCTTGTACCGAGAAAAACTCATAGTGCCGAATCCACAAGTGTGAGCACATTGTTGTGAAAGGAACTAAGTATACAGAAAAAATCCATTTGTAAAATATACAACACGGGATATTTCCTCTGCCTTTTGCAATAAAATGCACAAAGTGGTCGTCCATTTTATCCAATTTTATTCACTAAATGTTCAAGGGGGCGTCCATTTTATTCAATGTTATTAGCTGAAAATGTACCAAAGCTGTCTATTTACTCGAAGAATATTTGGCTCGGTTCCATGTAGATTTATTTGTCACCAGGAAAATAAACAAAATTTGAGTCAATAAGAATAGAATAGCCAAATCGTGAGCTATTTCTGGTAGTCTGTACTTCGTATGCCTTTTGGAATGAAATGAACAAAGGAGTCGTCTATTTTATCCTATTTTATTCACTAAAATGCACTGAATTGAATTGAGCTTACTTTTGACATCAATTGAATTGCGTTTGCTATAGACGTAATTTTTTTTATTGAAATACATTTTAATTGAAATAAATTTTAAGATACAATGGCATGAAGAGGCTCAAATTTACCCTTGAAATTAATACCCCTTAACATTTGGGTTTGATATTATTTTGTTTGATAATAATATCTGGATTTGTGCACACAATACAAAATAATGAACACGTCACATTTAATAGATGACAGCTCGGGTCTCTTCAAGCTCTCACGGACTCTTGTAGGAATATTTCGCCCTGTCAGCGCGGATGACGGGTGTTCCGCAAGCTGCTGGCAGGATGAATGTGGGAAGGGCTTGCACTGTGGAATTCGGGACTGAGAAAGGCGTCAGTGAATTTGCCACAGCCCCAAAAGCGAAGTTCGCAAGTGAGATAATGTGACTTCCAAATGTTGGGTGCAATAAGACATATCAAGTCTCTGCGCTGTCTTTTGCTGATTTGACACCCAACAGCACGAGATTTGACTTCGTTGAAGTATTGTGACACCCAACAGCACGAGATTTCACTTCTTATGAAAGGGAACGGACGGACGGACGCATTAATCTATTGCAGGCTGGTACACTCAGTTACAACTTCGTTCCTACCAGTAAAAGGTGGGCAGCATATACGTGGATGCATTGAAGTACAGAACGATTGTTTACGTAGCCCCGCAGCAGCCTATAGCACCTGTTTGTGCGTAGTAGTGGTCGCCCATACAAGCCCTATCCAGATTGAACCCTGCTTAGCTCCCTGATCTGATGGGATTGGACTCGTATTCTTCATCAGCTGCATTGACGATTGAACCTCGCCATCAATAGGTCATCCCTAACAGTTCATCATACTCATCCTCGAAATTATGTTTTTCCATAACGCTTGTTTACCCAATAATCAATTTTTTTCAGGCCAGTCCTACCACGTTTTTGCAGTCTCTGGGGGTGATGATTGCCATGATTCCAATCGCGGGTACTTTTTTTACGTCACAAATTTGGAGAAAAACGTCGGCACACACAATGGCTTCATGCTTGCGAATGACGCCACGGGGATCTTGGATGCGAAGCAGACTGCGTGTTTAAAAATGCATTCTAATCTATTGTAGTTGATACTCCAGAGGTGTATAATTATCGGGACGTCCGCAGGAATCGAAACGTAAATCCTCTGCAACGTGGAGCGGACGCGGAATCGCCGCCGATTATCATCATGGCACACACACACACGCGATCATACGCTTTGATTTTTTTTTAGGGAAAGGGGTTGGTGGATCACGCCGATTTTTCCAGTCCTAAATCGGCTCGACTCCCGAGGATGCAAGGAGATGCCTGTGCAGATACAGAAAAAACCCCACACGTTATCCTCGTGTTACGCGTTGTTTTCTCCCAGTATTCCTTTCACGTGAAGCCAAACTTCATGCGATTTGCAAAACGTCCCAACGCACCAGAACCCTCCTGACAAGTAATCTCGAGACTGAATGTGACTTTCCTGCGTAATTAGCATTATTTGTCACGTGGCCATTAAATGTGGTGTATTTTTACGTTTTTAAAGTCCAAGTTGTGTCACTTCAGGTGAGCTACCAGCAGAGGGCAGTGTGCAGAAAAAGGATTTGAATCATGTACACGGAGCTTTGTGAGTAGCGTGTTTACCTCCCGCTTGGGTGGCTTTTCTCATGGTCCATGTGACACAAATATGGTCAAGAGCCACGGCCCATTGGAGGCGAACCTTACTGACAAAATTCCATCTTGCGTCTCTCGACCATACTAATAAAAAAGCACACTTGAGTCCATCAACCTATCTACCTTTTTGGATGAATGCTATCCACGCAGGAGCATCAGCAGCCATGATCAATTTACGACTTGATGAAGGCCTCCCCAAGCCATTACAGGTCCGCGAGCGATGTTCAATGTAACAACGCATAGAGCCACGTGCGCACGAGCCGATGTAATCGCTCCATCTGCGCGATTGAAGTTCTCTTTTGAGATGTTCCTCTTCTTTGGCTGTAACTCCTTAATTGATCTCGACCATCGGTAATTCAAATATTATTACTGCAATTACAAAGTGGAATGACCTTCCCGCAGGGAGCGCCCGTGGATGATCCGTGGACCGAGTGGGTGTGCGTGCAGATCGAGTCGGCCGTGGAACACGAGCTGGTGGAGGAAGGAGGTCACGTCCCAGACCCAATCTTCATGCTCTAGGCCAGTGTTTTTCTCTAATTTTCAGAGGTGGGGGGGGGGGGGGGCTACTTTCGCCAATAACACATCAGTGTGATGGTCGCCACGTATTTAAAATTATTGTGATTTTCCAGCACGATGAACATTTTTCAAATTTGTATTGTCGGGGGCTGCCCGTTAGGGGCCACACTAAAGGCCATCAGGGGCCACCAGTGGCCCGCGGGACTTGCAATGAAGAACACTGCTCTAGGCAATCATCGGCACCCTCACCGGTTGCATTCAATAATCGATTATTACGAGGGCTTCTGCACACCGGTATGATTATTTGACCATACTTCACCATTCCGATCAGTGTGGTTTGCAGGCATGGACCAAACGTGGCGATCATAAAAGTGCAGTAGAACAGTGGATTTTCCTGCATGTAGCCCCAAAGCCTTTAACAAGCTGGTATGACCACCTATTTATCACTATCCAGCTCAAGTCTGCTTGGCTTCCGAGATCGGGTACATTCCGGGTGATTGTCACAGGTGGCATTAATATACATGGTAGATATTTAATTACATTACTGCAAGGTAGACCTTATAAATGCCACATGAGCAGACGGCCATAGTAGGCATACAATAATACGCGAGGTTTTTTACGTAAGTTTTTTCTGTAAACGTAATGACGATCTGTACAAAATCGGAAAGCGTCTTATAATGTCATGTACGTTGATGTGCTCAATTAAAAGCACACCAGGGTACAATATATGTACAGTACAACGATGGACTGCAGATTTGGGGCCTGCAATCGAATGAAGTTTCAAACCAGTATTTTTTTTTATTTTCGCGAACGGCATCTGCAGCATCTGGTTTAAGTACGGCAGCGCTGACGACAATTTCACACATGAGTGGCCACTCTTATCCTTGGTTAGTTTATAACATGGAACACACAAGCCCGAATGACTGCCACCAGAAATGTGCGACCTTGTAAAGTGAGCGGTATATTACAACACAACATCGCGATAGCATGTGCAAAAAAAATACATACTGTTTATACGTATATCACAGCGGAATTGCTTTTTCTCAGGCCAAGCAAATGTGTGGAAGCAGACAAGCGAGCGAATGAATATAGCAGGCGTTACTAAAAAGATCTCCAAAATTCTAAACAAACACAAGTTCCTGGTCCGGTTCAATACAGTACGCAAATTTCGTGATCTGATCCCATCCGTGAACGATGTCATTCCTGACTTACAGTACCCCGGGGTTTACAAATTGAGCTGCACTTGTGATGATTGCTATATCGGGGAGACGACACGACATGTCTCTGACCGAATTCGCGAGCACAAATCAGATTTGAAACACGGCAGAACGAATGATTCTGCCGTAGCTGACCACTGTTACAATGCTGTTGGTGATCACGATATAGTTTTCTCCGATACCAAGGTCCTTTGTAAACCCACGGGTTTTCATCAGAGATTTATCCACGAGGCAATTCAGATTTACAAACACAGACACAATTTCAACCGAGAAGATGGTTTCAAATTAAGCAACCATTGGAAAGATCTTCCTTGGTTCTTTTGGTAAAGTCACGTAGAATGAGAATAAAATAATAAATTGATAAAATAAAATAACACAATAATATAATAATATTCTCTCTCTTTGTGAGAATATTATTGTGTTATTTTATTTAATCAATTTATTATTTTATTCTCATTCTACGTGACTTTACCGAAAGAACCAAAGAAGATGAATCATTGCAGTCACGAAAGCTTTAAATCGAAACATTGGAAAGATGTTCTAAATCATACCAAACATTAAACTAATTTTCAATGGTATTTATCCAAATAGTGATATACCGAACTTTCACAGAAGCTTATTTCACTTCACACCTACATTTGTAAACTCCCCCCCCCCCCCCCGTGCCGGTCCTCTACGTTCCACTTCACACCCCCTCCCCCCCTCCGTGCCGGTCCTCTTGTGCTTTACGGTCATTTTATGCTAATTCCTTTGTCAAAGCGTTTGGTTTCCTCCCACACAGCTTAAAAGGACGCGACCTGGGCTGGACTGTCTTCGCTCCAACGCTGTCCTCGTGACAGTACGGTCCCCTTCACCTAATGAAGGCCACTTGTGTTGTGGCCGAAACATCGTGATTTTTGTTATTTTATTTTTTTACCTACGTGACTTTACCCAATAGAACCAAAGAGTACAGCTTTATCCTATTAGTGGTTTTATGCCGCGCGAGTATCCCGCTAACTACTAGTGTCTGTGCGAGTCAGCAGGCCCTCCAAACCTATTCCTCGAGGAGTCCAGATTCAGCTTATCCTGCATATAGCTCCGTTTTCTACCCTCTATTCAATAGCCCAAACTTACCTCTCCTCTACTTACGATTCCTTCCACTCTGCTGCGCTGAACGCTGTAGAAAGGCGATACTGTGAGTCGTCTCCGGAGAGGGTTGAGTCTAGCTGCGCTGGGCTCGTCGCACGGAGATAGATAAGTCACTGCGTGTGAAGAGATAGACGAGTCAATGTGTGTGAGGGAGATAGAGAGAGAACCACTGTGTGTGCGGGGAGTGAAGAAAAGACTGTGTGGGGAGACAAGGAGTATGAGCGGACGGTGCTGAGGGGAATTCGAGTGTTTGAGTTGGCGGAGCGCGGAGAGGAGAAATTATAGTGTGTGTGTGTGAAATTATATATAGTGTGTGTGTGAAATGAGATATATAGTGTGTGTGTGTAATGAGATATATATAGTGTGTGTGTGTGTAATGAGATATATATAGTGTGTGTGTGTAATGATATATATAGTGTGTGTGTGTAATGATATATATAGTGTGTGTGTGTAATGATATATATATAGTGTGTGTGTGTGTGTGTAATGAAATATATATAGTGTGTGTGTGTGTGTGTAATGAAATATATATAGTGTGTGTGTGTGTAATGAAATATATATAGTGTGTGTGTGTGTAATGAAATATATATATAGTGTGTGTGTGTAATGAAATATATATATAGTGTGTGTGTGTAATGAAATATATATATAGTGTGTGTGTGTAATGAAATATATATAGTGTGTGTGTGTGTGTAATGAAATATATATAGTGTGTGTGTGTGTGTAATGAAATATATATATAGTGTGTGTGTGTGTAATGAAATATATATATAGTGTGTGTGTGTGTGTAATGAAATATATATATAGTGTGTGTGTGTGTGTAATGAAATATATATATAGTGTGTGTGTGTGTGTAATGAAATATATATAGTGTGTGTGTGTGTGTGTAATGAAATATATATAGTGTGTGTGTGTGTGTGTAATGAAATATATATATAGTGTGTGTGTGTGTAATGAAATATATATATAGTGTGTGTGTGTGTAATGAAATATATATATAGTGTGTGTGTGTGTGTAATGAAATATATATATAGTGTGTGTGTGTGTGTGTAATGAAATATATATATAGTGTGTGTGTAATGAAAATATATATAGTGTGTGTGTGTAATGAAATATATATATAGTGTGTGTGTGTGTAATGAAATATATATATATAGTGTGTGTGTAATGAAATATATATATAGTGTGTGTGTGTGTAATGAAATATATATATAGTGTGTGTGTGTAATGAAATATATATAGTGTGTGTGTGTGTGTAATGAAATATATATAGTGTGTGTGTGTGTGTAATGAAATATATATATAGTGTGTGTGTGTGTGTAATGAAATATATATATAGTGTGTGTGTAATGAAATATATATATAGTGTGTGTGTGTGTAATGAGATATATATTGTGTGTGTGTGTAATGAGATATATATTGTGTGTGTGTGTAATGATATATATATTGTGTGTGTGTGTGTAATGATATATATATTGTGTGTGTGTGTGTAATGATATATATATTGTGTGTGTGTGTGTAATGATATATATATTGTGTGTGTGTGTGTAATGATATATATATTGTGTGTGTGTGTGTAATGATATATATTGTGTGTGTGTGTGTGTAATGATATATATAGTGTGTGTGTGTGTGTAATGATATATATAGTGTGTGTGTGTGTGTAATGAAATATATATATAGTGTGTGTGTGTGTAATGAAATATATATATAGTGTGTGTGTGTGTAATGAAATATATATATAGTGTGTGTGTGTGTAATGAAATATATATATAGTGTGTGTGTGTGTAATGAAATATATATATAGTGTGTGTGTGTGTAATGAAATATATATATAGTGTGTGTGTGTAATGAAATATATATAGTGTGTGTGTGTGTGTAATGAAATATATATAGTGTGTGTGTGTGTGTAATGAAATATATATATAGTGTGTGTGTGTAATGAAATATATATATAGTGTGTGTGTAATGAAATATATATATAGTGTGTGTGTGTGTAATGAGATATATATTGTGTGTGTGTGTAATGAGATATATATTGTGTGTGTGTGTAATGATATATATTGTGTGTGTGTGTAATGATATATATATTGTGTGTGTGTGTGTAATGATATATATATTGTGTGTGTGTGTGTAATGATATATATATTGTGTGTGTGTGTGTAATGATATATATATTGTGTGTGTGTGTGTAATGATATATATTGTGTGTGTGTGTGTAATGATATATATTGTGTGTGTGTGTAATGATATATATAGTGTGTGTGTGTAATGATATATATAGTGTGTGTGTGTAATGATATATATATAGTGTGTGTGTGTAATGATATATATATAGTGTGTGTGTGTGTAATGATATATATATAGTGTGTGTGTGTGTAATGATATATATAGTGTGTGTGTGTGTAATGATATATATATAGTGTGTGTGTGTAATGATATATATAGTGTGTGTGTGTAATGATATATATATAGTGTGTGTGTGTAATGATATATATAGTGTGTGTAATGATATATATATAGTGTGTGTGTGTAATGATATATATAGTGTGTGTGTGTAATGATATATATAGTGTGTGTGTGTAATGATATATATAGTGTGTGTGTGTAATGATATATATAGTGTGTGTAATGATATATATAGTGTGTGTAATGATATATATAGTGTGTGTGTGTGTAATGATAGATATATAGTGTGTGTGTGTGTAATGATAGGTATATAGTGTGTGTGTGTGTAATGATAGATGTATATAGTGTGTGTGTGTGTAATGATAGATATATAGTGTGTGTGTGTGTGTAATGATAGATATATATTGTGTGTAATGATAGATATATATAGTGTGTGTGTGTGTAATGATAGATATATATATAGTGTGTGTGTGTGTGTGTAATGATAGATATATATAGTGTGTGTGTGTGTAATGATAGATATATATAGTGTGTGTGTGTAATGATAGATATATATAGTGTGTGTGTGTGTGTAATGATAGATATATATATAGTGTGTGTGTGTGTAATGATAGATATATATAGTGTGTGTGTGTGTGTAATGATATATATAGTGTGTGTGTGTAAAGATATATATATATAGTGTGTGTGTAATGATATATATATTGTGTGTGTGTAATGATATATAGTGTGTGTGTGTGTAATGATATATATAGTGTGTGTGTGTAATGATATATATAGTGAGTGTGTGTGTGTAATGATATATATAGTGTGTGTGTGTAATGATATATATTGTGTGTGTGTAATGATATATAGTGTGTGTGTGTAATGATATATAGTGTGTGTGTGTAATGATATATATATAGTGTGTGTGTGTGTAATGATATATATATAGTGTGTGTGTGTGTAATGATATATATATAGTGTGTGTGTGTGTAATGATATATATATAGTGTGTGTGTGTAATGATATATATATAGTGTGTGTGTGTGTAATGATATATATAGTGTGTGTGTAATGATATATATAGTGTGTGTGTGTGTAATGATATATATAGTGTGTGTGTGTGTAATGATATATATAGTGTGTGTGTGTAATGATATATATATTGTGTGTGTGTGTGTAATGATATATATATTGTGTGTGTGTGTGTAATGATATATATATTGTGTGTGTGTGTAATGATATATATTGTGTGTGTGTGTGTGTAATGATATATATATTGTGTGTGTGTGTGTGTAATGATATATATATATTGTGTGTGTGTGTGTGTAATGATATATATATTGTGTGTGTGTGTAATGATATATATATTGTGTGTGTGTGTGTAATGATATATATATTGTGTGTGTGTGTAATGATATATATATTGTGTGTGTGTGTAATGATATATATTGTGTGTGTGTGTAATGATATATATATTGTGTGTGTGTGTAATGATATATATATTGTGTGTGTGTGTAATGATATATATATTGTGTGTGTGTGTAATGATATATATAGTGTGTGTGTGTGTAATGATATATATATAGTGTGTGTGTGTAATGATATATATATAGTGTGTGTGTGTGTGTAATGATATATATATAGTGTGTGTGTGTGTAATGCTATATATATAGTGTGTGTGTGTGTGTAATGATATATATATATAGTGTGTGTGTGTAATGCTATATATATAGTGTGTGTGTGTGTGTAATGATATATATATAGTGTGTGTGTGTAATGATATATATAGTGTGTGTGTGTGTGTAATGATATATATAGTGTGTGTGTGTAATGATATATATATAGTGTGTGTGTGTGTGTAATGATATATATAGTGTGTGTGTGTGTAATGATATATATAGTGTGTGTGTGTAATGATATATATAGTGTGTGTGTGTGTAATGATATATATAGTGTGTGTGTGTGTGTGTAATGATATATATAGTGTGTGTGTGTGTAATGATATATATATAGTGTGTGTGTGTAATGATATATATATAGTGTGTGTGTGTGTAATGATATATATATAGTGTGTGTGTGTGGAATGATATATATAGTGTGTGTGTGTGTGGAATGATATATATAGTGTGTGTGTGTGTGGAATGATATATATAGTGTGTGTGTGTGTGTGGAATGATATATATAGTGTGTGTGTGTGTGTGGAATGATATATATAGTGTGTGTGTGTGTGTGGAATGATATATATAGTGTGTGTGTGTGTGTGGAATGATATATATTGTGTGTGTGTGTGTGGAGGCTGGAGGCCTCCACACACACACACAGGAGGCGGGAATGACGTCAGGGCCGGTGCTGGGCTCGGGAGGCCACGATGGTGGTGTGAGGCCATGGCACTCTGTGACCCCGGCTGGACACGTGACTGGACCCCAGTGGGGGCCGGGGGCCTAGGGGGCACCTTGGAGGGCACGTGGACAGCAGGGGGGCTTCGAGAGGGTTCTCGAAGGGAGGTGTGGCCGGGGCGGGGCCCGGGCACGCCGAGGCCCATATAAGCAGCCGCCTCACGAGGTTCGAGGCTGCCCGTATCAAGAACGAAGATGCATCGTGAAGATGCCAAGAAGAGTCAAGCATCCAGTCAGTGGACCTGGCAGTAGCCCACCTGGCTGGGTCACGCTAGAGTATTTGAGAAGTATGTGTTAGCTAGAGTAGGTCGGTGGTCACCACCTTATGTGCAGTGTTATATTACTTACCGTTCTAATAAATCAGCGTTGCCTCCCAAGGAGTCGTGTGTGCACCTAATTCGAACCCACTACAAATATATAAGGTAGTACTGTATTTAAAGTCACGTGTCAATCCACTGCTGGATGAGGGTCTCCACACTGCGGGCCGTGAGGTTATTGACCATACTTCACCACGCTAGTCAAGGTGGCGTTGCATAGATGAGTGCAAAGAAAGTACAATTGATTTTGCTGCACTGCCCTCTGCTGCCCACAACAGCAGCCTGGAAAGAGCCAACACTAACAAACATAATACTGTAAAAATATTTTAAAATCACCCCATCACAGAGATGAAAAAAAAACATGACTACATATCACTGTGACCTGTTATATTTACTGTGAATCATCAAATAATAAATTGTTTAAATCCACGCCTATACAGGCCACCATACTTCAATAGTGATTACCGTTGGTAGGGCTATTTTAATACACACAATGGACAGGAAGGACAAGATCAAAGGGCTCTCATAATCCACATGCAGAGTGTACGTTGCCTCATTAATCCCCACACCCCCACTTTGCGCAAGAGCGTAGAAGTGTGGTTACCACATCTACGCCTCTATAAGGAAACAGGTGGACTTCACAAATTTGGTTGTCGCCTGATGAAGCTGGTTGTAATTACTGGCGAAACATCGTACTCAGATTGTCAATGTTGTGGCTTCGCTCTCCATCACACCGATGTGCTGTACTAGTGACCAATTTACATGTTCTGTTTACGTGACAACCCTTACTAGTTGGCTGTGTCGGGTGGTGGCGGGTTTTAACGACACATTTATATATTTAAGCGAACTAACCCAAAATACCTCTATTATGGATGTAATTTATCTTGCATTTTAATTCCATGAGCAAAGTTGCAAATTAAGCAAATATTGTCGAGACGATCATTGGTTGAACTTTGATCAAGTGAGCTGTTCTAATTGTGCACATTTCCATCAATGTTGCTTCTAATATTTGGTTATCTGTAATATTTGGTTAGAGGTTATATAAGAGATGGCCTGCCCGCATGTTTGGTGGACAATGGGTGCATGCGGAGATGGTGTGGACTTCGTCTTCATCGGCGGCAGCCCCTTGGGGTTCGAGGATGACACCCATCAGATCTTGAGGTGGCTGAGGAGTCCAATTCACGATCTGCAGATCTTTGAGCTTTGGGGTCACGTGGTCCCAGATAGAAGTGGGAGCCACAATGCTGGGTTAGCTTCCTTTTCTGTTGTTATTTGGCAGCGATTCGGCATCAAGACGTTGGGTCTCAGTGGGCCGTCGCCTGGTGGATGCAGCAGCGCCACCCAAGGTGGGCGGCAGCCTACTCCGTCGAATCTCGAAGCCTGATGTTTCTGTACTTCAGGGACGACTTTAGGGTGTCCTTGAACTGCTTACTTTGTCCTCCCCTCGTCCGCTGCCCATTAGAGAGCTGGGAGAAAAGGATCTGGTGGGGAAGGCAGTTCTCAGGTACGCGGAAGCAGTGGCCAGTCCATCAGAGTTGTTTTTTTAGAAGTATTGCTTCAATGCTGGTGGTGTCAGCATGGAGGACACTTGCACTTGATCCCCTGGATTTGATGGAGGCAGTGCTGTTGGAAACGCTCAAGCGCAATGACATGGCACCAATACATAGACAACATACCGGCAAGACTTAAAATCCTAGCATACCATCTTTAAAACTATCACATCTACACAAACACCGAGTCTACACAACATGTAGCTTCAGATAATTTCGGTGCAACAAAAAACAGATGGTTACTCATGACAGCCACATGGTAGACTATGTTGGGACAAACAAAACCTTTCCGTTAACGCTCATCAGAATATTTATTTATACAGCAGGAATCCGATGAGCTATAAACCTCTTTTTCACAGATGTCCAGTCGGGGCAGGTGAGAATAATACAACACAACACAAAAACTTGACAGTGAAAAGTATAGCAAATATATACAAATAATACTAAACTATGTTTTATCCTACCAGGTAAAGCATACTGAGCTATGAGCCTCTCATTCAGAAGCAACCTGGCAACAAATGATAGCTTAATAAACTGGTTTATCTTATAGAAATTTATTACAGCAAAATAATCAATAATCTAAACAAATTTCGATTTAAAGCTTTCGTGACTGCAATGATTCATCTTCTTTGGTTCTTTCGGTAAAGTCACGTAGAATGAGAATAAAAGAATAAATTGATAAAATAAAATAACACAATAATATTCTCACGACGTTTCGGCCACAACACAAGCGGCCTTCATCAGGTGAAGGGAGCGAGACTGTCTGGTAGAACAGCGCTGGAGTGAGAGAGCCACGTTCAGATCACGGCTTTTAAGCTGTGTGAGAGGAACAAAGAGCCTTGACGAAGGAATTAGCATAAAATTTAGCATTGAAAAGGCTGAATGATTAGCTTGTGACTGGTCACAGAAATAGCTATGTCAAAAGTTAAAGCATACACATCCGCAGAGGCACCCATTGTTAAAAGGAATTAGCATAGAATTTAGCATTGAAATAGCTAAATTAAGGCATTCGCTTGTAACTGCTACAGAAATAGTTACGTTGAAGTCAGAGCATACACATTCACCGAGGCACTTAGTACAAATCAAAACAGGAGAATTTAGCATTGAAATAACTAGGCGAATTTAGCATTGAAATAACTGGGTGATTTGCTGGTGACTGGTCACAGAAATGACTACACATCTGAGCTATTCACAGTACTATATAGTGAACCAATAAAAATTAAAATATAAATTACCTTCATGTTATCAATAAACTCTATATTCTCCAATCAGCTAAGCTACCAACCATAAGTCGTTATATATCACAATGCTATATGGCGAAAAAATGGGTGGATTCTTACCCTCAAATTTCCGTACCACGGATAGCTACGGGCCCCGTTCAGACGGACGAGTTCGTCCATGGTCGGAACAGAGGAGGGGGAGAGAGACAGCTGCGAAGCCCTAGTATACTCCATGTTGTAAACCATACCATTAACCGTGGTGTGAGAGGTATTAAGAGGCAATGCTGGCGAAAGAGCTGCGGTCTGAAGGTCATCGTAAAATTACAATTAATTAAGAACAGAAATGATTTAACACATCTTTCCAGTGGTTACTAAGCCTGAATCCATCTTCTCGGTTGAAATTGTCTCTGTGCTTGTATATGTGAATGGCCTCATGAACGAATCTCTCATGGTAGCCAGTTGGTTTGCAAAGAACCTCCGTCTTGGAGAAGTCAATGTCATGTGAGCCCACTCATTCTACGTGACTTTACCGAAAGAACCAAAGAAAATCTAAACAAATGTTTGTGAAAGTTATCCCATCATATCAGATGTTTATTAATGTCCTTCCTTTTGAGAAACCTAGACCATTATCGCTCACTAGGTGGGTTAGGATTGAAAACTAGCTACAGGCAGTCCCCGGATTATAGGGATGAAACTACAGTAATTAAAGAAAACGGTACGGGAGGCACAACTATTTCCGGCTATGGGATTTTATCTAGATTTGGGGGAAATTGTTGAGTTTCCGACATACGGAAAATTCAGGTTGCGGATCTTCCTCGGGAACCTAATGCTTCCGTAACCCGGGGATTGCCTGTAAGGAGGGAGCATCTGATATCAGTCTAAATCTCTAAGTCTCCAATGTGTCTGCTAAGGTGCGCGTGTGTGTGTATGCAGTGTGTCTCCGGCTCGTCTTCTTTCTTCCTTGAGTGTCCTTTGTGTAGTCCGAGCACTTCGGAGCTCTCTGTGTGTTCTTGATGCCACCCAGTTTGAAGACTGAGAGTCCTCGATGTCCACTGGGATGGCATTCTACTCTGGTGACCTACACATAGCACACATCATCACCATCACAATTATTCCACTGGCCAACAGGACACCACAGAAAACTGCCTGTCATTGAAACTACCTAGAGAAATGAATTGCACCGAAAATGGCTGATAACTCACGTGGTAACCACCTTCAAAATATAATTGTGGGCCGAGTAAGAGTGCATACAACACTGTCAGACAACACTGTTTGACTTAGGGTAAATTCTCCAGTTTGAGGTTTTATGGTTTGTGAAAATACATCATGAGTACAACTTACCGCATATAGAAGAGGATGTAGGCCTGGTCTTGAAGAACCTCTGACTTGGCGACTGGCTCCACGTCAGCATCGTCCATTCTGAACCAGCTGCCATTGCTGACCTGAAGGAAAAAATACATGTACACTTAATTACGATCATTACCCAATTGCACCTGACTCATTTAAAAGCCAGCCATAGTGACAGATCATGAAAGTGGAATATTATATGGAAGTTAACACGTGTACTCATATGCTTCGTGTGTGTGTGTGTGTGTATGTATTATCATAGAGGGAAACAGTAGCGTAGCGGTTAGCACATTGCACTACGAACCCGGCAACCAGAGGTCAATTCCCGCTTACGACGTAACACCAGTGACGATTATCTCAACTGGTCGTGGGCCTCGTTCCCTCGGTCCACTCAGCCTCAAATGAACACATGGTGCAATATGTAAAAATTACCACTCAGGGGACAAAGGCGGCCGGGTGTAGTGCTGGCCACCCACCCCCGCGTGTGTCATTCTGGCTTTGACAGGTGCTCATGAACAGCACTTGCCCCAACAGTCGGGTAAGGCTATATGGGGGATATTTGTTTTTTTGTTTATCATGCAGAACATCACCTTGTTGTACGAGTAGTAGTGGCCGCTATTGGTGGTGGTCCCGTGGTGCACAATCACCGAGTAGAGTGAATAAAGTTGCGACTCTTGCACAACCTGACTAGACATGAACGGCCGTATGTCGAGTTTTTCAGGGAAGAGGAACTCCTACAAGGGATGAGGGAGGAGACAGTGATGGGCCAAGCATTAAAAGAGAGGAAAATAGGGAGCTGGCTAAGCAGGGGCAGAAGAAGGGAGCAAATTAACGTATTGGCGGTACACTGGTGCACCGTATATATAAAAAACTAAAATCACATTTTTCACGATGATATATTTTCCAGCTATTCCCAACCCATTTCAGGAAATTTTGTGGGGCTGCGTCAAAATAATTTATCGTGATCTCAAAGCAGTCGGAAGATGAGTGTCGGTTCACATTTTGATGTTCTACTGTTTTATGAGGACCGGTGTGTCATGCTGCACCGGTGTACCGCCAATACGTCCAAATGACAAAAGACGTTGAATACAAAATATATCTGAATATCAGTTTGCATTCTGTGCAGGAAGTAAAATTCACCCTGTCGATTTTGTGCCCAAACTCATCGTATCGCTTAATGGTGACGGTAAGCACATTGGGCACCACGTGCAGGCTCACTCTCTTTGTTGATTTCCCCACGCGTGAGCACCTGTTCGCGAGACAATAGCAACGTTAGTTTACGGACGAGGTGCGTGTTTCATCACACACTGTATAAATGGGGATATACACGAACGTTTAAAGGTGCACGATGGAAGATTGCATACTCACATTCCACATCTGTATTCTGAAAGATTCTCGGTCTTTGTGAATTCATACAAAGCCTTCACCAGATCCAGGGATTTCTGTCAAAAGCCAAGAAAGCACAATCATGGAAAATTATTACTTTGAATAGAAATTCAGAAAATAATGAGCTAAGTGGCTCTCTGCAGTCAACTGGTTGTGGTACATAAATATAATGAATGACAAAAAAATCGACATCAGGCTGCAGCCTTCCCAATTCTTACGTTGATATTAAGAGAGATGTCAAGGCAAGAGTCCAACGTGTCTGAGATGCTGAAGCACTGCGTGCACTCAACTGTGAAAACACATAATATGAAAACATACAATATTACTGCTGCACATTGCATAATCATCAAAAGTATTCACACGTTAACTGGCTAATATGAAAATGTTCAAATACCACCAACCCAGATGCGACTATAATTGTTATTTAAAAACATATTTGGTGAAAGCAGCAATGGCTACTAAATACATTTATTGTTGATACTGTGTTGGCAGTGGTGCCCTAACATAAATCACAGGTACTCAACACATTCGTCAATAGCACTGCCTTACAAGGAAAAATATGCAATTGGTGACATTTTAAGGAGTGATCTTTATTCATAGCACAGAAGCCAGAAACATAGGGTGGGCTACGAGTTGGATACTGCACTGTACACCACGTGGCCTGATGAGAAATTACATTTGGCGTACAGAAACCTTTGATAAACTCTTGCGTAATAAGCATGTGAAATCTATTTCCGTATTCGGCATCTTTTCTCACTTGTGTAGTCAATGATGATCGGGATGGTCTGCTAAAATTGTCACATGAATGATGACATAAACTAATTTGTATTCAATGTTAAAGTTTAAAATGTTGCTGGCAGATTGCATGTTGGGTAGCCTCGTCGCAGCGTGGTCAAAGAAATAAGCATTAGCACAATCCAGTTAATGATGTTCGTATATTGTATTATATTTTTATTATTTTATAGTTTCCCTTCTACGTGGTGACTTCACCGAAAGAACCAAGAATATGAATCCCTGCAGTCACGAAAGCTTTAAATCAAAAGATGTTCGTATAGTTGATGCAACCCCTTTTAACCTAGAGAACTCCACAGGAATGGGAGTAGAGTGAATGATATAACTTGTAAACAATGAAAGAGAAACGGGAAAGGGAATGCATATTTTGTGCATGTGTGCTTATGTCCTTGTGTACGTGTTTTTTTTTTACATCTACAGAGAATATAAGGTTGCATGCGAGAGCTTGCATAGCCCAGTATGGATTGTGAAATTGGGTGAAATCACTACTTAAAGGGTGAATGTTTCCAGAAGGGGCACAGGTACCTACCTCTCGATTTCAGGTACCCCCTGAAGATCTGGTGGATCAATGTTGGGGTCTCCATGTCAATATTCAGCCTGGAAAAACACGCAATGAAACACACAGACAGCTACTCCAGAGGCAATGTCTTTACGAGATGAACACTCGGGAGAGTTACATGTTTTTCCCTACTAGTATTAACTCGCTGAAGTGGCAATGTCTTAACTACCTCGCCAGCTATACAGGTCATGGGTTTGATCCCAATGCTGACGCCTGTAAATTTGCAGTTTGCATTCTCTCCCTGTGGTTGCGTGTATTTTTTTTTTATACGAGCCCACCGATTTTTCCCTCCATATTTAGAAACATGCATTTAGTGTATTTGTTAAATAATAATTAAAATAAAGTGAATACAAATATGAATAATAAAATATACAATTAAAAAAACAAAAAACCCACTAATGTAGACTGGTTCTTAATCGGAGTGAGCGTACTGCCAGTCTATAATGTAGACTGTAGCCTGGTTTTTAAGCTTGGTGAGCGTATTGGCAGTCAATAATGTAGACTGTAGCCTGGTTATCCTGAGAACATATTTTTTTCTGAACAATCCAGGCATCCATGTGCTGGTATTGTGCAACTATTTATGGAGTTTGCTGGGGCATGCAGTACTTACTGGCTTTGGTTGAAGAGGCAGGATTGGTGCAGCGTATCTATCACGTAACTCAGAAAGACATGCGCATCTTCCTGCCTGCCAAAACACAGGTCCTCGCCGATGTCTGTGTGGAAATGGACAGAGGTCACAGATGATGTGGTCACACAGTTGCTGGCACAGTATATAGCTTATGAAGTCCCTCATCAACTAAATTGGAAGATTTGTGGGTTAATCACAGAACTGGGTATGGCTGGCAGTGTTTAGAACGAGCATCAAGAGAGTAATGCAGGACCGGAAGAACATCCGATGCATTGGAGTTGTAAAATCAGTGCTGACCAAAACGAGTAATTTTCTGTTCGATATTGTATACAAAAACTGATTCAAACTGCCCTTTCAGGAGATCTTGAGATGACCGATGTTTCAACGTCAAAGACACTTGGGAATTGTGCTGGAACTTACTTTTGAAATTGAGAACTATGTCGATGGGATCGATGGCCATGCCCCGATTCATGAAGGTGTTGAAGACGTGTTTCTCCAACAGACACATCATGCAAAACTCAGTCTGTTTGCCTGTGAAGAGGGGCAGGGGTGACACACAGTGAAAATACAAACCAATCGCACAAATTGCCCAGCCGCGCACAGCCAGGTAATCTACACAACACTCGATTGTAGCTCGTCTCGAATGCAAAATATCTTGGGAGAACTCACAGGTCCATGAGTGATCGCTGTAAAGCAAAAAGTTTGCCAGCGGCGCCGTGTACGTGAGGCCCTGCAGGCTGGCATTCACGAAACACGTATTCCCGAGGTTGTTGAGCCCAGCACCCTCATGTAGATCCTCCTGCCACTTGAGAACTAAGTTGTCTGTCGCAGGTGTTGTGAATTCTAAAGATGGAATGCTGTCCTCATCTGCACACATGACATGATGGAAACACATCATTAACGTTCACAGCACTTTTATTATAACTCACAGCACTACTGAAGGGAATGGTTTACAAATTGGGTGTCTTAGCCTGTACCCGTGCTGGCATTTTTTGTGGTGCTGTTAGGTAGACACAATCCTCTTCACCAGCTGGCGAGATGCAAATGTATTAAATGTTTTTGAAGTGTTCAGCACTAGTAATCAGAATTGCCTAAAGAGCATCTTCAGCCTGTAAGTTTTACATCGACAGCAATGGCTAGACAACCACAGCAGCGTGACGAGATATCAAAGTGTACGTATGTGTGCACGTTGAACTTCTTTCACACCGTGCGTCGCCATCCATACTAATCGGAGGGACAGGGTCACGCCAGCAAACACTTACCTCCCGCATTAGGTTTGTGCAGCCCAGTCGTGCTGGACTCGGTCACGAAAGACACGGCGGATGGAACGGTGCTGTGTTGGATCTCCAGCCCCTTGTCATCTGCTGCTGACACCGCCGGGGGTGATGTGGATGCCTCATCCTTGACGACGATGCTGGAGATGGTGTCCGCTTCTGCCTGTTGAATACTCTTGGCCTCCTGCTACGGCAGCAGTAAAAGCAGCCTTAAGTCACAGACACGCATCGCCACTACACTGCAGCATTGCTCAAACTGCTAAGTGCGGATTCTTATTTCGAACAACATGGCAAGCCAATCTAATAATGGAGACTCTGCTTTTAGATACCAGGATCTATCTTTGTTTCCAAAGAAGTTGGACAAAAACATACTCTATGTCTAAATTCTCCTTAGTGATATTCTGAAGACGTTACGTTAAAAAGATGCATGTGATATCACTTGAGCGCAAATACAGACCCATATGGACACACATTCCCATACGGGTATACATCCCTTCATACGCCCTCCCCATTCTTGCAGTGCGTGAAATTGGAAATCATGCATATTTTAAATACTCAAATGGCTTAATGTGCTATTCATGCAACGGTTAGCAATCTGGTGTTATCGTACGGAATTTGGTGCCACAATTTCCTGGCATGTCAGTAGAAATACATCCTTCCCACCTTTATTCACCCAGCAGTATAAATAGGGACACCACAGGTAGTCGATGGACAAGCCATGTGTGTTGTGGGGTCAGGTGTGGGTGCTCCCACATTTTCCAAGATGTTTGGTGGGTGTAGAAGGTGAGTTTCCTCTCGTGCAAACCCAACCGCGAGCAATCGTATGATCAAACAATTTCAAGGCTGCACCTTTACGTGTGGACTGGTCTTCTTTGTAAGTTTTGCAACGTAAACTTTAATTTTTTACCTTAATTTTATCAATACTGATCTATACTACAGGTTTTCTTCTTGTTAGATCGTGTAAATATATAAATGTTTCGTTAAACCGGCCACAATCCGACACAGCCAATTTGTAAGGTTTACCACTTAAACAGATCGTGCCAATTCGTTACGAGTACAGCACACCGGTGTGTTGGAGAGCCAAGCCACAACATTTACAATCCGAGTACGACGTTTCGCCGGTAATCTAACCCAAAAGAAAAAAAGAAAGGACAAAACGGTATTATGGATGATTTTGGTCACGAAAGCATACGTGATAATTGAATTTTGCCTAATCACCTACTGTGATTTATCCTCCCTCTTTGCTGCTCCTACAGCCTCCCTTACCTTAGTCAGATGATCTGCATTGCTTTCATCAGATGATGTCTCCTCATCGTCCTTCCCCGCACCTCCGAGCAGCACGTTTGCCTAGGTACGGTGCGAAAGAAGTTCAACATGCATCACGACTTTAAACTGGTGTTGCAGCTTTCAAAAGACTCGAAAGGGGGCTGCCGTTTTTTTCCTCACTTTTTGACTCAAACTGTTGTTGAAGCTTTCAACAACGTGAGCCTGAAATTTTGATTTAAAGCTATCGTGACTGCAGTAACGATAAACTGCCAAATCGTTGCGCGTGGCGCCAACGGGTTTTTAAATAAATAAATAAATGGATAAAATTCACCGTTTTTAAATAAATTCATGCAAACCAACACACCTGAAGACGACCGTTTGTGTTATGGTCGAAACGTCGTGATAATTTTTATTGCTTTATATATTTTATTATTTTGTTGTTTCCCTTCAACGTGACTTTACCGAAAGAACTAAGACCGTGAGCCTGCTTTATGTCGGCTTTAGCGTCATACTCTGTGGGAAGATTATCACTTGGCTCAGCGTAGTTTTTAGGTAGTTAGTACGACTTTTAAATTAATGTAGTGCTTCAGGCGTACCCTGTCCATATATATAGGTAAACCAAATGAACCTCTGAATTGATATTTTTCGTTCTCCAAATAACAAAGAAATTGTTATTGAATGTTTCTAGTTATTAGCAGACTCTGTTAGATGTACCCAGTCACCCGCTGTGATTTATCCTCCCTCTTTGTTGCTCCTACAGCCTCCCTTACCTTAGTCAGATGATCTGCATTGCTTTCATCAGATGATGATGTCTCCTCACCGTCCTTCCCCGCATCTCCGATCAGCACGTTTGCCTAGGTACGGTGCGAAAGATGTTCAACATGCATCACGACTTTAAACTGGTGTTGCAGCTTTCAAAAGACTCGAAAGAGGACTGCATCTTTTTTAATCTGATTCAACGAATCTGACTTCTGTCCATCAGATGATGATGATGTCTCCTCACTTTCAGTCTCAAACTGTTGTTGAGGCTTTCAACAACGTGAGCCTGCTTTATGTCGGCTTTAGCGTCACACTCTGTTGTAGTGCTTCAGGCGTACCCTGTCCATATATAGGTAAACCAAATGAACCTCTTAACTGCAATGTTTCGTTCTCCAAATAAAAACGAATTATTGAATGTTTCTAGTTATTAGCACAGACTGTTAGATGTGCCCAGTCACCCGCTGTGAGTCATCTCCCTCTCTGCAGCAGATCTTACTGCCCTTACCTTAGTCAGATCATTTTCCTTGTGTCCAACGATTGATGCCTCCTGACTCGTTGACGTTAAACTGGTGTTGCAGCTCTGAAAAACGCTCTCACTGGAACGGCTGCTCACCAGACTCGAAAGAGGGCTGCCCTTGCGAACCGTAGCAGGACTGCCAAGCGAGGTCCCAGCATAGGTGTCCTCATCATCAGAACTGCTTCGGCAACAGCAGCATAGCTTTTTGAAAAACTTTCTGAATAATTTCTTTACACCTTTCTTCATGGTGGCCATGCCACCAATGTGCCAGAGCACCGAAACTTTCCAAAAAATTTTATCACGAGAACGCCAGAGGGCAAGTGAAGACACCTCTGCTTCCCAAGAAATCCGAAGAGCCTGTAGGATGTGACGTCACACGCCGGACTGCAGTGACGTTCCAATACGACACCTTATGAGGAGTGTCACTTGACGTCACGCGCCGGACTGCAGTGACGTTTCAATAAGACACCTTATGACAAGTGTCACATGACGTCACAGACTCCCGACTACACCGACGCCACACAACTGCATTTTTAATCTTAGTTCTTTCGGTAAAGTCACGTAGAAGGGAAACAATAAAATAATAAAAACATAAAACAATAAAATTCTCACGACGTTTCCACTGCAACACAAGCAATCATCATCAGGTGTGAAAACCACAACAAGAAAATTTGATGATGATTGCTTGTGTTGCAGTCGAAACGTCGTGAGAATTTTATTGTTTTATATATATTTATTATTTTATTGTTTCCCTTCTACGTGACTTTACCGAAAGAACCAAGAATATTAATCCCTGCAGCCACGAAAGCTTTAAATCAAAATTTTACTGCATTTTCTTGTTGTGCTTTTCACACCTAATGTTGATTACTTGTGTTGCAGTCGAAACGTCGTGAGAATTTTATTGCTATATATTTTTTATTATTTTATTGTTTCCCTTCTACGTGACTTTACCGAAAGAACCAAGAATATGAATCCCTGCATAGTCACGAAAGCTTTCAATCAAAATTTAACTGCATTTGTTGCTCAAATAGCTTTCCTTGGTGCTAATTAACAGAGCTATTGCTTGCCTGCATTAGAAGCGTAACATCACACACAGCCCACTGTATGCGTTAGGTTTCACTTAGCATTAAACACCAGAATCCACTCTAGCAAGAATTCCATCCTGGCATGGAGGACACCTTGCGTTACATTACAGGTTTCCCAAAATTCCACTTTTATTAATTTACTCCCAATTCAAATTGTTCTGCACTTGTGACATGCTAAGCAACTAACGCTGTCTGATTGGCAACACACCTGCTCAAGCTCTGGGATAACAGGTGTGTGTTGGGCATCAGTGCTTGTCAACTTTGCTCTAATTAGTGTATTTTCTAATATTCAATAACGTATTTAATTACTCATTGAGGTTTAATGTGCTCACCTGTCTCGATTTTTGTCCAATTGTTGCAGATACGAGTCACAACACTTGATTCATGTGCAGTGATATCAATGTGAATTAAAGTGCTCTGTTACCAATAAAGTACAATTTTGACTGGAGAAGTTCAATGGGTGGGGTTTGGGAATCTGAGACGGTACAATCACGAATGTTAATCAAATCTACATATATGAGGGCTTAGCCTGCTTCACGTCGGCTTCAGTCGCACAATGTAATTTTTTCAAGTATTCAGCACGGGGTTTAAATTAATGCAGCGCTTCAGGTTGACCCTGCTGAAATGTAGCTGTTGTATATGTGGGTGTGTGAAAATTGATGACAAATAATTAAAATTAAATGAAATTCGAAATTTGCATAATTAATCCAAAATTATGTTAATTCGTGTAATTATGCGTATAACTATGCTAATTAGAGAGGTGATCGTATTAATTTATACGAGTGGTTGTGTTAATGATAGCCTTCATGATAATCAGGTCCCCGCCTCGTTGACGAGGTGGGGTTATCAATCAGGATAACGCAATCAATCGTGTGCAGTTACCCTAGTGTCAATTCGGCCTCGTTGTCTAACTTCGTATTATTGATCAGCATAATACAATGATTCTCGCTTTAACACTCCCCGAGTGTTCATATTTTAGGTCCCATGTTCACATCGTTCGCTTTAGTTTAATGAGTGTGGATTGGTGTGTTTATAGTTTAGGTTCCCGAGTTCATATCTCGTCGCAGGATACAGATCTTATGCAAAAACTTCAGGAAAGAATCACACGACCACTTCTGTATTAATCAATTTATTTTCTAATTAAACCTTAACTATAATATGTATGTGACTCTCAATCTCGGAACTTCAACACGGTATCCACACGGTATCAAGACAGTATCATCAACGACTGTACGATTTCACTTTGATAACACATGGACCCCGCATAAAGCGATTGCTGTTAGTGAGAGAGAGAGAGTCAGAACATGCAAATGCTATGCTACACAAAAGCTTATACATTATAATATGAACGATCATTATGCTTGAAATGGTCAGCACATTATCACAGGCGATTGATTAACATGCAACGGTATTCATATAAAAAGACAATCAAACAGTTATTATTTCCAAAGGCATAAATGTAACAACAGATCCACCGGACAGAATATAAGATTACCGAAATGGCTTAGTGTGAGGGTATGCGGCGGAACGTGTTATCTCACGGGAGATTAATTAATTAATTCGTGAATAAGATTGTATGATCAAAAAATCGGTTTAGCACGATTCCTCCCCGGGAGCGTAGCTCCGTGGCGAAGGTGCCAAGGCTAATTCGTATTGATGGATCGGTTGGTAACTTATGCGATTAGAAGTACAGTCCAAAACAAAATATTGAAGAGGGAAATTATGAATATACTTATAAATGACGGACTGTTATCACACGAACGATGCTTCCACAGCCAGATGGTTCACGGACTTGAGTGTTCGCTTCTGGTTAAGGACCTGTGTATGTTTGAGTGATATGAATTGTTTTGAATAGTCAGTGTTTGGAATTAATTATTTGCGTTGCCATACGCTGAAGTTGGCATCGCTTGTAGGAGAAGTAGCCTCGCTCCCTTTAGAGCGGTGAGGTGTGTAGGAGTGCATCATACGAATCGCGCCCTCCTCCACACAGCAGCCAGCCTCTGTCCACGGGGGAGAGTTGCTTGATCGCTCTCAGTTCCGCTCAGTGGACACCTCTGTCCACTGCTGGATGAGCTGCGCGATCACGCTCGTGCTGGTTCGCTGAAGCAGTTTCTCTCCGCTGTTGGATGAGCTGCATCGGCACGCTCCCTCTCTCTGGGTGGAGAACTCGAACGTGCTCGTTGCTGGTTTGCTGAAAACAGGTTTTTCTCCACTGCTGGATGACTCAAGTCGCACGTGCTCTTGCTCTGGTTTGCAGAAGCTCTTGCTTGGTGCGTCGGTCGCTTTGCAGCTGGACTCAATGTAGAATCAGCAATACTCTGTCTTTCAGCTCTTGGAAATCACACTAGGTGACGCCTCACTACCCTGCGAGTCTTGCCAACGTCAGTGGGTAGCGACGGGGCCACTTTGGCTTCTGCTCGCCGCCCCCTGCTCTGCAGCTCGCCGGCTGGCGACCTGTTGCTCTCGTTCCCGATTGGAACTGCTCCTGAGCCGACCCACTGGTCGAACTCCCCGCGTTCCGACCTCCTCCGAGTCGAACTTCCCGAGTTCCGACCCCCCTGGTCGAACTCTTCCGAGTTGCTCCTCCAAGTCGAACTGTCTCCCGAGAGTCGACCCCCCCCCCCCCCCCCCCCCCCGGTCGAACTCTGGTGAGTTGCTCCTCCGAGTCGAACTGTCTCCCGTGAGTCGACCCACTGGTCGAACTCTGGTGAGCCGACCCCCCCCCCCCGGGTCGAACTGAGGTTTCAATGCTCAGGATTCTCTTTTTATGCCCAAAAATCCCTTCACTCGGATCCTGCCCACAAGGCGGGGTTTCTTTCGATTTTTGCTGTGTCAGGATTTGTCCGTATGTATCTGTGTCCGTGTGTGTGTCTGTACGTGTGTCAGTGTGTGTCCTTGTGCATCACCCACGGTATATTCCGTTGTCATACTCCTACCATAAAACCCACAAGTAAAACAATCAAATGTTATAAATTGTCTCGAAGGCACCTCTCTGTCTGGGTGCACAACCTGGAGGGAGGGGCGATATTCCCTCCGACTTTCACCGACGCACAAAGAAATGGTTAAAAAGTTTTAAGTTAACATTTCATTTCATCTGAGTTCCATAGTTATGATTCTGTATTAATCCAAGGTCTGAGTCAGCTTCTCGTTGCGGTGTTTGACTCGTGTTTCCCCAAGCGTATACACACTCCTACCCCGCGCTGCAGGGATACAAAGACGGCCGGGATTTCCCTTTCTCTCCGACCCTGGGTTTAACATCGCCCTTTGCTTATGTTGCAGTTTTGCTGTGCGCTTGCATTTCTTTTCCTCTCTACTCTTACTTTAACCCTGCTTATTATTTGCGTATGGGTGGAGGCTAGATCATTTATGTTGACTTAGGAAAACCTGATTGTTATAGGCTTCGGGTCAAGTCGTATAGAAATTATTAAAATATGTGAATACATTTCATATTAAATTAATAGACGGGTGATGGTTACATTGACGTAGCTTGTGGCAGGGTTCAATTGAAGTGGGTGTGAAGATCAATAACTTTAGCCTACCCTGTCGTTAAATTCCGACTTTAAGTTACTTTAATAGTAATGCAGAACCAATTAGCTTTGTTGACTTAACTAGATCTAGGCTAACGCAACCTCCCAGTGACCCTGGCTTTGTGTTTACGTCAGCCCCTTTGCAATCCGCTGCGCTCTGCTCTCTATCTGCTCCCTCTGACCCTGGGAGGGCTCTGAACGTCAAAATCGTGTTAGTGGGTCAAGGTAAATATGACCTCCACATGCCATGCTGAGGCCTGGTTTGGTGTTTTTATTCATTATTAAAATTAAAAGAAACAATAGAAATATGTATCTATATGTATTGAAAAATTACGTGTTAATATTAAGATGGAAAGGGGGGCATATACAACATAGCTAACCCAATTCAATCTCCGATCAAAAATGTTTCGGGATTCAAAAACAAGATAAAAAACAAAACTTGTTATTAGCACAGACTATTATATGCCCCATACTTCAGGAGTATAGCTTAATCACGACCGTTCATGCGTATTACATTTTGGATTCACAAGCATTGACTTAAGTCCGTGCGAAAGAGGCCTGTCTTTTTTGTGATTTAATTCACGAACTTTTAAATTACTTTCCGCGAGCAACAACAACAACAACGCCATGGCCCGGTGTTTGTAGAACTCTCGCTACGGCGCGTTTCCCAGGGCGGTTCGATTCTGGGTGGACTCTCCAAAGCCTCTGTCGCCCGTGGTTGAGAGCCTGGAGCAAGGGGATTTGACGGCGGACCACAGCTTTGCGACTAGAGTGCACGGGCACGCAACAGAGTGGGGCACCTTGAAAGGGGCTCCCGTGGTGGAGGGAGGTGTCAGTTTGGCTCTTGGCGGCTCGCTGCAGTCTCCTCCGCCGGGGGGAACGAGCCAAGGGGGCCCCTTTGGAAGAAGACGGATTCGGGAGACGTGCCGTGCGGCCGGTCAAGTTCCAAGGAATATGCGATGGTGGCGGTGATGATGATGATGGCAGAAGTGGGCGGTGGTGATGAAGAAGATGGTGTCAATGTTCGTGGTCATGATGCTGACGGTGGTGGTGAGGACATTGATTTTGCCGACAAAATCATGAATGTTGCAGAGTTTGAAAGAAATCGCAGTGGTGAAGTTCGTGACGACGATGATGGTGGTGTTGGTGATGACGAGCTCAGCGACAATAGCCTTCATTCCGGCGAGTGCGACAACGTCAACAATGACCCTGACATTTTTTTCAACGACGACTTCAGCGTCTCTTCCGTCGAAACGCGCAACTCGCCACCCGCCGACGCGCCAGCTCGATCCTTCCCCAAAGCACCCGAGGCCGAGTGCACCTCTGGGCACGGCTCCACCATCGCGTCGCGCAGCAGCGCAACACGACCAACGGGGATGGAGGAGACGAAGGCGGATCTCGGGCACGGGAGAGGGGCCTCTCGTGGGGATTTCAAAGGCCGTGCCCGCGGGCCCGTGACCCAAGAGCTCGCGCCGCCGAGTCGGTCGGGCCGGCAGGCGGCGAGGAACCGGGGGAGAGCAGCAGTTTATTGGAGCTCTCCTCCGCAGAGACCCCGAGGCTTTGCGAGGAGGCGGAGCAAGAAATCGCCGGGAGCGGTGAGAAAATGAATCGAATTTTTTGATAGACACGCCACACACGACTGGATGAGCGCCTCTAGGCGCCGCGCGGGGCGTGGGGGTTGTTTGAACATACTTCACCGCACTGGTCAGTGCGGGGTAACAGGTCCTTGCAGGGTGGGCTGGTAGGAACATTGGAATTTTGCGCAATTTTATGACATTGTTACGTAAAATTGTGCAAATTGAGAGCGTCTTCCCACTTTTTTGCCCTCAAAATCGTTGAGGGTTCTTCGGACAAATTAACCTCTGTAGAGGAATGGAATGGTGAAATCCTTATTGACTGAAATCTGCTCATTTTGGAGCAATGTATCATAAAATTGTTAAGGGCTGGGCCGAAAAATGACAACAATTGCATTTAAAAAAAATGAGGATTTGTTTCCCGGTATACGGTAGTATGGGGCTTTAGACTCCGGATTATTAGCATTTCTGCTCGAAATCGAAACATGACCGGCTTATGGCCTTATACCTGTAAATTTGTGTTGAATATGTCATGACAAAACTGAGAGACAAGGCTTCGAGAGTCTTCGATAGTTCATTATTCCACTATGAAATACTATCTTGGATCACTAAACTACGATTGAGGTGGTGGTTGCATGTTGGATGGGGTTGGTGCAGTTGCGGCGCCTGCTGGGATTGGCTTTGGGTCGATGGCCTCTGCGATTTTGTCTCCGATTTTGTAAAGGGTTCCAGCAACAAATGCGGCCTCTGTTTCAGCAAGCAGCTTTTCAACGGTGGCATCCAAAAATCCGTCGGTGTCTTCGAAGTCGTTGTTGCTCATGGTGTTCATGTCTTGTACCGAGAAAAACTCAAAGTGCCGAATCCACAAGTGTGAGCACATTGTTGTGAAAGGAACTAAGTATACAGAAAAAATCCATTTGTAAAATATACAACACGGGATATTTCCTCTGCCTTTTGCAATAAAATGCACAAAGTGGTCGTCCATTTTATCCAATTTTATTCACTAAATGTTCAAGGGGGCGTCCATTTTATTCAATGTTATTAGCTGAAAATGTACCAAAGCTGTCTATTTACTCGAAGAATATTTGGCTCGGTTCCATGTAGATTTATTTGTCACCAGGAAAATAAACAAAATTTGAGTCAATAAGAATAGAATAGCCAAATCGTGAGCTATTTCTGGTAGTCTGTACTTCGTATGCCTTTTGGAATGAAATGAACAAAGGAGTCGTCTATTTTATCCTATTTTATTCACTAAAATGCACTGAATTGAATTGAGCTTACTTTTGACATCAATTGAATTGCGTTTGCTATAGACGTAATTTTTTTATTGAAATACATTTTAATTGAAATAAATTTTAAGATACAATGGCATGAAGAGGCTCAAATTTGCCCTTGAAATTAATACCCCTTAACATTTGGGTTTGATATTATTTTGTTTGATAATAATATCTGGATTTGTGCACACAATACAAAATAATGAACCCGTCACATTTAATAGATGACAGCTCGGGTCTCTTCAAGCTCTCACGGACTCTTGTAGGAATATTTCGCCCTGTCAGCGCGGATGATGGGTGTTCCGCAAGCTGCTGGCAGGATGAATGTGGGAAGGGCTTGCACTGTGGAATTCGGGACTGAGAAAGGCGTCAGTGAATTTGCCACAGCCCCAAAAGCGAAGTTCGCAAGTGAGATAATGTGACTTCCAAATGTTGGGTGCAATAAGACATATCAAGTCTCTGCGCTGTCTTTTGCTGATTTGACACCCAACAGCACGAGATTTGACTTCGTTGAAGTATTGTGACACCCAACAGCACGAGATTTCACTTCTTATGAAAGGGAACGGACGGACGGACGCATTAATCTATTGCAGGCTGGTACACTCAGTTACAACTTCGTTCCTACCAGTAAAAGGTGGGCAGCATATACGTGGATGCATTGAAGTACAGAACGATTGTTTACGTAGCCCCGCAGCAGCCTATAGCACCTGTTTGTGCGTAGTAGTGGTCGCCCATACAAGCCCTATCCAGATTGAACCCTGCTTAGCTCCCTGATCTGATGGGATTGGACTCGTATTCTTCATCAGCTGCATTGACGATTGAGCCTCGCCATCAATAGGTCATCCCTAACAGTTCATCATACTCATCCTCGAAATTATGTTTTTCCATAACGCTTGTTTACCCAATAATCTATTTTTTTCAGGCCAGTCCTACCACGTTTTTGCAGTCTGTGGGGGTGATGATTGCCATGATTCCAATCGCGGGTACTTTTTTTACGTCACAAATTTGGAGAAAAACGTCGGCACGCACAATGGCTTCATGCTTGCGAATGACGCCACGGGGATCTTGGATGCGAAGCAGACTGCGTGTTTAAAAATGCATTCTAATCTATTGTAGTTGATACTCCAGAGGTGTATAATTATCGGGACGTCCGCAGGAATCGAAACGTAAATCCTCTGCAACGTGGAGCGGACGCGGAATCGCCGCCGATTATCATCATGGCACACACACACACGCGATCATACGCTTTGATTTTTTTTTAGGGAAAGGGGTTGGTGGATCACGCCGATTTTTCCAGTCCTAAATCGGCTCGACTCCCGAGGATGCAAGGAGATGCCTGTGCAGATACAGAAAAAAACCCACACGTTATCCTCGTGTTACGCGTTGTTTTCTCCCAGTATTCCTTTCACGTGAAGCCAAACTTCATGCGATTTGCAAAACGTCCCAACGCACCAGAACCCTCCTGACAAGTAATCTCGAGACTGAATGTGACTTTCCTGCGTAATTAGCATTATTTGTCACGTGGCCATTAAATGTGGTGTATTTTTACGTTTTTAAAGTCCAAGTTGTGTCACTTCAGGTGAGCTACCAGCAGAGGGCAGTGTGCAGAAAAAGGATTTGAATCATGTACACGGAGCTTTGTGAGTAGCGTGTTTACCTCCCGCTTGGGTGGCTTTTCTCATGGTCCATGTGACACAAATATGGTCAAGAGCCACGGCCCATTGGAGGCGAACCTTACTGACAAAATTCCATCTTGCGTCTCTCGACCATACTAATAAAAAAGCACACTTGAGTCCATCAACCTATCTACCTTTTTGGATGAATGCTATCCACGCAGGAGCATCAGCAGCCATGATCAATTTACGACTTGATGAAGGCCTCCCCAAGCCATTACAGGTCCGCGAGCGATGTTCAATGTAACAACGCATAGAGCCACGTGCGCACGAGCCGATGTAATCGCTCCATCTGCGCGATTGAAGTTCTCTTTTGAGATGTTCCTCTTCTTTGGCTGTAACTCCTTAATTGATCTCGACCATCGGTAATTCAAATATTATTACTGCAATTACAAAGTGGAATGACCTTCCCGCAGGGAGCGCCCGTGGATGATCCGTGGACCGAGTGGGTGTGCGTGCAGATCGAGTCGGCCGTGGAACACGAGCTGGTGGAGGAAGGAGGTCACGTCCCAGACCCAATCTTCATGCTCTAGGCCAGTGTTTTTCTCTAATTTTCAGAGGTGGGGGGGGGGGGGGGCTACTTTCGCCAATAACACATCAGTGTGATGGTCGCCACGTATTTAAAATTATTGTGATTTTCCAGCACGATGAACATTTTTCAAATTTGTATTGTCGGGGGCTGCCCGTTAGGGGCCACACTAAAGGCCATCAGGGGCCACCAGTGGCCCGCGGGACTTGCAATGAAGAACACTGCTCTAGGCAATCATCGGCACCCTCACCGGTTGCATTCAATAATCGATTATTACGAGGGCTTCTGCACACCGGTATGATTATTTGACCATACTTCACCATTCCGATCAGTGTGGTTTGCAGGCATGGACCAAACGTGGCGATCATAAAAGTGCAGTAGAACAGTGGATTTTCCTGCATGTAGCCCCAAAGCCTTTAACAAGCTGGTATGACCACCTATTTATCACTATCCAGCTCAAGTCTGCTTGGCTTCCGAGATCGGGTACATTCCGGGTGATTGTCACAGGTGGCATTAATATACATGGTAGATATTTAATTACATTACTGCAAGGTAGACCTTATAAATGCCACATGAGCAGACGGCCATAGTAGGCATACAATAATACGCGAGGTTTTTTACGTAAGTTTTTTCTGTAAACGTAATGACGATCTGTACAAAATCGGAAAGCGTCTTATAATGTCATGTACGTTGATGTGCTCAATTAAAAGCACACCAGGGTACAATATATGTACAGTACAACGATGGACTGCAGATTTGGGGCCTGCAATCGAATGAAGTTTCAAACCAGTATTTTTTTTTTATTTTCGCGAACGGCATCTGCAGCATCTGGTTTAAGTACGGCAGCGCTGACGACAATTTCACACATGAGTGGCCACTCTTATCCTTGGTTAGTTTATAACATGGAACACACAAGCCCGAATGACTGCCACCAGAAATGTGCGACCTTGTAAAGTGAGCGGTATATTACAACACAACATCGCGATAGCATGTGCAAAAAAAATACATACTGTTTATACGTATATCACAGCGGAATTGCTTTTTCTCAGGCCAAGCAAATGTGTGGAAGCAGACAAGCGAGCGAATGAATATAGCAGGCGTTACTAAAAAGATCTCCAAAATTCTAAACAAACACAAGTTCCTGGTCCGGTTCAATACAGTACGCAAATTTCGTGATCTGATCCCATCCGTGAACGATGTCATTCCTGACTTACAGTACCCCGGGGTTTACAAATTGAGCTGCACTTGTGATGATTGCTATATCGGGGAGACGACACGACATGTCTCTGACCGAATTCGCGAGCACAAATCAGATTTGAAACACGGCAGAACGAATGATTCTGCCGTAGCTGACCACTGTTACAATGCTGTTGGTGATCACGATATAGTTTTCTCCGATACCAAGGTCCTTTGTAAACCCACGGGTTTTCATCAGAGATTTATCCACGAGGCAATTCAGATTTACAAACACAGACACAATTTCAACCGAGAAGATGGTTTCAAATTAAGCAACCATTGGAAAGATCTTCCTTGGTTCTTTTGGTAAAGTCACGTAGAATGAGAATAAAATAATAAATTGATAAAATAAAATAACACAATAATATAATAATATTCTCTCTCTTTGTGAGAATATTATTGTGTTATTTTATTTAATCAATTTATTATTTTATTCTCATTCTACGTGACTTTACCGAAAGAACCAAAGAAGATGAATCATTGCAGTCACGAAAGCTTTAAATCGAAACATTGGAAAGATGTTCTAAATCATACCAAACATTAAACTAATTTTCAATGGTATTTATCCAAATAGTGATATACCGAACTTTCACAGAAGCTTATTTCACTTCACACCTACATTTGTAAACTCCCCCCCCCCCCCCCCCGTGCCGGTCCTCTACGTTCCACTTCACACCCCCTCCCCCCCTCCGTGCCGGTCCTCTTGTGCTTTACGGTCATTTTATGCTAATTCCTTTGTCAAAGCGTTTGGTTTCCTCCCACACAGCTTAAAAGGACGCGACCTGGGCTGGACTGTCTTCGCTCCAACGCTGTCCTCGTGACAGTACGGTCCCCTTCACCTAATGAAGGCCACTTGTGTTGTGGCCGAAACATCGTGATTTTTGTTATTTTATTTTTTTACCTACGTGACTTTACCCAATAGAACCAAAGAGTACAGCTTTATCCTATTAGTGGTTTTATGCCGCGCGAGTATCCCGCTAACTACTAGTGTCTGTGCGAGTCAGCAGGCCCTCCAAACCTATTCCTCGAGGAGTCCAGATTCAGCTTATCCTGCATATAGCTCCGTTTTCTACCCTCTATTCAATAGCCCAAACTTACCTCTCCTCTACTTATGATTCCTTCCACTCTGCTGCGCTGAACGCTGTAGAAAGGCGATACTGTGAGTCGTCTCCGGAGAGGGTTGAGTCTAGCTGCGCTGGGCTCGTCGCACGGAGATAGATAAGTCACTGCGTGTGAAGAGATAGACGAGTCAATGTGTGTGAGGGAGATAGAGAGAGAACCACTGTGTGTGCGGGGAGTGAAGAAGAGACTGTGTGGGGAGACAAGGAGTATGAGCGGACGGTGCTGAGGGGAATTCGAGTGTTTGAGTTGGCGGAGCGCGGAGAGGAGAAATTATAGTGTGTGTGTGTGAAATTATATATAGTGTGTGTGTGAAATGAGATATATAGTGTGTGTGTGTAATGAGATATATATAGTGTGTGTGTGTGTAATGAGATATATATAGTGTGTGTGTGTAATGATATATATAGTGTGTGTGTGTAATGATATATATAGTGTGTGTGTGTAATGATATATATAGTGTGTGTGTAATGAAATATATATAGTGTGTGTGTGTAATGAAATATATATATAGTGTGTGTGTGTGTGTGTAATGAAATATATATAGTGTGTGTGTGTGTGTAATGAAATATATATAGTGTGTGTGTGTAATGAAATATATATATAGTGTGTGTGTGTGTAATGATATATATAGTGTGTGTGTGTAATGAAATATATATATAGTGTGTGTGTGTGTGTAATGAAATATATATAGTGTGTGTGTGTAATGAAATATATATAGTGTGTGTGTAATGAAATATATATATAGTGTGTGTGTGTAATGAAATATATATATAGTGTGTGTGTGTGTAATGAAATATATATATAGTGTGTGTGTGTGTAATGAAATATATATATAGTGTGTGTGTGTGTGTAATGAAATATATATATAGTGTGTGTGTGTGTAATGAAATATATATATAGTGTGTGTGTAATGAAATATATATATAGTGTGTGTGTGTAATGAAATATATATATAGTGTGTGTGTGTGTGTAATGAAATATATATAGTGTGTGTGTGTGTGTAATGAAATATATATAGTGTGTGTGTAATGAAATATATATAGTGTGTGTGTAATGAAATATATATATAGTGTGTGTGTGTAATGAAATATATATATAGTGTGTGTGTGTAATGAAATATATATATAGTGTGTGTGTGTGTAATGAAATATATATATAGTGTGTGTGTGTGTAATGAAATATATATAGTGTGTGTGTGTGTAATGAAATATATATATAGTGTGTGTGTGTGTAATGAAATATATATATAGTGTGTGTGTGTGTGTAATGAAATATATATATAGTGTGTGTGTGTGTGTAATGAAATATATATATAGTGTGTGTGTGTGTGTAATGAAATATATATATAGTGTGTGTGTGTGTGTAATGAAATATATATATAGTGTGTGTGTGTGTAATGAAATATATATATAGTGTGTGTGTGTAATGAAATATATATATAGTGTGTGTGTGTGTAATGAAATATATATATATAGTGTGTGTGTGTGTAATGAAATATATATATATAGTGTGTGTGTGTGTAATGAAATATATATAGTGTGTGTGTGTGTAATGAAATATATATAGTGTGTGTGTGTAATGAAATATATATATAGTGTGTGTGTGTAATGAAATATATATATAGTGTGTGTGTAATGAAATATATATATAGTCTGTGTGTGTGTAATGAAATATATATATAGTGTGTGTGTGTGTAATGAGATATATATTGTGTGTGTGTGTAATGATATATATTGTGTGTGTGTGTAATGATATATATATTGTGTGTGTGTGTGTAATGATATATATATTGTGTGTGTGTGTAATGATATATATTGTGTGTGTGTGTAATGATATATATATATAGTGTGTGTGTGTGTAATGATATATATATTGTGTGTGTGTGTGTAATGATATATATATATTGTGTGTGTGTGTGTAATGATATATAGTGTGTGTGTGTGTAATGATATATAGTGTGTGTGTGTAATGATATATATAGTGTGTGTGTGTAATGATATATATATAGTGTGTGTGTGTAATGATATATATATAGTGTGTGTGTGTAATGATATATATAGTGTGTGTGTGTAATGATATATATAGTGTGTGTGTGTAATGATATATATAGTGTGTGTGTGTAATGATATATATAGTGTGTGTGTGTAATGATATATATAGTGTGTGTGTGTAATGATATATATAGTGTGTGTGTGTAATGATATATATAGTGTGTGTAAAATGATATATATAGTGTGTGTAAAATGATATATATAGTGTGTGTAATGATATATATAGTGTGTGTAATGATATATATAGTGTGTGTGTGTGTAATGATAGATATATAGTGTGTGTGTGTAATGATAGATATATATATAGTGTGTGTGTGTGTAATGATAGATATATATAGTGTGTGTGTGTAATGATAGATATATATAGTGTGTGTGTGTAATGATAGATATATATTGTGTGTAATGATAGATATATATAGTGTGTGTGTGTGTAATGATAGATATATATATAGTGTGTGTGTGTGTGTAATGATAGATATATATATAGTGTGTGTGTGTGTAATGATAGATATATATAGTGTGTGTGTGTGTGTGTGTAATGATAGATATATATAGTGTGTGTGTGTGTGTAATGATAGATATATATATAGTGTGTGTGTGTGTAATGATAGATATATATAGTGTGTGTGTGTAATGATAGATATATATAGTGTGTGTGTGTGTAATGATAGATATATATAGTGTGTGTGTGTGTAATGATAGATATATATAGTGTGTGTGTGTGTAATGATAGATATATATAGTGTGTGTGTGTGTGTAATGATAGATATATATAGTGTGTGTGTGTGTGTAATGATATATATATAGTGTGTGTGTGTGTAAAGATATATATATATAGTGTGTGTGTAATGATATATATATTGTGTGTGTGTAATGATATATAGTGTGTGTGTGTGTAATGATATATATAGTGTGTGTGTGTAATGATATATAGTGTGTGTGTGTGTAATGATATATAGTGTGTGTGTGTAATGATATATATAGTGAGTGTGTGTGTGTAATGATATATATAGTGAGTGTGTGTGTGTAATGATATATATATAGTGTGTGTGTGTAATGATATATATTGTGTGTGTGTAATGATATATATAGTGTGTGTGTAATGATATATATAGTGTGTGTGTGTAATGATATATAGTGTGTGTGTGTAATGATATATAGTGTGTGTGTGTAATGATATATATATAGTGTGTGTGTGTGTAATGATATATATATAGTGTGTGTGTGTGTAATGATATATATATATAGTGTGTGTGTGTGTAATGATATATATATAGTGTGTGTGTGTGTAATGATATATATATAGTGTGTGTGTGTGTAATGATATATATTGTGTGTGTGTGTGTGTAATGATATATATTGTGTGTGTGTGTAATGATATATATATTGTGTGTGTGTGTGTAATGATATATATTGTGTGTGTGTGTGTAATGATATATATTGTGTGTGTGTGTGTAATGATATATATATTGTGTGTGTGTGTGTAATGATATATATATTGTGTGTGTGTGTGTAATGATATATATATATTGTGTGTGTGTGTGTAATGATATATATATATTGTGTGTGTGTAATGATATATATAGTGTGTGTGTGTGATGATATATATTGTGTGTGTGTGTAATGATATATATTGTGTGTGTGTGTAATGATATATATATTGTGTGTGTGTGTAATGATATATATAGTGTGTGTGTGTGTAATGATATATATAGTGTGTGTGTGTGTAATGATATATATATAGTGTGTGTGTGTGTAATGATATATATATAGTGTGTGTGTGTGTGTAATGATATATATAGTGTGTGTGTGTGTAATGATATATATATAGTGTGTGTGTGTGTGTAATGATATATATATAGTGTGTGTGTGTGTAATGATATATATATAGTGTGTGTGTGTAATGATATATATATAGTGTGTGTGTGTGTGTAATGATATATATATAGTGTGTGTGTGTGTGTAATGATATATATATAGTGTGTGTGTGTAATGATATATATAGTGTGTGTGTGTAATGATATATATAGTGTGTGTGTGTGTAATGATATATATAGTGTGTGTGTGTGTAATGATATATATATAGTGTGTGTGTGTGTAATGATATATATAGTGTGTGTGTGTAATGATATATATAGTGTGTGTGTAATGATATATATAGTGTGTGTGTGTAATGATATATATAGTGTGTGTGTGTGTGGAATGATATATATTGTGTGTGTGTGTGTGGAATGATATATATAGTGTGTGTGTGTGTGTGGAATGATATATATAGTGTGTGTGTGTGTGTGGAATGATATATATTGTGTGTGTGTGTGTGGAGGCTGGAGGCCTCCACACACACACACAGGAGGCGGGAATGACGTCAGGGCCGGTGCTGGGCTCGGGAGGCCACGATGGTGGTGTGAGGCCATGGCACTCTGTGACCCCGGCTGGACATGTGACTGGACCCCAGTGGGGGCCGGGGGCCTAGGGGGCACCTTGGAGGGCACGTGGACAGCAGGGGGGCTTCGAGAGGGTTCTCGAAGGGAGGTGTGGCCGGGGCGGGGCCCGGGCACGCCGAGGCCCATATAAGCAGCCGCCTCACGAGGTTCGAGGCTGCCCGTATCAAGAACGAAGATGCATCGTGAAGATGCCAAGAAGAGTCAAGCATCCAGTCAGTGGACCTGGCAGTAGCCCACCTGGCTGGGTCACGCTAGAGTATTTGAGAAGTATGTGTTAGCTAGAGTAGGTCGGTGGTCACCACCTTATGTGCAGTGTTATATTACTTACCGTTCTAATAAATCAGCGTTGCCTCCCAAGGAGTCGTGTGTGCACCTAATTCGAACCCACTACAAATATATAAGGTAGTACTGTATTTAAAGTCACGTGTCAATCCACTGCTGGATGAGGGTCTCCACACTGCGGGCCGTGAGGTTATTGACCATACTTCACCACGCTAGTCAAGGTGGCGTTGCATAGATGAGTGCAAAGAAAGTACAATTGATTTTGCTGCACTGCCCTCTGCTGCCCACAACAGCAGCCTGGAAAGAGCCAACACTAACAAACATAATACTGTAAAAATATTTTAAAATCACCCCATCACAGAGATGAAAAAAAAACATGACTACATATCACTGTGACCTGTTATATTTACTGTGAATCATCAAATAATAAATTGTTTAAATCCACGCCTATACAGGCCACCATACTTCAATAGTGATTACCGTTGGTAGGGCTATTTTAATACACACAATGGACAGGAAGGACAAGATCAAAGGGCTCTCATAATCCACATGCAGAGTGTACGTTGCCTCATTAATCCCCACACCCCCACTTTGCGCAAGAGCGTAGAAGTGTGGTTACCACATCTACGCCTCTATAAGGAAACAGGTGGACTTCACAAATTTGGTTGTCGCCTGATGAAGCTGGTTGTAATTACTGGCGAAACATCGTACTCAGATTGTCAATGTTGTGGCTTCGCTCTCCATCACACCGATGTGCTGTACTAGTGACCAATTTACATGTTCTGTTTACGTGACAACCCTTACTAGTTGGCTGTGTCGGGTGGTGGCGGGTTTTAACGACACATTTATATATTTAAGCGAACTAACCCAAAATACCTCTATTATGGATGTAATTTATCTTGCATTTTAATTCCATGAGCAAAGTTGCAAATTAAGCAAATATTGTCGAGACGATCATTGGTTGAACTTTGATCAAGTGAGCTGTTCTAATTGTGCACATTTCCATCAATGTTGCTTATAATATTTGGTTATCTGTAATATTTGGTTAGAGGTTATATAAGAGATGGCCTGCCCGCATGTTTGGTGGACAATGGGTGCATGCGGAGATGGTGTGGACTTCGTCTTCATCGGCGGCAGCCCCTTGGGGTTCGAGGATGACACCCATCAGATCTTGAGGTGGCTGAGGAGTCCAATTCACGATCTGCAGATCTTTGAGCTTTGGGGTCACGTGGTCCCAGATAGAAGTGGGAGCCACAATGCTGGGTTAGCTTCCTTTTCTGTTGTTATTTGGCAGCGATTCGGCATCAAGACGTTGGGTCTCAGTGGGCCGTCGCCTGGTGGATGCAGCAGCGCCACCCAAGGTGGGCGGCAGCCTACTCCGTCGAATCTCGAAGCCTGATGTTTCTGTACTTCAGGGAGGACTTTAGGGTGTCCTTGAACTGCTTACTTTGTCCTCCCCTCGTCCGCTGCCCATTAGAGAGCTGGGAGAAAAGGATCTGGTGGGGAAGGCAGTTCTCAGGTACGCGGAAGCAGTGGCCAGTCCATCAGAGTTGTTTTTTTAGAAGTATTGCTTCAATGCTGGTGGTGTCAGCATGGAGGACACTTGCACTTGATCCCCTGGATTTGATGGAGGCAGTGCTGTTGGAAACGCTCAAGCGCAATGACATGGCACCAATACATAGACAACATACCGGCAAGACTTAAAATCCTAGCATACCATCTTTAAAACTATCACATCTACACAAACACCGAGTCTACACAACATGTAGCTTCAGATAATTTCGGTGCAACAAAAAATAGATGGTTACTCATGACAGCCACATGGTAGACTATGTTGGGACAAACAAAACCTTTCCGTTAACGCTCATCAGAATATTTATTTATACAGCAGGAATCCGATGAGCTATAAACCTCTTTTTCACAGATGTCCAGTCGGGGCAGGTGAGAATAATACAACACAACACAAAAACTTGACAGTGAAAAGTATAGCAAATATATACAAATAATACTAAACTATGTTTTATCCTACCAGGTAAAGCATACTGAGCTATGAGCCTCTCATTCAGAAGCAACCTGGCAACAAATGATAGCTTAATAAACTGGTTTATCTTCTAGAAATTTATTACAGCAAAATAATCAATAATCTAAACAAATTTCGATTTAAAGCTTTCGTGACTGCAATGATTCATCTTCTTTGGTTCTTTCGGTAAAGTCACGTAGAATGAGAATAAAAGAATAAATTGATAAAATAAAATAACACAATAATATTCTCACGACGTTTCGGCCACAACACAAGCGGCCTTCATCAGGTGAAGGGAGCGAGACTGTCTGGTAGAACAGCGCTGGAGTGAGAGAGCCACGTTCAGATCACGGCTTTTAAGCTGTGTGAGAGGAACAAAGAGCCTTGACGAAGGAATTAGCATAAAATTTAGCATTGAAAAGGCTGAATGATTAGCTTGTGACTGGTCACAGAAATAGCTATGTCAAAAGTTAAAGCATACACATCCGCAGAGGCACCCATTGTTAAAAGGAATTAGCATAGAATTTAGCATTGAAATAGCTAAATTAAGGCATTCGCTTGTAACTGCTACAGAAATAGTTACGTTGAAGTCAGAGCATACACATTCACCGAGGCACTTAGTACAAATCAAAACAGGAGAATTTAGCATTGAAATAACTAGGCGAATTTAGCATTGAAATAACTGGGTGATTTGCTGGTGACTGGTCACAGAAATGACTACACATCTGAGCTATTCACAGTACTATATAGTGAACCAATAAAAATTAAAATATAAATTACCTTCATGTTATCAATAAACTCTATATTCTCCAATCAGCTAAGCTACCAACCATAAGTCGTTATATATCACAATGCTATATGGCGAAAAAATGGGTGGATTCTTACCCTCAAATTTCCGTACCACGGATAGCTACGGGCCCCGTTCAGACGGACGAGTTCGTCCATGGTCGGAACAGAGGAGGGGGAGAGAGACAGCTGCGAAGCCCTAGTATACTCCATGTTGTAAACCATACCATTAACCGTGGTGTGAGAGGTATTAAGAGGCAATGCTGGCGAAAGAGCTGCGGTCTGAAGGTCATCGTAAAATTACAATTAATTAAGAACAGAAATGATTTAACACATCTTTCCAGTGGTTACTAAGCCTGAATCCATCTTCTCGGTTGAAATTGTCTCTGTGCTTGTATATGTGAATGGCCTCATGAACGAATCTCTCATGGTAGCCAGTTGGTTTGCAAAGAACCTCCGTCTTGGAGAAGTCAATGTCATGTGAGCCCACTCATTCTACGTGACTTTACCGAAAGAACCAAAGAAAATCTAAACAAATGTTTGTGAAAGTTATCCCATCATATCAGATGTTTATTAATGTCCTTCCTTTTGAGAAACCTAGACCATTATCGCTCACTAGGTGGGTTAGGATTGAAAACTAGCTACAGGCAGTCCCCGGATTATAGGGATGAAACTACAGTAATTAAAGAAAACGGTACGGGAGGCACAACTATTTCCGGCTATGGGATTTTATCTAGATTTGGGGGAAATTGTTGAGTTTCCGACATACGGAAAATTCAGGTTGCGGATCTTCCTCGGGAACCTAATGCTTCCGTAACCCGGGGATTGCCTGTAAGGAGGGAGCATCTGATATCAGTCTAAATCTCTAAGTCTCCAATGTGTCTGCTAAGGTGCGCGTGTGTGTGTATGCAGTGTGTCTCCGGCTCGTCTTCTTTCTTCCTTGAGTGTCCTTTGTGTAGTCCGAGCACTTCGGAGCTCTCTGTGTGTTCTTGATGCCACCCAGTTTGAAGACTGAGAGTCCTCGATGTCCACTGGGATGGCATTCTACTCTGGTGACCTACACATAGCACACATCATCACCATCACAATTATTCCACTGGCCAACAGGACACCACAGAAAACTGCCTGTCATTGAAACTACCTAGAGAAATGAATTGCACCGAAAATGGCTGATAACTCACGTGGTAACCACCTTCAAAATATAATTGTGGGCCGAGTAAGAGTGCGTACAACACTGTCAGACAACACTGTTTGACTTAGGGTAAATTCTCCAGTTTGAGGTTTTATGGTTTGTGAAAATACATCATGAGTACAACTTACCGCATATAGAAGAGGATGTAGGCCTGGTCTTGAAGAACCTCTGACTTGGCGACTGGCTCCACGTCAGCATCGTCCATTCTGAACCAGCTGCCATTGCTGACCTGAAGGAAAAAATACATGTACACTTAATTACGATCATTACCCAATTGCACCTGACTCATTTAAAAGCCAGCCATAGTGACAGATCATGAAAGTGGAATATTATATGGAAGTTAACACGTGTACTCATATGCTTCGTGTGTGTGTGTGTATGTATTATCATAGAGGGAAACAGTAGCGTAGCGGTTAGCACATTGCACTACGAACCCGGCAACCAGAGGTCAATTCCCGCTTACGACGTAACACCAGTGACGATTATCTCAACTGGTCGTGGGCCTCGTTCCCTCGGTCCACTCAGCCTCAAATGAACACATGGTGCAATATGTAAAAATTACCACTCAGGGGACAAAGGCGGCCGGGTGTAGTGCTGGCCACCCACCCCCGCGTGTGTCATTCTGGCTTTGACAGGTGCTCATGAACAGCACTTGCCCCAACAGTCGGGTAAGGCTATATGGGGGATATTTGTTTTTTTGTTTATCATGCAGAACATCACCTTGTTGTACGAGTAGTAGTGGCCGCTATTGGTGGTGGTCCCGTGGTGCACAATCACCGAGTAGAGTGAATAAAGTTGCGACTCTTGCACAACCTGACTAGACATGAACGGCCGTATGTCGAGTTTTTCAGGGAAGAGGAACTCCTACAAGGGATGAGGGAGGAGACAGTGATGGGCCAAGCATTAAAAGAGAGGAAAATAGGGAGCTGGCTAAGCAGGGGCAGAAGAAGGGAGCAAATTAACGTATTGGCGGTACACTGGTGCACCGTATATATAAAAAACTAAAATCACATTTTTCACGATGATATATTTTCCAGCTATTCCCAACCCATTTCAGGAAATTTTGTGGGGCTGCGTCAAAATAATTTATCGTGATCTCAAAGCAGTCGGAAGATGAGTGTCGGTTCACATTTTGATGTTCTACTGTTTTATGAGGACCGGTGTGTCATGCTGCACCGGTGTACCGCCAATACGTCCAAATGACAAAAAACGTTGAATACAAAATATATCTGAATATCAGTTTGCATTCTGTGCAGGAAGTAAAATTCACCCTGTCGATTTTGTGCCCAAACTCATCGTATCGCTTAATGGTGACGATAAGCACATTGGGCACCACGTGCAGGCTCACTCTCTTTGTTGATTTCCCCACGCGTGAGCACCTGTTCGCCAGACAATAGCAACGTTAGTTTACGGACGAGGTGCGTGTTTCATCACACACTGTATAAATGGGGATATACACGAACGTTTAAAGGTGCACGATGGAAGATTGCATACTCACATTCCACATCTGTATTCTGAAAGATTCTCGGTCTTTGTGAATTCATACAAAGCCTTCACCAGATCCAGGGATTTCTGTCAAAAGCCAAGAAAGCACAATCATGGAAAATTATTACTTTGAATAGAAATTCAGAAAATAATGAGCTAAGTGGCTCTCTGCAGTCAACTGGTTGTGGTACATAAATATAATGAATGACAAAAAAATCGACATCAGGCTGCAGCCTTCCCAATTCTTACGTTGATATTAAGAGAGATGTCAAGGCAAGAGTCCAACGTGTCTGAGATGCTGAAGCACTGCGTGCACTCAACTGTGAAAACACATAATATGAAAACATACAATATTACTGCTGCACATTGCATAATCATCAAAAGTATTCACACGTTAACTGGCTAATATGAAAATGTTCAAATACCACCAACCCAGATGCGACTATAATTGTTATTTAAAAACATATTTGGTGAAAGCAGCAATGGCTACTAAATACATTTATTGTTGATACTGTGTTGGCAGTGGTGCCCTAACATAAATCACAGGTACTCAACACATTCGTCAATAGCACTGCCTTACAAGGAAAAATATGCAATTGGTGACATTTTAAGGAGTGATCTTTATTCATAGCACAGAAGCCAGAAACATAGGGTGGGCTACGAGTTGGATACTGCACTGTACACCACGTGGCCTGATGAGAAATTACATTTGGCGTACAGAAACCTTTGATAAACTCTTGCGTAATAAGCATGTGAAATCTATTTCCGTATTCGGCATCTTTTCTCACTTGTGTAGTCAATGATGATCGGGATGGTCTGCTAAAATTGTCACATGAATGATGACATAAACTAATTTGTATTCAATGTTAAAGTTTAAAATGTTGCTGGCAGATTGCATGTTGGGTAGCCTCGTCGCAGCGTGGTCAAAGAAATAAGCATTAGCACAATCCAGTTAATGATGTTCGTATATTGTATTATATTTTTATTATTTTATAGTTTCCCTTCTACGTGGTGACTTCACCGAAAGAACCAAGAATATGAATCCCTGCAGTCACGAAAGCTTTAAATCAAAAGATGTTCGTATAGTTGATGCAACCCCTTTTAACCTAGAGAACTCCACAGGAATGGGAGTAGAGTGAATGATATAACTTGTAAACAATGAAAGAGAAACGGGAAAGGGAATGCATATTTTGTGCATGTGTGCTTATGTCCTTGTGTACGTGTTTTTTTTTTACATCTACAGAGAATATAAGGTTGCATGCGAGAGCTTGCATAGCCCAGTATGGATTGTGAAATTGGGTGAAATCACTACTTAAAGGGTGAATGTTTCCAGAAGGGGCACAGGTACCTACCTCTCGATTTCAGGTACCCCCTGAAGATCTGGTGGATCAATGTTGGGGTCTCCATGTCAATATTCAGCCTGGAAAAACACGCAATGAAACACACAGACAGCTACTCCAGAGGCAATGTCTTTACGAGATGAACACTCGGGAGAGTTACATGTTTTTCCCTACTAGTATTAACTCGCTGAAGTGGCAATGTCTTAACTACCTCGCCAGCTATACAGGTCATGGGTTTGATCCCAATGCTGACGCCTGTAAATTTGCAGTTTGCATTCTCTCCCTGTGGTTGCGTGTATTTTTTTTTTATACGAGCCCACCGATTTTTCCCTCCATATTTAGAAACATGCATTTAGTGTATTTGTTAAATAATAATTAAAATAAAGTGAATACAAATATGAATAATAAAATATACAATTAAAAAAACAAAAAACCCACTAATGTAGACTGGTTCTTAATCGGAGTGAGCGTACTGCCAGTCTATAATGTAGACTGTAGCCTGGTTCTTAATCGGAGTGAGCGTATTGGCAGTCAATAATGTAGACTGTAGCCTGGTTATCCTGAGAACATATTTTTTTCTGAACAATCCAGGCATCCATGTGCTGGTATTGTGCAACTATTTATGGAGTTTGCTGGGGCATGCAGTACTTACTGGCTTTGGTTGAAGAGGCAGGATTGGTGCAGCGTATCTATCACGTAACTCAGAAAGACATGCGCATCTTCCTGCCTGCCAAAACACAGGTCCTCGCCGATGTCTGTGTGGAAATGGACAGAGGTCACAGATGATGTGGTCACACAGTTGCTGGCACAGTATATAGCTTATGAAGTCCCTCATCAACTAAATTGGAAGATTTGTGGGTTAATCACAGAACTGGGTATGGCTGGCAGTGTTTAGAACGAGCATCAAGAGAGTAATGCAGGACCGGAAGAACATCCGATGCATTGGAGTTGTAAAATCAGTGCTGACCAAAACGAGTAATTTTCTGTTCGATATTGTATACAAAAACTGATTCAAACTGCCCTTTCAGGAGATCTTGAGATGACCGATGTTTCAACGTCAAAGACACTTGGGAATTGTGCTGGAACTTACTTTTGAAATTGAGAACTATGTCGATGGGATCGATGGCCATGCCCCGATTCATGAAGGTGTTGAAGACGTGTTTCTCCAACAGACACATCATGCAAAACTCAGTCTGTTTGCCTGTGAAGAGGGGCAGGGGTGACACACAGTGAAAATACAAACCAATCGCACAAATTGCCCAGCCGCGCACAGCCAGGTAATCTACACAACACTCGATTGTAGCTCGTCTCGAATGCAAAATATCTTGGGAGAACTCACAGGTCCATGAGTGATCGCTGTAAAGCAAAAAGTTTGCCAGCGGCGCCGTGTACGTGAGGCCCTGCAGGCTGGCATTCACGAAACACGTATTCCCGAGGTTGTTGAGCCCAGCACCCTCATGTAGATCCTCCTGCCACTTGAGAACTAAGTTGTCTGTCGCAGGTGTTGTGAATTCTAAAGATGGAATGCTGTCCTCATCTGCACACATGACATGATGGAAACACATCATTAACGTTCACAGCACTTTTATTATAACTCACAGCACTACTGAAGGGAATGGTTTACAAATTGGGTGTCTTAGCCTGTACCCGTGCTGGCATTTTTTGTGGTGCTGTTAGGTAGACACAATCCTCTTCACCAGCTGGCGAGATGCAAATGTATTAAATGTTTTTGAAGTGTTCAGCACTAGTAATCAGAATTGCCTAAAGAGCATCTTCAGCCTGTAAGTTTTACATCGACAGCAATGGCTAGACAACCACAGCAGCGTGACGAGATATCAAAGTGTACGTATGTGTGCACGTTGAACTTCTTTCACACCGTGCGTCGCCATTCATACTAATCGGAGGGACAGGGTCACGCCAGCAAACACTTACCTCCCGCATTAGGTTTGTGCAGCCCAGTCGTGCTGGACTCGGTCACGAAAGACACGGCGGATGGAACGGTGCTGTGTTGGATCTCCAGCCCCTTGTCATCTGCTGCTGACACCGCCGGGGGTGATGTGGATGCCTCATCCTTGACGACGATGCTGGAGATGGTGTCCGCTTCTGCCTGTTGAATACTCTTGGCCTCCTGCTACGGCAGCAGTAAAAGCAGCCTTAAGTCACAGACACGCATCGCCACTACACTGCAGCATTGCTCAAACTGCTAAGTGCGGATTCTTATTTCGAACAACATGGCAAGCCAATCTAATAATGGAGACTCTGCTTTTAGATACCAGGATCTATCTTTGTTTCCAAAGAAGTTGGACAAAAACATACTCTATGTCTAAATTCTCCTTAGTGATATTCTGAAGACGTTACGTTAAAAAGATGCATGTGATATCACTTGAGCGCAAATACAGACCCATATGGACACACATTCCCATACGGGTATACATCCCTTCATACGCCCTCCCCATTCTTGCAGTGCGTGAAATTGGAAATCATGCATATTTTAAATACTCAAATGGCTTAATGTGCTATTCATGCAACGGTTAGCAATCTGGTGTTATCGTACGGAATTTGGTGCCACAATTTCCTGGCATGTCAGTAGAAATACATCCTTCCCACCTTTATTCACCCAGCAGTATAAATAGGGACACCACAGGTAGTCGATGGACAAGCCATGTGTGTTGTGGGGTCAGGTGTGGGTGCTCCCACATTTTCCAAGATGTTTGGTGGGTGTAGAAGGTGAGTTTCCTCTCGTGCAAACCCAACCGCGAGCAATCGTATGATCAAACAATTTCAAGGCTGCACCTTTACGTGTGGACTGGTCTTCTTTGTAAGTTTTGCAACGTAAACTTTAATTTTTTACCTTAATTTTATCAATACTGATCTATACTACAGGTTTTCTTCTTGTTAGATCGTGTAAATATATAAATGTTTCGTTAAACCGGCCACAATTTGACACAGCCAATTTGTAAGGTTTACCACTTAAACAGATCGTGCCAATTCGTTACGAGTACAGCACACCGGTGTGTTGGAGAGCCAAGCCACAACATTTACAATCCGAGTACGACGTTTCGCCGGTAATCTAACCCAAAAGAAAAAAAGAAAGGACAAAACGGTATTATGGATGATTTTGGTCACGAAAGCATACGTGATAATTGAATTTTGCCTAATCACCTACTGTGATTTATCCTCCCTCTTTGCTGCTCCTACAGCCTCCCTTACCTTAGTCAGATGATCTGCATTGCTTTCATCAGATGATGTCTCCTCATCGTCCTTCCCCGCACCTCCGAGCAGCACGTTTGCCTAGGTACGGTGCGAAAGAAGTTCAACATGCATCACGACTTTAAACTGGTGTTGCAGCTTTCAAAAGACTCGAAAGGGGGCTGCCGTTTTTTTCCTCACTTTCTGACTCAAACTGTTGTTGAAGCTTTCAACAACGTGAGCCTGAAATTTTGATTTAAAGCTATCGTGACTGCAGTAACGATAAACTGCCAAATCGTTGCGCGTGGCGCCAACGGGTTTTTAAATAAATAAATAAATGGATACAATTCACCGTTTTTAAATAAATTCATGCAAACCAACACACCTGAAGACGACCGTTTGTGTTATGGTCGAAACGTCGTGATAATTTTTATTGCTTTATATATTTTATTATTTTGTTGTTTCCCTTCAACGTGACTTTACCGAAAGAACTAAGACCGTGAGCCTGCTTTATGTCGGCTTTAGCGTCATACTCTGGGAAGATTATCACTTGGCTCAGCGTAGTTTTTAGGTAGTTAGTACGACTTTTAAATTAATGTAGTGCTTCAGGCGTACCCTGTCCATATATATAGGTAAACCAAATGAACCTCTGAATTGATATTTTTCGTTCTCCAAATAACAAAGAAATTGTTATTGAATGTTTCTAGTTATTAGCAGACTCTGTTAGATGTACCCAGTCACCCGCTGTGATTTATCCTCCCTCTTTGTTGCTCCTACAGCCTCCCTTACCTTAGTCAGATGATCTGCATTGCTTTCATCAGATGATGATGTCTCCTCACCGTCCTTTCCCGCATCTCCGATCAGCACGTTTGCCTAGGTACGGTGCGAAAGATGTTCAACATGCATCACGACTTTCAACTGGTGTTGCAGCTTTCAAAAGACTCGAAAGAGGACTGCATCTTTTTTAATCTGATTCAACGAATCTGACTTCTGTCCATCAGATGATGATGATGTCTCCTCACTTTCAGTCTCAAACTGTTGTTGAGGCTTTCAACAACGTGAGCCTGCTTTATGTCGGCTTTAGCGTCACACTCTGTTGTAGTGCTTCAGGCGTACCCTGTCCATATATAGGTAAACCAAATGAACCTCTTAACTGCAATGTTTCGTTCTCCAAATAAAAACGAATTATTGAATGTTTCTAGTTATTAGCACAGACTGTTAGATGTGCCCAGTCACCCGCTGTGAGTCATCTCCCTCTCTGCAGCAGATCTTACTGCCCTTACCTTAGTCAGATCATTTTCCTTGTGTCCAACGATTGATGCCTCCTGACTCGTTGACGTTAAACTGGTGTTGCAGCTCTGAAAAACGCTCTCACTGGAACGGCTGCTCACCAGACTCGAAAGAGGGCTGCCCTTGCGAACCGTAGCAGGACTGCCCAGCGAGGTCCCAGCATAGGTGTCCTCATCATCAGAACTGCTTCGGCAACAGCAGCATAGCTTTTTGAAAAACTTTCTGAATAATTTCTTTACACCTTTCTTCATGGTGGCCATGCCACCAATGTGCCAGAGCACCGAAACTTTCCAAAAATTTTTATCACGAGAACGCCAGAGGGCAAGTGAAGACACCTCTGCTTCCCAAGAAATCCGAAGAGCCTGTAGGATGTGACGTCACACGCCGGACTGCAGTGACGTTACAATACGACACCTTATGAGGAGTGTCACTTGACGTCACGCGCCGGACTGCAGTGACGTTTCAATAAGACACCTTATGACAAGTGTCACATGACGTCACAGACTCCCGACTACACCGACGCCACACAACTGCATTTTTAATCTTAGTTCTTTCGGTAAAGTCACGTAGAAGGGAAACAATAAAATAATAAAAACATAAAACAATAAAATTCTCACGACGTTTCCACTGCAACACAAGCAATCATCATCAGGTGTGAAAACCACAACAAGAAAATTTGATGATGATTGCTTGTGTTGCAGTCGAAACGTCGTGAGAATTTTATTGTTTTATATATATTTATTATTTTATTGTTTCCCTTCTACGTGACTTTACCGAAAGAACCAAGAATATTAATCCCTGCAGCCACGAAAGCTTTAAATCAAAATTTTACTGCATTTTCTTGTTGTGCTTTTCACACCTAATGTTGATTACTTGTGTTGCAGTCGAAACGTCGTGAGAATTTTATTGCTATATATTTTTATTATTTTATTGTTTCCCTTCTACGTGACTTTACCGAAAGAACCAAGAATATGAATCCCTGCATAGTCACGAAAGCTTTCAATCAAAATTTAACTGCATTTGTTGCTCAAATAGCTTTCCTTGGTGCTAATTAACAGAGCTATTGCTTGCCTGCATTAGAAGCGTAACATCACACACAGCCCACTGTATGCGTTAGGTTTCACTTAGCATTAAACACCAGAATCCACTCTAGCAAGAATTCCATCCTGGCATGGAGGACACCTTGCGTTACATTACAGGTTTCCCAAAATTCCACTTTTATTAATTTACTCCCAATTCAAATTGTTCTGCACTTGTGACATGCTAAGCAACTAACGCTGTCTGATTGGCAACACACCTGCTCAAGCTCTGGGATAACAGGTGTGTGTTGGGCATCAGTGCTTGTCAACTTTGCTCTAATTAGTGTATTTTCTAATATTCAATAACGTATTTAATTACTCATTGAGGTTTAATGAGCTCACCTGTCTCGATTTTTGTCCAATTGTTGCAGATACGAGTCACAACACTTGATTCATGTGCAGTGATATCAATGTGAATTAAAGTGCTCTGTTACCAATAAAGTACAATTTTGACTGGAGAAGATCAATGGGTGGGGTTTGGGAATCTGAGACGGTACAATCACGAATGTTAATCAAATCTACATATATGAGGGCTTAGCCTGCTTCACGTCGGCTTCAGTCGCACAATGTAATTTTTTCAAGTATTCAGCACGGGGTTTAAATTAATGCAGCGCTTCAGGTTGACCCTGCTGAAATGTAGCTGTTGTATATGTGGGTGTGTGAAAATTGATGACAAATAATTAAAATTAAATGAAATTCGAAATTTGCATAATTAATCCAAAATTATGTTAATTCGTGTAATTATGCGTATAACTATGCTAATTAGAGAGGTGATCGTATTAATTTATACGAGTGGTTGTGTTAATGATAGCCTTCATGATAATCAGGTCCCCGCCTCGTTGACGAGGTGGGGTTATCAATCAGGATAACGCAATCAATCGTGTGCAGTTACCCTAGTGTCAATTCGGCCTCGTTGTCTAACTTCGTATTATTGATCAGCATAATACAATGATTCTCGCTTTAACACTCCCCGAGTGTTCATATTTTAGGTCCCATGTTCACATCGTTCGCTTTAGTTTAATGAGTGTGGATTGGTGTGTTTATAGTTTAGGTTCCCGAGTTCATATCTCGTCGCAGGATACAGATCTTATGCAAAAACTTCAGGAAAGAATCACACGACCACTTCTGTATTAATCAATTTATTTTCTAATTAAACCTTAACTATAATATGTATGTGACTCTCAATCTCGGAACTTCAACACGGTATCCACACGGTATCAAGACAGTATCATCAACGACTGTACGATTTCACTTTGATAACACATGGACCCCGCATAAAGCGATTGCTGTTAGTGAGAGAGAGAGAGTCAGAACATGCAAATGCTATGCTACACAAAAGCTTATACATTATAATATGAACGATCATTATGCTTGAAATGGTCAGCACATTATCACAGGCGATTGATTAACATGCAACGGTATTCATATAAAAAGACAATCAAACAGTTATTATTTCCAAAGGCATAAATGTAACAACAGATCCACCGGACAGAATATAAGATTACCGAAATGGCTTAGTGTGAGGGTATGCGGCGGAACGTGTTATCTCACGGGAGATTAATTAATTAATTCGTGAATAAGATTGTATGATCAAAAAATCGGTTTAGCACGATTCCTCCCCGGGAGCGTAGCTCCGTGGCGAAGGTGCCAAGGCTAATTCGTATTGATGGATCGGTTGGTAACTTATGCGATTAGAAGTACAGTCCAAAACAAAATATTGAAGAGGGAAATTATGACTATACTTATAAATGACGGACTGTTATCACACGAACGATGCTTCCACAGCCAGATGGTTCACGGACTTGAGTGTTCGCTTCTGGTTAAGGACCTGTGTATGTTTGAGTGATATGAATTGTTTTGAATAGTCAGTGTTTGGAATTAATTATTTGCGTTGCCATACGCTGAAGTTGGCATCGCTTGTAGGAGAAGTAGCCTCGCTCCCTTTAGAGCGGTGAGGTGTGTAGGAGTGCATCATACGAATCGCGCCCTCCTCCACACAGCAGCCAGCCTCTGTCCACGGGGGAGAGTTGCTTGATCGCTCTCAGTTCCGCTCAGTGGACACCTCTGTCCACTGCTGGATGAGCTGCGCGATCACGCTCGTGCTGGTTCGCTGAAGCAGTTTCTCTCCGCTGTTGGATGAGCTGCATCGGCACGCTCCCTCTCTCTGGGTGGAGAACTCGAACGTGCTCGTTGCTGGTTTGCTGAAAACAGGTTTTTCTCCACTGCTGGATGACTCAAGTCGCACGTGCTCTTGCTCTGGTTTGCAGAAGCTCTTGCTTGGTGCGTCGGTCGCTTTGCAGCTGGACTCAATGTAGAATCAGCAATACTCTGTCTTTCAGCTCTTGGAAATCACACTAGGTGACGCCTCACTACCCTGCGAGTCTTGCCAACGTCAGTGGGTAGCGACGGGGCCACTTTGGCTTCTGCTCGCCGCCCCCTGCTCTGCAGCTCGCCGGCTGGCGACCTGTTGCTCTCGTTCCCGATTGGAACTGCTCCTGAGCCGACCCACTGATCGAACTCCCCGCGTTCCGACCTCCTCCGAGTCGAACTTCCCGAGTTCCGACCCCCCTGGTCGAACTCTTCCGAGTTGCTCCTCCGAGTCGAACTGTCTCCCGAGAGTCGACCCCCCCCCCCCCCCCCCCCCCCCGGTCGAACTCTGGTGAGTTGCTCCTCCGAGTCGAACTGTCTCCCGTGAGTCGACCCACTGGTCGAACTCTGGTGAGCCGACCCCCCCCCCCCGGGTCGAACTGAGGTTTCAATGCTCAGGATTCTCTTTTTATGCCCAAAAATCCCTTCACTCGGATCCTGCCCACAAGGCGGGGTTTCTTTCGATTTTTGCTGTGTCAGGATTTGTCCGTATGTATCTGTGTCCGTGTGTGTGTCTGTACGTGTGTCAGTGTGTGTCCTTGTGCATCACCCACGGTATATTCCGTTGTCATACTCCTACCATAAAACCCACAAGTAAAACAATCAAATGTTATAAATTGTCTCGAAGGCACCTCTCTGTCTGGGTGCACAACCTGGAGGGAGGGGCGATATTCCCTCCGACTTTCACCGACGCACAAAGAAATGGTTAAAAAGTTTTAAGTTAACATTTCATTTCATCTGAGTTCCATAGTTATGATTCTGTATTAATCCAAGGTCTGAGTCAGCTTCTCGTTGCGGTGTTTGACTCGTGTTTCCCCAAGCGTATACACACTCCTACCCCGCGCTGCAGGGATACAAAGACGGCCGGGATTTCCCTTTCTCTCCGACCCTGGGTTTAACATCGCCCTTTGCTTACGTTGCAGTTTTGCTGTGCGCTTGCATTTCTTTTTCTCTCTACTCTTACTTTAACCCTGCTTATTATTTGCATATGGGTGGAGGCTAGAGCATTTATGTTGACTTAGGAAAACCTGATTGTTATAGGCTTCGGGTCAAGTCGTATAGAAATTATTAAAATATGTGAATACATTTCATATTAAATTAATAGACGGGTGATGGTTACATTGACGTAGCTTGTGGCAGGGTTCAATTGAAGTGGGTGTGAAGATCAATAACTTTAGCCTACCCTGTCGTTAAATTCCGACTTTAAGTTACTTTAATAGTAATGCAGAACCAATTAGCTTTGTTGACTTAACTAGATCTAGGCTAACGCAACCTCCCAGTGACCCTGGCTTTGTGTTTACGTCAGCCCCATTGCAATCCGCTGCGCTCTGCTCTCTATCTGCTCCCTCTGACCCTGGGAGGGCTCTGAACGTCAAAATCGTGTTAGTGGGTCAAGGTAAATATGACCTCCACATGCCATGCTGAGGCCTGGTTTGGTGTTTTTATTCATTATTAAAATTAAAAGAAACAATAGAAATATGTATCTATATGTATTGAAAAATTACGTGTTAATATTAAGATGGAAAGGGGGGCATATACAACATAGCTAACCCAATTCAATCTCCGATCAAAAATGTTTCGGGATTCAAAAACAAGATAAAAAACAAAACTTGTTATTAGCACAGACTATTATATGCCCCATACTTCAGGAGTATAGCTTAATCACGACCGTTCATGCGTATTACATTTTGGATTCACAAGCATTGACTTAAGTCCGTGCGAAAGAGGCCAGTCTTTTTTGTGATTTAATTCACGAACTTTTAAATTACTTTCCGCGAGCAACAACAACAACAACGCCATGGCCCGGTGTTTGTAGAACTCTCGCTACGGCGCGTTTCCCAGGGCGGTTCGATTCTGGGTGGACTCTCCAAAGCCTCTGTCGCCCGTGGTTGAGAGCCTGGAGCAAGGGGATTTGACGGCGGACCACAGCTTTGCGACTCGAGTGCACGGGCACGCAACAGAGTGGGGCGCCTTGAAAGGGGCTCCCGTGGTGGAGGGAGGTGTCAGTTTGGCTCTTGGCGGCTCGCTGCAGTCTCCTCCGCCGGGGGAACGAGCCAAGGGGGCCCCTTTGGAAGAAGACGGATTCGGGAGACGTGCCGTGCGGCCGGTCAAGTTCCAAGGAATATGCGATGGTGGCGGTGATGATGATGATGGCAGAAGTGGGCGGTGGTGATGAAGAAGATGGTGTCAATGTTCGTGGTCATGATGCTGACGGTGGTGGTGAGGACATTGATTTTGCCGACAAAATCATGAATGTTGCAGAGTTTGAAAGAAATCGCAGTGGTGAAGTTCGTGACGACGATGATGGTGGTGTTGGTGATGACGAGCTCAGCGACAATAGCCTTCATTCCGGCGAGTGCGACAACGTCAACAATGACCCTGACATTTTTTTCAACGACGACTTCAGCGTCTCTTCCGTCGAAACGCGCAACTCGCCACCCGCCGACGCGCCAGCTCGATCCTTCCCCAAAGCACCCGAGGCCGAGTGCACCTCTGGGCACGGCTCCACCATCGCGTCGGGCAGCAGCGCAACACGACCAACGGGGATGGAGGAGACAAAGGCGGATCTCGGGCACGGGAGAGGGGCCTCTCGTGGGGATTTCAAAGGCCGTGCCCGCGGGCCCGTGACCCAAGAGCTCGCGCCGCCGAGTCGGTCGGGCCGGCAGGCGGCGAGGAACCGGGGGAGAGCAGCAGTTTATTGGAGCTCTCCTCCGCAGAGACCCCGAGGCTTGGCGAGGAGGCGGAGCAAGAAATCGCCGGGAGCGGTGAGAAAATGAATCGAATCTTTTGATAGACACGCCACACACGACTGGATGAGCGCCTCTCGGCGCCGCGCGGTGCGTGGGGGTTGTTTGACCATACTTCACCGCACTGGTCAGTGCGGGGTAACAGGTCCTTGCAGGGTGGGCTGGTAGGAACATTGGAATTTTGCGCAATTTTATGACATTGTTACGTAAAATTGTGCAAATTGAGAGCGTCTTCCCACTTTTTTGCCCTCAAAATCGTTGAGGGTTCTTCGGACAAATTAACCTCTGTAGAGGAATGGAATGGTGAAATCCTTATTGACTGAAATCTGCTCATTTTGGAGCAATGTATCATAAAATTGTTAAGGGCTGGGCCGAAAAATGACAACAATTGCATTTAAAAAAAATGAGGATTTGTTTCCCGGTATACGGTAGTATGGGGCTTTAGACTCCGGATTATTAGCATTTCTGCTCGAAATCGAAACATGACCGGCTTATGGCCTTATACCTGTAAATTTGTGTTGAATATGTCATGACAAAACTGAGAGACAAGGCTTCGAGAGTCTTCGATAGTTCATTATTCCACTATGAAATACTATCTTGGATCACTAAACTACGATTGAGGTGGTGGTTGCATGTTGGATGGGGTTGGTGCAGTTGCGGCGCCTGCTGGAATTGGCTTTGGGTCGATGGCCTCTGCGATTTTGTCTCCGATTTTGTAAAGGGTTCCAGCAACAAATGCGGCCTCTGTTTCAGCAAGCAGCTTTTCAACGGTGGCATCCAAAAATCCGTCGGTGTCTTCGAAGTCGTTGTTGCTCATGGTGTTCATGTCTTGTACCGAGAAAAACTCAAAGTGCCGAATCCACAAGTGTGAGCACATTGTTGTGAAAGGAACTAAGTATACAGAAAAAATCCATTTGTAAAATATACAACACGGGATATTTCCTCTGCCTTTTGCAATAAAATGCACAAAGTGGTCGTCCATTTTATCCAATTTTATTCACTAAATGTTCAAGGGGGCGTCCATTTTATTCAATGTTATTAGCTGAAAATGTACCAAAGCTGTCTATTTACTCGAAGAATATTTGGCTCGGTTCCATGTAGATTTATTTGTCACCAGGAAAATAAACAAAATTTGAGTCAATAAGAATAGAATAGCCAAATCGTGAGCTATTTCTGGTAGTCTGTACTTCGTATGCCTTTTGGAATGAAATACACAAATGAGTCGTCTATTTTATCCTATTTTATTCACTAAAATGCACTGAATTGAATTGAGCGTACTTTTGACATCAATTGAATTGCGTTTGCTATAGACGTAATTTTTTTTTATTGAAATACATTTTAATTGAAATAAATTTTAAGATACAATGGCATGAAGAGGCTCAAATTTGCCCTTGAAATTAATACCCCTTAACATTTGGGTTTGATATTATTTTGTTTGATAATAATATCTGGATTTGTGCACACAATACAAAATAATGAACCCGTCACATTTAATAGATGACAGCTCGGGTCTCTTCAAGCTCTCACGGACTCTTGTAGGAATATTTCGCCCTGTCAGCGCGGATGACGGGTGTTCCGCAAGCTGCTGGCAGGATGAATGTGGGAAGGGCTTGCACTGTGGAATTCGGGACTGAGAAAGGCGTCAGTGAATTTGCCACAGCCCCAAAAGCGAAGTTCGCAAGTGAGATAATGTGACTTCCAAATGTTGGGTGCAATAAGACATATCAAGTCTCTGCGCTGTCTTTTGCTGATTTGACACCCAACAGCACGAGATTTGACTTCGTTGAAGTATTGTGACACCCAACAGCACGAGATTTCACTTCTTATGAAAGGGAACGGACGGACGCATTAATCTATTGCAGGCTGGTACACTCAGTTACAACTTCGTTCCTACCAGTAAAAGGTGGGCAGCATATACGTGGATGCATTGAAGTACAGAACGATTGTTTACGTAGCCCCGCAGCAGCCTATAGCACCTGTTTGTGCGTAGTAGTGGTCGCCCATACAAGCCCTATCCAGATTGAACCCTGCTTAGCTCCCTGATCTGATGGGATTGGACTCGTATTCTTCATCAGCTGCATTGACGATTGAGCCTCGCCATCAATAGGTCATCCCTAACAGTTCATCATACTCATCCTCGAAATTATGTTTTTCCATAACGCTTGTTTACACAATAATCAATTTTTTTCAGGCCAGTCCTACCACGTTTTTGCAGTCTGTGGGGGTGATGATTGCCATGATTCCAATCGCGGGTACTTTTTTTACGTCACAAATTTGGAGAAAAACGTCGGCACGCACAATGGCTTCATGCTTGCGAATGACGCCACGGGGATCTTGGATGCGAAGCAGACTGCGTGTTTAAAAATGCATTCTAATCTATTGTAGTTGATACTCCAGAGGTGTATAATTATCGGGACGTCCGCAGGAATCGAAACGTAAATCCTCTGCAACGTGGAGCGGACGCGGAATCGCCGCCGATTATCATCATGGCACACACACACACGCGATCATACGCTTTGATTTTTTTTTAGGGAAAGGGGTTGGTGGATCACGCCGATTTTTCCAGTCCTAAATCGGCTCGACTCCCGAGGATGCAAGGAGATGCCTGTGCAGATACAGAAAAAACCCACACGTTATCCTCGTGTTACGCGTTGTTTTCTCCCAGTATTCCTTTCACGTGAAGCCAAACTTCATGCGATTTGCAAAACGTCCCAACGCACCAGAACCCTCCTGACAAGTAATCTCGAGACTGAATGTGACTTTCCTGCGTAATTAGCATTATTTGTCACGTGGCCATTAAATGTGGTGTAATTTTACGTTTTTAAAGTCCAAGTTGTGTCACTTCAGGTGAGCTACCAGCAGAGGGCAGTGTGCAGAAAAAGGATTTGAATCATGTACACGGAGCTTTGTGAGTAGCGTGTTTACCTCCCGCTTGGGTGGCTTTTCTCATGGTCCATGTGACACAAATATGGTCAAGAGCCACGGCCCATTGGAGGCGAACCTTACTGACAAAATTCCATCTTGCGTCTCTCGACCATACTAATAAAAAAGCACACTTGAGTCCATCAACCTATCTACCTTTTTGGATGAATGCTATCCACGCAGGAGCATCAGCAGCCATGATCAATTTACGACTTGATGAAGGCCTCCCCAAGCCATTACAGGTCCGCGAGCGATGTTCAATGTAACAACGCATAGAGCCACGTGCGCACGAGCCGATGTAATCGCTCCATCTGCGCGATTGAAGTTCTCTTTTGAGATGTTCCTCTTCTTTGGCTGTAACTCCTTAATTGATCTCGACCATCGGTAATTCAAATATTATTACTGCAATTACAAAGTGGAATGACCTTCCCGCAGGGAGCGCCCGTGGATGATCCGTGGACCGAGTGGGTGTGCGTGCAGATCGAGTCGGCCGTGGAACACGAGCTGGTGGAGGAAGGAGGTCACGTCCCAGACCCAATCTTCATGCTCTAGGCCAGTGTTTTTCTCTAATTTTCAGAGGTGGGGGGGGGGGGGGCTACTTTCGCCAATAACACATCAGTGTGATGGTCGCCACGTATTTAAAATTATTGTGATTTGACAGCACGATGAACATTTTTCAAATTTGTATTGTCGGGGGCTGCCCGTTAGGGGCCACACTAAAGGCCATCAGGGGCCACCAGTGGCCCGCGGGACTTGCAATGAAGAACACTGCTCTAGGCAATCATCGGCACCCTCACCGGTTGCATTCAATAATTGATTATTACGAGGGCTTCTGCACACCGGTATGATTATTTGACCATACTTCACCATTCCGATCAGTGTGGTTTGCAGGCATGGACCAAACGTGGCGATCATAAAAGTGCAGTAGAACAGTGGATTTTCCTGCATGTAGCCCCAAAGCCTTTAACAAGCTGGTATGACCACCTATTTATCACTATCCAGCTCAAGTCTGTTTGGCTTCCGAGATCGGGTACATTCCGGGTGATTGTCACAGGTGGCATTAATATACATGGTAGATATTTAATTACATTACTGCAAGGTAGACCTTATAAATGCCACATGAGCAGACGGCCATAGTAGGCATACAATAATACGCGAGGTTTTTTTACGTAAGTTTTTTCTGTAAACGTAATGACGATCTGTACAAAATCGGAAAGCGTCTTATAATGTCATGTACGTTGATGTGCTCAATTAAAAGCACACCAGGGTACAATATATGTACAGTACAACGATGGACTGCAGATTTGGGGCCTGCAATCGAATGAAGTTTCAAACCAGTATTTTTTTTTATTTTCGCGAACGGCATCTGCAGCATCTGGTTTAAGTACGGCAGCGCTGACGACAATTTCACACATGAGTGGCCACTCTTATCCTTGGTTAGTTTATAACATGGAACACACAAGCCCGAATGACTGCCACCAGAAATGTGCGACCTTGTAAAGTGAGCGGTATATTACAACACAACATCGCGATAGCATGTGCAAAAAAAATACATACTGTTTATACGTATATCACAGCGGAATTGCTTTTTCTCAGGCCAAGCAAATGTGTGGAAGCAGACAAGCGAGCGAATGAATATAGCAGGCGTTACTAAAAAGATCTCCAAAATTCTAAACAAACACAAGTTCCTGGTCCGGTTCAATACAGTACGCAAATTTCGTGATCTGATCCCATCCGTGAACGATGTCATTCCTGACTTACAGTACCCCGGGGTTTACAAATTGAGCTGCACTTGTGATGATTGCTATATCGGGGAGACGACACGACATGTCTCTGACCGAATTCGCGAGCACAAATCAGATTTGAAACACGGCAGAACGAATGATTCTGCCGTAGCTGACCACTGTTACAATGCTGTTGGTGATCACGATATAGTTTTCTCCGATACCAAGGTCCTTTGTAAACCCACGGGTTTTCATCAGAGATTTATCCACGAGGCAATTCAGATTTACAAACACAGACACAATTTCAACCGAGAAGATGGTTTCAAATTAAGCAACCATTGGAAAGATCTTCTTTGGTTCTTTCGGTAAAGTCACGTAGAATGAGAATAAAATAATAAATTGATAAAATAAAATAACCCAATAATATAATAATATTCTCTCTCTTTGTGAGAATATTATTGTGTTATTTTATTTCATCAATTTATTATTTTATTCTCATTCTACGTGACTTTACCGAAAGAACCAAAGAAGATGAATCATTGCAGTCACGAAAGCTTTAAATCGAAACATTGGAAAGATGTTCTAAATCATACCAAACATTAAACTAATTTTCAATGGTATTTATCCAAATAGTGATATACCAAACTTTCACAGAAGCTTATTTCACTTCACACCTACATTTGTAAACTCCCCCCCCCCCCCCCCCCCCGTGCCGGTCCTCTACGTTCCACTTCACACCCCCTCCCCCCCTCCGTGCCGGTCCTCTTGTGCTTCACGGTCATTTTATGCTAATTCCTTTGTCAAAGCGTTTGGTTTCCTCCCACACAGCTTAAAAGGACGCGACCTGGGCTGGACTGTCTTCACTCCAACGCTGTCCTCGTGACAGTACGGTCCCCTTCACCTGATGAAGGCCACTTGTGTTGTGGCCGAAACATCGTGATTTTTGTTATTTTATTTTTTTACCTACGTGACTTTACCCAATAGAACCAAAGAGTACAGCTTTATCCTATTGGTGGTTTTATTCCGCGCGAGTATCCCGCTAACTACTAGTGTCTGTGCGAGTCAGCAGGCCCTCCAAACCTATTCCTCGAGGAGTCCAGATTCAGCTTATCCTGCATATAGCTCCGTTTTCTACCCTCTATTCAATAGCCCAAACTTACCTCTCCTCTACTTACGATTCCTTCCACTCTGCTGCGCTGAACGCTGTAGAAAGGCGATACTGTGAGTCGTCTCCGGAGAGGGTTGAGTCTCGCTGCGCTGGGCTCGTCGCACGGAGATTGATAAGTCACTGCGTGTGAAGAGATAGACGAGTCAATGTGTGTGAGGGAGATAGAGAGAGAACCACTGTGTGTGCGGGGAGTGAAGAAGAGACTGTGTGGGGAGACAAGGAGTATGAGCGGACGGTGCTGAGGGGAATTCGAGTGTTCGAGTTGGCGGAGCGCGGAGAGGAGAAATTATAGTGTGTGTGTGTGAAATTATATATAGTGTGTGTGTGAAATTATATATAGTGTGTGTGTGTGTAATGATATATAGTGTGTGTAATGATATATAGTGGGTGTGTGTGTAATTATATATAGTGGGTGTGTGTGTAATTATATATAGTGGGTGTGTGTGTAATTATATATAGTGTGTGTGTGTAATTATATATAGTGTGTGTGTGTGTGTAATGATATATAGTGTGTGTGTAATGATATAGTGTGTGTGTAATTATATAGTGTGTGTGTGTAATTATATAGTGTGTGTGTGTAATTATATATAGTGTGTGTGTGTAATTATATATAGTGTGTGTGTAATGATATATATAGTGTGTGTGTAATGATATATATAGTGTGTGTGTGTGTAATGATATATATAGTGTGTGTGTGAAATGATATATATTGTGTGTGTGTGTAATTATATATAGTGTGTGTAATGATATATAGTGTGTGTGTAATGATATATATAGTGTGTGTGTAATGATATATATAGTGTGTGTGTAATGATATATATAGTGTGTGTGTAATGATATATATAGTGTGTGTAATGATATATATAGTGTGTGTGTAATGATATATATAGTGTGTGTAATGATATATATAGTGTGTTTGTGTGTGTAATGATATATATAGTGTGTTTGTGTGTGTAATGATATATATAGTGTGTTTGTGTGTAATGATATATATAGTGTGTGTAATGATATATATAATGTGTGTGTAATTATATATAGTGTGTGTGTAATGATATATATAGTGTGTGTGTAATGATATATATAGTGTGTGTGTGTGTGTAATGATATATAGTGTGTGTGTGTAATGATATATATAGTGTGTGTGTAATGAGATATATATATAGTGTGTTGTGTGTAATGATATATAGTGTGTGTGTAATGATATATAGTGTGTGTGTGTAATGATATATAGTGTGTGTGTGTGTAATGATATATATAGTGTGTGTGTGTGAAATTATATATAGTGTGTGTGTGTGTGAAATTATATATATAGTGTGTGTGTGTGTGTGAAATTATATATATAGTGTGTGTGTGTGAAATTATATATAGTGTGTGTGTGTGAAATTATATATATAGTGTGTGTGTGTGAAATTATATATATAGTGTGTGTGTGTGATGATATATAGTGTGTGTGTGTAATGATATATATAAAGTGTGTGTGTGTGTGTAATGATATATAGTGTGTGTGTGTAATGATATATAGTGTGTGTGTGTAATGATATATAGTGTGTGTGTGTAATGATATATATAGTGTGTGTAATGATATATAGTGTGTGTGTGTAATGATATATATAGTGTGTGTGTGTAATGATATATATAGTGTGTGTGTGTAATGATATATATAGTGTGTGTGTGTAATGATATATATAGTGTGTGTGTGTAATGATATATATAGTGTGTGTGTAATGATATATATAGTGTGTGTAATGATATATATAGTGTGTTTGTGTGTGTAATGATATATATATATAGTGTGTTTGTGTGTGTAATGATATATATAGTGTGTGTAATGATATATATATAGTGTGTGTAATGATATATAGTGTGTGTGTAATTATATATAGTGTGTGTGTAATGATATATAGTGTGTGTGTGTGTGTAATGATATATATAGTGTGTGTGTGTGTGTGTAATGATATATATAGTGTGTGTGTAATGAGATATATATAGTGTGTTGTGTGTAATGATATATAGTGTGTGTGTGTAATGATATATAGTGTGTGTGTGTGTGTAATGATATATATAGTGTGTGTGTGTGAAATTATATATATAGTGTGTGTGTGTGAAATTATATATATAGTGTGTGTGTGTGAAATTTTATATATATAGTGTGTGTGTGTGAAATTATATATATATAGTGTGTGTGTGTGAAATTATATATATAGTGTGTGTGTGAAATTATATATATAGTGTGTGTGTGTGAAATTATATATAGTGTGTGTGTGTGATGATATATAGTGTGTGTGTGTAATGATATATAGTGTGTGTGTGTAATGATATATATAAAGTGTGTGTGTGTGTAATGATATATATAAAGTGTGTGTGTGTGTAATGATATATAGTGTGTGTGTGTAATGATATATAGTGTGTGTGTGTAATGATATATATAGTGTGTGTAATGATATAGATATATAGTGTGTGTGTGTAATGATATATATAGTGTGTGTAATGATATATAGTGTGTGTGTGTAATGATATATATAGTGTGTAATGATATATAGTGTGTGTGTGTAATGATATATAGTGTGTGTGTGTAATGATATATATAGTGTGTGTAATGATATATAGTGTGTGTGTGTAATGATATATATAGTGTGTGAAATGATATATATATAGTGTGTGTGTGAAATGATATATATAGTGTGTGTGTGAAATGATATATATAGTGTGTGTGTGTGTGAAATGATATATATAGTGTGTGTGTGTGAAATGATATATAGTGTGTGTGTGTGTGAAATGATATATATATAGTGTGTGTGTGAAATGATATATATAGTGTGTGTGTGAAATGATATATATAGTGTGTGTGTGTGTGAAATGATATATAGTGTGTGTGTGTGAAATGATATATATAGTGTGTGTGTGTGTGAAATGATATATATAGTGTGTGTGTGTGTGTGAAATGATATATATATAGTGTGTGTGTAATTATATATAGTGTGTGTAATGATATATATAGTGTGTTTGTGTGTAATGATATATATAGTGTGTTTGTGTGTAATGATATATATAGTGTGTTTGTGTGTAATGATATATATAGTGTGTTTGTGTGTAATGATATATATAGTGTGTTTGTGTGTAATGATATATATATAGTGTGTGTGTGTAATGATATATATAGTGTGTGTGTAATGATATATATAGTGTGTGTGTAATGATATATATAGTGTGTGTGTGTAATGATATATATAGTGTGTGTGTGTAATGAAATATATAGTGTGTGTGTAATGATATATATAGTGTGTGTGTAATGATATATATAGTGTGTGTGTGTAATGATATATATAGTGTGTGTGTGTAATGATATATATAGTGTGTGTGTGTAATGATATATATAGTGTGTGTGTGTAATGATATATATAGTGTGTGTGTGTAATGATATATATATAGTGTGTGTGTAATGATATATAGTGTGTGTGTGTAATGATATATATAGTGTGTGTGTGTAATGATATATATAGTGTGTGTGTGTAATGATATATAGTGTGTGTGTGTAATGATATATAGTGTGTGTGTGTAATGATATATAGTGTGTGTGTGTAATGATATATAGTGTGTGTGTGTAATGATATATAGTGTGTGTGTGTAATGATATATAGTGTGTGTGTGTGTGAAATTATATATAGTGTGTGTGTGTGTGTGAAATTATATATAGTGTGTGTGTGTGATGATATATAGTGTGTGTGTGTAATGATATATAGTGTGTGTGTGTAATGATATATAGTGTGTGTGTGTAATGATATATAAAGTGTGTGTGTGTGTAATGATATATAGTGTGTGTGTGTAATGATATATAGTGTGTGTGTGTAATGATATATATAAAGTGTGTGTGTGTGTAATGATATATAGTGTGTGTGTGTAATGATATATAGTGTGTGTGTGTAATGATATATAGTGTGTGTGTGTAATGATATATATAGTGTGTGTGTGTAATGATATATATAGTGTGTGTGTGTAATGATATATATAGTGTGTGTGTGTAATGATATATATAGTGTGTGTGTGTAATGATATATATAGTGTGTGTGTGTAATGATATATATAGTGTGTGTGTGTAATGATATATAGTGTGTGTGTGTGTAATGATATATATAGTGTGTGTGTGTGTGTAATGATATATATAGTGTGTGTGTAATGATATATATAGTGTGTGTAATGATATATATAGTGTGTTTGTGTGTGTAATGATATATATAGTGTGTTTGTGTGTGTAATGATATATATAGTGTGTGTAATGATATATATAGTGTGTTTGTGTGTGTAATGATATATATAGTGTGTTTGTGTGTGTAATGATATATATAGTGTGTTTGTGTGTGTAATGATATATATAGTGTGTGTAATGATATATAGTGTGTGTGTAATTATATATAGTGTGTGTGTAATGATATATATAGTGTGTGTGTAATGATATATATAGTGTGTGTGTGTGTGTAATGATATATATAGTGTGTGTGTAATGAGATATATATATAGTGTGTTGTGTGTAATGATATATAGTGTGTGTGTGTAATGATATATAGTGTGTGTGTGTAATGATATATAGTGTGTGTGTGTAATGATATATATAGTGTGTGTGTGTGAAATTATATATATAGTGTGTGTGTGTGAAATTATATATAGTGTGTGTGTGTGAAATTATATATAGTGTGTGTGTGTGAAATTATATATATATAGTGTGTGTGTGTGAAATTATATATATAGTGTGTGTGTGTGAAATTATATATATAGTGTGTGTGTGTGATGATATATAGTGTGTGTGTGTAATGATATATAGTGTGTGTGTGTAATGATATATAGTGTGTGTGTGTGTAATGATATATATAAAGTGTGTGTGTGTGTAATGATATATAGTGTGTGTGTGTAATGATATATAGTGTGTGTGTGTAATGATATATAGTGTGTGTGTGTAATGATATATAGTGTGTGTGTGTAATGATATATAGTGTGTGTGTGTAATGATATATAGTGTGTGTGTGTAATGATATATAGTGTGTGTGTGTAATGATATATAGTGTGTGTGTGTGTAATGATATATAGTGTGTGTGTGTAATGATATATATAGTGTGTGTGTAATGATATATATAGTGTGTGTAATGATATATATAGTGTGTTTGTGTGTGTAATGATATATATATATAGTGTGTTTGTGTGTGTAATGATATATATAGTGTGTGTAATGATATATATATAGTGTGTGTAATGATATATAGTGTGTGTGTAATTATATATAGTGTGTGTGTAATGATATATAGTGTGTGTGTGTGTGTAATGATATATATAGTGTGTGTGTGTGTGTGTAATGATATATATAGTGTGTGTGTAATGAGATATATATAGTGTGTTGTGTGTAATGATATATAGTGTGTGTGTGTAATGATATATAGTGTGTTTGTGTGTGTAATGATATATATAGTGTGTGTGTGTGAAATTATATATATAGTGTGTGTGTGTAATGATATATATATAGTGTGTGTGTGTGAAATTTTATATATATAGTGTGTGTGTGTGAAATTATATATATATAGTGTGTGTGTGTGAAATTATATATATAGTGTGTGTGTGAAATTATATATATAGTGTGTGTGTGTGAAATTATATATAGTGTGTGTGTGTGATGATATATAGTGTGTGTGTGTAATGATATATAGTGTGTGTGTGTAATGATATATAGTGTGTGTGTGTAATGATATATAGTGTGTGTGTGTAATGATATATAGTGTGTGTGTGTAATGATATATAGTGTGTGTGTGTAATGATATATAGTGTGTGTGTGTAATGATATATAGTGTGTGTGTGTAATGATATATAGTGTGTAATGATATATAGTGTGTGTGTGTAATGATATATAGTGTGTGTGTGTAATGATATATATAGTGTGTGTGTGTAATGATATATATAGTGTGTGTGTGTAATGATATATATAGTGTGTGAAATGATATATATATAGTGTGTGTGTGAAATGATATATATAGTGTGTGTGTGAAATGATATATATAGTGTGTGTGTGTGTGAAATGATATATATAGTGTGTGTGTGTGAAATGATATATAGTGTGTGTGTGTGTGAAATGATATATATATAGTGTGTGTGTGAAATGATATATATAGTGTGTGTGTGAAATGATATATATAGTGTGTGTGTGTGTGAAATGATATATAGTGTGTGTGTGTGAAATGATATATATAGTGTGTGTGTGTGTGAAATGATATATATAGTGTGTGTGTGTGTGTGAAATGATATATATATAGTGTGTGTGTAATTATATATAGTGTGTGTAATGATATATATAGTGTGTTTGTGTGTAATGATATATATAGTGTGTTTGTGTGTAATGATATATATAGTGTGTTTGTGTGTAATGATATATATAGTGTGTTTGTGTGTAATGATATATATAGTGTGTTTGTGTGTAATGATATATATATAGTGTGTGTGTGTAATGATATATATAGTGTGTGTGTAATGATATATATAGTGTGTGTGTAATGATATATATAGTGTGTGTGTGTAATGATATATATAGTGTGTGTGTGTAATGAAATATATAGTGTGTGTGTAATGATATATATAGTGTGTGTGTAATGATATATATAGTGTGTGTGTGTAATGATATATATAGTGTGTGTGTGTAATGATATATATAGTGTGTGTGTGTAATGATATATATAGTGTGTGTGTGTAATGATATATATAGTGTGTGTGTGTAATGATATATATAGTGTGTGTGTGTAATGATATATATAGTGTGTGTGTGTAATGATATATATATAGTGTGTGTGTAATGATATATAGTGTGTGTGTGTAATGATATATATAGTGTGTGTGTGTAATGATATATATAGTGTGTGTGTGTAATGATATATAGTGTGTGTGTGTAATGATATATAGTGTGTGTGTGTAATGATATATAGTGTGTGTGTGTAATGATATATAGTGTGTGTGTGTAATGATATATAGTGTGTGTGTGTAATGATATATAGTGTGTGTGTGTGTGAAATTATATATAGTGTGTGTGTGTGTGTGAAATTATATATAGTGTGTGTGTGTGATGATATATAGTGTGTGTGTGTAATGATATATAGTGTGTGTGTGTAATGATATATAGTGTGTGTGTGTAATGATATATAAAGTGTGTGTGTGTGTAATGATATATAGTGTGTGTGTGTAATGATATATAGTGTGTGTGTGTAATGATATATATAAAGTGTGTGTGTGTGTAATGATATATAGTGTGTGTGTGTAATGATATATAGTGTGTGTGTGTAATGATATATAGTGTGTGTGTGTAATGATATATATAGTGTGTGTGTGTAATGATATATATAGTGTGTGTGTGTAATGATATATATAGTGTGTGTGTGTAATGATATATATAGTGTGTGTGTGTAATGATATATATAGTGTGTGTGTGTAATGATATATATAGTGTGTGTGTGTAATGATATATAGTGTGTGTGTGTGTAATGATATATATAGTGTGTGTGTGTGTGTAATGATATATATAGTGTGTGTGTAATGATATATATAGTGTGTGTAATGATATATATAGTGTGTTTGTGTGTGTAATGATATATATAGTGTGTTTGTGTGTGTAATGATATATATAGTGTGTGTAATGATATATATAGTGTGTTTGTGTGTGTAATGATATATATAGTGTGTTTGTGTGTGTAATGATATATATAGTGTGTTTGTGTGTGTAATGATATATATAGTGTGTGTAATGATATATAGTGTGTGTGTAATTATATATAGTGTGTGTGTAATGATATATATAGTGTGTGTGTAATGATATATATAGTGTGTGTGTGTGTGTAATGATATATATAGTGTGTGTGTAATGAGATATATATATAGTGTGTTGTGTGTAATGATATATAGTGTGTGTGTGTAATGATATATAGTGTGTGTGTGTAATGATATATAGTGTGTGTGTGTAATGATATATATAGTGTGTGTGTGTGAAATTATATATATAGTGTGTGTGTGTGAAATTATATATAGTGTGTGTGTGTGAAATTATATATAGTGTGTGTGTGTGAAATTATATATATATAGTGTGTGTGTGTGAAATTATATATATAGTGTGTGTGTGTGAAATTATATATATAGTGTGTGTGTGTGATGATATATAGTGTGTGTGTGTAATGATATATAGTGTGTGTGTGTAATGATATATAGTGTGTGTGTGTGTAATGATATATATAAAGTGTGTGTGTGTGTAATGATATATAGTGTGTGTGTGTAATGATATATAGTGTGTGTGTGTGTAATGATATATATAGTGTGTGTGTGTAATGATATATAGTGTGTGTGTGTAATGATATATAGTGTGTGTGTGTAATGATATATAGTGTGTGTGTGTAATGATATATAGTGTGTGTGTGTAATGATATATAGTGTGTGTGTGTGTAATGATATATAGTGTGTGTGTGTGAAATGATATATATATAGTGTGTGTGTGAAATGATATATATATAGTGTGTGTGTGAAATGATATATATAGTGTGTGTGTGTGAAATGATATATATAGTGTGTGTGTGTGAAATGATATATATAGTGTGTGTGTGTGAAATGATATATATAGTGTGTGTGTGTGTGAAATGATATATATATAGTGTGTGTGTAATTATATATAGTGTGTGTGTAATGATATATATATAGTGTGTTTGTGTGTAATGATATATATAGTGTGTTTGTGTGTAATGATATATATAGTGTGTTTGTGTGTAATGATATATATAGTGTGTTTGTGTGTAATGATATATAGTGTGTGTGTGTAATGATATATATAGTGTGTTTGTGTGTAATGATATATATATAGTGTGTGTGTGTAATGATATATATAGTGTGTGTGTGTAATGATATATATATAGTGTGTGTGTAATGATATATATATAGTGTGTGTGTAATGATATATATATAGTGTGTGTGTAATGATATATATAGTGTGTGTGTGTGTAATGATATATATAGTGTGTGTGTGTGTAATGATATATATAGTGTGTGTGTGTGTAATGATATATAGTGTGTGTGTGTAATGATATATAGTGTGTGTGTGTAATGATATATAGTGTGTGTGTGTAATGATATATAGTGTGTGTGTGTAATGATATATAGTGTGTGTGTGTAATGATATATAGTGTGTGTGTGTAATGATATATAGTGTGTGTGTGTAATGATATATAGTGTGTGTGTGTAATGATATATAGTGTGTGTGTGTAATGATATATAGTGTGTGTGTGTAATGATATATAGTGTGTGTGTGTAATGATATATATAGTGTGTGTGTGTAATGATATATATAGTGTGTGTGTGTAATGATATATAGTAGTGTGTGTGTGTAATGATATATAGTAGTGTGTGTGTGTAATGATATATAGTAGTGTGTGTGTGTAATGATATATATATAGTGTGTGTGTGTGTGTAATGATATATATAGTGTGTGTGTGTGTAATGATATATATATAGTGTGTGTGTGTAATGATATATATATTGTGTGTGTGTGTAATGATATATATAGTGTGTGTGTGTGTAATGATATATATAGTGTGTGTGTGTGGAATGATATATATAGTGTGTGTGTGTGGAATGATATATATAGTGTGTGTGTGTGGAATGATATATATAGTGTGTGTCTGTGGAATGATATATATAGTGTGTGTCTGTGGAATGATATATATAGTGTGTGTGGAACGATGGAAATAAAAGTGACGGTGGAAGAAAGTCGATTGTCGTCCGAGTGAATCCAAGGCACTACACACACATACAAGCATTTGTTAAATTAATCGTTTATAAACATGGGAGGTAGGGGGGAGGGGGCTGGCTTTCATTTCTCTGCCGGAGTCAAAGGCACAGATGTACAAAAATGACACATTAACCACTGCACTGCTTGCGGAAGCACAAAACGCGACTACAAAGCGTGCGGAAGCGGGCTGGTCATGCATGGCCCTTTAGGACCGACTGTGCCGGACAGTGCGCCCATAAGGGGGCTTTTTGCCAGAACGCTGCACACCTGCACATGCACCGCCTCGGTCTCTTCTTGAGCAGCATGATGTCTTCCGAGGATGGGGTACCAGTCTCCATGGACACAACCGCACCGTTCAGGTCCTGCGCCGGATCACAACGGGCTAAGGTTGACATCTGTGTTCGGCAGGACCCCCCCCCACCGCACCTGCCCTCGTGCTTGCCCAAAGTGCATAATTAATTATTAACTCGCTCGCTCACGCCGTAGAAACACCATTGCAGAAAAAACACCCAACAATAACACATTTCAATTCAGGGGAGCGAGGTGGCTGAGAAGTGAGAGCATGGAACCAGAACTGCCGAAATCCTGGATTTGAATCCAAGCAACCACCCAGATTTAAATTGGGTTTTGGAGTGGAATGAGTTGATGGTCTCAGCTCAGTCACCCATTGAACGCACCCAAATAACATTTAATGTAACACTTAATTTGGCTAAATTCCAGCTTTGAGAATAAAAAATCAGTTTCACTGTCATCATACACAAACCAATCTCGCAGAAAAGTGCACGGATTTTGCACATTCTTTTCCATGTTCTTTGTGATCCAAGTGTTATGCCAGGCAATATGCACAGAATATAATTGTTTTGTAGACACTCATCTCTAGTTCATTATTTTGATCCCTTTTCACCTTCAATAATTGCCCTTGATACACACTTAGATTTCCCAGATGTCTCCCTCTAATATTTCTCCAGTTTAAATAAAAGATTGATCCAGTTTAAACAGCGACTTTGATTCAATGATTATTTCCTCTTGTTCAGTGAACTTTTTTCATGGCTTTTGTTTTGCTCATTTATCTTTCGCCCCACTTTGCAGCCTTCTTTGGTATTTCTTCAATAATTTCCTGTATTACTTTACTTTTGGTTGTTATAATGACGATGTCATTAGGGAATCTGAGATGGCTATTTTTTCTACAATTTATCAAATCTAATTTTCAGAAAATGTGTGAGTGGATTTGTGAATAGCCTTGTTTGACTAACCTTCCACTATGAATTTTGTTACTTCCTTCATCAAAATATCAGTGTAGGTTGTTAATATTTTGTACATTGTTTTTATTTCCAAACATTTCTTATATTTAATGTAGGCCTTGATTCGAGAACTTAAATGAGTATCAATTTTCATTGCGTCAAGTACTTCTTTCAGTCTACAAAGGCCAAGCACAATGGTAAATGATATTCATTAATTTTCAATTTAAAATCTAACATATGCATAGGTTTTATAATTTTGCTCCAATATCTGGTCCCGCTTCTTTGATGGTGTCTACAGTTATACCATGGTTTGCTGCTTTGCAAGACCATGAGATATAGCCATGGCTTGGAAAGGCCTTAATTCAGCAGTGGATAGATCGTGTCTGTGGATGATTGAACAAGGTAGCAACAATGCTTCGCAGAGACAGAATCATAAAACCAGGAAATCGTAACACATGACCCAGCGGGAAGCACATTCGCCACTCGTTACAGAGGTTCACGGTTCGAATCCGTCGGCCGCCCTCGTTATTACTGCGGTGTGCATCAACCATAAAAATAAGTGCCATCGACTTCAGAGTGGACGTAAAAAGAATCCTTGACATTATTCGCAAGAATGTGTGCCGGCATTCAAAGGGGTCAAATTATTACATTTACCAAAAGATTTCTCACTGGGATTATACGTAGCAATCTTCACTTCCTAGTGGGGAAAAGTTGGTTAGACCCTCCTGAAAACAAGTCATGAGACTCCATGAGGTTTCCTTCGGTAATCAGGCCTAGTAAAAAGCCAAATGAAACTCAATGTATAAATAAATAAACACTTTAACTCTTCCAACAAATTATACCTGAGGATTCGATTTGGCACTCTGTGACCCCGGCTGGACACGTGACTGGACCCCAGTGGGGGCCGGGGGCCTAGGGGGCACCTTGGAGGGCACGTGGACAGCAGGGGGGCTTCGAGAGGGTTCTCGAAGGGAGGTGTGGCCGGGGCGGGGCCCGGGCACGCCGAGGCCCATATAAGCAGCCGCCTCACGAGGTTCGAGGCTGCCCGTATCAAGAACGAAGATGCATCGTGAAGATGCCAAGAAGAGTCAAGCATCCAGTCAGTGGACCTGGCAGTAGCCCACCTGGCTGGGTCACGCTAGAGTATTTGAGAAGTATGTGTTAGCTAGAGTAGGTCGGTGGTCACCACCTTATGTGCAGTGTTATATTACTTACCGTTCTAATAAATCAGCGTTGCCTCCCAAGGAGTCGTGTGTGCACCTAATTCGAACCCACTACAAATATATAAGGTAGTACTGTATTTAAAGTCACGTGTCAATCCACTGCTGGATGAGGGTCTCCACACTGCGGGCCGTGAGGTTATTGACCATACTTCACCACGCTAGTCAAGGTGGCGTTGCATAGATGAGTGCAAAGAAAGTACAATTGATTTTGCTGCACTGCCCTCTGCTGCCCACAACAGCAGCCTGGAAAGAGCCAACACTAACAAACATAATACTGTAAAAATATTTTAAAATCACCCCATCACAGAGATGAAAAAAAACATGACTACATATCACTGTGACCTGTTATATTTACTGTGAATCATCAAATAATAAATTGTTTAAATCCACGCCTATACAGGCCACCATACTTCAATAGTGATTACCGTTGGTAGGGCTATTTTAATACACACAATGGACAGGAAGGACAAGATCAAAGGGCTCTCATAATCCACATGCAGAGTGTACGTTGCCTCATTAATCCCCACACCCCCACTTTGCGCAAGAGCGTAGAAGTGTGGTTACCACATCTACGCCTCTATAAGGAAACAGGTGGACTTCACAAATTTGGTTGTCGCCTGATGAAGCTGGTTGTAATTACTGGCGAAACATCGTACTCAGATTGTCAATGTTGTGGCTTCGCTCTCCATCACACCGATGTGCTGTACTAGTGACCAATTTACATGTTCTGTTTACGTGACAACCCTTACTAGTTGGCTGTGTCGGGTGGTGGCGGGTTTTAACGACACATTTATATATTTAAGCGAACTAACCCAAAATACCTCTATTATGGATGTAATTTATCTTGCATTTTAATTCCATGAGCAAAGTTGCAAATTAAGCAAATATTGTCGAGACGATCATTGGTTGAACTTTGATCAAGTGAGCTGTTCTAATTGTGCACATTTCCATCAATGTTGCTTATAATATTTGGTTATCTGTAATATTTGGTTAGAGGTTATATAAGAGATGGCCTGCCCGCATGTTTGGTGGACAATGGGTGCATGCGGAGATGGTGTGGACTTCGTCTTCATCGGCGGCAGCCCCTTGGGGTTCGAGGATGACACCCATCAGATCTTGAGGTGGCTGAGGAGTCCAATTCACGATCTGCAGATCTTTGAGCTTTGGGGTCACGTGGTCCCAGATAGAAGTGGGAGCCACAATGCTGGGTTAGCTTCCTTTTCTGTTGTTATTTGGCAGCGATTCGGCATCAAGACGTTGGGTCTCAGTGGGCCGTCGCCTGGTGGATGCAGCAGCGCCACCCAAGGTGGGCGGCAGCCTACTCCGTCGAATCTCGAAGCCTGATGTTTCTGTACTTCAGGGAGGACTTGAGGGTGTCCTTGAACTGCTTACTTTGTCCTCCCCTCGTCCGCTGCCCATTAGAGAGCTGGGAGAAAAGGATCTGGTGGGGAAGGCAGTTCTCAGGTACGCGGAAGCAGTGGCCAGTCCATCAGAGTTGTTTTTTTAGAAGTATTGCTTCAATGCTGGTGGTGTCAGCATGGAGGACACTTGCACTTGATCCCCTGGATTTGATGGAGGCAGTGCTGTTGGAAACGCTCAAGCGCAATGACATGGCACCAATACATAGACAACATACCGGCAAGACTTAAAATCCTAGCATACCATCTTTAAAACTATCACATCTACACAAACACCGAGTCTACACAACATGTAGCTTCAGATAATTTCGGTGCAACAAAAAACAGATGGTTACTCATGACAGCCACATGGTAGACTATGTTGGGACAAACAAAACCTTTCCGTTAACGCTCATCAGAATATTTATTTATACAGCAGGAATCCGATGAGCTATAAACCTCTTTTTCACAGATGTCCAGTCGGGGCAGGTGAGAATAATACAACACAACACAAAAACTTGACAGTGAAAAGTATAGCAAATATATACAAATAATACTAAACTATGTTTTATCCTACCAGGTAAAGCATACTGAGCTATGAGCCTCTCATTCAGAAGCAACCTGGCAACAAATGATAGCTTAATAAACTGGTTTATCTTATAGAAATTTATTACAGCAAAATAATCAATAATCTAAACAAATTTCGATTTAAAGCTTTCGTGACTGCAATGATTCATCTTCTTTGGTTCTTTCGGTAAAGTCACGTAGAATGAGAATAAAAGAATAAATTGATAAAATAAAATAACAATAATATTCTCACAACGTTTCGGCCACAACACAAGCGGCCTTCATCAGGTGAAGGGAGCGAGACTGTCTGGTAGAACAGCGCTGGAGTGAGAGAGCCACGTTCAGATCACGGCTTTTAAGCTGTGTGAGAGGAACAAAGAGCCTTGACGAAGGAATTAGCATAGAATTTAGCATTGAAATAGCTAAATTAAGGCATTCGCTTGTAACTGCTACAGAAATAGTTACGTTGAAGTCAGAGCATACACATTCACCGAGGCACTTAGTACAAATCAAAACAGGAGAATTTAGCATTGAAATAACTAGGCGAATTTAGCATTGAAATAACTGGGTGATTTGCTGGTGACTGGTCACAGAAATGACTACACATCTGAGCTATTCACAGTACTATATAGTGAACCAATAAAAATTAAAATATAAATTACCTTCATGTTATCAATAAACTCTATATTCTCCAATCAGCTAAGCTACCAACCATAAGTCGTTATATATCACAATGCTATATGGCGAAAAAATGGGTGGATTCTTACCCTCAAATTTCCGTACCACGGATAGCTACGGGCCCCGTTCAGACGGACGAGTTCGTCCATGGTCGGAACAGAGGAGGGGGAGAGAGACAGCTGCGAAGCCCTAGTATACTCCATGTTGTAAACCATACCATTAACCGTGGTGTGAGAGGTATTAAGAGGCAATGCTGGCGAAAGAGCTGCGGTCTGAAGGTCATCGTAAAATTACAATTAATTAAGAACAGAAATGATTTAACACATCTTTCCAGTGGTTACTAAGCCTGAATCCATCTTCTCGGTTGAAATTGTCTCTGTGCTTGTATATGTGAATGGCCTCATGAACGAATCTCTCATGGTAGCCAGTTGGTTTGCAAAGAACCTCCGTCTTGGAGAAGTCAATGTCATGTGAGCCCACTGAATTGTAACAGTGATCTGCCACGGCCGATTCAACAGCATTAATTGATGAGAACAAACAGTTCTTGTTGAAACCCTCTGCTGCCAGACCACCAAGATTATATGGCCTTCCAAAGATACACAAAGAAGATACACCCCTTCGTCCCATCGTCTCTACTATCAGCTCCCCCACCTACAAACTGGCACGTTTTCTGGCTGATATACTGCGACCTTTCACTGGAAAAACCACCTGCGGTACTAAATTCTACTCACCTGGTATCGACAATCAAAGACATTTCCCTGTCCCCAAACGACCTGCTTGTCAGTTTTGATGTGGTGTCCTTGTTCACCAAAGTCCCGGTACCTGACACCATCGCTATCATTGAAGACCTGGTTCATCAAGGACTGCATACTGATGTACCCCCCCTGGTGAGACATTGCTTAACCAACACATACTTCACCTGGAATGGAACTTTCTACAAACAAACTGAGGGCACCCCAATGGGCTCCCCCCTATCTCCGGTTGTAGCCAACGTATTCATGGAAAAATTTGAAACTGACGCCATCCAGACTGCCACTCTACGCCCGACCTTATGGAAGAGGTATGTTGATGACACCTTTGTCATCTGGCCACATGGCCAGCCTGCTCTAGACCAATTCCGCGACCACATCAATTCCATACACCCAGCCATCAGATTTACCATGGAGGTCGAAAAAGATGGCAAACTACCCTTTCTGGATGTCTTAATTAAAAGGAGACATGATGGTTCAATGAGCCACTCTGTCTACAGGAAAGCTACCCATACAGATGCTTACTTGAAACCGGATTCCCACCACCATCCATCCCAGAAGAACTGCCTCATCAAGACTCTATACCATAGAGCCCAATGCATTTCCGACCAGGAACACATTACCAGTGAACTCAAGCACGTACACCAGGCTCTCAGGGCTAATGGCTACTCCGACTACACAATCCGCAAAGCCATCACTCCAGTCATGAAGAAGGATCCTCTTGTGGAGCCACTCAAAACCATCACCTTACCCTACATTGCAGGGGTCACTAAAAAGATCTCCAAAATCCTGAATAAACACAAGATCCAGGTCCGATTCAACACAGTACACAAAATCCGTGATTTAGTTCCATCTGTAAAAGATGCTCTTCCAGACATACAGTACCCGGGCGTTTACAAACTAAAGTGCCTCTGTGGTAGTAGCTACATTGGAGAAACCAAAAGACATATCTCGGACCGCATCCGCGAACATAAAGCAGACTTGAAACACGGTAAGACGAACTCCTCGGCCGTGGCAGATCACTGTTACAATTCAGTGGGCTCACATGACATTGACTTCTCCAAGACGGAGGTTCTTTGCAAACCAACTGGCTACCATGAGAGATTCGTTCATGAGGCCATTCACATATACAAGCACAGAGACAATTTCAACCGAGAAGATGGATTCAGGCTTAGTAACCACTGGAAAGATGTGTTAAATCATTTCTGTTCTTAATTAATTGTAATTTTACGATGACCTTCAGACCGCAGCTCTTTCGCCAGCATTGCCTCTTAATACCTCTCACACCACGGTTAATGGTATGGTTTACAACATGGAGTATACTAGGGCTTCGCAGCTGTCTCTCTCCCCCTCCTCTGTTCCGACCATGGACGAACTCGTCCGTCTGAACGGGGCCCGTAGCTATCCGTGGTACGGAAATTTGAGGGTAAGAATCCACCCATTTGTTCGCCATATAGCATTGTGATATATAACGACTTATGGTTGGTAGCTTAGCTGATTGGAGAATATAGAGTTTATTGATAACATGAAGGTAATTTATATTTTAATTTTTATTGGTTCACTATATAGTACTGTGAATAGCTCAGATGTGTAGTCATTTCTGTGACCAGTCACCAGCAAATCACCCAGTTATTTCAATGCTAAATTCGCCTAGTTATTTCAATGCTAAATTCTCCTGTTTTGATTTGTACTAAGTGCCTCGGTGAATGTGTATGCTCTGACTTCAACGTAACTATTTCTGTAGCAGTTACAAGCGAATGCCTTAATTTAGCTATTTCAATGCTAAATTCTATGCTAATTCCTTTTAACAATGGGTGCCTCTGCGGATGTGTGTGCTTTAACTTTTAACATAGCTATTTCTGTGACCAGTCACAAGCTAATCATTCAGCCTTTTCAATGCTAAATTTTATGCTAATTCCTTCGTCAAGGCTCTTTGTTCCTCTCACACAGCTTAAAAGCCGTGATCTGAACGTGGCTCTCTCACTCCAGCGCTGTCCTACCAGACAGTCTCGCTCCCTTCACCTGATGAAGGCCGCTTGTGTTGTGGCCGAAACGTCGTGAGAATATTATTGTGTTATTTTATTTTATCAATTTATTATTTTATTCTCATTCTACGTGACTTTACCGAAAGAACCAAAGAAAATCTAAACAAATGTTTGTGAAAGTTATCCCATCATATCAGATGTTTATTAATGTCCTTCCTTTTGAGAAACCTAGACCATTATCGCTCACTAGGTGGGTTAGGATTGAAAACTAGCTACAGGCAGTCCCCGGATTATAGGGATGAAACTACAGTAATTAAAGAAAACGGTACGGGAGGCACAACTATTTCCGGCTATGGGATTTTATCTAGATTTGGGGGAAATTGTTGAGTTTCCGACATACGGAAAATTCAGGTTGCGGATCTTCCTCGGGAACCTAACGCTTCCGTAACCCGGGGATTGCCTGTAAGGAGGGAGCATCTGATATCAGTCTAAATCTCTAAGTCTCCAATGTGTCTGCTAAGGTGCGCGTGTGTGTATGCAGTGTGTCTCCGGCTCGTCTTCTTTCTTCCTTGAGTGTCCTTCTTTGTGTAGTCCGAGCACTTGGGAGCTCTCTTTGTGTTCTTGATGCCACCCAGTTTGAAGACTGAGAGTCCTCGATGTCCACTGGGATGGCATTCTACTCTGGTGACCTACACATAGCACACATCATCACCATCACAATTATTCCACTGGCCAACAGGACACCACAGAAAACTGCCTGTCATTGAAACTACCTAGAGAAATGAATTGCACCGAAAATGGCTGATAACTCACGTGGTAACCACCTTCAAAATATAATTGTGGGCCGAGTAAGAGTGCGTACAACACTGTCAGACAACACTGTTTGACTTAGGGTAAATTCTCCAGTTTGAGGTTTTATGGTTTGTGAAAATACATCATGAGTACAACTTACCGCATATAGAAGAGGATGTAGGCCTGGTCTTGAAGAACCTCTGACTTGGCGACTGGCTCCACGTCAGCATCGTCCATTCTGAACCAGCTGCCATTGCTGACCTGAAGGAAAAAATACATGTACACTTAATTACGATCATTACCCAATTGCACCTGACTCATTTAAAAGCCAGCCATAGTGACAGATCATGAAAGTGGAATATTATATGGAAGTTAACACGTGTACTCATATGCTTCGTGTGTGTGTGTGTATGTATTATCATAGAGGGAAACAGTAGCGTAGCGGTTAGCACATTGCACTACGAACCCGGCAACCAGAGGTCAATTCCCGCTTACGACGTAACACCAGTGACGATTATCTCAACTGGTCGTGGGCCTCGTTCCCTCGGTCCACTCAGCCTCAAATGAACACATGGTGCAATATGTAAAAATTACCACTCAGGGGACAAAGGCGGCCGGGTGTAGTGCTGGCCACCCACCCCCGCGTGTGTCATTCTGGCTTTGACAGGTGCTCATGAACAGCACTTGCCCCAACAGTCGGGTAAGGCTATATGGGGGATATTTGTTTTTTTGTTTATCATGCAGAACATCACCTTGTTGTACGAGTAGTAGTGGCCGCTATTGGTGGTGGTCCCGTGGTGCACAATCACCGAGTAGAGTGAATAAAGTTGCGACTCTTGCACAACCTGACTAGACATGAACGGCCGTATGTCGAGTTTTTCAGGGAAGAGGAACTCCTACAAGGGATGAGGGAGGAGACAGTGATGGGCCAAGCATTAAAAGAGAGGAAAATAGGGAGCTGGCTAAGCAGGGGCAGAAGAAGGGAGCAAATTAACGTATTGGCGGTACACTGGTGCACCGTATATATAAAAAACTAAAATCACATTTTTCACGATGATATATTTTCCAGCGATTCCCAACCCATTTCAGGAAATTTTGTGGGGCTGCGTCAAAATAATTTATCGTGATCTCAAAGCAGTCGGCAGATGAGTGTCGGTTCACATTTTGATGTTCTACTGTTTTATGAGGACCGGTGTGTCATGCTGCACCGGTGTACCGCCAATACGTCCAAATGACAAAAAACGTTGAATACAAAATATATCTGAATATCAGTTTGCATTCTGTGCAGGAAGTAAAATTCACCCTGTCGATTTTGTGCCCAAACTCATCGTATCGCTTAATGGTGACGATAAGCACATTGGGCACCACGTGCAGGCTCACTCTCTTTGTTGATTTCCCCACGCGTGAGCACCTGTTCGCCAGACAATAGCAACGTTAGTTTACGGACGAGGTGCGTGTTTGATCACACACTGTATAAATGGGGATATACACGAACGTTTAAAGGTGCACGATGGAAGATTGCATACTCACATTCCACATCTGTATTCTGAAAGATTCTCGGTCTTTGTGAATTCATACAAAGCCTTCACCAGATCCAGGGATTTCTGTCAAAAGCCAAGAAAGCACAATCATGGAAAATTATTACTTTGAATAGAAATTCAGAAAATAATGAGCTAAGTGGCTCTCTGCAGTCAACTGGTTGTGGTACATAAATATAATGAATGACAAAAAAATCGACATCAGGCTGCAGCCTTCCCAATTCTTACGTTGATATTAAGAGAGATGTCAAGGCAAGAGTCCAACGTGTCTGAGATGCTGAAGCACTGCGTGCACTCAACTGTGAAAACACATAATATGAAAACATACAATATTACTGCTGCACATTGCATAATCATAATCAAAAGTATTCACACGTTAACTGCCTAATATCATGAAAATGTTCAAATACCACCAACCCAGATGCGACTATAATTGTTATTTAAAAACATATTTGGTGAAAGCAGCAATGGCTACTAAATACATTTATTGTTGATACTGTGTTGGCAGTGGTGCCCTAACATAAATCACAGGTACTCAACACATTCGTCAATAGCACTGCCTTACAAGGAAAAATATGCAATTGGTGACATTTTAAGGAGTGATCTTTATTCATAGCACAGAAGCCAGAAACATAGGGTGGGCTACGAGTTGGATACTGCACTGTACACCACGTGGCCTGATGAGAAATTACATTTGGCGTACAGAAACCTTTGATAAACTCTTGCGTAATAAGCATGTGAAATCTATTTCCGTATTCGGCATCTTTTCTCACTTGTGTAGTCAATGATGATCGGGATGGTCTGCTAAAATTGTCACATGAATGATGACATAAACTAATTTGTATTCAATGTTAAAGTTTAAAATGTTGCTGGCAGATTGCATGTTGGGTAGCCTCGTCGCAGCGTGGTCAAAGAAATAAGCATTAGCACAATCCAGTTAATGATGTTCGTATATTGTATTATATTTTTATTATTTTATAGTTTCCCTTCTACGTGGTGACTTCACCGAAAGAACCAAGAATATGAATCCCTGCAGTCACGAAAGCTTTAAATCAAAAGATGTTCGTATAGTTGATGCAACCCCTTTTAACCTAGAGAACTCCACAGGAATGGGAGTAGAGTGAATTATATAACTTGTAAACAATGAAAGAGAAACGGGAAAGGGAATGCATATTTTGTGCATGTGTGCTTATGTCCTTGTGTACGTGTTTTTTTTACATCTACAGAGAATATAAGGTTGCATGCGAGAGCTTGCATAGCCCAGTATGGATTGTGAAATTGGGTGAAATCACTACTTAAAGGGTGAATGTTTCCAGAAGGGGCACAGGTACCTACCTCTCGATTTCAGGTACCCCCTGAAGATCTGGTGGATCAATGTTGGGGTCTCCATGTCAATATTCAGCCTGGAAAAACACGCAATGAAACACACAGACAGCTACTCCAGAGGCAATGTCTTTACGAGATGAACACTCGGGAGAGTTACATGTTTTTCCCTACTAGTATTAACTCGCTGAAGTGGCAATGTCTTAACTACCTCGCCAGCTATACAGGTCATGGGTTTGATCCCAATGCTGACGCCTGTAAATTTGCAGTTTGCATTCTCTCCCTGTGGTTGCGTGTATTTTTTTTTTATACGAGCCCACCGATTTTTCCCTCCATATTTAGAAACATGCATTTAGTGTATTTGTTAAATAATAATTAAAATAAAGTGAATACAAATATGAATAATAAAATATACAATTAAAAAAACAAAAAACCCACTAATGTAGACTGGTTCTTAATCGGAGTGAGCGTACTGCCAGTCTATAATGTAGACTGTAGCCTGGTTTTTAAGCTTGGTGAGCGTATTGGCAGTCAATAATGTAGACTGTAGCCTGGTTATCCTGAGAACATATTTTTTTCTGAACAATCCAGGCATCCATGTGCTGGTATTGTGCAACTATTTATGGAGTTTGCTGGGGCATGCAGTACTTACTGGCTTTGGTTGAAGAGGCAGGATTGGTGCAGCGTATCTATCACGTAACTCAGAAAGACATGCGCATCTTCCTGCCTGCCAAAACACAGGTCCTCGCCGATGTCTGTGTGGAAATGGACAGAGGTCACAGATGATGTGGTCACACAGTTGCTGGCACAGTATATAGCTTATGAAGTCCCTCATCAACTAAATTGGAAGATTTGTGGGTTAATCACAGAACTGGGTATGGCTGGCAGTGTTTAGAACGAGCATCAAGAGAGTAATGCAGGACCGGAAGAACATCCGATGCATTGGAGTTGTAAAATCAGTGCTGACCAAAACGAGTAATTTTCTGTTCGATATTGTATACAAAAACTGATTCAAACTGCCCTTTCAGGAGATCTTGAGATGACCGATGTTTCAACGTCAAAGACACTTGGGAATTGTGCTGGAACTTACTTTTGAAATTGAGAACTATGTCGATGGGATCGATGGCCATGCCCCGATTCATGAAGGTGTTGAAGACGTGTTTCTCCAACAGACACATCATGCAAAACTCAGTCTGTTTGCCTGTGAAGAGGGGCAGGGGTGACACACAGTGAAAATACAAACCAATCGCACAAATTGCCCAGCCGCGCACAGCCAGGTAATCTACACAACACTCGATTGTAGCTCGTCTCGAATGCAAAATATCTTGGGAGAACTCACAGGTCCATGAGTGATCGCTGTAAAGCAAAAAGTTTGCCAGCGGCGCCGTGTACGTGAGGCCCTGCAGGCTGGCATTCACGAAACACGTATTCCCGAGGTTGTTGAGCCCAGCACCCTCATGTAGATCCTCCTGCCACTTGAGAACTAAGTTGTCTGTCGCAGGTGTTGTGAATTCTAAAGATGGAATGCTGTCCTCATCTGCACACATGACATGATGGAAACACATCATTAACGTTCACAGCACTTTTATTATAACTCACAGCACTACTGAAGGGAATGGTTTACAAATTGGGTGTCTTAGCCTGTACCCGTGCTGGCATTTTTTGTGGTGCTGTTAGGTAGACACAATCCTCTTCACCAGCTGGCGAGATGCAAATGTATTAAATGTTTTTGAAGTGTTCAGCACTAGTAATCAGAATTGCCTGAAGAGCATCTTCAGCCTGTAAGTTTTACATCGACAGCAATGGCTAGACAACCACAGCAGCGTGACGAGATATCAAAGTGTACGTATGTGTGCACGTTGAACTTCTTTCACACCGTGCGTCGCCATCCATACTAATCGGAGGGACAGGGTCACGCCAGCAAACACTTACCTCCCGCATTAGGTTTGTGCAGCCCAGTCGTGCTGGACTCGGTCACGAAAGACACGGCGGATGGAACGGTGCTGTGTTGGATCTCCAGCCCCTTGTCATCTGCTGCTGACACCGCCGGGGGTGATGTGGATGCCTCATCCTTGACGACGATGCTGGAGATGGTGTCCGCTTCTGCCTGTTGAATACTCTTGGCCTCCTGCTACGGCAGCAGTAAAAGCAGCCTTAAGTCACAGACACGCATCGCCACTACACTGCAGCATTGCTCAAACTGCTAAGTGCGGATTCTTATTTCGAACAACATGGCAAGCCAATCTAATAATGGAGACTCTGCTTTTAGATACCAGGATCTATCTTTGTTTCCAAAGAAGTTGGACAAAAACATACTCTGTCTAAATTCTCCTTAGTGATATTCTGAAGACGTTACGTTAAAAAGATGCATGTGATATCACTTGAGCGCAAATACAGACCCATATGGACACACATTCCCATACGGGTATACATCCCTTCATACGCCCTCCCCATTCTTGCAGTGCGTGAAATTGGAAATCATGCATATTTTAAATACTCAAATGGCTTAATGTGCTATTCATGCAACGGTTAGCAATCTGGTGTTATCGTACGGAATTTGGTGCCACAATTTCCTGGCATGTCAGTAGAAATACATCCTTCCCACCTTTATTCACCCAGCAGTATAAATAGGGACACCACAGGTAGTCGATGGACAAGCCATGTGTGTTGTGGGGTCAGGTGTGGGTGCTCCCACATTTTCCAAGATGTTTGGTGGGTGTAGAAGGTGAGTTTCCTCTCGTGCAAACCCAACCGCAAGCAATCGTATGATCAAACAATTTCAAGGCTGCACCTTTACGTGTGGACTGGTCTTCTTTGCAAGTTTTGCAACGTAAACTTTAATTTTTTACCTTAATTTTATCAATACTGATCTATACTACAGGTTTTCTTCTTGTTAGATCGTGTAAATATATAAATGTTTCGTTAAACCGGCCACAATCCGACACAGCCAATTTGTAAGGTTTACCACTTAAACAGATCGTGCCAATTCGTTACGAGTACAGCACACCGGTGTGTTGGAGAGCCAAGCCACAACATTTACAATCCGAGTACGACGTTTCGCCGGTAATCTAACCCAAAAGAAAGGACAAAACGGTATTATGGATGATTTTGGTCACGAAAGCATACGTGATAATTGAATTTTGCCTAATCACCTACTGTGATTTATCCTCCCTCTTTGCTGCTCCTACAGCCTCCCTTACCTTAGTCAGATGATCTGCATTGCTTTCTTCAGATGATGATGTCTCCTCACCGTCCTTCCCCGCACCTCCGAGCAACACGTTTGCCTAGGTACGGTGCAAAAGAAGTTCAACATGCATCACGACTTTAAACTGGTGTTGCAGCTTTCAAAAGACTCGAAAGGGGGCTGCCGTTTTTTTCCTCACTTTCTGACTCAAACTGTTGAAGCTTTCAACAACGTGAGCCTGAAATTTTGATTTAAAGCTATCGTGACTGCAGTAACGATAAACTGCCAAATCGTTGCGCGTGGCGCCAACGGGGTTTTAAAGAAATAAATAAATGGATAAAATTCACCGTTTTAAAATAAATTCATGCAAACCAACACACCTGAAGACGACCGTTTGTGTTATGGTCGAAACGTCGTGATAATTTTTATTGCTTTATATATTTTATTATTTTGTTGTTTCCCTTCAACGTGACTTTACCGAAAGAACTAAGACCGTGAGCCTGCTTTATGTCGGCTTTAGCGTCATACTCTGTGGGAAGATTATCACTTGGCTCAGCGTAGTTTTTAGGTAGTTAGTACGACTTTTAAATTAATGTAGTGCTTCAGGCGTACCCTGTCCATATATATAGGTAAACCAAATGAACCTCTGAATTGATATTTTTCGTTCTCCAAATAACAAAGAAATTGTTATTGAATGTTTCTAGTTATTAGCAGACTCTGTTAGATGTACCCAGTCACCCGCTGTGATTTATCCTCCCTCTTTGTTGCTCCTACAGCCTCCCTTACCTTAGTCAGATGATCTGCATTGCTTTCATCAGATGATGATGTCTCCTCACCGTCCTTCCCCGCATCTCCGATCAGCACGTTTGCCTAGGTACGGTGCGAAAGATGTTCAACATGCATCACGACTTTAAACTGGTGTTGCAGCTTTCAAAAGACTCGAAAGAGGACTGCATCTTTTTAAATCTGATTCAACGAATCTGACTTCTGTCCATCAGATGATGATGATGTCTCCTCACTTTCAGTCTCAAACTGTTGTTGAGGCTTTCAACAACGTGAGCCTGCTTTATGTCGGCTTTAGCGTCACACTCTGTTGTAGTGCTTCAGGCGTACCCTGTCCATATATAGGTAAACCAAATGAACCTCTTAACTGCAATGTTTCGTTCTCCAAATAAAAACGAATTATTGAATGTTTCTAGTTATTAGCACAGACTCTGTTAGATGTGCCCAGTCACCCGCTGTGAGTCATCTCCCTCTCTGCAGCAGATCTTACTGCCCTTACCTTAGTCAGATCATTTTCCTTGTGTCCAACGATTGATGCCTCCTGACTCGTTGACGTTAAACTGGTGTTGCAGCTCTGAAAAACGCTCTCACTGGAACGGCTGCTCACCAGACTCGAAAGAGGGCTGCCCTTGCGAACCGTAGCAGGACTGCCCAGCGAGGTCCCAGCATAGGTGTCCTCATCATCAGAACTGCTTCGGCAACAGCAGCATAGCTTTTTGAAAAACTTTCTGAATAATTTCTTTACACCTTTCTTCATGGTGGCCATGCCACCAATGTGCCAGAGCACCGAAACTTTCCAAAAATTTTTATCACGAGAACGCCAGAGGGCAAGTGAAGACACCTCTGCTTCCCAAGAAATCCGAAGAGCCTGTAGGATGTGACGTCACACGCCGGACTGCAGTGACGTTACAATACGACACCTTATGAGGAGTGTCACTTGACGTCACGCGCCGGACTGCAGTGACGTTTCAATAAGACACCTTATGACAAGTGTCACATGACGTCACAGACTCCCGACTACACCGACGCCACACAACTGCATTTTTAATCTTAGTTCTTTCGGTAAAGTCACGTAGAAGGGAAACAATAAAATAATAAAAACATAAAACAATAAAATTCTCACGACGTTTCCACTGCAACACAAGCAATCATCATCAGGTGTGAAAACCACAACAAGAAAATTTGATGATGATTGCTTGTGTTGCAGTCGAAACGTCGTGAGAATTTTATTGTTTTATATATATTTATTATTTTATTAATTTATTGTTTCCCTTCTACGTGACTTTACCGAAAGAACCAAGAATATGAATCCCTGCAGCCACGAAAGCTTTAAATCAAAATTTAACTGCATTTTCTTGTTGTGCTTTTCACACCTAATGTTGATTACTTGTGTTGCAGTCGAAACGTCGTGAGAATTTTATTGCTATATATTTTTATTATTTTATTGTTTCCCTTCTACGTGACTTTACCGAAAGAACCAAGAATATGAATCCCTGCATAGTCACGAAAGCTTTAAATCAAAATTTAACTGCATTTGTTGCTCAAATAGCTTTCCTTGGTGCTAATTAACAGAGCTATTGCTTGCCTGCATTAGAAGCGTAACATCACACACAGCCCACTGTATGCGTTAGGTTTCACTTAGCATTAAACACCAGAATCCACTCTAGCAAGAATTCCATCCTGGCATGGAGGACACCTTGCGGTACATTACAGGTTTCCCAAAATTCCACTTTTATTAATTTACTCCCAATTCAAATTGTTCTGCACTTGTGACATGCTAAGCAACTAACGCTGTCTGATTGGCAACACACCTGCTCAAGCTCTGGGATAACAGGTGTGTGTTGGGCATCAGTGCTTGTCAACTTTGCTCTAATTAGTGTATTTTCTAATATTCAATAACGTATTTAATTACTCATTGAGGTTTAATGAGCTCACCTGTCTCGATTTTTGTCCAATTGTTGCAGATACGAGTCACAACACTTGATTCATGTGCAGTGATATCAATGTGAATTAAAGTGCTCTGTTACCAATAAAGTACAATTTTGACTGGAGAAGATCAATGGGTGGGGTTTGGGAATCTGAGACGGTACAATCACGAATGTTAATCAAATCTACATATATGAGGGCTTAGCCTGCTTCACGTCGGCTTCAGTCGCACAATGTAATTTTTTCAAGTATTCAGCACGGGGTTTAAATTAATGCAGCGCTTCAGGTTGACCCTGCTGAAATGTAGCTGTTGTATATGTGGGTGTGTGAAAATTGATGACAAATAATTAAAATTAAATGAAATTCGAAATTTGCATAATTAATCCAAAATTATGTTAATTCGTGTAATTATGCGTATAACTATGCTAATTAGAGAGGTGATCGTATTAATTTATACGAGTGGTTGTGTTAATGATAGCCTTCATGATAATCAGGTCCCCGCCTCGTTGACGAGGTGGGGTTATCAATCAGGATAACGCAATCAATCGTGTGCAGTTACCCTAGTGTCAATTCGGCCTCGTTGTCTAACTTCGTATTATTGATCAGCATAATACAATGATTCTCGCTTTAACACTCCCCGAGTGTTCATATTTTAGGTCCCATGTTCACATCGTTCGCTTTAGTTTAATGAGTGTGGATTGGTGTGTTTATAGTTTAGGTTCCCGAGTTCATATCTCGTCGCAGGATACAGATCTTATGCAAAAACTTCAGGAAAGAATCACACGACCACTTCTGTATTAATCAATTTATTTTCTAATTAAACCTTAACTATAATATGTATGTGACTCTCAATCTCGGAACTTCAACACGGTATCCACACGGTATCAAGACAGTATCATCAACGACTGTACGATTTCACTTTGATAACACATGGACCCCGCATAAAGCGATTGCTGTTAGTGAGAGAGTCAGAACATGCAAATGCTATGCTACACAAAAGCTTATACATTATAATATGAACGATCATTATGCTTGAAATGGTCAGCACATTATCACAGGCGATTGATTAACATGCAACGGTATTCATATAAAAAGACAATCAAACAGTTATTATTTCCAAAGGCATAAATGTAACAACAGATCCACCGGACAGAATATAAGATTACCGAAATGGCTTAGTGTGAGGGTATGCGGCGGAACGTGTTATCTCACGGGAGATTAATTAATTAATTCGTGAATAAGATTGTATGATCAGAAAATCGGTTTAGCACGATTCCTCCCCGGGAGCGTAGCTCCGTGGCGAAGGTGCCAAGGCTAATTCGTATTGATGGATCGGTTGGTAACTTATGCGATTAGAAGTACAGTCCAAAACAAAATATTGAAGAGGGAAATTATGAATATACTTATAAATGACGGACTGTTATCACACGAACGATGCTTCCACAGCCAGATGGTTCACGGACTTGAGTGTTCGCTTCTGGTTAAGGACCTGTGTATGTTTGAGTGATATGAATTGTTTTGAATAGTCAGTGTTTGGAATTAATTCTTTGCGTTGCCATACGCTGAAGTTGGCATCGCTTGTAGGAGAAGTAGCCTCGCTCCCTTTAGAGCGGTGAGGTGTGTAGGAGTGCATCATACGAATCGCCGCCCTCCTCCACACAGCAGCCAGCCTCTGTCCACGGGGGAGAGTTGCTTGATCGCTCTCAGTTCCGCTCAGTGGACACCTCTGTCCACTGCTGGATGAGCTGCGCGATCACGCTCGTGCTGGTTCGCTGAAGCAGTTTCTCTCCGCTGTTGGATGAGCTGCATCGGCACGCTCCCTCTCTCTGGGTGGAGAACTCGAACGTGCTCGTTGCTGGTTTGCTGAAAACAGGTTTTTCTCCACTGCTGGATGACTCAAGTCGCACGTGCTCTTGCTCTGGTTTGCAGAAGCTCTTGCTTGGTGCGTCGGTCGCTCTGCAGCTGGACTCAATGTAGAATCAGCAATACTCTGTCTTTCAGCTCTTGGAAATCACACTAGGTGACGCCTCACTACCCTGCGAGTCTTGCCAACGTCAGTGGGTAGCGACGGGGCCACTTTGGCTTCTGCTCGCCGCCCCCTGCTCTGCAGCTCGCCGGCTGGCGACCTGTTGCTCTCGTTCCCGATTGGAACTGCTCCTGAGCCGACCCACTGGTCGAACTCCCCGCGTTCCGACCTCCTCCGAGTCGAACTTCCCGAGTTCCGACCCCCCTGGTCGAACTCTTCCGAGTTGCTCCTCCGAGTCGAACTGTCTCCCGAGAGTCGACCCACTGGTCGAACTCTGGTGAGCCGACCCCGCCCCCCCGGGTCGAACTGAGGTTTCAATGCTCAGGATTCTCTTTTTATGCCCAAAAATCCCTTCACTCGGATCCTGCCCACAAGGCGGGGTTTCTTTCGATTTTTGCTGTGTCAGGATTTGTCCGTATGTATCTGTGTCCGTGTGTGTGTCTGTACGTGTGTCAGTGTGTGTCCTTGTGCATCACCCACGGTATCTTCCGTTGTCATACTCCTACCATAAAACCCACAAGTAAAACAATCAAATGTTATAAATTGTCTCGAAGGCACCTCTCTGTCTGGGTGCACAACCTGGAGGGAGGGGCGATATTCCCTCCGACTTTCACCGACGCACAAAGAAATGGTTAAAAAGTTTTAAGTTAACATTTCATTTCATCTGAGTTCCATAGTTATGATTCTGTATTAATCCAAGGTCTGAGTCAGCTTCTCGTTGCGGTGTTTGACTCGTGTTTCCCCAAGCGTATACACACTCCTACCCCGCGCTGCAGGGATACAAAGACGGCCGGGATTTCCCTTTCTCTCCGACCCTGGGTTTAACATCGCCCTTTGCTTATGTTGCAGTTTTGCTGTGCGCTTGCATTTCTTTTCCTCTCTACTCTTACTTTAACCCTGCTTATTATTTGCGTATGGGTGGAGGCTAGAGCATTTATGTTGACTTAGGAAAACCTGATTGTTATAGGCTTCGGGTCAAGTCGTATAGAAATTATTAAAATATGTGAATACATTTCATATTAAATTAATAGACGGGTGATGGTTACATTGACGTAGCTTGTGGCAGGGTTCAATTGAAGTGGGTGTGAAGATCAATAACTTTAGCCTACCCTGTCGTTAAATTCCGACTTTAAGTTACTTTAATAGTAATGCAGAACCAATTAGCTTTGTTGACTTAACTAGATCTAGGCTAACGCAACCTCCCAGTGACCCTGGCTTTGTGTTTACGTCAGCCCCATTGCAATCCGCTGCGCTCTGCTCTCTATCTGCTCCCTCTGACCCTGGGAGGGCTCTGAACGTCAAAATCGTGTTAGTGGGTCAAGGTAAATATGACCTCCACATGCCATGCTGAGGCCTGGTTTGGTGTTTTTATTCATTATTAAAATTAAAAGAAACAATAGAAATATGTATCTATATGTATTGAAAAATTACGTGTTAATATTAAGATGGAAAGGGGGGCATATACAACATAGCTAACCCAATTCAATCTCCGATCAAAAATGTTTCGGGATTCAAAAACAAGATAAAAAACAAAACTTGTTATTAGCACAGACTATTATATGCCCCATACTTCAGGAGTATAGCTTAATCACGACCGTTCATGCGTATTACATTACATTTTGGATTCACAAGCATTGACTTAAGTCCGTGCGAAAGAGGCCTGTCTTTTTTGTGATTTAATTCACGAACTTTTAAATTACTTTCCGCAAGCAGCAACAACAACAACAACGCCATGGCCCGGTGTTTGTAGAACTCTCGCTACGGCGCGTTTCCCAGGGCGGTTCGATTCTGGGTGGACTCTCCAAAGCCTCTGTCGCCCGTGGTTGAGAGCCTGGAGCAAGGGGATTTGACGGCGGACCACAGCTTTGCGACTCGAGTGTACGGGCACGCAACAGAGTGGGGCACCTTGAAAGGGGCTCCCGTGGTGGAGGGAGGTGTCAGTTTGGCTCTTGGCGGCTCGCTGCAGTCTCCTCCGCCGGGGGGAACGAGCCAAGGGGGCCCCTTTGGAAGAAGACGGATTCGGGAGACGTGCCGTGCGGCCGGTCAAGTTCCAAGGAATATGCGATGGTGGCGGTGATGATGATGATGGCAGAAGTGGGCGGTGGTGATGAAGAAGATGGTGTCAATGTTCGTGGTCATGATGCTGACGGTGGTGGTGAGGACATTGATTTTGCCGACAAAATCATGAATGTTGCAGAGTTTGAAAGAAATCGCAGTGGTGAAGTTCGTGACGACGATGATGGTGGTGTTGGTGATGACGAGCTCAGCGACAATAGCCTTCATTCCGGCGAGTGCGACAACGTCAACAATGACCCTGACATTTTATTCAACGACGACTTCAGCGTCTCTTCCGTCGAAACGCGCAACTCGCCACCCGCCGACGCGCCAGCTCGATCCTTCTCCAAAGCACCCGAGGCCGAGTGCACCTCTGGGCACGGCTCCACCATCGCGTCGCGCAGCAGCGCAACACGACCAACGGGGATGGAGGAGACGAAGGCGGATCTCGGGCACGGGAGAGGGGCCTCTCGTGGGGATTTCAAAGGCCGTGCCCGCGGGCCCGTGACCCAAGAGCTCGCGCCGCCGAGTCGGTCGGGCCGGCAGGCGGCGAGGAACCGGGGGAGAGCAGCAGTTTATTGGAGCTCTCCTCCGCAGAGACCCCGAGGCTTGGCGAGGAGGCGGAGCAAGAAATCGCCGGGAGCGGTGAGAAAATGAATCGAATCTTTTGATAGACACGCCACACACGACTGGATGAGCGCCTCTCGGCGCCGCGCGGTGCGTGGGGGTTGTTTGACCATACTTCACCGCACTGGTCAGTGCGGGGTAACAGGTCCTTGCAGGGTGGGCTGGTAGGAACATTGGAATTTTGCGCAATTTTATGACATTGTTACGTAAAATTGTGCAAATTGAGAGCGTCTTCCCACTTTTTTGCCCTCAAAATCGTTGAGGGTTCTTCGGACAAATTAACCTCTGTAGAGGAATGGAATGGTGAAATCCTTATTGACTGAAATCTGCTCATTTTGGAGCAATGTATCATAAAATTGTTAAGGGCTGGGCCGAAAAATGACAACAATTGCATTTAAAAAAAATGAGGATTTGTTTCCCGGTATACGGTAGTATGGGGCTTTAGACTCCGGATTATTAGCATTTCTGCTCGAAATCGAAACATGACCGGCTTATGGCCTTATACCTGTAAATTTGTGTTGAATATGTCATGACAAAACTGAGAGACAAGGCTTCGAGAGTCTTCGATAGTTCATTATTCCACTATGAAATACTATCTTGGATCACTAAACTACGATTGAGGTGGTGGTTGCATGTTGGATGGGGTTGGCGCAGTTGCGGCGCCTGCTGGGATTGGCTTTGGGTCGATGGCCTCTGCGATTTTGTCTCCGATTTTGTAAAGGGTTCCAGCAACAAATGCGACCTCTGTTTCAGCAAGCAGCTTTTCAACGGTGGCATCCAAAAATCCGTCGGTGTCTTCGAAGTCGTTGTTGCTCATGGTGTTCATGTCTTGTACCGAGAAAAACTCATAGTGCCGAATCCACAAGTGTGAGCACATTGTTGTGAAAGGAACTAAGTATACAGAAAAAATCCATTTGTAAAATATACAACACGGGATATTTCCTCTGCCTTTTGCAATAAAATGCACAAAGTGGTCGTCCATTTTATCCAATTTTATTCACTAAATGTTCAAGGGGGCGTCCATTTTATTCAATGTTATTAGCTGAAAATGTACCAAAGCTGTCTATTTACTCGAAGAATATTTGGCTCGGTTCCATGTAGATTTATTTGTCACCAGGAAAATAAACAAAATTTGAGTCAATAAGAATAGAATAGCCAAATCGTGAGCTATTTCTGGTAGTCTGTACTTCGTATGCCTTTTGGAATGAAATGAACAAAGGAGTCGTCTATTTTATCCTATTTTATTCACTAAAATGCACTGAATTGAATTGAGCTTACTTTTGACATCAATTGAATTGCGTTTGCTATAGACGTAATTTTTTTTATTGAAATACATTTTAATTGAAATAAATTTTAAGATACAATGGCATGAAGAGGCTCAAATTTGCCCTTGAAATTAATACCCCTTAACATTTGGGTTTGATATTATTTTGTTTGATAATAATATCTGGATTTGTGCACACAATACAAAATAATGAACACGTCACATTTAATAGATGACAGCTCGGGTCTCTTCAAGCTCTCACGGACTCTTGTAGGAATATTTCGCCCTGTCAGCGCGGATGACGGGTGTTCCGCAAGCTGCTGGCAGGATGAATGTGGGAAGGGCTTGCACTGTGGAATTCGGGACTGAGAAAGGCGTCAGTGAATTTGCCACAGCCCCAAAAGCGAAGTTCGCAAGTGAGATAATGTGACTTCCAAATGTTGGGTGCAATAAGACATATCAAGTCTCTGCGCTGTCTTTTGCTGATTTGACACCCAACAGCACGAGATTTGACTTCGTTGAAGTATTGTGACACCCAACAGCACGAGATTTCACTTCTTATGAAAGGGAACGGACGGACGGACGCATTAATCTATTGCAGGCTGGTACACTCAGTTACAACTTCGTTCCTACCAGTAAAAGGTGGGCAGCATATACGTGGATGCATTGAAGTACAGAACGATTGTTTACGTAGCCCCGCAGCAGCCTATAGCACCTGTTTGTGCGTAGTAGTGGTCGCCCATACAAGCCCTATCCAGATTGAACCCTGCTTAGCTCCCTGATCTGATGGGATTGGACTCGTATTCTTCATCAGCTGCATTGACGATTGAACCTCGCCATCAATAGGTCATCCCTAACAGTTCATCATACTCATCCTCGAAATTATGTTTTTCCATAACGCTTGTTTACCCAATAATCAATTTTTTTCAGGCCAGTCCTACCACGTTTTTGCAGTCTGTGGGGGTGATGATTGCCATGATTCCAATCGCGGGTACTTTTTTTACGTCACAAATTTGGAGAAAAACGTCGGCACGCACAATGGCTTCATGCTTGCGAATGACGCCACGGGGATCTTGGATGCGAAGCAGACTGCGTGTTTAAAAATGCATTCTAATCTATTGTAGTTGATACTCCAGAGGTGTATAATTATCGGAACGTCCGCAGGAATCGAAACGTAAATCCTCTGCAACGTGGAGCGGACGCGGAATCGCCGCCGATTATCATCATGGCACACACACACACGCGATCATACGCTTTGATTTTTTTTTAGGGAAAGGGGTTGGTGGATCACGCCGATTTTTCCAGTCCTAAATCGGCTCGACTCCCGAGGATGCAAGGAGATGCCTGTGCAGATACAGAAAAAACCCCACACGTTATCCTCGTGTTACGCGTTGTTTTCTCCCAGTATTCCTTTCACGTGAAGCCAAACTTCATGCGATTTGCAAAACGTCCCAACGCACCAGAACCCTCCTGACAAGTAATCTCGAGACTGAATGTGACTTTCCTGCGTAATTAGCATTATTTGTCACGTGGCCATTAAATGTGGTGTATTTTTACGTTTTTAAAGTCCAAGTTGTGTCACTTCAGGTGAGCTACCAGCAGAGGGCAGTGTGCAGAAAAAGGATTTGAATCATGTACACGGAGCTTTGTGAGTAGCGTGTTTACCTCCCGCTTGGGTGGCTTTTCTCATGGGTCCATGTGACACAAATATGGTCAAGAGCCACGGCCCATTGGAGGCGAACCTTACTGACAAAATTCCATCTTGCGTCTCTCGACCATACTAATAAAAAAGCACACTTGAGTCCATCAACCTATCTACCTTTTTGGATGAATGCTATCCACGCAGGAGCATCAGCAGCCATGATCAATTTACGACTTGATGAAGGCCTCCCCAAGCCATTACAGGTCCGCGAGCGATGTTCAATGTAACAACGCATAGAGCCACGTGCGCACGAGCCGATGTAATCGCTCCATCTGCGCGATTGAAGTTCTCTTTTGAGATGTTCCTCTTCTTTGGCTGTAACTCCTTAATTGATCTCGACCATCGGTAATTCAAATATTATTACTGCAATTACAAAGTGGAATGACCTTCCCGCAGGGAGCGCCCGTGGATGATCCGTGGACTGAGTGGGTGTGCGTGCAGATCGAGTCGGCTGTGGAACACGAGCTGGTGGAGGAAGGAGGTCACGTCCCAGACCCAATCTTCATGCTCTAGGCCAGTGTTTTTCTCTAATTTTCAGAGGTGGGGGGGGGGCTACTTTCGCCAATAACACATCAGTGTGATGGATATAGTGTGTGTGTGTAATGATATATAGTGTGTGTGTGTAATGATATATAGTGTGTGTGTGTAATGATATATATAGTGTGTGTGTGTGTAATGATATATATTGTGTGTGTGTGTGTAATGATATATATTGTGTGTGTGTGTAATGATATATATAGTGTGTGTGTGTAATGATATATATTGTGTGTGTGTGTAATGATATATATTGTGTGTGTGTGTGTGGAATGATATATATATTGTGTGTGTGTGTGGAATGATATATATTGTGTGTGTGTGTGGAATGATATATATATTGTGTGTGTGTGTGGAATGATATATATATTGTGTGTGTGTGGAATGATATATATATTGTGTGTGTGTGTGGAATGATATATATATTGTGTGTGTGTGTAATGATATATATTGTGTGTGTGTGTAATGATATATATATTGTGTGTGTGTGTAATGATATATATATTGTGTGTGTGTGTGTAATGATATATATTGTGTGTGTGTGTAATGATATATATAGTGTGTGTGTGTAATGATATATATAGTGTGTGTGTGTAATGATATATATAGTGTGTGTGTGTGTGTAATGATATATATAGTGTGTGTGTGTAATGATATATATAGTGTGTGTGTGTAATGATATATATAGTGTGTGTGTGTGTGTGTAATGATATATATAGTGTGTGTGTGTGTAATGATATATATGTGTGTGTGTGTGTAATGATATATAGTGTGTGTGTGTAATGATATATAGTGTGTGTGTGTAATGATATATAGTGTGTGTGTGTAATGATATATATAGTGTGTGTGTGTAATGATATATATAGTGTGTGTGTGTAATGATATATATAGTGTGTGTGTGTTGTGTAATGATATATATTGTGTGTGTGTGTGTAATGATATATATAGTGTGTGTGTGTAATGATATATATAGTGTGTGTGTGTAATGATATATATATTGTGTGTGTGTGTGGAATGATATATATATTGTGTGTGTGTGTGGAATGATATATATATTGTGTGTGTGTGTGGAATGATATATATTGTGTGTGTGTGTGGAATGATATATATTGTGTGTGTGTGTGGAATGATATATATATTGTGTGTGTGTGTGGAATGATATATATATTGTGTGTGTGTGTGGAATGATATATATATTGTGTGTGTGTGTGGAATGATATATATATTGTGTGTGTGTGTGGAATGATATATATATTGTGTGTGTGTGTGTAATGATATATATATTGTGTGTGTGTGTGTAATGATATATATATTGTGTGTGTGTGTAATGATATATATATTGTGTGTGTGTGTAATGATATATATATTGTGTGTGTGTGTGTAATGATATATATAGTGTGTGTGTGTGTGTAATGATATATATAGTGTGTGTGTGTGTGTAATGATATATATAGTGTGTGTGTGTGTAATGATATATATAGTGTGTGTGTGTAATGATATATATAGTGTGTGTGTAATGATATATATATAGTGTGTGTGTAATGATATATATATAGTGTGTGTGTAATGAAATATATAGTGTGTGTGTAATGAAATATATAGTGTGTGTGTAATGAAATATATATAGTGTGTGTGTGTGTAATGATATATATAGTGTGTGTGTGTGTGTAATGATATATATATAGTGTGAGTGTGTGTGTGTGTAATGATATATATATAGTGTGAGTGTGTGTGTGTGTAATGATATATATAGTGTGAGTGTGTGTGTGTAATGATATATATAGTGTGAGTGTGTGTGTGTAATGATATATATAGTGTGAGTGTGTGTGTGTAATGATATATATAGTGTGAGTGTGTGTGTGTAATGATATATATAGTGTGTGTAATGATATATATTGTGTGTGTGTGTGTGGAATGATATATATATAGTGTGTGTGTGTGTGGAATGATATATATATTGTGTGTGTGTGTGGAATGATATATAGTGTGTGTGTGGAATGATATATATTGTGTGTGTGTGTGTGGAATGATATATAGTGTGTGTGTGTAATGATATATATAGTGTGTGTGTGTGGAATGATATATATAGTGTGTGTGTGTGTGGAATGATATATATAGTGTGTGTGTGTGTGGAATGATATATATAGTGTGTGTGTGTGTGGAATGATATATATAGTGTGTGTGTGATGATATATATAGTGTGTGTGTGTGGAATGATATATATAGTGTGTGTGTGTGGAATGATATATATAGTGTGTGTGTGGAATGATATATATAGTGTGTGTGTGGAATGATATATATAGTGTGTGTGTGTGTGTGGAATGATATATATAGTGTGTGTGTGTGGAATGATATATATAGTGTGTGTGTGTGTGTGGAATGATATATATAGTGTGTGTGTGTGTGTGGAATGATATATATATAGTGTGTGTGTGTGTGGAATGATATATATATAGTGTGTGTGTGTGTGGAATGATATATATATAGTGTGTGTGTGTGGAATGATATATATAGTGTGTGTGGAATGATATATATATAGTGTGTGTGGAATGATATATATATAGTGTGTGTGGAATGATATATATAGTGTGTGTGTGTGGAATGATATATATAGTGTGTGTGTGTGGAATGATATATATAGTGTGTGTGTGTGGAATGATATATATAGTGTGTGTGTGTGGAATGATATATATATAGTGTGTGTGTGTGGAATGATATATATAGTGTGTGTGTGTGGAATGATATATATAGTGTGTGTGTGTGGAATGATATATATAGTGTGTGTGTGTGGAATGATATATATAGTGTGTGTGTGTGGAATGATATATATAGTGTGTGTGTGGAATGATATATAGTGTGTGTGTGTGGAATGATATATATAGTGTGTGTGTGTAATGATATATATAGTGTGTGTGTGTAATGATATATATAGTGTGTGTGTGTAATGGTATATATAGTGTGTGTGTGTAATGATATATAGTGTGTGTGTGTGGAATGATATATAGTGTGTGTGTGTGGAATGATATATATAGTGTGTGTGTGTGTGGAATGATATATATAGTGTGTGTGTGTGTGGAATGATATATATAGTGTGTGTGTGTGGAATGATATATATAGTGTGTGTCTGTGGAATTTTATGTATATAGTGTGTGTGGAACGATGGAAATAAAAGTGACGGTGGAAGAAAGGCGGTTGTCGTCCGAGTGAATCCAAGGCACTACACACACATACAAGCATTTGTTAAATTAATCGTTTATAAACATGGGAGGTAGGGGGGAGGGGGCTGGCTTTCATTTCCCTGCCCGAGTCAAAGGCACAGATGTACAAAAATGACGCATTAACCACTGCACTGCTTGCGGAAGCACAAAACGCGATTACAAAGCGTGCGGAAGCGGGCTGGTCATGCATGGCCCTTTAGGACCGACTGTGCCGGACAGTGCGCCCATAAGGGCGCTTTTTGCCAGAACGCTGCACACCTGCACCTGCACCGCCTCGGTCTCTTCTTGAGCAGCATGATGTCTTCCGAGGATGGGGTACCAGTCTCCATGGACACAACCGCACCGTTCAGGTCCTGCGCCGGATCACAACGGGCTAAGGTTGACATCTGTGTTCGGCAGGACCCCCCCCACCGCACCTGCCCTCGTGCTTGCCCAAAGTGCATAATTAATTATTAACTCGCTCGCTCACGCCGTAGAAACACCATTGCAGAAAAAACACCCAACAATAACACATTTAAATTCAGGGGAGCGAGGTGGCTGAGAAGTGAGAGCATGGAACCAGAACTGCCGAAATCCTGGATTTGAATCCAAGCAACCACCCAGATTTAAATTGGGTTTTGGAGTGGAATGAGTTGATGGTCTCAGCTCAGTCACCCATTGAACGCACCCAAATAACATTTAATGTAACACTTAATTTGGCTAAATTCCAGCTTTGAGAATAAAAAATCAGTTTCACTGTCATCATACACAAACCAATCTCGCAGAAAAGTGCACGGATTTTGCACATTCTTTTCCATGTTCTTTGTGATCCAAGTGTTATGCCAGGCAATATGCACAGAATATAATTGTTTTGTAGACACTCATCTCTAGTTCATTATTTTGATCCCTTTTCACCTTCAATAATTGCCCTTGATACACACTTAGATTTCCCAGATGTCTCCCTCTAATATTTCTCCAGTTTAAATAAAAGATTGATCCAGTTTAAACAGCGACTTTGATTCAATGATTATTTCCTCTTGTTCAGTGAACTTTTTTCATGGCTTTTGTTTTGCTCATTTATCTTTCGCCCCACTTTGCAGCCTTCTTTGGTATTTCTTCAATAATTTCCTGTATTACTTTACTTTTGGTTGTTATAATGACGATGTCATTAGGGAATCTGAGATGGCTATTTTTTCTACAATTTATCAAATCTAATTTTCAGAAAATGTGTGAGTGGATTTGTGAATAGCCTTGTTTGACTCACCTTCCACTATGAATTTTGTTACTTCCTTCATCAAAATATCAGTGTAGGTTGTTAATATTTTGTACATTGTTTTTATTTCCAAACATTTGTTATATTTAATGTAGGCCTTGATTCGAGAACTTAAATGAGTATCAATTTTCATTGCGTCAAGTACTTCTTTCAGTCTACAAAGGCCAAGCACAATGGTAAATGATATTCATTAATTTTCAATTTAAAATCTAACATATACATAGGTTTTATAATTTTGCTCCAATATCTGGTCCCGCTTCTTTGATGGTGTCTACAGTTATACCATGGTTTGCTGCTTTGCAAGACCATGAGATATAGCCATGGCTTGGAAAGGCCTTAATTCAGCAGTGGATAGATCGTGTCTGTGGATGATTGAACAAGGTAGCAACAATGCTTCGCAGAGACAGAATCATAAAACCAGGAAATCGTAACACATGACCCAGCGGGAAGCACATTCGCCACTCGTTACAGAGGTTCACGGTTCGAATCCGTCGGCCGCCCTCGTTATTACTGCGGTGTGCATCAACCATAAAAATAAGTGCCATCGACTTCAGAGTGGACGTAAAAAGAATCCTTGACATTATTCGCAAGAATGTGTGCCGGCATTCAAAGGGGTCAAATTATTACATTTACCAAAAGATTTCTCACTGGGATTATACGTAGCAATCTTCACTTCCTAGCGGGGAAAAGTTGGTTAGACCCTCCTGAAAACAAGTCATGAGACTCCATGAGGTTTCCTTCGGTAATCAGGCCTAGTAAAAAGCCAAATGAAACTCAATGTATAAATAAATAAACACTTTAACTCTTCCAACAAATTATACCTGAGGATTCGATTTGGCGAGAATTTATATCTTGTACCAGGCTTCTTCCCTCTCTTTAAACTTCATTTTCTCTCTGCAAAACCACAAATGTTAAATGTTAACAGTAACAGGAAAATGCACAGTCCTTGCTACTCAGCCTTTACATTTTTTATGTTTTACAAGAGACGCATGATCCTGCTTGGCCTGTCGAGTTTATAGTTTTAGACAATGGTTATTACGAATATGTAGTGATGGTAGCATCACTACTGTGTACACACGCACAAGCGTGACGTCACTATGCGGGGGAGCGTCATGACCACGCGGGTCTACACACACGCATGACGTCATCCCGGCTGGAGGCGGGAATGACGTCAGGGCCGGTGCTGGGCTCGGGAGGCCACGATGGTGGTGTGAGGCCATGGCACTCTGTGACCCCGGCTGGACACGTGACTGGACCCCAGTGGGGGCCGGGGGCCTAGGGGGCACCTTGGAGGGCACGTGGACAGCAGGGGGGCTTCGAGAGGGTTCTCGAAGGGAGGTGTGGCCGGGGCGGGGCCCGGGCACGCCGAGGCCCATATAAGCAGCCGCCTCACGAGGTTCGAGGCTTCCCGTATCAAGAACGAAGATGCATCGTGAAGATGCCAAGAAGAGTCAAGCATCCAGTCAGTGGACCTGGCAGTAGCCCACCTGGCTGGGTCACGCTAGAGTATTTGAGAAGTATGTGTTAGCTAGAGTAGGTCGGTGGTCACCACCTTATGTGCAGTGTTATATTACTTACCGTTCTAATAAATCAGCGTTGCCTCCCAAGGAGTCGTGTGTGCACCTAATTCGAACCCACTACAAATATATAAGGTAGTACTGTATTTAAAGTCACGTGTCAATCCACTGCTGGATGAGGGTCTCCACACTGCGGGCCGTGAGGTTATTGACCATACTTCACCACGCTAGTCAAGGTGGCGTTGCATAGATGAGTGCAAAGAAAGTACAATTGATTTTGCTGCACTGCCCTCTGCTGCCCACAACAGCAGCCTGGAAAGAGCCAACACTAACAAACAATACTGTAAAAATATTTTAAAATCACCCCATCACAGAGATGAAAAAAAACATGACTACATATCACTGTGACCTGTTATATTTACTGTGAATCATCAAATAATAAATTGTTTAAATCCACGCCTATACAGGCCACCATACTTCAATAGTGATTACCGTTGGTAGGGCTATTTTAATACACACAATGGACAGGAAGGACAAGATCAAAGGGCTCTCATAATCCACATGCAGAGTGTACGTTGCCTCATTAATCCCCACACCCCCACTTTGCGCAAGAGCGTAGAAGTGTGGTTACCACATCTACGCCTCTATAAGGAAACAGGTGGACTTCACAAATTTGGTTGTCGCCTGATGAAGCTGGTTGTAATTACTGGCGAAACATCGTACTCAGATTGTCAATGTTGTGGCTTCGCTCTCCATCACACCGATGTGCTGTACTCGTGACCAATTTACATGTTCTGTTTACGTGACAACCCTTACTAGTTGGCTGTGTCGGGTGGTGGCGGGTTTTAACGACACATTTATATATTTAAGCGAACTAACCCAAAATACCTCTTATGGATGTAATTTATCTTGCATTTTAATTCCATGAGCAAAGTTGCAAATTAAGCAAATATTGTCGAGACGATCATTGGTTGAACTTTGATCAAGTGAGCTGTTCTAATTGTGCACATTTCCATCAATGTTGCTTATAATATTTGGTTATCTGTAATATTTGGTTAGAGGTTATATAAGAGATGGCCTGCCCGCATGTTTGGTGGACAATGGGTGCATGCGGAGATGGTGTGGACTTCGTCTTCATCGGCGGCAGCCCCTTGGGGTTCGAGGATGACACCCATCAGATCTTGAGGTGGCTGAGGAGTCCAATTCACGATCTGCAGATCTTTGAGCTTTGGGGTCACGTGGTCCCAGATAGAAGTGGGAGCCACAATGCTGGGTTAGCTTCCTTTTCTGTTGTTATTTGGCAGCGATTCGGCATCAAGACGTTGGGTCTCAGTGGGCCGTCGCCTGGTGGATGCAGCAGCGCCACCCAAGGTGGGCGGCAGCCTACTCCGTCGAATCTCGAAGCCTGATGTTTCTGTACTTCAGGGAGGACTTTAGGGTGTCCTTGAACTGCTTACTTTGTCCTCCCCTCGTCCGCTGCCCATTAGAGAGCTGGGAGAAAAGGATCTGGTGGGGAAGGCAGTTCTCAGGTACGCGGAAGCAGTGGCCAGTCCATCAGAGTTGTTTTTTTAGAAGTATTGCTTCAATGCTGGTGGTGTCAGCATGGAGGACACTTGCACTTGATCCCCTGGATTTGATGGAGGCAGTGCTGTTGGAAACGCTCAAGCGCAATGACATGGCACCAATACATAGACAACATACCGGCAAGACTTAAAATCCTAGCATACCATCTTTAAAACTATCACATCTACACAAACACCGAGTCTACACAACATGTAGCTTCAGATAATTTCGGTGCAACAAAAAACAGATGGTTACTCATGACAGCCACATGGTAGACTATGTTGGGACAAACAAAACTTTTCCGTTAACGCTCATCAGAATATTTATTTATACAGCAGGAATCCGATGAGCTATAAACCTCTTTTTCACAGATGTCCAGTCGGGGCAGGTGAGAATAATACAACACAACACAAAAACTTGACAGTGAAAAGTATAGCAAATATATACAAATAATACTAAACTATGTTTTATCCTACCAGGTAAAGCATACTGAGCTATGAGCCTCTCATTCAGAAGCAACCTGGCAACAAATGATAGCTTAATAAACTGGTTTATCTTATAGAAATTTATTACAGCAAAATAATCAATAATCTAAACAAATTTCGATTTAAAGCTTTCGTGACTGCAATGATTCATCTTCTTTGGTTCTTTCGGTAAAGTCACGTAGAATGAGAATAAAAGAATAAATTGATAAAATAAAATAACACAATAATATTCTCACGACGTTTCGGCCACAACACAAGCGGCCTTCATCAGGTGAAGGGAGCGAGACTGTCTGGTAGAACAGCGCTGGAGTGAGAGAGCCACGTTCAGATCACGGCTTTTAAGCTGTGTGAGAGGAACAAAGAGCCTTGACGAAGGAATTAGCATAAAATTTAGCATTGAAAAGGCTGAATGATTAGCTTGTGACTGGTCACAGAAATAGCTATGTTAAAAGTTAAAGCATACACATCCGCAGAGGCACCCATTGTTAAAAGGAATTAGCATAGAATTTAGCATTGAAATAGCTAAATTAAGGCATTAGCTTGTAACTGCTACAGAAATAGTTACGTTGAAGTCAGAGCATACACATTCACCGAGGCACTTAGTACAAATCAAAACAGGAGAATTTAGCATTGAAATAACTAGGCGAATTTAGCATTGAAATAACTGGGTGATTTGCTGGTGACTGGTCACAGAAATGACTACACATCTGAGCTATTCACAGTACTATATAGTGAACCAATAAAAATTAAAATATAAATTACCTTCATGTTATCAATAAACTCTATATTCTCCAATCAGCTAAGCTACCAACCATAAGTCGTTATATATCACAATGCTATATGGCGAAAAAATGGGTGGATTCTTACCCTCAAATTTCCGTACCACGGATAGCTACGGGCCCCGTTCAGACGGACGAGTTCGTCCATGGTCGGAACAGAGGAGGGGGAGAGAGACAGCTGCGAAGCCCTAGTATACTCCATGTTGTAAACCATACCATTAACCGTGGTGTGAGAGGTATTAAGAGGCAATGCTGGCGAAAGAGCTGCGGTCTGAAGGTCATCGTAAAATTACAATTAATTAAGAACAGAAATGATTTAACACATCTTTCCAGTGGTTACTAAGCCTGAATCCATCTTCTCGGTTGAAATTGTCTCTGTGCTTGTATATGTGAATGGCCTCATGAACGAATCTCTCATGGTAGCCAGTTGGTTTGCAAAGAACCTCCGTCTTGGAGAAGTCAATGTCATGTGAGCCCACTGAATTGTAACAGTGATCTGCCACGGCCGATTCAACAGCATTAATTGATGAGAACAAACAGTTCTTGTTGAAACCCTCTGCTGCCAGACCACCAAGATTATATGGCCTTCCAAAGATACACAAAGAAGATACACCCCTTCGTCCCATCGTCTCTACTATCAGCTCCCCCACCTACAAACTGGCACGTTTTCTGGCTGATATACTGCGACCTTTCACTGGAAAAACCACCTCTGCGGTACTAAATTCTACTCACCTGGTATCGACAATCAAAGACATTTCCCTGTCCCCAAACGACCTGCTTGTCAATTTTGATGTGGTGTCCTTGTTCACCAAAGTCCCGGTACCTGACACCATCGCTATCATTGAAGACCTGGTTCATCAAGGACTGCATACTGATGTACCCCCCCTGGTGAGACATTGCTTAACCAACACATACTTCACCTGGAATGGAACTTTCTACAAACAAACTGAGGGCACCCCAATGGGCTCCCCCCTATCTCCGGTTGTAGCCAACGTATTCATGGAAAAATTTGAAACTGACGCCATCCAGACTGCCACTCTACGCCCGACCTTATGGAAGAGGTACGTTGATGACACCTTTGTCATCTGGCCACATGGCCAGCCTGCTCTAGACCAATTCCGCGACCACATCAATTCCATACACCCAGCCATCAGATTTACCATGGAGGTCGAAAAAGATGGCAAACTACCCTTTCTGGATGTCTTAATTAAAAGGAGACATGATGGTTCAATGAGCCACTCTGTCTACAGGAAAGCTACCCATACAGATGCTTACTTGAAACCGGATTCCCACCACCATCCATCCCAGAAGAACTGCCTCATCAAGACTCTATACCATAGAGCCCAATGCATTTCCGACCAGGAACACATTACCAGTGAACTCAAGCACGTACACCAGGCTCTCAGGGCTAATGGCTACTCCGACTACACAATCCGCAAAGCCATCACTCCAGTCATGAAGAAGGATCCTCTTGTGGAGCCACTCAAAACCATCACCTTACCCTACATTGCAGGGGTCACTAAAAAGATCTCCAAAATCCTGAATAAACACAAGATCCAGGTCCGATTCAACACAGTACACAAAATCCGTGATTTAGTTCCATCTGTAAAAGATGCTCTTCCAGACATACAGTACCCGGGCGTTTACAAACTAAAGTGCCTCTGTGGTAGTAGCTACATTGGAGAAACCAAAAGACATATCTCGGACCGCATCCGCGAACATAAAGCAGACTTGAAACACGGTAAGACGAACTCCTCGGCCGTGGCAGATCACTGTTACAATTCAGTGGGCTCACATGACATTGACTTCTCCAAGACGGAGGTTCTTTGCAAACCAACTGGCTACCATGAGAGATTCGTTCATGAGGCCATTCACATATACAAGCACAGAGACAATTTCAACCGAGAAGATGGATTCAGGCTTAGTAACCACTGGAAAGATGTGTTAAATCATTTCTGTTCTTAATTAATTGTAATTTTACGATGACCTTCAGACCGCAGCTCTTTCGCCAGCATTGCCTCTTAATACCTCTCACACCACGGTTAATGGTATGGTTTACAACATGGAGTATACTAGGGCTTCGCAGCTGTCTCTCTCCCCCTCCTCTGTTCCGACCATGGACGAACTCGTCCGTCTGAACGGGGCCGGTAGCTATCCGTGGTACGGAAATTTGAGGGTAAGAATCCACCCATTTTTTCGCCATAAAGCATTGTGATATATAACGACTTATGGTTGGTAGCTTAGCTGATTGGAGAATATAGAGTTTATTGATAACATGAAGGTAATTTATATTTTAATTTTTATTGGTTCACTATATAGTACTGTGAATAGCTCAGATGTGTAGTCATTTCTGTGACCAGTCACCAGCAAATCACCCAGTTATTTCAATGCTAAATTCGCCTAGTTATTTCAATGCTAAATTCTCCTGTTTTGATTTGTACTAAGTGCCTCGGTGAATGTGTATGCTCTGACTTCAACGTAACTATTTCTGTAGCAGTTACAAGCGAATGCCTTAATTTAGCTATTTCAATGCTAAATTCTATGCTAATTCCTTTTAACAATGGGTGCCTCTGCGGATGTGTATGCTTTAACTTTTAACATAGCTATTTCTGTGACCAGTCACAAGCTAATCATTCAGCCTTTTCAATGCTAAATTTTATGCTAATTCCTTCGTCAAGGCTCTTTGTTCCTCTCACACAGCTTAAAAGCCGTGATCTGAACGTGGCTCTCTCACTCCAGCGCTGTTCTACCAGACAGTCTCGCTCCCTTCACCTGATGAAGGCCGCTTGTGTTGTGGCCGAAACGTCGTGAGAATATTATTGTGTTATTTTATTTTATCAATTTATTCTTTTATTCTCCTTCTACGTGACTTTACCGAAAGAACCAAAGAAAATCTAAACAAATGTTTGTGAAAGTTATCCCATCATATCAGATGTTTATTAATGTCCTTCCTTTTGAGAAACCTAGACCATTATCGCTCACTAGGTGGGTTAGGATTGAAAACTAGCTACAGGCAGTCCCCGGATTATAGGGATGAAACTACAGTAATTAAAGAAAACGGTACGGGAGGCACAACTATTTCCGGCTATGGGATTTTATCTAGATTTGGGGGAAATTGTTGAGTTTCCGACATACGGAAAATTCAGGTTGCGGATCTTCCTCGGGAACCTAATGCTTCCGTAACCCGGGGATTGCCTGTAAGGAGGGAGCATCTGATATCAGTCTAAATCTCTAAGTCTCCAATGTGTCTGCTAAGGTGCGCGTGTGTGTGTATGCAGTGTGTCTCCGGCTCGTCTTCTTTCTTCCTTGAGTGTCCTTTGTGTAGTCCGAGCACTTCGGAGCTCTCTGTGTGTTCTTGATGCCACCCAGTTTGAAGACTGAGAGTCCTCGATGTCCACTGGGATGGCATTCTACTCTGGTGACCTACACATAGCACACATCATCACCATCACAATTATTCCACTGGCCAACAGGACACCACAGAAAACTGCCTGTCATTGAAACTACCTAGAGAAATGAATTGCACCGAAAATGGCTGATAACTCACGTGGTAACCACCTTCAAAATATAATTGTGGGCCGAGTAAGAGTGCGTACAACACTGTCAGACAACACTGTTTGACTTAGGGTAAATTCTCCAGTTTGAGGTTTTATGGTTTGTGAAAATACATCATGAGTACAACTTACCGCATATAGAAGAGGATGTAGGCCTGGTCTTGAAGCACTTCTGACTTGGCGACTGGCTCCACGTCAGCATCGTCCATTCTGAACCAGCTGCCATTGCTGACCTGAAGGAAAAAATACATGTACACTTAATTACGATCATTACCCAATTGCACCTGACTCATTTAAAAGCCAGCCATAGTGACAGATCATGAAAGTGGAATATTATATGGAAGTTAACACGTGTACTCATATGCTTCGTGTGTGTGTGTGTATGTATTATCATAGAGGGAAACAGTAGCGTAGCGGTTAGCACATTGCACTACGAACCCGGCAACCAGAGGTCAATTCCCGCTTACGACGTAACACCAGTGACGATTATCTCAACTGGTCGTGGGCCTCGTTCCCTCGGTCCACTCAGCCTCAAATGAACACATGGTGCAATATGTAAAAATTACCACTCAGGGGACAAAGGCGGCCGGGTGTAGTGCTGGCCACCCACCCCCGCGTGTGTCATTCTGGCTTTGACAGGTGCTCATGAACAGCACTTGCCCCAACAGTCGGGTAAGGCTATATGGGGGATATTTGTTTTTTTGTTTATCATGCAGAACATCACCTTGTTGTACGAGTAGTAGTGGCCGCTATTGGTGGTGGTCCCGTGGTGCACAATCACCGAGTAGAGTGAATAAAGTTGCGACTCTTGCACAACCTGACTAGACATGAACGGCCGTATGTCGAGTTTTTCAGGGAAGAGGAACTCCTACAAGGGATGAGGGAGGAGACAGTGATGGGCCAAGCATTAAAAGAGAGGAAAATAGGGAGCTGGCTAAGCAGGGGCAGAAGAAGGGAGCAAATTAACGTATTGGCGGTACACTGGTGCACCGTATATATAAAAAACTAAAATCACATTTTTCACGGTGATATATTTTCCAGCTATTCCCAACCCATTTCAGGAAATTTTGTGGGGCTGCGTCAAAATAATTTATCGTGATCTCAAAGCAGTCGGAAGATGAGTGTCGGTTCACATTTTGATGTTCTACTGTTTTATGAGGACCGGTGTGTCATGCTGCACCGGTGTACCGCCAATACGTCCAAATGACAAAAAACGTTGAATACAAAATATATCTGAATATCAGTTTGCATTCTGTGCAGGAAGTAAAATTCACCCTGTCGATTTTGTGCCCAAACTCATCGTATCGCTTAATGGTGACGATAAGCACATTGGGCACCACGTGCAGGCTCACTCTCTTTGTTGATTTCCCCACGCGTGAGCACCTGTTCGCCAGACAATAGCAACGTTAGTTTACGGACGAGGTGCGTGTTTCATCACACACTGTATAAATGGGGATATACACGAACGTTTAAAGGTGCACGATGGAAGATTGCATACTCACATTCCACATCTGTATTCTGAAAGATTCTCGGTCTTTGTGAATTCATAAAAAGCCTTCACCAGATCCAGGGATTTCTGTCAAAAGCCAAGAAAGCACAATCATGGAAAATTATTACTTTGAATAGAAATTCAGAAAATAATGAGCTAAGTGGCTCTCTGCAGTCAACTGGTTGTGGTACATAAATATAATGAATGACAAAAAAATCGACATCAGGCTGCAGCCTTCCCAATTCTTACGTTGATATTAAGAGAGATGTCAAGGCAAGAGTCCAACGTGTCTGAGATGCTGAAGCACTGCGTGCACTCAACTGTGAAAACACATAATATGAAAACATACAATATTACTGCTGCACATTGCATAATCATCAAAAGTATTCACACGTTAACTGCCTAATATCATGAAAATGTTCAAATACCACCAACCCAGATGCGACTATAATTGTTATTTAAAAACATATTTGGTGAAAGCAGCAATGGCTACTAAATACATTTATTGTTGATACTGTGTTGGCAGTGGTGCCCTAACATAAATCACAGGTACTCAACACATTCGTCAATAGCACTGCCGTACAAGGAAAAATATGCAATTGGTGACATTTTAAGGAGTGATCTTTATTCATAGCACAGAAGCCAGAAACATAGGGTGGGCTACGAGTTGGATACTGCACTGTACACCACGTGGCCTGATGAGAAATTACATTTGGCGTACAGAAACCTTTGATAAACTCTGAATCCCTGCAGTCACGAAAGCTTTAAATCAAAAGATGTTCGTATAGTTGATGCAACCCCTTTTAACCTAGAGAACTCCACAGGAATGGGAGTAGAGTGAATGATATAACTTGTAAACAATGAAAGAGAAACGGGAAAGGGAATGCATATTTTGTGCATGTGTGCTTATGTCCTTGTGTACGTGTTTTTTTTTTACATCTACAGAGAATATAAGGTTGCATGCGAGAGCTTGCATAGCCCAGTATGGATTGTGAAATTGGGTGAAATCACTACTTAAAGGGTGAATGTTTCCAGAAGGGGCACAGGTACCTACCTCTCGATTTCAGGTACCCCCTGAAGATCTGGTGGATCAATGTTGGGGTCTCCATGTCAATATTCAGCCTGGAAAAACACGCAATGAAACACACAGACAGCTACTCCAGAGGCAATGTCTTTACGAGATGAACACTCGGGAGAGTTACATGTTTTTCCCTACTAGTATTAACTCGCTGAAGTGGCAATGTCTTAACTACCTCGCCAGCTATACAGGTCATGGGTTTGATCCCAATGCTGACGCCAGTAAATTTGCAGTTTGCATTCTCTCCCTGTGGTTGCGTGTATTTTTTTTTTATACGAGCCCACCGATTTTTCCCTCCATATTTAGAAACATGCATTTAGTGTATTTGTTAAATAATAATTAAAATAAAGTGAATACAAATATGAATAATAAAATATACAATTAAAAAAACAAAAAACCCACTAATGTAGACTGGTTCTTAATCAGAGTGAGCGTACTGCCAGTCTATAATGTAGACTGTAGCCTGGTTTTTAAGCTTGGTGAGCGTATTGGCAGTCAATAATGTAGACTGTAGCCTGGTTATCCTGAGAACATATTTTTTTCTGAACAATCCAGGCATCCATGTGCTGGTATTGTGCAACTATTTATGGAGTTTGCTGGGGCATGCAGTACTTACTGGCTTTGGTTGAAGAGGCAGGATTGGTGCAGCGTATCTATCACGTAACTCAGAAAGACATGCGCATCTTCCTGCCTGCCAAAACACAGGTCCTCGCCGATGTCTGTGTGGAAATGGACAGAGGTCACAGATGATGTGGTCACACAGTTGCTGGCACAGTATATAGCTTATGAAGTCCCTCATCAACTAAATTGGAAGATTTGTGGGTTAATCACAGAACTGGGTATGGCTGGCAGTGTTTAGAACGAGCATCAAGAGAGTAATGCAGGACCGGAAGAACATCCGATGCATTGGAGTTGTAAAATCAGTGCTGACCAAAACGAGTAATTTTCTGTTCGATATTGTATACAAAAACTGATTCAAACTGCCCTTTCAGGAGATCTTGAGATGACCGATGTTTCAACGTCAAAGACACTTGGGAATTGTGCTGGAACTTACTTTTGAAATTGAGAACTATGTCGATGGGATCGATGGCCATGCCCCGATTCATGAAGGTGTTGAAGACGTGTTTCTCCAACAGACACATCATGCAAAACTCAGTCTGTTTGCCTGTGAAGAGGGGCAGGGGTGACACACAGTGAAAATACAAACCAATCGCACAAATTGCCCAGCCGCGCACAGCCAGGTAATCTACACAACACTCGATTGTAGCTCGTCTCGAATGCAAAATATCTTGGGAGAACTCACAGGTCCATGAGTGATCGCTGTAAAGCAAAAAGTTTGCCAGCGGCGCCGTGTACGTGAGGCCCTGCAGGCTGGCATTCACGAAACACGTATTCCCGAGGTTGTTGAGCCCAGCACCCTCATGTAGATCCTCCTGCCACTTGAGAACTAAGTTGTCTGTCGCAGGTGTTGTGAATTCTAAAGATGGAATGCTGTCCTCATCTGCACACATGACATGATGGAAACACATCATTAACGTTCACAGCACTTTTATTATAACTCACAGCACTACTGAAGGGAATGGTTTACAAATTGGGTGTCTTAGCCTGTACCCGTGCTGGCATTTTTTGTGGTGCTGTTAGGTAGACACAATCCTCTTCACCAGCTGGCGAGATGCAAATGTATTAAATGTTTTTGAAGTGTTCAGCACTAGTAATCAGAATTGCCTGAAGAGCATCTTCAGCCTGTAAGTTTTACATCGACAGCAATGGCTAGACAACCACAGCAGCGTGACGAGATATCAAAGTGTACGTATGTGTGCACGTTGAACTTCTTTCACACCGTGCGTCGCCATCCATACTAATCGGAGGGACAGGGTCACGCCAGCAAACACTTACCTCCCGCATTAGGTTTGTGCAGCCCAGTCGTGCTGGACTCGGTCACGAAAGACACGGCGGATGGAACGGTGCTGTGTTGGATCTCCAGCCCCTTGTCATCTGCTGCTGACACCGCCGGGGGTGATGTGGATGCCTCATCCTTGACGACGATGCTGGAGATGGTGTCCGCTTCTGCCTGTTGAATACTCTTGGCCTCCTGCTACGGCAGCAGTAAAAGCAGCCTTAAGTCACAGACACGCATCGCCACTACACTGCAGCATTGCTCAAACTGCTAAGTGCGGATTCTTATTTCGAACAACATGGCAAGCCAATCTAATAATGGAGACTCTGCTTTTAGATACCAGGATCTATCTTTGTTTCCAAAGAAGTTGGACAAAAACATACTCTGTCTAAATTCTCCTTAGTGATATTCTGAAGACGTTACGTTAAAAAGATGCATGTGATATCACTTGAGCGCAAATACAGACCCATATGGACACACATTCCCATACGGGTATACATCCCTTCATACGCCCTCCCCATTCTTGCAGTGCGTGAAATTGGAAATCATGCATATTTTAAATACTCAAATGGCTTAATGTGCTATTCATGCAACGGTTAGCAATCTGGTGTTATCGTACGGAATTTGGTGCCACAATTTCCTGGCATGTCAGTAGAAATACATCCTTCCCACCTTTATTCACCCAGCAGTATAAATAGGGACACCACAGGTAGTCGATGGACAAGCCATGTGTGTTGTGGGGTCAGGTGTGGGTGCTCCCACATTTTCCAAGATGTTTGGTGGGTGTAGAAGGTGAGTTTCCTCTCGTGCAAACCCAACCGCGAGCAATCGTATGATCAAACAATTTCAAGGCTGCACCTTTACGTGTGGACTGGTCTTCTTTGTAAGTTTTGCAACGTAAACTTTAATTTTTTACCTTAATTTTATCAATACTGATCTATACTACAGGTTTTCTTCTTGTTAGATCGTGTAAATATATAAATGTTTCGTTAAACCGGCCACAATCCGACACAGCCAATTTGTAAGGTTTACCACTTAAACAGATCGTGCCAATTCGTTACGAGTACAGCACACCGGTGTGTTGGAGAGCCAAGCCACAACATTTACAATCCGAGTACGACGTTTCGCCGGTAATCTAACCCAAAAGAAAAAAAGAAAGGACAAAACGGTATTATGGATGATTTTGGTCACGAAAGCATACGTGATAATTGAATTTTGCCTAATCACCTACTGTGATTTATCCTCCCTCTTTGCTGCTCCTACAGCCTCCCTTACCTTAGTCAGATGATCTGCATTGCTTTCATCAGATGATGTCTCCTCATCGTCCTTCCCCGCACCTCCGAGCAGCACGTTTGCCTAGGTACGGTGCGAAAGAAGTTCAACATGCATCACGACTTTAAACTGGTGTTGCAGCTTTCAAAAGACTCGAAAGGGGGCTGCCGTTTTTTTCCTCACTTTCTGACTCAAACTGTTGTTGAAGCTTTCAACAACGTGAGCCTGAAATTTTGATTTAAAGCTATCGTGACTGCAGTAACGATAAACTGCCAAATCGTTGCGCGTGGCGCCAACGGGTTTTTAAAGAAATAAATAAATGGATAAAATTCCCCGTTTTTAAATAAATTCATGCAAACCAACACACCTGAAGACGACCGTTTGTGTTATGGTCGAAACGTGATAATTTTTATTGCTTTATATATTTTATTATTTTGTTGTTTCCCTTCAACGTGACTTTACCGAAAGAACTAAGACCGTGAGCCTGCTTTATGTCGGCTTTAGCGTCATACTCTGTGGGAAGATTATCACTTGGCTCAGCGTAGTTTTTAGGTAGTTAGTACGACTTTTAAATTAATGTAGTGCTTCAGGCGTACCCTGTCCATATATATAGGTAAACCAAATGAACCTCTGAATTGATATTTTTCGTTCTCCAAATAACAAAGAAATTGTTATTGAATGTTTCTAGTTATTAGCAGACTCTGTTAGATGTACCCAGTCACCCGCTGTGATTTATCCTCCCTCTTTGTTGCTCCTACAGCCTCCCTTACCTTAGTCAGATGATCTGCATTGCTTTCATCAGATGATGATGTCTCCTCACCGTCCTTCCCCGCATCTCCGATCAGCACGTTTGCCTAGGTACGGTGCGAAAGATGTTCAACATGCATCACGACTTTCAACTGGTGTTGCAGCTTTCAAAAGACTCGAAAGAGGACTGCATCTTTTTTAATCTGATTCAACGAATCTGACTTCTGTCCATCAGATGATGATGATGTCTCCTCACTTTCAGTCTCAAACTGTTGTTGAGGCTTTCAACAACGTGAGCCTGCTTTATGTCGGCTTTAGCGTCACACTCTGTTGTAGTGCTTCAGGCGTACCCTGTCCATATATAGGTAAACCAAATGAACCTCTTAACTGCAATGTTTCGTTCTCCAAATAAAAACGAATTATTGAATGTTTCTAGTTATTAGCACAGACTCTGTTAGATGTGCCCAGTCACCCGCTGTGAGTCATCTCCCTCTCTGCAGCAGATCTTACTGCCCTTACCTTAGTCAGATCATTTTCCTTGTGTCCAACGATTGATGCCTCCTGACTCGTTGACGTTAAACTGGTGTTGCAGCTCTGAAAAACGCTCTCACTGGAACGGCTGCTCACCAGACTCGAAAGAGGGCTGCCCTTGCGAACCGTAGCAGGACTGCCCAGCGAGGTCCCAGCATAGGTGTCCTCATCATCAGAACTGCTTCGGCAACAGCAGCATAGCTTTTTGAAAAACTTTCTGAATAATTTCTTTACACCTTTCTTCATGGTGGCCATGCCACCAATGTGCCAGAGCACCGAAACTTTCCAAAAATTTTTATCACGAGAACGCCAGAGGGCAAGTGAAGACACCTCTGCTTCCCAAGAAATCCGAAGAGCCTGTAGGATGTGACGTCACACGCCGGACTGCAGTGACGTTACAATACGACACCTTATGAGGAGTGTCACTTGACGTCACGCGCCGGACTGCAGTGACGTTTCAATAAGACACCTTATGACAAGTGTCACATGACGTCACAGACTCCCGACTACACCGACGCCACACAACTGCATTTTTAATCTTAGTTCTTTCGGTAAAGTCACGTAGAAGGGAAACAATAAAATAATAAAAACATAAAACAATAAAATTCTCACGACGTTTCCACTGCAACACAAGCAATCATCATCAGGTGTGAAAACCACAACAAGAAAATTTGATGATGATTGCTTGTGTTGCAGTCGAAACGTCGTGAGAATTTTATTGTTTTATATATATTTATTATTTTATTAATTTATTGTTTCCCTTCTACGTGACTTTACCGAAAGAACCAAGAATATGAATCCCTGCAGCCACGAAAGCTTTAAATCAAAATTTAACTGCATTTTCTTGTTGTGCTTTTCACACCTAATGTTGATTACTTGTGTTGCAGTCGAAACGTCGTGAGAATTTTATTGCTATATATTTTTATTATTTTATTGTTTCCCTTCTACGTGACTTTACCGAAAGAACCAAGAATATGAATCCCTGCATAGTCACGAAAGCTTTAAATCAAAATTTAACTGCATTTGTTGCTCAAATAGCTTTCCTTGGTGCTAATTAACAGAGCTATTGCTTGCCTGCATTAGAAGCGTAACATCACACACAGCCCACTGTATGCGTTAGGTTTCACTTAGCATTAAACACCAGAATCCACTCTAGCAAGAATTCCATCCTGGCATGGAGGACACCTTGCGGTACATTACAGGTTTCCCAAAATTCCACTTTTATTAATTTGCTCCCAAATCAAATTGTTCTGCACTTGTGACATGCTAAGCAACTAACGCTGTCTGATTGGCAACACACCTGCTCAAGCTCTGGGATAACAGGTGTGTGTTGGGCATCAGTGCTTGTCAACTTTGCTCTAATTAGTGTATTTTCTAATATTCAATAACGTATTTAATTACTCATTGAGGTTTAATGAGCTCACCTGTCTCGATTTTTGTCCAATTGTTGCAGATACGAGTCACAACACTTGATTCATGTGCAGTGATATCAATGTGAATTAAAGTGCTCTGTTACCAATAAAGTACAATTTTGACTGGAGAAGATCAATGGGTGGGGTTTGGGAATCTGAGACGGTACAATCACGAATGTTAATCAAATCTACATATATGAGGGCTTAGCCTGCTTCACGTCGGCTTCAGTCGCACAATGTAATTTTTTCAAGTATTCAGCACGGGGTTTAAATTAATGCAGCGCTTCAGGTTGACCCTGCTGAAATGTAGCTGTTGTATATGTGGGTGTGTGAAAATTGATGACAAATAATTAAAATTAAATGAAATTCGAAATTTGCATAATTAATCCAAAATTATGTTAATTCGTGTAATTATGCGTATAACTATGCTAATTAGAGAGGTGATCGTATTAATTTATACGAGTGGTTGTGTTAATGATAGCCTTCATGATAATCAGGTCCCCGCCTCGTTGACGAGGTGGGGTTATCAATCAGGATAACGCAATCAATCGTGTGCAGTTACCCTAGTGTCAATTCGGCCTCGTTGTCTAACTTCGTATTATTGATCAGCATAATACAATGATTCTCGCTTTAACACTCCCCGAGTGTTCATATTTTAGGTCCCATGTTCACATCGTTTGCTTTAGTTTAATGAGTGTGGATTGGTGTGTTTATAGTTTAGGTTCCCGAGTTCATATCTCGTCGCAGGATACAGATCTTATGCAAAAACTTCAGGAAAGAATCACACGACCACTTCTGTATTAATCAATTTATTTTCTAATTAAACCTTAACTATAATATGTATGTGACTCTCAATCTCGGAACTTCAACACGGTATCCACACGGTATCAAGACAGTATCATCAACGACTGTACGATTTCACTTTGATAACACATGGACCCCGCATAAAGCGATTGCTGTTAGTGAGAGAGTCAGAACATGCAAATGCTATGCTACACAAAAGCTTATACATTATAATATGAACGATCATTATGCTTGAAATGGTCAGCACATTATCACAGGCGATTGATTAACATGCAACGGTATTCATATAAAAAGACAATCAAACAGTTATTATTTCCAAAGGCATAAATGTAACAACAGATCCACCGGACAGAATATAAGATTACCGAAATGGCTTAGTGTGAGGGTATGCGGCGGAACGTGTTATCTCACGGGAGATTAATTAATTAATTCGTGAATAAGATTGTATGATCAGAAAATCGGTTTAGCACGATTCCTCCCCGGGAGCGTAGCTCCGTGGCGAAGGTGCCAAGGCTAATTCGTATTGATGGATCGGTTGGTAACTTATGCGATTAGAAGTACAGTCCAAAACAAAATATTGAAGAGGGAAATTATGAATATACTTATAAATGACGGACTGTTATCACACGAACGATGCTTCCACAGCCAGATGGTTCACGGACTTGAGTGTTCGCTTCTGGTTAAGGACCTGTGTATGTTTGAGTGATATGAATTGTTTTGAATAGTCAGTGTTTGGAATTAATTCTTTGCGTTGCCATATGCTGAAGTTGGCATCGCTTGTAGGAGAAGTAGCCTCGCTCCCTTTAGAGCGGTGAGGTGTGTAGGAGTGCATCATACGAATCGCGCCCTCCTCCACACAGCAGCCAGCCTCTGTCCACGGGGGAGAGTTGCTTGATCGCTCTCAGTTCCGCTCAGTGGACACCTCTGTCCACTGCTGGATGAGCTGCGCGATCATGCTCGTGCTGGTTCGCTGAAGCAGTTTCTCTCCGCTGTTGGATGAGCTGCATCGGCACGCTCCCTCTCTCTGGGTGGAGAACTCGAACCTGCTCGTTGCTGGTTTGCTGAAAACAGGTTTTTCTCCACTGCTGGATGACTCAAGTCGCACGTGCTCTTGCTCTGGTTTGCAGAAGCTCTTGCTTGGTGCGTCGGTCGCTTTGCAGCTGGACTCAATGTAGAATCAGCAATACTCTGTCTTTCAGCTCTTGGAAATCACACTAGGTGACGCCTCACTACCCTGCGAGTCTTGCCAACGTCAGTGGGTAGCGACGGGGCCACTTTGGCTTCTGCTCGCCGCCCCCTGCTCTGCAGCTCGCCGGCTGGCGACCTGTTGCTCTCGTTCCCGATTGGAACTGCTCCTGAGCCGACCCACTGGTCGAACTCCCCGCGTTCCGACCTCAGAGTCGAACTTCCCGAGTTCCGACCCCCCTGGTCGAACTCTTCCGAGTTGCTCCTCCGAGTCGAACTGTCTCCCGAGAGTCGACCCCCCCCCCCCCGCCGGTCGAACTCTGGTGAGTTGCTCCTCCGAGTCGAACTGTCTCCCGAGAGTCGACCCACTGGTCGAACTCTGGTGAGCCGACCCCCCCCCCCCCGGGTCGAACTGAGGTTTCAATGCTCAGGATTCTCTTTTTATGCCCAAAAATCCCTTCTCTCGGATCCTGCCCACAAGGCGGGGTTTCTTTCGATTTTTGCTGTGTCAGGATTTGTCCGTATGTATCTGTGTCCGTGTGTGTGTTTGTACGTGTGTCAGTGTGTGTCCTTGTGCATCACCCACGGTATATTCCGTTGTCATACTCCTACCATAAAACCCACAAGTAAAACAATCAAATGTTATAAATTGTCTCGAAGGCACCTCTCTGTCTGGGTGCACAACCTGGAGGGAGGGGCGATATTCCCTCCGACTTTCACCGACGCACAAAGAAATGGTTAAAAAGTTTTAAGTTAACATTTCATTTCATCTGAGTTCCATAGTTATGATTCTGTATTAATCCAAGGTCTGAGTCAGCTTCTCGTTGCGGTGTTTGACTCGTGTTTCCCCAAGCGTATACACACTCCTACCCCGCGCTGCAGGGATACAAAGACGGCCGGGATTTCCCTTTCTCTCCGACCCTGGGTTTAACATCGCCCTTTGCTTACGTTGCAGTTTTGCTGTGCGCTTGCATTTCTTTTCCTCTCTACTCTTACTTTAACCCTGCTTATTATTTGCGTATGGGTGGAGGCTAGAGCATTTATGTTGACTTAGGAAAACCTGATTGTTATAGGCTTCGGGTCAAGTCGTATAGAAATTATTAAAATATGTGAATACATTTCATATTAAATTAATAGACGGGTGATGGTTACATTGACGTAGCTTGTGGCAGGGTTCAATTGAAGTGGGTGTGAAGATCAATAACTTTAGCCTACCCTGTCGTTAAATTCCGACTTTAAGTTACTTTAATAGTAATGCAGAACCAATTAGCTTTGTTGACTTAACTAGATCTAGGCTAACGCAACCTCCCAGTGACCCTGGCTTTGTGTTTACGTCAGCCCCATTGCAATCCGCTGCGCTCTGCTCTCTATCTGCTCCCTCTGACCCTGGGAGGGCTCTGAACGTCAAAATCGTGTTAGTGGGTCAAGGTAAATATGACCTCCACATGCCATGCTGAGGCCTGGTTTGGTGTTTTTATTCATTATTAAAATTAAAAGAAACAATAGAAATATGTATCTATATGTATTGAAAAATTACGTGTTAATATTAAGATGGAAAGGGGGGCATATACAACATAGCTAACCCAATTCAATCTCCGATCAAAAATGTTTCGGGATTCAAAAACAAGATAAAAAACAAAACTTGTTATTAGCACAGACTATTATATGCCCCATACTTCAGGAGTATAGCTTAATCACGACCGTTCATGCGTATTACATTACATTTTGGATTCACAAGCATTGACTTAAGTCCGTGCGAAAGAGGCCTGTCTTTTTTGTGATTTAATTCACGAACTTTTAAATTACTTTCCGCGAGCAACAACAACAACAACGCCATGACCCGGTGTTTGGAGAACTCTCGCTACGGCGCGTTTCCCAGGGCGGTTCGATTCTGGGTGGACTCTCCAAAGCCTCTGTCGCCCGTGGTTGAGAGCCTGGAGCAAGGGGATTTGACGGCGGACCACAGCTTTGCGACTCGAGTGTACGGGCACGCAACAGAGTGGGGCGCCTTGAAAGGGGCTCCCGTGGTGGAGGGAGGTGTCAGTTTGGCTCTTGGCGGCTCGCTGCAGTTTCCTCCGCCGGGGGAACGAGCCAAGGGGGCCCCTTTGGAAGAAGACGGATTCGGGAGACGTGTCGTGCAGCCGGTCAAGTTCCAAGGAATATGCGATGGTGACGGTGATGATGATGGCAGAAGTGGGCGGTGGTGATGAAGAAGATGGTGTCAATGTTCGTGGTCATGATGCTGACGGTGGTGGTGAGGACATTGATTTTGCCGACAAAATCATGAATGTTGCAGAGTTTGAAAGAAATCGCAGTGGTGAAGTTCGTGACGACGATGATGGTGGTGTTGGTGATGACGAGCTCAGCGACAATAGCCTTCATTCCGGCGAGTGCGACAACGTCAACAATGACCCTGACATTTTTTTCAAAGACGACTTCAGCGTCTCTTCCGTCGAAACGCGCAACTCGCCACCCGCCGACGCGCCAGCTCGATCCTTCCCCAAAGCACCCGAGGCCGAGTGCACCTCTGGGCACGGCTCCACCATCGCGTCGCGCAGCAGCGCAACACGACCAACGGGGATGGAGGAGACGAAGGCGGATCTCGGGCACGGGAGAGGGGCCTCTCGTGGGGATTTCAAAGGCCGTGCCCGCGGGCCCGTGACCCAAGAGCTCGCGCCGCCGAGTCGGTCGGGCAGGCAGGCGGCGAGGAACCGGTGGGAGAGCAGCAGTTTATTGGAGCTCTCCTCCGCAGAGACCCCGAGGCTTTGCGAGGAGGCGGAGCAAGAAATCGCCGGGAGCGGTGAGAAAATGAATCGAATATTTTGATAGACACGCCACACACGACTGTATGAGCGCCTCTCAGCGCCGCGCGGGGCGTGGGGGTTGTTTGACCATACTTCACCGCACTGGTCAGTGCGGGGTAACAGGTCCTTGCAGGGTGGGCTGGTAGGAACATTGGAATTTTGCGCAATTTTATGACATTGTTACGTAAAATTGTGCAAATTGAGAGCGTCTTCCCACTTTTTTGCCCTCAAAATCGTTGAGGGTTCTTCGGACAAATTAACCTGTAGAGGAATGGAATGGTGAAATCCTTATTGACTGAAATCTGCTCATTTTGGAGCAATGTATCATAAAATTGTTAAGGGCTGGGCCGAAAAATGACAACAATTGCATTTTAAAAAAATGAGGATTTGTTTCCCGGTATACGGTAGTATGGGGCTTTAGACTCCGGATTATTAGCATTTCTGCTCGAAATCAAAACATGACCGGCTTATGGCCTTATACCTGTAAATTTGTGTTGAATATGTCATGACAAAACTGAGAGACAAGGCTTCGAGAGTCTTCGATAGTTCATTATTCCACTATGAAATACTATCTTGGATCACTAAACTACGATTGAGGTAGTGGTTGCATGTTGGATGGGGTTGGCGCAGTTGCGGCGCCTGCTGGGATTGGCTTTGGGTCGATGGCCTCTGCGATTTTGTCTCCGATTTTGCAAAGGGTTCCAGCAACAAATGCGGCCTCTGTTTCAGCAAGCAGCTTTTCAACGGTGGCATCCAAAAATCCGTCGGTGTCTTCGAAGTCGTTGTTGCTCATGGTGTTCCTGTCTTGTACCGAGAAAAACTCAAAGTGCCGAATCCACAAGTGTGAGCACATTGTTGTGAAAGGAACTAAGTATACAGAAAAAATCCATTTGTAAAATATACAACATGGGATATTTCCTCTGCCTTTTGCAATAAAATGCACAAAGTGGTCGTCCATTTTATCCAATTTTATTCACTAAATGTTCAAGGGGGCGTCCATTTTATTCAATGTTATTAGCTGAAAATGTACCAAAGCTGTCTATTTACTCGAAGAATATTTGGCTCGGTTCCATGTAGATTTATTTGTCACCAGGAAAATAAACAAAATTTGAGTCAATAAGAATAGAATAGCCAAATCGTGAGCTATTTCTGGTAGTCTGTACTTCGTATGCCTTTTGGAATGAAATGAACAAAGGAGTCGTCTATTTTATCCTATTTTATTCACTAAAATGCACTGAATTGAATTGAGCTTACTTTTGACATCAATTGAATTGCGTTTGCTATAGACGTAATTTTTTTTTATTGAAATACATTTTAATTGAAATAAATTTTAAGATACAATGGCATGAAGAGGCTCAAATTTGCCCTTGAAATTAATACCCCTTAACATTTGGGTTTGATATTATTTTGTTTGATAATAATATCTGGATTTGTGCACACAATACAAAATAATGAACCCGTCACATTTAATAGATGACAGCTCGGGTCTCTTCAAGCTCTCACGGACTCTTGTAGGAATATTTCGCCCTGTCAGCGCGGATGACGGGTGTTCCGCAAGCTGCTGGCAGGATGAATGTGGGAAGGGCTTGCACTGTGGAATTCGGGACTGAGAAAGGCGTCAGTGAATTTGCCACAGCCCCAAAAGCGAAGTTCGCAAGTGAGATAATGTGACTTCCAAATGTTGGGTGCAATAAGACATATCAAGTCTCTGCGATGTCTTTTGCTGATTTGACACCCAACAGCACGAGATTTGACTTCGTTGAAGTATTGTGACACCCAACAGCACGAGATTTCACTTCTTATGAAAGGGAACGGACGGACGGACGCATTAATCTATTGCAGGCTGGTACACTCAGTTACAACTTCGTTCCTACCAGTAAAAGGTGGGCAGCATATACGTGGATGCATTGAAGTACAGAACGATTGTTTACGTAGCCCCGCAGCAGCCTATAGCACCTGTTTGTGCGTAGTAGTGGTCGCCCATACAAGCCCTATCCAGATTGAACCCTGCTTAGCTCCCTGATCTGATGGGATTGGACTCGTATTCTTCATCAGCTGCATTGACGATTGAACCTCGCCATCAATAGGTCATCCCTAACAGTTCATCATACTCATCCTCGAAATTATGTTTTTTCATAACGCTTGTTTACCCAATAATCAATTTTTTTCAGGCCAGTCCTACCACTTTTTGCAGTCTGTGGGGGTGATGATTGCCATGATTCCAATCGCGGGTACTTTTTTTACGTCACAAATTTGGAGAAAAACGTCGGCACGCACAATGGCTTCATGCTTGCGAATGACGCCACGGGGATCTTGGATGCGAAGCAGACTGCGTGTTTAAAAATGCATTCTAATCTATTGTAGTTGATACTCCAGAGGTGTATAATTATCGGAACGTCCGCAGGAATTGAAACGTAAATCCTCTGCAACGTGGAGCGGACGCGAAATCGCCGCCGATTATCATCATGGCACACACACACGCGCGATCATACGCTTTGATTTTTTTTTAGGGAAAGGGGTTGGTGGATCACGCCGATTTTTCCAGTCCTAAATCGGCTCGACTCCCGAGGATGCAAGGAGATGCCTGTGCAGATACAGAAAAAACCCACACGTTATCCTCGTGTTACGCGTTGTTTTCTCCCAGTATTCCTTTCACGTGAAGCCAAACTTCATGCGATTTGCAAAACGTCCCAACGCACCAGAACCCTCCTGACAAGTAATCTCGAGACTGAATGTGACTTTCCTGCGTAATTAGCATTATTTGTCACGTGGCCATTAAATGTGGTGTAATTTTACGTTTTTAAAGTCCAAGTTGTGTCACTTCAGGTGAGCTACCAGCAGAGGGCAGTGTGCAGAAAAAGGATTTGAATCATGTACACGGAGCTTTGTGAGTAGCGTGTTTACCTCCCGCTTGGGTGGCTTTTCTCATGGTCCATGTGTCACAAATATGGTCAAGAGCCACGGCCCATTGGAGGCGAACCTTACTGACAAAATTCCATCTTGCGTCTCTCGACCATACTAATAAAAAAACACACTTGAGTCCATCAACATATCTACCTTTTTGGATGAATGCTATCCACGCAGGAGCATCAGCAGCCATGATCAATTTACGACTTGATGAAGTCCTCCCCAAGCCATTACAGGTCCGCGAGCGATGTTCAATGTAACAACGCATAGAGCCACGTGCGCACGAGCCGATGTAATCGCTCCATCTGCGCGATTGAAGTTCTCTTTTGAGATGTTCCTCTTCTTTGGCTGTAACTCCTTAATTGATCTCGACCATCGGTAATTCAAATATTATTACTGCAATTACAAAGTGGAATGACCTTCCCGCAGGGAGCGCCCGTGGATGATCCGTGGATCGAGTGGGTGTGCGTGCAGATCGAGTCGGCCGTGGAACACGAGCTGGTGGAGGAAGGAGGTCACGTCCCAGACCCAATCTTCATGCTCTAGGCCAGTGTTTTTCTCTAATTTTCAGAGGTGGGGGGGAGGGGCTACTTTCGCCAATAACACATCAGTGTGATGGTCGCCACGTATTTAAAATTATTGTGATTTGACAGCACGATGAACATTTTTCAAATTTGTATTGTCGGGGGCTGCCCGTTAGGGGCCACACTAAAGGCCATCAGGGGCCACCAGTGGCCCACGGGACTTGCAATGAAGAACACTGCTCTAGGCAATCATCGGCACCCTCACCGGTTGCATTCAATAATCGATTATTACGAGGGCTTCTGCACACCGGTATGATTATTTGACCATACTTCACCATTCCGATCAGTGTGGTTTGCAGGCATGGACCAAACGTGGCGATCATAAAAGTGCAGTAGAACAGTGGATATGCTGCATGTAGCCCCAAAGCCTTTAACAAGCTGGTATGACCACCTATTTATCACTATCCAGCTCAAGTCTGCTTGGCTTCCGAGATCGGGTACATTCCGGGTGATTGTCACAGGTGGCATTAATATACATGGTAGATATTTAATTACATTACTGCAAGGTAGACCTTATAAATGCCACATGAGCAGACGGCCATAGTAGGCATACAATAATACGCGAGGTTTTTTACGTAAGTTTTTTTCTGTAAACGTAATGACGATCTGTACAAAATCGGAAAGCGTCTTATAATGTCATGTACGTTCATGTGCTCAATTAAAAGCACACCAGGGTACAATATATGTACAGTACAACGATGGACTGCAGATTTGGGGCCTGCAATCGAATGAAGTTTCAAACCAGTATTTTTTATTTATTTTCGTGAACGGCATCTGCAGCATCTGGTTTAAGTACGGCAGCGCTGACGACAATTTCACACATGAGTGGCCACTCTTATCCTTGGTTAGTTTATAACATGGAACACACAAGCCCGAATGACTGCCACCAGAAATGTGCGACCTTGTAAAGTGAGCGGTATATTACAACACAACATCGCGATAGCATGTGCAAAAAAAATACATACTGTTTATACGTATATCACAGCGGAATTGCTTTTTCTCAGGCCAAGCAAATGTGTGGAAGCAGACAAGCGAGCGAATGAATATAGCAGGCGTTACTAAAAAGATCTCCAAAATTCTAAACAAACACAAGTTCCTGGTCCGGTTCAATACAGTACGCAAATTTCGTGATCTGATCCCATCCGTGAACGATGTCATTCCTGACTTACAGTACCCCGGGGTTTACAAATTGAGCTGCACTTGTGATGATTGCTATATCGGGGAGACGACACGACATGTCTCTGACCGAATTCGCGAGCACAAATCAGATTTGAAACACGGCAGAACGAATGATTCTGCAGTAGCTGACCACTGTTACAATGCTGTTGGTGATCACGATATAGTTTTCTCCGATACCAAGGTCCTTTGTAAACCCACGGGTTTTCATCAGAGATTTATCCACGAGGCAATTCAGATTTACAAACACAGACACAATTTCAACCGAGAAGATGGTTTCAAATTAAGCAACCATTGGAAAGATCTTCTTTGGTTCTTTCGGTAAAGTCACGTAGAATGAGAATAAAATAATAAATTGATAAAATAAAATAACCCAATAATATAATAATATTCTCTCTCTTTGTGAGAATATTATTGAGTTATTTTATTTCATCAATTTATTATTTTATTCTCATTCTACGTGACTTTACCGAAAGAACCAAAGAAGATGAATCATTGCAGTCACGAAAGCTTTAAATCGAAACATTGGAAAGATGTTCTAAATCATACCAAACATTAAACTAATTTTCAATGGTATTTATCCAAATAGTGATATACCAAACTTTCACAGAAGCTTATTTCACTTCACACCTACATTTGTAAACTCCCCCCCCCCCCCCCCCGTGCCGGTCCTCTACGTTCCACTTCACACCCCCTCCCCCCCTCCGTGCCGGTCCTCTTGTGCTTCACGGTCATTTTATGCTAATTCCTTTGTCAAAGCGTTTGGTTTCCTCCCACACAGCTTAAAAGGACGCGACCTGGGCTGGACTGTCTTCACTCCAACGCTGTCCTCGTGACAGTACGGTCCCCTTCACCTGATGAAGGCCACTTGTGTTGTGGCCGAAACATCGTGATTTTTGTTATTTTATTTTTTTACCTACGTGACTTTACCAAATAGAACCAAAGAGTACAGCTTTATCCTATTGGTGGTTTTATTCCGCGCGAGTATCCCGCTAACTACTAGTGTCTGTGCGAGTCAGCAGGCCCTCCAAACCTATTCCTCGAGGAGTCCAGATTCAGCTTATCCTGCATATAGCTCCGTTTTCTACCCTCTATTCAATAGCCCAAACTTACCTCTCCTCTACTTACGATTCCTTCCACTCTGCTGCGCTGAACGCTGTAGAAAGGCGATACTGTGAGTCGTCTCCGGAGAGGGTTGAGTCTAGCTGCGCTGGGCTCGTCGCACGGAGATAGATAAGTCACTGCGTGTGAAGAGATAGACGAGTCAATGTGTGTGAGGGAGATAGAGAGAGAACCACTGTGTGTGCGGGGAGTGAAGAAGAGACTGTGTGGGGAGACAAGGAGTATGAGCGGACGGTGCTGAGGGGAATTCGAGTGTTCGAGTTGGCGGAGCGCGGAGAGGAGAAATTATAGTGTGTGTGTGTGAAATTATATATAGTGTGTGTGTGAAATTATATATAGTGTGTGTGTGTGTGTAATGATATATAGTGTGTGTAATGATATATAGTGGGTGTGTGTGTAATTATATATAGTGGGTGTGTGTGTAATTATATATAGTGGGTGTGTGTGTAATTATATATAGTGTGTGTAATTATATATAGTGTGTGTGTGTAATGATATATAGTGTGTGTGTAATTATATATAGTGGGTGTGTGTGTAATTATATATAGTGGGTGTGTGTGTAATTATATATAGTGGGTGTGTGTGTAATTATATATAGTGTGTGTGTAATTATATATAGTGTGTGTGTGTAATTATATATAGTGTGTGTGTGTAATGATATATATAGTGTGTGTGTAATGATATATATAGTGTGTGTGTAATGATATATATTGTGTGTGTGTGTGTAATTATATATAGTGTGTGTAATGATATATATAGTGTGTGTGTAATGATATATATAGTGTGTGTGTAATGATATATATAGTGTGTGTGTAATGATATATATAGTGTGTGTGTAATGATATATATAGTGTGTGTGTAATGATATATATAGTGTGTGTGTAATGATATATAGTGTGTGTAATGATATATATAGTGTGTTTGTGTGTGTAATGATATATATAGTGTGTTTGTGTGTAATGATATATATAGTGTGTGTAATGATATATATAATGTGTGTGTAATTATATATAGTGCGTGTGTAATGATATATATATATAGTGTGTGTAATGATATATATAGTGTGTGTGTGTGTGTAATGATATATATAGTGTGTGTGTGTAATGATATATATAGTGTGTGTGTGTGTGCAATGAGATATATATAGTGTGTTGTGTGTAATGATATATAGTGTGTGTGTAATGATATATAGTGTGTGTGTGTAATGATATATATAGTGTGTGTGTGTGAAATGATATATATAGTGTGTGTGTGTGAAATTATATATATAGTGTGTGTGTGTGAAATTATATATATAGTGTGTGTGTGTGAAATTATATATATATATAGTGTGTGTGTGTGAAATTATATATATATAGTGTGTGTGTGTGTGTGAAATTATATATATAGTGTGTGTGTGAAATTATATATAGTGTGTGTGTGTGATGATATATAGTGTGTGTGTGTAATGATATATAGTGTGTGTGTGTAATGATATATATAAAGTGTGTGTGTGTAATGATATATATAGTGTGTGTGTGTAATGATATATAGTGTGTGTGTGTAATGATATATATAGTGTGTGTGTGTAATGATATATATAGTGTGTGTGTGTAATGATATATATAGTGTGTGTGTGTAATGATATATAGTGTGTGTGTGTAATGATATATATAGTGTGTGTGTGTAATGATATATAGTGTGTGTGTGTAATGATATATAGTGTGTGTGTGTAATGATATATAGTGTGTGTGTGTGAAATGATATATATATAGTGTGTGTGTGAAATGATATATATAGTGTGTGTGTGAAATGATATATATATAGTGTGTGTGTGAAATGATATATATATAGTGTGTGTGTGTGAAATGATATATATAGTGTGTGTGTGTGAAATGATATATATAGTGTGTGTGTGTGAAATGATATATATAGTGTGTGTGTAATTATATATAGTGTGTGTGTAATGATATATATAGTGTGTTTGTGTGTAATGATATATATAGTGTGTTTGTGTGTAATGATATATATAGTGTGTTTGTGTGTAATGATATATATAGTATGTTTGTGTGTAATGATATATAGTGTGTGTGTGTAATGATATATATAGTGTGTGTGTAATGATATATATAGTGTGTGTGTGTAATTATATATATAGTGTGTGTGTGTAATGATATATAGTGTGTGTGTGTAATGATATATATATAGTGTGTGTGTAATGATATATATAGTGTGTGTGTGTAATGAAATATATAGTGTGTGTGTGTAATGATATATATAGTGTGTGTGTGTAATGATATATATAGTGTGTGTGTGTAATGATATATAGTGTGTGTGTGTAATGATATATATAGTGTGTGTGTGTAATGATATATATAGTGTGTGTGTGTAATGATATATATAGTGTGTGTGTGTAATGATATATATAGTGTGTGTGTGTAATGATATATATAGTGTGTGTGTGTAATGATATATATAGTGTGTGTGTGTAATGATATATATAGTGTGTGTGTAATGATATATAGTGTGTGTGTAATGATATATATAGTGTGTGTGTGTAATGATATATATAGTGTGTGTGTGTAATGATATATATAGTGTGTGTAATGATATATAGTGTGTGTAATGATATATAGTGTGTGTAATGTATGTAGTGTGTGTGTGTAATGATATATAGTGTGTGTGTGTAATGATATATATAGTGTGTGTGTGTAATGATATATATAGTGTGTGTGTGTAATGATATATATATAGTGTGTGTGTGTAATGATATATAGTGTGTGTGTGTAATGATATATAGTGTGTGTGTGTAATGATATATAGTGTGTGTGTGTAATGATATATAGTGTGTGTGTGTAATGATATATATAGTGTGTGTGAAATGATATATATAGTGTGTGTGTGTGAAATGATATATATAGTGTGTGTGTGTGAAATGATATATATAGTGTGTGTGTAATTATATATAGTGTGTGTGTAATGATATATATAGTGTGTTTGTGTGTAATGATATATATAGTGTGTTTGTGTGTAATGATATATATAGTATGTTTGTGTGTAATGATATATAGTGTGTGTGTGTAATGATATATATATAGTGTGTGTGTAATGATATATATAGTGTGTGTGTGTAATTATATATAGTGTGTGTGTGTAATGATATATAGTGTGTGTGTGTAATGATATATATATAGTGTGTGTGTAATGATATATATAGTGTGTGTGTGTAATGAAATATATAGTGTGTGTGTGTAATGATATATAGTGTGTGTGTGTAATGATATATATAGTGTGTGTGTGTAATGATATATATAGTGTGTGTGTGTAATGATATATATAGTGTGTGTGTGTAATGATATATATAGTGTGTGTGTGTAATGATATATATAGTGTGTGTGTGTAATGATATATATAGTGTGTGTGTGTAATGATATATATAGTGTGTGTGTGTAATGATATATATAGTGTGTGTGTGTAATGATATATATAGTGTGTGTGTAATGATATATAGTGTGTGTGTAATGATATATATAGTGTGTGTGTGTAATGATATATATAGTGTGTGTGTGTAATGATATATATAGTGTGTGTAATGATATATAGTGTGTGTAATGATATATAGTGTGTGTAATGATATGTAGTGTGTGTGTGTAATGATATATAGTGTGTGTGTGTAATGATATATAGTGTGTGTGTGTAATGATATATATAGTGTGTGTGTGTGTGTAATGATATATATAGTGTGTGTGTGTAATGATATATAGTGTGTGTGTGTAATGATATATAGTGTGTGTGTGTAATGATATATAGTGTGTGTGTGTAATGATATATAGTGTGTGTGTGTGTAATGATATATAGTGTGTGTGTGTAATGATATATATAGTGTGTGTGTGTGTGTAATGATATATGGTGTGTGTGTGTAATGATATATATAGTGTGTGTGTGTGGAATGATATATAGTGTGTGTGTGTGGAATGATATATAGTGTGTGTGTGTGGAATGATATATAGTGTGTGTGTGTGGAATGATATATATATAGTGTGTGTCTGTGGAATGATATATATAGTGTGTGTGGAACGATGGAAATAAAAGTGACGGTGGAAGAAAGTCGATTGTCGTCCGAGTGAATCCAAGGCACTACACACACATACAAGCATTTGTTAAATTAATCGTTTATAAACATGGGAGGTAGGGGGGAGGGGGCTGGCTTTCATTTCCCTGCCCGAGTCAAAGGCACAGATGTACAAAAATGACGCATTAACCACTGCACTGCTTGCGGAAGCACAAAACGCGACTACAAAGCGTGCGGAAGCGGGCTGGTCATGCATGGCCCTTCAGGACCGACTGTGCCGGACAGTGCGCCCATAAGGGGGCTTTTTGCCAGAACGCTGCACACCTGCACCTGCACCGCCTCGGTCTCTTCTCGAGCTGCATGATGTCTTCCGAGGATGGGGTACCAGTCTCCATCGACACAACCGCACCGTTCAGGTCCTGCGCCGGATCACAACGGGCTAAGGTTGACATCTGTGTTCGGCAGGACCCCCCCCACCGCACCTGCCCTCGTGCTTGCCCAAAGTGCATAATTAATTATTAACTCGCTCGCTCACGCCGTAGAAACACCATTGCAGAAAAAACACCCAACAATAACACATTTCAATTCAGGGGAGCGAGGTGGCTGAGAAGTGAGAGCATGGAACCAGAACTAACGAAATCCTGGATTTGAATCCAAGCAACCACCCAGATTTAAATTGGGTTTTGGAGTGGAATGAGTTGATGGTCTCAGCTCAGTCACCCATTGAACGCACCCAAATAACATTTAATGTAACACTTAATTTGGCTAAATTCCAGCTTTGAGAATAAAAAATCAGTTTCACTGTCATCATACACAAACCAATCTCGCAGAAAAGTGCACGGATTTTGCACATTCTTTTCCATGTTCTTTGTGATCCAAGTGTTATGCCAGGCAATATGCACAGAATATAATTGTTTTGTAGACACTCATCTCTAGTTCATTATTTTGATCCCTTTTCACCTTCAATAATTGCCCTTGATACACACTTAGATTTCCCAGATGTCTCCCTCTAATATTTCTCCAGTTTAAATAAAAGATTGATCCAGTTTAAACAGCGACTTTGATTCAATGATTATTTCCTCTTGTTCAGTGAACTTTTTTCATGGCTTTTGTTTTGCTCATTTATCTTTCGCCCCACTTTGCAGCCTTCTTTGGTATTTCTTCAATAATTTCCTGTATTACTTTACTTTTGGTTGTTATAATGACGATGTCATTAGGGAATCTGAGATGGCTATTTTTTCTACAATTTATCAAATCTAATTTTCAGAAAATGTGTGAGTGGATTTGTGAATAGCCTTGTTTGACTCACCTTCCACTATGAATTTTGTTACTTCCTTCATCAAAATATCAGTGTAGGTTGTTAATATTTTGTACATTGTTTTTATTTCCAAACATTTGTTATATTTAATGTAGGCCTTGATTCGAGAACTTAAATGAGTATCAATTTTCATTGCGTCAAGTACTTCTTTCAGTCTACAAAGGCCAAGCACAATGGTAAATGATATTCATTAATTTTCAATTTAAAATCTAACATATACATAGGTTTTATAATTTTGCTCCAATATCTGGTCCCGCTTCTTTGATGGTGTCTACAGTTATACCATGGTTTGCTGCTTTGCAAGACCGTGAGATATAGCCATGGCTTGGAAAGGCCTTAATTCAGCAGTGGATAGATCGTGTCTGTGGATGATTGAACAAGGTAGCAACAATGCTTCGCAGAGACAGAATCATAAAACCAGGAAATCGTAACACATGACCCAGCGGGAAGCACATTCGCCACTCGTTACAGAGGTTCACGGTTCGAATCCGTCGGCCGCCCTCGTTATTACTGCGGTGTGCATCAACCATAAAAATAAGTGCCATCGACTTCAGAGTGGACGTAAAAAGAATCCTTGACATTATTCGCAAGAATGTGTGCCGGCATTCAAAGGGGTCAAATTATTACATTTACCAAAAGATTTCTCACTGGGATTATACGTAGCAATCTTCACTTCCTAGCGGGGAAAAGTTGGTTAGACCCTCCTGAAAACAAGTCATGAGACTCCATGAGGTTTCCTTCGGTAATCAGGCCTAGTAAAAAGCCAATGAAACTCAATGTATAAATAAATAAACACTTTAACTCTTCCAACAAATTATACCTGAGGATTCGATTTGGCGAGAATTTATATATTGTACCAGGCTTCTTCCCTCTCTTTAAACTTCATTTTCTCTCTGCAAAACCACAAATGTTAAATGTTAACAGTAACAGGAAAATGCACAGTCCTTGCTACTCAGCCTTTACATTTTTTATGTTTTACAAGAGACGCATGATCCTGCTTGGCCTGTCGAGTTTATAGTTTTAGACAATGGTTATTACGAATATGTAGTGATGGTAGCATCACTACTGTGTACACACGCACAAGCGTGACGTCACTATGCGGGGGAGCGTCATGACCACGCGGGTCTACACACACGCATGACGTCATCCCGGCTGGAGGCGGGAATGACGTCAGGGCCGGTGCTGGGCTCGGGAGGCCACGATGGTGGTGTGAGGCCATGGCACTCTGTGACCCCGGCTGGACACGTGACTGGACCCCAGTGGGGGCCGGGGGCCTAGGGGGCACCTTGGAGGGCACGTGGACAGCAGGGGGGCTTCGAGAGGGTTCTCGAAGGGAGGTGTGGCCGGGGCGGGGCCCGGGCACGCCGAGGCCCATATAAGCAGCCGCCTCACGAGGTTCGAGGCTGCCCGTATCAAGAACGAAGATGCATCGTGAAGATGCCAAGAAGAGTCGAGCATCCAGTCAGTGGACCTGGCAGTAGCCCACCTGGCTGGGTCACGCTAGAGTATTTGAGAAGTATGTGTTAGCTAGAGTAGGTCGGTGGTCACCACCTTATGTGCAGTGTTATATTACTTACCGTTCTAATAAATCAGCGTTGCCTCCCAAGGAGTCGTGTGTGCACCTAATTCGAACCCACTACAAATATATAAGGTAGTACTGTATTTAAAGTCACGTGTCAATCCACTGCTGGATGAGGGTCTCCACACTGCGGGCCGTGAGGTTATTGACCATACTTCACCACGCTAGTCAAGGTGGCGTTGCATAGATGAGTGCAAAGAAAGTACAATTGATTTTGCTGCACTGCCCTCTGCTGCCCACAACAGCAGCCTGGAAAGAGCCAACACTAACAAACATAATACTGTAAAAATATTTTTAAATCACCCCATCACAGAGATGAAAAAAAACATGACTACATATCACTGTGACCTGTTATATTTACTGTGAATCATCAAATAATAAATTGTTTAAATCCACGCCTATACAGGCCACCATACTTCAATAGTGATTACCGTTGGTAGGGCTATTTTAATACACACAATGGACAGGAAGGACAAGATCAAAGGGCTCTCATAATCCACATGCAGAGTGTACGTTGCCTCATTAATCCCCACACCCCCACTTTGCGCAAGAGCGTAGAAGTGTGGTTACCACATCTACGCCTCTATAAGGAAACAGGTGGACTTCACAAATTTGGTTGTCGCCTGATGAAGCTGGTTGTAATTACTGGCGAAACATCGTACTCAGATTGGCAATGTTGTGGCTTCGCTCTCCATCACACCGATGTGCTGTACTCGTGACCAATTTACATGTTCTGTTTACGTGACAACCCTTACTAGTTGGCTGTGTCGGGTGGTGGCGGGTTTTAACGACACATTTATATATTTAAGCGAACTAACCCAAAATACCTCTATTATGGATGTAATTTATCTTGCATTTTAATTCCATGAGCAAAGTTGCAAATTAAGCAAATATTGTCGAGACGATCATTGGTTGAACTTTGATCAAGTGAGCTGTTCTAATTGTGCACATTTCCATCAATGTTGCTTATAATATTTGGTTATCTGTAATATTTGGTTAGAGGTTATATAAGAGATGGCCTGCCCGCATGTTTGGTGGACAATGGGTGCATGCGGAGATGGTGTGGACTTCGTCTTCATCGGCGGCAGCCCCTTGGGGTTCGAGGATGACACCCATCAGATCTTGAGGTGGCTGAGGAGTCCAATTCACGATCTGCAGATCTTTGAGCTTTGGGGTCACGTGGTCCCAGATAGAAGTGGGAGCCACAATGCTGGGTTAGCTTCCTTTTCTGTTGTTATTTGGCAGCGATTCGGCATCAAGACGTTGGGTCTCAGTGGGCCGTCGCCTGGTGGATGCAGCAGCGCCACCCAAGGTGGGCGGCAGCCTACTCCGTCGAATCTCGAAGCCTGATGTTTCTGTACTTCAGGGAGGACTTTAGGGTGTCCTTGAACTGCTTACTTTGTCCTCCCCTCGTCCGCTGCCCATTAGAGAGCTGGGAGAAAAGGATCTGGTGGGGAAGGCAGTTCTCAGGTACGCGGAAGCAGTGGCCAGTCCATCAGAGTTGTTTTTTTAGAAGTATTGCTTCAATGCTGGTGGTGTCAGCATGGAGGACACTTGCACTTGATCCCCTGGATTTGATGGAGGCAGTGCTGTTGGAAACGCTCAAGCGCAATGACATGGCACCAATACATAGACAACATACCGGCAAGACTTAAAATCCTAGCATACCATCTTTAAAACTATCACATCTACACAAACACCGAGTCTACACAACATGTAGCTTCAGATAATTTCGGTGCAAAAAAAAACAGATGGTTACTCATGACAGCCACATGGTAGACTATGTTGGGACAAACAAAACCTTTCCGTTAACGCTCATCAGAATATTTATTTATACAGCAGGAATCCGATGAGCTATAAACCTCTTTTTCACAGATGTCCAGTCGGGGCAGGTGAGAATAATACAACACAACACAAAAACTTGACAGTGAAAAGTATAGCAAATATATACAAATAATACTAAACTATGTTTTATCCTACCAGGTAAAGCATACTGAGCTATGAGCCTCTCATTCAGAAGCAACCTGGCAACAAATGATAGCTTAATAAACTGGTTTATCTTATAGAAATTTATTACAGCAAAATAATCAATAATCTAAACAAATTTCGATTTAAAGCTTTCGTGACTGCAATGATTCATCTTCTTTGGTTCTTTCGGTAAAGTCACGTAGAATGAGAATAAAAGAATAAATTGATAAAATAAAATAACACAATAATATTCTCACGACGTTTCGGCCACAACACAAGCGGCCTTCATCAGGTGAAGGGAGCGAGACTGTCTGGTAGAACAGCGCTGGAGTGAGAGAGCCACGTTCAGATCACGGCTTTTAAGCTGTGTGAGAGGAACAAAGAGCCTTGACGAAGGAATTAGCATAAAATTTAGCATTGAAAAGGCTGAATGATTAGCTTGTGACTGGTCACAGAAATAGCTATGTTAAAAGTTAAAGCATACACATCCGCAGAGGCACCCATTGTTAAAAGGAATTAGCATAGAATTTAGCATTGAAATAGCTAAATTAAGGCATTAGCTTGTAACTGCTACAGAAATAGTTACGTTGAAGTCAGAGCATACACATTCACCGAGGCACTTAGTACAAATCAAAACAGGAGAATTTAGCATTGAAATAACTAGGCGAATTTAGCATTGAAATAACTGGGTGATTTGCTGGTGACTGGTCACAGAAATGACTACACATCTGAGCTATTCACAGTACTATATAGTGAACCAATAAAAATTAAAATATAAATTACCTTCATGTTATCAATAAACTCTATATTCTCCAATCAGCTAAGCTACCAACCATAAGTCGTTATATATCACAATGCTATATGGCGAAAAAATGGGTGGATTCTTACCCTCAAATTTCCGTACCACGGATAGCTACGGGCCCCGTTCAGACGGACGAGTTCGTCCATGGTCGGAACAGAGGAGGGGGAGAGAGACAGCTGCGAAGCCCTAGTATACTCCATGTTGTAAACCATACCATTAACCGTGGTGTGAGAGGTATTAAGAGGCAATGCTGGCGAAAGAGCTGCGGTCTGAAGGTCATCGTAAAATTACAATTAATTAAGAACAGAAATGATTTAACACATCTTTCCAGTGGTTACTAAGCCTGAATCCATCTTCTCGGTTGAAATTGTCTCTGTGCTTGTATATGTGAATGGCCTCATGAACGAATCTCTCATGGTAGCCAGTTGGTTTGCAAAGAACCTCCGTCTTGGAGAAGTCAATGTCATGTGAGCCCACTGAATTGTAACAGTGATCTGCCACGGCCGATTCAACAGCATTAATTGATGAGAACAAACAGTTCTTGTTGAAACCCTCTGCTGCCAGACCACCAAGATTATATGGCCTTCCAAAGATACACAAAGAAGATACACCCCTTCGTCCCATCGTCTCTACTATCAGCTCCCCCACCTACAAACTGGCACGTTTTCTGGCTGATATACTGCGACCTTTCACTGGAAAAACCACCTCTGCGGTACTAAATTCTACTCACCTGGTATCGACAATCAAAGACATTTCCCTGTCCCCAAACGACCTGCTTGTCAGTTTTGATGTGGTGTCCTTGTTCACCAAAGTCCCGGTACCTGACACCATCGCTATCATTGAAGACCTGGTTCATCAAGGACTGCATACTGATGTACCCCCCCTGGTGAGACATTGCTTAACCAACACATACTTCACCTGGAATGGAACTTTCTACAAACAAACTGAGGGCACCCCAATGGGCTCCCCCCTATCTCCGGTTGTAGCCAACGTATTCATGGAAAAATTTGAAACTGACGCCATCCAGACTGCCACTCTACGCCCGACCTTATGGAAGAGGTACGTTGATGACACCTTTGTCATCTGGCCACATGGCCAGCCTGCTCTAGACCAATTCCGCGACCACATCAATTCCATACACCCAGCCATCAGATTTACCATGGAGGTCGAAAAAGATGGCAAACTACCCTTTCTGGATGTCTTAATTAAAAGGAGACATGATGGTTCAATGAGCCACTCTGTCTACAGGAAAGCTACCCATACAGATGCTTACTTGAAACCGGATTCCCACCACCATCCATCCCAGAAGAACTGCCTCATCAAGACTCTATACCATAGAGCCCAATGCATTTCCGACCAGGAACACATTACCAGTGAACTCAAGCACGTACACCAGGCTCTCAGGGCTAATGGCTACTCCGACTACACAATCCGCAAAGCCATCACTCCAGTCATGAAGAAGGATCCTCTTGTGGAGCCACTCAAAACCATCACCTTACCCTACATTGCAGGGGTCACTAAAAAGATCTCCAAAATCCTGAATAAACACAAGATCCAGGTCCGATTCAACACAGTACACAAAATCCGTGATTTAGTTCCATCTGTAAAAGATGCTCTTCCAGACATACAGTACCCGGGCGTTTACAAACTAAAGTGCCTCTGTGGTAGTAGCTACATTGGAGAAACCAAAAGACATATCTCGGACCGCATCCGCGAACATAAAGCAGACTTGAAACACGGTAAGACGAACTCCTCGGCCGTGGCAGATCACTGTTACAATTCAATGGGCTCACATGACATTGACTTCTCCAAGACGGAGGTTCTTTGCAAACCAACTGGCTACCATGAGAGATTCGTTCATGAGGCCATTCACATATACAAGCACAGAGACAATTTCAACCGAGAAGATGGATTCAGGCTTAGTAACCACTGGAAAGATGTGTTAAATCATTTCTGTTCTTAATTAATTGTAATTTTACGATGACCTTCAGACCGCAGCTCTTTCGCCAGCATTGCCTCTTAATACCTCTCACACCACGGTTAATGGTATGGTTTACAACATGGAGTATACTAGGGCTTCGCAGCTGTCTCTCTCCCCCTCCTCTGTTCCGACCATGGACGAACTCGTCCGTCTGAACGGGGCCCGTAGCTATCCGTGGTACGGAAATTTGAGGGTAAGAATCCACCCATTTTTTCGCCATATAGCATTGTGATATATAACGACTTATGGTTGGTAGCTTAGCTGATTGGAGAATATAGAGTTTATTGATAACATGAAGGTAATTTATATTTTAATTTTTATTGGTTCACTATATAGTACTGTGAATAGCTCAGATGTGTAGTCATTTCTGTGACCAGTCACCAGCAAATCACCCAGTTATTTCAATGCTAAATTCGCCTAGTTATTTCAATGCTAAATTCTCCTGTTTTGATTTGTACTAAGTGCCTCGGTGAATGTGTATGCTCTGACTTCAACGTAACTATTTCTGTAGCAGTTACAAGCGAATGCCTTAATTTAGCTATTTCAATGCTAAATTCTATGCTAATTCCTTTTAACAATGGGTGCCTCTGCGGATGTGTATGCTTTAACTTTTAACATAGCTATTTCTGTGACCAGTCACAAGCTAATCATTCAGCCTTTTCAATGCTAAATTTTATGCTAATTCCTTCGTCAAGGCTCTTTGTTCCTCTCACACAGCTTAAAAGCCGTGATCTGAACGTGGCTCTCTCACTCCAGCGCTGTTCTACCAGACAGTCTCGCTCCCTTCACCTGATGAAGGCCGCTTGTGTTGTGGCCGAAACGTCGTGAGAATATTATTGTGTTATTTTATTTTATCAATTTATTCTTTTATTCTCCTTCTACGTGACTTTACCGAAAGAACCAAAGAAAATCTAAACAAATGTTTGTGAAAGTTATCCCATCATATCAGATGTTTATTAATGTCCTTCCTTTTGAGAAACCTAGACCATTATCGCTCACTAGGTGGGTTAGGATTGAAAACTAGCTACAGGCAGTCCCCGGATTATAGGGATGAAACTACAGTAATTAAAGAAAACGGTACAGGAGGCACAACTATTTCCGGCTATGGGATTTTATCTAGATTTGGGGGAAATTGTTGAGTTTCCGACATACGGAAAATTCAGGTTGCGGATCTTCCTCGGGAACCTAATGCTTCCGTAACCCGGGGATTGCCTGTAAGGAGGGAGCATCTGATATCAGTCTAAATCTCTAAGTCTCCAATGTGTCTGCTAAGGTGCGCGTGTGTGTGTATGCAGTGTGTCTCCGGCTCGTCTTCTTTCTTCCTTGAGTGTCCTTTGTGTAGTCCGAGCACTTCGGAGCTCTCTGTGTGTTCTTGATGCCACCCAGTTTGAAGACTGAGAGTCCTCGATGTCCACTGGGATGGCATTCTACTCTGGTGACCTACACATAGCACACATCATCACCATCACAATTATTCCACTGGCCAACAGGACACCACAGAAAACTGCCTGTCATTGAAACTACCTAGAGAAATGAATTGCACCGAAAATGGCTGATAACTCACGTGGTAACCACCTTCAAAATATAATTGTGGGCCGAGTAAGAGTGCGTACAACACTGTCAGACAACACTGTTTGACTTAGGGTAAATTCTCCAGTTTGAGGTTTTATGGTTTGTGAAAATACATCATGAGTACAACTTAGCGCATATAGAAGAGGATGTAGGCCTGGTCTTGAAGCACTTCTGACTTGGCGACTGGCTCCACGTCAGCATCGTCCATTCTGAACCAGCTGCCATTGCTGACCTGAAGGAAAAAATACATGTACACTTAATTACGATCATTACCCAATTGCACCTGACTCATTTAAAAGCCAGCCATAGTGACAGATCATGAAAGTGGAATATTATATGGAAGTTAACACGTGTACTCGTATGCTTCGTGTGTGTGTGTGTATGTATTATCATAGAGGGAAACAGTAGCGTAGCGGTTAGCACATTGCACTACGAACCCGGCAACCAGAGGTCAATTCCCGCTTACGACGTAACACCAGTGACGATTATCTCAACTGGTCGTGGGCCTCGTTCCCTCGGTCCACTCAGCCTCAAATGAACACATGGTGCAATATGTAAAAATTACCACTCAGGGGACAAAGGCGGCCGGGTGTAGTGCTGGCCACCCACCCCCGCGTGTGTCATTCTGGCTTTGACAGGTGCTCATGAACAGCACTTGCCCCAACAGTCGGGTAAGGCTATATGGGGGATATTTGTTTTTTTGTTTATCATGCAGAACATCACCTTGTTGTACGAGTAGTAGTGGCCGCTATTGGTGGTGGTCCCGTGGTGCACAATCACCGAGTAGAGTGAATAAAGTTGCGACTCTTGCACAACCTGACTAGACATGAACGGCCGTATGTCGAGTTTTTCAGGGAAGAGGAACTCCTACAAGGGATGAGGGAGGAGACAGTGATGGGCCAAGCATTAAAAGAGAGGAAAATAGGGAGCTGGCTAAGCAGGGGCAGAAGAAGGGAGCAAATTAACGTATTGGCGGTACACTGGTGCACCGTATATATAAAAAACTAAAATCACATTTTTCACGATGATATATTTTCCAGCGATTCCCAACCCATTTCAGGAAATTTTGTGGGGCTGCGTCAAAATAATTTATCGTGATCTCAAAGCAGTCGGAAGATGAGTGTCGGTTCACATTTTGATGTTCTACTGTTTTATGAGGACCGGTGTGTCATGCTGCACCGGTGTACCGCCAATACGTCCAAATGACAAAAAACGTTGAATACAAAATATATCTGAATATCAGATTGCATTCTGTGCAGGAAGTAAAATTCACCCTGTCGATTTTGTGCCCAAACTCATCGTATCGCTTAATGGTGACGATAAGCACATTGGGCACCACGTGCAGGCTCACTCTCTTTGTTGATTTCCCCACGCGTGAGCACCTGTTCGCCAGACAATAGCAACGTTAGTTTACGGACGAGGTGCGTGTTTGATCACACACTGTATAAATGGGGATATACACGAACGTTTCAAGGTGCACGATGGAAGATTGCATACTCACATTCCAAATCTGTATTCTGCAAGATTCTCGGTCTTTGTGAATTCATACAAAGCCTTCACCAGATCCAGGGATTTCTGTCAAAAGCCAAGAAAGCACAATCATGGAAAATTATTACTTTGAATAGAAATTCAGAAAATAATGAGCTAAGTGGCTCTCTGCAGTCAACTGGTTGTGGTACATAAATATAATGAATGACAAAAAAAATCGACATCAGGCTGCAGCCTTCCCAATTCTTACGTTGATATTAAGAGAGATGTCAAGGCAAGAGTCCAACGTGTCTGAGATGCTGAAGCACTGCGTGCACTCAACTGTGAAAACACATCATATGAAAACATACAATATTACTGCTGCACATTGCATAATCATAATCAAAAGTATTCACACGTTAACTGCCTAATATCATGAAAATGTTCAGATACCACCAACCCAGATGCGACTATAATTGTTATGTGAAAACATATTTGGTGAAAGCTGTAATGGCTATTAAATACATGTATTGTTGATACTGTGTTGGCAGTGGTGCCCTAACATAAATCACAGGTACTCAACACATCCGTCAATAGCACTCCCTTACAAGGAAAAATATGCAATTGGTGACATTTTCAGGAGTGATCTTTATTCATAGCACAGAAGCCAGAAACATAGGGTGGGCTACGAGTTGGATACTGCACTGTACACCACGTGGCCTGATGAGAAATTACATTTGGCGTACAGAAACCTTTGATTAACTCTTGCGTAATAAGCATGTGAAATCTATTTCCGTATTCGGCATCTTTTCTTACTTGTGTAGTCATTGATGATCGGGATGGTCTGCTAATAATACAACTTTCTATTAACGATGAAATACCGGCAACTACAAAACACCGCTGACTGCCACGCGCATGATGGCTCCGCCCTCATCGTCCAAAATAGCTCCGCCCCTTTTTACCCTGAGGACCTCGTCTAAATTGTCACATGAATGATGACATAAACTAATTTGTATTCAATGTTAAAGTTTAAAATGTTGCTGGCAGATTGCATGTTGGGTAGCCTCGTCGCAGCGTGGTCAAAGAAATAAGCATTAGCAAAATCCAGTTAATGATGTTCGTATATTGTTTTATATTTTTATTATTTTATTGTTTCCCTTCTACGTGGTGACTTACATAAAGAACCAAGAATATGAATCCCTGCAGTCACGAAAGCTTTAAATCAAAAGATGTTCGTATAGTTGATGTAACAACATTTAACCTAGAGAACTCCACGTGAATGGGAGTAGAGTGAATGATATAACTTGTAAACAATGAAAGAGAAACGGGAAAGGGAATGCATATTTTGTGCATGTGTGCTTATGTCCTTGTGTACGTTTTTTTTTTACATCTACAGAGAATATAAGGTTGCATGCGAGAGCTTGCATAGCCCAGTATGGATTGTGAAATTGGGTGAAATCACTACTTAAAGGGTGAATGTTTCCAGAAGGGGCACAGGTACCTACCTCTCGATTTCAGGTACCCCCTGAAGATCTGGTGGATCAATGTTGGGGTCTCCATGTCAATATTCAGCCTGGAAAAACACGCAATGAAACACACAGACAGCTACTCCAGAGGCAATGTCTTTACGAGATGAACACTCGGGAGAGTTACATGTTTTTCCCTCCTAGTATTAACTCGCTGAAGTGGCAATATCTTAACTACCTCGGCAGCTATACAGGTCATGGGTTTGATCCCAATGCTGACGCCTGTAAATTTGCAGTTTGCATTTACTCCCTGTGGTTGCGTGTATTTTTTTTATTCGAGCCCACCGATTTTTCCCTCCACATTTAGAAACAAGCATTTAGTGTATTTGTTAAATAATAATAAAAATAAAGTGAATACAAATATGAATAATAAAATATAAAAAAAAACACTAATGTAGACTGGTTCTTAATCGGAGTGAGCGTTCTGGCAGTCTATAATGTAGACTGTAGCCTAGTTCTTAACCTCGGTGAGCGTACTGGCTGTCTATAATGTAGACTGTAGCCTGGTTTTTAAGCTTGGTGAGCGTATTGGCAGTCTATAATGTAGACTGTAGCCTGGTTATCCTGAGAACAAATATTTTTTTCTGAACAATCCAGGCATCCATGTGCTGGTATTGTGCAACTATTTATGGAGTTTTGCTGGGGCATGCAGTACTTACTGGCTTTGGTTGAAGAGGCAGGATTGGTGCAGCGTATCTATCACGTAACTCAGAAAGACATGCGCATCTTCCTGCCTGCCAAAACACAGGTCCTCGCCGATGTCTGTGTGGAAATGGACAGAGGTCACAGATGATGTGGTCACACAGTTGCTGGCACAGTTAGTATATAGCTTGTGAACTCCCTCATCAACTAAATCGGAAGATTTGTGGGTTATCCCAGAACTGGGTGTGGCTGGCAGTGTTTAGAACGAGCATCAAGAGAGTAATGCAAGACCGGAAGAACATCCGATGCATTGGAGTTGTAAAATCAGTGCTGACCAAAACGAGTAATTTTCTGTTCGATATTGTATACAAAAACTGATTCAAACTGCCCTTTCAGGAGATCTTGAGATGACCGATGTTTCAACGTCAAAGACACTTGGGAATTGTGCTGGAACTTACTTTTGAAATTGAGAACTATGTCGATGGGATCGATGGCCATGCCCCGATTCATGAAGGTGTTGAAGACGTGTTTCTCCAACAGACACATCATGCAAAACTCAGTCTGTTTGCCTGTGCAGTGGGGCAGGGGTGACACAGTGAAAATACAAACCAATCACACAAATTGCCCAGCTGCGCACAGCCAGGTAATCTACACAACACTCGATTGTAGCTCGTCTCGAATGCAAAATATCTGGGAGAACTCACAGGTCCATGAGTGATCGCTGTAAAGCAAAAAGTTTGCCAGCGGCGCCGTGTACGTGAGGCCCTGCAGGCTGGCATTCACGAAACACGTATTCCCGAGGTTGTTGAGCCCAGCACCCTCATGTAGATCCTCCTGCCACTTGAGAACTAAGTTGTCTGTCGCAGGTGTTATGAATTCTAAAGATGGAATGCTGTCCTCATCTGCACACATGACATGATGGAAACACATCATTAACGCTCACAGCACTTTTATTATAACTCAGCACTGCTGAAGGGAATGGTTGAAAAATTGGGTGCCTTTGCCTGTACCCGTGCTGGCATTTTTTTGTGGTGCTGTTAGGTAGACACAATCCTCTTCACCAGCTGGCGAAATGCAAATGTATTAAATGTTTTTGAAGTGTTCAGCACTAGTAATCAGAACTGCCTGAAGAGCATCTTCAGCCTGAAAGTTTTACATCGACAGCAATGGCTAGACAACCACAGCAGCGTGACGAGATATCAAAGTGTACGTATGTGTGCACGTTGAACTTCTTTCACACCGTGCGTAGCCATCCATACTAATCAGAGGGACAGGGTCACGCCAGCAAACACTTACCTCCCGCATTAGGTTTGTGCAGCCCAGTCGTGCTGGACTCGGTCACGAAAGACACGGCGGATGGAACGGTGCTGTGTTGGATCTCCAGCCCCTTGTCATCTGCTGCTGACACCGCCGGGGGTGATGTGGATGCCTCATCCTTGACGACGATGCTGGAGATGGTGTCCCCTTCTGCCCGTTGAATACTCTTGGCCTCCTCCTACGGCAGCAGTAAAAGCAGCCTTAAGTCACAGACACGCATCGCCACTACACTGCAGCATTGCTCAAACTGCGAAGTGCGGATTCTTATTTCGAACAACATGGCAAGCCAATCTAATAATGGAGACTCTGGTTTGCTTTTAGATACCTAGGATCTATGCTTGTTTCCAAAGAAGTTGGACAAAAACATACTCCATGTCTAAATTCTCCTTAGTGATATTCTCAAGACGTTACGTTAAAAAGATGCATGTGATATCACTTGAGCGCAAATACAGACCCATATGGACACATTCCCATACGGGTTTACATCCCTTCATACGCCCTCCCCATTCTTGCAGTGCGTGAAATTGGAAATCATGCATATTTTAAAACTCAAATGGCATAATGTGCTATTCATTCAACCGTTAGCAATCTGGTGTTGTCGTACGGAATTTGGTGCTTCAATTTCCTGGCATGTCAGTAGAAATACATCCTTCCCACCTTTATTCACCCAGCAGTATAAATAGGGACACCACAGGTAGTCGATGGACAAGCCATGTGTGTTGTGGGGTCAGGTGTGGGTGCTCCCACATTTTCCAAGATGTTTGGTGGGTGTAGAAGGTGAGTTTCCTCTCGTGCAAACCCAACCGCGAGCAATCGTATGATCAAACAATTTCAAGGCTGCACCTTTACGTGTGGACTGGTTTTCTTTGCAAGTTTTGCAACGTAAAATAAAATTATTTTTTACCTTAATTTTATCAATACTGATCTATACTACAGTTTGTTTTTTGTTAGATCGTGTAAATATATAAATGTTTCGTTAAACTGGCCACCATCCGACAGAGCCAATTTGTAAGGTTTGTCACTTAAACAGAACGTGCCAATTCGTTACGAGTACAGCACACCGGTGTGTTGGAGAGCCAAGCCACAACATTTACAATCCGAGTACGACGTTTCGCCAGTAATCTAACCCAAAAGAAAAAAAGAAAGGACAAAACGGTATTATGGATGATTTTGGTCGCGAAAGCATACGTGATAATTGAATTTTGCGTAATCACCTGTGATCTATCCTCCCTCTTTGCTGCTCCTACAGCCTCCCTTACCTTAGTCAGATGATCTGCATTGCTTTCATCAGATGATGATGTCTCCTCACCGTCCTTCCCCGCACCTCCGAGCAGCACGTTTGCCTAGGTGCGGTGCAAAAGAAGTTCAACATGCATCACAACCTTAAACTGGTGTTGCAGCTTTCAAAAGACTCGAAAGAGGACTGCATCTTTTTTAATCTGATTCAACGAATCTGACTTCTGTCCATCAGATGATGATGATGTCTCCTCACTTTCTGTCTCAAACTAGGTGTCCTCATCATCAGAACTGCTTCGGCAACAGCAGCATAGCTTTTTGAAAAACTTTCTGATTAATTTCTTTACACCTTTCTTCATGGTGGCCATGCCACCAATGTGCCAGAGCACCGAAACTTTCCAAAAAATTTTATCACGAGAACGCCAGAGGGCAAGTGAAGACACCTCTGCTTCCCAAGAAATCCGAAGAGCCTGTAGGATGTGACGTCACACGCCGGACTGCAGTGACGTTATAATACGACACCTTATGAGGAGTGTCACTTGACGTCACGCGCCGGACTGCAGTGACGTTTCAATAAGACACCTTATGACAAGTGTCACATGACGTCACAGACTCCCGACTACACCGACGCCACAAAACTGCCTTTTTATTCTTGGTTCTTTCGGTAAAGTCACGTAGAAGGGAAACAATAAAATAATAAATACATATAAAACAATAAAATTCTCACGACGTTTCGACTGCAACACAAGCAATCATCATCAAATGTTCTTGTTGTGGTTTTCACACCTGATGATGATTGCTTGTGTTATTTTATTTTATCAATTTATTATTTTATTCTCATTCTACGTGACTTTACCGAAAGAACCAAAGAAGATGAATCATTGCAGTCACGAAAGCTTTAAATCGAAACACAATAATATTCTCACGACGTTTCGGCCACAACACAAGCGGCCTTCATCAGGTGAAGGGAGCGAGACTGTCTGGTAGGACAGCGCTGGAGTGAGAGAGCCACGTTCAGATCACGGCTTTTAAGCTGTGTGAGAGGAACAAAGAGCCTTGACGAAGGAATTAGCATAAAATTTAGCATTGAAAAGGCTGAATGATTAGCTTGTGACTGGTCACAAGCCATGAGGCTGTCACTGGATGGAGTTAATGGGCAGCCATGAGGCTGTCACTGGGTGGAGTTAACAGGCAGCCATGAGGCTGTCACTTAGGGGAGTTAATGGGCAGCCATGAGGCTGTCACTGGGTGGAGTTAATGGGCAGCCATGAGGCTGACACTGAGGGGAGTTAATGGGCAGCCATGAGGCTGTCACTGGGTGGAGTTAATGGGCAGCCATGAGGCTGTCACTGAGGGGAGTTAATGGGCAGCCATGAGGCTGTCACTGGGTGGAGTTAACGGGCAGCCATGAGGCTGTCACTTAGGGGAGTTAATGGGCAGCCATGAGGCTGTCACTGGGTTGAGTTAATGGGCAGCCATGAGGCTGTCATTGGGTGGCGTTAACGGGCAGCCATGAGGCTGTCACTTAGGGGAGTTAATGGGCAGCCATGAGGCTGTCACTGGGTGGAGTTAACGGGCAGCCATGAGGCTGTCACTGGGTGGAGTTAATGGGCAGCCATGAGGCTGTCACTGAGGGGAGTTAATGGGCAGCCATGAGGCTGTCACTGGGTGGAGTTAACGGGCAGCCATGAGGCTGTCACTGGGTGGAGTTAATGGGCAGCCATGAGGCTGTCACTGAGGGGAGTTAATGGGCAGCTATGAGGCTGTCACTGAGGGGAGTTAACGGGCAGCCATGAGGCTGTCACTGGGGGGAGTTAATGGGTAGCCATGATGCTGTCACTGGGTGGAGTTAATGGGCATCCATGAGGCTGTCACTGGATGGAGTTAACGGGCAGCCATGAGGCTGTCACTGGGGGGAGTTAATGGGCAGCCATGAGGCTGTCACTGGATGGAGTTAACGGGCAGCCATGATGCTGTCATTGGGTGGAGTTAATGGGCAGCCATGAGGCTGTCAATGGGTGGCGTTAACGGGCAGCCATGAGGCTGTCACTTTTGGGAGTTAATGGGCAGCCATGAGGCTGTTACTGGGTGGAGTTAACGGGCAGCCATGAGGCTGTCACTGGGTGGAGTTAATGGGCAACCATGAGGCTGTCACTGAGGGGAGTTAATGGGCAGCCATGAGGATGTCACTGGGTGGAGTTAACGGGCAGCCATGAGGCTGTCACTGGGGGGAGTTAATGGGCAGCCATGAGGCTGTCACTGAGGGGAGATAATGGGCAGCTATGAGGCTGTCACTCGGTGGAGTTAATGGGCAGCCATGAGGCTGTCACTGATGGGAGTTAATGGGCAGCCATGAGGCTGTCACTGGGTGGAGTTAACGGGCAGCCATGAGGCTGTCACTGGGTGGAGTTAATGGGCAGCCATGAGGCTGTCACTGAGGGGAGTTAACAGGCAGCCATGAGGCTGTCACTGGGGGAGTTAACGGCCAGCCATGAGGCTGCCACTGGGTGGAGTTAATGGGCAGCCATGAGGCTGTCACTGGGTGGCGTTAATGGGCAGCCATGAGGCTGTCACTGGGGGGAGTTAACGGGCAGCCATGAGGCTGTCACTGTGTGGAGTTAATGGGCAGCTATGAGTCTGTCACTGAGGGGAGTTAATGGGCAGCCATGAGGCTGTCACTGGGTGGAGTTAATGGGCAGCCATGAGGCTGTCACTGAGGGGAGTTAATGGGCAGCTATGAGGCTGTCACTGAGGGGAGTTAACGGGCAGCCATGACGCTGTCACTGGGTGGAGTTAATGGGCAGCCATGAGGCTGTCACTGGATGGAGTTAACGGGCAGCCATGAGGCTGTCACTGGGGGGAGTTAACGGGCAGCCATGAGGCTGTCACTGGGTGGAGTTAATGGGCAGCCATGAGGCTGTCACTGGGTGGAGTTAACGGGCAGCCATGAGGCTGTCACTGGGTGGAGTTAATGGGCAGCCATGAGACTGTCACTGGGTGGCGTTAATGGGCAGCCATGAGGCTGTCACTGGGGGGAGTTAACGGGCAGCCATGAGGCTGTCACTGTGTGGAGTTAATGGGCAGCTATGAGTCTGTCACTGAGGGGAGTTAATGGGCAGCCATGAGGCTGTCACTGGGTGGAGTTAATGGGCAGCCATGAGGCTGTCACTGAGGGGAGTTAATGGGCAGCTATGAGGCTGTCACTGAGGGGAGTTAACGGGCAGCCATGACGCTGTCACTGGGTGGAGTTAATGGGCAGCCATGAGGCTGTCACTGGATGGAGTTAACGGGCAGCCATGAGGCTGTCACTGGGGGGAGTTAACGGGCAGCCATGAGGCTGTCACTGGGTGGAGTTAATGGGCAGCCATGAGGCTGTCACTGGGTGGAGTTAACGGGCAGCCATGAGGCTGTCACTGGGTGGAGTTAATGGGCAGCCATGAGACTGTCACTGGGTGGAGTTAATGGGCAGCCATGAGGCTGTCACTGGATGGAGTTAATGGGCAGCCATGAGGCTGTCACTGGATGGGGTTAACGGGCGGCCATGAGGCTGTCACTGGGTGGAGTTAATGGGCAGCCATGAGGCTGTCACTGGGTGGAGTTAACGGGCAGCCATGATGCTGTCACTGGGGGGAGTTAAAGGGCAGCCATGAGGCTGTCACTGAGTGGAGTTAATGGGCAGCCATGAGGCTGTCACTGGGTGGAGTTAATGGGCAGCCATGAGGCTGTCACTGGGTGGAGTTAACGGGCAGCCATGAGGCTGTCACTGGGTGGAGTTATCGGGTAGCAGTGAGGCTGTCACTGATGGGAGTTAATGGGCAGCCATGAGGCTGTCACTGAGGGGACTTAATGGGCAGCCATGAGGCTGTCACTGGGTGGAGTTAACGGGCAGCCATGAGGCTGTCACTGGGTGGAGTTAATGGGCAGCCATGAGGTTGTCACTGAGGGGAGTTAACAGGCAGCCATGAGGCTGTCACTGGGGGAGTTAACGGCCAGCCATGAGGCTGCCACTGGGTGGAGTTAATGGGCAGCCATGAGGCTGTCACTGGGTGGCGTTAATGGGCAGCCATGAGGCTGTCACTGGGTGGAGTTAATGGGCAGCTATGAGTCTGTCACTGAGGGGAGTTAATGGGCAGCCATGAGGCTGTCACTGGGTGGAGTTAATGGGCAGCCATGAGGCTGTCACTGAGGGGAGTTAATGGGCAGCTATGAGGCTGTCACTGAGGGGAGTTAACGGGCAGCCATGACGCTGTCACTGGGGGGAGTTAATGGGTAGCCATGAGGCTGTCACTGGGTGGAGTTAATGGGCAGCCATGAGGCTGTCACTGGATGGAGTTAACGGGCAGCCATGAGGCTGTCACTGGGGGGAGTTAACGGGCAGCCATGAGGCTGTCACTGGGTGGAGTTAATGGGCAGCCATGAGGCTGTCACTGGGTGGAGTTAACGGGCAGCCATGAGGCTGTCACTGGGTGGAGTTATCGGGTAGCAGTGAGGCTGTCACTGAGGGGAGTTAATGGGCAGCCATGAGGCTGTCACTGGGTGGAGTTAATGGGCAGCCATGAGGTTGTCACTGAGGGGAGTTAACAGGCAGCCATGAGGCTGTCACTGGGGGAGTTAACGGCCAGCCATGAGGCTGCCACTGGGTGGAGTTAATGGGCAGCCATGAGGCTGTCACTGGGTGGCGTTAATGGGCAGCCATGAGGCTGTCACTGGGTGGAGTTAATGGGCAGCTATGAGTCTGTCACTGAGGGGAGTTAATGGGCAGCCATGAGGCTGTCACTGGGTGGAGTTAATGGGCAGCCATGAGGCTGTCACTGAGGGGAGTTAATGGGCAGCTATGAGGCTGTCACTGAGGGGAGTTAACGGGCAGCCATGACGCTGTCACTGGGGGGAGTTAATGGGTAGCCATGAGGCTGTCACTGGGTGGAGTTAATGGGCAGCCATGAGGCTGTCACTGGATGGAGTTAACGGGCAGCCATGAGGCTGTCACTGGGGGGAGTTAACGGGCAGCCATGAGGCTGTCACTGGGTGGAGTTAATGGGCAGCCATGAGGCTGTCACTGGGTGGAGTTAACGGGCAGCCATGAGGCTGTCACTGGGTGGAGTTATCGGGTAGCAGTGAGGCTGTCACTGAGGGGAGTTAATGGGCAGCCATGAGGCTGTCACTGAGGGGAGTTAACGGGCAGCCATGAGGCTGTCACTGGGGGAGTTAACGGGCAGCCATGAGGCTGCCACTGGGTGGAGTTAATGGGCAGCCATGAGGCTGTCACTGGGTGGAGTTAATGGGCAGCCATGACGCTGTCACTGGGGGGAGTTAACGGGCAGCCATGAGGCTGTCACTGGGTGGAGTTAACGGGCAGCCATGAGGCTGTCACTGAGGGGAGTTAATGGGCAGCTATGAGTCTGTCACTGAGGGGAGTTAATGGGCAGCCATGAGGCTGTCACTGGGTGGAGTTAATGGACAGCCATGAGGCTGTCACTGAGGGGAGTTAATGGGCAGCTATGAGGCTGTCACTGAGGGGAGTTAACGGGCAGCCATGAGGCTGTCACTGGGGGGAGTTAATGGGTAGCCATGATGCTGTCACTGGGTGGAGTTAATGGGCAGCCATGAGGCTGTCACTGGATGGAGTTAACGGGCAGCCATGAGGCTGTCACTGGGGGGAGTTAACAGGCAGCCATGAGGCTGTCACTGGGTGGAGTTAATGGGCAGCCATGAGGCTGTCACTGGATGGGGTTAACGGGCAGCCATGAGGCTGTCACTGGGTCGAGTTAATGGGCAGCCATGAGGCTGTCACTGGGTGGCGTTAACGGGCAGCCATGAGGCTGTCACTGGATGGAGTTAATGGGCAGCCATGAGGCTGTCACTGGATGGGGTTAACGGGCGGCCATGAGGCTGTCACTGGGTGGAGTTAATGGGCAGCCATGAGGCTGTCACTGGGTGGAGTTAACGGGCAGCCATGATGCTGTCACTGGGGGGAGTTAAAGGGCAGCCATGAGGCTGTCACTGAGTGGAGTTAATGGGCAGCCATGAGGCTGTCACTGGGTGGAGTTAATGGGCAGCCATGAGGCTGTCACTGGGTGGAGTTAACGGGCAGCCATGAGGCTGTCACTGGGTGGAGTTATCGGGTAGCAGTGAGGCTGTCACTGATGGGAGTTAATGGGCAGCCATGAGGCTGTCACTGAGGGGACTTAATGGGCAGCCATGAGGCTGTCACTGGGTGGAGTTAACGGGCAGCCATGAGGCTGTCACTGGGTGGAGTTAATGGGCAGCCATGAGGTTGTCACTGAGGGGAGTTAACAGGCAGCCATGAGGCTGTCACTGGGGGAGTTAACGGCCAGCCATGAGGCTGCCACTGGGTGGAGTTAATGGGCAGCCATGAGGCTGTCACTGGGTGGCGTTAATGGGCAGCCATGAGGCTGTCACTGGGTGGAGTTAATGGGCAGCTATGAGTCTGTCACTGAGGGGAGTTAATGGGCAGCCATGAGGCTGTCACTGGGTGGAGTTAATGGGCAGCCATGAGGCTGTCACTGAGGGGAGTTAATGGGCAGCTATGAGGCTGTCACTGAGGGGAGTTAACGGGCAGCCATGACGCTGTCACTGGGGGGAGTTAATGGGTAGCCATGAGGCTGTCACTGGGTGGAGTTAATGGGCAGCCATGAGGCTGTCACTGGATGGAGTTAACGGGCAGCCATGAGGCTGTCACTGGGGGGAGTTAACGGGCAGCCATGAGGCTGTCACTGGGTGGAGTTAATGGGCAGCCATGAGGCTGTCACTGGGTGGAGTTAACGGGCAGCCATGAGGCTGTCACTGGGTGGAGTTATCGGGTAGCAGTGAGGCTGTCACTGAGGGGAGTTAATGGGCAGCCATGAGGCTGTCACTGAGGGGAGTTAACGGGCAGCCATGAGGCTGTCACTGGGGGAGTTAACGGGCAGCCATGAGGCTGCCACTGGGTGGAGTTAATGGGCAGCCATGAGGCTGTCACTGGGTGGAGTTAATGGGCAGCCATGACGCTGTCACTGGGGGGAGTTAACGGGCAGCCATGAGGCTGTCACTGGGTGGAGTTAATGGGCAGCCATGACGCTGTCACTGGGGGGAGTTAACGGGCAGCCATGAGGCTGTCACTGGGTGGAGTTAACGGGCAGCCATGAGGCTGTCACTGAGGGGAGTTAATGGGCAGCTATGAGTCTGTCACTGAGGGGAGTTAATGGGCAGCCATGAGGCTGTCACTGGGTGGAGTTAATGGACAGCCATGAGGCTGTCACTGAGGGGAGTTAATGGGCAGCTATGAGGCTGTCACTGAGGGGAGTTAACGGGCAGCCATGAGGCTGTCACTGGGTGGAGTTAATGGGCAGCCATGATGCTGTCACTGGGGGGAGTTAACGGGCAGCCATGAGGCTGTCACTGGGTGGAGTTAACGGGCAGCCATGAGGCTGTCACTGAGGGGAGTTAATGGGCAGCTATGAGTCTGTCACTGAGGGGAGTTAATGGGCAGCCATGAGGCTGTCACTGGGTGGAGTTAATGGACAGCCATGAGGCTGTCACTGAGGGGAGTTAATGGGCAGCTATGAGGCTGTCACTGAGGGGAGTTAACGGGCAGCCATGAGGCTGTCACTGGGTGGAGTTAATGGGCAGCCATGACGCTGTCACTGGGGGGAGTTAACGGGCAGCCATGAGGCTGTCACTGGGTGGAGTTAACGGGCAGCCATGAGGCTGTCACTGAGGGGAGTTAATGGGCAGCTATGAGTCTGTCACTGAGGGGAGTTAATGGGCAGCCATGAGGCTGTCACTGGGTGGAGTTAATGGACAGCCATGAGGCTGTCACTGAGGGGAGTTAATGGGCAGCTATGAGGCTGTCACTGAGGGGAGTTAACGGGCAGCCATGAGGCTGTCACTGGGGGGAGTTAATGGGTAGCCATGATGCTGTCACTGGGTGGAGTTAATGGGCAGCCATGAGGCTGTCACTGGATGGAGTTAACGGGCAGCCATGAGGCTGTCACTGGGGGGAGTTAACAGGCAGCCATGAGGCTGTCACTGGGTGGAGTTAATGGGCAGCCATGAGGCTGTCACTGGATGGGGTTAACGGGCAGCCATGAGGCTGTCACTGGGTCGAGTTAATGGGCAGCCATGAGGCTGTCACTGGGTGGCGTTAACGGGCAGCCATGAGGCTGTCACTTATGGGAGTTAATGGGCAGCCATGAGGCTGTTACTGGGTGGAGTTAACGGGCAGCCATGAGGCTGTCACTGGGTGGAGTTAATGGGCAACCATGAGGCTGTCACTGAGGGGAGTTAATGGGCAGCCATGAGGATGTCACTGGGTGGAGTTAACGGGCAGCCATGAGGCTGTCACTGGGGGGAGTTAATGGGCAGCCATGAGGCTGTCACTGAGGGGAGATAATGGGCAGCTATGAGGCTGTCACTGGGTGGAGTTAATGGGCAGCCATGAGGCTGTCACTGAGGGGAGTTAATGGGCAGCCATGAGGCTGTCACTGGGTGGAGTTAACGGGCCGCCATGAGGCTGTCACTGGGTGGAGTTAATGGGCAGCCATGAGGCTGTCACTGGGGGAGTTAACGGCCAGCCATGAGGCTGCCACTGGGTGGAGTTAATGGGCAGCCATGAGGCTGTCACTGGGTGGCGTTAATGGGCAGCCATGAGGCTGTCACTGGGGGGAGTTAACGGGCAGCCATGAGGCTGTCACTGGGTGGAGTTAATGGGCAGCTATGAGTCTGTCACTGAGGGGAGTTAATGGGCAGCCATGAGGCTGTCACTGGGTGGAGTTAATGGGCAGCCATGAGGCTGTCACTGAGGGGAGTTAATGGGCAGCTATGAGGCTGTCACTGAGGGGAGTTAACGGGCAGCCATGACGCTGTCACTGGGTGGAATTAATGGGCAGCCATGAGGCTGTCACTGGATGGAGTTAACGGGCAGCCATGAGGCTGTCACTGGGGGGAGTTAACGGGCAGCCATGAGGCTGTCACTGGGTGGAGTTAATGGGCAGCCATGAGGCTGTCACTGGGTGGAGTTAACGGGCAGCCATGAGGCTGTCACTGGGTGGAGTTAATGGGCAGCCATGAGACTGTCACTGGGTGGAGTTAATGGGCAGCCATGAGGCTGTCACTGGATGGAGTTAATGGGCAGCCATGAGGCTGTCACTGGATGGGGTTAACGGGCGGCCATGAGGCTGTCACTGGGTGGAGTTAATGGGCAGCCATGAGGCTGTCACTGGGTGGAGTTAACGGGCAGCCATGAGGCTGTCACTGGGGGGAGTTAAAGGGCAGCCATGAGGCTGTCACTGAGGGGAGTTAATGGGCAGCCATGAGGATGTCACTGGGTGGAGTTAACGGGCAGCCATGAGGCTGTCACTGGGGGGAGTTAATGGGCAGCCATGAGGCTGTCACTGAGGGGAGATAATGGGCAGCTATGAGGCTGTCACTGGGTGGAGTTAATGGGCAGCCATGAGGCTGTCACTGAGGGGAGTTAATGGGCAGCCATGAGGCTGTCACTGGGTGGAGTTAACGGGCAGCCATGAGGCTGTCACTGGGTGGAGTTAATGGGCAGCCATGAGGCTGTCACTGGGGGAGTTAACGGCCAGCCATGAGGCTGCCACTGGCTGGAGTTAATGGGCAGCCATGAGGCTGTCACTGGGTGGCGTTAATGGGCAGCCATGAGGCTGTCACTGGGGGGAGTTAACGGGCAGCCATGAGGCTGTCACTGGGTGGAGTTAATGGGCAGCCATGAGGCTGTCACTGGGTGGAGTTAACGGGCAGCCATGAGGCTGTCACTGGGTGGAGTTAATGGGCAGCCATGAGACTGTCACTGGGTGGAGTTAATGGGCAGCCATGAGGCTGTCACTGGATGGAGTTAATGGGCAGCCATGAGGCTGTCACTGGATGGGGTTAACGGGCGGCCATGAGGCTGTCACTGGGTGGAGTTAATGGGCAGCCATGAGGCTGTCACTGGGTGGAGTTAACGGGCAGCCATGAGGCTGTCACTGGGGGGAGTTAAAGGGCAGCCATGAGGCTGTCACTGAGTGGAGTTAATGGGCAGCCATGAGGCTGTCACTGGGTGGAGTTAATGGGCAGCCATGAGGCTGTCACTGGGTGGAGTTAACGGGCAGCCATGAGGCTGTCACTGGGTGGAGTTATCGGGTAGCAGTGAGGCTGTCACTGATGGGAGTTAATGGGCAGCCATGAGGCTGTCACTGAGGGGAGTTAATGGGCAGCCATGAGGCTGTCACTGGGTGGAGTTAACGGGCAGCCATGAGGCTGTCACTGGGTGGAGTTAATGGGCAGCCATGAGGCTGTCACTGAGGGGAGTTAACAGGCAGCCATGAGGCTGTCACTGGGGGAGTTAACGGCCAGCCATGAGGCTGCCACTGGGTGGAGTTAATGGGCAGCCATGAGGCTGTCACTGGGTGGCGTTAATGGGCAGCCATGAGGCTGTCACTGGGGGGAGTTAACGGGCAGCCATGAGGCTGTCACTGGGTGGAGTTAATGGGCAGCTATGAGTCTGTCACTGAGGGGAGTTAATGGGCAGCCATGAGGCTGTCACTGGGTGGAGTTAATGGGCAGCCATGAGGCTGTCACTGAGGGGAGTTAATGGGCAGCTATGAGGCTGTCACTGAGGGGAGTTAACGGGCAGCCATGACGCTGTCACTGGGGGGAGTTAATGGGTAGCCATGAGGCTGTCACTGGGTGGAGTTAATGGGCAGCCATGAGGCTGTCACTGGATGGAGTTAACGGGCAGCCATGAGGCTGTCACTGGGGGGAGTTAACGGGCAGCCATGAGGCTGTCACTGGGTGGAGTTAATGGGCAGCCATGAGGCTGTCACTGGGTGGAGTTAACGGGCAGCCATGAGGCTGTCACTGGGTGGAGTTAACGGGCAGCCATGAGGCTGTCACTGGGTGGAGTTATCGGGTAGCAGTGAGGCTGTCACTGAGGGGAGTTAATGGGCAGCCATGAGGCTGTCACTGGGTGGAGTTAACGGGTAGCAATGAGGCTGTCACTGGGTGGAGTTAACGGGTAGCAATGAGGCTGTCATTGAGGGGAGTGTACAAGAATACGGTCGTAAACCGTACGGGTTGACAGAGACGATGAGTTCACCAGTTTGGCCTTTGTAGGATGAACGTTGAGATTTATAACGGGACGGGGTGACCAATGAGATCTTAATTGGTCTGTAATAAGATATAATAAGGTATTTAAGTTCAACGCACAGTTATATGCATCCAACGGGGCCTAGGATTCGTAACAAGTGACATTTAATACCTCAATCGATAACGAACAAGGGGAATGTATAACGACTGCCAATTTAAAATCAATAATTATTACAACAAAAATAATCGCGTTCAGTACTTTTCAATATTTCATATCGACTCCATTTAATAATTAAAAACTGAAATCGATTATGAACGCCTTGACGTAGACGTCATCGAGAATCGATTTCTCTGTCAACGATTCTGTTAGGATCGATCCCCCTTCCAACCAGGCCCCGGCAAGAAGACTGCCCCGTCCGCTCTGCTGTGACCTCAGCTGCCTGCCGCAAAAGAGGTTAAGACGTACGATTGTCGCTGCACCATTGACGAAAGCTGTGCTTAGCTGGCAACGAGGAGATGTAGAGGTGTAGCTATCAGGCGCTACGTAGCTCGCTGCCATCATATTCAGCGAGGTACCTGTACTGTAGGAGGGGAGTGGCCGTATCGGTGAATGGCCGTCGTACAAGTGAGGTACTCTTTGTCAGCGATTGGCTTCATTATCACAGTCAGAATATTTATACTGGATGGATCGTATGAGCTACAAAGCAAGTTTTCACAGATGTCCAGTGAAGTGACTGGTTAGACGAGCGAGGCGCTGTTTGTCGCTGCGTGGCTGCATTGGCGCCGTGGGACCCGTTTTAATCGGTGTAGTGTCTGAAAGAGTTGCAGCTGTATATTGCTGTACTGTATGAGGGTTCTGCTGCTGTCGTCAAGCGCTTCTAGGCTACTGTAGCTGTGTGTAGCTCTTCTTTTGTATTTGGACTGTGCCCGGCAAGCTAAGGCCTGCAGCGATAGCCATTATACACCCCCGATTTAGCACGGTTGGCTACGTACGGCGCAAAAGAGGTTCAGCGTATCAGGGCTGTTTGACTCACCTGTGGCACTTGAACGCCTGTGGACACATGGGATTGAGAGACACGACCACGGCTATGGACATAGGTTACCCATCAAGAGCATGGAACTTACGTTTGTGCAATACCAAAGAACATGAGACTGTGGATTTAACTGCAGCTCCTGGAGACGTGAACCCATCAGTGTGTAGGGAATTCGAAATTGAGGGCTCGTGGGAAATTAGAAGCTGAGGAATACATTATGCGGGACCCTGGGACATGACTACTGAACGAAGGCTTCCATGACAACAACATCTGTCATAGTCATTCGATGCAAATATCCGTCTAGCTTCAGCTTCGTCGTCGATGTTATCAATCAGTCTGGTGGATGCCTTCTTGAGTAGGTTTCCTCACTTAGTCTTCACCACCTGCCGTCAACCCTTCTCGCGACGTGTTGTACCCCCATGCCCACTGTTTTTTCTTAAGTTAAATAATGTCTCGAACTTGTACGTTGTCAATTGGAGATACGTGCGGGTCATCATACGTTGTTAGAATTGCTTGTGTATGGCTGCTTTAAAGCTGTGAACTCGGCTGTGTACAATGTAACGTTTTACTGTAGAGTGCAAACTTAACCTGTGGCATGACACCTTGGGCTGTGGACTAAACTGTGCAAAACATTTGGAGTTGACTTAGTCGAATGTCGTCACCAGCACTATGTACTGAGAGCGTAATGATTTACCTAACCACCACGGTGATCCGAAAAATTCATTCATAAAAGTCTCTGTCGTTTTTACCATCTCGTTTCTATTGTTGCTTGCTTTTGGTACGTCTCCATTTGTACACCTGCTTACTCCATAAGCCTAAGTAATGTTTGGATATGGTTGCCCTATTTAGATTTCACATACATTGAACATTTTCATGTTTACTCGATTCGCTGCATGTATTGTGAGCCTTTGTATGATATTAGTCGATGAAAAGATGCATCTGTATTCAACCAAAGTACGTACTGTGTGGGCCTGGTAGAACTGTGGAAGAATGGACAAGGTTTTCGATGCCTCCTGGGGTCTGTCCAACGCTGAGCTCCTCCAGCAGGTACTGATGCACTGCCATTGGGTTGGTTCTGTACACCAAGGCCGTAATTATAATATATATTGGGGGGGGCACATCCCCAATATTCAAATATGCTCAAAATGTCCCCCAATATATTGCTATAAAAAATTGCTATGCTATGTAAATAAAAACAACAATTTGCTAAACCTTGGCCACAATATCTGGACTTGTATTCATATAAATCAATGCTTAGATTCCTGTTTATATGGTTGTGGTTGTACTTTATTAATCCCTAATCTCTGTCATTACATACAATGAAACAAGAAATGGTAAAAAAGTAAAAAAACAGAAATGTAATACAATACTCTATTAGACATTATTGTAAAAAATTAAAAAAGTCCATCCCATGTGTCAGTGAATTTTTTAATATTTTAGGCAGAAAATTAGTTTTCAAATTTAGATATTTTTTGGGGTTGGGACCCCCAGACACCCTGGAAGATTTGGTCCCCCCCAATGTTGACTCCATGGCTACGGCCTTGCTGCACACCATCGGTGTGGATGGAATATTTTCCTTAATGAGGGCAGAATAGGAATTTGAAGTCTTTCAAGAGCAACCTGCACATTAACAGTCACATATGTTACTTCAAGAGGCCCTTGCATGCCAAGAACGCCGGTAAACAGTGTGGAACATTGCAGACGACCAGAATAAACATACATTTGCACACCTAGCTTTGACACGAAGATACTCGGGTAACCATCAACCACATCAGAATACTGTATCAACTGGCCAATGAGCATATCTCTATCATGAATGAGTGCGTGCGGTCATTGCCATGATACACAAACTATGGGCCATAAAGTAAACCACTGCCATTTTCGCTCCTTCAATGGAGGAGGGATAGCAAAACTACACGAGCTCTCTCCTGAAGTGCTCCCGTGGGTAGCAGACCTCTGTTGGCATTTAGCTCCTCAACATTGCCATACGCAAGAATAGAATAGTGCAGCTCAGATACTTGAAGTAATGGATATATAACATTTGTGGGCCGCTTTGACGTGATAGGCCTCATGGGTTCATGGATTGTGTGATGTGAAGTCGTAGATGAGATTTGGCCCACGGGCTATAGGTTCCCCACTCCTGGTATATACACACATTTACAATAACATTACACATATAAACAATGATGTCTATATTTAAGATGGCTTTCAGGAACACAATAGTCCAGTACATATTTCATTGTAAAAATGTATATTTACAGCCCTCAATCTACTTATGTAGAATTTGTAACGGCATATTACTTTCATGAATCGTAGATATAATCGATTCTCACACCCATTAATTTATTAAAGTCAGTGAATCAATCATTATTACATGCCAATTATTTACTTAAAGGGACTGACTTTGTCCTTAATTAACATTACTTTTATTCATATTTTTGGTCTTTTCCCCATTTTTATCCCAGTTGTGCTAATGATGTCACGTTATAAGATTAATACATGGTTATCTCAAAGCATTGCAACCATTTGTTTTAGGGAATGGCTCACAGAAGCAGATATAACAGAGCAACCTCTGAAATTATTTCAAGTGACCTTTAGGCCACACATTCAGGGGCAGCATTTTCTCACTCCTGAGAGTAACCTGTCCTATGATGGTTAAACCAACATTTTTATTCCTTTTGATGAAGTTGGAATTAAACCAAATTAAGTGCAGAACCAACCTCTGAAATTATTTCAAGTGACCTTTAGGCCACACATTCAGGGGCAGCATTTTCTCACTCCTGAGAGTAACCTGTCCTATGATGGTTAAACCAACATTTGTATTCCTTTTGATGAAGTTGGAATTAAACCAAATTAAGTGCAGAACCAAATGTAATGTAATGCTTGTTTGTGCAATCATTGGTAGCAGGGCTGAAACCATAAACCCGCTTCACTTGAGAATCCAGTTTAATCAAAGCTATGTTAAATCTAACCCAGAATCTCGGCGAGCTGCCCAACATCTCCAATAACTTTTGACTCTCCTTCAAATTTACCACCACTATCCAACACATGAGAGCAGATGGGGTTGCTGAGCTGGTTGTCCGGCAAGGAGACCACAAGTGACGCATACCAAGCAATCACAGCCGGCAGGGTCGCGTACGAGCTGTACAACCGCGTGACGGGCAAGGCTGAGATCGACAAATACAAGGTGCTTGTCCATGTATACCGGGAAGTCACCTACGGAGCACACTTCTTTGTGGTCCACTTTGCATGCCTGTAATTTAAGCGTGCATAATAGTTAAGATTACTGATCGTAATTTCTGAAATACTTCCTGATTGATGGCCTTATTATCTTACCTGATAGGATGATCGCAGCCCAGCAACTTTACACCAGATTGATCTTGTCCATTCCGCTTCCTCTTGTCTCTCATTTGTACTCATCCCTTCAACCCATCCCTGTAACCCCATTTGTATTCCTCTCCCTAGGCTGAGTGCCTGCAGGGCATCGTGAATTTCATCCGGGACAACCCAGGAGCCACGAAAACTGCCATCGACCAGGCCGTTCTGCTCCACGTTCAGATATTTGCTGCTCGGGTGGATGCGATGTAGGACTGAAGTGTGACTAGGTAAACACCTGTTTGGTGGACATCTTTAGAATGAACCCCTTGTTGGACACCTTGAAGAATCAACATTTTTTGTTAACTTTGCCATGCAGCCTTTTTCATAACATTTTAAATGTTTTATCTATGAGGCATCTAAATACACTCGTATTTCTATGCATCATATTGGAGTGGGCAACAACACCGTGGACTGGAGTGCAACAAGTGTGGGGGAGCCAACACGTGCACATGGGTTCTTAAGTTACGCAAAGTCACAAGCATATTACAATAAATAAATTGGAGTTTTATGCCATGCAATGGATCGCATCGCGCGGATTATCACATTTCAACAATGAACACGTATGTATTGCCATTGATAAGACAATAGGGTTTTCCCCTTTTTTCTGGCAACAAAACAGGTGTTAAGATGTTAAAACACCAAACTGAAACCTTTTACAAGGAATCATGTCTGCATTAACCACAATGCTTGTGGTCAGAATGCAAACAAAACATACTCTAATAATATGATATTGCCATTGAATTGTGACTTCATATGTACGTCAATAATACAAACAACATTTAAGAATTTGCTTTGAAATGTATCCACAATGCTGGGTTAGCTTCCTTTTCCTTTGTTATTTGGCAGCGATTCGGCATCAAGACGTTGGGTCTCAGTGGGCCGTCGCCTGGTGGATGCAGCAGCGCCACCCAAGGTGGGCGGCAGCCTACTCCGTCGAATCTCGAAGCCTGATGTTTCTGTACTTCAGGGAGGACTTTAGGGTGTCCTTGAACTGCTTCCTTTGTCCTCCCCTCGTCCGCTGCCCATTAGAGAGCTGGGAGAAAAGGATCTGGTGGGGAAGGCAGTTCTCAGGTACGCGGAAGCAGTGGCCAGTCCATCAGAGTTGTTTTTTTAGAAGTATTGCTTCAATGCTGGTGGTGTCAGCATGGAGGACACTTGCACTTGATCCCCTGGATTTGATGGAGGCAGTGCTGTTGGAAGCGCTCAAGCGCAATGACATGGCACCAATACATAGACAACCTACCGGCAAGACTTAAAATCCTAGCATACCATCTTTAAAACTATCACATCTACACAAACACCGAGTACACACAACATGTAGCTTCAGATAATTTATTTCGGTGCAAGAAAAACAGCCACATGGTAGACTATGTTGGCACAAACAAAACTTTCCGTTAACGCTTATCAGAATATTTATTTATACAGCAGGAATCCGATGAGCTGTAAACCTCTTTTTCACAGATGTCCAGTCGGGGCAGGTGAGAATAATACAACACGTAACACAAAAACTTGACAGTGAAAAGTATAGCAAATATATACAAATAATACTAAACTATTTTTTGTCCTACCAGGTAAAGCCTACTGAGCTATGAGCCTCTCATTCAGAAGCAACCTGGCAACAAATGATAGCTTAATAAACTGGTTTATCTTATAGAAATTTATTACAGCAAAATAATCTAAATAATCTAAACAAATGTTTGTAAAAGTTATCCCATCATATCAGATGTTTATTAATGTCCTTCCTTCTGAGAAACCTAGACCATTATCGCTCACTAGGTGGGTTAGGATTGAAAACTAACTACAGGCAGTCCCCGGATTATAGGGATGAAACTACAGTAATTAAAGAAAACAGTACGGGAGGCACAACTATTTCCGGCTATGGGATTTTATCTAGATTTGGGGGAAATTGTTGAGTTTCCGACATACGGAAAATTCAGGTTGCGGATCTTCCTCGGGAACCTAACGCTTCCGTAACCCGGGGATTGCCTGTAAGGAGGGAGCATCTGATATCAGTCTAAATCTCTAAGTCTCCAATGTGTCTGCTAAGGTGCGCGTGTGTGTATGCAGTGTGTCTCCGGCTCGTCTTCTTTCTTCCTTGAGTGTCCTTCTTTGTGTAGTCCGAGCACTTGGGAGCTCTCTTTGTGTCCTTGATGCCACCCAGTTTGAAGACTGAGAGTCCTCGATGTCCACTGGGATGGCATTCTACTCTGGTGACCTACACATAGCACACATCATCACCACCACAATTATTCCACTGGCCAACAGGACACCACAGAAAACTGCCTGTCATTGAAACTACCTAGAGAAATGAATTGCACCGAAAATGGCTGATAACTCACGTGGTAACCACCTTCAAAATATAATTGTGGGCCGAGTAAGAGTGCGTACAACACTGTCAGACAACACTGTTTGACTTAGGGTAAATTCTCCAGTTTGAGGTTTTATGGTTTGTGAAAATACATCATGAGTACAACTTACCGCATATAGAAGAGGATGTAGGCCTGGTCTTGAAGCACTTCTGACTTGGCGACTGGCTCCACGTCAGCATCGTCCATTCTGAACCAGCTGCCATTGCTGACCTGAAGGAAAAAATACATGTACACTTAATTACGATCATTACCCAATTGCACCTGACTCATTTAAAAGCCAGCCATAGTGACAGATCATGAAAGTGGAATATTATATGGAAGTTAACACGTGTACTCATATGCTTCGTGTGTGTGTGTATGTATTATCATAGTGGGAAACAGTAGCGTAGCGGTTAGCACATTGCACTACGAACCCGGCAACCAGAGGTCAATTCCCGCTTACGACGTAACACCAGTGACGATTATCTCAACTGGTCGTGGGCCTCGTTCCCTCGGTCCACTCAGCCTCAAATAAACACATGGTGCAATATGTAAAAATTACCACTCAGGGGACAAAGGCGGCCGGGTGTAGTGCTGGCCACCCACCCCCGCGTGTGTCATTCTGGCTTTGACAGGTGCTCATGAACAGCACTTGCCCCAACAGTCGGGTAAGGCTATATGGGGGATATTTGTTTTTTTGTTTATCATGCAGAACATCACCTTGTTGTACGAGTAGTAGTGGCCGCTATTGGTGGTGGTCCCGTGGTGCACAATCACCGAGTAGAGTGAATAAAGTTGCGACTCTTGCACAACCTGACTGGACATGAACGGCCGTATGTCGAGTTTTTCAGGGAAGAGGAACTCCTACAAGGGATGAGGGAGGAGACAGTGATGGGCCAAGCATTAAAAGAGAGGAAAATAGGGAGCTGGCTAAGCAGGGGCAGAAGAGGGGAGCAAATTAACGTATTGGCGGTACACTGGTGCACCGTATATATAAAAAACTAAAATCACAATTTTCACGATGATATATTTTCCAGCGATTCGCAACCCATTTCAGGAAATTTTGTGGGGCTGCGTCAAAATAATTTATCGTGATCTCAAAGCAGTCGGAAGATGAGTGTCGGTTCACATTTTGATGTTCTACTGTTTTATGAGGACCGGTGTGTCATGCTGCACCGGTGTACCGCCAATACGTCCAAATGACAAAAAACGTTGAATACAAAATATATCTGAATATCAGTTTGCATTCTGTGCAGGAAGTAAAATTCACCCTGTCGATTTTGTGCCCAAACTCATCGTATCGCTTAATGGTGACGATAAGCACATTGGGCACCACGTGCAGGCTCACTCTCTTTGTTGATTTCCCCACGCGTGAGCACCTGTTCGCCAGACAATAGCAACGTTAGTTTACGGACGAGGTGCGTGTTTGATCACACACTGTATAAATGGGGATATACACGAACGTTTAAAGGTGCACGACGGAAGATTGCATACTCACATTCCACATCTGTACTCTGCAAGATTCTCGGTCTTTGTGAATTCATAAAAAGCCTTCACCAGATCCAGGGATTTCTGTCAAAAGCCAAGAAAGCACAATCATGGAAAATTATTACTTTGAATAGAAATTCAGAAAATAATGAGCTAAGTGGCTCTCTGCAGTCAACTGGTTGTGGTACATAAATATAATGAATGACAAAAAAAATCGACATCAGGCTGCAGCCTTCCCAATTCTTACGTTGATATTAAGAGAGATGTCAAGGCAAGAGTCCAACGTGTCTGAGATGCTGAAGCACTGCATGCACTCAACTGTGAAAACACATAATATGAAAACATACAATATTACTGCTGCACATTGCATAATCATAATCAAAAGTATTCACACGTTAACTGCCTAATATCATGAAAATGTTCAAATACCACCAACCCAGATGCGACTATAATTGTTATTTTAAAACATATTTGGTGAAAGCTGCAATGGCTACTAAATACATTTATTGTTGATACTGTGTTGGCAGTGGTGCCCTAACATTCGTCAATAGTACTGCCTTACAAGGAAAAATATGCAATTGGTGACATTTTCAGGAGTGATCTTTATTCATAGCACAGAAGCCAGAAACATAGGGTGGGCTACGAGTTGGATACTGCACTGTACACCACGTGGCCTGATGAGAAATTACATTTGGCGTACAGAAAGCTTTGATTAACTCTTGCGTAATAAACATGTGAAATCTATTTTCGTATTCGGCATCTTTACTCACTTGTGTAGTCAATGATGATCGGGATGGTCTGATAATTATACAACTTTCTATTAATGATGAAATACCGGCAACTACAAAACACCGCTCACTGCCACGCGCACGATGGCTCCGCCCCTTTTTACCCTGAGGACCTCATCGAAATACTCTACACAAGTATGATGACATAAACTAATTTGTATTCAATGTTAAAGTTTAAAATGTTGCTGGCAGATTGCATGTTGGGTAGCCTCGTCGCAGCGTGGTCAAAGAAATAAGTATTAGCACAATCCAGTTAATGATGTTCGCATATTGTTTTATATTTGTATTGTTTCCCTTCTACGTGGTGACTTTACATAAAGAACCAAGAATATGAATCCCTGCAGTCACGAAATCTTTAAATCAAAAGATATTCGTATTGTTGATGCAATCCCTTTTAACCTAGAGAACTCCTCGGGAATGGGAGTAGAGTGAATGATATAACTTGTAAACAATGAAAGAGAAACGGGAAAGGGAATGCATATTTTGTGCATGTGTGCTTATGTCCTTGTGTACGTGTTTTTTTTACATCTACAGGGAATATAAGGTCGCATGCGAGAGCTTGCATAGCCCAGTATGGATTGTGACATTGGGTGAAATCACTACTTAAAGGGTGGATGTTTCCAAAAGGAGCACAGGTACCTACCTCTCGATTTCAGGTACCCCCTGAAGATCTGGTGGATCAATGTTGGGGTCTCCATGTCAATATTCAGCCTGGAAAAACACGCAATGAACCACAGACAGCAACTCCAGAGGCAATATCTTTACCAGATGAACACTCGGGAGAGTTACATGTTTTTCCCTCCTAGTATTAACTCGCTGAAGTGGCAATATCTTAACTACCTCGCCAGCTATACAGGTCATGGGTTTGATCCCAATGCTGACGCCTGTAAATTTGCAGTTTGCATTTACTCCCTGTGGTTGTGTGTATTTTTTTTATTCGAGCCCACCGATTTTTCCCTCCACATTTAGAAACATGCATTTAGTGTATTTGTTAAATAATAATTAAAATAAAGTGAATACAAATATGAATAATAAAATATAAAATTAAAATAAAAAACAAAAAAAACACTAATGTAGACTGGTTCTTAATCGGAGTGAGCGTACTGGCAGTCTATAATGTAGACTGTAGCCTGGTTTTTAAGCTTGGTGAGCGTATTGGCAGTCTATAATGTAGACTGTAGCCTGGTTATCCTGAGAACATATTTTTTTCTGAACAATCCAGGCATCCATGTGCTGGTATTGTGCAACTATTTATGGAGTTTGCTGGGGCATGCAGTACTTACTGGCTTTGGTTGAAGAGGCAGGATTGGTGCAGCGTATCTATCACGTAACTCAGAAAGACATGCGCATCTTCCTGCCTGCCAAAACACAGGTCCTCGCCGATGTCTGTGTGGAAATGGACAGAGGTCACAGATGATGTGGTCACACAGTTGCTGGCACAGTTAGTATATAGCTTATGAAGTCCCTCATCAGCTAAATCGGAAGATTTGTGGGTTAATCACAGAACTGGGTGTGGCTGGCAGTGTTTAGAACGAGCATCAAGAGAGTAATGCAAGACCGGAAGAACATCCGATGCATTGGAGTTGTAAAATCAGTGCTGACCAAAACGAGTAATTTTCTGTTCGATATTGTATACAAAAACTGATTCAAACTGCCCTTTCAGGAGATCTTGAGATGACCGATGTTTCAACGTCAAAGACACTTGGGAATTGTGCTGGAACTTACTTTTGAAATTGAGAACTATGTCGATGGGATCGATGGCCATGCCCCGATTCATGAAGGTGTTGAAGACGTGTTTCTCCAACAGACACATCATGCAAAACTCAGTCTGTTTGCCTGTGAAGTGGGGCAGGGGTGACACAGTGAAAATACAAACCAATCACACAAATTGCCCAGCTGCGCACAGCCAGGTAATCTACACAACACTCGATTGTAGCTCGTCTCGAATGCAAAATATCTGGGAGAACTCACAGGTCCATGAGTGATCGCTGTAAAGCAAAAAGTTTGCCAGCGGCGCCGTGTACGTGAGGCCCTGCAGGCTGGCATTCACGAAACACGTATTCCCGAGGTTGTTGAGCCCAGCACCCTCATGTAGATCCTCCTGCCACTTGAGAACTAAGTTGTCTGTCGCAGGTGTTATGAATTCTAAAGATGGAATGCTGTCCTCATCTGCACACATGACATGATGGAAACACATCATTGACGCTCACAGCACTTTTATTATAACTCAGCACTGCTGAAGGGAATGGTTGAAAAATTGGGTGCCTTTGCCTGTACCCGTGCTGGCATTTTTTTTTGTGGTGCTGTTAGGTAGACACAATCCTCTTCACCAGCTGGCGAAATGCAAATGTATTAAATGTTTTTGAAGTGTTCAGCACTAGTAATCAGAACTGCCTGAAGAGCATCTTCAGCCTGAAAGTTTTACATCGACAGCAATGGCTAGACAACCACAGCAGCGTGACGAGATATCAAAGTGTACGTATGTGTGCACGTTGAACTTCTTTCACACCGTGCGTAGCCATCCATACTAATCAGAGGGACAGGGTCACGCCAGCAAACACTTACCTCCCGCATTAGGTTTGTGCAGCCCAGTCGTGCTGGACTCGGTCACGAAAGACACGGCGGATGGAACGGTGCTGTGTTGGATCTCCAGCCCCTTGTCATCTGCTGCTGACACCGCCGGGGGTGATGTGGATGCCTCATCCTTGACGACGATGCTGGAGATGGTGTCCCCTTCTGCCCGTTGAATACTCTTGGCCTCCTCCTACGGCAGCAGTAAAAGCAGCCTTAAGTCACAGACACGCATCGCCACTACACTGCAGCATTGCTCAAACTGCGAAGTGCGGATTCTTATTTCGAACAACATGGCAAGGCAATCTAATAATGGAGACTCTGCTTTTAGATACCTAGGATCTATCCTTGTTTCCAAAGAAGTTGGACAAAAACATACTCCATGTCTAAATTCTCCTTAGTGATATTCTGAAGACGTTACGTTAAAAAGATGCATGTGATATCACTTGAGCGCAAATACAGACCCATATGGACACATTCCCAAACGGGTATACATCCCTTCATACGCCCTCCCCATTCTTGCAGTGCGTGAAATTGGAAATCATGCATATTTTAAAACTCAAATGGCTTAATGTGCTATTCATGCAACGGTTAGCAATCTGGTGTTGTCGTACGGAATTTGGTGCTTCAATTTCCTGGCATGTCAGTAGAAATACATCCTTCCCACCTTTATTCACCCAGCAGTATTAATAGGGACACCACAGGTAGTCGATGGACAAGCCATGTGTGTTGTGGGGTCAGGTGTGGGTGCTCCCACATTTTCCAAGATGTTTGGTGGGTGTAGAAGGTCAGTTTCCTCTCGTGCAAACCCAACCGCGAGCAATCGTATGATCAAACAATTTAAAGGCTGCACCTTTACGTATGGACTGGTCTTCTTAGCAAGTTTTGCAACGTAAACTTAAATAATTTTTTACCTTAATTTTATCAATACTGATCTATACTACAGGTTTTATTCTTGTTAGATCGTGTAAATATATAAATGTTTCGTTAAACCGCCCACCATCCGACACAGCCAATTAGTAAGGTTTATCACTTAAACAGAACGTGCCATTTCGTTACGAGTACAGCACACCGGTGTGTTGGAGAGCCAAGCCACAACATTTACAATCTGAGTACGACGTTTCGCCAGTAATCTAACCCAAAAGAAAAAAAGAAAGGACAAAACGGTATTATGGATGATTTTGGTCGCGAAAGCATACGTGATAATTGAATTTTACCTAATCACCTACTGTGATCTATCCTCCCTCTTTGCTGCTCCTACAGCCTCCCTTACCTTAGTCAGATGATCTGCATTGCTTTCTTCAGATGATGATGTCTCCTCACCGTCCTTCCCCGCACCTCCGAGCAGCACGTTTGCCTAGGTACGGTGCAAAAGAAGTTCAACATGCATCACGACTTTAAACTGGTGTTGCAGCTTTCAAAAGACTCGAAAGGGGGCTGCCTTTTTTATCCTCACTTTCTGACTCAAACTGTTGTTGAAGCTTTCAACAACGTGAGCCTGCTTTATGTCGGCTTTAGCGTCACACTCTGTTGGAAGATTATATAACTTGGCTCAACGTAGTTTTTTAGGTAGTTAGTACGACTTTTAAATTAATGTAGTGCTTCAGGCGTACCCTGTCCAGAGATAGGTAAACCAAATCATCTACTGGTATGTGTTTTGGGGTGACAGCAAAATTTAGTCCCCTAGTCAGTACTGTTTTCAGATTGTCCGAAATCGGGGTGCTACTCTGATTAATGACGATTTTGTTAACATCTAGTTTTGTTATATGTGGAACTGGGTTCTTCTTTGATAGGTGGTTGAATTTAGAAATCAGGTTAGCTTTACATTTGACTGACAGTGACTCAGCAGAAGAAGCAGTCATGTTGTCTACGTGATTCCAATCAGAAGGTGACATTTTTTTGTGTTAACATTAAATGAGCTTGTAGGAGAGTCCTGTCTAAAGTATCGAGTTCAAATTGGAGTAGCCTTATCCTCTCTGAGATTAAAGATAGGCTGGCCTTAAGCAGAATCTGTTTAGAATTCGGAGAAGATACAGCAGCAGAAGTGAGTGTGAAAGCGATGGGTATTACCTTGTGATCGCGGCATCGTTTGAAGAAGGTCAGCGTCTCGATGAGCTGTGACTTCTTGTCCCGTTGTCTGTTAAAAGCTCTAACAGATAGGTAAAAGCCCTCCCCATAGAGGTTAAATCTAGAAAGGTTGAAGCTGTGTCGTGGTCACTGTGAGTGCGAGGAGGGAGACGGAGTGTTTGGTGTTCGCACACCGGTACGAGTGTGTACAGTACTGTTTTGCGCTCGTGCGCATACGCCGCTGTTTGCGGCGGGTACGAGAGTGAAGAGTGCTTGGTGGTCGCGCGCACGCACGGTTGTTTACACCGGGGCGGAGCGCTTAGCGTGCGCGTGCCTACGCGGCTGTTGACGGGTGTGCTGTTCGTCGGGCGCGTGCCCAAGCGACTGTTTTCGGTGGTGTAGAGCGCTCGTGTGCCTGTGCGACGGTGTTGTGGTGGGAAGATTATATAACTTGGCTCAACGTAGGTTTTTTAGGTAGTTAGTACGAGTTTTAAATTAATGTAGTTCTTCAGGATTTCCCTGTCCATATATAGGTAAACCAAATCAACCTCTGAACTGATATTTTTCGTTCTCCAACTAAAAAATAAATTGTTATTGAATGTTTCTAGTTATTAGCACAGACTCCGGTAGATGTACCCAGTCACCCGCTGTGATTTATCCTCCCTCTTTGCTGCTCCTACAGCCTCCCTTACCTTAGTCATATGATCTGCATTGCTTTCATCAGATGATGATGTCTCTTATTGCAAACATGATGCCTTGAATAAAGGTGTCAGTTTTTGTGCCAGTTAAAAGGGTAAAACCTATTCCTATAACGTGAGCCTGCTTTATGTTGCATTTAGCGTCACACTCTGTGGGAAGATTATCACTTGGCTCAACGTAGTTTTTTAGGTAGTTAGAACGAGTTAATAATTAATGGCGTGCTTCAGGCTTACCCTGTCCATATATAGGTAAACCAAATCAACCTCTGAACTGATATTTGTCGTTCTCCAAATAACAAATAAATTGTTATTGAATGTTTCTAGTTATTAGCAGACTCTGTTAGATGTACCCAGTCACCCGCTATGATTTATCCTCCCTCTTTGCTGCTCCTACAGCCTCCCTTACCTTAGTCAGATGATCTGCATTGCTTTCATCAGATGATGATGTCTCCTCACCGTCCTTCCCCGCATCTCCGATCAGCACGTTTGCCTAGGTGCGGTGCGAAAGAAGTTCAACATGAATCACGACTTTAAACTGGTGTTGCAGCTTTCAAAAGACTCGAAAGAGGACTGCATCTTTTTTGATCTGATTCAACGAATCTGACTTCTGTCCATCAGATGATAATGATGTCTCATCACTTTTTGCCTCAAACTGTTGTTGAGGCTTTCAACAACGTGAGCCTGCTTTATGTCGGCTTTAGCGTCACACTCGGTTGTAGTGCTTCAGGCGTAAACTGTCCATATATAGATAAACCAAATGAACCTCTTTACTGTAATGTTTCGTTCTCCAAATAAAAACGAATTATTGAATGTTTCTAGTTATTAGCACAGACTCGGTTAGATGTGCTCAGTCACCCGCTGTGATTCATCTCCCTCTCTGCAGCAGCTCTTACTGCCCCTTACCTTAGTCAGATCATTTTCCTTGTGTCCATCGATTGATGCCTCCTGACTCGTTGACGTTAAACTGGTGTTGCAGCTCTGAAAAACGCTCTCACTGGAACGGCTACCCACCAGACTCGAAAGAGGGCTGCCCTTGCGAACCGTAGCAGGACTGCCCAGCGAAGTCCCAGCATAGGTGTCCTCATCATCAGAACTGCTACGGCAACAGCAGCATAGCTTTTTGAAAAAAATTCTGAATAATTTTTTTACACCTTTCTTCATGGTGGCCATGCCACCAATGTGCCAGAGCACCGAAACTTTCCAAAATGTTTTATCACGAGAACGCCAGAGGGCAAGTGAAGACACCTCTGCTTCCCAAGAAATCCGAAGAGCCAGTAGGATGTGACGTCACACGCCGGACTGCAGTGACTTTACAATACGACACTTTATGAGGAGTGTCACGTGACGTCACGCGCCGGACTGCAGTGACGTTACAATAAGACACCTTATGACGAGTGTCACATGACGTCACAGACTCCCGACTACACGACGCCACACAACTGCATTTTTATTCTTAGTTCTTTCGGTAAAGTCACGTAGAAGGGAAACAATAAAATAATAAAAATATGAAACAATAAAATTCTCACGACGTTTCCACTGCAACACAAGCAATCATCAGGTGTGAAAACCACAACAAGAAAATTTGATGATGATTGCTTGTGTTGCAGTCGAAACGTCGTGAGAATTTTATTGTTTTATATATGTATTATTTTATTATTTTATTGTTTCCCTTCTACGTGACTTTACCGAAAGAACCAAGAATATTAATCCCTGCAGTCACGAAAGCTTTAAATCAAAATGTAACTGCATTTTCTTGTTGTGCTTTTCACACCTAATGTTGATTACTTGTGTTGCAGTCGAAACGTCGTGAGAATTTTATTGCTTTATATTTTTATTATTTTATTGTTTCCCTTCTACCTGACTTTACCGAAAGAACCAAGAATATGAATCCCTGCATAGTCACGAAAGCTTTAAATCAAAATTTAACTGCATTTGTTGCTCAAATAGCTTTCCTTGGTGCTAATTAACAGAGCTATTGCTTGCCTGCATTAGAAGCGTAACATCACACACAGCCCACTGTATGCGTTAGGTTTCACTAAGCATTAAACACCAGAATCCACTCTAGCAAGAATTCCATCCTGGCATGGAGGACACCTTGCCTTACATTACAGGTTTCCCAAAATTCCACTTTTATTAATTTACTCCCAATTCAAATTGTTCCGCACTTGTGACATGCTAAGCAACTAACGCTGTCTGATTGGCAACACACCTGCTCAAGCTCTGGGATAACAGGTGTGTGTTGGGCATCAGTGCTTGTCAACGTTGCTCTAATTAGAGTATTTTCTAATCTTCAATAACGTATTTAATTACTCATTGAGGTTTAATGAGCTCACCTGCCTCGATTTTTGTCCAGTTGTTGCAGATACGAGTCACAACACTTGATTCATGTGCAGTGGAATCAATGTGAATTAAAGTGCTCTGTTAAAAATTAAGTACAATTTTGACTGGAGAAGATCAATGGGTGGGGTTTGAGAATCTGAGACGGTACAATCGCGAATGTTAATCAAATCTACATATATGAGGGCTTAGCCTGCTTCACGTCGGCTTCAGTGGCACAATGTATTTTTTTCAAGTATTCAGCACGGGGTTTAAATTAATGCAGCGCTTCAGGTTGACCCTGGTGAAATGTAGCTAACCCAATTCAATCTCCGATCAAAAATGTTTCGGGATTCAAAAACAAGATAAAAAACAAAACTTGTTATTAGCACAGACTATTATATGCCCCATACTTCAGGAGTATAGCTTAATCACGACCGTTCATGCGTATTACATTACATTTTGGATTCACAAGCATTGACTTAAGTCCGTGCGAAAGAGGCCTGTCTTTTTTGTGATTTAATTCACGAACTTTTAAATTACTTTCCGCGAGCAACAACAACAACAACGCCATGACCCGGTGTTTGGAGAACTCTCGCTACGGCGCGTTTCCCAGGGCGGTTCGATTCTGGGTGGACTCTCCAAAGCCTCTGTCGCCCGTGGTTGAGAGCCTGGAGCAAGGGGATTTGACGGCGGACCACAGCTTTGCGACTCGAGTGTACGGGCACGCAACAGAGTGGGGCGCCTTGAAAGGGGCTCCCGTGGTGGAGGGAGGTGTCAGTTTGGCTCTTGGCGGCTCGCTGCAGTTTCCTCCGCCGGGGGAACGAGCCAAGGGGGCCCCTTTGGAAGAAGACGGATTCGGGAGACGTGTCGTGCAGCCGGTCAAGTTCCAAGGAATATGCGATGGTGACGGTGATGATGATGGCAGAAGTGGGCGGTGGTGATGAAGAAGATGGTGTCAATGTTCGTGGTCATGATGCTGACGGTGGTGGTGAGGACATTGATTTTGCCGACAAAATCATGAATGTTGCAGAGTTTGAAAGAAATCGCAGTGGTGAAGTTCGTGACGACGATGATGGTGGTGTTGGTGATGACGAGCTCAGCGACAATAGCCTTCATTCCGGCGAGTGCGACAACGTCAACAACGACCCTGACATTTTTTTTCAACGACGACTTCAGCGTCTCTTCCGTCGAAACGCGCAACTCGCCACCCGCCGACGCGCCAGCTCGATCCTTCTCCAAAGCACCCGAGGCCGAGTGCACCTCTGGGCACGGCTCCACTATCGCGTCGCGCAGCAGCGCAACACGACCAACGGGGATGGAGGAGACGAAGGCGGATCTCGGGCACGGGAGAGGGGCCTCTCGTGGGGATTTCAAAGGCCGTGCCCGCGGGCCCGTGACCCAAGAGCTCGCGCCGCCGAGTCGGTCGGGCAGGCAGGCTGCGAGGAACCGGTGGGAGAGCAGCAGTTTATTGGAGCTCTCCTCCGCAGAGACCCCGAGGCTTTGCGAGGAGGTGGAGCAAGAAATCGCCGGGAGCGGTGAGAAAATGAATCGAATTTTTTGATAGACACGCCACACACGACTGGATGAGCGCCTCTCGGCGCCGCGCGGGGCGTGGGGGTTGTTTGACCATACTTCACCGCACTGGTCAGTGCGGGGTAACAGGTCCTTGCAGGGTGGGCTGGTAGGAATATTGGAATTTTGCGCAATTTTATGACATTGTTACTTAAAATTGTGCAAATTGAGAGCGTCTTCCCACTTTTTTGCCCTCAAAATCGTTGAGGGTTCTTCGGACAAATTAACCTCTGTAGAGGAATGGAATGGTGAAATCTTTATTGACTGAAATCTGCTCATTTTGGAGCAATGTATCATAAAATTGTTAAGGGCTGGGCCGAAAAATGATAACAATTGCATTTTAAAAAAATGAGGATTTGTTTCCCGGTATACGGTAGTATGGGGCTTTAGACTCCGGATTATTAGCATTTCTGCTCGAAATCGAAACATGACCGGCTTATGGTCTTATACCTGTAAATTTGTGTTGAATATGTCATGACAAAACTGAGAGACAAGGCTTCGAGAGTCTTTGATAGTTCATTATTCCACTATGAAATACTATCTTGGATCACTAAACTACGATTGAGGTGGTGGTTGCATGTTGGATGGCGTTGGCGCAGTTGCGGCGCCTGCTGGGATTGGCTTTGGGTCGATGGCACCTGCGATTTTGTCTCCGATTTTGTAAAGGGTTCCAGCAACAAATGCGGCCTCTGTTTCAGCAAGCAGCTTTTCAACGGTGGCATCCAAAAATCCGTCGGTGTCTTCGAAGTCGTTGTTGCTCATGGTGTTCATGTCTTGTACCGAGAAAAACTCATAGTGCCGAATCCACAAGTGTGAGCACATTGTTGTGAAAGGAACTAAGTATACAGAAAAAATCCATTTGTAAAATATACAACACGGGATATTTCCTCTGCCTTTTGCAATAAAATGCACAAAGTGGTCGTCCATTTTATCCAATTTTATTCACTAAATGTTCAAGGGGGCGTCCATTTTATTCAATGTTATTAGCTGAAAATGTACCAAAGCTGTCTATTTACTCGAAGAATATTTGGCTCGGTTCCATGTAGATTTATTTGTCACCAGGAAAATAAACAAAATTTGAGTCAATAAGAATAGAATAGCCAAATCGTGAGCTATTTCTGGTAGTATGTACTTCGTATGCCTTTTGGAATGAAATGAACAAAGGAGTCGTCCATTTTATCCTATTTTATTCACTAAAATGCACTGAATTGAATTGCGCTTACTTTTGACATCAATTGAATTGCGTTTGCTATAGACGTAATTTTTTTAAATTGAAATACATTTTAATTGAAATAAATTTTAAGATACAATGGCATGAAGAGGCTCAAATTTGCCCTTGAAATTAATACCCCTTAACATTTGGGTTTGATATTATTTTGTTTGATAATAATATCTGCATTTGTGCACACAATACAAAATAATGAACCCGTCACATTTAATAGATGACAGCTCGGGTCTCTTCAAGCTCTCACGGACTATTGTAGGAATATTTCGCCCTGTAAGCGCGGATGACGGGTGTTCCGCAAGCTGCTGGCAGGATGAATGTGGGAAGGGCTTGCACTGTGGAATTCGGGACTGAGAAAGGCGTCAGTGAATTTGCCACAGCCCCAAAAGCGAAGTTCGCAAATGAGATAATGTGACTTCCAAATGTTGGGTGCAATAAGACATATCAAGTCTCTGCGCTGTCTTTTGCTGATTTGACACCCAACAGCACGAGATTTGACTTCGTTGAAGTATTGTGACACCCAACAGCACGAGATTTCACTTCTTATGAAAGGGAACGGACGGACGGACGCATTAATCTATTGCAGGCTGGTACACTCAGTTTACAACTTCGTTCCTACCAGTAAAAGGTGGGCAGCATATACGTGGATGCATTGAAGTACAGAACGATTGTTTACGTAGCCCCGCAGCAGCCTATAGCACCTGTTTGTGCGTAGTAGTGGTCGCCCATACAAGCCCTATCCAGATTGAACCCTGCTTAGCTCCCTGATCTGATGGGATTGGACTCGTATTCTTCATCAGCTGCATTGACGATTGAACCTCGCCATCAATAGGTCATCCCTAACAGTTCATCATACTCATCCTCGAAATTATGTTTTTCCATAACGCTTGTTTACCCAATAATCAATTTTTTTCAGGCCAGTCCTACCACGTTTTTGCGGTCTGTCGGGGTGATGATTGCCATGATTCCAATCGCGGGTACTTTTTTTACGTCACAAATTTGGAGAAAAACGTCGGCACGCACAATGGCTTCATGCTTGCGAATGACGCCACGGGGATCTTGGATGCGGACTGCGAAGCAGACTGCGTATTAAAAATGCATTCTAATCTATTGTAGTTGATACTCCAGAGGTGTATAATTATCGGGGCGTCAGCAGGAATCGAAACGTAAATCCTCTGCAACGTGGAGCGGACGCGGAATCACCGCCGATTATCATCATGGCACACACACACGCGCGATCATACTTTTTGATTTTTTTTTAAGGAAAGGGGTTGGTGGATCACGCCGATTTTTCCAGTCCTAAATCGGCTCGACTCCCGAGGATGCAAGGAGATGCCTGTGCAGATACAGAAAAAAACCCACACGTTATCCTCGTGTTACGCGTTGTTTTCTCCCAGTATTCCTTTCACGTGAAGCCAAACTTCAAGCGATTTGCAAAACGTCCCAACGCACCAGAACCCTCCTGACAGGTAATCTCGAGACTGAATGTGACTTTCCTGCGTAATTAGCATTATTCGTCACGTGGCCATTAAATGTGGTGTATTTTTACGTTTTTAAAGTCCAAGTTGTGTCACTTCAGGTGAGCTACCAGGAGAGGGCAGTGTGCAGAAAAAGGATTTGAATCATATTCTTAGTTTTTTCGGTAAAGTCACGTTGAAGAGAAACAACAAAATAATAAAATATATATAACAATAAAAAATTATCTCGACGTTTCGACCATAACTCAAACGGTCATCTTCAGGTGTGTTGGTTTGCATAAATTTATTTTTAAACGGCGCGTTTATTTATTTATAAAAAAAACGTTAGCGCCACGCGCAGCGATTTGGCAGTTTACCCAGGACTAGTCCATCTATATTTTGGAAAGAGGAGGGGGGAGACGAATTTTTTTTATATATATAATGTATGCTGTCTGAAAGCCACTGTAAGCGTGAACAATCAATTAAGAACTGAAATGGTTTATCAAATCTTTCCAATGATTGCTAAGATAGAATCCATCTTCTCGGTTGAAATTGTCTCTGTGCTTGTATATGTGGATAGCCTCATGAACGAATCTCTCATGGAAGCCAGATGGCTTACAAAGAACCTCTGTCTTGGAAAAGTCAATGGCATGTGAGCCTACTGAATTAGAACAATGATCTGCTACGACCGAGGTGTTGGTCCTACCGTGTTTAAGGTCTGCTTTGTGTTCACGAATGCGGTCCGAGACATGGCGTTTGGTTTCTCCAATGTAACTACTACCACAGAGGCAACTTAGTTTGTAGACACCAGGGTATTGTATGTCCGGAATCACATCTTTTACAGACGGAACCAGATCACGGATTTTATGTAATGTGTTGAAACGGACCTGGATCTTGTGTTTATTCAAGATTTTGGAGATCTTTTTTGTGATCCCAGCAATGTAGGGTAAAGTGATGGTTTTGAAAGGCTCCTCAAGAGGGTTCTTCTTCATGGTTTGAGTGATAGCTTTGCGGATTGTATAGTCAGAGTAACCATTAGCCCTAAGAGCTTGGTGTACGTGCTTGAGTTCACTGCTTATGTGTTCCTGGTCGGATATGCATTGGGCTCTATGATACAGAGTCTTGATGAGAGAATTCTTCTAAAATAAATTTATGCAAACCAACACACCTGAAGATGACCGTTTGAGTTATGGTCGAAACGTCGTGAGAATTTTTTATTGTTTATATATTTTATTATTTTGTTGTTTCTCTTCAACGTGACTTTACCGAAAAAACTAAGAATATGAATTACTGCAGTCACGAAAGCTTTAAATCAAGATTTGAATCATGTACACGGAGCTTTTTGAGTAGCCTGTTTTACCTGGCTTGGGTGGCTTTTCTCATGGTCTATGTGACACAAATATGGTCTAGAGCCACGGCCCATTGGAGGCGAACCTTACTGATAAAAACACATCTTGCGTCTCTCGACCATACAAATAAAAACACACACTTGAGTCCATCAACCTATCTACCTTTTTGGATGAATGCTATCCACGCAGGAGCATCAGCAGTCATGATCAATTTACGACTTGATTAAGGCCTCCCCAAGCCGTTACAGGACCGCGAGCGATGTTCAATGTAACAACGCATAGAGCCACGTGCGCACGAGCCGATGTAATCTCTCCATCTGCGCAATGGAAGTTCTCTTTTGGCATGTTCCTCTTCTTTGGCTGTAACTCCTTAATTGATCTCGACCATTGGTAATTCAAATATTATTACTGCAGTTACAAAGTGGAATGACCTTCCCGAAGGGAGCGCCCGTGGATGATCCGTGGACCGAGTGGGTGTGCGTGCAGATCGAGGTGGCCGTGGAACACGAGCTGGTGGAGGAAGGAGGTCACGTCCCAGACCCAATCTTCATGCTCTAGGCCAGTGTTTTTCTCCAATTTACAGAGGTGGGGGGGGGGGGGCTACTTTCGCCAATAACACATCAGTGTGATGGTCGCCACGTATTTAAAATTATTGTGATTTGACAGCACGATGAACATTTTTAAAATTTGTATTGTCGGGGGCTGCCCGTTAGGGGCCACACTAAAGGCCATCAGGGGCCACCAGTGGCCCGCGGGACTTGCAATGTAGAACACTGCTCTAGGCAATCATCGGCACCCTCACCGGTTGCATTCAATAATCGATTATTACGAGGGCTTCTGCACACCGGTATGATTATCTGACCATACTTCACCATTCCGATCAGTGTGGGTTGAAGGCAGGGACCAAACGTGGGGATCATAAAAGTGCAGTAGAACAGTGGATATGCTGCATGTAGCCCCAAAACCTTTAACAAGCTGGTATGACCACCTATTTATCACTATCCAGCTCAAGTCTGCTTGGCTTCCGAGATCGGGTACATTCCGGGTGATTGTCACAGGTGGCATTAATATACATGGTAGATATTTAATTACATTACTGCAAGGTAGACCTTATAAATGCCACATGAGCAGACGGCCATAGTAGGTATACAATAATACGCGAGTTTTTTTATGTAAGTTTATTCTGTAAATGTAATGACATTCTGTACAAAATCGGAAAGCGTCTTATAATGTCATGTACGTTAATGTGCTCAATTAAAAGCACACCAGGGTACAATATATGTACAGTACAACGATGGACTGCAGATTTGGGGCCTGCAATCGAATGAAGTTTCAAACCAGTATTTTTTTTTATTTTCGCGAACGGCATCTGCAGCATCTGGTTTAAGTACGGCAGCGCTGACGACAATTTCACACATGAGTGGCCACTCTTATCCTTGGTTAGTTTATAACATGGAATACACAAGCCCGAATGACTGCCACCAGAAATGTGCGACCTTGTAAAGTGAGCGGTATATTACAACACAACATCGCGATAGCATGTGCAAAAAAATATATACTGTTTATACGTATATCACAGCCAAGCAAATGTGTGGAAGCAGACAAGCGAGCGAATGAAGTTGTGTATGCACGATGAATTATCCTCCACCCCATTAGACACTTTACACACATTACTCAATCAAGGTACAACGAAGCAGAAAGAAAAACAAACCAACCTACTTTTCGTTACTCTGTTAAAAGGAATAAACACTTTGCATAACTATTTCAAGAGCGTTTATTTGCGTGGCACATCACGGATGATTCGCGGTAACTGCAGCAAGAGGACGAACTAGCGCGCTGCGGCAAACACGATGCTGCAAAGGGATCCGCCGGTGCACTTTGAAGTTGCTAGGCGAGCGCGAGAGGAATCTTCGAGGACCTAATAAACGCTTGCCTTTTATCACAAACTCTATTGGTGGCGGTGGTGTTTTATGGTCGGAACAAAAGAAAGTTAAGTCCCGAGCGTGCACATCAGGCCAACTTGTAAAATGGGACTCCAGACATCGATGACCAACTCTCACCATAGGATCAGTCTGCGAACTGTGCTGTGGCCATCAGATTCATTCACTCAATGGATGGCTGGCCTCTTAATACAAAACCCACGTCTTTTGCAGGCAATGATCGTCGATTCCAGTGGCATTAAAACAGGCCTTAATTTCAGCCGGATGTCCTCTGGTCAGCGACCCACTAAATATTTGTCTAACCACCACATCACATCCGGTAGATCTCTATGGCTGGAAAGTCGCATACCAATTCGGTGTACCAGCGATCTTAAATAAGCTAGAAATGAAGCCCTGCTTGTATTTCAAGCCTTTGTCGTGCTACTTCCTCCTCAATCGAGACCCCAGTTGGTCAAGATGGCTCTCGGCTCATATCACTTGACCCGCTTCATGGCAGTCAAGCAACGTGTCCGTTATGCTGTGCGTATGTCGATGAGCCATAACAAGGGTGAAAGTGGCAAGCAGTTGTTCATGCTGCTATTCTGCCACGAATTATAACGGTGGCCACATTTCCAACATTTCTGGGCAAAAAACGGATTCGCACTACTGCGGGGACTCCAGTTGATGTGTAGAGCAGTTGTGGGTTTTCCCACAATGTTGCAGCATAATTTTTTTTGTTTACTTAGTCAGATACTATTCGACAACCACCGACACCTGCTGACTGGCAAGCACGTGTCACGAAGTATGCTGGACATCGGAGGCATGCAAAGGTCCTTAAGCACTGAAGCCGAGACACAAATCTGAGCAATCAACACTGGTTATGGACACTGCTCTCCATAGCAGAGAGACCATTTCCTTGGCACCAAATGATGATTGACACTGGTGGGTGGAGGGCAGGCGTGTTGGCACACGATCCATTGTCGCCTCAAGATACGTGGGCCACATCATCTGGACAAAGCGTGGACTGTGGACAGGCGAGCCTGCCATGTAAAACGGAACACCTGTGCACAGCAACGATGCACTTTTTTTGTTTGAGCACCGTAAATTGTGTATTCAGGCATCGTGGACACTGTATTCCTGTCACAGAGCTTCGCGTATGAAAACGACTGACTGTACATACTTGAGTTTGTGCTGCCAAAGGACCCTGATTAGAAATACTCCAGCCCCCCACGCCCCCATGCACAAAATCAAAGCTACAAAAAAGTTTACTGTTGGGTTAAGGTAAATAGTAGTAAGGAAAATAGGATATTAACAAGTGATTTCACCCTACAGCCGCAGTAAACAAGAGAATGCAAGTTAACTAAGTGTAAAACGAGAAATTAAAAACATAACATTTACACACAAAGATTCTGCAACTGAAATTAGGGCACGAATGAGTCGCCACGCTCTAACTCCTCTTGCAAATGTACGTCACCACTCACCTGAACAAACTCGCTTGCCTTGCAATAACCGTTTAGGTCGGCACGGAACCTTTATTACTGTCAAGATAAAAATAAGTTTCCTTCGCACGCATGTACTGCTTTTCAATAATTAATACTGAAAATGGAGCCAGACTTCAACGGGTTAATTTTTTAATTAATTAAAAGGGTTTTGATTAAAGGATTCATGACCGAGACGCGGTCGAAAAGCCAGTGGTAGCTACACAACGCCAGGGTTAAACTTTGCGAGTGGTGAATTATTGAAGCTTGCAAGGGCTCGGCTTTCAAGGTGGGTGGTGGGGGGAGGGATGGTGGGGTTGAAATGGGGTGGGGGGGGAGCAAAGAAATTATCACCTACAAACTGTACATATGGGGAAAACTCCACCAGCAAAGTGAGGGGAGTTCACAGTAAAAGCAATTCATACAGCTGTGGAGCAGCATGACCGCATTACAATGCCGTCGTGTTAAATTTGGGCTTGCCGGATGACGTTATCCTCTTTCGGCAAAAGTGTGTCACTGCCACTTACAAGGATCGTGGGTGGGGGGGGCTTTTAAAAGTCTTTCTTGTAGGCCCTTCTTTGTCGTTCCCTCTAGCACCGCCTGGGTCCCCTCGGCATGCGTCCACAAGAGCTTCAGTTTTCAAAATTCGAGTGCAATCTGTTAGGGTATAAACAAGATGACGCCTTCCAGTGTGGAGAAAGATGTCATCGCAAAAGTCCCCCATTTGGAACACCGAAGTGCTGTTACCTCCCTTAGGACCGCTGGGTGACCACCTTTCTCCAGGGCAGCCGGCCGCGGGCAGGCGAGTGTGGGTGGGGTGGTAGGTGGTGGGGAGTGGGGGGAAATAAAATGACACTTTCGGTGAGTTCTTCATTGAGCGTGGAGACGAAACCCCAACGATCGCTGGTCAGAATTTGGCCCCTCAGGGCTGCGAGGAAGAGGAGTGCTGGCAGCCAGAGGCGTTGGGAGTGGGAGAAAGGGAGCAGATCACATGGCCTCGTGTGAGGTGGACAGGTATTCCTCGGCACGCCTGTGCACCTCCAATGCCCGCATGGTTGACATTTCCTGGGGAAGCTCAGACTTGCTCCGCAGAAGCACCTTCTTCCCTTCGCCTTTCGAGTTCTGCACATCGCCAGCACACACAACGTGAGTGCAGGGAGATACGGTCATTAAAGGGGAATCCTGTTAACTTTTAATCAGGATGTCATATGCCAACGAGCGAAATGGATCAGAGGACTACTGGGCATAAACGTTATTTCGCAAAATAAAATATTTTATTGGGCATACAACTCGGTTCACATTTTATACACACATACAAGCATTTCTTAAATTAAACGTTTATAAACATGGGAGGTAGGGGGGAGGGGGCTGGCTTTCATTTCTCTGCCCGAGTCAAAGGCACAGATGTACAAAAATGACGCATTAACCACTGCACTGCTTGCGGAAGCACAAAACGCGACTACAAAGCGTGCGGAAGCGGGCTGGTCATGCATGGCCCTTTAGGATCGACTGTGCCGGACAGTGCGCCCATAAGGGGGCTTTTTGCCAGAACGCTGCACACCTGCACCTGCACCGCCTCGGTCTCCATGCTTTTCTTGAGCAGCATGATGTCTTCTGAGGATGGGGTACCAGTCTCCATGGACACAACCGCACCGTTCAGGTCCTGCGCCGGATCACAACGGGCTAAGGTTGACATCTGTGTTCGGCAGGACCCCCCCCACCGCACCTGCCCTCGTGCTTGCCCAAAGTGCATAATTAATTATTAACTCGCTCGCCCACGCCGTAGAAACACCATTCGGCACCTACGGACATGGGAGTTGGGCAATGTAAAGGCGTATTTTTCGGAATTTGTTCATTGGTTCAAAAGCAAATACACTCATAGCTTGGCTTTAAAAGGGCTCGGGTTGGCTGTAATATCAGTGCAAGAGGATGATTATGCCTTTACTGTGCCAGGCATATACAATATGAAAGTCTAGTTTACGCCACCTGTACTTCACCTTTTTCATTGTTATGAAACGTTCATGCAGGTTAACACCACTTAAATTAATGTGTACTGCAGAAAAAACACCCAACAATAACACATTTAAATTCAGGGGAGCGAGGTGGCTGAGAAGTGAGAGCATGGAACCAGAACTGCCAAAATCCTGGATTTGAATCCAAGCAACCACCCAGATTTAAACTGGGTTTTGGAGTGGAATGAGTTGATGGTCTCAGCTCAGTCACCCATTGAATGCACCCAAATAACATTTAATGTAACACTTAATTTGGCTAAATTCCAGCTTTGAGAATAAAAAGCAGTTTCACTGTCATCATACACAAACCAATCTCACAGAAAAGTGTATGGATTTTGCACATTCAATTCCATGTTCTTTGTGATCCAAGTGTTATGCCAGGCAATATGCACAGATTATAATTGTTTTGTAGACACTCATCTCTAGTTCATAATTTTGATCCCTTTTCACCTTCAATAATTGCCCTGGATACACACTTAGATTTCCCAGATGTCTCCCTCTAATATTTCTCCAGTTTAAATAAAAGATTGATCCAGTTTAAACAGCGACTTTGATTCAATGATTATTTCCTCTTGTTCAGTGAACTTTTTTCATGGCTTTTGTTTTGCTCATTTATCTTTCGCCCCACTTTGCAGCCTTGTTTGGTATTTCTTCAATAATTTCCTGTATTACTTTACTTTTGGTTGTTATAATGACGATGTCATTAGGGAATCTTAGATGGCTAATTTATCTACAATTTATCAAATCCAATTTTCAGAAAATGTGTGAGTGGACTTGTGAATAGCCTTGTTTGACTCACCTTCCACTATGAATTTTGTTACTTCCTTCATGAAAATATCAGTGTAGGTTGTTAATATTTTGTACGTTGTTTTTATTTCCAAACATTTGTTATATTTAATGTAGGCCTTGATTCGAGAACTTAAATGACTGTCAATTTTCATTGCGTCAAGTACTTCTTTCAGTCTACAAAGGCAAAGCACAATGGTAAATGATATTAATTAGTTTTCAATTTAAAATCTAACATATACATAGGTTTTATAATTTTGCTCCAATATCTTGCCCGCTTCTTTGATGGTGTCTACAGTTATACCATGGTTTGCTGCTTTGCAAGACCATGAGATATAGCCATGGCTTGGAAAGGCCTTAATTCAGCAGTGGATAGATCGTGGCTGTGGATGATTGAACAAGATAGCAACAATGCTTCGCAGAGACAGAATCATAAAACCAGGAAATCGTAACACATGACCCAGCGGGAAGCACATTCGCCACTCGTTACAGAGGTTCACGGTTAGAATCCGTCGGCCGCCCTCGTTATTACTGCGGTGTGCATCAACCATAAAAATAAGTGCCATCGACTTCAGAGTGGACGTAAAAAGAATCCTTGACATTATTCGCAAGAATGTGAGCCGGCATTCAAAGGGGTCAAATTATTACATTTACCAAAAGATTTCTCACTGGGATTATACGTAGCAATCTTCACTTCCTAGTGGGGAAAAGTTGGTTAGACCCTCCTGAAAACAAGTCATGAGACTCCATGAGGTTTCCTTTGGTAATCAGGCCTAGTAAAAGCCAAATGAAACTCAATGCATAAATAAATAAACACTTTAACTCTTGCAACAAATTATACCTGAGGATTCGATTTGGCGAGAATTTCTATCTTGTACCAGGCTTCTTCCCTCTCTTTAAACTTCATTTTCTCTCTGCAAAACCACAAATGTTAAATGTTAACAGTAACAGGAAAATGCACAGTCCTTGCTACTAAGCCTTTACATTTTTTATGTTTTACAAGAGACGCATGGTCCTGCTTGTCCTGTCGAGTTTATAGTTTTAGACAATGGTCATTACGAATATATAAGGTAGTACTGTATTTAAAGTCACGTGTCAATCCACTGCTGGATGAGGGTCTCTCCACACTGCGGGCCGTGAGGTTATTGACCATACTTCACCACGCTAGTCAAGGTGGCGTTGCATAGATGAGTGCAGAGAAAAGTACAGTTGATATTGCTGTACTGCCCTCTGCTGCCCACAATAGCAGCCTGGAAAGAGCCAACACTAACAATCAAACATAATACCGTAAAAAATATTTTACAATCACCCCATCACAGAGATGAAAAAAAAACATGACTACATATCACCGTGACCTGTTGTTATATTTACTGTGAATCATCAAATAATAAATTGTTTAAATCCACGCCTATACAGGCCACCATACTTCAATAGTGATTACCGTTGGTAGAGCTATTTTAATACACATAATGGACAGGAAGGACAAGATCAAAGGGCTCGCATAATCCACATGCAGAGTGTACGTTACCTCATTAATCCCCACACCCCCCCACTTTGCGCAAGAGCGTAGAGTGTGGTTACCACATCTACGCCTCTATAAGGAAACAGGTGGACTTCACAAATTTGGTTGTCGCCTGATGAAGCTGGTTGTAATTACTGGCGAAACATCCTACTCAGATTGTAAATGTTGTGGCTTGGCTCTCCAACACACCGATGTGGTGTACTAGTGACCAATTTACAAAATATATTTGTGGGCCGAGTAAGAGTGTGTACAACACTGTCAGACAACACTGTTTGACTTAGGGTAAATTCTCCAGTTTGAGGTTTTATGGTTTGTGAAAATACACCATGAGTACAACTTACCTCATATAGAAGAGGATGTAGGCCTGGTCTTGAAGAACTTCTGACTTGGCGACTGGCTCCACGTCAGCATCGTCCATTCTGAACCAGCTGCCATTGCTGACCTGAATGAAAAAATACATCTACACTTAATTACGATCATTACCCAATTGCACCCGACTCATTTAAAAGCCAGCCATAGTGACAGATCATGAAAGTGGAATGTTACATGGAAGTTAACACGTGTACTAATATCCTTTGTGTGCGTGTATGTATTATCATAGTGGGAAACATTAGCGTAGCGGTTAGCACATTGCACTACGAACCCGGCAACCAGAGGTCGATTCCCGCTTACGACGTAACACCAGTGACGATTATCTCAACTGGTCCTGGGCCTCGTTCCCTCGGTCCACTCAGCCTCAAATGAACACATGGTGCAATATGTAAAAAATACCACTCAGGGGACAAAGGCGGCCGGGCGTAGTGCTGACCACCCACCCCCGCGTGTGTCATTCTGGCTTTGACAGGTGCACATGAACAGCACTTGCCCCAACAGTCGGGTTAGGCTATATGGGGGATATCTGTTTTTTTGTTTATCATGCAGAACATCACCTTGTTGTACGAGTAATAGTGGCCGCTATTGGTGGTGGTCCCGTGGTGCACAATCACCGAGTAGAGTGAATAAAGTTCCTGCTCGTGCACAACCTGATTGGACATGAACGGCCGTATGTCGAGTTTTTCAGGGAAGAGGAACTCCTACAAGGGATGAGGGAGGAGACAGTGATGGGCCAAGCATTAAAAGAGAGGAAAATCGGGAGCTGGCTAAGCAGGGGCAGAAGAGGGGAGCAAATTAACGTATTGGCGGTACACTGGTGCACCGTATATATAAAAAAACTAAAATCACATTTTTCACAATGATGATATATTTTCCTGCGATTCGCAACCCATTTCAGGAAATATTGTGGGGGTGCGTCAAAATAATTTATCGTGATCTCAAAGCAGTCGTAAGATGAGTGTCGGTTCACATTTTGATGTTCTACTGTTTTATGAGGACCGGTGTGTCATGCTGCACCAGTGTACCGCCAATACGTCCAAATGACAAAAAAAACGTTGAATACAAATATATATCTCAATATCAGATTGCATTCTGTGCAGGAAGTAAAATTCACCTCGTCGATTTTGTGGCCAAACTCATCGTATTGCTTAATGGTGACGATAAGCACATTGGGCACCACGTGCAGGCTCACTCTCTTTGTCGATTTCCCCACGCGTGAGCACCTGTTCGCCAGACAATAGCAACGTTAGTTTACGGACGAGGTGCGTGTTTGATCACACACTGTATAAATGGGGATATACACGAACGTTTCAAGGTGCACGATGGAAGATTGCATACTCACATTCTACATCTGTATTCTGCAAGATTCTCGGTCTTTGTGAATTCATAAAAAGCCTTCACCAGATCCAGGGATTTCTGTCAAAAGCCAAGAAAGCACAATAATGGAAAATTATTACTTTGAATAGAAATTCAGAAAAAAATGAGCTAAGTGGCTCTCTGCAGTCAACTGGTTGTGGTACATAAATATAATGAATGACAAAAAAAATCGACATCAGGCTGCAGCCTTCCCAATTCTTACGTTGATATTAAGAGAGATGTCAAGGCAAGAGTCCAACGTGTCTGAGATGCTGAAGCACTGCGTGCACTCAACTGTGAAAACATAATATGAAAACATACAATATTACTGCTGCACATTGCATAATCATAATCAAAAGTATTCACACGTTAACTGCCTAATATCATTAAAATGTTCAGATACCACCAACCCAGATGCAACTATAATTGTTATGTAAAAACATATTTGGTGCAAGCTGTAATGGCTATTAAATACATTTATTGTTGATACTGTGTTGGCAGTGGTGCCCTAACATAAATCACAGGTACTCAACACATCCGTCAATAGCACTGCCTTACAAGGAAAAATATGCAATTGGTGACATTTTCAGGAGTGATCATTATTCATAGCACAGACGCCAGAAACATAGGGTGGGCTACAAGTTGGATACTGCACTGTACACCACGTGGCCTGATGAGAAATTACATTTGGCGTACAGAAACCTTTGATTAACTCTTGCGTAATAAGCATGTGAAATCTATTTCCGTATTCGGCATCTTTACTCACTTGTGTAGTCAATGATGATCGGGATGGTCTGCTAATAATACAACTTTCTATTAACGATGAAATACCGGCAACTACAAAACACCGCTCACTGCCACGCGCACGATGGCTCCACCCTCATCGTCTAAAATAGCTCCGCCCCTTTTTACCCTGAGGACCTCGTCACATGAATGATGACATAAACTAATTTGTATTCAATGTTAAAGTTTAAAATGTTGCTGGCAGATTGCATGTTGGGTAGCCTCGTCGCAGCGTGGTCAAAGAAATAAGCATTAGCACAATCCAGTTAATGATGTTCGCAAATTGTTTTATATTTTTATTATTTTATTATTTCCCTTCTACGTGGTGACTTTACATAAAGAACCTAGAATATGAATCCCTGCAGTCACGAAAGCTTTAAATCAAAAGATGTTCGTATAGTTGATGCAACCCCTTTTAACCTAGAGAACTCCACGGGAATGGGAGTAGAGTGAATGATATAACTTGTAAACAATGAAAGAGAAACGGGAAAGGGAATGCATATTTTGTGCATGTTTGCTTATGTCCTTGTGTACGTGTGTTTTTTACATCTACAGAGAATATAAGGTTGCATGCGAGAGCTTGCATAGCCCAGTATGGATAGTGACATTGGGTGAAATCACTACTTAAAGGGTGGATGTTTCCAAAAGGAGCACAGATACCTACCTCTCGATTTCAGGTACCCCTGAAGATCTGGTGGATCAATGTTGGGGTCTCCATGTCAATATTCAGCCTGGAAAAACATGCAATGAAACACACAGACAGCAACTCCAGAGGCAATGTCTTTACCAGATGAACACTCGGGAGAGTTACATGTTTTTCCCTCCTAGTATTAACTCGCTGAAGTGGCAATGTCTTAACTACCTCGCCAGCTATACAGGTCATGGGTTTGATCCCAATGCTGACGCCTGTAAATTTGCAGTTTGCATTCTCTCCCTGTGGTTGCGTGTATTTTTTTTTATACGAGCCCCCCGATTTTTACCTCCACATTTAGAAACATGCATTTAGTGTATTTTTTAAATAATAATTAAAATAAAGTGAATACAAATATGAATAATAAAATATAAAATAAAAAACACACTAATGTAGACTGGTTCTTAATCGGAGTGAGCGTACTGGCAGTCTATAATGTAGACTGTAGCCTAGTTCTTAACCTCGGTGAGCGTACTGGCTGTCTATAATGTAGACTGTAGCCTGGTTATCCTGAGAACAAATATTTTTTTCTGAACAATCCAGGCATCCATGTGCTGGAATTGTGCAACTATTTATGGAGTTTGCTGGGGCATGCAGTACTTACTGGCTTTGGTTGTGCAGCAGCTATGGGTACCCCATCTGTCACGATGTCGGGACAATAAAACTGACAGTAGCTTGGGTTTTCAAACTAGGTATACGACTCACATGACACATACACGAGATCCGGTTTTAGGCATGTGGACATCACCAGACGCGTCTCCACATCAGATGCTTCTACCTAGCGTCGCCATCACACTGGGCATCTTGTAGTTCCCTGGCTCTCGATTGTTTTGCTTGGCCAGTATGCGTACGTTTGATGTATTTAAATGTGATCATCCGACTGCGAGATAAATAAATGTACGTACACGTGAACGAAATGCAGCGTCTTAATTCTATGTCTCATGAGTACGTTTTTCTGGAGGACATCATTGTGCCCGAAAGGGGGAAAGAAGAGTTAGGATGTGTGTGAAAAATACGAGGATCTGTCTGGATTTGTTTGCAAAATGTGGTTGCCAGAAACGTCACCCGCACCCATAAACGAAACCACATGCCTTCAGTGCACTGATCCTTCCACTGGATCCCAACTGCAATCCTGAATCAATTTCAAGATCGCACTCAACATCTTCAGGAGCCCCCTGCCCATCTCTCCCCACTCAACTCACTCTACTCCCATCGACGTACTCTCCCGTCCAGAAAATTCAAGGGGGAAGGCTTCCACTAGTGAGCCATATAAAGTAATTTGGCCTATCTTTTATGTTGGCCACAGGTCATGGAAGAGGTGGGAATACATATACACTAAATGAAACAATAATTAATAGGTAGAGTAAACGATTAGTTATATAATCAGAAAGTCTGGCTTTAGCGAGGACCATTACAGACCATACCTCACCGGGCAGATGCTAGAGCAGTGTTCTTCACTAATTTACAGAGGGGGGCCACTTTCAACAATAAGACATCAGCGTGAAGGCTGCCACACATTTGCAACCACTGAGTTTGACAGCATGATGGGATGTTTTCACATTTGTGTATTATCGGGGGCCGCACGTCAGAGGCCGCACCAAAGGCCACCAGGGGCTGCCAGTGGCCCGCGGGCCTTGCAATGAAGAACACTGTATTAGAGGGACGATCGTGGGAGCTGTACCTTGAGATACTGCACCCTGATGGCTGACAGCTCCTCGTCCAGCTCGACCACGATCTTCTCGACGACGCGTTCGTGCGAGTAGGGCAGGATGTCGGGGGAGTCCTCAGAGCGCAGCTCCACACGTGAGATCAAGAGGTTGTTTAGAACCTGCTGAACAGACTGCGGCACCGCAAAGAGATAACGGCGGAATTAGATGGTTGGAATACGAGTAGCATATATTTGCAAGCCACTATTCACAAACAAAACTAAATTAACATGCTGTGTTAATAAAAAACAAAGGAAAATTGACAATCATCTTGCTACTAGTTGTTAATCCGGACACAGGAAAGTATAAACGAACCTCATCATGCAATAAGCCGTTTTTTTTGTAAGTTTCAGCAGTGCACCACTTGTTAACCAACAACACTGCTGGGGTATCCTGGGTTATCGGCAAGAACTGACCATTACCAGCAGACAATCAATTCACAGCATTCATCATCACCATCGTAATCAGTCCCTTTAACCAGGGTCGTGGGGGCGCCAGTGACGCACTTGGCCACCCAACCGATTTAAGCAGTAAGCTGCCAATTGTTAAACCGTTTTACTGCAAATAGATTTTAAAAGTGTCGTAACCCTCCACCACCCGACACGGCCAATCAGCAAAAAAAGTGTCACGTTGACAAAAGACAAATAATTCACTACTTCAGCCCACCGGTGTGTTGAAGAGTTAATCCACATTTACAGTTTGAGTACGACGTTTCGCTCGTAAATACATCCAGCATCATCAAGCAATTCGCCAGAATGGTAAAGCCCTCGCTTGCTCCCGGTTTTTATATAGAGCAGCAGGGTGACGTCATCACTTAACTCATATCAGGTGCAGTGATTAGAGGCGGAGGGGGGGGTATTGTAATTATATAATCGATTAGTAATCAGTCATTGGTTATGATTAGTAATGAGTTGTAGATTAGTAATTCTTTAAATGTAATGTGTATTATTTAATAATACGCTTCCAGGCCGCACTAAGCCGGTAGCTGTCAGAGCGATTAAAGTTATTCTTGTTCCTCTCAATTTCAATGGATTCTCTAATTAGTCTTTGCCAGTAATAATTAGTTTTACACACCACTGCAACATTGTCAAAATCAATTGAGTGTCCTTGTTGGCAAGCATTTTCTGCCACTGCCGACAGTTGTGTTTGAGATAATTTAATATTTCTCTGATGTTCTTTTAGTCTTACGCTGATGTTACGTCCCGTCTGCCCAATGTAGCAGCTGCCACATGAACAATTAATCCGATATACACCTTCTGTTGATAGTTTAGGTAATGCATCTTTAGTGCAAGATACTAGTTTTTGAATTTTGTGTACTGTACCAAATCTTACTGTAATGTTTTGTTTTTGCAGAACACGGGCTAATTTGTCAGTTACTCCTGAGATATATGGAATTTTTATTGTTTTAACAATCTGGTCGCTTTCAGTAGTATTGCTTTGCGATCGTGATTTGGCATTCAGTGCTCTGTTAATTTGAGCATTATTGTAGCCATTCTGTCGTAGTGCGTCTTTAACGTGTTTAATCTCTCTCACTAGACTCTCACCATCTGATACTGTTTTGGCCCGATGTACGAGCGTCTTGATAAGAGAGGATTTCTGAGCTGGATGATGATGTGATTCTGCATTCAGATAGGCATCAGTGTGCGTTTGCTTTCTGTAAACGCTGTGTGTTATTTTACCGTTTAGGCCATGTCCAAGCAAAATATCTAGGAATGGGAGTGTGTTATTCACCTCCATTTCCATGGTGAACTGGATGGCCAGGTTTTGTGCATTGAGATGATTTAGAAAATCATTAAGTGTATCTTTACCATGTGGCCAGACAACCAAAGTGTCATCCACATACCTAAACCAAAAGGATGGTTTTAATGTGCTTGAGGCAAGTGCTCTTATTTCAAAGTTTTCCATGTACAAATTTGCTATAGCAGGGGATAAAGGAGAACCCATTGCTGCTCCTTCCTTTTGTTTAAAGAAATCCCCTCTCCATAAGAAGTAAGTGTTATTTAAACAATGGCCAGCAAGTTTCGGAATGTCTTTTTGTAAACCGGTATTCTTTACTAGTGTATCAAGTAATTTAAGCAATTCGTCCACTGGAACCTTAGTGAATAGAGAAATCACATCAAAACTTACCAGAATATCATCAGGAGTAAGTTTAATATCTTTAATCACATTCACAAGATGTTCTGAATTTTTTATGAATGAAGATGTCTTACCGATGTAGGGCTGTATTTGTTTGGTTATATATTTTGCTAATTGATAAGTGGCAGAGCCAATTGTACTGACTATGGGTCGTAATGGGATGCCGATTTTATGAATCTTTGGTAGCCCATAGAGTCTAGGTGGTTTTGAGGCCCATGGAAATGGAGGTGAATAACACACTCCCATTCCTAGATATTTTGCTTGGACATGGCCTAAACGGTAAAATAACACACAGCGTTTACAGAAAGCAAACACACACTGATGCCTATCTGAATGCAGAATCACATCATCATCCAGCTCAGAAATCCTCTCTTATCAAGACGCTCGTACATCGGGCCAAAACAGTATCAGATGGTGAGAGTCTAGTGAGAGAGATTAAACACGTTAAAGACGCACTACGACAGAATGGCTACAATAATGCTCAAATTAACAGAGCACTGAATGCCAAATCACGATCGCAAAGCAATACTACTGAAAGCGACCAGATTGTTAAAACAATAAAAATTCCATATATCTCAGGAGTAACTGACAAATTAGCCCGTGTTCTGCAAAAACAAAACATTACAGTAAGATTTGGTACAGTACACAAAATTCAAAAACTAGTATCTTGCACTAAAGATGCATTACCTAAACTATCAACAGAAGGTGTATATCGGATTAATTGTTCATGTGACAGCTGCTACATTGGGCAGACGGGACGTAACATCAGCGTAAGACTAAAAGAACATCAGAGAAATATTAAATTATCTCAACCACAACTGTCGGCAGTGGCAGAACATGCTTGTCAACAAGGACACTCAATTGATTTTGACAATGTTGCAGTGGTGTGTAAAACTAATTATTACTGGCAAAGACTAATTAGAGAATCCATTGAAATTGAGAGGAACAAGAATAACTTTAATCGCTCTGACAGCTACCGGCTTAGTGCGGCCTGGAAGCGTATTATTAAATAATACACATTACATTTAAAGAATTACTAATCTACAACTCATTACTAATCATAACCAATGACTGATTACTAATCGATTATATAATTACAATACCCCCCTCCGCCTCTAATCACTGCACCTGATATGAGTTAAGTGATGATGTCACCCTGCTGCTCTATATAAAAACCAGGAGCAAGCGAGGGCTTTACCATTCTGGCGAATTGCTTGATGATGCTGGATGTATTTACCAGCGAAACGTCGTACTCAAACTGTAAATGTGGATTAACTCTTCAACACACCGGTGGGCTGAAGTAGTGAATTATTTGTCTTTTGTCAACGTGACACTTTTTTTGCTGATTGGCCGTGTCGGGTGGTGGAGGGTTACGACACATTTATAAATAAACGCGATCTAACCCAAAAACCTTTATTATGAATAATATTGGTCGCGAAAGCCTACGTGTTAAACTGACTAACCTCTATGGGGAGGATACTTTTCTTAAAACCAGAAAATTGGAGAAGCTTCGCATTAAGCGGATGAAATTGATATCTTCACTGGCGTTCCTCAAAAGGTGCAGAGATTCAAAGGTAATACCAAACGCAGTTAAAATAACACATCACATAAAGTCTTCTAAAGCTAACCAAATACTACACAAAGCTAGCGAATTATTATTAATAGAGAGAATACAGCACAATAGGAGTGAATTATCTTACATTTCGGAATCGCTAAAGCAGTTACACTTAGATATAAGCAATAGTGTATCTATGCATTATTGGAATATAATCGATAACATAACACAACAATCGGCTGATAATGTGTTTAAACTAACAAAAACTAACCAAATTAATAAATTTTCCAGACTACATAATAAACAAATCCCTACTGAAAACCAAAAATGTAAAAACAAAACTGTACTGAACTTGACCAACACTGTATTAACCGGTGACATGGTCTCTATCCTTTCTAAAGGCCTTAACTTTGCCGTTACCCCACGCACAATTCCAGTGGATGAGATAATTGCTGAGGTAGAATCAGCAGTTAGACTCCTTCCACATAATGAGGCAGAGATGACTAGACATGAGGTTGCTAAAATAATTGAGAATAGCAAAGTTCCAAAAGTAAATATTAGCTCTAACGAGGCAAAAGCCTTAAGAGAGCTGCGTGTAAATTAGGATATCCAAATCCTAGCAGCTGATAAAGGCCGCACTACTGTAGTGCTGTCACGAGCCGATTATGATAATAAAATTAGAAATTTACTAGAGGAAAGTACCTACATTAAAATTAAACGAGATCCAACTAATACTTTAGAACGTAAGACCACTGCAATAATTGCAAATTCATTAATCCCTAAAAATGAGCAATACCTAATTAAGCCAAGGGCCTCAAAACCACCTAGACTCTATGGGCTACCAAAGATTCATAAAATCGGCATCCCATTACGACCCATAGTCAGTACAATTGGCTCTGCCACATATCAATTAGCAAAATATATAACCAAACAAATACAGCCCTACATCGGTAAGACATCTTCATTCATAAAAAAATTCAGAACATCTTGTGAATGTGATTAAAGATATTAAACTTACTCCTGATGATATTCTGGTAAGTTTTGATGTGATTTCTCTATTCACTAAGGTTCCAGTGGACGAATCGCTTAAATTACTTGATACACTAGTAAAGAATACCGGTTTACAAAAAGATATTCCGAAACTTGCTGGCCATTGTTTAAATAACACTTACTTCTTATGGAGAGGGGATTTCTTTAAACAAAAGGAAGGAGCAGCAATGGGTTCTCCTTTATCCCCTGCTATAGCAAATTTGTACATGGAAAACTTTGAAATAAGAGCACTTGCCTCGAGCACATTAAAACCATCCTTTTGGTTTAGGTATGTGGATGACACTTTGGTTGTCTGGCCACATGGTAAAGATACACTTAATGATTTTCTAAATCATCTCAATGCACAAAACCTGGCCATACAGTTCACCATGGAAATGGAGGTGAATAACACACTCCCATTCCTAGATATTTTGCTTGGACATGGCCTAAACGGTAAAATAACACACAGTGTTTACAGAAAGCAAACGCACACTGATGCCTATCTGAATGCAGAATCACATCATCATCCAGCTCAGAAATCCTCTCTTATCAAGACGCTCGTACATCGGGCCAAAACAGTATCAGATGGTGAGAGTCTAGTGAGAGAGATTAAACACGTTAAAGACGCACTATGACAGAATGGCTACAATAATGCTCAAATTAACAGAGCACTGAATGCCAAATCACGATCGCAAAGCAATACTACTGAAAGCGACCAGATTGTTAAAACAATAAAAATTCCATATATCTCAGGAGTAACTGACAAATTAGCCCATGTTCTGCAAAAACAAAACATTACAGTAAGATTTGGTACAGTACACAAAATTCAAAAACTAGTATCTTGCACTAAAGATGCATTACCTAAACTATCAACAGAAGGTGTATATCGGATTAATTGTTCATGTGGCAGCTGCTACATTGGGCAGACGGGATGTAACATCAGCGTAAGACTAAAAGAACATCAGAGAAATATTAAATTATCTCAAACACAACTGCCGGCAGTGGCAGAACATGCTTGTCAACAAGGACACTCAATTGATTTTGACAATGTTGCAGTGGTGTGTAAAACTAATTATTACTGGCAAAAACTAATTAGAGAATCCATTGAAATTGAGAGGAACAAGAATAACTTTAATCGCTCTGACAGCTACCGGCTTAGTGCGGCCTGGAAGCGTATTATTAAATAATACACATTACATTTAAAGAATTACTAATCTACAACTCATTACTAATCATAACCAATGACTGATTACTAATCGATTATATAATTACAATACCCCCCCTCCGCCTCTAATCACTGCACCTGATATGAGTTAAGTGATGACGTCACCCTGCTGCTCTATATAAAAACCGGGAGCAAGCGAGGGCTTTACCATTCTGGCGAATTGCTTGATGATGCTGGATGTATTTACCAGCGAAACGTTGTACTCAAACTGTAAATGTGGATTAACTCTTCAACACACCGGTGGGCTGAAGTAGTGAATTATTTGTCTTTTGTCAACGTGACACTTTTTTTGCTGATTGGCCGTGTCGGGTGGTGGAGGGTTACGACACATTTATAAATAAACGCGATCTAACCCAAAAACCTTTATTATGAATAATATTGGTCGCGAAAGCCTACGTGTTAAACAGATTTTAAAAGCAAAAAATACTACAGTTATTTTATTGATGTTATGAAGAGGTAGAATTAGCTTTGCCAAAGTAGCATGTGGTAAAATGTTTTTTTAGAATCAGTGAGCTGGCAAGTATGTAATGATGCTTTAGTAATCAACACTTTCCACCTATTGCAGTCATTTGCGATCTGCACAACATCCATCATCAATTTCCCTGTCCAAAACACGGCGTTCATCATCCAGCTGCTCCAGTCCCTCTGGTGTTCAAGTGAGAGCAAAACCAACAGTCGACAAAAGCATGTGTCCCAGTGGGGTGGGGAGGCTCACCTGCCGATCACTGCCAGGCGTCGCGCTCAGAGCAAGGACGCGGAACTGGCGCGAGTAACCGACGAGCTGCTTCACCACCTGCCATGGACACCGAGTACAGCGCACGTGTGTTAACGAGCCAGCAGAGTCGGGAAATCTTAGGTAATCCCAACGTTTATTTTAAGATAGCGAAAGGCAGTTTTACAACAGTACTATTTGGATTCATGTAGCAACTAGCATGCAGAAGGTACAGTCTTTTTGTCAATCCACTGCTGAATGAGGAACTCCCTGCTGAAAACATAGCTCCACAGCAACCTACAATACCACGTTTATGCATGGTGGTCACCGATCCCAGCACCATCCAGGCTCAGCCCTGCTTAGTGTCTAAAATCTAACGAGACTGAGCAAATTCCAGGAGCTACTCACGATGCCGTACAAACCAAAATGAAGGATGAGCTCCGACAATGGGACCTAACCTGGCAATAGGAGTAGTTTCCCATCGCTTTGTGGGCTTCATCGACGACCAAGCACTTGACGGCCGCCGCAGGGCAAGCTTCACTGCAGAGGTCGTTCTTCATTAGGTGCGGAGTCAAGAAGAAGAGCCGTTTCCTCGCCCAGATGGCCTGGCGGTCTGAAGCCATGGTGCTGCCTACCAAGGAAAAGCGTGAAAGGAAAATGACACAATGGGACCTTTTTTGTCAGTGTCAATGAATTCAAAATAATAGTGTTTTTTTACCCGTTCTGGCTATAAAACAGGTGCTAACATGTTCAAACACCAAATAGAAACCTTTTGCAAGGAATAAATTCGACATTAACCACGCGTACATGTGGTGAACATGCAAACTGATAATAAAATGACATCAGTTGTAGATTGTACATACACATCCTCTATCAGCAGCCACGATCTATAGCCATCGATCTCACACTCACACTCCTTATTATGGGACCTCTTAACGCTTTCGCCTCGCCGAACCTCCTCAACTCCTCCTGATCGTCGCAACGCATCCAAAGCCTGCGGGAAAATTTCCAAGCTCTTTCTTGACTTGTTGCGCGCTTCCAGGGTGACCACGGGCACCTCCTCTCTCATCACCAGCGGAGCCCCGGCTCAGCCATGCTAGCTCAGGCAGACACGGGAGGAGTGGGGCGCCATCTTATGAAGGGAGACTTCTGAGCAGTGACGATTTTAAAATTGCTATAGGAAACCTCCCCACCCACCCGCCCATCCCCGCCAGTCTCTTTGTTAAACAAGTTATTTGGAGATTCACACTATATAGCTCGTCTATTTGTGGAGTGGTCACTGACCGAAACGTGTTCTGTAAATGTTTTATTTAGGCGCCAGCAGTGATATTGACAAACTTTTAAGTTTGTTTTACTTGCTCCTTGGTTCTTTCGGTAAAGTCACGTAGGTATAAAAATAAAATAAATGTAATCACGAAGTTTCGGGCGCAGCACAAGCGTCCGTCATCAGGTGGGACAACCACAGCAAGAAGTCCGTCTTAAATTTTGATTTAAAGCTTTCGTGACTGCAGTCACGAAAGCTTGTGTGAGGTGTGATGATGACCGTTTGAGTTATGGTCGAAACGTCGTGAGAATTTTTTATTGTTTTATATATATTTTGTTATTTTGTTGTTTCTCTTCAACGTGACTTTACCGAAAAAACTAAGAATAAGTCCGTCTTAGTTTCGTGCGGTTGTCTTACCCAATATGGCCGACAAGTGCCCCCACGCGGTGCAGCGCTCATCCGGTGTACATTTTTAAATAACGTGGCGCTCGTATTGTTAGTATGGATAGGTAAAACGCGTGCTTCCGTCAACAAAGTCAACAGGTTATATACGGTAATTGATATATTGCATTTGTGGTGAAGCACGATCCTGATGATGTATAAAGAAGTTGAGAGGTGGCAACCACGGCGGCGAGCTGGGGGGGATGGGACTCCTGACATGCTGTTGCTGAGTGAACAGGGCTCGTGGGTGTGAGTGTGGGGGCAGTTAACGGGCAGCCATGAGGCTGTCACTGGGTGGAGTTAACGGGCAGCCATGAGGCTGTCACTGGGTGGAGTTAATGGGCAGCCATGAGGCTGTCACTGGGGGGAGTTAATGGGCAGCCATGAGGCTGTCACTGGGTGGAGTTAATGGGCAGCCATGAGGCTGTCACTGGGGGGAGTTAATGGGCAGCCATGAGGCTGTCACTGAGGGGAGTTAATGGGCAGCCATGAGGCTGTCACTGAGGGGAGTTAACGGGCAGCCATGAGGCTGTCACTGGGTGGCGTTAACGGGTAGCCATGAGGCTGTCACTGGGTGGAGTTAATGGGCAGCCATGAGGCTGTCACTGAGGGGAGTTAATGGGCAGCCATGAGGCTGTCACTGAGGGGAGTTAATGGGCAGCCATGAGGCTGTCACTGGGTGGAGTTAATGGGCAGCCATGAGGCTGTCACTGAGGGGAGTTAATGGGCAGCCATGAGGCTGTCACTGGGTGGAGTTCATGGGCAGCCATGAGGCTGTCACTGGGTGGAGTTAACGGGCAGCCATGAGGCTGTCGCTGGGGGGAGTTAATGGGCAGCCATGAGGCTGTCACTGAGGGGAATTAATGGGCAGCCATGAGGCTGTCACTGGGTGGAGTTAATGGGCAGCCATGAGGCTGTCACTGGGGGGAGTTAATGGGCAGCCATGAGGCTGTCACTGAGGGGAGTTAATGGGCAGCCATGAGGCTGTCACTGAGGGGAGTTAACGGGCAGCCATGAGGCTGTCACTGGGTGGAGTTAATGGGCAGCCATGAGGCTGTCACTGAGGGGAGTTAATGGGCAGCCATGAGGCTGTCACTGGGTGGAGTTAATGGGCAGCCATGAGGCTGTCACTGGGTGGAGTTAACGGGCAGCCATGAGGCTGTCACTGGGGGGAGTTAATGGGCAGGCATGAGGCTGTCACTGAGGGGAATTAATGGGCAGCCATGAGGCTGTCACTGGGTGGAGTTAATGGGCAGCCATGAGGCTGTCACTGGGTGGAGTTAATGGGCAGCCATGAGGTTGTCACTGGGTGGAGTTAATGGGCAGCCATGAGACTGTCACTGGGTGGCGTTAACGGGCAGCCATGAGGCTGTCACTTAGGGGAGTTAATGGGCAGCCATGAGGCTGTCACTGGGTGGAGATAATGGGCAGCCATGAGGCTGTCACTGAGGGGAGTTAATGGGCAGCCATGAGGCTGTCACTGGGTGGAGTTAACGGGCAGCCATGAGGCTGTCACTGGGTGGAGTTAATGGGCAGCCATGACGCTGTCACTGGGTGGAGTTAACGGGCAGCCATGAGGCTGTCACTGGATGGGGTTAACGGGCAGCCATGAGGCTGTCACTGGGTGGAGTTAATGGGCAGCCATGAGACTGTCACTGGGTGGCGTTAACGGGCAGCCATGAGGCTGTCACTTAGGGGAGTTATTGGGCAGCCATGAGGCTGTCACTGGGTGGAGTTAACGGGCAGCCATGAGGCTGTCACTGGGGGGAGTTAATGGGCAGCCATGAGGCTGTCACTGAGGGGAATTAATGGGCAGCCATGAGGCTGTCACTGGGTGGAGTTAATGGGCAGCCATGAGGCTGTCACTGGGTGGAGTTAATGGGCAGCCATGAGGCTGTCACTGGGGGGAGTTAATGGGCAGCCATGAGGCTGTCACTGAGGGGAGTTAATGGGCAGCCATGAGGCTGTCACTGAGGGGAGTTAACGGGCAGCCATGAGGCTGTCACTGGGTGGAGTTAATGGGCAGCCATGAGGCTGTCACTGAGGGGAGTTAATGGGCAGCCATGAGGCTGTCACTGGGTGGAGTTAATGGGCAGCCATGAGGCTGTCACTGGGTGGAGTTAACGGGCAGCCATGAGGCTGTCACTGGGGGGAGTTAATGGGCAGGCATGAGGCTGTCACTGAGGGGAATTAATGGGCAGCCATGAGGCTGTCACTGGGTGGAGTTAATGGGCAGCCATGAGGCTGTCACTGGGTGGAGTTAATGGGCAGCCATGAGGTTGTCACTGGGTGGAGTTAATGGGCAGCCATGAGACTGTCACTGGGTGGCGTTAACGGGCAGCCATGAGGCTGTCACTTAGGGGAGTTAATGGGCAGCCATGAGGCTGTCACTGGGTGGAGATAATGGGCAGCCATGAGGCTGTCACTGAGGGGAGTTAATGGGCAGCCATGAGGCTGTCACTGGGTGGAGTTAACGGGCAACCATGAGGCTGTCACTGGGTGGAGTTAATGGGCAGCCATGACGCTGTCACTGGGTGGAGTTAACGGGCAGCCATGAGGCTGTCACTGGATGGGGTTAACGGGCAGCCATGAGGCTGTCACTGGGTGGAGTTAATGGGCAGCCATGAGGCTGTCACTGGGTGGCGTTAACGGGCAGCCATGAGGCTGTCACTTAGGGGAGTTATTGGGCAGCCATGAGGCTGTCACTGGGTGGAGTTAATGGGCAGCCATGAGGCTGTCACTGGGTGGAGTTAACGGGCAGCCATGAGGCTGTCACTGGGGGGAGTTAATGGGCAGGCATGAGGCTGTCACTGAGGGGAATTAATGGGCAGCCATGAGGCTGTCACTGGGTGGAGTTAATGGGCAGCCATGAGGCTGTCACTGGGTGGAGTTAATGGGCAGCCATGAGGTTGTCACTGGGTGGAGTTAATGGGCAGCCTTGAGGCTGTCACTGAGGGGAGTTAATGGGCAGCCATGAGGCTGTCACTGGGTGGAGTTAACGGGCAACCATGAGGCTGTCACTGGGTGGAGTTAATGGGCAGCCATGACGCTGTCACTGGGTGGAGTTAACGGGCAGCCATGAGGCTGTCACTGGATGGGGTTAACGGGCAGCCATGAGGCTGTCACTGGGTGGAGTTAATGGGCAGCCATGAGGCTGTCACTGGGTGGCGTTAACGGGCAGCCATGAGGCTGTCACTTAGGGGAGTTATTGGGCAGCCATGAGGCTGTCACTGGGTGGAGTTAACGGGCAGCCATGAGGCTGTCACTGGGGGGAGTTAATGGGCAGCCATGAGGCAGTTACTGGGTGGAGTAAATGGGCAGCCATGAGGCTGTCACTGGGTGGAGTTAATGGGCAGCCATGAGGCTGTCACTGGGTGGAGTTAACGGGCAGCCATGAGGCTGTCACTTAGGGGAGTTAACGGGCAGCCATGAGGCTGTCACTGGGTGGAGTTAATGGGCAGCCATGAGGCTGTCACTGAGGGGAGTTAATGGGCAGCCATGAGGCTGTCACTGGGTGGAGGTAACGGGCAGGTATGAGGCTGTCACTTAGGGGAGTTAATGGGCAGCCATGAGGCTGTCACTGGGTGGAGTTAATGGGCAGCCATGAGGCTGTCACTGGGTGGTGTTAACGGGCAGCCATGATGCTGTCACTTAGGGGAGTTATTGGGCAGCCATGAGGCTGTCACTGGGTGGAGTTAACGGGCAGCCATGAGGCTTTCACTGGGGGGAGTTAATGGGCAGCCATGAGGCTGTCACTGAGGGGAGATAATGGGCAGCTATGAGGCTGTCACTGGGTGGAGTTAATGGGCAGCCATGAGGCTGTCACTGAGGGGAGTTAATAGGCAGCCATGAGGCTGTCACTGGGTGGAGTTAACGGGCAGCCATGAGGCTGTCACTGGGTGGAGTTAATGGGCAGCCATGAGGCTGTCACTGAGGGGAGTTAACGAGCAGCCATGAGGCTGTCACTGGGGGAGTTAACGGGCAGCCATGAGGCTGTCACTGGGTGGCGTTAACGGGCAGCCATGAGGCTGTCACTTAGGGGAGTTAATGGGCAGCCATGAGGCTGTCACTGAGGGGAGTTAATGGGCAGCCATGAGGCTGTCACTGGGTGGAGTTAACGGGCAGCCATGAGGCTGTCACTGAGGGGAGTTAATGGGCAGCCATGAGGCTGTCACTGGGTGGAGTTAATGGGCAGCCATGAGGCTGTCACTGGGTGGAGTTAACGGGCAGCCATGAGGCTGTCACTGGGGGGAGTTAATGGGCAGGCATGAGGCTGTCACTGAGGGGAATTAATGGGCAGCCATGAGGCTGTCACTGGGTGGAGTTAATGGGCAGCCATGAGGCTGTCACTGGGTGTAGTTAATGGGCAGCCATGAGGTTGTCACTGGGTGGAGTTAATGGGCAGCCATGAGACTGTCACTGGGTGGCGTTAATGGGCAGCCATGAGGCTGTCACTTAGGGGAGTTAATGGGCAGCCATGAGGCTGTCACTGGGTGGAGATAATGGGCAGCCATGAGGCTGTCACTGAGGGGAGTTAATGGGCAGCCATGAGGCTGTCACTGGGTGGAGTTAACGGGCAGCCATGAGGCTGTCACTGGGTGGAGTTAATGGGCAGCCATGAGGCTGTCACTGAGGGGAGTTAATGGGCAGCCATGACGCTGTCACTGGGTGGAGTTAACGGGCAGCCATGAGGCTGTCACTGGATGGGGTTAACGGGCAGCCATGAGGCTGTTACTGGGTGGAGTTAATGGGCAGCCATAAGGCTGTCACTGGGTGGCGTTAACGGGCAGCCATGAGGCTGTCACTTAGGGGAGTTATTGGGCAGCCATGAGGCTGTCACTGGGTGGAGTTAACGGGCAGCCATGAGGCTGTCACTGGGGGGAGTTAATGGGCAGCCATGAGGCTGTTACTGGGTGGAGTAAATGGGCAGCCATGAGGCTGTCACTGGGTGGAGTTAATGGGCAGCCATGAGGCTGTCACTGGGTGGAGTTAACGGGCAGCCATGAGGCTGTCACTTAGGGGAGTTAACGGGCAGCCATGAGGCTGTCACTGGGTGGAGTTAATGGGCAGCCATGAGGCTGTCACTGAGGGGAGTTAATGGGCAGCCATGAGGCTGTCACTGGGTGGAGGTAACGGGCAGGTATGAGGCTGTCACTTAGGGGAGTTAATGGGCAGCCATGAGGCTGTCACTGGGTGGAGTTAATAGGCAGCCATGAGGCTGTCACTGGGTGGAGTTAACGGGCAGCCATGAGGCTGTCACTGGGTGGAGTTAATGGGCAGCCATGAGGCTGTCACTTAGGGGAGTTAACGAGCAGCCATGAGACTGTCACTGGGGGAGTTAACGGGCAGCCATGAGGCTGTCACTGGGTGGCGTTAACGGGCAGCCATGAGGCTGTCACTTAGGGGAGTTAATGGGCAGCCATGAGGCTGTCACTGAGGGGAGTTAATGGGCAGCCATGAGGCTGTCACTGGGTGGCGTTAACGGGCAGCCATGAGGCTGTCACTGAGGGGAGTTAATGGGCAGCCATGAGGCTGTCACTGGGTGGAGTTAATGGGCAGCCATGAGGCTGTCACTGGGTGGCGTTAACGGGCAGCCATGAGGCTGTCACTGAGGGGAGTTAATGGGCAGGCATGAGGCTGTCACTGGGTGGAGTTAATGGGCAGCCATGAGGTTGTCACTGGGTGGAGTTAATGGGCAGCCATGAGGCTGTCACTGGGTGGAGTTAATGGGCAGCCATGAGGTTGTCACTGGGTGGAGTTAATGGGCAGCCATGAGACTGTCACTGGGTGGCGTTAATGGGCAGCCATGAGGCTGTCACTGGGTGGAGTTAATGGGCAGCCATGAGGTTGTCACTGGGTGGAGTTAATGGGCAGCCATGAGACTGTCACTGGGTGGCGTTAATGGGCAGCCATGAGGCTGTCACTTAGGGGAGTTAATGGGCAGCCATGAGGCTGTCACTGGGTGGAGATAATGGGCAGCCATGAGGCTGTCACTGAGGGGAGTTAATGGGCAGCCATGAGGCTGTCACTGGGTGGAGTTAACGGGCAGCCATGAGGCTGTCACTGGGTGGAGTTAATGGGCAGCCATGAGGCTGTCACTGAGGGGAGTTAACGGGCAGCCATGACGCTGTCACTGGGTGGAGTTAACGGGCAGCCATGAGGCTGTCACTGGATGGGGTTAACGGGCAGCCATGAGGGTGTTACTGGGTGGAGTTAATGGGCAGCCATAAGGCTGTCACTGGGTGGCGTTAACGGGCAGCCATGAGGCTGTCACTTAGGGGAGTTATTGGGCAGCCATGAGGCTGTCACTGGGTGGAGTTAACGGGCAGCCATGAGGCTGTCACTGGGGGGAGTTAATGGGCAGCCATGAGGCTGTTACTGGGTGGAGTAAATGGGCAGCCATGAGGCTGTCACTGGGTGGAGTTAATGGGCAGCCATGAGGCTGTCACTGGGTGGAGTTAACGGGCAGCCATGAGGCTGTCACTTAGGGGAGTTAACGGGCAGCCATGAGGCTGTCACTGGGTGGAGTTAATGGGCAGCCATGAGGCTGTCACTGAGGGGAGTTAATGGGCAGCCATGAGGCTGTCACTGGGTGGAGGTAACGGGCAGGTATGAGGCTGTCACTTAGGGGAGTTAATGGGCAGCCATGAGGCTGTCACTGGGTGGAGTGAATGGGCAGCCATGAGGCTGTCACTGGGTGGCGTTAACGGGCAGCCATGATGCTGTCACTTAGGGGAGTTATTGGGCAGCCATGAGGCTGTCACTGGGTGGAGTTAACGGGCAGCCATGAGGCTGTCACTGGGGGGAATTAATGGGCAGCCATGAGGCTGTCACTGAGGGGAGATAATGGGCAGCTATGAGACTGTCACTGGATGGAGTTAATGGGCAGCCATGAGGCTGTCACTGAGGGGAGTTAATGGGCAGCCATGAGGCTGTCACTGGGTGGAGTTAACGGGCAGCCATGAGGCTGTCACTGGGTGGAGTTAATGGGCAGCCATGAGGCTGTCACTGAGGGGAGTTAACGAGCAGCCATGAGGCTGTCACTGGGGGAGTTATCGGGCAGCCATGAGGCTGTCAGTGGGTGGCGTTAACGGGCAGCCATGAGGCTGTCACTTAGGGGAGTTAATGGGCAGCCATGAGGCTGTCTCTGGGTGGAGTTAACGGGCAGCCATGAGGCTGTCACTGGGTGGAGTTAATGGGCAGCCATTAGGCTGTCACTGGGTGGGGTTAACGGGCAGCCATGAGGCTGTCACTGGGTGGAGTTAATGGGCAGCCATGAGGCTGTCACTGAGGGGAGTTAATGGGCAGCCATGAGGTTGTCACTGAGGGGAGATAATGGGCAGCTATGAGGCTGTCACTGGGTAGAGTTAATGGGCAGCCATGAGGCTGTCACTGAGGGGAGTTAATGGGCAGCCATGAGGCTGTCACTGGGTGGAGTTAACGGGCAGCCATGAGGCTGTCACTGGTTGGAGTTAATGGGCAGCCATGAGGCTGTCACTGAGGGGAGTTAACGGGCAGCCATGAGGCTGTCACTGGGGGAGTTAACGGGCAGCCATGAGGCTGCCACTGGGTGGAGTTAATGGGCAGCCATGAGGCTGTCACTGGGTGGAGTTAACGGGCAGCCATGAGGCTGTCACTGGGGGGAGTTAATGGGGAGCCATGAGGCAGTTACTGGGTGGAGTAAATGGGCAGCCATGAGGCTGTCACTGGGTGGAGTTAATGGGCAGCCATGAGGCTGTCACTGGGTGGAGTTAACGGGCAGCCATGAGGCTGTCACTTAGGGGAGTTAACGGGCAGCCATGAGGCTGTCACTGGGTGGAGTTAATGGGCAGCCATGAGGCTGTCACTGAGGGGAGTTAATGGGCAGCCATGAGGCTGTCACTGGGTGGAGGTAACGGGCAGGTATGAGGCTGTCACTTAGGGGAGTTAATGGGCAGCCATGAGGCTGTCACTGGGTGGAGTTAATGGGCAGCCATGAGGCTGTCACTGGGTGGTGTTAACGGGCAGCCATGATGCTGTCACTTAGGGGAGTTATTCGGCAGCCATGAGGCTGTCACTGGGTGGAGTTAACGGGCAGCCATGAGGCTGTCACTGGCGGGAGTTAATGGGCAGCCATGAGGCTGTCACTGAGGGGAGATAATGGGCAGCTATGAGGCTGTCACTGGGTGGAGTTAATGGGCAGCCATGAGGCTGTCACTGAGGGGAGTTAATAGGCAGCCATGAGGCTGTCACTGGGTGGAGTTAACGGGCAGCCATGAGGCTGTCACTGGGTGGAGTTAATGGGCAGCCATGAGGCTGTCACTGAGGGGAGTTAACGAGCAGCCATGAGGCTGTCACTGGGGGAGTTAACGGGCAGCCATGAGGCTGTCACTGGGTGGCGTTAACGGGCAGCCATGAGGCTGTCACTTAGGGGAGTTAATGGGCAGCCATGAGGCTGTCACTGAGGGGAGTTAATGGGCAGCCATGAGGCTGTCACTGGGTGGAGTTAACGGGCAGCCATGAGGCTGTCACTGAGGTGAGTTAATGGGCAGCCATGAGGCTGTCACTGGGTGGAGTTAATGGGCAGCCATGAGGCTGTCACTGGGTGGAGTTAACGGGCAGCCATGAGGCTGTCACTGGGGGGAGTTAATGGGCAGGCATGAGGCTGTCACTGAGGGGAATTAATGGGCAGCCATGAGGCTGTCACTGGGTGGAGTTAATGGGCAGCCATGAGGCTGTCACTGGGTGTAGTTAATGGGCAGCCATGAGGTTGTCACTGGGTGGAGTTAATGGGCAGCCATGAGACTGTCACTGGGTGGCGTTAATGGGCAGCCATGAGGCTGTCACTTAGGGGAGTTAATGGGCAGCCATGAGGCTGTCACTGGGTGGAGATAATGGGCAGCCATGAGGCTGTCACTGAGGGGAGTTAATGGGCAGCCATGAGGCTGTCACTGGGTGGAGTTAACGGGCAGCCATGAGGCTGTCACTGGGTGGAGTTAATGGGCAGCCATGAGGCTGTCACTGAGGGGAGTTAATGGGCAGCCATGACGCTGTCACTGGGTGGAGTTAACGGGCAGCCATGAGGCTGTCACTGGATGGGGTTAACGGGCAGCCATGAGGCTGTTACTGGGTGGAGTTAATGGGCAGCCATAAGGCTGTCACTGGGTGGCGTTAACGGGCAGCCATGAGGCTGTCACTTAGGGGAGTTATTGGGCAGCCATGAGGCTGTCACTGGGTGGAGATAATGGGCAGCCATGAGGCTGTCACTGAGGGGAGTTAATGGGCAGCCATGAGGCTGTCACTGGGTGGAGTTAACGGGCAGCCATGAGGCTGTCACTGGGTGGAGTTAATGGGCAGCCATGAGGCTGTCACTGAGGGGAGTTAATGGGCAGCCATGACGCTGTCACTGGGTGGAGTTAACGGGCAGCCATGAGGCTGTCACTGGGTGGAGTTAATGGGCAGCCATGAGGCTGTCACTGAGGGGAGTTAATGGGCAGCCATGACGCTGTCACTGGGTGGAGTTAATGGGCAGCCATGAGGCTGTCACTGAGGGGAGTTAATGGGCAGCCATGACGCTGTCACTGGGTGGAGTTAACGGGCAGCCATGAGGCTGTCACTGGATGGGGTTAACGGGCAGCCATGAGGCTGTTACTGGGTGGAGTTAATGGGCAGCCATAAGGCTGTCACTGGGTGGCGTTAACGGGCAGCCATGAGGCTGTCACTTAGGGGAGTTATTGGGCAGCCATGAGGCTGTCACTGGGTGGAGATAATGGGCAGCCATGAGGCTGTCACTGAGGGGAGTTAATGGGCAGCCATGAGGCTGTCACTGGGTGGAGTTAACGGGCAGCCATGAGGCTGTCACTGGGTGGAGTTAATGGGCAGCCATGAGGCTGTCACTGAGGGGAGTTAATGGGCAGCCATGACGCTGTCACTGGGTGGAGTTAACGGGCAGCCATGAGGCTGTCACTGGATGGGGTTAACGGGCAGCCATGAGGCTGTTACTGGGTGGAGTTAATGGGCAGCCATAAGGCTGTCACTGGGTGGCGTTAACGGGCAGCCATGAGGCTGTCACTTAGGGGAGTTATTGGGCAGCCATGAGGCTGTCACTGGGTGGAGTTAACGGGCAGCCATGAGGCTGTCACTGGGGGGAGTTAATGGGCAGCCATGAGGCTGTTACTGGGTGGAGTAAATGGGCAGCCATGAGGCTGTCACTGGGTGGAGTTAATGGGCAGCCATGAGGCTGTCACTGGGTGGAGTTAACGGGCAGCCATGAGGCTGTCACTTAGGGGAGTTAACGGGCAGCCATGAGGCTGTCACTGGGTGGAGTTAATGGGCAGCCATGAGGCTGTCACTGAGGGGAGTTAATGGGCAGCCATGAGGCTGTCACTGGGTGGAGGTAACGGGCAGGTATGAGGCTGTCACTTAGGGGAGTTAATGGGCAGCCATGAGGCTGTCACTGGGTGGAGTTAATAGGCAGCCATGAGGCTGTCACTGGGTGGAGTTAACGGGCAGCCATGAGGCTGTCACTGGGTGGAGTTAATGGGCAGCCATGAGGCTGTCACTGAGGGGAGTTAACGAGCAGCCATGAGGCTGTCACTGGGGGAGTTAACGGGCAGCCATGAGGCTGTCACTGGGTGGCGTTAACGGGCAGCCATGAGGCTGTCACTTAGGGGAGTTAATGGGCAGCCATGAGGCTGTCACTGAGGGGAGTTAATGGGCAGCCATGAGGCTGTCACTGGGTGGAGTTAACGGGCAGCCATGAGGCTGTCACTGAGGGGAGTTAATGGGCAGCCATGAGGCTGTCACTGGGTGGAGTTAATGGGCAGCCATGAGGCTGTCACTGGGTGGAGTTAACGGGCAGCCATGAGGCTGTCACTGGGGGGAGTTAATGGGCAGGCATGAGGCTGTCACTGAGGGGAATTAATGGGCAGCCATGAGGTTGTCACTGGGTGGAGTTAATGGGCAGCCATGAGGCTGTCACTGGGTGGAGTTAATGGGCAGCCATGAGGTTGTCACTGGGTGGAGTTAATGGGCAGCCATGAGACTGTCACTGGGTGGCGTTAATGGGCAGCCATGAGGCTGTCACTTAGGGGAGTTAATGTGCAGCCATGAGGCTGTCACTGGGTGGAGATAATGGGCAGCCATGAGGCTGTCACTGAGGGGAGTTAATGGGCAGCCATGAGGCTGTCACTGGGTGGAGTTAACGGGCAGCCATGAGGCTGTCACTGGGTGGAGTTAATGGGCAGCCATGAGGCTGTCACTGAGGGGAGTTAATGGGCAGCCATGACGCTGTCACTGGGTGGAGTTAACGGGCAGCCATGAGGCTGTCACTGGATGGGGTTAACGGGCAGCCATGAGGCTGTTACTGGGTGGAGTTAATGGGCAGCCATAAGGCTGTCACTGGGTGGCGTTAACGGGCAGCCATGAGGCTGTCACTTAGGGGAGTTATTGGGCAGCCATGAGGCTGTCACTGGGTGGAGTTAACGGGCAGCCATGAGGCTGTCACTGGGGGGAGTTAATGGGCAGCCATGAGGCTGTTACTGGGTGGAGTAAATGGGCAGCCATGAGGCTGTCACTGGGTGGAGTTAATGGGCAGCCATGAGGCTGTCACTGGGTGGAGTTAACGGGCAGCCATGAGGCTGTCACTTAGGGGAGTTAACGGGCAGCCATGAGGCTGTCACTGGGTGGAGTTAATGGGCAGCCATGAGGCTGTCACTGAGGGGAGTTAATGGGCAGCCATGAGGCTGTCACTGGGTGGAGGTAACGGGCAGGTATGAGGCTGTCACTTAGGGGAGTTAATGGGCAGCCATGAGGCTGTCACTGGGTGGAGTTAATAGGCAGCCATGAGGCTGTCACTGGGTGGAGTTAACGGGCAGCCATGAGGCTGTCACTGGGTGGAGTTAATGGGCAGCCATGAGGCTGTCACTGAGGGGAGTTAACGAGCAGCCATGAGGCTGTCACTGGGGGAGTTAACGGGCAGCCATGAGGCTGTCACTGGGTGGCGTTAACGGGCAGCCATGAGGCTGTCACTTAGGGGAGTTAATGGGCAGCCATGAGGCTGTCACTGAGGGGAGTTAATGGGCAGCCATGAGGCTGTCACTGGGTGGAGTTAACGGGCAGCCATGAGGCTGTCACTGAGGGGAGTTAATGGGCAGCCATGAGGCTGTCACTGGGTGGAGTTAATGGGCAGCCATGAGGCTGTCACTGGGTGGAGTTAACGGGCAGCCATGAGGCTGTCACTGGGGGGAGTTAATGGGCAGGCATGAGGCTGTCACTGAGGGGAATTAATGGGCAGCCATGAGGTTGTCACTGGGTGGAGTTAATGGGCAGCCATGAGGCTGTCACTGGGTGGAGTTAATGGGCAGCCATGAGGTTGTCACTGGGTGGAGTTAATGGGCAGCCATGAGACTGTCACTGGGTGGCGTTAATGGGCAGCCATGAGGCTGTCACTTAGGGGAGTTAATGTGCAGCCATGAGGCTGTCACTGGGTGGAGATAATGGGCAGCCATGAGGCTGTCACTGAGGGGAGTTAATGGGCAGCCATGAGGCTGTCACTGGGTGGAGTTAACGGGCAGCCATGAGGCTGTCACTGGGTGGAGTTAATGGGCAGCCATGAGGCTGTCACTGAGGGGAGTTAACGGGCAGCCATGACGCTGTCACTGGGTGGAGTTAACGGGCAGCCATGAGGCTGTCACTGGATGGGGTTAACGGGCAGCCATGAGGCTGTTACTGGGTGGAGTTAATGGGCAGCCATAAGGCTGTCACTGGGTGGCGTTAACGGGCAGCCATGAGGCTGTCACTTAGGGGAGTTATTGGGCAGCCATGAGGCTGTCACTGGGTGGAGTTAACTGGCAGCCATGAGGCTGTCACTGGGGGGAGTTAATGGGCAGCCATGAGGCTGTTACTGGGTGGAGTAAATGGGCAGCCATGAGGCTGTCACTGGGTGGAGTTAATGGGCAGCCATGAGGCTGTCACTGGGTGGAGTTAACGGGCAGCCATGAGGCTGTCACTTAGGGGAGTTAACGGGCAGCCATGAGGCTGTCACTGGGTGGAGTTAATGGGCAGCCATGAGGCTGTCACTGAGGGGAGTTAATGGGCAGCCATGAGGCTGTCACTGGGTGGAGGTAACGGGCAGGTATGAGGCTGTCACTTAGGGGAGTTAATGGGCAGCCATGAGGCTGTCACTGGGTGGAGTGAATGGGCAGCCATGAGGCTGTCACTGGGTGGCGTTAACGGGCAGCCATGATGCTGTCACTTAGGGGAGTTATTGGGCAGCCATGAGGCTGTCACTGGGTGGAGTTAACGGGCAGCCATGAGGCTGTCACTGGGGGGAGTTAATGGGCAGCCATGAGGCTGTCACTGAGGGGAGATAATGGGCAGCTATGAGACTGTCACTGGGTGGAGTTAATGGGCAGCCATGAGGCTGTCACTGAGGGGAGTTAATGGGCAGCCATGAGGCTGTCACTGGGTGGAGTTAACGGGCAGCCATGAGGCTGTCACTGGGTGGAGTTAATGGGCAGCCATGAGGCTGTCACTGAGGGGAGTTAACGAGCAGCCATGAGGCTGTCACTGGGGGAGTTATCGGGCAGCCATGAGGCTGTCACTGGGTGGCGTTAACGGGCAGCCATGAGGCTGTCACTTAGGGGAGTTAATGGGCAGCCATGAGGCTGTCTCTGGGTGGAGTTAACGGGCAGCCATGAGGCTGTCACTGGGTGGAGTTAATGGGCAGCCATTAGGCTGTCACTGGGTGGGGTTAACGGGCAGCCATGAGGCTGTCACTGGGTGGAGTTAATGGGCAGCCATGAGGCTGTCACTGAGGGGAGTTAATGGGCAGCCATGAGGTTGTCACTGGGTGGAGTTAACGGGCAGCCATGAGGCTGTCACTTAGGGGAGTTAACGGGCAGCCATGAGGCTGTCACTGGGTGGAGTTAATGGGCAGCCATGAGGCTGTCACTGAGGGGAGTTAATGGGCAGCAATGAGGCTGTCACTGGGTGGAGGTAACGGGCAGGTATGAGGCTGTCACTTAGGGGAGTTAATGGGCAGCCATGAGGCTGTCACTGGGTGGAGTTAATGGGCAGCCATGAGGCTGTCACTGGGTGGTGTTAACGGGCAGCCATGATGCTGTCACTTAGGGGAGTTATTGGGCAGCCATGAGGCTGTCACTGGGTGGAGTTAACGGGCAGCCATGAGGCTGTCACTGGCGGGAGTTAATGGGCAGCCATGAGGCTGTCACTGAGGGGAGATAATGGGCAGCTATGAGGCTGTCACTGGGTGGAGTTAATGGGCAGCCATGAGGCTGTCACTGAGGGGAGTTAATAGGCAGCCATGAGGCTGTCACTGGGTGGAGTTAACGGGCAGCCATGAGGCTGTCACTGGGTGGAGTTAATGGGCAGCCATGAGGCTGTCACTGAGGGGAGTTAACGAGCAGCCATGAGGCTGTCACTGGGGGAGTTAACGGGCAGCCATGAGGCTGTCACTGGGTGGCGTTAACGGGCAGCCATGAGGCTGTCACTTAGGGGAGTTAATGGGCAGCCATGAGGCTGTCACTGAGGGGAGTTAATGGGCAGCCATGAGGCTGTCACTGGGTGGAGTTAACGGGCAGCCATGAGGCTGTCACTGAGGTGAGTTAATGGGCAGCCATGAGGCTGTCACTGGGTGGAGTTAATGGGCAGCCATGAGGCTGTCACTGGGTGGAGTTAACGGGCAGCCATGAGGCTGTCACTGGGGGGAGTTAATGGGCAGGCATGAGGCTGTCACTGAGGGGAATTAATGGGCAGCCATGAGGCTGTCACTGGGTGGAGTTAATGGGCAGCCATGAGGCTGTCACTGGGTGTAGTTAATGGGCAGCCATGAGGTTGTCACTGGGTGGAGTTAATGGGCAGCCATGAGACTGTCACTGGGTGGCGTTAATGGGCAGCCATGAGGCTGTCACTTAGGGGAGTTAATGGGCAGCCATGAGGCTGTCACTGGGTGGAGATAATGGGCAGCCATGAGGCTGTCACTGAGGGGAGTTAATGGGCAGCCATGAGGCTGTCACTGGGTGGAGTTAACGGGCAGCCATGAGGCTGTCACTGGGTGGAGTTAATGGGCAGCCATGAGGCTGTCACTGAGGGGAGTTAATGGGCAGCCATGACGCTGTCACTGGGTGGAGTTAACGGGCAGCCATGAGGCTGTCACTGGATGGGGTTAACGGGCAGCCATGAGGCTGTTACTGGGTGGAGTTAATGGGCAGCCATAAGGCTGTCACTGGGTGGCGTTAACGGGCAGCCATGAGGCTGTCACTTAGGGGAGTTATTGGGCAGCCATGAGGCTGTCACTGGGTGGAGTTAACGGGCAGCCATGAGGCTGTCACTGGGGGGAGTTAATGGGCAGCCATGAGGCTGTTACTGGGTGGAGTAAATGGGCAGCCATGAGGCTGTCACTGGGTGGAGTTAATGGGCAGCCATGAGGCTGTCACTGGGTGGAGTTAACGGGCAGCCATGAGGCTGTCACTTAGGGGAGTTAACGGGCAGCCATGAGGCTGTCACTGGGTGGAGTTAATGGGCAGCCATGAGGCTGTCACTGAGGGGAGTTAATGGGCAGCCATGAGGCTGTCACTGGGTGGAGGTAACGGGCAGGTATGAGGCTGTCACTTAGGGGAGTTAATGGGCAGCCATGAGGCTGTCACTGGGTGGAGTTAATAGGCAGCCATGAGGCTGTCACTGGGTGGAGTTAACGGGCAGCCATGAGGCTGTCACTGGGTGGAGTTAATGGGCAGCCATGAGGCTGTCACTGAGGGGAGTTAACGAGCAGCCATGAGGCTGTCACTGGGGGAGTTAACGGGCAGCCATGAGGCTGTCACTGGGTGGCGTTAACGGGCAGCCATGAGGCTGTCACTTAGGGGAGTTAATGGGCAGCCATGAGGCTGTCACTGAGGGGAGTTAATGGGCAGCCATGAGGCTGTCACTGGGTGGAGTTAACGGGCAGCCATGAGGCTGTCACTGAGGGGAGTTAATGGGCAGCCATGAGGCTGTCACTGGGTGGAGTTAATGGGCAGCCATGAGGCTGTCACTGGGTGGAGTTAACGGGCAGCCATGAGGCTGTCACTGGGGGGAGTTAATGGGCAGGCATGAGGCTGTCACTGAGGGGAATTAATGGGCAGCCATGAGGTTGTCACTGGGTGGAGTTAATGGGCAGCCATGAGGCTGTCACTGGGTGGAGTTAATGGGCAGCCATGAGGTTGTCACTGGGTGGAGTTAATGGGCAGCCATGAGACTGTCACTGGGTGGCGTTAATGGGCAGCCATGAGGCTGTCACTTAGGGGAGTTAATGTGCAGCCATGAGGCTGTCACTGGGTGGAGATAATGGGCAGCCATGAGGCTGTCACTGAGGGGAGTTAATGGGCAGCCATGAGGCTGTCACTGGGTGGAGTTAACGGGCAGCCATGAGGCTGTCACTGGGTGGAGTTAATGGGCAGCCATGAGGCTGTCACTGAGGGGAGTTAACGGGCAGCCATGACGCTGTCACTGGGTGGAGTTAACGGGCAGCCATGAGGCTGTCACTGGATGGGGTTAACGGGCAGCCATGAGGCTGTTACTGGGTGGAGTTAATGGGCAGCCATAAGGCTGTCACTGGGTGGCGTTAACGGGCAGCCATGAGGCTGTCACTTAGGGGAGTTATTGGGCAGCCATGAGGCTGTCACTGGGTGGAGTTAACTGGCAGCCATGAGGCTGTCACTGGGGGGAGTTAATGGGCAGCCATGAGGCTGTTACTGGGTGGAGTAAATGGGCAGCCATGAGGCTGTCACTGGGTGGAGTTAATGGGCAGCCATGAGGCTGTCACTGGGTAGAGTTAACGGGCAGCCATGAGGCTGTCACTTAGGGGAGTTAACGGGCAGCCATGAGGCTTACACTGGGTGGAGTTAATGGGCAGCCATGAGGCTGTCACTGAGGGGAGTTAATGGGCAGCCATGAGGCTGTCACTGGGTGGAGGTAACGGGCAGGTATGAGGCTGTCACTTAGGGGAGTTAATGGGCAGCCATGAGGCTGTCACTGGGTGGAGTGAATGGGCAGCCATGAGGCTGTCACTGGGTTGCGTTAACGGGCAGCCATGATGCTGTCACTTAGGGGAGCTATTGGGCAGCCATGAGGCTGTCACTGGGTGGAGTTAACGGGCAGCCATGAGGCTGTCACTGGGGGGAGTTAATGGGCAGCCATGAGGCTGTCACTGAGGGGAGATAATGGGCAGCTATGAGACTGTCACTGGGTGGAGTTAATGGGCAGCCATGAGGCTGTCACTGAGGGGAGTTAATGGGCAGCCATGAGGCTGTCACTGGGTGGAGTTAACGGGCAGCCATGAGGCTGTCACTGGGTGGAGTTAATGGGCAGCCATGAGGCTGTCACTGAGGGGAGTTAACGAGCAGCCATGAGGCTGTCACTGGGGGAGTTATCGGGCAGCCATGAGGCTGTCACTGGGTGGCGTTAACGGGCAGCCATGAGGCTGTCACTTAGGGGAGTTAATGGGCAGCCATGAGGCTGTCTCTGGGTGGAGTTAACGGGCAGCCATGAGGCTGTCACTGGGTGGAGTTAATGGGCAGCCATTAGGCTATCACTGGGTGGGGTTAACGGGCAGCCATGAGGCTGTCACTGGGTGGAGTTAATGGGCAGCCATGAGGCTGTCACTGAGGGGAGTTAATGGGCAGCCATGAGGTTGTCACTGAGGGGAGATAATGGGCAGCTATGAGGCTGTCACTGGGTAGAGTTAATGGGCAGCCATGAGGCTGTCACTGAGGGGAGTTAATGGGCAGCCATGAGGCTGTCACTGGGTGGAGTTAACGGGCAGCCATGAGGCTGTCACTGGTTGGAGTTAATGGGCAGCCATGAGGCTGTCACTGAGGGGAGTTAACGGGCAGCCATGAGGCTGTCACTGGGGGAGTTAACGGGCAGCCATGAGGCTGCCACTGGGTGGAGTTAATGGGCAGCCATGAGGCTGTCACTGGGTGGAGTTAATGGGCAGCCATGAGGCTGTCACTGGGGGGAGTTAATGGGCAGCCATGAGGCTGTCACTGGGTGGAGTTAATGGGCAGACATGAGGCTGTCACTGAGGGGAGTTAATGGGCAGCTATGAGGCTGTCACTGAGGGGAGTTAACGGGCAGCCATGAGGCTGTCACTGGGCAGAGTTAATGGGTAGCCATGAGGCTGTCACTGGGTGGAGTTAAAGAGCAGCCATGAGGCTGTCACTGGATGGAGTTAACGGGCAGCCATGAGGCTGTCACTGGGGGGAGTTAACTGGCAGCCATGAGGCTGTCACTGGGTGGAGTTAATGGGCAGCCATGAGGCTGTCACTGGATGGGGTTAACGGGCAGCCATGAGGCTGTCACTGGGTGGAGTTAATGGGCAGCCATGAGGCTGTCACTGGGTGGCGTTAACGGGCAGCCATGAGGCTGTCACTTATGGGAGTTAATGGGCAGCCATGAGGCTGTCACTGGGTGGAGTTAATGGGCAGCCATGAGGCTGTCACTGGGTGGCGTTATCGGGCAGCCATGAGGCTGTCACTTATGGGAGTTAATGGGCATCCATGGGGCTTTCACTGGGTGGAGTTAACGGGCAGCCATGAGGCTGTCACTGGGTGGAGTTAATGGGCAGCCATGAGGCTGTCACTGAGGGGAGTTAATGGGCAGCCATGAGGCTGTCACTGGGTGGAGTTAACGGGCAGCCATGAGGCTGTCACCCGGGGGAGTTAATGGGCAGCCATGAGGCTGTCACTGAGGGGAGATAATGGGCAGCTATGAGGTTGTCACTGGGTGGAGTTAATGGACAGCCATGAGGCTGTCACTGAGGGGATTTAATGGGCAGCCATGAGGCTGTCACTGAGGGGAGTTAACGGGCAGCCATGAGGCTGTCACTGGGGGAGTTAACGGGCAGCCATGAGGCTGCCACTGGGTGGAGTTAATGGGCAGCCATGAGGCTGTCACTGGGTGGAGTTAATGGGCAGCCATGAGGCTGTCACTGGGGGGAGTTAATGGGCAGCCATGAGGCTGTCACTGGGTGGAGTTAATGGGCAGACATGAGGCTGTCACTGAGGGGAGTTAATGGGCAGCTATGAGGCTGTCACTGAGGGGAGTTAACGGGCAGCCATGAGGCTGTCACTGGGCGGAGTTAATGGGTAGCCATGAGGCTGTCACTGGGTGGAGTTAAAGAGCAGCCATGAGGCTGTCACTGGATGGAGTTAACGGGCAGCCATGAGGCTGTCACTGGGGGGAGTTAACGGGCAGCCATGAGGCTGTCACTGGGTGGAGTTAATGGGCAGCCATGAGGCTGTCACTGGATGGGGTTAACGGGCAGCCATGAGGCTGTCACTGGGTGGAGTTAATGGGCAGCCATGAGGCTGTCACTGGGTGGCGTTAACGGGCAGCCATGAGGCTGTCACTTATGGGAGTTAATGGGCAGCCATGAGGCTGTCACTGGGTGGAGTTAATGGGCAGCCATGAGGCTGTCACTGGGTGGCGTTATCGGGCAGCCATGAGGCTGTCACTTATGGGAGTTAATGGGCATCCATGGGGCTTTCACTGGGTGGAGTTAACGGGCAGCCATGAGGCTGTCACTGGGTGGAGTTAATGGGCAGCCATGAGGCTGTCACTGAGGGGAGTTAATGGGCAGCCATGAGGCTGTCACTGGGTGGAGTTAACGGGCAGCCATGAGGCTGTCACCCGGGGGAGTTAATGGGCAGCCATGAGGCTGTCACTGAGGGGAGATAATGGGCAGCTATGAGGTTGTCACTGGGTGGAGTTAATGGACAGCCATGAGGCTGTCACTGAGGGGATTTAATGGGCAGCCATGAGGCTGTCACTGGGTGGAGTTAACGGGCAGCCATGAGGCTGTCACTGGGTGGAGTTAATGGGCAGCCATGAGGCTGTCACTGAGGGGAGTTAACGGGCAGCCATGAGGCTGTCACTGGGGGAGTTAACGGGCAGCCATGAGACTACCACTGGGTGGAGTTAATGGGCAGCCATGAGGCTGTCACTTGGTGGAATTAATGGGCAGCCATGAGGCTGTCACTGGGGGGAGTTAACGGGCAGCCATGAGGCTGTCACTTAGGGGAGTTAACGGGCAGCCATGAGGCTGTCACTGGGGGAGTTAACGGGCAGCCATGAGACTGCCACTGGGTGGAGTTAATGGGCAGCCATGAGGCTGTCACTTGGTGGAATTAATGGGCAGCCATGAGGCTGTCACTGGGGGGAGTTAACGGGCAGCCATGAGGCTGTCACTGGGTGGATTTAATGGGCAGCTATGAGTCTGTCACTGAGGGGAGTTAATGGGCAGCCATGAGGCTGTCACTGGGTGGAGTTAATGGGCAGCCATGAGGCTGTCACTGAGGGGAGTTAATGGGCAGCTATGAGGCTGTCACTGAGGGGAGTTAACGGGCAGCCATGAGGCTGTCACTGGGGGGGAGTTAACGGGCAGCCATGAGGCTGTCACTGGGTGGAGTTAATGGGCAGCCATGAGGCTGTCACTGGGTGGAGTTAACGGGCAGCCATGAGGCTGTCACTGGGTGGAGTTACTGGGCAGCCATGAGACTGTCACTGGGTGGAGTTAATGGGCAGCCATGAGGCTGTCACTGGGTGGAGTTAATGGGCAGCCATGAGGCTGTCACTGGATGGGGTTAACGGGCAGCCATGAGGCTGTCACTGGGTGGAGTTAATGGGCAGCCATGAGGCTCTCACTGGGTTGAGTTAACGGGCAGCCATGAGGCTGTCACTGGGAGGAGTTAAAGGGCAGCCATGAGGCTGTCACTGGGTGGCGTTAACGGGCAGCCATGAGGCTGTCACTTAGGGGAGTTATTGGGCAGCCATGAGGCTGTCACTGGGTGGAGTTAACGGGCAGCCATGAGGCTGTCACTGGGGGGAGTTAATGGGCAGCCATGAGGCTGTCACTGAGGGGAGATAATGGGCAGCTATGAGGCTGTCACTGGGTGGAGTTAACGCGCAGCCATGAGGCTGTCACCCGGGGGAGTTAATGGGCAGCCATGAGGCTGTCACTGAGGGGAGATAATGGGCAGCTATGAGGTTGTCACTGGGTGGAGTTAATGGGCAGCCATGAGGCTGTCACTGAGGGGATTTAATGGGCAGCCATGAGGCTGTCACTGGGTGGAGTTAACGGGCAGCCATGAGGCTGTCACTGGGTGGAGTTAATGGGCAGCCATGAGGCTGTCACTGAGGGGAGTTAACGGGCAGCCATGAGGCTGTCACTGGGGGAATTAACGGGCAGCCATGAGACTACCACTGGGTGGAGTTAATGGGCAGCCATGAGGCTGTCACTTGGTGGAATTAATGGGCAGCCATGAGGCTGTCACTGGGGGGAGTTAACGGGCAGCCATGAGGCTGTCACTTAGGGGAGTTAACGGGCAGCCATGAGGCTGTCACTGGGGGAGTTAACGGGCAGCCATGAGACTGCCACTGGGTGGAGTTAATGGGCAGCCATGAGGCTGTCACTTGGTGGAATTAATGGGCAGCCATGAGGCTGTCACTGGGGGGAGTTAACGGGCAGCCATGAGGCTGTCACTGGGTGGATTTAATGGGCAGCTATGAGTCTGTCACTGAGGGGAGTTAATGGGCAGCCATGAGGCTGTCACTGGGTGGAGTTAATGGGCAGCCATGAGGCTGTCACTGAGGGGAGTTAATGGGCAGCTATGAGGCTGTCACTGAGGGGAGTTAACGGGCAGCCATGAGGCTGTCACTGGGGGGGAGTTAACGGGCAGCCATGAGGCTGTCACTGGGTGGAGTTAATGGGCAGCCATGAGGCTGTCACTGGGTGGAGTTAACGGGCAGCCATGAGGCTGTCACTGGGTGGAGTTACTGGGCAGCCATGAGACTGTCACTGGGTGGAGTTAATGGGCAGCCATGAGGCTGTCACTGGGTGGAGTTAATGGGCAGCCATGAGGCTGTCACTGGATGGGGTTAACGGGCAGCCATGAGGCTGTCACTGGGTGGAGTTAATGGGCAGCCATGAGGCTCTCACTGGGTTGAGTTAACGGGCAGCCATGAGGCTGTCACTGGGAGGAGTTAAAGGGCAGCCATGAGGCTGTCACTGGGTGGCGTTAACGGGCAGCCATGAGGCTGTCACTTAGGGGAGTTATTGGGCAGCCATGAGGCTGTCACTGGGTGGAGTTAACGGGCAGCCATGAGGCTGTCACTGGGGGGAGTTAATGGGCAGCCATGAGGCTGTCACTGAGGGGAGATAATGGGCAGCTATGAGGCTGTCACTGGGTGGAGTTAATGGACAGCCATGAGGCTGTCACGGGGTGGAGTTAATGGGCAGCCATGAGGCTGTCACTGGGTGGAGTTAATGGGCAGTCATGAGGCTCTCACTGAGGGGAGTTAACGGGCAGCCATGAGGCTGTCACTGGCGGAGTTAGCGGGCAGCCATGAGGCTGTCACTGGGTGGATTTAACGGGCAGCCATGAGGCTGTCACTGGGGGGAGTTAATGGGCAGCCATGAGGCTGTCACTGAGGAGAATTAATGGGCAGCCATGAGGCTGTCACTGGGTGGAGTTAATGGGCAGCCATGAGGCTGTCACTGAGGGGAGTTAATGGGCAGCCATGAGGCTGTCACTGGGTGGAGTTAACGGGCAGGTATGGGGCTGTCACTTAGGGGAGTTAATGGGCAGCCATGAGGCTGTCACTGGGTGGAGTTAATGGGCAGCCATGAGGCTGTCACTGGGTGGCGTTAACGGGCAGCCATGATGCTGTCACTTAGGGGAGTTATTAGGCAGCCATGAGGCTGTCACTGGCTGGAGTTAACGGGCAGCCATGAGGCTGTCACTGGCGGGAGTTAATGGGCAGCCATGAGGCTGTCACTGAGGGGAGATAATGGGCAGCTATGAGGCTGTCACTGGGTGGAGTTAATGGGCAGCCATGAGGCTGTCACTGAGGGGAGTTAACGAGCAGCCATGAGGCTGTCACTGGGTGGAGTTAACGGGCAGCCATGAGGCTGTCACTGGGTGGTGTTAACGGGCAGCCATGAGGCTGTCACTTAGGGGAGTTAATGGGCAGCCATGAGGCTGTCTCTGGGTGGAGTTAACGGGCAGCCATGAGACTGTCACTGGGTGGAGTTAATGGGCAGCCATGAGGCTGTCACTGGGTGGAGTTAACGGGCAGCCATGAGGCTGTCACTGGGTGGAGTTAATGGGCAGCCATGAGGCTGTCACTGAGGGGAGTTAATGGGCAGCCATGAGGTTGTCACTGAGGGGAGATAATGGGCAGCTATGAGGCTGTCACTGGGTGGAGTTAATGGGCAGCCATGAGGCTGTCACTGGTTGGAGTTAATGGGCAGCCATGAGGCTGCCACTGAGGGGAGTTAACGGGCAGCCATGAGGCTGTCACTGGGGGAGTTAACGGGCATCCATGAGGCTGCCACTGGGTGGAGTTGATGGGCAGCCATGAGGCTGTCACTGGGTGGAGTTAATGGGCAGCCATGAGGCTGTCACTGAGGGGAGTTAATGGGCAGCTATGAGGCTGTCACTGAGGGGAGTTAACGGGCAGCCATGAGGCTGTCACTGGGGGGAGTTAATCGGTAGCCATGAGGCTGTCACTGGGTGGAGTTAATGGGCAGCCATGAGGCTGTCACTGGATGGAGTTAACGGGCAGCCATGAGGCTGTCACTGGGGGGAGTTAACGGGCAGCCATGAGGCTGTCACTGGTTGGAGTTAATGGGCAGCCATGAGGCTGTCACTGGATGGGGTTAACGGGCAGCCATGATGCTGTCACTGGGTGGAGTTAATGGGCAGCCATGAGGCTGTCACTGGATGGGGTTAACGGGCAGCCATGAAGCTGTCACTGGGTGGGGTTAATGGGCAGCCATGAGGCTGTCACTGGGTGGCGTTAACGGGCAGCCATGAGGCTGTCACTTAGGGGAGTTATTGGGCAGCCATGAGGCTGTCACTGGGTGGAGTTAATGGGCAGCCATGAGGCTGTCACTGGGGGGAGTTAATGGGCAGCCATGAGGCTGTCACTGAGGGGAGATAATGGGCAGCTATGAGGCTGTCACTGGGTGGAGTTAATGGGCAGCCATGAGGCTGTCACTGAGGGGGGTTAACGAGCAGCCATGAGGCTGTCACTGGGGGAGTTAACGGGCAGCCATGAGGCTGTCACTGGGCGGCGTTAACGGGCAGCCATGAGGCTGTCACTTAGGGGAGTTAATGGGCAGCCATGAGGCTGTCACTGGGTGGAGTTAACGGGCAGCCATTAGGCTGTCACTGGGTGGAGTTAATGGGCAGCCATGAGGCTGTCACTGAGGGGAGTTAATGGGCAGCCATGAGGCTGTCACTGGGTGGAGTTAACGGGCAGCCATGAGGCTGTCACTGGGGGGAGTTAATGGGCAGCTATGAGGCTGTCACTGGGTGGAGTTAATGGGCAGCCATGAGGCTGTCACTGAGGGGAGTTAATGGGCAGCCATGAGGCTGTCACTGGGGGGAGTTAAAGGGCAGCCATGAGGCTGTCACTGAGGGGAGATAATGGGCAGCTATGAGGCTGTCACTGGGTGGAGTTAATGGGCAGCCATGAGGCTGTCACTGAGGGGAGTTAGTGGGCAGCCATGAGGCTGTCACTGGGTGGAGTTAACGGGCAGCCATGCGGCTGTCACTGGGTGGAGTTAATGGGCAGCCATGAGGCTGTCACTGAGGGGAGTTAACGGGCAGCCATGAGGCTCTCACTGGGGGAGTTAACGGGCAGCCATGAGGCTGCCACTGGGTGGAGTTAACGGGCAGCCATGAGTCTGTCACTGGGGGGAGTTAATGGGCAGCCATGAGGCTGTGACTGAGGGGAATTAGTGGGCAGCCATGAGGCTGTCACTGGGTGGAGTTAATGGGCAGCCATGAGGCTGTTACTGGGTGGAGTAAATGGGCAGCCATGAGGCTGTCACTGGGTGGAGTTAATTGGCAGCCATGAGGCTGTCACTGGGTGGAGTTAACGGGCAGCCATGAGGCTGTCACTTAGGGGAGTTAATGGGCAGCCATGAGGCTGTAACTGGGTGGAGTTAATGGGCAGCCATGAGGCTGTCACTGAGGGGAGTTAATGGGCAGCCATGAGGCTGTCACTGGGTGGAGTTAACGGGCAGCCATGAGGCTGTCACTGGATGGGGTTAACGGGCAGCCATGAGGCTGTCACTGGGTGGAGTTAATGGGCAGCCATGAGGCTGTCACTGGGTGGCGTTAACGGGTAGCAATGAGGATGTCACTTAGGGGAATTATTGGGCAGCCATGAGGCTGTCACTGGGTGGAGTTAACGGGCAGCCATGAGGCTGTCACTGGGGGGAGTTAATGGGCAGCCATGAGGCTGTCACTGAGGGGAGATAATGGGCAGCTATGAGGCTGTCACTGGGTGGAGTTAATGGGCAGCCATGAGGCTGTCACTGGGTGGAGTTAATGGGCAGCCATGAGGCTGTCACTGAGGGGAGTTAACGAGCAGCCATGAGGCTGTCACTGGGGGAGTTAACGGGCAGCCATGAGGCGGTCACTGGGTGGAGTTAATGGGCAGCCATGAGGCTGTCACTGGGTGGAGTTAATGGGCAGCCATGAGGCTGTTACTGGGTGGAGTAAATGGGCAGCCATGAGGCTGTCACTGGGTGGAGTTAATGGGTCAGCCATGAGGCTGTCACTGGGTGGAGTTAACGGGCAGCCATGAGGCTGTCACTTAGGGGAGTTAATGGGCAGCCATGAGGCTGTCACTGGGTGGAGTTAATGGGCAGCCATGAGGCTGTCACTGAGGGGAGTTAATGGGCAGCCATGAGGCTGTCACTGGGTGGAGTTAACGGGCAGGTATGAGGCTGTCACTTAGGGGAGTTAATGGGCAGCCATGAGGCTGTCACTGGGTGGAGTTAATAGGCAGCCATGAGGCTGTCACTGGGTGGAGTTAACGGGCAGCCATGAGGCTGTCACTGGGTGTAGTTAATGGGCAGCCATGAGGCTGTCACTGGGTGGCGTTAACGGGCAGCCATGAGGCTGTCACTTATGGGAGTTAATGGGCATCCATGGGGCTTTCACTGGGTGGAGTTAACGGGCAGCCATGAGGCTGTCACTGGGTGGAGTTAATGGGCAGCCATGAGGCTGTCACTGAGGGGAGTTAATGGGCAGCCATGAGGCTGTCACTGGGTGGAGTTAACGGGCAGCCATGAGGCTGTCACCCGGGGGAGTTAATGGGCAGCCATGAGGCTGTCACTGAGGGGAGATAATGGGCAGCTATGAGGTTGTCACTGGGTGGAGTTAATGGGCAGCCATGAGGCTGTCACTGAGGGGATTTAATGGGCAGCCATGAGGCTGTCACTGGGTGGAGTTAACGGGCAGCCATGAGGCTGTCACTGGGTGGAGTTAATGGGCAGCCATGAGGCTGTCACTGAGGGGAGTTAACGGGCAGCCATGAGGCTGTCACTGGGGGAGTTAACGGGCAGCCATGAGACTACCACTGGGTGGAGTTAATGGGCAGCCATGAGGCTGTCACTTGGTGGAATTAATGGGCAGCCATGAGGCTGTCACTGGGGGGAGTTAACGGGCAGCCATGAGGCTGTCACTTAGGGGAGTTAACGGGCAGCCATGAGGCTGTCACTGGGGGAGTTAACGGGCAGCCATGAGACTGCCACTGGGTGGAGTTAATGGGCAGCCATGAGGCTGTCACTTGGTGGAATTAATGCGCAGCCATGAGGCTGTCACTGGGGGGAGTTAACGGGCAGCCATGAGGCTGTCACTGGGTGGATTTAATGGGCAGCTATGAGTCTGTCACTGAGGGAAGTTAATGGGCAGCCATGAGGCTGTCACTGGGTGGAGTTAATGGGCAGCCATGAGGCTGTCACTGAGGGGAGTTAATGGGCAGCTATGAGGCTGTCACTGAGGGGAGTTAACTGGCAGCCATGAGGCTGTCACTGGGGGGGAGTTAACGGGCAGCCATGAGGCTGTCACTGGGTGGAGTTAATGGGCAGCCATGAGGCTGTCACTGGGTGGAGTTAACGGGCAGCCATGAGGCTGTCACTGGGTGGAGTTACTGGGCAGCCATGAGACTGTCACTGGGTGGAGTTAATGGGCAGCCATGAGGCTGTCACTGGGTGGAGTTAATGGGCAGCCATGAGGCTGTCACTGGATGGGGTTAACGGGCAGCCATGAGGCTGTCACTGGGTGGAGTTAATGGGCAGCCATGAGGCTCTCACTGGGTTGAGTTAACGGGCAGCCATGAGGCTGTCACTGGGAGGAGTTAAAGGGCAGCCATGAGGCTGTCACTGGGTGGCGTTAACGGGCAGCCATGAGGCTGTCACTTAGGGGAGTTATTGGGCAGCCATGAGGCTGTCACTGGGTGGAGTTAACGGGCAGCCATGAGGCTGTCACTGGGGGGAGTTAATGGGCAGCCATGAGGCTGTCACTGAGGGGAGATAATGGGCAGCTATGAGGCTGTCACTGGGTGGAGTTAATGGACAGCCATGAGGCTGTCACGGGGTGGAGTTAATGGGCAGCCATGAGGCTGTCACTGGGTGGAGTTAATGGGCAGCCATGAGGCTCTCACTGAGGGGAGTTAACGGGCAGCCATGAGGCTGTCACTGGCGGAGTTAACGGGCAGCCATGAGGCTGTCACTGGGTGGATTTAACGGGCAGCCATGAGGCTGTAACTGGGGGGAGTTAATGGGCAGCCATGAAGCTGTCACTGAGGAGAATTAATGGGCAGCCATGAGGCTGTCACTGGGTGGAGTTAATGGGCAGCCATGAGGCTCTCACTGAGGGGAGTTAACGGGCAGCCATGAGGCTGTCACTGGCGGAGTTAACGGGCAGCCATGAGGCTGTCACTGGGGGGAGTTAATGGGCAGCCATGAAGCTGTCACTGAGGAGAATTAATGGGCAGCCATGAGGCTGTCACTGGGTGGAGTTAATGGGCAGCCATGAGACTGTCACTGAGGGGAGTTAACGGGCAGCCATGAGGCTGTCACTGGGGGAGTTAACGGGCAGCCATGAGACTACCACTGGGTGGAGTTAATGGGCAGCCATGAGGCTGTCACTTGGTGGAATTAATGGGCAGCCATGAGGCTGTCACTGGGGGGAGTTAACGGGCAGCCATGAGGCTGTCACTTAGGGGAGTTAACGGGCAGCCATGAGGCTGTCACTGGGGGAGTTAACGGGCAGCCATGAGACTGCCACTGGGTGGAGTTAATGGGCAGCCATGAGGCTGTCACTTGGTGGAATTAATGGGCAGCCATGAGGCTGTCACTGGGGGGAGTTAACGGGCAGCCATGAGGCTGTCACTGGGTGGATTTAATGGGCAGCTATGAGTCTGTCACTGAGGGAAGTTAATGGGCAGCCATGAGGCTGTCACTGGGTGGAGTTAATGGGCAGCCATGAGGCTGTCACTGAGGGGAGTTAATGGGCAGCCATGAGGCTGTCACTGGGTGGAGTTAACGGGCAGGTATGAGGCTGTCACTTAGGGGAGTTAATGGGCAGCCATGAGGCTGTCACTGGGTGGAGTTAATAGGCAGCCATGAGGCTGTCACTGGGTGGAGTTAACGGGCAGCCATGAGGCTGTCACTGGGTGTAGTTAATGGGCAGCCATGAGGCTGTCACTGGGTGGCGTTAACGGGCAGCCATGAGGCTGTCACTTATGGGAGTTAATGGGCATCCATGGGGCTTTCACTGGGTGGAGTTAACGGGCAGCCATGAGGCTGTCACTGGGTGGAGTTAATGGGCAGCCATGAGGCTGTCACTGAGGGGAGTTAATGGGCAGCCATGAGGCTGTCACTGGGTGGAGTTAACGGGCAGCCATGAGGCTGTCACCCGGGGGAGTTAATGGGCAGCCATGAGGCTGTCACTGAGGGGAGATAATGGGCAGCTATGAGGTTGTCACTGGGTGGAGTTAATGGGCAGCCATGAGGCTGTCACTGAGGGGATTTAATGGGCAGCCATGAGGCTGTCACTGGGTGGAGTTAACGGGCAGCCATGAGGCTGTCACTGGGTGGAGTTAATGGGCAGCCATGAGGCTGTCACTGAGGGGAGTTAACGGGCAGCCATGAGGCTGTCACTGGGGGAGTTAACGGGCAGCCATGAGACTACCACTGGGTGGAGTTAATGGGCAGCCATGAGGCTGTCACTTGGTGGAATTAATGGGCAGCCATGAGGCTGTCACTGGGGGGAGTTAACGGGCAGCCATGAGGCTGTCACTTAGGGGAGTTAACGGGCAGCCATGAGGCTGTCACTGGGGGAGTTAACGGGCAGCCATGAGACTGCCACTGGGTGGAGTTAATGGGCAGCCATGAGGCTGTCACTTGGTGGAATTAATGCGCAGCCATGAGGCTGTCACTGGGGGGAGTTAACGGGCAGCCATGAGGCTGTCACTGGGTGGATTTAATGGGCAGCTATGAGTCTGTCACTGAGGGAAGTTAATGGGCAGCCATGAGGCTGTCACTGGGTGGAGTTAATGGGCAGCCATGAGGCTGTCACTGAGGGGAGTTAATGGGCAGCTATGAGGCTGTCACTGAGGGGAGTTAACTGGCAGCCATGAGGCTGTCACTGGGGGGGAGTTAACGGGCAGCCATGAGGCTGTCACTGGGTGGAGTTAATGGGCAGCCATGAGGCTGTCACTGGGTGGAGTTAACGGGCAGCCATGAGGCTGTCACTGGGTGGAGTTACTGGGCAGCCATGAGACTGTCACTGGGTGGAGTTAATGGGCAGCCATGAGGCTGTCACTGGGTGGAGTTAATGGGCAGCCATGAGGCTGTCACTGGATGGGGTTAACGGGCAGCCATGAGGCTGTCACTGGGTGGAGTTAATGGGCAGCCATGAGGCTCTCACTGGGTTGAGTTAACGGGCAGCCATGAGGCTGTCACTGGGAGGAGTTAAAGGGCAGCCATGAGGCTGTCACTGGGTGGCGTTAACGGGCAGCCATGAGGCTGTCACTTAGGGGAGTTATTGGGCAGCCATGAGGCTGTCACTGGGTGGAGTTAACGGGCAGCCATGAGGCTGTCACTGGGGGGAGTTAATGGGCAGCCATGAGGCTGTCACTGAGGGGAGATAATGGGCAGCTATGAGGCTGTCACTGGGTGGAGTTAATGGACAGCCATGAGGCTGTCACGGGGTGGAGTTAATGGGCAGCCATGAGGCTGTCACTGGGTGGAGTTAATGGGCAGCCATGAGGCTCTCACTGAGGGGAGTTAACGGGCAGCCATGAGGCTGTCACTGGCGGAGTTAACGGGCAGCCATGAGGCTGTCACTGGGTGGATTTAACGGGCAGCCATGAGGCTGTAACTGGGGGGAGTTAATGGGCAGCCATGAAGCTGTCACTGAGGAGAATTAATGGGCAGCCATGAGGCTGTCACTGGGTGGAGTTAATGGGCAGCCATGAGGCTCTCACTGAGGGGAGTTAACGGGCAGCCATGAGGCTGTCACTGGCGGAGTTAACGGGCAGCCATGAGGCTGTCACTGGGGGGAGTTAATGGGCAGCCATGAAGCTGTCACTGAGGAGAATTAATGGGCAGCCATGAGGCTGTCACTGGGTGGAGTTAATGGGCAGCCATGAGACTGTCACTGAGGGGAGTTAACGGGCAGCCATGAGGCTGTCACTGGGGGAGTTAACGGGCAGCCATGAGACTACCACTGGGTGGAGTTAATGGGCAGCCATGAGGCTGTCACTTGGTGGAATTAATGGGCAGCCATGAGGCTGTCACTGGGGGGAGTTAACGGGCAGCCATGAGGCTGTCACTTAGGGGAGTTAACGGGCAGCCATGAGGCTGTCACTGGGGGAGTTAACGGGCAGCCATGAGACTGCCACTGGGTGGAGTTAATGGGCAGCCATGAGGCTGTCACTTGGTGGAATTAATGGGCAGCCATGAGGCTGTCAATGGGGGGAGTTAACGGGCAGCCATGAGGCTGTCACTGGGTGGATTTAATGGGCAGCTATGAGTCTGTCACTGAGGGAAGTTAATGGGCAGCCATGAGGCTGTCACTGGGTGGAGTTAATGGGCAGCCATGAGGCTGTCACTGAGGGGAGTTAATGGGCAGCTATGAGGCTGTCACTGAGGGGAGTTAACTGGCAGCCATGAGGCTGTCACTGGGGGGGAGTTAACGGGCAGCCATGAGGCTGTCACTGGGTGGAGTTAATGGGCAGCCATGAGGCTGTCACTGGGTGGAGTTAACGGGCAGCCATGAGGCTGTCACTGGGTGGAGTTACTGGGCAGCCATGAGACTGTCACTGGGTGGAGTTAATGGGCAGCCATGAGGCTGTCACTGGGTGGAGTTAATGGGCAGCCATGAGGCTGTCACTGGATGGGGTTAACGGGCAGCCATGAGGCTGTCACTGGGTGGAGTTAATGGGCAGCCATGAGGCTCTCACTGGGTTGAGTTAACGGGCAGCCATGAGGCTGTCACTGGGAGGAGTTAAAGGGCAGCCATGAGGCTGTCACTGGGTGGCGTTAACGGGCAGCCATGAGGCTGTCACTTAGGGGAGTTATTGGGCAGCCATGAGGCTGTCACTGGGTGGAGTTAACGGGCAGCCATGAGGCTGTCACTGGGGGGAGTTAATGGGCAGCCATGAGGCTGTCACTGAGGGGAGATAATGGGCAGCTATGAGGCTGTCACTGGGTGGAGTTAATGGACAGCCATGAGGCTGTCACGGGGTGGAGTTCATGGGCAGCCATGAGGCTGTCACTGGGTGGAGTTAATGGGCAGCCATGAGGCTCTCACTGAGGGGAGTTAACGGGCAGCCATGAGGCTGTCACTGGCGGAGTTAACGGGCAGCCATGAGGCTGTCACTGGGTGGATTTAACGGGCAGCCATGAGGCTGTCACTGGGGGGAGTTAATTGGCAGCCATGAAGCTGTCACTGAGGAGAATTAATGGGCAGCCATGAGGCTGTCACTGGGTGGAGTTAATGGGCAGCCATGAGGCTGTCACTGAGGGGAGTTAATGGGCAGCCATGAGGCTGTCACTGGGTGGAGTTAACGGGCAGGTATGGGGCTGTCACTTAGGGGAGTTAATGGGCAGCCATGAGGCTGTCACTGGGTGGAGTTAATGGGCAGCCATGAGGCTGTCACTGGGTGGCGTTAACGGGCAGCCATGATGCTGTCACTTAGGGGAGTTATTAGGCAGCCATGAGGCTGTCACTGGCTGGAGTTAACGGGCAGCCATGAGGCTGTCACTGGGGGGAGTTAATGGGCAGCCATGAGGCTGTCACTGAGGGGAGATAATGGGCAGCTATGAGGCTGTCACTGGGTGGAGTTAATGGGCAGCCATGAGGCTGTCACTGAGGGGAGTTAACGAGCAGCCATGAGGCTGTCACTGGGTGGAGTTAACGGGCAGCCATGAGGCTGTCACTGGGTGGTGTTAACGGGCAGCCATGAGGCTGTCACTGAGGGGAGTTAACGGGCAGCCATGAGGCTCTCACTGGGGGAGTTAACGGGCAGCCATGAGGCTGCCACTGGGTGGAGTTAACGGGCAGCCATGAGTCTGTCACAGGGGGGAGTTAATGGGCAGCCATGAGGCTGTGACTGAGGGGAATTAGTGGGCAGCCATGAGGCTGTCACTGGGTGGAGTTAATGGGCAGCCATGAGGCTGTTACTGGGTGGAGTAAATGGGCAGCCATGAGGCTGTCACTGGGTGGAGTTAATTGGCAGCCATGAGGCTGTCACTGGGTGGAGTTAACGGGCAGCCATGAGGCTGTCACTTAGGGGAGTTAATGGGCAGCCATGAGGCTGTCACTGGGTGGAGTTAATGGGCAGCCATGAGGCTGTCACTGAGGGGAGTTAATGGGCAGCCATGAGGCTGTCACTGGGTGGAGTTAACGGGCAGCCATGAGGCTGTCACTGGATGGGGTTAACGGGCAGCCATGAGGCTGTCACTGGGTGGAGTTAATGGGCAGCCATGAGGCTGTCACTGGGTGGCGTTAACGGGTAGCAATGAGGATGTCACTTAGGGGAGTTATTGGGCAGCCATGAGGCTGTCACTGGGTGGAGTTAACGGGCAGCCATGAGGCTGTCACTGGGGGGAGTTAATGGGCAGCCATGAGGCTGTCACTGAGGGGAGATAATGGGCAGCTATGAGGCTGTCACTGGGTGGAGTTAATGGGCAGCCATGAGGCTGTCACTGGGTGGAGTTAATGGGCAGCCATGAGGCTGTCACTGAGGGGAGTTAACGAGCAGCCATGAGGCTGTCACTGGGGGAGTTAACGGGCAGCCATGAGGCGGTCACTGGGTGGAGTTAATGGGCAGCCATGAGGCTGTCACTGGGTGGAGTTAATGGGCAGCCATGAGGCTGTTACTGGGTGGAGTAAATGGGCAGCCATGAGGCTGTCACTGGGTGGAGTTAATGGGTCAGCCATGAGGCTGTCACTGGGTGGAGTTAATGGGCAGCCATGAGGCTGTCACTTAGGGGAGTTAATGGGCAGCCATGAGGCTGTCACTGGGTGGAGTTAATGGGCAGCCATGAGGCTGTCACTGAGGGGAGTTAATGGGCAGCCATGAGGCTGTCACTGGGTGGAGTTAACGGGCAGGTATGAGGCTGTCACTGGGTGGAGTTAATAGGCAGCCATGAGGCTGTCACTGGGTGGAGTTAACGGGCAGCCATGAGGCTGTCACTGGGTGGAGTTAATGGGCAGCCATGAGGCTGTCACTGGGTGGCGTTAACGGGCAGCCATGAGGCTGTCACTTATGGGAGTTAATGGGCATCCATGGGGCTTTCACTGGGTGGAGTTAACGGGCAGCCATGAGGCTGTCACTGGGTGGAGTTAATGGGCAGCCATGAGGCTGTCACTGAGGGGAGTTAATGGGCAGCCATGAGGCTGTCACTGGGTGGAGTTAACGGGCAGCCATGAGGCTGTCACCCGGGGGAGTTAATGGGCAGCCATGAGGCTGTCACTGAGGGGAGATAATGGGCAGCTATGAGGTTGTCACTGGGTGGAGTTAATGGGCAGCCATGAGGCTGTCACTGAGGGGATTTAATGGGCAGCCATGAGGCTGTCACTGGGTGGAGTTAACGGGCAGCCATGAGGCTGTCACTGGGTGGAGTTAATGGGCAGCCATGAGGCTGTCACTGAGGGGAGTTAACGGGCAGCCATGAGGCTGTCACTGGGGGAGTTAACGGGCAGCCATGAGACTACCACTGGGTGGAGTTAATGGGCAGCCATGAGGCTGTCACTTGGTGGAATTAATGGGCAGCCATGAGGCTGTCACTGGGGGGAGTTAACGGGCAGCCATGAGGCTGTCACTTAGGGGAGTGAACGGGCAGCCATGAGGCTGTCACTGGGGGAGTTAACGGGCAGCCATGAGACTGCCACTGGGTGGAGTTAATGGGCAGCCATGAGGCTGTCACTTGGTGGAATTAATGGGCAGCCATGAGGCTGTCACTGGGGGGAGTTAACGGGCAGCCATGAGGCTGTCACTGGGTGGATTTAATGGGCAGCTATGAGTCTGTCACTGAGGGGAGTTAATGGGCAGCCATGAGGCTGTCACTGGGTGGAGTTAATGGGCAGCCATGAGGCTGTCACTGAGGGGAGTTAATGGGCAGCTATGAGGCTGTCACTGAGGGGAGTTAACGGGCAGCCATGAGGCTGTCACTGGGGGGGAGTTAACGGGCAGCAATGAGGATGTCACTTAGGGGAATTATTAGGCAGCCATGAGGCTGTCACTGGGTGGAGTTAACGGGCAGCCATGAGGCTGTCACTGGGGGGAGTTAATGGGCAGCCATGAGGCTGTCACTGAGGGGAGATAATGGGCAGCTATGAGGCTGTCACTGGGTGGAGTTAATGGGCAGCCATGAGGCTGTCACTGGGTGGAGTTAATGGGCAGCCATGAGGCTGTCACTGAGGGGAGTTAACGAGCAGCCATGAGGCTGTCACTGGGGGAGTTAACGGGCAGCCATGAGGCGGTCACTGGGTGGAGTTAATGGGCAGCCATGAGGCTGTCACTGGGTGGAGTTAATGGGCAGCCATGAGGCTGTTACTGGGTGGAGTAAATGGGCAGCCATGAGGCTGTCACTGGGTGGAGTTAATGGGTCAGCCATGAGGCTGTCACTGGGTGGAGTTAACGGGCAGCCATGAGGCTGTCACTTAGGGGAGTTAATGGGCAGCCATGAGGCTGTCACTGGGTGGAGTTAATGGGCAGCCATGAGGCTGTCACTGAGGGGAGTTAATGGGCAGCCATGAGGCTGTCACTGGGTGGAGTTAACGGGCAGGTATGAGGCTGTCACTTAGGGGAGTTAATGGGCAGCCATGAGGCTGTCACTGGGTGGAGTTAATAGGCAGCCATGAGGCTGTCACTGGGTGGAGTTAACGGGCAGCCATGAGGCTGTCACTGGGTGTAGTTAATGGGCAGCCATGAGGCTGTCACTGGGTGGCGTTAACGGGCAGCCATGAGGCTGTCACTTATGGGAGTTAATGGGCATCCATGTGGCTTTCACTGGGTGGAGTTAACGGGCAGCCATGAGGCTGTCACTGGGTGGAGTTAATGGGCAGCCATGAGGCTGTCACTGAGGGGAGTTAATGGGCAGCCATGAGGCTGTCACTGGGTGGAGTTAACGGGCAGCCATGAGGCTGTCACCCGGGGGAGTTAATGGGCAGCCATGAGGCTGTCACTGAGGGGAGATAATGGGCAGCTATGAGGTTGTCACTGGGTGGAGTTAATGGGCAGCCATGAGGCTGTCACTGAGGGGATTTAATGGGCAGCCATGAGGCTGTCACTGGGTGGAGTTAACGGGCAGCCATGAGGCTGTCACTGGGTGGAGTTAATGGGCAGCCATGAGGCTGTCACTGAGGGGAGTTAACGGGCAGCCATGAGGCTGTCACTGGGGGAGTTAACGGGCAGCCATGAGACTACCACTGGGTGGAGTTAATGGGCAGCCATGAGGCTGTCACTTGGTGGAATTAATGGGCAGCCATGAGGCTGTCACTGGGGGGAGTTAACGGGCAGCCATGAGGCTGTCACTTAGGGGAGTTAACGGGCAGCCATGAGGCTGTCACTGGGGGAGTTAACGGGCAGCCATGAGACTGCCACTGGGTGGAGTTAATGGGCAGCCATGAGGCTGTCACTTGGTGGAATTAATGGGCAGCCATGAGGCTGTCACTGGGGGGAGTTAACGGGCAGCCATGAGGCTGTCACTGGGTGGATTTAATGGGCAGCTATGAGTCTGTCACTGAGGGACGTTAATGGGCAGCCATGAGGCTGTCACTGGGTGGAGTTAATGGGCAGCCATGAGGCTGTCACTGAGGGGAGTTAATGGGCAGCTATGAGGCTGTCACTGAGGGGAGTTAACGGGCAGCCATGAGGCTGTCACTGGGGGGGAGTTAACGGGCAGCCATGAGGCTGTCACTGGGTGGAGTTAATGGGCAGCCATGAGGCTGTCACTGGGTGGAGTTAACGGGCAGCCATGAGGCTGTCACTGGGTGGAGTTACTGGGCAGCCATGAGACTGTCACTGGGTGGAGTTAATGGGCAGCCATGAGGCTGTCACTGGGTGGAGTTAATGGGCAGCCATGAGGCTGTCACTGGGTGGCGTTAACGGGTAGCAATGAGGATGTCACTTAGGGGAATTATTAGGCAGCCATGAGGCTGTCACTGGGTGGAGTTAACGGGCAGCCATGAGGCTGTCACTGGGGGGAGTTAATGGGCAGCCATGAGGCTGTCACTGAGGGGAGATAATGGGCAGCTATGAGGCTGTCACTGGGTGGAGTTAATGGGCAGCCATGAGGCTGTCACTGGGTGGAGTTAATGGGCAGCCATGAGGCTGTCACTGAGGGGAGTTAATGGGCAGCCATGAGGCTGTCACTGGGTGGAGTTAATGGGCAGCCATGAGGCTGTTACTGGGTGGAGTAAATGGGCAGCCATGAGGCTGTCACTGGGTGGAGTTAATGGGTCAGCCATGAGGCTGTCACTGGGTGGAGTTAACGGGCAGCCATGAGGCTGTCACTTAGGGGAGTTAATGGGCAGCCATGAGGCTGTCACTGGGTGGAGTTAATGGGCAGCCATGAGGCTGTCACTGAGGGGAGTTAATGGGCAGCCATGAGGCTGTCACTGGGTGGAGTTAACGGGCAGGTATGAGGCTGTCACTTAGGGGAGTTAATGGGCAGCCATGAGGCTGTCACTGGGTGGAGTTAATAGGCAGCCATGAGGCTGTCACTGGGTGGAGTTAACGGGCAGCCATGAGCCTGTCACTGGGTGTAGTTAATGGGCAGCCATGAGGCTGTCACTGGGTGGCGTTAACGGGCAGCCATGAGGCTGTCACTTATGGGAGTTAATGGGCATCCATGGGGCTTTCACTGGGTGTAGTTAATGGGCAGCCATGAGGCTGTCACTGAGGGGAGTTAATGGGCAGCCATGAGGCTGTCACTGGGTGGAGTTAACGGGCAGCCATGAGGCTGTCACCCGGGGGAGTTAATGGGCAGCCATGAGGCTGTCACTGAGGGGAGATAATGGGCAGCTATGAGGTTGTCACTGGGTGGAGTTAATGGGCAGCCATGAGGCTGTCACTGAGGGGATTTAATGGGCAGCCATGAGGCTGTCACTGGGTGGAGTTAACGGGCAGCCATGAGGCTGTCACTGTGTGGAGTTAATGGGCAGCCATGAGGCTGTCACTGAGGGGAGTTAACGGGCAGCCATGAGGCTGTCACTGGGGGAGTTAACGGGCAGCCATGAGACTACCACTGGGTTGAGTTAATGGGCAGCCATGAGGCTGTCACTTGGTGGAATTAATGGGCAGCCATGAGGCTGTCACTGGGGGGAGTTAACGGGCAGCCATGAGGCTGTCACTTAGGGGAGTTAACGGGCAGCCATGAGGCTGTCACTGGGGGAGTTAACGGGCAGCCATGAGACTGCCACTGGGTGGAGTTAATGGGCAGCCATGAGGCTGTCACTTGGTGGAATTAATGGGCAGCCATGAGGCTGTCACTGGGGGGAGTTAACGGGCAGCCATGAGGCTGTCACTGGGTGGATTTAATGGGCAGCTATGAGTCTGTCACTGAGGGAAGTTAATGGGCAGCCATGAGGCTGTCACTGGGTGGAGTTAATGGGCAGCCATGAGGCTGTCACTGAGGGGAGTTAATGGGCAGCTATGAGGCTGTCACTGAGGGGAGTTAACTGGCAGCCATGAGGCTGTCACTGGGGGGGAGTTAACGGGCAGCCATGAGGCTGTCACTGGGTGGAGTTAATGGGCAGCCATGAGGCTGTCACTGGGTGGAGTTAACGGGCAGCCATGAGGCTGTCACTGGGTGGAGTTACTGGGCAGCCATGAGACTGTCACTGGGTGGAGTTAATGGGCAGCCATGAGGCTGTCACTGGGTGGAGTTAATGGGCAGCCATGAGGCTGTCACTGGATGGGGTTAACGGGCAGCCATGAGGCTGTCACTGGGTGGAGTTAATGGGCAGCCATGAGGCTCTCACTGGGTTGAGTTAACGGGCAGCCATGAGGCTGTCACTGGGAGGAGTTAAAGGGCAGCCATGAGGCTGTCACTGGGTGGCGTTAACGGGCAGCCATGAGGCTGTCACTTAGGGGAGTTATTGGGCAGCCATGAGGCTGTCACTGGGTGGAGTTAACGGGCAGCCATGAGGCTGTCACTGGGGGGAGTTAATGGGCAGCCATGAGGCTGTCACTGAGGGGAGATAATGGGCAGCTATGAGGCTGTCACTGGGTGGAGTTAATGGACAGCCATGAGGCTGTCACGGGGTGGAGTTAATGGGCAGCCATGAGGCTGTCACTGGGTGGAGTTAATGGGCAGCCATGAGGCTCTCACTGAGGGGAGTTAACGGGCAGCCATGAGGCTGTCACTGGCGGAGTTAACGGGCAGCCATGAGGCTGTCACTGGGTGGATTTAACGGGCAGCCATGAGGCTGTCACTGGGGGGAGTTAATGGGCAGCCATGAGGCTGTCACTGAGGAGAATTAATGGGCAGCCATGAGGCTGTCACTGGGTGGAGTTAATGGGCAGCCATGAGGCTGTCACTGAGGGGAGTTAATGGGCAGCCATGAGGCTGTCACTGGGTGGAGTTAACGGGCAGGTATGGGGCTGTCACTTAGGGGAGTTAATGGGCAGCCATGAGGCTGTCACTGGGTGGAGTTAATGGGCAGCCATGAGGCTGTCACTGGGTGGCGTTAACGGGCAGCCATGATGCTGTCACTTAGGGGAGTTATTAGGCAGCCATGAGGCTGTCACTGGCTGGAGTTAACGGGCAGCCATGAGGCTGTCACTGGGGGGAGTTAATGGGCAGCCATGAGGCTGTCACTGAGGGGAGATAATGGGCAGCTATGAGGCTGTCACTGGGTGGAGTTAATGGGCAGCCATGAGGCTGTCACTGAGGGGAGTTAACGAGCAGCCATGAGGCTGTCACTGGGTGGAGTTAACGGGCAGCCATGAGGCTGTCACTGGGTGGTGTTAACGGGCAGCCATGAGGCTGTCACTGAGGGGAGTTAACGGGCAGCCATGAGGCTCTCACTGGGGGAGTTAACGGGCAGTCATGAGGCTGCCACTGGGTGGAGTTAACGGGCAGCCATGAGTCTGTCACTGGGGGGAGTTAATGGGCAGCCATGAGGCTGTGACTGAGGGGAATTAGTGGGCAGCCATGAGGCTGTCACTGGGTGGAGTTAATGGGCAGCCATGAGGCTGTTACTGGGTGGAGTAAATGGGCAGCCATGAGGCTGTCACTGGGTGGAGTTAATTGGCAGCCATGAGGCTGTCACTGGGTGGAGTTAACGGGCAGCCACGAGGCTGTCACTTAGGGGAGTTAATGGGCAGCCATGAGGCTGTCACTGGGTGGAGTTAATGGGCAGCCATGAGGCTGTCACTGAGGGGAGTTAATGGGCAGCCATGAGGCTGTCACTGGGTGGAGTTAACAGGCAGCCATGAGGCTGTCACTGGATGGGCTTAACGGGCAGCCATGAGGCTGTCACTGGGTGGAGTTAATGGGCAGCCATGAGGCTGTCACTGGGTGGCGTTAACGGGTAGCAATGAGGATGTCACTTAGGGGAGTTATTGGGCAGCCATGAGGCTGTCACTGGGTGGAGTTAACGGGCAGCCATGAGGCTGTCACTGGGGGGAGTTAATGGGCAGCCATGAGGCTGTCACTGAGGGGAGATAATGGGCAGCTATGAGGCTGTCACTGGGTGGAGTTAATGGGCAGCCATGAGGCTGTCACTGGGTGGAGTAAATGGGCAGCCATGAGGCTGTCACTGAGGGGAGTTAACGAGCAGCCATGAGGCTGTCACTGGGGGAGTTAACGGGCAGCCATGAGGCGGTCACTGGGTGGAGTTAATGGGCAGCCATGAGGCTGTCACTGGGTGGAGTTAATGGGCAGCCATGAGGCTGTTACTGGGTGGAGTAAATGGGCAGCCATGAGGCTGTCACTGGGTGGAGTTAATGGGTCAGCCATGAGGCTGTCACTGGGTGGAGTTAATGGGCAGCCATGAGGCTGTCACTTAGGGGAGTTAATGGGCAGCCATGAGGCTGTCACTGGGTGGAGTTAATGGGCAGCCATGAGGCTGTCACTGAGGGGAGTTAATGGGCAGCCATGAGGCTGTCACTGGGTGGAGTTAACGGGCAGGTATGAGGCTGTCACTGGGTGGAGTTAATAGGCAGCCATGAGGCTGTCACTGGGTGGAGTTAACGGGCAGCCATGAGGCTGTCACTGGGTGGAGTTAATGGGCAGCCATGAGGCTGTTACTGGGTGGCGTTAACGGGCAGCCATGAGGCTGTCACTTATGGGAGTTAATGGGCATCCATGGGGCTTTCACTGGGTGGAGTTAACGGGCAGCCATGAGGCTGTCACTGGGTGGAGTTAATGGGCAGCCATGAGGCTGTCACTGAGGGGAGTTAATGGGCAGCCATGAGGCTGTCACTGGGTGGAGTTAACGGGCAGCCATGAGGCTGTCACCCGGGGGAGTTAATGGGCAGCCATGAGGCTGTCACTGAGGGGGGATAATGGGCAGCTATGAGGTTGTCACTGGGTGGAGTTAATGGGCAGCCATGAGGCTGTCACTGAGGGGATTTAATGGGCAGCCATGAGGCTGTCACTGGGTGGAGTTAACGGGCAGCCATGAGGCTGTCACTGGGTGGAGTTAATGGGCAGCCATGAGGCTGTCACTGAGGGGAGTTAACGGGCAGCCATGAGGCTGTCACTGGGGGAGTTAATGGGCAGCCATGAGACTACCACTGGGTGGAGTTAATGGGCAGCCATGAGGCTGTCACTTGGTGGAATTAATGGGCAGCCATGAGGCTGTCACTGGGGGGAGTTAACGGGCAGCCATGAGGCTGTCACTTAGGGGAGTTAACGGGCAGCCATGAGGCTGTCACTGGGGGAGTTAACGGGCAGCCATGAGACTGCCACTGGGTGGAGTTAATGGGCAGCCATGAGGCTGTCACTTGGTGGAATTAATGGGCAGCCATGAGGCTGTCACTGGGGGGAGTTAACGGGCAGCCATGAGGCTGTCACTGGGTGGATTTAATGGGCAGCTATGAGTCTGTCACTGAGGGGAGTTAATGGGCAGCCATGAGGCTGTCACTGGGTGGAGTTAATGGGCAGCCATGAGGCTGTCACTGAGGGGAGTTAATGGGCAGCTATGAGGCTGTCACTGAGGGGAGTTAACGGGCAGCCATGAGGCTGTCACTGGGGGGGAGTTAACGGGCAGCCATGAGGCTGTCACTGGGTGGAGTTAATGGGCAGCCATGAGGCTGTCACTGGGTGGAGTTAACGGGCAGCCATGAGGCTGTCACTGGGTGGAGTTACTGGGCAGCCATGAGACTGTCACTGGGTGGAGTTAATGGGCAGCCATGAGGCTGTCACTGGGTGGAGTTAATGGGCAGCCATGAGGCTGTCACTGGATGGGGTTAACGGGCAGCCATGAGGCTGTCACTGGGAGGAGTTAAAGGGCAGCCATGAGGCTGTCACTGGGTGGCGTTAACGGGCAGCCATGAGGCTGTCACTTAGGGGAGTTATTGGGCAGCCATGAGGCTGTCACTGGGTGGAGTTAACGGGCAGCCATGAGGCTGTCACTGGGGGGAGTTAATGGGCAGCCATGAGGCTGTCACTGAGGGGAGATAATGGGCAGCCATGAGGCTCTCACTGGGTTGAGTTAACGGGCAGCCATGAGGCTGTCACTGGGAGGAGTTAAAGGGCAGCCATGAGGCTGTCACTGGGTGGCGTTAACGGGCAGCCATGAGGCTGTCACTTAGGGGAGTTATTGGGCAGCCATGAGGCTGTCACTGGGTGGAGTTAACGGGCAGCCATGAGGCTGTCACTGGGGGGAGTTAATGGGCAGCCATGAGGCTGTCACTGAGGGGAGATAATGGGCAGCTATGAGGCTGTCACTGGGTGGAGTTAATGGACAGCCATGAGGCTGTCACGGGGTGGAATTAATGGGCAGCCATGAGGCTGTCACTGGGGGGAGTTAACGGGCAGCCATGAGGCTGTCACTGGGTGGATTTAATGGGCAGCTATGAGTCTGTCACTGAGGGGAGTTAATGGGCAGCCATGAGGCTGTCACTGGGTGGAGTTAATGGGCAGCCATGAGGCTGTCACTGAGGGGAGTTAATGGGCAGCTATGAGGCTGTCACTGAGGGGAGTTAACGGGCAGCCATGAGGCTGTCACTGGGGGGGAGTTAACGGGCAGCCATGAGGCTGTCACTGGGTGGAGTTAATGGGCAGCCATGAGGCTGTCACTGGGTGGAGTTAACGGGCAGCCATGAGGCTGTCACTGGGTGGAGTTACTGGGCAGCCATGAGACTGTCACTGGGTGGAGTTAATGGGCAGCCATGAGCCTGTCACTGGGTGGAGTTAATGGGCAGCCATGAGGCTGTCACTGGATGGGGTTAACGGGCAGCCATGAGGCTGTCACTGGGTGGAATTAATGCGCAGCCATGAGGCTCTCACTGGGTTGAGTTAACGGGCAGCCATGAGGCTGTCACTGGGAGGAGTTAATGGGCAGCCATGAGGCTGTCACTGAGGGGAGTTAATGGGCAGCCATGAGGCTGTCACTGGGTGGAGTTAACGGGCAGCCATGAGGCTGTCACTGGGTGGAGTTAATGGGCAGCCATGAGGCTGTCACTGAGGGGAGTTAACGGGCAGCCATGAGGCTGTCACTGGGGGAGTTAACGGGCAGCCATGAGGCTGTCACTGGGTGGAGTTAACGGGCAGCCATGAGGCTGTCACTGGGTGGCGTTAACGGGCAGCCATGAGGCTGTCACTTAGGGGAGTTATTGGGCAGCCATGAGGCTGTCACTGGGTGGAGTTAACGGGCAGCCATGAGGCTGTCACTGGGGGGAGTTAATGGGCAGCCATGAGGCTGTCACTTAGGGGAGTTATTGGGCAGCCATGAGGCTGTCACTGGGTGGAGTTAATGGGCAGCCATGAGGCTCTCACTGAGGGGAGTTAACGGGCAGCCATGAGGCTGTCACTGGCGGAGTTAACGGGCAGCCATGAGGCTGTCACTGGGTGGATTTAACGGGCAGCCATGAGGCTGTCACTGGGGGGAGTTAATGGGCAGCCATGAGGCTGTCACTGAGGAGAATTAATGGGCAGCCATGAGGCTGTCACTGGGTGGAGTTAATGGGCAGCCATGAGGCTGTCACTGAGGGGAGTTAATGGGCAGCCATGAGGCTGTCACTGGGTGGAGTTAACGGGCAGGTATGGGGCTGTCACTTAGGGGAGTTAATGGGCAGCCATGAGGCTGTGACTGGGTGGAGTTAATGGGCAGCCATGAGGCTGTCACTGGGTGGCGTTAACGTGCAGCCATGATGCTGTCACTTAGGGGAGTTATTAGGCAGCCATGAGGCTGTCACTGGCTGGAGTTAACGGGCAGCCATGAGGCTGTCACTGGGGGGAGTTAATGGGGAGCCATGAGGCTGTCACTGAGGGGAGATAATGGACAGCTATGAGGCTGTCACTGGGTGGAGTTAATGGGCAGCCATGAGGCTGTCACTGGGTGGAGTTAACGGGCAGCCATGAAGCTGTCACTGGGTGGTGTTAACGGGCAGCCATGAGGCTGTCACTTAGGGGAGTTAATGGGCAGCCATGAGGCTGTCTCTGGGTGGAGTTAACGGGCAGCCATGAGGCTGTCACTGGGTGGAGTTGATGGGCAGCCATGAGGCTGTCACTGAGGGGAGTTAATGGGCAGCCATGAGGCTGTCACTGGGTGGAGTTAACGGGCAGCCATGAGGCTGTCACTGGGTGGAGTTAATGGACAGCCATGAGGCTGTCACTGAGGGGAGTTAATGGGCAGCCATGAGGTTGTCACTGAGGGGAGATAATGGGCAGCTATGAGGCTGTCACTGGGTGGAGTTAATGGGCAGCCATGAGGCTGTCACTGAGGGGAGTTAATGGGCAGCCATGAGGCTGTCACTGGGTGGAGTTAACGGGCAGCCATGAGGCTGTCCCGGTTGGAGTTAATGGGCAGCCATGAGGCTGTCACTGAGGGGAGTTAATGGGGAGCCATGAGGCTGTCACTGAGGGGAGATAATGGACAGCTATGAGGCTGTCACTGGGTGGAGTTAATGGGCAGCCATGAGGCTGTCACTGGGGGGAGTTAATGGGGAGCCATGAGGCTGTCACTGAGGGGAGATAATGGACAGCTATGAGGCTGTCACTGGGTGGAGTTAATGGGCAGCCATGAGGCTGTCACTGAGGGGAGTTAACGAGCAGCCATGAGGCTGTCACTGGGTGGAGTTAACGGGCAGCCATGAAGCTGTCACTGGGTGGTGTTAACGGGCAGCCATGAGGCTGTCACTTAGGGGAGTTAATGGGCAGCCATGAGGCTGTCTCTGGGTGGAGTTAACGGGCAGCCATGAGGCTGTCACTGGGTGGAGTTGATGGGCAGCCATGAGGCTGTCACTGAGGGGAGTTAATGGGCAGCCATGAGGCTGTCACTGGGTGGAGTTAACGGGCAGCCATGAGGCTGTCACTGGGTGGAGTTAATGGACAGCCATGAGGCTGTCACTGAGGGGAGTTAATGGGCAGCCATGAGGTTGTCACTGAGGGGAGATAATGGGCAGCTATGAGGCTGTCACTGGGTGGAGTTAATGGGCAGCCATGAGGCTGTCACTGAGGGGAGTTAATGGGCAGCCATGAGGCTGTCACTGGGTGGAGTTAACGGGCAGCCATGAGGCTGTCACTGGTTGGAGTTAATGGGCAGCCATGAGGCTGTCACTGAGGGGAGTTAACGGGCAGCCATGAGGCTGTCACTGGGGGAGTTAACGGGCAGCCATGAGGCTGCCACTGGGTGGAGTTGATGGGCAGCCATGAGGCTGTCACTGGGTGGAGTTAATGGGCAGCCATGAGGCTGTCACTGAGGGGAGTTAATGGGCAGCTATGAGGCTGTCACTGAGGGGAGTTAACGGGCAGCCATGAGGCTGTCACTGGGGGGAGTTAATCGGTAGCCATGAGGCTGTCACTGGGTGGAGTTAATGGGCAGCCATGAGGCTGTCACTGGATGGAGTTAACGGGCAGCCATGAGGCTGTCACTGGGGGGAGTTAACGGGCAGCCATGAGGCTGTCACTGGTTGGAGTTAATGGGCAGCCATGAGGCTGTCACTGGATGGGGTTAACGGGCAGCCATGAGGCTGTCACTGGGTGGAGTTAATGGGCAGCCATGAGGCTGTCACTGGATGGCGTTAACGGGCAGCCATGAGGCTGTCACTGGGTGGGGTTAATGGGCAGCCATGAGGCTGTCACTGGGTGGCGTTAACGGGCAGCCATGAGGCTGTCACTTAGGGGAGTTATTTGGCAACCATGAGGCTGTCACTGGGTGGAGTTAATAGGCAGCCATGAGGCTGTCACTGGGGGGAGTTAATGGGCAGTCATGAGGCTGTCACTGAGGGGAGATAATGGGCAGCTATGAGGCTGTCACTGGGTGGAGTTAATGGGCAGCCATGAGGCTGTCACTGAGGGGAGTTAATGGGCAGCCATGAGGCTGTCACTGGGTGGAGTTAACGGGCAGGTATGGGGCTGTCACTTAGGGGAGTTAATGGGCAGCCATGAGGCTGTGACTGGGTGGAGTTAATGGGCAGCCATGAGGCTGTCACTGGGTGGCGTTAACGGGCAGCCATGATGCTGTCACTTAGGGGAGTTATTAGGCAGCCATGAGGCTGTCACTGGCTGGAGTTAACGGGCAGCCATGAGGCTGTCACTGGGGGGAGTTAATGGGCAGCCATGAGGCTGTCACTGAGGGGAGATAATGGACAGCTATGAGGCTGTCACTGGGTGGAGTTAATGGGCAGCCATGAGGCTGTCACTGAGGGGGGTTAACGAGCAGCCATGAGGCTGTCACTGGGGGAGTTAATGGGCAGCTATGAGGCTGTCACTGGGTGGAGTTAATGGGCAGCCATGAGGCTGTCACTGGGTGGAGTTAAGGGGCAGCCATGAGGCTGTCACTGTGGGGAGTTAATGGGCAGCTATGAGGCTGTCACTGGGTGGAGTTAATGGGCAGCCATGAGGCTGTCACTTAGGGGAGTTAATGGGCAGCCATGAGGCTGTCACTGGGTGGAGTTAACGGGCAGCCATTAGGCTGTCACTGGGTGGAGTTAATGGGCAGCCATGAGGCTGTCACTGAGGGGAGTTAATGGGCAGCCATGAGGCTGTCACTGGGTGGAGTTAACGGGCAGCCATGAGGCTGTCACTGGGGGAGTTAACGGGCAGCCATGAGGCTGTCACTGGGGGGAGATAATGGGCAGCTATGAGGCTGTCACTGGGTGGAGTTAATGGGCAGCCATGAGGCTGTCACTGAGGGGGGTTAACGAGCAGCCATGAGGCTGTCACTGGGGGAGTTAACGGGCAGCCATGAGGCTGTCACTGGGTGGCGTTAACGGGCAGCCATGAGGCTGTCACTTAGGGGAATTAATGGGCAGCCATGAGGCTGTCACTGGGGGGAGATAATGGGCAGCTATGAGGCTGTCACTGGGTGGAGTTAATGGGCAGCCATGAGGCTGTCACTGAGGGGGGTTAACGAGCAGCCATGAGGCTGTCACTGGGGGAGTTAACGGGCAGCCATGAGGCTGCCACTGGGTGGAGTTAATGGGCAGCCATGAGGCTGTCACTGGGTGGAGTTAATGGGCAGCCATGAGGCTGTCACTGGGGGGAGTTAACGGGCAGCCATGATGCTGTCACTGGGTGGAGTTAATGGGCAGCTATGAGTCTGTCACTGAGGGGAGTTAATGGGCAGCCATGAGGCTGTCACTGGGTGGAGTTAATGGGCAGCCATGAGGCTGTCACTGAGGGGAGTTAATCGGCAGCTATGAGGCTGTCACTGAGGGGAGTTAATGGGCAGCCATGAGGCTGTCACTGGGTGGCGTTAACGGGCAGGTATGGGGCTGTCACTTAGGGGAGTTAATGGGCAGCCATGAGGCTGTGACTGGGTGGAGTTAATGGGCAGCCATGAGGCTGTCACTGGGTGGCGTTAACGGGCAGCCATGATGCTGTCACTTAGGGGAGTTATTAGGCAGCCATGAGGCTGTCACTGGCTGGAGTTAACGGGCAGCCATGAGGCTGTCACTGGGGGGAGTTAATGGGCAGCCATGAGGCTGTCACTGAGGGGAGATAATGGACAGCTATGAGGCTGTCACTGGGTGGAGTTAATGGGCAGCCATGAGGCTGTCACTGAGGGGGGTTAACGAGCAGCCATGAGGCTGTCACTGGGGGAGTTAATGGGCAGCTATGAGGCTGTCACTGGGTGGAGTTAATGGGCAGCCATGAGGCTGTCACTGGGTGGAGTTAAGGGGCAGCCATGAGGCTGTCACTGGGGGGAGTTAATGGGCAGCTATGAGGCTGTCACTGGGTGGAGTTAATGGGCAGCCATGAGGCTGTCACTTAGGGGAGTTAATGGGCAGCCATGAGGCTGTCACTGGGTGGAGTTAACGGGCAGCCATTAGGCTGTCACTGGGTGGAGTTAATGGGCAGCCATGAGGCTGTCACTGAGGGGAGTTAATGGGCAGCCATGAGGCTGTCACTGGGTGGAGTTAACGGGCAGCCATGAGGCTGTCACTGGGGGAGTTAACGGGCAGCCATGAGGCTGTCACTGGGGGGAGATAATGGGCAGCTATGAGGCTGTCACTGGGTGGAGTTAATGGGCAGCCATGAGGCTGTCACTGAGGGGGGTTAACGAGCAGCCATGAGGCTGTCACTGGGGGAGTTAACGGGCAGCCATGAGGCTGTCACTGGGTGGCGTTAACGGGCAGCCATGAGGCTGTCACTTAGGGGAGTTAATGGGCAGCCATGAGGCTGTCACTGGGGGGAGATAATGGGCAGCTATGAGGCTGTCACTGGGTGGAGTTAATGGGCAGCCATGAGGCTGTCACTGAGGGGGGTTAACGAGCAGCCATGAGGCTGTCACTGGGGGAGTTAACGGGCAGCCATGAGGCTGCCACTGGGTGGAGTTAATGGGCAGCCATGAGGCTGTCACTGGGTGGAGTTAATGGGCAGCCATGAGGCTGTCACTGGGGGGAGTTAACGGGCAGCCATGATGCTGTCACTGGGTGGAGTTAATGGGCAGCTATGAGTCTGTCACTGAGGGGAGTTAATGGGCAGCCATGAGGCTGTCACTGGGTGGAGTTAATGGGCAGCCATGAGGCTGTCACTGAGGGGAGTTAATCGGCAGCTATGAGGCTGTCACTGAGGGGAGTTAATGGGCAGCCATGAGGCTGTCACTGGGTGGCGTTAACGGGCAGCCATGAGGCTGTCACTTAGGGGAGTTATTAGGCAGCCATGAGGCTGTCACTGGGTGGAGTTAACGGGCAGCCATGAGGCTGTCACTGGGTGGAGTTAATGGGCAGCCATGAGGCTGTCACTGAGGGGAGTTAACGAGCAGCCATGAGGCTGTCACTGGGTGGAGTTAACGGGCAGCCATGAGGCTGTCACTGGGTGGTGTTAACGGGCAGCCATGAGGCTGTCACTTAGGGGAGTTAATGGGCAGCCATGAGGCTGTCTCTGGGTGGAGTTAACGGGCAGCCATGAGGCTGTCACTGGGTGGAGTTAATGGGCAGCTATGAGGCTGTCACTGAGGGGAGTTAACTGGCAGCCATGAGGCTGTCACTGGGGGGGAGTTAACGGGCAGCCATGAGGCTGTCACTGGGTGGTGTTAACGGGCAGCCATGAGGCTGTCACTTAGGGGAGTTAATGGGCAGCCATGAGGCTGTCTCTGGGTGGAGTTAATGGGCAGCCATGAGGCTGTCACTGAGGGGAGTTAATGGGCAGCTATGAGGCTGTCACTGAGGGGAGTTAACTGGCAGCCATGAGGCTGTCACTGGGGGGGAGTTAACGGGCAGCCATGAGGCTGTCACTGGGTGGAGTTAATGGGCAGCCATGAGGCTGTCACTGGGTGGAGTTAACGGGCAGCCATGAGGCTGTCACTGGGTGGAGTTACTGGGCAGCCATGAGACTGTCACTGGGTGGAGTTAATGGGCAGCCATGAGGCTGTCACTGGGTGGAGTTAATGGGCAGCCATGAGGCTGTCACTGGATGGGGTTAACGGGCAGCCATGAGGCTGTCACTGGGTGGAGTTAATGGGCAGCCATGAGGCTCTCACTGGGTTGAGTTAACGGGCAGCCATGAGGCTGTCACTGGGAGGAGTTAAAGGGCAGCCATGAGGCTGTCACTGGGTGGCGTTAACGGGCAGCCATGAGGCTGTCACTTAGGGGAGTTATTGGGCAGCCATGAGGCTGTCACTGGGTGGAGTTAACGGGCAGCCATGAGGCTGTCACTGGGGGGAGTTAATGGGCAGCCATGAGGCTGTCACTGAGGGGAGATAATGGGCAGCTATGAGGCTGTCACTGGGTGGAGTTAATGGACAGCCATGAGGCTGTCACGGGGTGGAGTTAATGGGCAGCCATGAGGCTGTCACTGGGTGGAGTTAATGGGCAGCCATGAGGCTCTCACTGAGGGGAGTTAACGGGCAGCCATGAGGCTGTCACTGGCGGAGTTAACGGGCAGCCATGAGGCTGTCACTGGGTGGATTTAACGGGCAGCCATGAGGCTGTCACTGGGGGGAGTTAATGGGCAGCCATGAGGCTGTCACTGAGGAGAATTAATGGGCAGCCATGAGGCTGTCACTGGGTGGAGTTAATGGGCAGCCATGAGGCTGTCACTGAGGGGAGTTAATGGGCAGCCATGAGGCTGTCACTGGGTGGAGTTAACGGGCAGGTATGGGGCTGTCACTTAGGGGAGTTAATGGGCAGCCATGAGGCTGTCACTGGGTGGAGTTAATGGGCAGCCATGAGGCTGTCACTGGGTGGCGTTAACGGGCAGCCATGATGCTGTCACTTAGGGGAGTTATTAGGCAGCCATGAGGCTGTCACTGGCTGGAGTTAACGGGCAGCCATGAGGCTGTCACTGGGGGGAGTTAATGGGCAGCCATGAGGCTGTCACTGAGGGGAGATAATGGGCAGCTATGAGGCTGTCACTGGGTGGAGTTAATGGGCAGCCATGAGGCTGTCACTGAGGGGAGTTAACGAGCAGCCATGAGGCTGTCACTGGGTGGAGTTAACGGGCAGCCATGAGGCTGTCACTGGGTGGTGTTAACGGGCAGCCATGAGGCTGTCACTGAGGGGAGTTAACGGGCAGCCATGAGGCTCTCACTGGGGGAGTTAACGGGCAGTCATGAGGCTGCCACTGGGTGGAGTTAACGGGCAGCCATGAGTCTGTCACTGGGGGGAGTTAATGGGCAGCCATGAGGCTGTGACTGAGGGGAATTAGTGGGCAGCCATGAGGCTGTCACTGGGTGGAGTTAATGGGCAGCCATGAGGCTGTTACTGGGTGGAGTAAATGGGCAGCCATGAGGCTGTCACTGGGTGGAGTTAATTGGCAGCCATGAGGCTGTCACTGGGTGGAGTTAACGGGCAGCCACGAGGCTGTCACTTAGGGGAGTTAATGGGCAGCCATGAGGCTGTCACTGGGTGGAGTTAATGGGCAGCCATGAGGCTGTCACTGAGGGGAGTTAATGGGCAGCCATGAGGCTGTCACTGGGTGGAGTTAACAGGCAGCCATGAGGCTGTCACTGGATGGGCTTAACGGGCAGCCATGAGGCTGTCACTGGGTGGAGTTAATGGGCAGCCATGAGGCTGTCACTGGGTGGCGTTAACGGGTAGCAATGAGGATGTCACTTAGGGGAGTTATTGGGCAGCCATGAGGCTGTCACTGGGTGGAGTTAACGGGCAGCCATGAGGCTGTCACTGGGGGGAGTTAATGGGCAGCCATGAGGCTGTCACTGAGGGGAGATAATGGGCAGCTATGAGGCTGTCACTGGGTGGAGTTAATGGGCAGCCATGAGGCTGTCACTGGGTGGAGTTAATGGGCAGCCATGAGGCTGTCACTGAGGGGAGTTAACGAGCAGCCATGAGGCTGTCACTGGGGGAGTTAACGGGCAGCCATGAGGCGGTCACTGGGTGGAGTTAATGGGCAGCCATGAGGCTGTCACTGGGTGGAGTTAATGGGCAGCCATGAGGCTGTTACTGGGTGGAGTAAATGGGCAGCCATGAGGCTGTCACTGGGTGGAGTTAATGGGTCAGCCATGAGGCTGTCACTGGGTGGAGTTAATGGGCAGCCATGAGGCTGTCACTTAGGGGAGTTAATGGGCAGCCATGAGGCTGTCACTGGGTGGAGTTAATGGGCAGCCATGAGGCTGTCACTGAGGGGAGTTAATGGGCAGCCATGAGGCTGTCACTGGGTGGAGTTAACGGGCAGGTATGAGGCTGTCACTGGGTGGAGTTAATAGGCAGCCATGAGGCTGTCACTGGGTGGAGTTAACGGGCAGCCATGAGGCTGTCACTGGGTGGAGTTAATGGGCAGCCATGAGGCTGTTACTGGGTGGCGTTAACGGGCAGCCATGAGGCTGTCACTTATGGGAGTTAATGGGCATCCATGGGGCTTTCACTGGGTGGAGTTAACGGGCAGCCATGAGGCTGTCACTGGGTGGAGTTAATGGGCAGCCATGAGGCTGTCACTGAGGGGAGTTAATGGGCAGCCATGAGGCTGTCACTGGGTGGAGTTAACGGGCAGCCATGAGGCTGTCACCCGGGGGAGTTAATGGGCAGCCATGAGGCTGTCACTGAGGGGGGATAATGGGCAGCTATGAGGTTGTCACTGGGTGGAGTTAATGGGCAGCCATGAGGCTGTCACTGAGGGGATTTAATGGGCAGCCATGAGGCTGTCACTGGGTGGAGTTAACGGGCAGCCATGAGGCTGTCACTGGGTGGAGTTAATGGGCAGCCATGAGGCTGTCACTGAGGGGAGTTAACGGGCAGCCATGAGGCTGTCACTGGGGGAGTTAATGGGCAGCCATGAGACTACCACTGGGTGGAGTTAATGGGCAGCCATGAGGCTGTCACGTGGTGGAATTAATGGGCAGCCATGAGGCTGTCACTGGGGGGAGTTAACGGGCAGCCATGAGGCTGTCACTTAGGGGAGTTAACGGGCAGCCATGAGGCTGTCACTGGGGGAGTTAACGGGCAGCCATGAGACTGCCACTGGGTGGAGTTAATGGGCAGCCATGAGGCTGTCACTTGGTGGAATTAATGGGCAGCCATGAGGCTGTCACTGGGGGGAGTTAACGGGCAGCCATGAGGCTGTCACTGGGTGGATTTAATGGGCAGCTATGAGTCTGTCACTGAGGGGAGTTAATGGGCAGCCATGAGGCTGTCACTGGGTGGAGTTAATGGGCAGCCATGAGGCTGTCACTGAGGGGAGTTAATGGGCAGCTATGAGGCTGTCACTGAGGGGAGTTAACGGGCAGCCATGAGGCTGTCACTGGGGGGGAGTTAACGGGCAGCCATGAGGCTGTCACTGGGTGGAGTTAATGGGCAGCCATGAGGCTGTCACTGGGTGGAGTTAACGGGCAGCCATGAGGCTGTCACTGGGTGGAGTTACTGGGCAGCCATGAGACTGTCACTGGGTGGAGTTAATGGGCAGCCATGAGGCTGTCACTGGGTGGAGTTAATGGGCAGCCATGAGGCTGTCACTGGATGGGGTTAACGGGCAGCCATGAGGCTGTCACTGGGAGGAGTTAAAGGGCAGCCATGAGGCTGTCACTGGGTGGCGTTAACGGGCAGCCATGAGGCTGTCACTTAGGGGAGTTATTGGGCAGCCATGAGGCTGTCACTGGGTGGAGTTAACGGGCAGCCATGAGGCTGTCACTGGGGGGAGTTAATGGGCAGCCATGAGGCTGTCACTGAGGGGAGATAATGGGCAGCCATGAGGCTCTCACTGGGTTGAGTTAACGGGCAGCCATGAGGCTGTCACTGGGAGGAGTTAAAGGGCAGCCATGAGGCTGTCACTGGGTGGCGTTAACGGGCAGCCATGAGGCTGTCACTTAGGGGAGTTATTGGGCAGCCATGAGGCTGTCACTGGGTGGAGTTAACGGGCAGCCATGAGGCTGTCACTGGGGGGAGTTAATGGGCAGCCATGAGGCTGTCACTGAGGGGAGATAATGGGCAGCTATGAGGCTGTCACTGGGTGGAGTTAATGGACAGCCATGAGGCTGTCACGGGGTGGAATTAATGGGCAGCCATGAGGCTGTCACTGGGGGGAGTTAACGGGCAGCCATGAGGCTGTCACTGGGTGGATTTAATGGGCAGCTATGAGTCTGTCACTGAGGGGAGTTAATGGGCAGCCATGAGGCTGTCACTGGGTGGAGTTAATGGGCAGCCATGAGGCTGTCACTGAGGGGAGTTAATGGGCAGCTATGAGGCTGTCACTGAGGGGAGTTAACGGGCAGCCATGAGGCTGTCACTGGGGGGGAGTTAACGGGCAGCCATGAGGCTGTCACTGGGTGGAGTTAATGGGCAGCCATGAGGCTGTCACTGGGTGGAGTTAACGGGCAGCCATGAGGCTGTCACTGGGTGGAGTTACTGGGCAGCCATGAGACTGTCACTGGGTGGAGTTAATGGGCAGCCATGAGCCTGTCACTGGGTGGAGTTAATGGGCAGCCATGAGGCTGTCACTGGATGGGGTTAACGGGCAGCCATGAGGCTGTCACTGGGTGGAATTAATGCGCAGCCATGAGGCTCTCACTGGGTTGAGTTAACGGGCAGCCATGAGGCTGTCACTGGGAGGAGTTAATGGGCAGCCATGAGGCTGTCACTGAGGGGAGTTAATGGGCAGCCATGAGGCTGTCACTGGGTGGAGTTAACGGGCAGCCATGAGGCTGTCACTGGGTGGAGTTAATGGGCAGCCATGAGGCTGTCACTGAGGGGAGTTAACGGGCAGCCATGAGGCTGTCACTGGGGGAGTTAACGGGCAGCCATGAGGCTGTCACTGGGTGGAGTTAACGGGCAGCCATGAGGCTGTCACTGGGTGGCGTTAACGGGCAGCCATGAGGCTGTCACTTAGGGGAGTTATTGGGCAGCCATGAGGCTGTCACTGGGTGGAGTTAACGGGCAGCCATGAGGCTGTCACTGGGGGGAGTTAATGGGCAGCCATGAGGCTGTCACTTAGGGGAGTTATTGGGCAGCCATGAGGCTGTCACTGGGTGGAGTTAATGGGCAGCCATGAGGCTCTCACTGAGGGGAGTTAACGGGCAGCCATGAGGCTGTCACTGGCGGAGTTAACGGGCAGCCATGAGGCTGTCACTGGGTGGATTTAACGGGCAGCCATGAGGCTGTCACTGGGGGGAGTTAATGGGCAGCCATGAGGCTGTCACTGAGGAGAATTAATGGGCAGCCATGAGGCTGTCACTGGGTGGAGTTAATGGGCAGCCATGAGGCTGTTACTGAGGGGAGTTAATGGGCAGCCATGAGGCTGTCACTGGGTGGAGTTAACGGGCAGGTATGGGGCTGTCACTTAGGGGAGTTAATGGGCAGCCATGAGGCTGTGACTGGGTGGAGTTAATGGGCAGCCATGAGGCTGTCACTGGGTGGCGTTAACGTGCAGCCATGATGCTGTCACTTAGGGGAGTTATTAGGCAGCCATGAGGCTGTCACTGGCTGGAGTTAACGGGCAGCCATGAGGCTGTCACTGGGGGGAGTTAATGGGGAGCCATGAGGCTGTCACTGAGGGGAGATAATGGACAGCTATGAGGCTGTCACTGGGTGGAGTTAATGGGCAGCCATGAGGCTGTCACTGGGTGGAGTTAACGGGCAGCCATGAAGCTGTCACTGGGTGGTGTTAACGGGCAGCCATGAGGCTGTCACTTAGGGGAGTTAATGGGCAGCCATGAGGCTGTCTCTGGGTGGAGTTAACGGGCAGCCATGAGGCTGTCACTGGGTGGAGTTGATGGGCAGCCATGAGGCTGTCACTGAGGGGAGTTAATGGGCAGCCATGAGGCTGTCACTGGGTGGAGTTAACGGGCAGCCATGAGGCTGTCACTGGGTGGAGTTAATGGACAGCCATGAGGCTGTCACTGAGGGGAGTTAATGGGCAGCCATGAGGTTGTCACTGAGGGGAGATAATGGGCAGCTATGAGGCTGTCACTGGGTGGAGTTAATGGGCAGCCATGAGGCTGTCACTGAGGGGAGTTAATGGGCAGCCATGAGGCTGTCACTGGGTGGAGTTAACGGGCAGCCATGAGGCTGTCCCGGTTGGAGTTAATGGGCAGCCATGAGGCTGTCACTGAGGGGAGTTAATGGGGAGCCATGAGGCTGTCACTGAGGGGAGATAATGGACAGCTATGAGGCTGTCACTGGGTGGAGTTAATGGGCAGCCATGAGGCTGTCACTGGGGGGAGTTAATGGGGAGCCATGAGGCTGTCACTGAGGGGAGATAATGGACAGCTATGAGGCTGTCACTGGGTGGAGTTAATGGGCAGCCATGAGGCTGTCACTGAGGGGAGTTAACGAGCAGCCATGAGGCTGTCACTGGGTGGAGTTAACGGGCAGCCATGAAGCTGTCACTGGGTGGTGTTAACGGGCAGCCATGAGGCTGTCACTTAGGGGAGTTAATGGGCAGCCATGAGGCTGTCTCTGGGTGGAGTTAACGGGCAGCCATGAGGCTGTCACTGGGTGGAGTTGATGGGCAGCCATGAGGCTGTCACTGAGGGGAGTTAATGGGCAGCCATGAGGCTGTCACTGGGTGGAGTTAACGGGCAGCCATGAGGCTGTCACTGGGTGGAGTTAATGGACAGCCATGAGGCTGTCACTGAGGGGAGTTAATGGGCAGCCATGAGGTTGTCACTGAGGGGAGATAATGGGCAGCTATGAGGCTGTCACTGGGTGGAGTTAATGGGCAGCCATGAGGCTGTCACTGAGGGGAGTTAATGGGCAGCCATGAGGCTGTCACTGGGTGGAGTTAACGGGCAGCCATGAGGCTGTCACTGGTTGGAGTTAATGGGCAGCCATGAGGCTGTCACTGAGGGGAGTTAACGGGCAGCCATGAGGCTGTCACTGGGGGAGTTAACGGGCAGCCATGAGGCTGCCACTGGGTGGAGTTGATGGGCAGCCATGAGGCTGTCACTGGGTGGAGTTAATGGGCAGCCATGAGGCTGTCACTGAGGGGAGTTAATGGGCAGCTATGAGGCTGTCACTGAGGGGAGTTAACGGGCAGCCATGAGGCTGTCACTGGGGGGAGTTAATCGGTAGCCATGAGGCTGTCACTGGGTGGAGTTAATGGGCAGCCATGAGGCTGTCACTGGATGGAGTTAACGGGCAGCCATGAGGCTGTCACTGGGGGGAGTTAACGGGCAGCCATGAGGCTGTCACTGGTTGGAGTTAATGGGCAGCCATGAGGCTGTCACTGGATGGGGTTAACGGGCAGCCATGAGGCTGTCACTGGGTGGAGTTAATGGGCAGCCATGAGGCTGTCACTGGATGGCGTTAACGGGCAGCCATGAGGCTGTCACTGGGTGGGGTTAATGGGCAGCCATGAGGCTGTCACTGGGTGGCGTTAACGGGCAGCCATGAGGCTGTCACTTAGGGGAGTTATTTGGCAACCATGAGGCTGTCACTGGGTGGAGTTAATAGGCAGCCATGAGGCTGTCACTGGGGGGAGTTAATGGGCAGTCATGAGGCTGTCACTGAGGGGAGATAATGGGCAGCTATGAGGCTGTCACTGGGTGGAGTTAATGGGCAGCCATGAGGCTGTCACTGAGGGGAGTTAATGGGCAGCCATGAGGCTGTCACTGGGTGGAGTTAACGGGCAGGTATGGGGCTGTCACTTAGGGGAGTTAATGGGCAGCCATGAGGCTGTGACTGGGTGGAGTTAATGGGCAGCCATGAGGCTGTCACTGGGTGGCGTTAACGGGCAGCCATGATGCTGTCACTTAGGGGAGTTATTAGGCAGCCATGAGGCTGTCACTGGCTGGAGTTAACGGGCAGCCATGAGGCTGTCACTGGGGGGAGTTAATGGGCAGCCATGAGGCTGTCACTGAGGGGAGATAATGGACAGCTATGAGGCTGTCACTGGGTGGAGTTAATGGGCAGCCATGAGGCTGTCACTGAGGGGGGTTAACGAGCAGCCATGAGGCTGTCACTGGGGGAGTTAATGGGCAGCTATGAGGCTGTCACTGGGTGGAGTTAATGGGCAGCCATGAGGCTGTCACTGGGTGGAGTTAAGGGGCAGCCATGAGGCTGTCACTGGGGGGAGTTAATGGGCAGCTATGAGGCTGTCACTGGGTGGAGTTAATGGGCAGCCATGAGGCTGTCACTTAGGGGAGTTAATGGGCAGCCATGAGGCTGTCACTGGGTGGAGTTAACGGGCAGCCATTAGGCTGTCACTGGGTGGAGTTAATGGGCAGCCATGAGGCTGTCACTGAGGGGAGTTAATGGGCAGCCATGAGGCTGTCACTGGGTGGAGTTAACGGGCAGCCATGAGGCTGTCACTGGGGGAGTTAACGGGCAGCCATGAGGCTGTCACTGGGGGGAGATAATGGGCAGCTATGAGGCTGTCACTGGGTGGAGTTAATGGGCAGCCATGAGGCTGTCACTGAGGGGGGTTAACGAGCAGCCATGAGGCTGTCACTGGGGGAGTTAACGGGCAGCCATGAGGCTGTCACTGGGTGGCGTTAACGGGCAGCCATGAGGCTGTCACTTAGGGGAGTTAATGGGCAGCCATGAGGCTGTCACTGGGGGGAGATAATGGGCAGCTATGAGGCTGTCACTGGGTGGAGTTAATGGGCAGCCATGAGGCTGTCACTGAGGGGGGTTAACGAGCAGCCATGAGGCTGTCACTGGGGGAGTTAACGGGCAGCCATGAGGCTGCCACTGGGTGGAGTTAATGGGCAGCCATGAGGCTGTCACTGGGTGGAGTTAATGGGCAGCCATGAGGCTGTCACTGGGGGGAGTTAACGGGCAGCCATGATGCTGTCACTGGGTGGAGTTAATGGGCAGCTATGAGTCTGTCACTGAGGGGAGTTAATGGGCAGCCATGAGGCTGTCACTGGGTGGAGTTAATGGGCAGCCATGAGGCTGTCACTGAGGGGAGTTAATCGGCAGCTATGAGGCTGTCACTGAGGGGAGTTAATGGGCAGCCATGAGGCTGTCACTGGGTGGCGTTAACGGGCAGCCATGAGGCTGTCACTTAGGGGAGTTATTAGGCAGCCATGAGGCTGTCACTGGGTGGAGTTAACGGGCAGCCATGAGGCTGTCACTGGGTGGAGTTAATGGGCAGCCATGAGGCTGTCACTGAGGGGAGTTAACGAGCAGCCATGAGGCTGTCACTGGGTGGAGTTAACGGGCAGCCATGAGGCTGTCACTGGGTGGTGTTAACGGGCAGCCATGAGGCTGTCACTTAGGGGAGTTAATGGGCAGCCATGAGGCTGTCTCTGGGTGGAGTTAACGGGCAGCCATGAGGCTGTCACTGGGTGGAGTTAATGGGCAGCCATGAGGCTGTCACTGAGGGGAGTTAATGGGCAGCCATGAGGCTGTCACTGGGTGGAGTTAACGGGCAGCCATGAGGCTGTCACTGGGTGGAGTTAATGGACAGCCATGAGGCTGTCACTGAGGGGAGTTAATGGGCAGCCATGAGGTTGTCACTGAGGGGAGATAATGGGCAGCTATGAGGCTGTCACTGGGTGGAGTTAATGGGCAGCCATGAGGCTGTCACTGAGGGGAGTTAATGGGCAGCCATGAGGCTGTCACTGGGTGGAGTTAACGGGCAGCCATGAGGCTGTCACTGGTTGGAGTTAATGGGCAGCCATGAGGCTGTCACTGAGGGGAGTTAACGGGCAGCCATGAGGCTGTCACTGGGGGAGTTAACGGGCAGCCATGAGGCTGCCACTGGGTGGAGTTGATGGGCAGCCATGAGGCTGTCACTGGGTGGAGTTAATGGGCAGCCATGAGGCTGTCACTGAGGGGAGTTAATGGGCAGCTATGAGGCTGTCACTGAGGGGAGTTAACGGGCAGCCATGAGGCTGTCACTGGGGGGAGTTAATCGGTAGCCATGAGGCTGTCACTGGGTGGAGTTAATGGGCAGCCATGAGGCTGTCACTGGATGGAGTTAACGGGCAGCCATGAGGCTGTCACTGGGGGGAGTTAACGGGCAGCCATGAGGCTGTCACTGGTTGGAGTTAATGGGCAGCCATGAGGCTGTCACTGGATGGGGTTAACGGGCAGCCATGAGGCTGTCACTGGGTGGAGTTAATGGGCAGCCATGAGGCTGTCACTGGATGGCGTTAACGGGCAGCCATGAGGCTGTCACTGGGTGGGGTTAATGGGCAGCCATGAGGCTGTCACTGGGTGGCGTTAACGGGCAGCCATGAGGCTGTCACTTAGGGGAGTTATTTGGCAACCATGAGGCTGTCACTGGGTGGAGTTAATAGGCAGCCATGAGGCTGTCACTGGGGGGAGTTAATGGGCAGCCATGAGGCTGTCACTGAGGGGAGAGATGGGCAGCTATGAGGCTGTCACTGGGTGGAGTTAATGGGCAGCCATGAGGCTGTCACTGAGGGGGGTTAACGAGCAGCCATGAGGCTGTCACTGGGGGAGTTAACGGGCAGCCATGAGGCTGTCACTGGGTGGCATTAACGCGCAGCCATGAGGCTGTCACTTAGGGGAGTTAATGGGCAGCCATGAGGCTGTCACTGGGTGGAGTTAACGGGCAGCCATTAGGCTGTCACTGGGTGGAGTTAATGGGCAGCCATGAGGCTGTCACTGAGGGGAGTTAATGGGCAGCCATGAGGCTGTCACTGGGTGGAGTTAACGGGCAGCCATGAGGCTGTCACTGGGGGGAGTTAATGGGCAGCTATGAGGCTGTCACTGGGTGGAGTTAATGGGCAGCCATGAGGCTGTCACTGAGGGGGGTTAACGAGCAGCCATGAGGCTGTCACTGGGGGAGTTAACGGGCAGCCATGAGGCTGTCACTGGGTGGCGTTAACGGGCAGCCATGAGGCTGTCACTTAGGGGAGTTAATGGGCAGCCATGAGGCTGTCACTGGGTGGAGTTAACGGGCAGCCATTAGGCTGTCACTGGGTGGAGTTAATGGGCAGCCATGAGGCTGTCACTGAGGGGAGTTAATGGGCAGCCATGAGGCTGTCACTGGGTGGAGTTAACGGGCAGCCATGAGGCTGTCACTGGGGGAGTTAACGGGCAGCCATGAGGCTGTCACTGGGGGGAGATAATGGGCAGCTATGAGGCTGTCACTGGGTGGAGTTAATGGGCAGCCATGAGGCTGTCACTGAGGTGGGTTAACGAGCAGCCATGAGGCTGTCACTGGGGGAGTTAACGGGCAGCCATGAGGCTGTCACTGGGTGGCGTTAACGGGCAGCCATGAGGCTGTCACTTAGGGGAGTTAATGGGCAGCCATGAGGCTGTCACTGGGGGGGAGATAATGGGCAGCTATGAGGCTGTCACTGGGTGGAGTTAATGGGCAGCCATGAGGCTGTCACTGAGGGGGGTTAACGAGCAGCCATGAGGCTGTCACTGGGGGAGTTAACGGGCAGCCATGAGGCTGCCACTGGGTGGAGTTAATGGGCAGCCATGAGGCTGTCACTGGGTGGAGTTAATGGGCAGCCATGAGGCTGTCACTGGGGGGAGTTAACGGGCAGCCATGATGCTGTCACTGGGTGGAGTTAATGGGCAGCTATGAGTCTGTCACTGAGGGGAGTTAATGGGCAGCCATGAGGCTGTCACTGGGTGGAGTTAATGGGCAGCCATGAGGCTGTCACTGAGGGGAGTTAATCGGCAGCTATGAGGCTGTCACTGAGGGGAGTTAACGGGCAGCCATGAGGCTGTCACTGGCTGGAGTTAACGGGCAGCCATGAGGCTGTCACTGGGGGGAGTTAATGGGGAGCCATGAGGCTGTCACTGAGGGGAGATAATGGACAGCTATGAGGCTGTCACTGGGTGGAGTTAATGGGCAGCCATGAGGCTGTCACTGGGTGGAGTTAACGGGCAGCCATGAAGCTGTCACTGGGTGGTGTTAACGGGCAGCCATGAGGCTGTCACTTAGGGGAGTTAATGGGCAGCCATGAGGCTGTCTCTGGGTGGAGTTAACGGGCAGCCATGAGGCTGTCACTGGGTGGAGTTGATGGGCAGCCATGAGGCTGTCACTGAGGGGAGTTAATGGGCAGCCATGAGGCTGTCACTGGGTGGAGTTAACGGGCAGCCATGAGGCTGTCACTGGGTGGAGTTAATGGACAGCCATGAGGCTGTCACTGAGGGGAGTTAATGGGCAGCCATGAGGTTGTCACTGAGGGGAGATAATGGGCAGCTATGAGGCTGTCACTGGGTGGAGTTAATGGGCAGCCATGAGGCTGTCACTGAGGGGAGTTAATGGGCAGCCATGAGGCTGTCACTGGGTGGAGTTAACGGGCAGCCATGAGGCTGTCCCGGTTGGAGTTAATGGGCAGCCATGAGGCTGTCACTGAGGGGAGTTAATGGGGAGCCATGAGGCTGTCACTGAGGGGAGATAATGGACAGCTATGAGGCTGTCACTGGGTGGAGTTAATGGGCAGCCATGAGGCTGTCACTGGGGGGAGTTAATGGGGAGCCATGAGGCTGTCACTGAGGGGAGATAATGGACAGCTATGAGGCTGTCACTGGGTGGAGTTAATGGGCAGCCATGAGGCTGTCACTGAGGGGAGTTAACGAGCAGCCATGAGGCTGTCACTGGGTGGAGTTAACGGGCAGCCATGAAGCTGTCACTGGGTGGTGTTAACGGGCAGCCATGAGGCTGTCACTTAGGGGAGTTAATGGGCAGCCATGAGGCTGTCTCTGGGTGGAGTTAACGGGCAGCCATGAGGCTGTCACTGGGTGGAGTTGATGGGCAGCCATGAGGCTGTCACTGAGGGGAGTTAATGGGCAGCCATGAGGCTGTCACTGGGTGGAGTTAACGGGCAGCCATGAGGCTGTCACTGGGTGGAGTTAATGGACAGCCATGAGGCTGTCACTGAGGGGAGTTAATGGGCAGCCATGAGGTTGTCACTGAGGGGAGATAATGGGCAGCTATGAGGCTGTCACTGGGTGGAGTTAATGGGCAGCCATGAGGCTGTCACTGAGGGGAGTTAATGGGCAGCCATGAGGCTGTCACTGGGTGGAGTTAACGGGCAGCCATGAGGCTGTCACTGGTTGGAGTTAATGGGCAGCCATGAGGCTGTCACTGAGGGGAGTTAACGGGCAGCCATGAGGCTGTCACTGGGGGAGTTAACGGGCAGCCATGAGGCTGCCACTGGGTGGAGTTGATGGGCAGCCATGAGGCTGTCACTGGGTGGAGTTAATGGGCAGCCATGAGGCTGTCACTGAGGGGAGTTAATGGGCAGCTATGAGGCTGTCACTGAGGGGAGTTAACGGGCAGCCATGAGGCTGTCACTGGGGGGAGTTAATCGGTAGCCATGAGGCTGTCACTGGGTGGAGTTAATGGGCAGCCATGAGGCTGTCACTGGATGGAGTTAACGGGCAGCCATGAGGCTGTCACTGGGGGGAGTTAACGGGCAGCCATGAGGCTGTCACTGGTTGGAGTTAATGGGCAGCCATGAGGCTGTCACTGGATGGGGTTAACGGGCAGCCATGAGGCTGTCACTGGGTGGAGTTAATGGGCAGCCATGAGGCTGTCACTGGATGGCGTTAACGGGCAGCCATGAGGCTGTCACTGGGTGGGGTTAATGGGCAGCCATGAGGCTGTCACTGGGTGGCGTTAACGGGCAGCCATGAGGCTGTCACTTAGGGGAGTTATTTGGCAACCATGAGGCTGTCACTGGGTGGAGTTAATAGGCAGCCATGAGGCTGTCACTGGGGGGAGTTAATGGGCAGTCATGAGGCTGTCACTGAGGGGAGATAATGGGCAGCTATGAGGCTGTCACTGGGTGGAGTTAATGGGCAGCCATGAGGCTGTCACTGAGGGGAGTTAATGGGCAGCCATGAGGCTGTCACTGGGTGGAGTTAACGGGCAGGTATGGGGCTGTCACTTAGGGGAGTTAATGGGCAGCCATGAGGCTGTGACTGGGTGGAGTTAATGGGCAGCCATGAGGCTGTCACTGGGTGGCGTTAACGGGCAGCCATGATGCTGTCACTTAGGGGAGTTATTAGGCAGCCATGAGGCTGTCACTGGCTGGAGTTAACGGGCAGCCATGAGGCTGTCACTGGGGGGAGTTAATGGGCAGCCATGAGGCTGTCACTGAGGGGAGATAATGGACAGCTATGAGGCTGTCACTGGGTGGAGTTAATGGGCAGCCATGAGGCTGTCACTGAGGGGGGTTAACGAGCAGCCATGAGGCTGTCACTGGGGGAGTTAATGGGCAGCTATGAGGCTGTCACTGGGTGGAGTTAATGGGCAGCCATGAGGCTGTCACTGGGTGGAGTTAAGGGGCAGCCATGAGGCTGTCACTGGGGGGAGTTAATGGGCAGCTATGAGGCTGTCACTGGGTGGAGTTAATGGGCAGCCATGAGGCTGTCACTTAGGGGAGTTAATGGGCAGCCATGAGGCTGTCACTGGGTGGAGTTAACGGGCAGCCATTAGGCTGTCACTGGGTGGAGTTAATGGGCAGCCATGAGGCTGTCACTGAGGGGAGTTAATGGGCAGCCATGAGGCTGTCACTGGGTGGAGTTAACGGGCAGCCATGAGGCTGTCACTGGGGGAGTTAACGGGCAGCCATGAGGCTGTCACTGGGGGGAGATAATGGGCAGCTATGAGGCTGTCACTGGGTGGAGTTAATGGGCAGCCATGAGGCTGTCACTGAGGGGGGTTAACGAGCAGCCATGAGGCTGTCACTGGGGGAGTTAACGGGCAGCCATGAGGCTGTCACTGGGTGGCGTTAACGGGCAGCCATGAGGCTGTCACTTAGGGGAGTTAATGGGCAGCCATGAGGCTGTCACTGGGGGGAGATAATGGGCAGCTATGAGGCTGTCACTGGGTGGAGTTAATGGGCAGCCATGAGGCTGTCACTGAGGGGGGTTAACGAGCAGCCATGAGGCTGTCACTGGGGGAGTTAACGGGCAGCCATGAGGCTGCCACTGGGTGGAGTTAATGGGCAGCCATGAGGCTGTCACTGGGTGGAGTTAATGGGCAGCCATGAGGCTGTCACTGGGGGGAGTTAACGGGCAGCCATGATGCTGTCACTGGGTGGAGTTAATGGGCAGCTATGAGTCTGTCACTGAGGGGAGTTAATGGGCAGCCATGAGGCTGTCACTGGGTGGAGTTAATGGGCAGCCATGAGGCTGTCACTGAGGGGAGTTAATCGGCAGCTATGAGGCTGTCACTGAGGGGAGTTAATGGGCAGCCATGAGGCTGTCACTGGGTGGCGTTAACGGGCAGCCATGAGGCTGTCACTTAGGGGAGTTATTAGGCAGCCATGAGGCTGTCACTGGGTGGAGTTAACGGGCAGCCATGAGGCTGTCACTGGGTGGAGTTAATGGGCAGCCATGAGGCTGTCACTGAGGGGAGTTAACGAGCAGCCATGAGGCTGTCACTGGGTGGAGTTAACGGGCAGCCATGAGGCTGTCACTGGGTGGTGTTAACGGGCAGCCATGAGGCTGTCACTTAGGGGAGTTAATGGGCAGCCATGAGGCTGTCTCTGGGTGGAGTTAACGGGCAGCCATGAGGCTGTCACTGGGTGGAGTTAATGGGCAGCCATGAGGCTGTCACTGAGGGGAGTTAATGGGCAGCCATGAGGCTGTCACTGGGTGGAGTTAACGGGCAGCCATGAGGCTGTCACTGGGTGGAGTTAATGGACAGCCATGAGGCTGTCACTGAGGGGAGTTAATGGGCAGCCATGAGGTTGTCACTGAGGGGAGATAATGGGCAGCTATGAGGCTGTCACTGGGTGGAGTTAATGGGCAGCCATGAGGCTGTCACTGAGGGGAGTTAATGGGCAGCCATGAGGCTGTCACTGGGTGGAGTTAACGGGCAGCCATGAGGCTGTCACTGGTTGGAGTTAATGGGCAGCCATGAGGCTGTCACTGAGGGGAGTTAACGGGCAGCCATGAGGCTGTCACTGGGGGAGTTAACGGGCAGCCATGAGGCTGCCACTGGGTGGAGTTGATGGGCAGCCATGAGGCTGTCACTGGGTGGAGTTAATGGGCAGCCATGAGGCTGTCACTGAGGGGAGTTAATGGGCAGCTATGAGGCTGTCACTGAGGGGAGTTAACGGGCAGCCATGAGGCTGTCACTGGGGGGAGTTAATCGGTAGCCATGAGGCTGTCACTGGGTGGAGTTAATGGGCAGCCATGAGGCTGTCACTGGATGGAGTTAACGGGCAGCCATGAGGCTGTCACTGGGGGGAGTTAACGGGCAGCCATGAGGCTGTCACTGGTTGGAGTTAATGGGCAGCCATGAGGCTGTCACTGGATGGGGTTAACGGGCAGCCATGAGGCTGTCACTGGGTGGAGTTAATGGGCAGCCATGAGGCTGTCACTGGATGGCGTTAACGGGCAGCCATGAGGCTGTCACTGGGTGGGGTTAATGGGCAGCCATGAGGCTGTCACTGGGTGGCGTTAACGGGCAGCCATGAGGCTGTCACTTAGGGGAGTTATTTGGCAACCATGAGGCTGTCACTGGGTGGAGTTAATAGGCAGCCATGAGGCTGTCACTGGGGGGAGTTAATGGGCAGCCATGAGGCTGTCACTGAGGGGAGAGATGGGCAGCTATGAGGCTGTCACTGGGTGGAGTTAATGGGCAGCCATGAGGCTGTCACTGAGGGGGGTTAACGAGCAGCCATGAGGCTGTCACTGGGGGAGTTAACGGGCAGCCATGAGGCTGTCACTGGGTGGCATTAACGCGCAGCCATGAGGCTGTCACTTAGGGGAGTTAATGGGCAGCCATGAGGCTGTCACTGGGTGGAGTTAACGGGCAGCCATTAGGCTGTCACTGGGTGGAGTTAATGGGCAGCCATGAGGCTGTCACTGAGGGGAGTTAATGGGCAGCCATGAGGCTGTCACTGGGTGGAGTTAACGGGCAGCCATGAGGCTGTCACTGGGGGGAGTTAATGGGCAGCTATGAGGCTGTCACTGGGTGGAGTTAATGGGCAGCCATGAGGCTGTCACTGAGGGGGGTTAACGAGCAGCCATGAGGCTGTCACTGGGGGAGTTAACGGGCAGCCATGAGGCTGTCACTGGGTGGCGTTAACGGGCAGCCATGAGGCTGTCACTTAGGGGAGTTAATGGGCAGCCATGAGGCTGTCACTGGGTGGAGTTAACGGGCAGCCATTAGGCTGTCACTGGGTGGAGTTAATGGGCAGCCATGAGGCTGTCACTGAGGGGAGTTAATAGGCAGCCATGAGGCTGTCACTGGGTGGAGTTAACGGGCAGCCATGAGGCTGTCACTGGGGGAGTTAACGGGCAGCCATGAGGCTGTCACTGGGGGGAGATAATGGGCAGCTATGAGGCTGTCACTGGGTGGAGTTAATGGGCAGCCATGAGGCTGTCACTGAGGTGGGTTAACGAGCAGCCATGAGGCTGTCACTGGGGGAGTTAACGGGCAGCCATGAGGCTGTCACTGGGTGGCGTTAACGGGCAGCCATGAGGCTGTCACTTAGGGGAGTTAATGGGCAGCCATGAGGCTGTCACTGGGGGGGAGATAATGGGCAGCTATGAGGCTGTCACTGGGTGGAGTTAATGGGCAGCCATGAGGCTGTCACTGAGGGGGGTTAACGAGCAGCCATGAGGCTGTCACTGGGGGAGTTAACGGGCAGCCATGAGGCTGCCACTGGGTGGAGTTAATGGGCAGCCATGAGGCTGTCACTGGGTGGAGTTAATGGGCAGCCATGAGGCTGTCACTGGGGGGAGTTAACGGGCAGCCATGATGCTGTCACTGGGTGGAGTTAATGGGCAGCTATGAGTCTGTCACTGAGGGGAGTTAATGGGCAGCCATGAGGCTGTCACTGGGTGGAGTTAATGGGCAGCCATGAGGCTGTCACTGAGGGGAGTTAATCGGCAGCTATGAGGCTGTCACTGAGGGGAGTTAACGGGCAGCCATGAGGCTGTCACTGGGTGGCGTTAACGGGCAGCCATGAGGCTGTCACTTAGGGGAGTTATTAGGCAGCCATGAGGCTGTCACTGGGTGGAGTTAACGGGCAGCCATGAGGCTGTCACTGGGGGGAGTTAATGGGCAGCCATGAGGCTGTCACTGAGGGGAGATAATGGGCAGCTATGAGGCTGTCACTGGGTGGAGTTAATGGGCAGCCATGAGGCTGTCACTGAGGGGAGTTAATGAGCAGCCATGAGGCTGTCACTGGGTGGAGTTAACGATCAGCCATGAGGCTGTCACTGGGTGGAGTTAATGGGCAGCCATGAGGCTGTCACTGAGGGGAGTTAACGAGCAGCCATGAGGCTGTCACTGGGGGAGTTAACGGGCAGCCATGAGGCTGTCACTGTGTGGCGTTAACGGGCAGCCATGAGGCTGTCACTTAGGGGAGTTAATGGGCAGCCATGAGGCTGTCACTGGGTGGAGTTAACGGGCAGCCATGAGGCTGTCACTGGGTGGAGTTAATGGGCAGCCATGAGGATGTCACTGAGGGGAGTTAATGGGCAGCCATGAGGCTGTCACTGGGTGGAGTTAACGGGCAGCCATGAGGCTGTCACTGGAGGGAGTTAATGGGCAGCTATGAGGCTGTCACTGGGTGGAGTTAATGGGCAGCCATGAGGCTGTCACTGAGGGGAGTTAATGGGCAGCCATGAGGCTGTCACTGGGGGGAGTTAAGGGCAGCCATGAGGCTGTCACTGAGGGGAGATAATGGGCAGCTATGAGGCTGTCACTGGGTGGAGTTAATGGGCAGCCATGAGGCTGTCACTGAGGGGAGTTAATGGGCAGCCATAAGGCTGTCACTGGGTGGTGTTAACGGGCAGCCATGAGGCTGTCACTGGGTGGAGTTAATGGGCAGCCATGAGGCTGTCACTGAGGGGAGTTAACGGGCAGCCATGAGGCTGTCACTGGGGGAGTTAACGGGCAGCCATGAGGCTGCCACTGGGTGGAGTTAACGGGCAGCCATGAGGCTGTCACTGGGGGGAGTTAATGGGCAGCCATGAGGCTGTGACTGAGGGGAATTAATGGGCAGCCATGAGGCTGTCACTGGGTGGAGTTAATGGGCAGCCATGAGGCTGTTACTTGGTGGAGTAAATGGGCAGCCATGAGGCTGTCACTGGGTGGAGTTAATTGGCAGCCATGAGGCTGTCACTGGGTGGAGTTAACGGGCAGCCATGAGGCTGTCACTTAGGGGAGTTAATGGGCAGCCATGAGGCTGTCACTGGGTGGAGTTAATGGGCAGCCATGAGGCTGTCACTGAGGGGAGTTAATGGGCAGCCATGAGGCTGTCACTGGGTGGAGTTAACGGGCAGCCATGAGGCTGTCACTGGATGGGGTTAACGGGCAGCCATGAGGCTGTCACTGGGTGGAGTTAATGGGCAGCCATGAGGCTGTCACTGGGTGGCGTTAACGGGCAGCAATGAGGCTGTCACTTAGGGGAGTTATTGGGCAGCCATGAGGCTGTCACTGGGTGGAGTTAACGGGCAGCCATGAGGCTGTCACTGGGGGGAGTTAATGGGCAGCCATGAGGCTGTCACTGAGGGGAGATAATGGGCAGCTATGAGGCTGTCACTGGGTGGAGTTAATGGGCAGCCATGAGGCTGTCACTGGGTGGAGTTAATGGGCAGCCATGAGGCTGTCACTGAGGGGAGTTAACGAGCAGCCATGAGGCTGTCACTGGGGGAGTTAACGGGCAGCCATGAGGCTGTCACTAGGTGGAGTTAATGGGCAGCCATGAGGCTGTCACTGGGTGGAGTTGATGGGCAGCCATGAGGCTGTTACTGGGTGGAGTAAATGGGCAGCCATGAGGCTGTCACTGGGTGGAGTTAATGGGTCAGCCATGAGGCTGTCACTGGGTGGAGTTAACGGGCAGCCATGAGGCTGTCACTTAGGGGAGTTAATGGGCAGCCATGAGGCTGTCACTGGGTGGAGTTAATGGGCAGCCATGAAGCTGTCACTGAGGGGAGTTAATGGGCAGCCATGAGGCTGTCACTGGGTGGAGTTAACGGGCAGGTATGAGGCTGTCACTTAGGGGAGTTAATGGGCAGCCATGAGGCTGTCACTGGGTGGAGTTAATAGGCAGCCATGAGGCTGTCACTGGGTGGCGTTAACGGGCAGCCATGATGCTGTCACATAGGGGAGTTTTTGGGCAGCCATGAGGCTGTCACTGGGTGGAGTTAACGGGCAGCCATGAGGCTGTCACTGGGGGGAGTTAATGGGCAGCCATGAGGCTGTCACTGAGGGGAGATAATGGGCAGCTATGAGGCTGTCACTGGGTGGAGTTAATGGGCAGCCATGAGGCTGTCACTGAGGGGAGTTAATGGGCAGCCATGAGGCTGTCACTGGGTGGAGTTAACGTGAAGCCATGAGGCTGTCACTGGGTGGAGTTACTGGGCAGCCATGAGGCTGTCACTGAGGCGGGTTAACGAGCAGCCATGAGGCTGTCACTGGGGGAGTTAACGGGCAGCCATGAGGCTGTCACTGGGTGGCGTTAACGGGCAGCCATGAGGCTGTCACTTAGGGGAGTTTACGGGCAGCCATGAGGCTGTCACTGGGTGGAGTTAATGGGCAGCCATGAGGCTGTCACTGTGGGGAGTTAATGGGCAGCCATGAGGCTGTCACTGGGTGGAGTTAACGGGCAGCCATGAGGCTGTCACTGGGTGGAGTTAATGGGCAGCCATGAGGCTGTCACTGAGGGGAGTTAATGGGCAGCCATGAGGTTGTCACTGAGGGGAGATAATGGGCAGCTATGAGGCTGTCACTAGGTGGAGTTAATGGGCAGCCATGAGGCTGTCACTGAGGGGAGTTAATGGGCAGCCATGAGGCTGTCACTGGGTGGAGTTAATGGGCAGCCATGAGGCTGTCACTGAGGGGAGTTAACGAGCAGCCATGAGGCTGTCACTTCGGGGAGTTAACGGGCAGCCATGAGGCTGTCACTGGGTGGAGTTAATGGGCAGCCATGAGGCTGTCACTGGGTGGAGTTAATGGGCAGCCATGAGGCTGTTACTGGGTGGAGTAAATGGGCAGCCATGAGGCTGTCACTGGGTGGAGTTAATGGGTCAGCCATGAGGCTGTCACTGGGTGGAGTTAACGGGCAGCCATGAGGCTGTCACTTAGGGGAGTTAATGGGCAGCCATGAGGCTGTCACTGGGTGGAGTTAATGGGCAGCCATGAGGCTGTCACTGAGGGGAGTTAATGGGCAGCCATGAGGCTGTCACTGGGTGGAGATAACGGGCAGGTATGAGGCTGTCACTTAGGGGAGTTAATGGGCAGCCATGAGGCTGTCACTGGGTGGAGTTAATAGGCAGCCATGAGGCTGTCACTGGGTGGCGTTAACGGGCAGCCATGATGCTGTCACTTAGGGGAGTTTTTGGGCAGCCATGAGGCTGTCACTGGGTGGAGTTAACGGGCAGCCATGAGGCTGTCACTGGGCGGAGTTAATGGGCAGCCATGAGGCTGTCACTGAGGGGAGATAATGGGCAGCTATGAGGCTGTCACTGGGTGGCGTTAATGGGCAGCCATGAGGCTGTCACTGAGGGGAGTTAATGGGCAGCCATGAGGCTGTCACTGGGTGGAGTTAACGGGCAGCCATGAGGCTGTCACTGGGTGGAGTTAATGGGCAGCCATGAGGCTGTCACTGAGGGGAGTTAACGAGCAGCCATGAGGCTGTCACTGGGGGAGTTAACGGGCAGCCATGAGGCTGTCACTGGGTGGCGTTAACGGGCAGCCATGAGGCTGTCACTTAGGGGAGTTAACGGGCAGCCATGAGGCTGTCACTGGGTGGAGTTAATGGGCAGCCATGAGGCTGTCACTGTGGGGAGTTAATGGGCAGCCATGAGGCTGTCACTGGGTGGAGTTAACGGGCAGCCATGAGGCTGTCACTGGGTGGAGTTAATGGGCAGCCATGAGGCTGTCACTGAGGGGAGTTAATGGGCAGCCATGAGGTTGTCACTGAGAGGAGATAATGGGCAGCTATGAGGCTGTCACTAGGTGGAGTTAATGGGCAGCCATGAGGCTGTCACTGAGGGGAGTTAATGGGCAGCCATGAGGCTGTCACTGGGTGGAGTTAATGGGCAGCCATGAGGCTGTCACTGAGGGGAGTTAACGAGCAGCCATGAGGCTGTCACTTCGGGGAGTTAACGGGCAGCCATGAGGCTGTCACTGGGTGGAGTTAATGGGCAGCCATGAGGCTGTCACTGGGTGGAGTTAATGGGCAGCCATGAGGCTGTTACTGGGTGGAGTAAATGGGCAGCCATGAGGCTGTCACTGGGTGGAGTTAATGGGTCAGCCATGAGGCTGTCACTGGGTGGAGTTAACGGGCAGCCATGAGGCTGTCACTGGGGGGAGTTAATGGGTAGCCATGAGGCTGTCACTGGGGAGAGTTAACGGGCAGCCATGAGGCTGTCACTGGGTGGAGTTAATGGGCAGCCATGAGGCTGTCACTGGATGGGGTTAACGGGCAGCCATGAGGCTGTCACTGGGGGGAGTTAATGGGCAGCCATGAGGCTGTCACTGGGTGGAGTTAATGGGCAGCTATGAGGCTGTCACTGGGTGGAGTTAATGGGCAGCCATGAGGCTGTCACTGAGGGGAGTTAATGGGCAGCCATGAGGTTGTCACTGAGGGGAGATAATGGGCAGCTATGAGGCTGTCACTAGGTGGAGTTAATGGGCAGCCATGAGGCTGTCACTGAGGGGAGTTAATGGGCAGCCATGAGGCTGTCACTGGGTGGAGTTAATGGGCAGCCATGAGGCTGTCACTGAGGGGAGTTAACGAGCAGCCATGAGGCTGTCACTGGGGGAGTTAACGGGCATCCATGAGGCTGTCACTGGGTGGAGTTAATGGGCAGCCATGACGCTGTCACTGGGTGGAGTTAATGGGCAGCCATGAGGCTGTTACTGGGTGGAGTAAATGGGCAGCCATGAGGCTGTCACTGGGTGGAGTTAATGGGTCAGCCATGAGGCTGTCACTGGGTGGAGTTAACGGGCAGCCATGAGGCTGTCACTGGGTGGAGTTAACGGGCAGCCATGAGGCTGTCACTGATGGGAGATAATGGGCAGCCATGAGGCTGTCACTGGGGGGAGTTAACGGGCAGCTATGAGGCTGTCACTGGGTGGAGTTAATGGGCAGCTATGAGTCTGTCACTGAGGGGAGTTAATGGGCAGCCATGAGGCTGTCACTGGGTGGAGTTAATGGGCAGCCATGAGGCTGTCACTGAGGGGAGTTAACGGGCAGCCATGAGGCTGTCACTGGGGGGAGTTAATGGGTAGCCATGAGGCTGTTACTGGGGGGAGTTAACGGGCAGCCATGAGGCTGTCACTGGGTGGAGTTAATGGGCAGCCATGAGGCTGTCACTGGATGGGGTTAACGGGCAGCCATGAGGCTGTCACTGGGGGGAGTTAATGGGCAGCCATGAGGCTGTCACTGATGGGAGATAATGGGCAGCTATGAGGCTGTCACTGGGTGGAGTTAATGGGCAGCCATGAGGCTGTCACTGAGGGGAGTTAATGGGCAGCCATGAGGCTGTCACTGGGTGGAGTTAACGGGCAGCCATGAGGCTGTCACTGGGTGGAGTTACTGGGCAGCCATGAGGCTGTCACTGAGGGGGGTTAACGAGCAGCCATGAGGCTGTCACTGGGGGAGTTAACGGGCAGCCATGAGGCTGTCACTGGGTGGCGTTAACGGGCAGCCATGAGGCTGTCACTTAGGGGAGTTAACGGGCAGCCATGAGGCTGTCACTGGGTGGAGTTAATGGGCAGCCATGAGGCTGTCACTGTGGGGAGTTAATGGGCAGCCATGAGGCTGTCACTGGGTGGAGTTAACGGGCAGCCATGAGGCTGTCACTGGGTGGAGTTAATGGGCAGCCATGAGGCTGTCACTGAGGGGAGTTAATGGGCAGCCATGAGGTTGTCACTGAGGGGAGATAATGGGCAGCTATGAGGCTGTCACTAGGTGGAGTTAATGGGCAGCCATGAGGCTGTCACTGAGGGGAGTTAATGGGCAGCCATGAGGCTGTCACTGGGTGGAGTTAATGGGCAGCCATGAGGCTGTCACTGAGGGGAGTTAACGAGCAGCCATGAGGCTGTCACTGGGGGAGTTAACGGGCATCCATGAGGCTGTCACTGGGTGGAGTTAATGGGCAGCCATGACGCTGTCACTGGGTGGAGTTAATGGGCAGCCATGAGGCTGTTACTGGGTGGAGTAAATGGGCAGCCATGAGGCTGTCACTGGGTGGAGTTAATGGGTCAGCCATGAGGCTGTCACTGGGTGGAGTTAACGGGCAGCCATGAGGCTGCCACTTAGGGGAGTTAATGGGCAGCCATGAGTCTGTCACTGGGTGGAGTTAATGGGCAGCCATGAGGCTGTCACTGGGGGAGTTAACGGGCATCCATGAGGCTGTCACTGGGTGGAGTTAATGGGCAGCCATGACGCTGTCACTGGGTGGAGTTAATGGGCAGCCATGAGGCTGTTACTGGGTGGAGTAAATGGGCAGCCATGAGGCTGTCACTGGGTGGAGTTAATGGGTCAGCCATGAGGCTGTCACTGGGTGGAGTTAACGGGCAGCCATGAGGCTGTCACTGATGGGAGATAATGGGCAGCCATGAGGCTGTCACTGGGGGGAGTTAACGGGCAGCTATGAGGCTGTCACTGGGTGGAGTTAATGGGCAGCTATGAGTCTGTCACTGAGGGGAGTTAATGGGCAGCCATGAGGCTGTCACTGGGTGGAGTTAATGGGCAGCCATGAGGCTGTCACTGAGGGGAGTTAATGGGCAGCTATGAGGCTGTCACTGAGGGGAGTTAACGGGCAGCCATGAGGCTGTCACTGGGGGGAGTTAATGGGTAGCCATGAGGCTGTCACTGGGGGGAGTTAACGGGCAGCCATGAGGCTGTCACTGGGTGGAGTTAATGGGCAGCCATGAGGCTGTCACTGGATGGGGTTAACGGGCAGCCATGAGGCTGTCACTGGGGGGAGTTAATGGGCAGCCATGAGGCTGTCACTGATGGGAGATAATGGGCAGCTATGAGGCTGTCACTGGGTGGAGTTAATGGGCATTCATGAGGCTGTCACTGAGGGGAGTTAATGGGCAGCCATGAGGCTGTCACTGGGTGGAGTTAACGGGCAGCCATGAGGCTGTCACTGGGTGGAGTTACTGGGCAGCCATGAGGCTGTCACTGAGGGGGGTTAACGAGCAGCCATGAGGCTGTCACTGGGGGAGTTAACGGGCAGCCATGAGGCTGTCACTGGGTGGCGTTAACGGGCAGCCATGAGGCTGTCACTTAGGGGAGTTAACGGGCAGCCATGAGGCTGTCACTGGGTGGAGTTAATGGGCAGCCATGAGGCTGTCACTGTGGGGAGTTAATGGGCAGCCATGAGGCTGTCACTGGGTGGAGTTAACGGGCAGCCATGAGGCTGTCACTGGGTGGAGTTAATGGGCAGCCATGAGGCTGTCACTGAGGGGAGTTAATGGGCAGCCATGAGGTTGTCACTGAGGGGAGATAATGGGCAGCTATGAGGCTGTCACTAGGTGGAGTTAATGGGCAGCCATGAGGCTGTCACTGAGGGGAGTTAATGGGCAGCCATGAGGCTGTCACTGGGTGGAGTTAATGGGCAGCCATGAGGCTGTCACTGAGGGGAGTTAACGAGCAGCCATGAGGCTGTCACTGGGGGAGTTAACGGGCATCCATGAGGCTGTCACTGGGTGGAGTTAATGGGCAGCCATGACGCTGTCACTGGGTGGAGTTAATGGGCAGCCATGAGGCTGTTACTGGGTGGAGTAAATGGGCAGCCATGAGGCTGTCACTGGGTGGAGTTAATGGGTCAGCCATGAGGCTGTCACTGGGTGGAGTTAACGGGCAGCCATGAGGCTGTCACTTAGGGGAGTTAATGGGCAGCCATGAGTCTGTCACTGGGTGGAGTTAATGGGCAGCCATGAGGCTGTCACTGAGGGGAGTTAATGGGCAGCCATGAGGCTGTCACTGGGTGGAGTTAACGGGCAGGTATGAGGCTGTCACTTAGGGGAGTTAATGGGCAGCCATGAGGCTGTCACTGGGTGGAGTTAATAGGCAGCCATGAGGCTGTCACTGGGTGGCGTTAACGGGCAGCCATGATGCTGTCACTTAGGGGAGTTTTTGGGCAGCCATGAGGCTGTCACTGGGTGGAGTTAACGGGCAGCCATGAGGCTGTCACTGGGGGGAGTTAATGGGCAGCCATGAGGCTGTCACTGAGGGGAGTTAACGAGCAGCCATGAGGCTGTCACTGGGGGAGTTAACGGGCAGCCATGAGGCTGTCACTGGGTGGCGTTAACGGGCAGCCATGAGGCTGTCACTTAGGGGAGTTAACGGGCAGCCATGAGGCTGTCACTGGGTGGAGTTAATGGGCAGCCATGAGGCTGTCACTGTGGGGAGTTAATGGGCAGCCATGAGGCTGTCACTGGGTGGAGTTAACGGGCAGCCATGAGGCTGTCACTGGGTGGAGTTAATGGGCAGCCATGAGGCTGTCACTGAGGGGAGTTAATGGGCAGCCATGAGGTTGTCACTGAGAGGAGATAATGGGCAGCTATGAGGCTGTCACTAGGTGGAGTTAATGGGCAGCCATGAGGCTGTCACTGAGTGGAGTTAATGGGCAGCCATGAGGCTGTCACTGGGTGGAGTTAGCGGGCAGCCATGAGGCTGTCACTGGTTGGAGTTAATGGGCAGCCATGAGGCTGTCACTGAGGGTAGTTAACGGGCAGCCATGAGGCTGTCACTGGGGGAGTTAACGGGTAGCCATGAGGATGCCACTGGGTGGAGTTAATGGGCAGCCATGAGGCTGTCACTGGGTGGAGTTAATGGGCAGCCATGAGGCTGTCACTGGGGGGAGTTAACGGGCAGCTATGAGGCTGTCACTGGGTGGAGTTAATGAGCAGCTATGAGTCTGTCACTGAGGGGAGTTAATGGGCAGCCATGAGGCTGTCACTGGGTGGAGTTAATGGGCAGCCATGAGGCTGTCACTGAGGGGAGTTAATGGGCAGCTATGAGGCTGTCACTGAGGGGAGTTAACGGGCAGCCATGAGGCTGTCACTGGGGGGAGTTAATGGGTAGCCATGAGGCTGTCACTGGGGGGAGTTAACGGGCAGCCATGAGGCTGTCACTGGGTGGAGTTAATGGGCAGCCATGAGGCTGTCACTGGATGGGGTTAACGGGCAGCCATGAGGCTGTCACTGGGGGGAGTTAATGGGCAGCCATGAGGCTGTCACTGATGGGAGATAATGGGCAGCTATGAGGCTGTCACTGGGTGGAGTTAATGGGCAGCCATGAGGCTGTCACTGAGGGGAGTTAATGGGCAGCCATGAGGCTGTCACTGGGTGGAGTTAACGGGCAGCCATGAGGCTGTCACTGGGTGGAGTTACTGGGCAGCCATGAGGCTGTCACTGAGGGGGGTTAACGAGCAGCCATGAGGCTGTCACTGGGGGAGTTAACGGGCAGCCATGAGGCTGTCACTGGGTGGCGTTAACGGGCAGCCATGAGGCTGTCACTTAGGGGAGTTAACGGGCAGCCATGAGGCTGTCACTGGGTGGAGTTAATGGGCAGCCATGAGGCTGTCACTGTGGGGAGTTAATGGGCAGCCATGAGGCTGTCACTGGGTGGAGTTAACGGGCAGCCATGAGGCTGTCACTGGGTGGAGTTAATGGGCAGCCATGAGGCTGTCACTGAGGGGAGTTAATGGGCAGCCATGAGGTTGTCACTGAGGGGAGATAATGGGCAGCTATGAGGCTGTCACTAGGTGGAGTTAATGGGCAGCCATGAGGCTGTCACTGAGGGGAGTTAATGGGCAGCCATGAGGCTGTCACTGGGTGGAGTTAATGGGCAGCCATGAGGCTGTCACTGAGGGGAGTTAACGAGCAGCCATGAGGCTGTCACTGGGGGAGTTAACGGGCATCCATGAGGCTGTCACTGGGTGGAGTTAATGGGCAGCCATGACGCTGTCACTGGGTGGAGTTAATGGGCAGCCATGAGGCTGTTACTGGGTGGAGTAAATGGGCAGCCATGAGGCTGTCACTGGGTGGAGTTAATGGGTCAGCCATGAGGCTGTCACTGGGTGGAGTTAACGGGCAGCCATGAGGCTGTCACTTAGGGGAGTTAATGGGCAGCCATGAGTCTGTCACTGGGTGGAGTTAATGGGCAGCCATGAGGCTGTCACTGAGGGGAGTTAATGGGCAGCCATGAGGCTGTCACTGGGTGGAGTTAACGGGCAGGTATGAGGCTGTCACTTAGGGGAGTTAATGGGCAGCCATGAGGCTGTCACTGGGTGGAGTTAATAGGCAGCCATGAGGCTGTCACTGGGTGGCGTTAACGGGCAGCCATGATGCTGTCACTTAGGGGAGTTTTTGGGCAGCCATGAGGCTGTCACTGGGTGGAGTTAACGGGCAGCCATGAGGCTGTCACTGGGGGGAGTTAATGGGCAGCCATGAGGCTGTCACTGAGGGGAGTTAACGAGCAGCCATGAGGCTGTCACTGGGGGAGTTAACGGGCAGCCATGAGGCTGTCACTGGGTGGCGTTAACGGGCAGCCATGAGGCTGTCACTTAGGGGAGTTAACGGGCAGCCATGAGGCTGTCACTGGGTGGAGTTAATGGGCAGCCATGAGGCTGTCACTGTGGGGAGTTAATGGGCAGCCATGAGGCTGTCACTGGGTGGAGTTAACGGGCAGCCATGAGGCTTTCACTGGGTGGAGTTAATGGGCAGCCATGAGGCTGTCACTGAGGGGAGTTAATGGGCAGCCATGAGGTTGTCACTGAGAGGAGATAATGGGCAGCTATGAGGCTGTCACTAGGTGGAGTTAATGGGCAGCCATGAGGCTGTCACTGAGTGGAGTTAATGGGCAGCCATGAGGCTGTCACTGGGTGGAGTTAGCGGGCAGCCATGAGGCTGTCACTGGTTGGAGTTAATGGGCAGCCATGAGGCTGTCACTGAGGGTAGTTAACGGGCAGCCATGAGGCTGTCACTGGGGGAGTTAACGGGCAGCCATGAGGATGCCACTGGGTGGAGTTAATGGGCAGCCATGAGGCTGTCACTGGGTGGAGTTAATGGGCAGCCATGAGGCTGTCACTGGGGGGAGTTAACGGGCAGCTATGAGGCTGTCACTGGGTGGAGTTAATGAGCAGCTATGAGTCTGTCACTGAGGGGAGTTAATGGGCAGCCATGAGGCTGTCACTGGGTGGAGTTAATGGGCAGCCATGAGGCTGTCACTGAGGGGAGTTAATGGGCAGCTATGAGGCTGTCACTGAGGGGAGTTAACGGGCAGCCATGAGGCTGTCACTGGGGGGAGTTAATGGGTAGCCATGAGGCTGTCACTGGGGGGAGTTAACGGGCAGCCATGAGGCTGTCACTGGGTGGAGTTAATGGGCAGCCATGAGGCTGTCACTGGATGGGGTTAACGGGCAGCCATGAGGCTGTCACTGGGGGGAGTTAATGGGCAGCCATGAGGCTGTCACTGATGGGAGATAATGGGCAGCTATGAGGCTGTCACTGGGTGGAGTTAATGGGCAGCCATGAGGCTGTCACTGAGGGGAGTTAATGGGCAGCCATGAGGCTGTCACTGGGTGGAGTTAACGGGCAGCCATGAGGCTGTCACTGGGTGGAGTTACTGGGCAGCCATGAGGCTGTCACTGAGGGGGGTTAACGAGCAGCCATGAGGCTGTCACTGGGGGAGTTAACGGGCAGCCATGAGGCTGTCACTGGGTGGCGTTAACGGGCAGCCATGAGGCTGTCACTTAGGGGAGTTAACGGGCAGCCATGAGGCTGTCACTGGGTGGAGTTAATGGGCAGCCATGAGGCTGTCACTGTGGGGAGTTAATGGGCAGCCATGAGGCTGTCACTGGGTGGAGTTAACGGGCAGCCATGAGGCTGTCACTGGGTGGAGTTAATGGGCAGCCATGAGGCTGTCACTGAGGGGAGTTAATGGGCAGCCATGAGGTTGTCACTGAGGGGAGATAATGGGCAGCTATGAGGCTGTCACTAGGTGGAGTTAATGGGCAGCCATGAGGCTGTCACTGAGGGGAGTTAATGGGCAGCCATGAGGCTGTCACTGGGTGGAGTTAATGGGCAGCCAAGAGGCTGTCACTGAGGGGAGTTAACGAGCAGCCATGAGGCTGTCACTGGGGGAGTTAACGGGCATCCATGAGGCTGTCACTGGGTGGAGTTAATGGGCAGCCATGACGCTGTCACTGGGTGGAGTTAATGGGCAGCCATGAGGCTGTTACTGGGTGGAGTAAATGGGCAGCCATGAGGCTGTCACTGGGTGGAGTTAATGGGTCAGCCATGAGGCTGTCACTGGGTGGAGTTAACGGGCAGCCATGAGGCTGTCACTTAGGGGAGTTAATGGGCAGCCATGAGTCTGTCACTGGGTGGAGTTAATGGGCAGCCATGAGGCTGTCACTGAGGGGAGTTAATGGGCAGCCATGAGGCTGTCACTGGGTGGAGTTAACGGGCAGGTATGAGGCTGTCACTTAGGGGAGTTAATGGGCAGCCATGAGGCTGTCACTGGGTGGAGTTAATAGGCAGCCATGAGGCTGTCACTGGGTGGCGTTAACGGGCAGCCATGATGCTGTCACTTAGGGGAGTTTTTGGGCAGCCATGAGGCTGTCACTGGGTGGAGTTAACGGGCAGCCATGAGGCTGTCACTGGGGGGAGTTAATGGGCAGCCATGAGGCTGTCACTGAGGGGAGATAATGGGCAGCTATGAGGCTGTCACTGGGTGGAGTTAATGGGCAGCCATGAGGCTGTCACTGAGGGGAGTTAATGGGCAGCCATGAGGCTGTCACTGGGTGGAGTTAACGGGCAGCCATGAGGCTGTCACTGGGTGGAGTTAATGGGCAGCAATGAGGCTGTCACTGAGGGGAGTTAACGAGCAGCCATGAGGCTGTCACTGGGGGAGTTAACGGGCAGCCATGAGGCTGTCACTGGGTGGCGTTAACGGGCAGCCATGAGGCTGTCACTTAGGGGAGTTAACGGGTAGCCATGAGGCTGTCACTGGGTGGAGTTAATGGGCAGCCATGAGGCTGTCACTGTGGGGAGTTAATGGGCAGCCATGAGGCTGTCACTGGGTGGAGTTAACGGGCAGCCATGAGGCTGTCACTGGGTGGAGTTAATGGGCAGCCATGAGGCTGTCACTGAGGGGAGTTAATGGGCAGCCATGAGGTTGTCACTGAGAGGAGATAATGGGCAGCTATGAGGCTGTCACTAGGTGGAGTTAATGGGCAGCCATGAGGCTGTCACTGAGGGGAGTTAATGGGCAGCCATGAGGCTGTCACTGGGTGGAGTTAACGGGCAGCCATGAGGCTGTCACTGGTTGGAGTTAATGGGCAGCCATGAGGCTGTCACTGAGGGGAGTTAACGGGCAGCCATGAGGCTGTCACTGGGGGAGTTAACGGGCAGCCATGAGGCTGCCACTGGGTGGAGTTAATGGGCAGCCATGAGGCTGTCACTGGGTGGAGTTAATGGGCAGCCATGAGGCTGTCACTGGGGGGAGTTAACGGGCAGCTATGAGGCTGTCACTGGGTGGAGTTAATGGGCAGCTATGAGTCTGTCACTGAGGGGAGTTAATGGGCAGCCATGACGCTGTCACTGGGTGGAGTTAATGGGCAGCCATGAGGCTGTCACTGAGGGGAGTTAATGGGGAGCTATGAGGCTGTCACTGAGGGGAGTTAACGGGCAGCCATGAGGCTGTCACTGGGGGGAGTTAATGGGTAGCCATGAGGCTGTCACTGGGTGGAGTTAATGGGCAGCCATGAGGCTGTCCCTGGATGGAGTTAACGGGCAGCCATGAGGCTGTCACTGGGTGGAGTTAACGGGCAGCCATGAGGCTGTCACTGGGTGGAGTTAATGGGCAGCCATGAGGCTGTCACTGAGGGGAGTTAATGGGCAGCCATGAGGTTGTCACTGAGAGGAGATAATGGGCAGCTATGAGGCTGTCACTAGGTGGAGTTAATGGGCAGCCATGAGGCTGTCACTGAGGGGAGTTAATGGGCAGCCATGAGGCTGTCACTGGGTGGAGTTAACGGGCAGCCATGAGGCTGTCACTGGTTGGAGTTAATGGGCAGCCATGAGGCTGTCACTGAGGGGAGTTAACGGGCAGCCATGAGGCTGTCACTGGGGGAGTTAACGGGCAGCCATGAGGCTGCCACTGGGTGGAGTTAATGGGCAGCCATGAGGCTGTCACTGGGTGGAGTTAATGGGCAGCCATGAGGCTGTCACTGGGGGGAGTTAACGGGCAGCTATGAGGCTGTCACTGGGTGGAGTTAATGGGCAGCTATGAGTCTGTCACTGAGGGGAGTTAATGGGCAGCCATGACGCTGTCACTGGGTGGAGTTAATGGGCAGCCATGAGGCTGTCACTGAGGGGAGTTAATGGGGAGCTATGAGGCTGTCACTGAGGGGAGTTAACGGGCAGCCATGAGGCTGTCACTGGGGGGAGTTAATGGGTAGCCATGAGGCTGTCACTGGGTGGAGTTAATGGGCAGCCATGAGGCTGTCCCTGGATGGAGTTAACGGGCAGCCATGAGGCTGTCACTGGGGGAGTTAACGGGCAGCCATGAGGATGCCACTGGGTGGAGTTAATGGGCAGCCATGAGGCTGTCACTGGGTGGAGTTAATGGGCAGCCATGAGGCTGTCACTGGGGGGAGTTAACGGGCAGCTATGAGGCTGTCACTGGGTGGAGTTAATGGGCAGCTATGAGTCTGTCACTGAGGGGAGTTAATGGGCAGCCATGAGGCTGTCACTGGGTGGAGTTAATGGGCAGCCATGAGGCTGTCACTGAGGGGAGTTAATGGGCAGCTATGAGGCTGTCACTGAGGGGAGTTAACGGGCAGCCATGAGGCTGTCACTGGGGGGAGTTAATGGGTAGCCATGAGGCTGTCACTGGGGGGAGTTAACGGGCAGCCATGAGGCTGTCACTGGGTGGAGTTAATGGGCAGCCATGAGGCTGTCACTGGATGGGGTTAACGGGCAGCCATGAGGCTGTCACTGGGGGGAGTTAATGGGCAGCCATGAGGCTGTCACTGATGGGAGATAATGGGCAGCTATGAGGCTGTCACTGGGTGGAGTTAATGGGCAGCCATGAGGCTGTCACTGAGGGGAGTTAATGGGCAGCCATGAGGCTGTCACTGGGTGGAGTTAACGGGCAGCCATGAGGCTGTCACTGGGTGGAGTTACTGGGCAGCCATGAGGCTGTCACTGAGGGGGGTTAACGAGCAGCCATGAGGCTGTCACTGGGGGAGTTAACGGGCAGCCATGAGGCTGTCACTGGGTGGCGTTAACGGGCAGCCATGAGGCTGTCACTTAGGGGAGTTAACGGGCAGCCATGAGGCTGTCACTGGGTGGAGTTAATGGGCAGCCATGAGGCTGTCACTGTGGGGAGTTAATGGGCAGCCATGAGGCTGTCACTGGGTGGAGTTAACGGGCAGCCATGAGGCTGTCACTGGGTGGAGTTAATGGGCAGCCATGAGGCTGTCACTGAGGGGAGTTAATGGGCAGCCATGAGGTTGTCACTGAGGGGAGATAATGGGCAGCTATGAGGCTGTCACTAGGTGGAGTTAATGGGCAGCCATGAGGCTGTCACTGAGGGGAGTTAATGGGCAGCCATGAGGCTGTCACTGGGTGGAGTTAATGGGCAGCCATGAGGCTGTCACTGAGGGGAGTTAACGAGCAGCCATGAGGCTGTCACTGGGGGAGTTAACGGGCATCCTTGAGGCTGTCACTGGGTGGAGTTAATGGGCAGCCATGACGCTGTCACTGGGTGGAGTTAATGGGCAGCCATGAGGCTGTTACTGGGTGGAGTAAATGGGCAGCCATGAGGCTGTCACTGGGTGGAGTTAATGGGTCAGCCATGAGGCTGTCACTGGGTGGAGTTAACGGGCAGCCATGAGGCTGTCACTTAGGGGAGTTAATGGGCAGCCATGAGTCTGTCACTGGGTGGAGTTAATGGGCAGCCATGAGGCTGTCACTGAGGGGAGTTAATGGGCAGCCATGAGGCTGTCACTGGGTGGAGTTAACGGGCAGGTATGAGGCTGTCACTTAGGGGAGTTAATGGGCAGCCATGAGGCTGTCACTGGGTGGAGTTAATAGGCAGCCATGAGGCTGTCACTGGGTGGCGTTAACGGGCAGCCATGATGCTGTCACTTAGGGGAGTTTTTGGGCAGCCATGAGGCTGTCACTGGGTGGAGTTAACGGGCAGCCATGAGGCTGTCACTGGGGGGAGTTAATGGGCAGCCATGAGGCTGTCACTGAGGGGAGTTAACGAGCAGCCATGAGGCTGTCACTGGGGGAGTTAACGGGCAGCCATGAGGCTGTCACTGGGTGGCGTTAACGGGCAGCCATGAGGCTGTCACTTAGGGGAGTTAACGGGCAGCCATGAGGCTGTCACTGGGTGGAGTTAATGGGCAGCCATGAGGCTGTCACTGTGGGGAGTTAATGGGCAGCCATGAGGCTGTCACTGGGTGGAGTTAACGGGCAGCCATGAGGCTGTCACTGGGTGGAGTTAATGGGCAGCCATGAGGCTGTCACTGAGGGGAGTTAATGGGCAGCCATGAGGTTGTCACTGAGAGGAGATAATGGGCAGCTATGAGGCTGTCACTAGGTGGAGTTAATGGGCAGCCATGAGGCTGTCACTGAGTGGAGTTAATGGGCAGCCATGAGGCTGTCACTGGGTGGAGTTAGCGGGCAGCCATGAGGCTGTCACTGGTTGGAGTTAATGGGCAGCCATGAGGCTGTCACTGAGGGTAGTTAACGGGCAGCCATGAGGCTGTCACTGGGGGAGTTAACGGGCAGCCATGAGGATGCCACTGGGTGGAGTTAATGGGCAGCCATGAGGCTGTCACTGGGTGGAGTTAATGGGCAGCCATGAGGCTGTCACTGGGGGGGGTTAACGGGCAGCTATGAGGCTGTCACTGGGTGGAGTTAATGGGCAGCTATGAGTCTGTCACTGAGGGGAGTTAATGGGCAGCCATGAGGCTGTCACTGGGTGGAGTTAATGGGCAGCCATGAGGCTGTCACTGAGGGGAGTTAATGGGCAGCTATGAGGCTGTCACTGAGGGGAGTTAACGGGCAGCCATGAGGCTGTCACTGGGGGGAGTTAATGGGTAGCCATGAGGCTGTCACTGGGGGGAGTTAACGGGCAGCCATGAGGCTGTCACTGGGTGGAGTTAATGGGCAGCCATGAGGCTGTCACTGGATGGGGTTAACGGGCAGCCATGAGGCTGTCACTGGGGGGAGTTAATGGGCAGCCATGAGGCTGTCACTGATGGGAGATAATGGGCAGCTATGAGGCTGTCACTGGGTGGAGTTAATGGGCAGCCATGAGGCTGTCACTGAGGGGAGTTAATGGGCAGCCATGAGGCTGTCACTGGGTGGAGTTAACGGGCAGCCATGAGGCTGTCACTGGGTGGAGTTACTGGGCAGCCATGAGGCTGTCACTGAGGGGGGTTAACGAGCAGCCATGAGGCTGTCACTGGGGGAGTTAACGGGCAGCCATGAGGCTGTCACTGGGTGGCGTTAACGGGCAGCCATGAGGCTGTCACTTAGGGGAGTTAACGGGCAGCCATGAGGCTGTCACTGGGTGGAGTTAATGGGCAGCCATGAGGCTGTCACTGTGGGGAGTTAATGGGCAGCCATGAGGCTGTCACTGGGTGGAGTTAACGGGCAGCCATGAGGCTGTCACTGGGTGGAGTTAATGGGCAGCCATGAGGCTGTCACTGAGGGGAGATAATGGGCAGCTATGAGGCTGTCACTAGGTGGAGTTAATGGGCAGCCATGAGGCTGTCACTGAGGGGAGTTAATGGGCAGCCATGAGGCTGTCACTGGGTGGAGTTAATGGGCAGCCATGAGGCTGTCACTGAGGGGAGTTAACGAGCAGCCATGAGGCTGTCACTGGGGGAGTTAACGGGCATCCATGAGGCTGTCACTGGGTGGAGTTAATGGGCAGCCATGACGCTGTCACTGGGTGGAGTTAATGGGCAGCCATGAGGCTGTTACTGGGTGGAGTAAATGGGCAGCCATGAGGCTGTCACTGGGTGGAGTTAATGGGTCAGCCATGAGGCTGTCACTGGGTGGAGTTAACGGGCAGCCATGAGGCTGTCACTTAGGGGAGTTAATGGGCAGCCATGAGTCTGTCACTGGGTGGAGTTAATGGGCAGCCATGAGGCTGTCACTGAGGGGAGTTAATGGGCAGCCATGAGGCTGTCACTGGGTGGAGTTAACGGGCAGGTATGAGGCTGTCACTTAGGGGAGTTAATGGGCAGCCATGAGTCTGTCACTGGGTGGAGTTAATGGGCAGCCATGAGGCTGTCACTGAGGGGAGTTAATGGGCAGCCATGAGGCTGTCACTGGGTGGAGTTAACGGGCAGGTATGAGGCTGTCACTTAGGGGAGTTAATGGGCAGCCATGAGGCTGTCACTGGGTGGAGTTAATAGGCAGCCATGAGGCTGTCACTGGGTGGCGTTAACGGGCAGCCATGATGCTGTCACTTAGGGGAGTTTTTGGGCAGCCATGAGGCTGTCACTGGGTGGAGTTAACGGGCAGCCATGAGGCTGTCACTGGGGGGAGTTAATGGGCAGCCATGAGGCTGTCACTGAGGGGAGTTAACGAGCAGCCATGAGGCTGTCACTGGGGGAGTTAACGGGCAGCCATGAGGCTGTCACTGGGTGGCGTTAACGGGCAGCCATGAGGCTGTCACTTAGGGGAGTTAACGGGCAGCCATGAGGCTGTCACTGGGTGGAGTTAATGGGCAGCCATGAGGCTGTCACTGTGGGGAGTTAATGGGCAGCCATGAGGCTGTCACTGGGTGGAGTTAACGGGCAGCCATGAGGCTGTCACTGGGTGGAGTTAATGGGCAGCCATGAGGCTGTCACTGAGGGGAGTTAATGGGCAGCCATGAGGTTGTCACTGAGAGGAGATAATGGGCAGCTATGAGGCTGTCACTAGGTGGAGTTAATGGGCAGCCATGAGGCTGTCACTGAGTGGAGTTAATGGGCAGCCATGAGGCTGTCACTGGGTGGAGTTAGCGGGCAGCCATGAGGCTGTCACTGGTTGGAGTTAATGGGCAGCCATGAGGCTGTCACTGAGGGTAGTTAACGGGCAGCCATGAGGCTGTCACTGGGGGAGTTAACGGGCAGCCATGAGGATGCCACTGGGTGGAGTTAATGGGCAGCCATGAGGCTGTCACTGGGTGGAGTTAATGGGCAGCCATGAGGCTGTCACTGGAGGGAGTTAACGGGCAGCTATGAGGCTGTCACTGGGTGGAGTTAATGGGCAGCTATGAGTCTGTCACTGAGGGGAGTTAATGGGCAGCCATGAGGCTGTCACTGGGTGGAGTTAATGGGCAGCCATGAGGCTGTCACTGAGGGGAGTTAATGGGCAGCTATGAGGCTGTCACTGAGGGGAGTTAACGGGCAGCCATGAGGCTGTCACTGGGGGGAGTTAATGGGTAGCCATGAGGCTGTCACTGGGTGGAGTTAATGGGCAGCCATGAGGCTGTCCCTGGATGGAGTTAACGGGCAGCCATGAGGCTGTCACTGGGGGAGTTAACGGGCAGCCATGAGGATGCCACTGGGTGGAGTTAATGGGCAGCCATGAGGCTGTCACTGGGTGGAGTTAATGGGCAGCCATGAGGCTGTCACTGGGGGGAGTTAACGGGCAGCTATGAGGCTGTCACTGGGTGGAGTTAATGGGCAGCTATGAGTCTGTCACTGAGGGGAGTTAATGGGCAGCCATGAGGCTGTCACTGGGTGGAGTTAATGGGCAGCCATGAGGCTGTCACTGAGGGGAGTTAATGGGCAGCTATGAGGCTGTCACTGAGGGGAGTTAACGGGCAGCCATGAGGCTGTCACTGGGGGGAGTTAATGGGTAGCCATGAGGCTGTCACTGGGGGGAGTTAACGGGCAGCCATGAGGCTGTCACTGGGTGGAGTTAATGGGCAGCCATGAGGCTGTCACTGGATGGGGTTAACGGGCAGCCATGAGGCTGTCACTGGGGGGAGTTAATGGGCAGCCATGAGGCTGTCACTGATGGGAGATAATGGGCAGCTATGAGGCTGTCACTGGGTGGAGTTAATGGGCAGCCATGAGGCTGTCACTGAGGGGAGTTAATGGGCAGCCATGAGGCTGTCACTGGGTGGAGTTAACGGGCAGCCATGAGGCTGTCACTGGGTGGAGTTACTGGGCAGCCATGAGGCTGTCACTGAGGGGGGTTAACGAGCAGCCATGAGGCTGTCACTGGGGGAGTTAACGGGCAGCCATGAGGCTGTCACTGGGTGGCGTTAACGGGCAGCCATGAGGCTGTCACTTAGGGGAGTTAACGGGCAGCCATGAGGCTGTCACTGGGTGGAGTTAATGGGCAGCCATGAGGCTGTCACTGTGGGGAGTTAATGGGCAGCCATGAGGCTGTCACTGGGTGGAGTTAACGGGCAGCCATGAGGCTGTCACTGGGTGGAGTTAATGGGCAGCCATGAGGCTGTCACTGAGGGGAGTTAATGGGCAGCCATGAGTTTGTCACTGAGGGGAGATAATGGGCAGCTATGAGGCTGTCACTAGGTGGAGTTAATGGGCAGCCATGAGGCTGTCACTGAGGGGAGTTAATGGGCAGCCATGAGGCTGTCACTGGGTGGAGTTAATGGGCAGCCATGAGGCTGTCACTGAGGGGAGTTAACGAGCAGCCATGAGGCTGTCACTGGGGGAGTTAACGGGCATCCTTGAGGCTGTCACTGGGTGGAGTTAATGGGCAGCCATGACGCTGTCACTGGGTGGAGTTAATGGGCAGGCATGAGGCTGTTACTGGGTGGAGTAAATGGGCAGCCATGAGGCTGTCACTGGGTGGAGTTAATGGGTCAGCCATGAGGCTGTCACTGGGTGGAGTTAACGGGCAGCCATGAGGCTGTCACTTAGGGGAGTTAATGGGCAGCCATGAGTCTGTCACTGGGTGGAGTTAATGGGCAGCCATGAGGCTGTCACTGAGGGGAGTTAATGGGCAGCCATGAGGCTGTCACTGGGTGGAGTTAACGGGCAGGTATGAGGCTGTCACTTAGGGGAGTTAATGGGCAGCCATGAGGCTGTCACTGGGTGGAGTTAATAGGCAGCCATGAGGCTGTCACTGGGTGGCGTTAACGGGCAGCCATGATGCTGTCACTTAGGGGAGTTTTTGGGCAGCCATGAGGCTGTCACTGGGTGGAGTTAACGGGCAGCCATGAGGCTGTCACTGGGGGGAGTTAATGGGCAGCCATGAGGCTGTCACTGAGGGGAGTTAACGAGCAGCCATGAGGCTGTCACTGGGGGAGTTAACGGGCAGCCATGAGGCTGTCACTGGGTGGCGTTAACGGGCAGCCATGAGGCTGTCACTTAGGGGAGTTAACGGGCAGCCATGAGGCTGTCACTGGGTGGAGTTAATGGGCAGCCATGAGGCTGTCACTGTGGGGAGTTAATGGGCAGCCATGAGGCTGTCACTGGGTGGAGTTAATGGGCAGCCATGAGGCTGTCACTGAGGGGAGTTAATGGGCAGCCATGAGGCTGTCACTGGGTGGAGTTAATGGGCAGCCATGAGGCTGTCACTGAGGGGAGTTAACGAGCAGCCATGAGGCTGTCACTGGGGGAGTTAACGGGCATCCTTGAGGCTGTCACTGGGTGGAGTTAATGGGCAGCCATGACGCTGTCACTGGGTGGAGTTAATGGGCAGCCATGAGGCTGTTACTGGGTGGAGTAAATGGGCAGCCATGAGGCTGTCACTGGGTGGAGTTAATGGGTCAGCCATGAGGCTGTCACTGGGTGGAGTTAACGGGCAGCCATGAGGCTGTCACTTAGGGGAGTTAATGGGCAGCCATGAGTCTGTCACTGGGTGGAGTTAATGGGCAGCCATGAGGCTGTCACTGAGGGGAGTTAATGGGCAGCCATGAGGCTGTCACTGGGTGGAGTTAACGGGCAGGTATGAGGCTGTCACTTAGGGGAGTTAATGGGCAGCCATGAGGCTGTCACTGGGTGGAGTTAATAGGCAGCCATGAGGCTGTCACTGGGTGGCGTTAACGGGCAGCCATGATGCTGTCACTTAGGGGAGTTTTTGGGCAGCCATGAGGCTGTCACTGGGTGGAGTTAACGGGCAGCCATGAGGCTGTCACTGGGGGGAGTTAATGGGCAGCCATGAGGCTGTCACTGAGGGGAGTTAACGAGCAGCCATGAGGCTGTCACTGGGGGAGTTAACGGGCAGCCATGAGGCTGTCACTGGGTGGCGTTAACGGGCAGCCATGAGGCTGTCACTTAGGGGAGTTAACGGGCAGCCATGAGGCTGTCACTGGGTGGAGTTAATGGGCAGCCATGAGGCTGTCACTGTGGGGAGTTAATGGGCAGCCATGAGGCTGTCACTGGGTGGAGTTAACGGGCAGCCATGAGGCTGTCACTGGGTGGAGTTAATGGGCAGCCATGAGGCTGTCACTGAGGGGAGTTAATGGGCAGCCATGAGGTTGTCACTGAGAGGAGATAATGGGCAGCTATGAGGCTGTCACTAGGTGGAGTTAATGGGCAGCCATGAGGCTGTCACTGAGTGGAGTTAATGGGCAGCCATGAGGCTGTCACTGGGTGGAGTTAGCGGGCAGCCATGAGGCTGTCACTGGTTGGAGTTAATGGGCAGCCATGAGGCTGTCACTGAGGGTAGTTAACGGGCAGCCATGAGGCTGTCACTGGGGGAGTTAACGGGCAGCCATGAGGATGCCACTGGGTGGAGTTAATGGGCAGCCATGAGGCTGTCACTGGGTGGAGTTAATGGGCAGCCATGAGGCTGTCACTGGGGGGAGTTAACGGGCAGCTATGAGGCTGTCACTGGGTGGAGTTAATGGGCAGCTATGAGTCTGTCACTGAGGGGAGTTAATGGGCAGCCATGAGGCTGTCACTGGGTGGAGTTAATGGGCAGCCATGAGGCTGTCACTGAGGGGAGTTAATGGGCAGCTATGAGGCTGTCACTGAGGGGAGTTAACGGGCAGCCATGAGGCTGTCACTGGGGGGAGTTAATGGGTAGCCATGAGGCTGTCACTGGGGGGAGTTAACGGGCAGCCATGAGGCTGTCACTGGGTGGAGTTAATGGGCAGCCATGAGGCTGTCACTGGATGGGGTTAACGGGCAGCCATGAGGCTGTCACTGGGGGGAGTTAATGGGCAGCCATGAGGCTGTCACTGATGGGAGATAATGGGCAGCTATGAGGCTGTCACTGGGTGGAGTTAATGGGCAGCCATGAGGCTGTCACTGAGGGGAGTTAATGGGCAGCCATGAGGCTGTCACTGGGTGGAGTTAACGGGCAGCCATGAGGCTGTCACTGGGTGGAGTTACTGGGCAGCCATGAAGCTGTCACTGAGGGGGGTTAACGAGCAGCCATGAGGCTGTCACTGGGGGAGTTAACGGGCAGCCATGAGGCTGTCACTGGGTGGCGTTAACGGGCAGCCATGAGGCTGTCACTTAGGGGAGTTAACGGGCAGCCATGAGGCTGTCACTGGGTGGAGTTAATGGGCAGCCATGAGGCTGTCACTGTGGGGAGTTAATGGGCAGCCATGAGGCTGTCACTGGGTGGAGTTAACGGGCAGCCATGAGGCTGTCACTGGGTGGAGTTAATGGGCAGCCATGAGGCTGTCACTGAGGGGAGATAATGGGCAGCTATGAGGCTGTCACTAGGTGGAGTTAATGGGCAGCCATGAGGCTGTCACTGAGGGGAGTTAATGGGCAGCCATGAGGCTGTCACTGGGTGGAGTTAATGGGCAGCCATGAGGCTGTCACTGAGGGGAGTTAACGAGCAGCCATGAGGCTGTCACTGGGGGAGTTAACGGGCATCCATGAGGCTGTCACTGGGTGGAGTTAATGGGCAGCCATGACGCTGTCACTGGGTGGAGTTAATGGGCAGCCATGAGGCTGTTACTGGGTGGAGTAAATGGGCAGCCATGAGGCTGTCACTGGGTGGAGTTAATGGGTCAGCCATGAGGCTGTCACTGGGTGGAGTTAACGGGCAGCCATGAGGCTGTCACTTAGGGGAGTTAATGGGCAGCCATGAGTCTGTCACTGGGTGGAGATAATGGGCAGCCATGAGGCTGTCACTGAGGGGAGTTAATGGGCAGCCATGAGGCTGTCACTGGGTGGAGTTAACGGGCAGGTATGAGGCTGTCACTTAGGGGAGTTAATGGGCAGCCATGAGGCTGTCACTGGGTGGAGTTAATAGGCAGCCATGAGGCTGTCACTGGGTGGCGTTAACGGGCAGCCATGATGCTGTCACTTAGGGGAGTTTTTGGGCAGCCATGAGGCTGTCACTGGGTGGAGTTAACGGGCAGCCATGAGGCTGTCACTGGGGGGAGTTAATGGGCAGCCATGAGGCTGTCACTGAGGGGAGATAATGGGCAGCTATGAGGCTGTCCCTGGGTGGAGTTAATGGGCAGCCATGAGGCTGTCACTGAGGGGAGTTAATGGGCAGCCATGAGGCTGTCACTGGGTGGAGTTAACGGGCAGCCATGAGGCTGTCACTGGGTGGAGTTAATGGGCAGCAATGAGGCTGTCACTGAGGGGAGTTAACGAGCAGCCATGAGGCTGTCACTGGGGGAGTTAACGGGCAGCCATGAGGCTGTCACTGGGTGGGGTTAACGGGCAGCCATGAGGCTGTCACTTAGGGGAGTTAACGGGTAGCCATGAGGCTGTCACTGGGTGGAGTTAATGGGCAGCCATGAGGCTGTCACTGTGGGGAGTTAATGGGCAGCCATGAGGCTGTCACTGGGTGGAGTTAACGGGCAGCCATGAGGCTGTCAGTGGGTGGAGTTAATGGGCAGCCATGAGGCTGTCACTGAGGGGAGTTAATGGGCAGCCATGAGGTTGTCACTGAGAGGAGATAATGGGCAGCTATGAGGCTGTCACTAGGTGGAGTTAATGGGCAGCCATGAGGCTGTCACTGAGGGGAGTTAATGGGCAGCCATGAGGCTGTCACTGGGTGGAGTTAACGGGCAGCCATGAGGCTGTCACTGGTTGGAGTTAATGGGCAGCCATGAGGCTGTCACTGAGGGGAGTTAACGGGCAGCCATGAGGCTGTCACTGGGGGAGTTAACGGGCAGCCATGAGGCTGCCACTGGGTGGAGTTAATGGGCAGCCATGAGGCTGTCACTGGGTGGAGTTAATGGGCAGCCATGAGGCTGTCACTGGGGGGAGTTAACGGGCAGCTATGAGGCTGTCACTGGGTGGAGTTAATGGGCAGCTATGAGTCTGTCACTGAGGGGAGTTAATGGGCAGCCATGACGCTGTCACTGGGTGGAGTTAATGGGCAGCCATGAGGCTGTCACTGAGGGGAGTTAATGGGCAGCTATGAGGCTGTCACTGAGGGGAGTTAACGGGCAGCCATGAGGCTGTCACTGGGGGGAGTTAATGGGTAGCCATGAGGCTGTCACTGGGTGGAGTTAATGGGCAGCCATGAGGCTGTCCCTGGATGGAGTTAACGGGCAGCAATGAGGCTGTCACTGGGGGGAGTTAACGGGCAGCCATGAGGCTGTCACTGGGTGGAGTTAATGGGCAGCCATGAGGCTGTCACTGGATGGGGTTAACGGGCAGCCATGAGGCTGTCACTGGGTGGAGTTAATGGGCAGCCATGAGGCTGTCACTGGGGGAGTTAACGGGCAGCCATGAGGCTGCCACTGGGTGGAGTTAATGGGCAGCCATGAGGCTGTCACTGGGTGGAGTTAATGGGCAGCCATGAGGCTGTCACTGGGGGGAGTTAACGGGCAGCTATGAGGCTGTCACTGGGTGGAGTTAATGGGCAGCTATGAGTCTGTCACTGAGGGGAGTTAATGGGCAGCCATGACGCTGTCACTGGGTGGAGTTAATGGGCAGCCATGAGGCTGTCACTGAGGGGAGTTAATGGGCAGCTATGAGGCTGTCACTGAAGGGAGTTAACGGGCAGCCATGAGGCTGTCACAGGGGGGAGTTAATGGGTAGCCATGAGGCTGTCACTGGGTGGAGTTAATGGGCAGCCATGAGGCTGTCCCTGGATGGAGTTAACGGGCAGCAATGAGGCTGTCACTGGGGGGAGTTAACGGGCAGCCATGAGGCTGTCACTGGGTGGAGTTAATGGGCAGCCATGAGGCTGTCACTGGATGGGGTTAACGGGCAGCCATGAGGCTGTCACTGGGTGGAGTTAATGGGCAGCCATGAGGCTGTCACTTATGGGAGTTAATGGGCAGCCATGAGGCTGTCACTGGGTGGAGTTAACGGGCAGCCATGAGGCTGTCACTGGGTGGAGTTAATGGGCAGCCATGAGGCTGTCACTGAGGGGAGTTAATGGGCAGCCATGAGGCTGTCACTGGGTGGAGTTAACGGGCAGCCATGAGGCTGTCACTGGGGGGAGTTAATGGGCAGCCATGAGGCTGTCATTGAGGGGAGATAATGGGCAGCTATGAGGCTGTCACTGGGTGGAGTTAATGGGCAGCCATGAGGCTGTCACTGAGGGGAGTTAATGGGCAGCCATGAGGCTGTCACTGGGTGGAGTTAACGGGCAGCCATGAGGCTGTCACTGGGTGGAGTTAATGGGCAGCCATGAGGCTGTCACTGAGGGGAGTTAACGGGCAGCCATGAGGCTGTCACTGGGGGAGTTAACGGGCAGCCATGAGGCTGCCACTGGGTGGAGTTAATGGGCAGCCATGAGGCTGTCACTGGGTGGAGTTAATGGGCAGCCATGAGGCTGTCACTGGGGGGAGTTAACGGGCAGCCATGAGGCTGTCACTGGGTGGAGTTAATGGGCAGCTATGAGTCTGTCACTGAGGGGAGTTAATGGGCAGCCATGAGGCTGTCACTGGGTGGAGTTAATGGGCAGCCATGAGGCTGTCACTGAGGGGAGTTAATGAGCAGCTATGAGGCTGTCACTGAGAGGAGTTAACGGGCAGCCATGAGGCTGTCACTGGGGGGAGTTAATTGGTAGCCATGAGGCTGTCACTGGGTGGAGTTAAAGGGCAGCCATGAGGCTGTCACTGGATGGATGTTAACGGGCAGCCATGAGGCTGTCACTGGGGGGGAGTTAACGGGCAGCCATGAGGCTCTCACTGGGTGGAGTTAATGGGCATCCATGAGGCTGTCACTGGGTGGAGTTAACGGGCAGCCATGAGGCTGTCACTGGGTGGAGTTACTGGGCAGCCATGAGACTGTCACTGGGTGGAGTTAATGGGCAGCCATGAGGCTGTCACTGGATGGAGTTAATGGGCAGCCATGAGGCTGTCACTGGATGGGGTTAACGGGCAGCCATGAGGCTGTCACTGGGTGGAGTTAATGGGCAGCCATGAGGCTGTCACTGGGTTGAGTTAACGGGCAGCCATGAGGCTGTCACTGGGGGGAGTTAAAGGGCAGCCATGAGGCTGTCACTGGGTGGCGTTAACGGGCAGCCATGAGGCTGTCACTTAGGGGAGTTATTGGGCAGCCATGAGGCTGTCACTGGGTGGAGTTAACGGACAGCCATGAGGCTGTAACTGGGGGGAGTTAATGGGCAGCCATGAGGCTGTCACTGAGGGGAGATAATGGGCAGCTATGAGGCTGTCACTGGGTGGAGTTAATGGGCAGCCATGAGGCTGTCACTGGGTGGAGTTAATGGGCAGCCATCAGGCTGTCACTGGGTGGAGTTAATGGGCAGCCATGAGGCTGTCACTGAGGGGAGTTAACGGGCAGCCATGAGGCTGTCACTGGGGGAGTTAACGGGCAGCCATGAGGCTGTCACTGGGTGGATTTAACGGGCAGCAATGAGGCTGTCACTGGGGGGAGTTAATGGGCAGCCATGAGGCTGTCACTGAGGAGAATTAATAGGCAGCCATGAGGCTGTCACTGGGTGGAGTTAATGGGCAGCCATGAGGCTGTTACTGGGTGGAGTAAATGGGGAGCCATGAGGCTGTCACTGGGTGGAGTTAATGGGCAGCCATGAGGCTGTCACTGGGTCGAGTTAACGGGCAGCCATGAGGCTGTCACTTAGGGGAGTTAATGGGCAGCCATGAGGCTGTCACTGGGTGGAGTTAATGGGCAGCCATGAGGCTGTCACTGAGGGGAGTTAATGGGCAGCCATGAGGCTGTCACTGGGTGGAGTTAACGGGCAGCCATGAGGCTGTCACTTTGGGGAGTTAATGGGCAGCCATGAGGCTGTAACTGGGTGGAGTTAATGGGCAGCCATGAGGCTGTAACTGGGTGGCGTTAACGGGCAGCCATGAGGCTGTCACTTAGGGGAGTTATTGGGCAGCCATGAGGCTGTCACTGGGTGGAGTTAACGGGCAGCCATGAGGCAGTCACTGGGGGGAGTTAATGGGCAGCCATGAGGCTGTCACTGAGGGGAGATAATGGGCAGCTATGAGGCTGTCACTGGGTGGAGTTAATGGGCAGCCATGAGGCTGTCACTGAGGGGAGTTAATGGGCAGCCATGAGGCTGTCACTGGGTGGAGTTAACGGGCATCCATGAGGCTGTCACTGGGTGGAGTTAATGGGCAGCCATGAGGCTGTCACTGAGGGGAGTTAACGAGCAGCCATGAGGCTGTCACTGGGGGAGTTAACGGGCAGCCATGAGGCTGTCACTGGGTGGCGTTAACGGGCAGCCATGAGGCTGTCACTTAGGGGAGTTAATGGGCAGCCATGAGGCTGTCACTGGGTGGAGTTTACGGGCAGCCATGAGGCTGTCACTGCGTGGAGTTAATGGGCAGCCATGAGGCTGTCACTGATGGGAGTTAATGGGCAGCCATGCGGCTGTCACTGGGTGGAGTTAACGGTCAGCCATGAGGCTGTCACTGGGGGGAGTTAATAGGCAGCTATGAGGCTGTTACTGGGTGGAGTTAATGGGCAGCCATGAGGCTGTCACTGAGCGGAGTTAATGGGCAGCCATGAGGCTGTCACTGGGGGGAGTTAAAGGGCAGCCATGAGGCTGTTACTGAGGGGAGATAATGGGCAGCTATGAGGCTGCCACTGGGTGGAGTTAATGGGCAGCCATGAGGCTGTCACTGAGGGGAGTTAATGGGCAGCAATGAGGCTGTCACTGGGTGGAGTTAACGGGCAGCCATGAGGCTGTCACTGGGTGGAGTTAACGGGCAGCCATGAGGCTGTCACTGGGTGGAGTTAATGGGCAGCCATGAGGCTGTCACTGGGTGGAGTTAATGGGCAGCCATGAGGCTGTCACTGGATGGATGTTAACGGGCAGCCATGAGGCTGTCACTGGGGGGGAGTTAACGGGCAGCCATGAGGCTGTCACTGGGTGGAGTTAATGGGCATCCATGAGGCTGTCACTGGGTGGAGTTATCGGGCAGCCATGAGGCTGTCACTGGGTGGAGTTACTGGGCAGCCATGAGACTGTCACTGGGTGGAGTTAATGGGCAGCCATGAGGCTGTCACTGGATGGAGTTAATGGGCAGCCATGAGGCTGTCACTGGATGGGGTTAACGGGCAGCCATGAGGCTGTCACTGGGTGGAGTTAATGGGCAGCCATGAGGCTGTCACTGGGTTGAGTTAACGGGCAGCCATGAGGCTGTCACTGGAGGGAGTTAAAGGGCAGCCATGAGGCTGTCACTGGGTGGCGTTAACGGGCAGCCATGAGGCTGTCACTTAGGGGAGTTATTGGGCAGCCATGAGGCTGTCACTGGGTGGAGTTAACGGACAGCCATGAGGCTGTCACTGGGGGGAGTTAATGGGCAGCCATGAGGCTGTCACTGAGGGGAGATAATGGGCAGCTGTGAGGCTGTCACTGGGTGGAGTTAATGGGCAGCCATGAGGCTGTCACTGGGTGGAGTTAATGGGCAGCCATCAGGCTGTCACTGGGTGGAGTTAATGGGCAGCCATGAGGCTGTCACTGAGGGGAGTTAACGGGCAGCCATGAGGCTGTCACTGGGGGAGTTAACGGGCAGCCATGAGGCTGTCACTGGGTGGATTTAACGGGCAGCAATGAGGCTGTCACTGGGGGGAGTTAATGGGCAGCCATGAGGCTGTCACTGAGGAGAATTAATAGGCAGCCATGAGGCTGTCACTGGGTGGAGTTAATGGGCAGCCATGAGGCTGTTACTGGGTGGAGTAAATGGGGAGCCATGAGGCTGTCACTGGGTGGAGTTAATGGGCAGCCATGAGGCTGTCACTTAGGGGAGTTAATGGGCAGCCATGAGGCTGTCACTGGGTGGAGTTAATGGGCAGCCATGAGGCTGTCACTGAGGGGAGTTAATGGGCAGCCATGAGGCTGTCACTGGGTGGAGTTAACGGGCAGCCATGAGGCTGTCACTTTGGGGAGTTAATGGGCAGCCATGAGGCTGTAACTGGGTGGAGTTAATGGGCAGCCATGAGGCTGTCACTGGGTGGCGTTAAAGGGCAGCCATGAGGCTGTCACTTAGGGGAGTTATTGGGCAGCCATGAGGCTGTCACTGGGTGGAGTTAACGGGCAGCCATGAGGCAGTCACTGGGGGGAGTTAATGGGCAGCCATGAGGCTGTTACTGGGTGGAGTAAATGGGGAGCCATGAGGCTGTCACTGGGTCGAGTTAACGGGCAGCCATGAGGCTGTCACTTAGGGGAGTTAATGGGCAGCCATGAGGCTGTCACTGGGTGGAGTTAATGGGCAGCCATGAGGCTGTCACTGAGGGGAGTTAATGGGCAGCCATGAGGCTGTCACTGGGTGGAGTTAATAGGCAGCCATGAGGCTGTCACTGGGTGGCGTTAACGGGCAGCCATGATGCTGTCACTTAGGGGAGTTTTTGGGCAGCCATGAGGCTGTCACTGGGTGGAGTTAACGGGCAGCCATGAGGCTGTCACTGGGGGGAGTTAATGGGCAGCCATGAGGCTGTCACTGAGGGGAGTTAACGAGCAGCCATGAGGCTGTCACTGGGGGAGTTAACGGGCAGCCATGAGGCTGTCACTGGGTGGCGTTAACGGGCAGCCATGAGGCTGTCACTTAGGGGAGTTAACGGGCAGCCATGAGGCTGTCACTGGGTGGAGTTAATGGGCAGCCATGAGGCTGTCACTGTGGGGAGTTAATGGGCAGCCATGAGGCTGTCACTGGGTGGAGTTAACGGGCAGCCATGAGGCTGTCACTGGGTGGAGTTAATGGGCAGCCATGAGGCTGTCACTGAGGGGAGTTAATGGGCAGCCATGAGGTTGTCACTGAGAGGAGATAATGGGCAGCTATGAGGCTGTCACTAGGTGGAGTTAATGGGCAGCCATGAGGCTGTCACTGAGTGGAGTTAATGGGCAGCCATGAGGCTGTCACTGGGTGGAGTTAGCGGGCAGCCATGAGGCTGTCACTGGTTGGAGTTAATGGGCAGCCATGAGGCTGTCACTGAGGGTAGTTAACGGGCAGCCATGAGGCTGTCACTGGGGGAGTTAACGGGCAGCCATGAGGATGTCACTGGGTGGAGTTAATGGGCAGCCATGAGGCTGTCACTGGGTGGAGTTAATGGGCAGCCATGAGGCTGTCACTGGGGGGAGTTAACGGGCAGCTATGAGGCTGTCACTGGGTGGAGTTAATGGGCAGCTATGAGTCTGTCACTGAGGGGAGTTAATGGGCAGCCATGAGGCTGTCACTGGGTGGAGTTAATGGGCAGCCATGAGGCTGTCACTGAGGGGAGTTAATGGGCAGCTATGAGGCTGTCACTGAGGGGAGTTAACGGGCAGCCATGAGGCTGTCACTGGGGGGAGTTAATGGGTAGCCATCAGGCTGTCACTGGGGGGAGTTAACGGGCAGCCATGAGGCTGTCACTGGGTGGAGTTAATGGGCAGCCATGAGGCTGTCACTGGATGGGGTTAACGGGCAGCCATGAGGCTGTCACTGGGGGGAGTTAATGGGCAGCCATGAGGCTGTCACTGATGGGAGATAATGGGCAGCTATGAGGCTGTCACTGGGTGGAGTTAATGGGCAGCCATGAGGCTGTCACTGAGGGGAGTTAATGGGCAGCCATGAGGCTGTCACTGGGTGGAGTTAACGGGCAGCCATGAGGCTGTCACTGGGTGGAGTTACTGGGCAGCCATGAGGCTGTCACTGAGGGGGGTTAACGAGCAGCCATGAGGCTGTCACTGGGGGAGTTAACGGGCAGCCATGAGGCTGTCACTGGGTGGCGTTAACGGGCAGCCATGAGGCTGTCACTTAGGGGAGTTAACGGGCAGCCATGAGGCTGTCACTGGGTGGAGTTAATGGGCAGCCATGAGGCTGTCACTGTGGGGAGTTAATGGGCAGCCATGAGGCTGTCACTGGGTGGAGTTAACGGGCAGCCATGAGGCTGTCACTGGGTGGAGTTAATGGGCAGCCATGAGGCTGTCACTGAGGGGAGATAATGGGCAGCTATGAGGCTGTCACTAGGTGGAGTTAATGGGCAGCCATGAGGCTGTCACTGAGGGGAGTTAATGGGCAGCCATGAGGCTGTCACTGGGTGGAGTTAATGGGCAGCCATGAGGCTGTCACTGAGGGGAGTTAACGAGCAGCCATGAGGCTGTCACTGGGGGAGTTAACGGGCATCCATGAGGCTGTCACTGGGTGGAGTTAATGGGCAGCCATGACGCTGTCACTGGGTGGAGTTAATGGGCAGCCATGAGGCTGTTACTGGGTGGAGTAAATGGGCAGCCATGAGGCTGTCACTGGGTGGAGTTAATGGGTCAGCCATGAGGCTGTCACTGGGTGGAGTTAACGGGCAGCCATGAGGCTGTCACTTAGGGGAGTTAATGGGCAGCCATGAGTCTGTCACTGGGTGGAGTTAATGGGCAGCCATGAGGCTGTCACTGAGGGGAGTTAATGGGCAGCCATGAGGCTGTCACTGGGTGGAGTTAACGGGCAGGTATGAGGCTGTCACTTAGGGGAGTTAATGGGCAGCCATGAGGCTGTCACTGGGTGGAGTTAATAGGCAGCCATGAGGCTGTCACTGGGTGGCGTTAACGGGCAGCCATGATGCTGTCACTTAGGGGAGTTTTTGGGCAGCCATGAGGCTGTCACTGGGTGGAGTTAACGGGCAGCCATGAGGCTGTCACTGGGGGGAGTTAATGGGCAGCCATGAGGCTGTCACTGAGGGGAGATAATGGGCAGCTATGAGGCTGTCACTGGGTGGAGTTAATGGGCAGCCATGAGGCTGTCACTGAGGGGAGTTAATGGGCAGCCATGAGGCTGTCACTGGGTGGAGTTAACGGGCAGCCATGAGGCTGTCACTGGGTGGAGTTAATGGGCAGCAATGAGGCTGTCACTGAGGGGAGTTAACGAGCAGCCATGAGGCTGTCACTGGGGGAGTTAACGGGCAGCCATGAGGCTGTCACTGGGTGGCGTTAACGGGCAGCCATGAGGCTGTCACTTAGGGGAGTTAACGGGTAGCCATGAGGCTGTCACTGGGTGGAGTTAATGGGCAGCCATGAGGCTGTCACTGTGGGGAGTTAATGGGCAGCCATGAGGCTGTCACTGGGTGGAGTTAACGGGCAGCCATGAGGCTGTCACTGGGTGGAGTTAATGGGCAGCCATGAGGCTGTCACTGAGGGGAGTTAATGGGCAGCCATGAGGTTGTCACTGAGAGGAGATAATGGGCAGCTATGAGGCTGTCACTAGGTGGAGTTAATGGGCAGCCATGAGGCTGTCACTGAGGGGAGTTAATGGGCAGCCATGAGGCTGTCACTGGGTGGAGTTAACGGGCAGCCATGAGGCTGTCACTGGTTGGAGTTAATGGGCAGCCATGAGGCTGTCACTGAGGGGAGTTAACGGGCAGCCATGAGGCTGTCACTGGGGGAGTTAACGGGCAGCCATGAGGCTGCCACTGGGTGGAGTTAATGGGCAGCCATGAGGCTGTCACTGGGTGGAGTTAATGGGCAGCCATGAGGCTGTCACTGGGGGGAGTTAACGGGCAGCTATGAGGCTGTCACTGGGTGGAGTTAATGGGCAGCTATGAGTCTGTCACTGAGGGGAGTTAATGGGCAGCCATGACGCTGTCACTGGGTGGAGTTAATGGGCAGCCATGAGGCTGTCACTGAGGGGAGTTAATGGGCAGCTATGAGGCTGTCACTGAGGGGAGTTAACGGGCAGCCATGAGGCTGTCACTGGGGGGAGTTAATGGGTAGCCATGAGGCTGTCACTGGGTGGAGTTAATGGGCAGCCATGAGGCTGTCCCTGGATGGAGTTAACGGGCAGCAATGAGGCTGTCACTGGGGGGAGTTAACGGGCAGCCATGAGGCTGTCACTGGGTGGAGTTAATGGGCAGCCATGAGGCTGTCACTGGATGGGGTTAACGGGCAGCCATGAGGCTGTCACTGGGTGGAGTTAATGGGCAGCCATGAGGCTGTCACTGGGGGAGTTAACGGGCAGCCATGAGGCTGCCACTGGGTGGAGTTAATGGGCAGCCATGAGGCTGTCACTGGGTGGAGTTAATGGGCAGCCATGAGGCTGTCACTGGGGGGAGTTAACGGGCAGCTATGAGGCTGTCACTGGGTGGAGTTAATGGGCAGCTATGAGTCTGTCACTGAGGGGAGTTAATGGGCAGCCATGACGCTGTCACTGGGTGGAGTTAATGGGCAGCCATGAGGCTGTCACTGAGGGGAGTTAATGGGCAGGTATGAGGCTGTCACTGAAGGGAGTTAACGGGCAGCCATGAGGCTGTCACAGGGGGGAGTTAATGGGTAGCCATGAGGCTGTCACTGGGTGGAGTTAATGGGCAGCCATGAGGCTGTCCCTGGATGGAGTTAACGGGCAGCAATGAGGCTGTCACTGGGGGGAGTTAACGGGCAGCCATGAGGCTGTCACTGGGTGGAGTTAATGGGCAGCCATGAGGCTGTCACTGGATGGGGTTAACGGGCAGCCATGAGGCTGTCACTGGGTGGAGTTAATGGGCAGCCATGAGGCTGTCACTGGGTGGCGTTAACGGGCAGCCATGAGGCTGTCACTTATGGGAGTTAATGGGCAGCCATGAGGCTGTCACTGGGTGGAGTTAACGGGCAGCCATGAGGCTGTCACTGGGTGGAGTTAATGGGCAGCCATGAGGCTGTCACTGAGGGGAGTTAATGGGCAGCCATGAGGCTGTCACTGGGTGGAGTTAACGGGCAGCCATGAGGCTGTCACTGGGGGGAGTTAATGGGCAGCCATGAGGCTGTCATTGAGGGGAGATAATGGGCAGGTATGAGGCTGTCACTGGGTGGAGTTAATGGGCAGCCATGAGGCTGTCACTGAGGGGAGTTAATGGGCAGCCATGAGGCTGTCACTGGGTGGAGTTAACGGGCAGCCATGAGGCTGTCACTGGGTGGAGTTAATGGGCAGCCATGAGGCTGTCACTGAGGGGAGTTAACGGGCAACCATGAGGCTGTCACTGGGGGAGTTAACGGGCAGCCATGAGGCTGCCACTGGGTGGAGTTAATGGGCAGCCATGAGGCTGTCACTGGGTGGAGTTAATGGGCAGCCATGAGGCTGTCACTGGGGGGAGTTAACGGGCAGCCATGAGGCTGTCACTGGGTGGAGTTAATGGGCAGCTATGAGTCTGTCACTGAGGGGAGTTAATGGGCAGCCATGACGCTGTCACTGGGTGGAGTTAATGGGCAGCCATGAGGCTGTCACTGAGGGGAGTTAATGAGCAGCTATGAGGCTGTCACTGAGAGGAGTTAACGGGCAGCCATGAGGCTGTCACTGGGGGGAGTTAATTGGTAGCCATGAGGCTGTCACTGGGTGGAGTTAAAGGGCAGCCATGAGGCTGTCACTGGATGGATGTTAACGGGCAGCCATGAGGCTGTCACTGGGGGGGAGTTAACGGGCAGCCATGAGGCTCTCACTGGGTGGAGTTAATGGGCATCCATGAGGCTGTCACTGGGTGGAGTTAACGGGCAGCCATGAGGCTGTCACTGGGTGGAGTTACTGGGCAGCCATGAGACTGTCACTGGGTGGAGTTAATGGGCAGCCATGAGGCTGTCACTGGATGGAGTTAATGGGCAGCCATGAGGCTGTCACTGGATGGGGTTAACGGGCAGCCATGAGGCTGTCACTGGGTGGAGTTAATGGGCAGCCATGAGGCTGTCACTGGGTTGAGTTAACGGGCAGCCATGAGGCTGTCACTGGGGGGAGTTAAAGGGCAGCCATGAGGCTGTCACTGGGTGGCGTTAACGGGCAGCCATGAGGCTGTCACTTAGGGGAGTTATTGGGCAGCCATGAGGCTGTCACTGGGTGGAGTTAACGGACAGCCATGAGGCTGTAACTGGGGGGAGTTAATGGGCAGCCATGAGGCTGTCACTGAGGGGAGATAATGGGCAGCTATGAGGCTGTCACTGGGTGGAGTTAATGGGCAGCCATGAGGCTGTCACTGGGTGGAGTTAATGGGCAGCCATCAGGCTGTCACTGGGTGGAGTTAATGGGCAGCCATGAGGCTGTCACTGAGGGGAGTTAACGGACAGCCATGAGGCTGTCACTGGGGGAGTTAACGGGCAGCCATGAGGCTGTCACTGGGTGGATTTAACGGGCAGCAATGAGGCTGTCACTGGGGGGAGTTAATGGGCAGCCATGAGGCTGTCACTGAGGAGAATTAATAGGCAGCCATGAGGCTGTCACTGGGTGGAGTTAATGGGCAGCCATGAGGCTGTTACTGGGTGGAGTAAATGGGGAGCCATGAGGCTGTCACTGGGTGGAGTTAATGGGCAGCCATGAGGCTGTCACTGGGTCGAGTTAACGGGCAGCCATGAGGCTGTCACTTAGGGGAGTTAATGGGCAGCCATGAGGCTGTCACTGGGTGGAGTTAATGGGCAGCCATGAGGCTGTCACTGAGGGGAGTTAATGGGCAGCCATGAGGCTGTCACTGGGTGGAGTTAACGGGCAGCCATGAGGCTGTCACTTTGGGGAGTTAATGGGCAGCCATGAGGCTGTAACTGGGTGGAGTTAATGGGCAGCCATGAGGCTGTAACTGGGTGGCGTTAACGGGCAGCCATGAGGCTGTCACTTAGGGGAGTTATTGGGCAGCCATGAGGCTGTCACTGGGTGGAGTTAACGGGCAGCCATGAGGCAGTCACTGGGGGGAGTTAATGGGCAGCCATGAGGCTGTCACTGAGGGGAGATAATGGGCAGCTATGAGGCTGTCACTGGGTGGAGTTAATGGGCAGCCATGAGGCTGTCACTGAGGGGAGTTAATGGGCAGCCATGAGGCTGTCACTGGGTGGAGTTAACGGGCATCCATGAGGCTGTCACTGGGTGGAGTTAATGGGCAGCCATGAGGCTGTCACTGAGGGGAGTTAACGAGCAGCCATGAGGCTGTCACTGGGGGAGTTAACGGGCAGCCATGAGGCTGTCACTGGGTGGCGTTAACGGGCAGCCATGAGGCTGTCACTTAGGGGAGTTAATGGGCAGCCATGAGGCTGTCACTGGGTGGAGTTTACGGGCAGCCATGAGGCTGTCACTGCGTGGAGTTAATGGGCAGCCATGAGGCTGTCACTGATGGGAGTTAATGGGCAGCCATGCGGCTGTCACTGGGTGGAGTTAACGGTCAGCCATGAGGCTGTCACTGGGGGGAGTTAATGGGCAGCTATGAGGCTGTTACTGGGTGGAGTTAATGGGCAGCCATGAGGCTGTCACTGAGGGGAGTTAATGGGCAGCCATGAGGCTGTCACTGGGGGGAGTTAAAGGGCAGCCATGAGGCTGTTACTGAGGGGAGATAATGGGCAGCTATGAGGCTGCCACTGGGTGGAGTTAATGGGCAGCCATGAGGCTGTCACTGAGGGGAGTTAATGGGCAGCAATGAGGCTGTCACTGGGTGGAGTTAACGGGCAGCCATGAGGCTGTCACTGGGTGGAGTTAACGGGCAGCCATGAGGCTGTCACTGGGTGGAGTTAATGGGCAGCCATGAGGCTGTCACTGGGTGGAGTTAATGGGCAGCCATGAGGCTGTCACTGGATGGATGTTAACGGGCAGCCATGAGGCTGTCACTGGGGGGGAGTTAACGGGCAGCCATGAGGCTGTCACTGGGTGGAGTTAATGGGCATCCATGAGGCTGTCACTGGGTGGAGTTATCGGGCAGCCATGAGGCTGTCACTGGGTGGAGTTACTGGGCAGCCATGAGACTGTCACTGGGTGGAGTTAATGGGCAGCCATGAGGCTGTCACTGGATGGAGTTAATGGGCAGCCATGAGGCTGTCACTGGATGGGGTTAACGGGCAGCCATGAGGCTGTCACTGGGTGGAGTTAATGGGCAGCCATGAGGCTGTCACTGGGTTGAGTTAACGGGCAGCCATGAGGCTGTCACTGGAGGGAGTTAAAGGGCAGCCATGAGGCTGTCACTGGGTGGCGTTAACGGGCAGCCATGAGGCTGTCACTTAGGGGAGTTATTGGGCAGCCATGAGGCTGTCACTGGGTGGAGTTAACGGACAGCCATGAGGCTGTCACTGGGGGGAGTTAATGGGCAGCCATGAGGCTGTCACTGAGGGGAGATAATGGGCAGCTGTGAGGCTGTCACTGGGTGGAGTTAATGGGCAGCCATGAGGCTGTCACTGGGTGGAGTTAATGGGCAGCCATCAGGCTGTCACTGGGTGGAGTTAATGGGCAGCCATGAGGCTGTCACTGAGGGGAGTTAACGGGCAGCCATGAGGCTGTCACTGGGGGAGTTAACGGGCAGCCATGAGGCTGTCACTGGGTGGATTTAACGGGCAGCAATGAGGCTGTCACTGGGGGGAGTTAATGGGCAGCCATGAGGCTGTCACTGAGGAGAATTAATAGGCAGCCATGAGGCTGTCACTGGGTGGAGTTAATGGGCAGCCATGAGGCTGTTACTGGGTGGAGTAAATGGGGAGCCATGAGGCTGTCACTGGGTGGAGTTAATGGGCAGCCATGAGGCTGTCACTTAGGGGAGTTAATGGGCAGCCATGAGGCTGTCACTGGGTGGAGTTAATGGGCAGCCATGAGGCTGTCACTGAGGGGAGTTAATGGGCAGCCATGAGGCTGTCACTGGGTGGAGTTAACGGGCAGCCATGAGGCTGTCACTTTGGGGAGTTAATGGGCAGCCATGAGGCTGTAACTGGGTGGAGTTAATGGGCAGCCATGAGGCTGTCACTGGGTGGCGTTAAAGGGCAGCCATGAGGCTGTCACTTAGGGGAGTTATTGGGCAGCCATGAGGCTGTCACTGGGTGGAGTTAACGGGCAGCCATGAGGCAGTCACTGGGGGGAGTTAATGGGCAGCCATGAGGCTGTTACTGGGTGGAGTAAATGGGGAGCCATGAGGCTGTCACTGGGTCGAGTTAACGGGCAGCCATGAGGCTGTCACTTAGGGGAGTTAATGGGCAGCCATGAGGCTGTCACTGGGTGGAGTTAATGGGCAGCCATGAGGCTGTCACTGAGGGGAGTTAATGGGCAGCCATGAGGCTGTCACTGGGTGGAGTTAACGGGCAGCCATGAGGCTGTCACTTTGGGGAGTTAATGGGCAGCCATGAGGCTGTAACTGGGTGGAGTTAATGGGCAGCCATGAGGCTGTCACTGGGTGGCGTTAAAGGGCAGCCATGAGGCTGTCACTTAGGGGAGTTATTGGGCAGCCATGAGGCTGTCACTGGGTGGAGTTAACGGGCAGCCATGAGGCAGTCACTGGGGGGAGTTAATGGGCAGCCATGAGGCTGTCACTGAGGGGAGATAATGGGCAGCTATGAGGCTGTCACTGGGTGGAGTTAATGGGCAGCCATGAGGCTGTCACTGAGGGGAGTTAATGGGCAGCCATGAGGCTGTCACTGGGTGGAGTTAACGGGCAGCCATGAGGCTGTCACTGGGTGGAGTTAATGGGCAGCCATGAGGCTGTCACTGAGGGGAGTTAACGAGCAGCCATGAGGCTGTCACTGGGGGAGTTAACGGGCAGCCATGAGGCTGTCACTGGGTGGCGTTAACGGGCAGCCATGAGGCTGTCACTTAGGGGAGTTAATGGGCAGCCATGAGGCTGTCACTGGGTGGAGTTAACGGGCAGCCATGAGGCTGTCACTGGGTGGAGTTAATGGGCAGCCATGAGGCTGTCACTGATGGGAGTTAATGGGCAGCCATGCGGCTGTCACTGGGTGGAGTTAACGGTCAGCCATGAGGCTGTCACTGGGGGGAGTTAATGGGCAGCTATGAGGCTGTCACTGGGTGGAGTTAATGGGCAGCCATGAGGCTGTCACTGAGGGGAGTTAATGGGCAGCCATGAGGCTGTCACTGGGGGGAGTTAAAGGGCAGCCATGAGGCTGTCACTGAGGGGAGATAATGGGCAGCTATGAGGCTGTCACTGGGTGGAGTTAATGGGCAGCCTTGAGGCTGTCACTGAGGGGAGTTAACGGGCAGCCATGAGGCTGTCACTGGGTGGAGTTAACGGGCAGCCATGAGGCTGTCACTGGGTGGAGTTAATGGGCAGCCATGAGGCTGTCACTGAGGGGAGTTAATGGGCAGCCATGAGGCTGTCTCTGGGTGGAGTTAACGGGCAGCCATGAGGCTGTCACTGGGTGGAGTTAATGGGCAGCCATGAGGCTGTCACTGAGGGGAGTTAATGGGCAGCCATGAGGCTGTCACTGGGTGGAGTTAACGGGCAGCCATGAGGCTGTCACTGGGTGGAGTTAATGGGCAGCCATGAGGCTGTCACTGAGGGGAGTTAATGGGCAGTCATGAGGTTGTCACTGAGGGGAGATAATGGGCAGCTATGAGGCTGTCACTGGGTGGAGTTAATGGGCAGCCATGAGGCTGTCCCTGAGGGGAGTTAATGGGCAGCCATGAGGCTGTCACTGGGTGGAGTTAACGGGCAGCCATGAGGCTGTCACTGGTTGGAGTTAATGGGCAGCCATGAGGCTGTCACTGAGGGGAGTTAACGGGCAGCCATGAGGCTGTCACTGGGGGAGTTAACGGGCAGCCATGAGGCTGCCACTGGGTGGAGTTAATGGGCAGCCATGAGGCTGTCACTGGGGGGAGTTAACGGGCAGCCATGAGGCTGTCACTGGGTGGAGTTAATGGGCAGCTATGAGTCTGTCACTGAGGGGAGTTAATGGGCAGCCATGAGGCTGTCACTGGGTGGAGTTAATGGGCAGCCATGAGGCTGTCACTGGGGGGAGTTAATGGGTAGCCATGAGGCTGTCACTGGGTGGAGTTAATGGGCAGCCATGAGGCTGTCACTGGATGGAGTTAACGGGCAGCCATGAGGCTGTCACTGGGGGGAGTTAACGGGCAGCCATGAGGCTGTCACTGGGTGGAGTTAATGGTCAGCCATGAGGCTGTCACTGGATGGGGTTAACGGGCAGCCATGAGGCTGGCACTGGGTGTAGTTAATGGGCAGCCATGAGGCTGTCACTGGGTGGCGTTAACGGGTAGCCATGAAGCTGTCACTTATGGGAGTTAATGGTCAGCCATGAGGCTGTCACTGGGTGGAGTTAATGGGCAGCCATGAGGCTGTCACTGAGGGGTGTTAATGGGCAGCCATGAGGCTGTCACTGGGTGGAGTTAACGGGCAGCCATGAGGCTGTCACTGGGGGGAGTTAATGGGCAGCCATGAGGCTGTCACTGACGGGAGATAATGGGCAGCTATGAGGCTGTCACTGGGTGGAGTTAATGGGCAGCCATGAGGCTGTCACTGAGGGGAGTTAATGGGCAGCCATGAGGCTGTCACTGGGTGGAGTAAACGGGCAGCCATGAGGCTGTCACTGGGTGGAGTTAATGGGCAGCCATGAGGCTGTCACTGAGGGGAATTAACGGGCAGCCATGAGGCTGTCACTGGGGGAGTTAATGGGCAGCCATGAGGCTGTCACTGAGGGGAGTTAATGGGCAGCCATGAGGCTGTCACTGGGTGGAGTAAACGGGCAGCCATGAGGCTGTCACTGGGTGGAGTTAATGGGCAGCCATGAGGCTGTCACTGAGGGGAATTAACGGGCAGCCATGAGGCTGTCACTGGGGTAGTTAACGGGCAGCCATGAGGCTGCCACTGGGTGGAGTTAATGGGCAGCCATGAGGCTGTCACTGGGTTGAGTTAATGGGCAGCCATGAGGCTGTCACTGGGGGGAGTTAACGGGCAGCCATGAGGCTGTCACTGGGTGGAGTTAATGGGCAGCTATGAGTCTGTCACTGAGGGGAGTTAATGGGCAGCCATGAGGCTGTCACTGGGTGGAGTTAATGGGCAGCCATGAGGCTGTCACTGAGGGGAGTTAATGGGCAGCTATGAGGCTGTCACTGAGGGGAGTTAACGGGCAGCCATGAGGCTGTCACTGGGGGGAGTTAATGGGTAGCCATGAGGCTGTCACTGGGTGGAGTTAATGGGCAGCCTAGAGGCTGTCACTGGATGGATGTTAACGGGCAGCCATGAGGCTGTCACTGGGGGGGAGTTAACGGGCAGCCATGAGGCTGTCACTGGGTGGAGTTAATGGGCAGCCATGAGGCTGTCACTGGGTGGAGTTAACGGGCAGCCATGAGGCTGTCACTGGGTGGAGTTACTGGGCAGCCATGAGACTGTCACTGGGTGGAGATAATGGGCAGCCATGAGGCTGTCACTGGATGGAGTTAATGGGCAGCCATGAGGCTGTCACTGGATGGGGTTAACGGGCAGCCATGAGGCTGTCACTGGGTGGAGTTAATGGGCAGCCATGAGGCTGTCACTGGGTTGAGTTAACGGGCAGCCATGAGGCTGTCACTGGGGGGAGTTAAAGGGCAGCCATGAGGCTGTCACTGGGTGGCGTTAACGGGCAGCCATGAGGCTGTCACTTAGGGGAGTTATTGGGCAGCCATGAGGCTGTCACTGGGTGGAGTTAACGGGCAGCCATGAGGCTGTCACTGGGGGGAGTTAATGGGCAGCCATGAGGCTGTTACTGGGTGGAGTTATTGGGCAGCCATGAGGCTGTCACTGGGTGGAGTTAACGCGCAGCCATGAGGCAGTCACTGGGGGGAGTTAATGGGCAGCCATGAGGCTGTCACTGAGGGGAGATAATGGGCAGCTATGAGGCTGTCACTGGGTGGAGTTAATGGGCAGCCATGAGGCTGTCACTGAGGGGAGTTAATGGGCAGCCATGAGGCTGTCACTGGGTGGAGTTAATGGGCAGCCATGAGGCTGTCACTGAGGGGAGTTAACGAGCAGCCATGAGGCTGTCACTGGGGGAGTTAACGGGCAGCCATGAGGCTGTCACTGGGTGGCGTTAACGGGCAGCCATGAGGCTGTCACTGATGGGAGTTAATGGGCAGCCATGCGGCTGTCACTGGGTGGAGTTAACGGTCAGCCATGAGGCTGTCACTGGGGGGAGTTAATGGGCAGCTATGAGGCTGTCACTGGGTGGAGTTAATGGGCAGCCATGAGGCTGTCACTGAGGGGAGTTAATGGGCAGCCATGAGGCTGTCACTGGGGGGAGTTAAAGGGCAGCCATGAGGCTGTCACTGAGGGGAGATAATGGGCAGCTATGAGGCTGTCACTGGGTGGAGTTAATGGGCAGCCATGAGGCTGTCACTGAGGGGAGTTAACGGGCAGCCATGAGGCTGTCACTGGGTGGAGTTAACGGGCAGCCATGAGGCTGTCACTGGGTGGAGTTAATGGGCAGCCATGAGGCTGTCACTGAGGGGAGTTAATGGGCAGCCATGAGGCTGTCTCTGAGTGGAGTTAACGGGCAGCCATGAGGCTGTCACTGGGTGGAGTTAATGGGCAGCCATGAGGCTGTCACTGAGAGGAGTTAATGGGCAGCCATGAGGCTGTCACTGGGTGGAGTTAACGGGCAGCCATGAGGCTGTCACTGGGTGGAGTTAATGGGCAGCCATGAGGCTGTCACTGAGGGGAGTTAATGGGCAGCCATGAGGTTGTCACTGAGGGGAGATAATGGGCAGCTATGAGGCTGTCACTGGGTGGAGTTAATGGGCAGCCATGAGGCTGTCCCTGAGGGGAGTTAATGGGCAGCCATGAGGCTGTCACTGGGTGGAGTTAATGGGCAGCCATGAGGCTGTCACTGGTTGGAGTTAATGGGCAGCCATGAGGCTGTCACTGAGGGGAGTTAACGGGCAGCCATGAGGCTGTCACTGGGGGAGTTAACGGGCAGCCATGAGGCTGCCACTGGGTGGAGTTAATGGGCAGCCATGAGGCTGTCACTGGGTGGAGTTAATGGGCAGCCATGAGGCTGTCACTGGATGGAGTTAACGGGCAGCCATGAGGCTGTCACTGGGGGGAGTTAACGGGCAGCCATGAGGCTGTCACTGGGTGGAGTTAATGGTCAGCCATGAGGCTGTCACTGGATGGGGTTAACGGGCAGCCATGAGGCTGTCACTTAGGGGAGTTATTGGGCAGCCATGAGGCTGTCACTGGGTGGAGTTAACGGGCAGCCATGAGGCTGTCACTGGGGGGAGTTAATGGGCAGCCATGAGGCTGTTACTGGGTGGAGTTATTGGGCAGCCATGAGGCTGTCACTGGGTGGAGTTAACGGGCAGCCATGAGGCAGTCACTGGGGGGAGTTAATGGGCAGCCATGAGGCTGTCACTGAGGGGAGATAATGGGCAGCTATGAGGCTGTCACTGGGTGGAGTTAATGGGCAGCCATGAGGCTGTCACTGAGGGGAGTTAATGGGCAGCCATGAGGCTGTCACTGGGTGGAGTTAACGGGCAGCCATGAGGCTGTCACTGGGTGGAGTTAATGGGCAGCCATGAGGCTGTCACTGAGGGGAGTTAACGAGCAGCCATGAGGCTGTCACTGGGGGAGTTAACGGGCAGCCATGAGGCTGTCACTGGGTGGCGTTAACGGGCAGCCATGAGGCTGTCACTTAGGGGAGTTAATGGGCAGCCATGAGGCTGTCACTGGGTGGAGTTAACGGGCAGCCATGAGGCTGTCACTGGGTGGAGTTAATGGGCAGCCATGAGGCTGTCACTGATGGGAGTTAATGGGCAGCCATGCGGCTGTCACTGGGTGGAGTTTACGGTCAGCCATGAGGCTGTCACTGGGGGGAGTTAATGGGCAGCTATGAGGCTGTCACTGGGTGGAGTTAATGGGCAGCCATGAGGCTGTCACTGAGGGGAGTTAATGGGCAGCCATGAGGCTGTCACTGGGGGGAGTTAAAGGGCAGCCATGAGGCTGTCACTGAGGGGAGATAATGGGCAGCTATGAGGCTGTCACTGGGTGGAGTTAATGGGCAACCATGAGGCTGTCACTGAGGGGAGTTAACGGGCAGCCATGAGGCTGTCACTGGGTGGAGTTAATGGGCAGCCATGAGGCTGTCACTGAGGGGAGTTAATGGGCAGCCATGAGGCTGTCTCTGAGTGGAGTTAACGGGCAGCCATGAGGCTGTCACTGGGTGGAGTTAATGGGCAGCCATGAGGCTGTCACTGAGGGGAGTTAATGGGCAGCCATGAGGCTGTCACTGGGTGGAGTTAACGTGCAGCCATGAGGCTGTCACTGGGTGGAGTTAATGGGCAGCCATGAGGCTGTCACTGAGGGGAGTTAATGGGCAGCCATGAGGTTGTCACTGAGGGGAGATAATGGGCAGCTATGAGGCTGTCACTGGGTGGAGTTAATGGGCAGCCATGAGGCTGTCCCTGAGGGGAGTTAATGGGCAGCCATGAGGCTGTCACTGGGTGGAGTTAACGGGCAGCCATGAGGCTGTCACTGGTTGGAGTTAATGGGCAGCCATGAGGCTGTCACTGAGGGGAGTTAACGGGCAGCCATGAGGCTGTCACTGGGGGAGTTAACGGGCAGCCATGAGGCTGCCACTGGGTGGAGTTAATGGGCAGCCATGAGGCTGTCACTGGGTGGAGTTAATGGGCAGCCATGAGGCTGTCACTGGATGGAGTTAACGGGCAGCCATGAGGCTGTCACTGGGGGGAGTTAACGGGCAGCCATGAGGCTGTCACTGGGTGGAGTTAATGGTCAGCCATGAGGCTGTCACTGGATGGGGTTAACGGGCAGCCATGAGGCTGGCACTGGGTGTAGTTAATGGGCAGCCATGAGGCTGTCACTGGGTGGCGTTAACGGGCAGCCATGAAGCTGTCACTTATGGGAGTTAATGGGCAGCCATGAGGCTGTCACTGGGTGGAGTTAACGGGCAGCCATGAGGCTGTCACTGGGTGGAGTTAATGGGCAGCCATGAGGCTGTCACTGAGGGGAGTTAATGGGCAGCCATGAGGCTGTCACTGGGTGGAGTTAACGGGCAGCCATGAGGCTGTCACTGGGGGGAGTTAATGGGCAGCCATGAGGCTGTCACTGACGGGAGATAATGGGCAGCTATGAGGCTGTCACTGGGTGGAGTTAATGGGCAGCCATGAGGCTGTCACTGAGGGGAGTTAATGGGCAGCCATGAGGCTGTCACTGGGTGGAGTAAACGGGCAGCCATGAGGCTGTCACTGGGTGGAGTTAATGGGCAGCCATGAGGCTGTCACTGAGGGGAATTAACGGGCATCCATGAGGCTGTCACTGGGGGAGTTAATGGGCAGCCATGAGGCTGTCACTGAGGGGAGTTAATGGGCAGCCATGAGGCTGTCACTGGGTGGAGTAAACGGGCAGCCATGAGGCTGTCACTGGGTGGAGTTAATGGGCAGCCATGAGGCTGTCACTGAGGGGAATTAACGGGCAGCCATGAGGCTGTCACTGGGGGAGTTAACGGGCAGCCATGAGGCTGCCACTGGGTGGATTTAATGGGCAGCCATGAGGCTGTCACTGGGTGGAGTTAATGGGCAGCCATGAGGCTGTCACTGGGGGGAGTTAACGGGCAGCCATGAGGCTGTCACTGGGTGGAGTTAATGGGCAGCCATGAGTCTGTCACTGAGGGGAGTTAATGGGCAGCTATGAGGCTGTCACTGAGGGGAGTTAACGGGCAGCCATGAGGCTGTCACTGGGTGGAGTTAATGGGCAGCCATGAGGCTGTCACTGGATGGATGTTAACGGGCAGCCATGAGGCTGTCACTGGGGGGGAGTTAACGGGCAGCCATGAGGCTGTCACTGGGTGGAGTTAATGGGCAGCCATGAGGCTGTCACTGGGTGGAGTTAACGGGCAGCCATGAGGCTGTCACTGGGTGGAGTTACTGGGCAGCCATGAGACTGTCACTGGGTGGAGATAATGGGCAGCCATGAGGCTGTCACTGGATGGAGTTAATGGGCAGCCATGAGGCTGTCACTGGATGGGGTTAACGGGCAGCCATGAGGCTGTCACTGGGTGGTGTTAATGGGCAGCCATGAGGCTGTCACTGGGTTGAGTTAACGGGCAGCCATGAGGCTGTCACTGGGGGGAGTTAAAGGGCAGCCATGAGGCTGTCACTGGGTGGCGTTAACGGGCAGCCATGAGGCTGTCACTTAGGCGAGTTATTGGGCAGCCATGAGGCTGTCACTGGGTGGAGTTAACGGGCAGCCATGAGGCTGTCACTGGGGGGAGTTAATGGGCAGCCATGAGGCTGTTACTGGGTGGAGTTATTGGGCAGCCATGAGGCTGTCACTGGGTGGAGTTAACGGGCAGCCATGAGGCAGTCACTGGGGGGAGTTAATGGGCAGCCATGAGGCTGTCACTGAGGGGAGATAATGGGCAGCTATGAGGCTGTCACTGGGTGGTGTTAATGGGCAGCCATGAGGCTGTCACTGAGGGGAGTTAATGGGCAGCCATGAGGCTGTCACTGGGTGGAGTTAACGGGCAGCCATGAGGCTGTCACTGGGTGGAGTTAATGGGCAGCCATGAGGCTGTCACTGGATGGATGTTAACGGGCAGCCATGAGGCTGTCACTGGGGGGGAGTTAACGGGCAGCCATGAGGCTGTCACTGGGTGGAGTTAATGGGCAGCCATGAGGCTGTCACTGGGTGGAGTTAACGGGCAGCCATGAGGCTGTCACTGGGTGGAGTTACTGGGCAGCCATGATACTGTCACTGGGTGGAGATAATGGGCAGCCATGAGGCTGTCACTGGATGGAGTTAATGGGCAGCCATGAGGCTGTCACTGGATGGGGTTAACGGGCAGCCATGAGGCTGTCACTGGGTGGAGTTAATGGGCAGCCATGAGGCTGTCACTGGGTTGAGTTAACGGGCAGCCATGAGGCTGTCACTGGGGGGAGTTAATGGGCAGCCATGAGGCTGTCACTGGGTTGAGTTAACGGGCAGCCATGAGGCTGTCACTGGATGGGGTTAACGGGCAGCCATGAGGCTGTCACTGGGTGGAGTTAATGGGCAGCCATGAGGCTGTCACTGGGTTGAGTTAACGGGCAGCCATGAGGCTGTCACTGGGGGGAGTTAAAGGGCAGCCATGAGGCTGTCACTTGGTGGCGTTAACGGGCAGCCATGAGGCTGTCACTTAGGGGAGTTATTGGGCAGCCATGAGGCTGTCACTGGGTGGAGTTAACGGGCAGCCATGAGGCTGTCACTGGGGGGAGTTAATGGGCAGCCATGAGGCTGTTACTGGGTGGAGTTATTGGGCAGCCATGAGGCTGTCACTGGGTGGAGTTAACGGGCAGCCATGAGGCAGTCACTGGGGGGAGTTAATGGGCAGCCATGAGGCTGTCACTGAGGGGAGTTAATGGGCAGCTATGAGGCTGTCACTGGGTGGAGTTAATGGGCAGCCATGAGGCTGTCACTGAGGGGAGTTAATGGGCAGCCATGAGGCTGTCACTGCGTGGAGTTAACGGGCAGCCATGAGGCTGTCACTGGGTGGAGTTAATGGGCAGCCATGAGGCTGTCACTGAGGGGAGTTAACGAGCAGCCATGAGGCTGTCACTGGGGGAGTTAACGGGCAGCCATGAGGCTGTCACTGGGTGGCGTTAACGGGCAGCCATGAGGCTGTCACTGGGGGGAGTTAAAGGGCAGCCATGAGGCTGTCACTGAGGGGAGATAATGGGCAGCTATGAGGCTGTCACTGGGTGGAGTTAATGGGCAGCCATGAGGCTGTCACTGAGGGGAGTTAACGGGCAGCCATGAGGCTGTCACTGGGTGGAGTTAACGGGCAGCCATGAGGCTGTCACTGGGTGGAGTTAATGGGCAGCCATGAGGCTGTCACTGAGGGGAGTTAATGGGCAGCCATGAGGTTGTCACTGAGGGGAGATAATGGGCAGCTATGAGGCTGTCACTGAGGGGAGTTAATGGGCAGCCATGAGGTTGTCACTGAGGGGAGATAATGGGCAGCTATGAGGCTGTCACTGGGTGGAGTTAATCTGCAGCCATGAGGCTGTCCCTGAGGGGAGTTAATGGGCAGCCATGAGGCTGTCACTGGGTGGAGTTAACGGGCAGCCATGAGGCTGTCACTGGTTGGAGTTAACGAGCAGCCATGAGGCTGTCACTGGGGGAGTTAACGGGCAGCCATGAGGCTGTCACTGGGGGAGTTAACGGGCAGCCATGAGGCTGCCACTGGGTGGAGTTAATGGGCAGCCATGAGGCTGTCACTGGGTGGAGTTAATGGGCAGCCATGAGGCTGTCACTGGATGGAGTTAACGGGCAGCCATGAGGCTGTCACTGGGGGGAGTTAACGGGCAGCCATGAGGCTGTCACTGGGTGGAGTTAATGGTCAGCCATGAGGCTGTCACTGGATGGGGTTAATGGGCAGCCATGAGGCTGGCACTGGGTGTAGTTAATGGGCAGCCATGAGGCTGTCACTGGGTGGCGTTAACGGGCAGCCATGAAGCTGTCACTGGGTGGAGTTAATGGGCAGCCATGAGGCTGTCACTGAGGGGAGTTAATGGGCAGCCATGAGGCTGTCACTGGGTGGAGTTAACGGGCAGCCATGAGGCTGTCACTGGGGGGAGTTAATGGGCAGCCATGATGCTGTCACTGACGGGAGATAATGGGCAGCTATGAGGCTGTCACTGGGTGGAGTTAATGGGCAGCCATGAGGCTGTCACTGAGGGGAGTTAATGGGCAGCCATGAGGCTGTCACTGGGTGGAGTAAACGGGCAGCCATGAGGCTGTCACTGGGTGGAGTTAATGGGCAGCCATGAGGCTGTCACTGAGGGGAATTAGCGGGCAGCCATGAGGCTGTCACTGGGGGAGTTAATGGGCAGCCATGAGGCTGTCACTGAGGGGAGTTAATGGGCAGCCATGAGGCTGTCACTGGGTGGAGTAAACGGGCAGCCATGAGGCTGTCACTGGGTGGAGTTAATGGGCAGCCATGAGGCTGTCACTGAGGGGAATTAACGGGCAGCCATGAGGCTGTCACTGGGGGAGTTAACGGGCAGCCATGAGGCTGCCACTGGGTGGAGTTAATGGGCAGCCATGAGGCTGTCACTGGGTGGAGTTAATGGGCAGCCATGAGGCTGTCACTGGGGGGAGTTAACGGGCAGCCATGAGGCTGTCACTGGGTGGAGTTAATGGGCAGCTATGAGTCTGTCACTGAGGGGAGTTAATGGGCAGCCATGAGGCTGTCACTGGGTGGAGTTAATGGGCAGTCATGAGGCTGTCACTGAGGGGAGTTAATGGGCAGCTATGAGGCTGTCACTGAGGGGAGTTAACGGGCAGCCATGAGGCTGTCACTGGGGGGAGTTAATGGGTAGCCATGAGGCTGTCACTGGGTGGAGTTAATGGGCAGCCATGAGGCTGTCACTGGATGGATGTTAACGGGCAGCCATGAGTCTGTCACTGGGGGGGAGTTAACGGGCAGCCATGAGGCTGTCACTGGGTGGAGTTAATGGGCAGCCATGAGGCTGTCACTGGGTGGAGTTAACGGGCAGCCATGAGGCTGTCACTGGGTGGAGTTACTGGGCAGCCATGAGACTGTCACTGGGTGGAGATAATGGGCAGCCATGAGGCTGTCACTGGATGGAGTTAATGGGCAGCCATGAGGTTGTCACTGGATGGGGTTAACGGGCAGCCATGAGGCTGTCACTGGGTGGAGTTAATGGGCAGCCATGAGGCTGTCACTGGGTTGAGTTAACGGGCAGCCATGAGGCTGTCACTGGGGGGAGTTAAAGGGCAGCCATGAGGCTGTCACTGGGTGGCGTTAACGGGCAGCCATGAGGCTGTCACTTAGGGGAGTTATTGGGCAGCCATGAGGCTGTCACTGGGTGGAGTTAACGGGCAGCCATGAGGCTGTCACTGGGGGGAATTAATGGGCAGCCATGAGGCTGTTACTGGGTGGAGTTATTGGGCAGCCATGAGGCTGTCACTGGGTGGAGTTAACGGGCAGCCATGAGGCAGTCACTGGGGGGAGTTAATGGGCAGCCATGAGGCTGTCACTGAGGGGAGATAATGGGCAGCTATGAGGCTGTCACTGGGTGGAGTTAATGGGCAGCCATAAGGCTGTCACTGAGGGGAGTTAATTCGCAGCCATGAGGCTGTCACTGGGTGGAGTTAACGGGCAGCCATGAGGCTGTCACTGGGTGGAGTTAATGGGCAGCCATGAGGCTGTCACTGAGGGGAGTTAACGAGCAGCCATGAGGCTGTCACTGGGGGAGTTAACGGGCAGCCATGAGGCTGTCACTGGGTGGCGTTAACGGGCAGCCATGAGGCTGTCACTTAGGGGAGTTAATGGGCAGCCATGAGGCTGTCACTGGGTGGAGTTAACGGGCAGCCATGAGGCTGTCACTGGGTGGAGTTAATGGGCAGCCATGAGGCTGTCACTGATGGGAGTTAATGGGCAGCCATGCGGCTGTCACTGGGTGGAGTTAACGGTCAGCCATGAGGCTGTCACTGGGGGGAGTTAATGGGCAGCTATGAGGCTGTCACTGGGTGGAGTTAATGGGCAGCCATGAGGCTGTCACTGAGGGGAGTTAATGGGCAGCCATGAGGCTGTCACTGGGGGGAGTTAAAGAGCAGCCATGAGGCTGTCACTGAGGGGAGATAATGGGCAGCTATGAGTCTGTCACTGGGTGGAGTTAATGGGCAGCCATGAGGCTGTCACTGAGGGGAGTTAACGGGCAGCCATGAGGCTGTAACTGGGTGGAGTTAACGGGCAGCCATGAGGCTGTCACTGGGTGGAGTTAATGGGCAGCCATGAGGCTGTCACTGAGGGGAGTTAATGGGCAGCCATGTGGCTGTCTCTGGGTGGAGTTAACGGGCAGCCATGAGGCTGTCACTGGGTGGAGTTAATGGGCAGCCATGAGGCTGTCACTGGGGGAGTTAACGGGCAGCCATGAGGCTGCCACTGGGTGGAGTTAATGGGCAGCCATGAGGCTGTCACTGGGTGGAGTTAATGGGCAGCCATGAGGCTGTCACTGGGGGGAGTTAACGGGCAGCCATGAGGCTGTCACTGGGTGGAGTTAATGGGCAGCTATGAGTCTGTCACTGAGGGGAGTTAATGGGCAGCCATGAGGCTGTCACTGGGTGGAGTTAATGGGCAGCCATGAGGCTGTCACTGAGGGGAGTTAATGGGCAGCTATGAGGCTGTCACTGAGGGGAGTTAACGGGCAGCCATGAGGCTGTCACTGGGGGGAGTTAATGGGTAGCCATGAGGCTGTCACTGGGTGGAGTTAATGGGCAGCCATGAGGCTGTCACTGGATGGATGTTAACGGGCAGCCATGAGTCTGTCACTGGGGGGGAGTTAACGGGCAGCCATGAGGCTGTCACTGGGTGGAGTTAATGGGCAGCCATGAGGCTGTCACTGGGTGGAGTTAACGGGCAGCCATGAGGCTGTCACTGGGTGGAGTTACTGGGCAGCCATGAGACTGTCACTGGGTGGAGATAATGGGCAGCCATGAGGCTGTCACTGGATGGAGTTAATGGGCAGCCATGAGGCTGTCACTGGATGGGGTTAACGGGCAGCCATGAGGCTGTCACTGGGTGGAGTTAATGGGCAGCCATGAGGCTGTCACTGGGTTGAGTTAACGGGCAGCCATGAGGCTGTCACTGGGGGGAGTTAAAGGGCAGCCATGAGGCTGTCACTGGGTGGCGTTAACGGGCAGCCATGAGGCTGTCACTTAGGGGAGTTATTGGGCAGCCATGAGGCTGTCACTGGGTGGAGTTAACGGGCAGCCATGAGGCTGTCACTGGGGGGAGTTAATGGGCAGCCATGAGGCTGTTACTGGGTGGAGTTATTGGGCAGCCATGAGGCTGTCACTGGGTGGAGTTAACGGGCAGCCATGAGGCAGTCACTGGGGGGAGTTAATGGGCAGCCATGAGGCTGTCACTGAGGGGAGATAATGGGCAGCTATGAGGCTGTCACTGGGTGGAGTTAATGGGCAGCCATGAGGCTGTCACTGAGGGGAGTTAATTCGCAGCCATGAGGCTGTCACTGGGTGGAGTTAACGGGCAGCCATGAGGCTGTCACTGGGTGGAGTTAATGGGCAGCCATGAGGCTGTCACTGAGGGGAGTTAACGAGCAGCCATGAGGCTGTCACTGGGGGAGTTAACGGGCAGCCATGAGGCTGTCACTGGGTGGCGTTAACGGGCAGCCATGAGGCTGTCACTGATGGGAGTTAATGGGCAGCCATGCGGCTGTCACTGGGTGGAGTTAACGGTCAGCCATGAGGCTGTCACTGGGGGGAGTTAATGGGCAGCTATGAGGCTGTCACTGGGTGGAGTTAATGGGCAGCCATGAGGCTGTCACTGAGGGGAGTTAATGGGCAGCCATGAGGCTGTCACTGGGGGGAGTTAAAGAGCAGCCATGAGGCTGTCACTGAGGGGAGATAATGGGCAGCTATGAGGCTGTCACTGGGTGGAGTTAATGGGCAGCCATGAGGCTGTCACTGAGGGGAGTTAACGGGCAGCCATGAGGCTGTAACTGGGTGGAGTTAACGGGCAGCCATGAGGCTGTCACTGGGTGGAGTTAATGGGCAGCCATGAGGCTGTCACTGAGGGGAGTTAATGGGCAGCCATGTGGCTGTCTCTGGGTGGAGTTAACGGGCAGCCATGAGGCTGTCACTGGGTGGAGCTAATGGGCAGCCATGAGGCTGTCACTGAGGGGAGTTAATGGGCAGCCATGAGGCTGTCACTGGGTGGAGTTAACGGGCAGCCATGAGGCTGTCACTGGGTGGAGTTAATGGGCAGCCATGAGGCTGTCACTGAGGGGAGTTAATGGGCAGCCATGAGGTTGTCACTGAGGGGAGATAATGGGCAGCTTGAGGCTGTCACTGGGTGGAGTTAATGGGCAGCCATGAGGCTGTCCCTGAGGGGAGTTAATGGGCAGCCATGAGGCTGTCACTGGGTGGAGTTAACGGGCAGCCATGAGGCTGTCACTGGTTGGAGTTAATGGGCAGCCATGAGGCTGTCACTGAGGGGAGTTAACGGGCAGCCATGAGGCTGTCACTGGGGGAGTTAACGGGCAGCCATGAGGCTGCCACTGGGTGGAGTTAATGGGCAGCCATGAGGCTGTCACTGGGTGGAGTTAATGGGCAGCCATGAGGCTGTCACTGGTGGGAGTTAACGGGCAGCCATGAGGCTGTCACTGGGTGGAGTTAACGGGCAGCCATGAGGCAGTCACTGGGGGGAGTTAATGGGCAGCCATGAGGCTGTCACTGAGGGGAGATAATGGGCAGCTATGAGGCTGTCACTGGGTGGAGTTAATGGGCAGCCATGAGGCTGTCACTGAGGGGAGTTAATTCGCAGCCATGAGGCTGTCACTGGGTGGAGTTAACGGGCAGCCATGAGGCTGTCACTGGGTGGAGTTAATGGGCAGCCATGAGGCTGTCACTGAGGGGAGTTAACGAGCAGCCATGAGGCTGTCACTGGGGGAGTTAACGGGCAGCCATGAGGCTGTCACTGGGTGGCGTTAACGGGCAGCCATGAGGCTGTCACTTAGGGGAGTTAATGGGCAGCCATGAGGCTGTCACTGGGTGGAGTTAACGGGCAGCCATGAGGCTGTCACTGGGTGGAGTTAATGGGCAGCCATGAGGCTGTCACTGATGGGAGTTAATGGGCAGCCATGCGGCTGTCACTGGGTGGAGTTAACGGTCAGCCATGAGGCTGTCACTGGGGGGAGTTAATGGGCAGCTATGAGGCTGTCACTGGGTGGAGTTAATGGGCAGCCATGAGGCTGTCACTGAGGGGAGTTAATGGGCAGCCATGAGGCTGTCACTGGGGGGAGTTAAAGAGCAGCCATGAGGCTGTCACTGAGGGGAGATAATGGGCAGCTATGAGGCTGTCACTGGGTGGAGTTAATGGGCAGCCATGAGGCTGTCACTGAGGGGAGTTAACGGGCAGCCATGAGGCTGTAACTGGGTGGAGTTAACGGGCAGCCATGAGGCTGTCACTGGGTGGAGTTAATGGGCAGCCATGAGGCTGTCACTGAGGGGAGTTAATGGGCAGCCATGTGGCTGTCTCTGGGTGGAGTTAACGGGCAGCCATGAGGCTGTCACTGGGTGGAGTTAATGGGCAGCCATGAGGCTGTCACTGAGGGGAGTTAATGGGCAGCCATGAGGCTGTCACTGGGTGGAGTTAACGGGCAGCCATGAGGCTGTCACTGGGTGGAGTTAATGGGCAGCCATGAGGCTGTCACTGAGGGGAGTTAATGGGCAGCCATGAGGTTGTCACTGAGGGGAGATAATGGGCAGCTTGAGGCTGTCACTGGGTGGAGTTAATGGGCAGCCATGAGGCTGTCCCTGAGGGGAGTTAATGGGCAGCCATGAGGCTGTCACTGGGTGGAGTTAACGGGCAGCCATGAGGCTGTCACTGGTTGGAGTTAATGGGCAGCCATGAGGCTGTCACTGAGGGGAGTTAACGGGCAGCCATGAGGCTGTCACTGGGGGAGTTAACGGGCAGCCATGAGGCTGCCACTGGGTGGAGTTAATGGGCAGCCATGAGGCTGTCACTGGGTGGAGTTAATGGGCAGCCATGAGGCTGTCACTGGTGGGAGTTAACGGGCAGCCATGAGGCTGTCACTGGGTGGAGTTAATGGGCAGCTATGAGTCTGTCACTGAGGGAAGTTAATGGGCAGCCATGAGGCTGTCACTGGGTGGAGTTAATGGGCAGCCATGAGGCTGTCACTGAGGGGAGTTAATGGGCAGCTATGAGGCTGTCACTGAGGCGAGTTAACGGGCAGCCATGAGGCTGTCACTGGGGGAAGTTAATTGGTAGCCATGAGGCTGTCACTGGGTGGAGTTAATGGGCAGCCATGAGGCTGTCACTGGATGGAGTTAACGGGCAGCCATGAGGCTGTCACTGGGGGGAGTTAACGGGCAGCCATGAGGCTGTCACTGGGTGGAGTTAATGGTCAGCCATGAGGCTGTCACTGGATGGGGTTAACGGGCAGCCATGAGGCTGGCACTGGGTTAAGTTAATGGGGAGCCATGAGGCTGTCACTGGGTGGCGTTAACGGGCAGCCATGAAGCTGTCACTTATGGGAGTTAATGGGCAGCTATGAGTCTGTCACTGAGGGGAGTTAATGGGCAGCCATGAGGCTGTCACTGGGTGGAGTTAATGGGCAGCCATGAGGCTGTCACTGAGGGGAGTTAATGGGCAGCTATGAGGCTGTCACTGAGGGGAGTTAACGGGCAGCCATGAGGCTGTCACTGGGGGGAGTTAATGGGTAGCCATGAGGCTGTCACTGGGTGGAGTTAATGGGCAGCCATGAGGCTGTCACTGGATGGATGTTAACGGGCAGCCATGAGTCTGTCACTGGGGGGGAGTTAACGGGCAGCCATGAGGCTGTCACTGGGTGGAGTTAATGGGCAGCCATGAGGCTGTCACTGGGTGGAGTTAACGGGCAGCCATGAGGCTGTCACTGGGTGGAGTTACTGGGCAGCCATGAGACTGTCACTGGGTGGAGATAATGGGCAGCCATGAGGCTGTCACTGGATGGAGTTAATGGGCAGCCATGAGGCTGTCACTGGATGGGGTTAACGGGCAGCCATGAGGCTGTCACTGGGTGGAGTTAATGGGCAGCCATGAGGCTGTCACTGGGTTGAGTTAACGGGCAGCCATGAGGCTGTCACTGGGGGGAATTAAAGGGCAGCCATGAGGCTGTCACTGGGTGGCGTTAACGGGCAGCCATGAGGCTGTCACTTAGGGGAGTTATTGGGCAGCCATGAGGCTGTCACTGGGTGGAGTTAACGGGCAGCCATGAGGCTGTCACTGGGGGGAGTTAATGGGCAGCCATGAGGCTGTTACTGGGTGGAGTTATTGGGCAGCCATGAGGCTGTCACTGGGTGGAGTTAACGGGCAGCCATGAGGCAGTCACTGGGGGGAGTTAATGGGCAGCCATGAGGCTGTCACTGAGGGGAGATAATGGGCAGCTATGAGGCTGTCACTGGGTGGAGTTAATGGGCAGCCATGAGGCTGTCACTGAGGGGAGTTAATTCGCAGCCATGAGGCTGTCACTGGGTGGAGTTAACGGGCAGCCATGAGGCTGTCACTGGGTGGAGTTAATGGGCAGCCATGAGGCTGTCACTGAGGGGAGTTAACGAGCAGCCATGAGGCTGTCACTGGGGGAGTTAACGGGCAGCCATGAGGCTGTCACTGGGTGGCGTTAACGGGCAGCCATGAGGCTGTCACTTAGGGGAGTTAATGGGCAGCCATGAGGCTGTCACTGGGTGGAGTTAACGGGCAGCCATGAGGCTGTCACTGGGTGGAGTTAATGGGCAGCCATGAGGCTGTCACTGATGGGAGTTAATGGGCAGCCATGCGGCTGTCACTGGGTGGAGTTAACGGTCAGCCATGAGGCTGTCACTGGGGGGAGTTAATGGGCAGCTATGAGGCTGTCACTGGGTGGAGTTAATGGGCAGCCATGAGGCTGTCACTGAGGGGAGTTAATGGGCAGCCATGAGGCTGTCACTGGGGGGAGTTAAAGAGCAGCCATGAGGCTGTCACTGAGGGGAGATAATGGGCAGCTATGAGGCTGTCACTGGGTGGAGTTAATGGGCAGCCATGAGGCTGTCACTGAGGGGAGTTAACGGGCAGCCATGAGGCTGTAACTGGGTGGAGTTAACGGGCAGCCATGAGGCTGTCACTGGGTGGAGTTAATGGGCAGCCATGAGGCTGTCACTGAGGGGAGTTAATGGGCAGCCATGTGGCTGTCTCTGGGTGGAGTTAACGGGCAGCCATGAGGCTGTCACTGGGTGGAGTTAATGGGCAGCCATGAGGCTGTCACTGAGGGGAGTTAATGGGCAGCCATGAGGCTGTCACTGGGTGGAGTTAACGGGCAGCCATGAGGCTGTCACTGGGTGGAGTTAATGGGCAGCCATGAGGCTGTCACTGAGGGGAGTTAATGGGCAGCCATGAGGTTGTCACTGAGGGGAGATAATGGGCAGCTTGAGGCTGTCACTGGGTGGAGTTAATGGGCAGCCATGAGGCTGTCCCTGAGGGGAGTTAATGGGCAGCCATGAGGCTGTCACTGGGTGGAGTTAACGGGCAGCCATGAGGCTGTCACTGGTTGGAGTTAATGGGCAGCCATGAGGCTGTCACTGAGGGGAGTTAACGGGCAGCCATGAGGCTGTCACTGGGGGAGTTAACGGGCAGCCATGAGGCTGCCACTGGGTGGAGTTAATGGGCAGCCATGAGGCTGTCACTGGGTGGAGTTAATGGGCAGCCATGAGGCTGTCACTGGTGGGAGTTAACGGGCAGCCATGAGGCTGTCACTGGGTGGAGTTAATGGGCAGCTATGAGTCTGTCACTGAGGGAAGTTAATGGGCAGCCATGAGGCTGTCACTGGGTGGAGTTAATGGGCAGCCATGAGGCTGTCACTGAGGGGAGTTAATGGGCAGCTATGAGGCTGTCACTGAGGCGAGTTAACGGGCAGCCATGAGGCTGTCACTGGGGGAAGTTAATTGGTAGCCATGAGGCTGTCACTGGGTGGAGTTAATGGGCAGCCATGAGGCTGTCACTGGATGGAGTTAACGGGCAGCCATGAGGCTGTCACTGGGGGGAGTTAACGGGCAGCCATGAGGCTGTCACTGGGTGGAGTTAATGGTCAGCCATGAGGCTGTCACTGGATGGGGTTAACGGGCAGCCATGAGGCTGGCACTGGGTATAGTTAATGGGGAGCCATGAGGCTGTCACTGGGTGGCGTTAACGGGCAGCCATGAAGCTGTCACTTATGGGAGTTAATGGGCAGCCATGAGGCTGTCACTGGGTGGAGTTAACGGGCAGCCATGAGGCTGTCACTGGGTGGAGTTAATGGGCAGCCATGAGGCTGTCACTGGGTGGAGTAAACGGGCAGCCATGAGGCTGTCACTGGGTGGAGTTAATGGGCAGCCATGAGGCTGTCACTGAGGGGAGTTAACGGGCAGCCATGAGGCTGTCACTGGGGGAGTTAACGGGCAGCCATGAGGCTGCCACTGGGTGGAGTTAATGGGCAGCCATGAGGCTGTCACTGGGTGGAGTTAATGGGCAGCCATGAGGCTGTCACTGGGGGGAGTTAACGGGCAGCCATGAGGCTGTCACTGGGTGGAGTTAATGGGCAGCCATGAGGCTGTCACTGGATGGATGTTAACGGGCAGCCATGAGGCTGTCACTGGGGGGGAGTTAACGGGCAGCCATGAGGCTGTCACTGGGTGGAGTTAATGGGCAGCCATGAGGCTGTCACTGGGTGGAGTTAACGGGCAGCCATGAGGCTGTCACTGGGTGGAGTTACTGGGCAGCCATGAGACTGTCACTGGGTGGAGATAATGGGCAGCCATGAGGCTGTCACTGGATGGAGTTAATGGGCAGCCATGAGGCTGTCACTGGATGGGGTTAATGGGCAGCCATGAGGCTGTCACTGGGTGGAGTTAATGGGCAGCCATGAGGCTGTCACTGGGTTGAGTTAACGGGCAGCCATGAGGCTGTCACTGGGGGGAGTTAAAGGGCAGCCATGAGGCTGTCACTGGGTGGCGTTAACGGGCAGCCATGAGGCTGTCACTTAGGGGAGTTATTGGGCAGCCATGAGGCTGTCACTGGGTGGAGTTAACGGGCAGCCATGAGGCTGTCACTGGGGGGAGTTAATGGGCAGCCATGATGCTGTCACTGAGGGGAGATAATGGGCAGCTATGAGGCTGTCACTGGGTGGAGTTAATGGGCAGCCATGAGGCTGTCACTGGGTGGAGTTAATGGGCAGCCATCAGGCTGTCACTGGGTGGAGTTAATGGGCAGCCATGAGGCTGTCACTGAGGGGAGTTAACGGGCAGCCATGAGGCTGTCACTGGGGGAGTTAACGGGCAGCCATGAGGCTGTCACTGGGTGGATTTAACGGGCAGCCATGAGGCTGTCACTGGGGGAGTTAATGGGCAGCCATGAGGCTGTCACTGCGGATAATTAATGGGCAGCCATGAGGCTGTCACTGGGTTTAGTTAATGGGCAGCCATGAGGCTATTACTGGGTGGAGTAAATGGGCAGCCATGAGGCTGTCACTGGGTGGAGTTAATGGGCAGCCATGAGGCTGTCACTGGGTGGAGTTAACGGGCAGCCATGAGGCTGTCACTTAGGGGAGTTAATGGGCAGCCATGAGGCTGTCACTGGGTGGAGTTAATGGGCAGCCATGAGGCTGTCACTGAGGGGAGTTAATGGGCAGCCATGCGGCTGTCACTGAGGGGAGTTAATGGGCAGCCATGCGGCTGTCACTGGGTGGAGTTAACGGGCAGCCATGAGGCTGTCACTTTGGGGAGTTAATGGGCAGCCATGAGGCTGTCACTGGGTTTAGTTAATGGGCAGCCATGAGGCTGTCACTGGGTGGCGTTAACGGGCAGCCATGAGGCTGTCACTTAGGGGAGTTATTGGGCAGCCATGAGGCTGTCACTGGGTGGAGTTAACGGGCAGCCATGAGGCTGTCACTGGGGGGAGTTAATGGGCAGCCATGAGGCTGACACTGAGGGGGATAATGGGCAGCTATGAGGCTGTCACTGGGTGGAGTTAATGGGCAGCCATGAGGCTGTCACTGAGGGGAGTTAATGGGCAGCCATGAGGCTGTCACTGGGTGGAGTTAACGGGCAGCCATGAGGCTGTCACTGGGTGCAGTTAATGGGCAGCCATGAGGCTGTCATTGAGGGGAGTTAACGAGCAGCCATGAGGCTGCCAATGGGGGAGTTAACGGGCAGCCATGAGGCTGTCACTGGGTGGAGTTAACGGGCAGCCATGAGGCTGTCACTGGGTGGAGTTAATGGGCAGCCATGAGGCTGTCACTGAGGGGAGTTAATGGGCAGCCATGAGGCTGTCACTGGGTGGAGTTAACGGGCAGCCATGAGGCTGTCACTGGGGGGAGTTAATGGGCAGCTATGAGGCTGTCACTGGGTGGAGTTAATGGGCAGCCATGAGGCTGTCACTGAGGGGAGTTAATGGGCAGCCATAAGGCTGTCACTGGGGGGAGTTAAAGGGCAGCCATGATGCTGTCACTGAGGGGAGATAATGGGCAGCTATGAGGCTGTCACTGGGTGGAGTTAATGGGCAGCCATGAGGCTGTCACTGAGGGGAGTTAATGGGCAGCCATGAGGCTGTCACTGGGTGGAGTTAACGGGCAGCCATGAGGCTGTCACTGGGTGGAGTTAATGGGCAGCCATGAGGCTGTCACTGAGGGGAGTTAATGGGCAGCCATGAGGCTGTCACTGGGTGGAGTTAACGGGCAGCCATGAGGCTGTCACTGGGTGGAGTTAATGGGCAGCCATGAGGCTGTCACTGATGGGAGTTAATGGGCAGCCATGAGGCTGTCACTGGGTGGAGTTAACGGGCAGCCATGAGGCTGTCACTGGGTGGAGTTAACGGTCAGCCATGAGGCTGTCACTGGGGGGAGTTAATGGGCAGCTATGAGGCTGTCACTGGGTGGAGTTAATGGGCAGCCATGAGGCTGTCACTGAGGGGAGTTAATGGGCAGCCATGAGGCTGTCACTGGGGGGAGTTAAAGAGCAGCCATGAGGCTGTCACTGAGGGGAGATAATGGGCAGCTATGAGGCTGTCACTGGGTGGAGTTAATGGGCAGCCATGAGGCTGTCACTGAGGGGAGTTAACGGGCAGCCATGAGGCTGTAACTGGGTGGAGTTAACGGGCAGCCATGAGGCTGTCACTGGGTGGAGTTAATGGGCAGCCATGAGGCTGTCACTGAGGGGAGTTAATGGGCAGCCATGTGGCTGTCTCTGGGTGGAGTTAACGGGCAGCCATGAGGCTGTCACTGGGTGGAGTTAATGGGCAGCCATGAGGCTGTCACTGAGGGGAGTTAATGGGCAGCCATGAGGCTGTCACTGGGTGGAGTTAACGGGCAGCCATGAGGCTGTCACTGGGTGGAGTTAATGGGCAGCCATGAGGCTGTCACTGAGGGGAGTTAATGGGCAGCCATGAGGTTGTCACTGAGGGGAGATAATGGGCAGCTTGAGGCTGTCACTGGGTGGAGTTAATGGGCAGCCATGAGGCTGTCCCTGAGGGGAGTTAATGGGCAGCCATGAGGCTGTCACTGGGTGGAGTTAACGGGCAGCCATGAGGCTGTCACTGGTTGGAGTTAATGGGCAGCCATGAGGCTGTCACTGAGGGGAGATAACGGGCAGCCATGAGGCTGTCACTGGGGGAGTTAACGGGCAGCCATGAGGCTGCCACTGGGTGGAGTTAATGGGCAGCCATGAGGCTGTCACTGGGTGGAGTTAATGGGCAGCCATGAGGCTGTCACTGGTGGGAGTTAACGGGCAGCCATGAGGCTGTCACTGGGTGGAGTTAATGGGCAGCTATGAGTCTGTCACTGAGGGAAGTTAATGGGCAGCCATGAGGCTGTCACTGGGTGGAGTTAATGGGCAGCCATGAGGCTGTCACTGAGGGGAGTTAATGGGCAGCTATGAGGCTGTCACTGAGGCGAGTTAACGGGCAGCCATGAGGCTGTCACTGGGGTAAGTTAATTGGTAGCCATGAGGCTGTCACTGGGTGGAGTTAATGGGCAGCCATGAGGCTGTCACTGGATGGAGTTAACGGGCAGCCATGAGGCTGTCACTGGGGGGAGTTAACGGGCAGCCATGAGGCTGTCACTGGGTGGAGTTAATGGTCAGCCATGAGGCTGTCACTGGATGGGGTTAACGGGCAGCCATGAGGCTGGCACTGGGTATAGTTAATGGGGAGCCATGAGGCTGTCACTGGGTGGCGTTAACGGGCAGCCATGAAGCTGTCACTTATGGGAGTTAATGGGCAGCCATGAGGCTGTCACTGGGTGGAGTTAACGGGCAGCCATGAGGCTGTCACTGGGTGGAGTTAATGGGCAGCCATGAGGCTGTCACTGGGTGGAGTAAACGGGCAGCCATGAGGCTGTCACTGGGTGGAGTTAATGGGCAGCCATGAGGCTGTCACTGAGGGGAGTTAACGGGCAGCCATGAGGCTGTCACTGGGGGAGTTAACGGGCAGCCATGAGGCTGCCACTGGGTGGAGTTAATGGGCAGCCATGAGGCTGTCACTGGGTGGAGTTAATGGGCAGCCATGAGGCTGTCACTGGGGGGAGTTAACGGGCAGCCATGAGGCTGTCACTGGGTGGAGTTAATGGGCAGCCATGAGGCTGTCACTGGATGGATGTTAACGGGCAGCCATGAGGCTGTCACTGGGGGGGAGTTAACGGGCAGCCATGAGGCTGTCACTGGGTGGAGTTAATGGGCAGCCATGAGGCTGTCACTGGGTGGAGTTAACGGGCAGCCATGAGGCTGTCACTGGGTGGAGTTACTGGGCAGCCATGAGACTGTCACTGGGTGGAGATAATGGGCAGCCATGAGGCTGTCACTGGATGGAGTTAATGGGCAGCCATGAGGCTGTCACTGGATGGGGTTAATGGGCAGCCATGAGGCTGTCACTGGGTGGAGTTAATGTGCAGCCATGAGGCTGTCACTGGGTTGAGTTAACGGGCAGCCATGAGGCTGTCACTGGGGGGAGTTAAAGGGCAGCCATGAGGCTGTCACTGGGTGGCGTTAACGGGCAGCCATGAGGCTGTCACTTAGGGGAGTTATTGGGCAGCCATGAGGCTGTCACTGGGTGGAGTTAACGGGCAGCCATGAGGCTGTCACTGGGGGGAGTTAATGGGCAGCCATGATGCTGTCACTGAGGGGAGATAATGGGCAGCTATGAGGCTGTCACTGGGTGGAGTTAATGGGCAGCCATGAGGCTGTCACTGGGTGGAGTTAATGGGCAGCCATCAGGCTGTCACTGGGTGGAGTTAATGGGCAGCCATGAGGCTGTCACTGAGGGGAGTTAACGGGCAGCCATGAGGCTGTCACTGGGGGAGTTAACGGGCAGCCATGAGGCTGTCACTGGGTGGATTTAACGGGCAGCCATGAGGCTGTCACTGGGGGAGTTAATGGGCAGCCATGAGGCTGTCACTGCGGATAATTAATGGGCAGCCATGAGGCTGTCACTGGGTTTAGTTAATGGGCAGCCATGAGGCTATTACTGGGTGGAGTAAATGGGCAGCCATGAGGCTGTCACTGGGTGGAGTTAATGGGCAGCCATGAGGCTGTCACTGGGTGGAGTTAACGGGCAGCCATGAGGCTGTCACTTAGGGGAGTTAATGGGCAGCCATGAGGCTGTCACTGGGTGGAGTTAATGGGCAGCCATGAGGCTGTCACTGAGGGGAGTTAATGGGCAGCCATGCGGCTGTCACTGAGGGGAGTTAATGGGCAGCCATGCGGCTGTCACTGGGTGGAGTTAACGGGCAGCCATGAGGCTGTCACTTTGGGGAGTTAATGGGCAGCCATGAGGCTGTCACTGGGTTTAGTTAATGGGCAGCCATGAGGCTGTCACTGGGTGGCGTTAACGGGCAGCCATGAGGCTGTCACTTAGGGGAGTTATTGGGCAGCCATGAGGCTGTCACTGGGTGGAGTTAACGGGCAGCCATGAGGCTGTCACTGGGGGGAGTTAATGGGCAGCCATGAGGCTGACACTGAGGGGGATAATGGGCAGCTATGAGGCTGTCACTGGGTGGAGTTAATGGGCAGCCATGAGGCTGTCACTGAGGGGAGTTAATGGGCAGCCATGAGGCTGTCACTGGGTGGAGTTAACGGGCAGCCATGAGGCTGTCACTGGGTGCAGTTAATGGGCAGCCATGAGGCTGTCATTGAGGGGAGTTAACGAGCAGCCATGAGGCTGCCAATGGGGGAGTTAACGGGCAGCCATGAGGCTGTCACTGGGTGGAGTTAACGGGCAGCCATGAGGCTGTCACTGGGTGGAGTTAATGGGCAGCCATGAGGCTGTCACTGAGGGGAGTTAATGGGCAGCCATGAGGCTGTCACTGGGTGGAGTTAACGGGCAGCCATGAGGCTGTCACTGGGGGGAGTTAATGGGCAGCTATGAGGCTGTCACTGGGTGGAGTTAATGGGCAGCCATGAGGCTGTCACTGAGGGGAGTTAATGGGCAGCCATAAGGCTGTCACTGGGGGGAGTTAAAGGGCAGCCATGATGCTGTCACTGAGGGGAGATAATGGGCAGCTATGAGGCTGTCACTGGGTGGAGTTAATGGGCAGCCATGAGGCTGTCACTGAGGGGAGTTAATGGGCAGCCATGAGGCTGTCACTGGGTGGAGTTAACGGGCAGCCATGAGGCTGTCACTGGGTGGAGTTAATGGGCAGCCATGAGGCTGTCACTGAGGGGAGTTAACGGGCAGCCATGACGCTGTCACTGTGGGAGTTAACGGGCAGCCATGAGGCTGCCACTGGGTGGAGTTAATGGGCAGCCATGAGGCTGTCACTGGGTGGAGTTAATGGGCAGCCATGAGGCTGTCACTGGGGGGAGTTAACGGGCAGCCATGAGGCTGTCACTGGGTGGAGTTAATGGGCAGCTATGAGTCTGTCACTGAGGGGAGTTAATGGGCAGCCATGAGGCTGTCACTGTGTGGAGTTAATGGGCAGCCATGAGGCTGTCACTGAGGGGAGTTAATGGGCAGCTATGAGGCTGTCACTGAGGGGAGTTAACGGGCAGCCATGAGGCTGTCACTGGGTGGAGTTAACGGGCAGCCATGAGGCTGTCACTGGGTGGAGTTAATGGGCAGCCATGAGGCTGTCACTGGGTGGAGTAAACGGGCAGCCATGAGGCTGTCACTGGGTGGAGTTAATGGGCAGCCATGAGGCTGTCACTGAGGGGAGTTAACGGGCAGCCATGAGGCTGTCACTGGGGGAGTTAACGGGCAGCCATGAGGCTGCCACTGGGTGGAGTTAATGGGCAGCCATGAGGCTGTCACTGGGTGGAGTTAATGGGCAGCCATGAGGCTGTCACTGGGGGGAGTTAACGGGCAGCCATGAGGCTGTCACTGGGTGGAGTTAATGGGCAGCCATGAGGCTGTCACTGGATGGATGTTAACGGGCAGCCATGAGGCTGTCACTGGGGGGGAGTTAACGGGCAGCCATGAGGCTGTCACTGGGTGGAGTTAATGGGCAGCCATGAGGCTGTCACTGGGTGGAGTTAACGGGCAGCCATGAGGCTGTCACTGGGTGGAGTTACTGGGCAGCCATGAGACTGTCACTGGGTGGAGATAATGGGCAGCCATGAGGCTGTCACTGGATGGAGTTAATGGGCAGCCATGAGGCTGTCACTGGATGGGGTTAATGGGCAGCCATGAGGCTGTCACTGGGTGGAGTTAATGTGCAGCCATGAGGCTGTCACTGGGTTGAGTTAACGGGCAGCCATGAGGCTGTCACTGGGGGGAGTTAAAGGGCAGCCATGAGGCTGTCACTGGGTGGCGTTAACGGGCAGCCATGAGGCTGTCACTTAGGGGAGTTATTGGGCAGCCATGAGGCTGTCACTGGGTGGAGTTAACGGGCAGCCATGAGGCTGTCACTGGGGGGAGTTAATGGGCAGCCATGATGCTGTCACTGAGGGGAGATAATGGGCAGCTATGAGGCTGTCACTGGGTGGAGTTAATGGGCAGCCATGAGGCTGTCACTGGGTGGAGTTAATGGGCAGCCATCAGGCTGTCACTGGGTGGAGTTAATGGGCAGCCATGAGGCTGTCACTGAGGGGAGTTAACGGGCAGCCATGAGGCTGTCACTGGGGGAGTTAACGGGCAGCCATGAGGCTGTCACTGGGTGGATTTAACGGGCAGCCATGAGGCTGTCACTGGGGGAGTTAATGGGCAGCCATGAGGCTGTCACTGCGGATAATTAATGGGCAGCCATGAGGCTGTCACTGGGTTTAGTTAATGGGCAGCCATGAGGCTATTACTGGGTGGAGTAAATGGGCAGCCATGAGGCTGTCACTGGGTGGAGTTAATGGGCAGCCATGAGGCTGTCACTGGGTGGAGTTAACGGGCAGCCATGAGGCTGTCACTTAGGGGAGTTAATGGGCAGCCATGAGGCTGTCACTGGGTGGAGTTAATGGGCAGCCATGAGGCTGTCACTGAGGGGAGTTAATGGGCAGCCATGCGGCTGTCACTGAGGGGAGTTAATGGGCAGCCATGCGGCTGTCACTGGGTGGAGTTAACGGGCAGCCATGAGGCTGTCACTTTGGGGAGTTAATGGGCAGCCATGAGGCTGTCACTGGGTTTAGTTAATGGGCAGCCATGAGGCTGTCACTGGGTGGCGTTAACGGGCAGCCATGAGGCTGTCACTTAGGGGAGTTATTGGGCAGCCATGAGGCTGTCACTGGGTGGAGTTAACGGGCAGCCATGAGGCTGTCACTGGGGGGAGTTAATGGGCAGCCATGAGGCTGACACTGAGGGGGATAATGGGCAGCTATGAGGCTGTCACTGGGTGGAGTTAATGGGCAGCCATGAGGCTGTCACTGAGGGGAGTTAATGGGCAGCCATGAGGCTGTCACTGGGTGGAGTTAACGGGCAGCCATGAGGCTGTCACTGGGTGCAGTTAATGGGCAGCCATGAGGCTGTCATTGAGGGGAGTTAACGAGCAGCCATGAGGCTGCCAATGGGGGAGTTAACGGGCAGCCATGAGGCTGTCACTGGGTGGAGTTAACGGGCAGCCATGAGGCTGTCACTGGGTGGAGTTAATGGGCAGCCATGAGGCTGTCACTGAGGGGAGTTAATGGGCAGCCATGAGGCTGTCACTGGGTGGAGTTAACGGGCAGCCATGAGGCTGTCACTGGGGGGAGTTAATGGGCAGCTATGAGGCTGTCACTGGGTGGAGTTAATGGGCAGCCATGAGGCTGTCACTGAGGGGAGTTAATGGGCAGCCATAAGGCTGTCACTGGGGGGAGTTAAAGGGCAGCCATGATGCTGTCACTGAGGGGAGATAATGGGCAGCTATGAGGCTGTCACTGGGTGGAGTTAATGGGCAGCCATGAGGCTGTCACTGAGGGGAGTTAATGGGCAGCCATGAGGCTGTCACTGGGTGGAGTTAACGGGCAGCCATGAGGCTGTCACTGGGTGGAGTTAATGGGCAGCCATGAGGCTGTCACTGAGGGGAGTTAACGGGCAGCCATGACGCTGTCACTGTGGGAGTTAACGGGCAGCCATGAGGCTGCCACTGGGTGGAGTTAATGGGCAGCCATGAGGCTGTCACTGGGTGGAGTTAATGGGCAGCCATGAGGCTGTCACTGGGGGGAGTTAACGGGCAGCCATGAGGCTGTCACTGGGTGGAGTTAATGGGCAGCTATGAGTCTGTCACTGAGGGGAGTTAATGGGCAGCCATGAGGCTGTCACTGTGTGGAGTTAATGGGCAGCCATGAGGCTGTCACTGAGGGGAGTTAATGGGCAGCTATGAGGCTGTCACTGAGGGGAGTTAACGGGCAGCCATGAGGCTGTCACTGGGGGGAGTTAATGGGTAGCCATGAGGCTGTCACTGGGTGGAGTTAACGGGCAGCCATGAGGCTGTCACTGGGTGGAGTTACTGGGCAGCCATGAGACTGTCACTGGGTGGAGTTAATGGGCAGCCATGAGGCTGTCACTGGATGGAGTTAATTGGCAGCCATGAGGCTGTCACTGGATGGGATTAAGGGGCAGCCATGAGGTTGTCACTCAATCGATGTTAACGGGCAGCCATGAGGCTGTCACTGGGGGGGAGTTAACGGGCAGCCATGAGGCTGTCACTGGGTGGAGTTAATGGGCAGCCATGAGGCTGTCACTGGGTGGAGTTAACGGGCAGCCATGAGGCTGTCACTCGATCGATGTTAACGGGCAGCCATGAGGCTGTCACTGGGGGGGAGTTAACGGGCAGCCATGAGGCTGTCACTGGGTGGAGTTAATGGGCAGCCATGAGGCTGTCTCTGGGTGGAGTTAACGGGCAGCCATGAGGCTGTCACTGGGTGGAGTTACTGGGCAGCCATGAGACTGTCACTGGGTGGAGTTAATGGGCAGCCATGAGGCTGTCACTGGATGGAGTTAATTGGCAGCCATGAGGCTGTCACTGGATGGGATTAACGGGCAGCCATGAGGCTGTCACTGGGTGGAGTTAATGGGCAGCCATGAGGCTGTCACTGAGGGGAGTTAATGGGCAGCCATGAGGCTGTCACTGGGTGGAGTTAACGGGCAGCCATGAGGCTGTCACTGGGTGGAGTTAATGGGCAGCCATGAGGCTGTCACTGGGGGGAGTTAATGGGCAGCCATGAGGCTGACACTGAGGGGGATAATGGGCAGCTATGAGGCTGTCACTGGGTGGAGTTAGTGGGCAGCCATGAGGCTGTCACTGAGGGGAGTTAATGGGCAGCCATGAGGCTGTCACTGGGTGGAGTTAACGGGCAGCCATGAGGCTGTCACTGGGTGCAGTTAATGGGCAGCCATGAGGCTGTCATTGAGGGGAGTTAACGAGCAGCCATGAGGCTGCCAATGGGGGAGTTAACGGGCAGCCATGAGGCTGTCACTGGGTGGAGTTAACGGGCAGCCATGAGGCTGTCACTGGGTGGAGTTAATGGGCAGCCATGAGGCTGTCACTGAGGGGAGTTAATGGGCAGCCATGAGGCTGTCACTGGGTGGAGTTAACGGGCAGCCATGAGGCTGTCACTGGGGGGAGTTAATGGGCAGCTATGAGGCTGTCACTGGGTGGAGTTAATGGGCAGCCATGAGGCTGTCACTGAGGGGAGTTAATGGGCAGCCATAAGGCTGTCACTGGGGGGAGTTAAAGGGCAGCCATGATGCTGTCACTGAGGGGAGATAATGGGCAGCTATGAGGCTGTCACTGGGTGGAGTTAATGGGCAGCCATGAGGCTGTCACTGAGGGGAGTTAATGGGCAGCCATGAGGCTGTCACTGGGTGGAGTTAACGGGCAGCCATGAGGCTGTCACTGGGTGGAGTTAATGGGCAGCCATGAGGCTGTCACTGAGGGGAGTTAACGGGCAGCCATGACGCTGTCACTGTGGGAGTTAACGGGCAGCCATGAGGCTGCCACTGGGTGGAGTTAATGGGCAGCCATGAGGCTGTCACTGGGTGGAGTTAATGGGCAGCCATGAGGCTGTCACTGGGGGGAGTTAACGGGCAGCCATGAGGCTGTCACTGGGTGGAGTTAATGGGCAGCTATGAGTCTGTCACTGAGGGGAGTTAATGGGCAGCCATGAGGCTGTCACTGTGTGGAGTTAATGGGCAGCCATGAGGCTGTCACTGAGGGGAGTTAATGGGCAGCTATGAGGCTGTCACTGAGGGGAGTTAACGGGCAGCCATGAGGCTGTCACTGGGGGGAGTTAATGGGTAGCCATGAGGCTGTCACTGGGTGGAGTTAACGGGCAGCCATGAGGCTGTCACTGGGTGGAGTTACTGGGCAGCCATGAGACTGTCACTGGGTGGAGTTAATGGGCAGCCATGAGGCTGTCACTGGATGGAGTTAATTGGCAGCCATGAGGCTGTCACTGGATGGGATTAAGGGGCAGCCATGAGGCTGTCACTCAATCGATGTTAACGGGCAGCCATGAGGCTGTCACTGGGGGGGAGTTAACGGGCAGCCATGAGGCTGTCACTGAGGGGAGTTAATGGGCAGCCATGAGGCTGTCACTGGGTGGAGTTAACGGGCAGCCATGAGGCTGTCACTGGGTGGAGTTAATGGGCAGCCATGAGGCTGTCACTGGGGGGAGTTAATGGGCAGCCATGAGGCTGACACTGAGGGGGATAATGGGCAGCTATGAGGCTGTCACTGGGTGGAGTTAATGGGCAGCCATGAGGCTGTCACTGAGGGGAGTTAATGGGCAGCCATGAGGCTGTCACTGGGTGGAGTTAACGGGCAGCCATGAGGCTGTCACTGGGTGCAGTTAATGGGCAGCCATGAGGCTGTCATTGAGGGGAGTTAACGAGCAGCCATGAGGCTGCCAATGGGGGAGTTAACGGGCAGCCATGAGGCTGTCACTGGGTGGAGTTAACGGGCAGCCATGAGGCTGTCACTGGGTGGAGTTAATGGGCAGCCATGAGGCTGTCACTGAGGGGAGTTAATGGGCAGCCATGAGGCTGTCACTGGGTGGAGTTAACGGGCAGCCATGAGGCTGTCACTGGGGGGAGTTAATGGGCAGCTATGAGGCTGTCACTGGGTGGAGTTAATGGGCAGCCATGAGGCTGTCACTGAGGGGAGTTAATGGGCAGCCATAAGGCTGTCACTGGGGGGAGTTAAAGGGCAGCCATGATGCTGTCACTGAGGGGAGATAATGGGCAGCTATGAGGCTGTCACTGGGTGGAGTTAATGGGCAGCCATGAGGCTGTCACTGAGGGGAGTTAATGGGCAGCCATGAGGCTGTCACTGGGTGGAGTTAACGGGCAGCCATGAGGCTGTCACTGGGTGGAGTTAATGGGCAGCCATGAGGCTGTCACTGAGGGGAGTTAACGGGCAGCCATGACGCTGTCACTGTGGGAGTTAACGGGCAGCCATGAGGCTGCCACTGGGTGGAGTTAATGGGCAGCCATGAGGCTGTCACTGGGTGGAGTTAATGGGCAGCCATGAGGCTGTCACTGGGGGGAGTTAACGGGCAGCCATGAGGCTGTCACTGGGTGGAGTTAATGGGCAGCTATGAGTCTGTCACTGAGGGGAGTTAATGGGCAGCCATGAGGCTGTCACTGTGTGGAGTTAATGGGCAGCCATGAGGCTGTCACTGAGGGGAGTTAATGGGCAGCTATGAGGCTGTCACTGAGGGGAGTTAACGGGCAGCCATGAGGCTGTCACTGGGGGGAGTTAATGGGTAGCCATGAGGCTGTCACTGGGTGGAGTTAACGGGCAGCCATGAGGCTGTCACTGGGTGGAGTTACTGGGCAGCCATGAGACTGTCACTGGGTGGAGTTAATGGGCAGCCATGAGGCTGTCACTGGATGGAGTTAATTGGCAGCCATGAGGCTGTCACTGGATGGGATTAAGGGGCAGCCATGAGGCTGTCACTCAATCGATGTTAACGGGCAGCCATGAGGCTGTCACTGGGGGGGAGTAAACGGGCAGCCATGAGGCTGTCACTGGGTGGAGTTAATGGGCAGCCATGAGGCTGTCACTGGGTGGAGTTAACGGGCAGCCATGAGGCTGTCACTCGATCGATGTTAACGGGCAGCCATGAGGCTGTCACTGGGGGGGAGTTAACGGGCAGCCATGAGGCTGTCACTGGGTGGAGTTAATGGGCAGCCATGAGGCTGTCACTGGGTGGAGTTAACGGGCAGCCATGAGGCTGTCACTGGGTGGAGTTACTGGGCAGCCATGAGACTGTCACTGGGTGGAGTTAATGGGCAGCCATGAGGCTGTCACTGGATGGAGTTAATTGGCAGCCATGAGGCTGTCACTGGATGGGATTAACGGGCAGCCATGAGGCTGTCACTGGGTGGAGTTAATGGGCAGCCATGAGGCTGTCACTGAGGGGAGTTAATGGGCAGCCATGAGGCTGTCACTGGGTGGAGTTAACGGGCAGCCATGAGGCTGTCACTGGGTGGAGTTAATGGGCAGCCATGAGGCTGTCACTGGGTGGAGTTAACGGGCAGCCATGAAGCTGTCACTTAGGGGAGTTAATGGGCAGCCATGAGGCTGTCACTGGGTGGAGTTAATGGGCAGCCATGAGGCTGTCACTGAGGGGAGTTAATGGGCAGCCATGCGGCTGTCACTGAGGGGAGTTAATGGGCAGCCATGCGGCTGTCACTGGGTGGAGTTAACGGGCAGCCATGAGGCTGTCACTTTGGGGAGTTAATGGGCAGCCATGAGGCTGTCACTGGGTGGAGTTAATGGGCAGCCATGAGGCTGTCACTGGGTGGCGTTAACGGGCAGCCATGAGGCTGTCAATTAGGGGAGTTATTGGGCAGCCATGAGGCTGTCACTGGGTGGAGTTAACGGGCAGCCATGAGGCTGTCACTGGGGGGAGTTAATGGGCAGCCTTGAGGCTGTCACTGAGCGGGATAATGGGCAGCTATGAGGCTGTCACTGGGTGGAGTTAATGGGCAGCCATGAGGCTGTCACTGAGGGGAGTTAATGGGCAGCCATGAGGCTGTCACTGGGTGGAGTTAACGGGCAGCCATGAGGCTGTCACTGAGTGCAGTTAATGGGCAGCCATGAGGCTGTCATTGAGGGGAGTTAACGAGCAGCCATGAGGCTGCCACTGGGGGAGTTAACGGGCAGCCATGAGGCTGTCACTGGGTGGCGTTAACGGCCAGCCATGAGGCTGTCACTTAGGGGAGTTAATGGGCAGCCATGAGGCTGTCACTGGGTGGAGTTAATGGGCAGCCATGAGGCTGTCACTGGATGGAGTTAATTGGCAGCCATGAGGCTGTCACTGGATGGGATTAACGGGCAGCCATGAGGCTGTCACTGGGTGGAGTTAATGGGCAGCCATGAGGCTGTCACTGAGGGGAGTTAATGGGCAGCCATGAGGCTGTCACTGGGTGGAGTTAACGGGCAGCCATGAGGCTGTCACTGGGTGGAGTTAATGGGCAGCCATGAGGCTGTCACTGGGTGGAGTTAACGGGCAGCCATGAAGCTGTCACTTAGGGGAGTTAATGGGCAGCCATGAGGCTGTCACTGGGTGGAGTTAATGGGCAGCCATGAGGCTGTCACTGAGGGGAGTTAATGGGCAGCCATGCGGCTGTCACTGAGGGGAGTTAATGGGCAGCCATGCGGCTGTCACTGGGTGGAGTTAACGGGCAGCCATGAGGCTGTCACTTTGGGGAGTTAATGGGCAGCCATGAGGCTGTCACTGGGTGGAGTTAATGGGCAGCCATGAGGCTGTCACTGGGTGGCGTTAACGGGCAGCCATGAGGCTGTCAATTAGGGGAGTTATTGGGCAGCCATGAGGCTGTCACTGGGTGGAGTTAACGGGCAGCCATGAGGCTGTCACTGGGGGGAGTTAATGGGCAGCCATGAGGCTGTCACTGAGCGGGATAATGGGCAGCTATGAGGCTGTCACTGGGTGGAGTTAATGGGCAGCCATGAGGCTGTCACTGAGGGGAGTTAATGGGCAGCCATGAGGCTGTCACTGGGTGGAGTTAACGGGCAGCCATGAGGCTGTCACTGAGTGCAGTTAATGGGCAGCCATGAGGCTGTCATTGAGGGGAGTTAACGAGCAGCCATGAGGCTGCCACTGGGGGAGTTAACGGGCAGCCATGAGGCTGTCACTGGGTGGCGTTAACGGGCAGCCATGAGGCTGTCACTTAGGGGAGTTAATGGGCAGCCATGAGGCTGTCACTGGGTGGAGTTAACGGGCAGCCATGAGGCTGTCACTGGGTGGAGTTAATGGGCAGCCATGAGGCTGTCACTGAGGGGAGTTAATGGGCAGCCATGAGGCTGTCACTGGGTGGAGTTAACGGGCAGCCATGAGGCTGTCACTGGGGGGAGTTAATTGGCAGCTATGAGGCTGTCACTGGGTGGAGTTAATGGGCAGCCATGAGGCTGTCACTGAGGGGAGTTAATGGGCAGCCATAAGGCTGTCACTGGGGGGAGTTAATGGGCAGCCATGAGGCTGTCACTGAGGGGAGTTAATGGGCAGCCATGAGGCTGTCACTGGGTGGAGTTAACGGGCAGCCATGAGGCTGTCACTGGGTGGAGTTAATGGGCAGCCATGAGGCTGTCACTGAGGGGAGTTAACGGGCAGCCATGACGCTGTCACTGTGGGAGTTAACGGGCAGCCATGAGGCTGCCACTGGGTGGAGTTAATGGGCAGCCATGAGGCTGTCACTGGGTGGAGTTAATGGGCAGCCATGAGGCTGTCACTGGGGGGAGTTAACGGGCAGCCATGAGGCTGTCACTGGGTGGAGTTAATGGGCAGCTATGAGTCTGTCACTGAGGGGAGTTAATGGGCAGCCATGAGGCTGTCACTGGGTGGAGTTAATGGGCAGCCATGAGGCTGTCACTGAGGGGAGTTAATGGGCAGCTATGAGGCTGTCACTGAGGCGAGTTAACGGGCAGCCATGAGGCTGTCACTGGGGGGAGTTAATTGGTAGCCATGAGGCTGTCACTGGGTGGAGTTAATGGGCAGCCATGAGGCTGTCACTGGATGGAGTTAACGGGCAGCCATGAGGCTGTCACTGGGGGGAGTTAACGGGCAGCCATGAGGCTGTCACTGGGTGGAGTTAATGGTCAGCCATGAGGCTGTCACTGGATGGGGTTAACGGGCAGCCATGAGGCTGGCACTGGGTATAGTTAATGGGCAGCCATGAGGCTGTCACTGGGTGGAGTTAATGGGCAGCCATGAGGCTGTCACTGAGGGGAGTTAACGGGCAGCCATGAGGCTGTCACTGGGGGAGTTAACGGGCAGCCATGAGGCTGTCACTGGGTGGATTTAACGGGCAGCCATGAGGCTGTCACTGGGGGGAGTTAATGGGCAGCCATGAGGCTGTCACTGCGGATAATTAATGGGCAGCCATGAGGCTGTAACTGGGTTTAGTTAATGGGCAGCCATGAGGCTATTACTGGGTGGAGTAAATGGGCAGCCATGAGGCTGTCACTGGGTGGAGTTAATGGGCAGCCATGAGGCTGTCACTGGGTGGAGTTAACGGGCAGCCATGAGGCTGTCACTTAGGGGAGTTAATGGGCAGCCATGAGGCTGTCACTGGGTGGAGTTAATGGGCAGCCATGAAACTGTCACTGAGGGGAGTTAATGGGCAGCCATGCGGCTGTCACTGAGGGGAGTTAATGGGCAGCCATGCGGCTGTCACTGGGTGGAGTTAACGGGCAGCCATGAGGCTGTCACTTTGGGGAGTTAATGGGCAGCCATGAGGCTGTCACTGGGTTTATTTAATGGGCAGCCATGAGGCTGTCACTGGGTGGCGTTAACGGGCAGCCATGAGGCTGTCACTTAGGGGAGTTATTGGGCAGCCATGAGGCTGTCACTGGGTGGAGTTAACGGGCAGCCATGAGGCCGTCACTGGGGGGAGTTAATGGGCAGCCATGAGGCTGTCACTGAGGGGGATAATGGGCAGCTATGAGGCTGTCACTGGGTGGAGTTAATGGGCAGCCATGAGGCTGTCACTGAGGGGAGTTAATGGGCAGCCATGAGGCTGTCACTGGTTGGAGTTAACGGGCAGCCATGAGGCTGTCACTGGGTGTAGTTAATGGGCAGCCATGAGGCTGTCATTGAGGGGAGTTAACGAGCAGCCATGAGGCTGCCAATGGGGGAGTTAACGGGCAGCCATGAGGCTTTCACTGGGTGGAGTTAGCGGGCAGCCATGAGGCTGTCACTGGGTGGAGTTAATGGGCAGCCATGAGGCTGTCACTGAGGGGAGTTAATGGGCAGCCATGAGGCTGTCACTGGGTGGAGTTAACGGGCAGCCATGAGGCTGTCACTGGGGGGAGTTAATGGGCAGCTATGAGGCTGTCACTGGGTGGAGTTAATGGGCAGCCATGAGGCTGTCACTGAGGGGAGTTAATGGGCAGCCATAAGGCTGTCACTGGGGGGAGTTAAAGGGCAGCCATGATGCTGTCACTGAGGGGAGATAATGGGCAGCTATGAGGCTGTCACTGGGTGGAGTTAATGGGCAGCCATGAGGCTGTCACTGAGGGGAGTTAATGGGCAGCCATGAGGCTGTCACTGGGTGGAGTTAACGGGCAGCCATGAGGCTGTCACTGGGTGGAGTTAACGGGCAGCCATGAGGCTGTCACTGGGTGGAGTTAATGGGCAGCTATGAGTCTGTCACTGAGGGGAGTTAATGGGCAGCCATGAGGCTGTCACTGTGTGGAGTTAATGGGCAGCCATGAGGCTGTCACTGAGGGGAGTTAATGGGCAGCTATGAGGCTGTCACTGAGGGGAGTTAACGGGCAGCCATGAGGCTGTCACTGGGGGGAGTTAATGGGTAGCCATGAGGCTGTCACTGGGTGGAGTTAACGGGCAGCCATGAGGCTGTCACTGGGTGGAGTTACTGGGCAGCCATGAGACTGTCACTGGGTGGAGTTAATGGGCGGCCATGAGGCTGTCACTGGATGGAGTTAATTGGCAGCCATGAGGCTGTCACTGGATGGGATTAACGGGCAGCCATGAGGCTGTCACTCGATCGATGTTAACTGGCAGCCATGAGACTGTCACTGGGGGGGAGTTAACGGGCAGCCATGAGGCTGTCACTGGGTGGAGTTAAAGGGCAGCCATGAGGCTGTCACTGGGTGGAGTTAACGGGCAGCCATGAGGCTGTCACTCGATCGATGTTAACGGGCAGCCATGAGGCTGTCACTGGGGGGGAGTTAACGGGCAGCCATGAGGCTGTCACTGGGTGGAGTTAATGGGCAGCCATGAGGCTGTCACTGGGTGGAGTTAACGGGCAGCCATGAGGCTGTCACTGGGTGGAGTTACTGGGCAGCCATGAGACTGTCACTGGGTGGAGTTAATGGGCAGCCATGAGGCTGTCACTGGATGGAGTTAATTGGCAGCCATGAGACTGTCACTGGATGGGATTAACGGGCAGCCATGAGGCTGTCACTGGGTGGAGTTAATGGGCAGCCATGAGGCTGTCACTGAGGGGAGTTAATGGGCAGCCATGAGGCTGTCACTGGGTGGAGTTAACGGGCAGCCATGAGGCTGTCACTGGGTGGAGTTAATGGGCAGCCATGAGGCTGTCACTGGGTGGAGTTAACGGGCAGCCATGAGGCTGTCACTTAGGGGAGTTAATGGGCAGCCATGAGGCTGTCACTGGGTGGAGTTAATGGGCAGCCATGAGGCTGTCACTGAGGGGAGTTAATGGGCAGCCATGCGGCTGTCACTGAGGGGAGTTAATGGGCAGCCATGCGGCTGTCACTGGGTGGAGTTAACGGGCAGCCATGAGGCTGTCACTTTGGGGAGTTAATGGGCAGCCATGAGGCTGTCACTGGGTGAAGTTAATGGGCAGCCATGAGGCTGTCACTGGGGGGAGTTAACGGGCAGCCATGAGGCTGTCACTGTGTGGAGTTAATGGGCAGCCATGAGGCTGTCACTGAGGGGAGTTAATGGGCAGCTATGAGGCTGTCACTGAGGGGAGTTAACGGGCAGCCATGAGGCTGTCACTGGGGGGAGTTAATGGGTAGCCATGAGGCTGTCACTGGGTGGAGTTAACGGGCAGCCATGAGGCTGTCACTGGGTGGAGTTACTGGGCAGCCATGAGACTGTCACTGGGTGGAGTTAATGGGCAGCCATGAGGCTGTCACTGGATGGAGTTAATTGGCAGCCATGAGGCTGTCACTGGATGGGATTAAGGGGCAGCCATGAGGCTGTCACTCAATCGATGTTAACGGGCAGCCATGAGGCTGTCACTGGGGGGGAGTTAACGGGCAGCCATGAGGCTGTCACTGGGTGGAGTTAATGGGCAGCCATGAGGCTGTCACTGGGTGGAGTTAACGGGCAGCCATGAGGCTGTCACTCGATCGATGTTAACGGGCAGCCATGAGGCTGTCACTGGGGGGGAGTTAACGGGCAGCCATGAGGCTGTCACTGGGTGGAGTTAATGGGCAGCCATGAGGCTGTCACTGGGTGGAGTTAACGGGCAGCCATGAGGCTGTCACTGGGTGGAGTTACTGGGCAGCCATGAGACTGTCACTGGGTGGAGTTAATGGGCAGCCATGAGGCTGTCACTGGATGGAGTTAATTGGCAGCCATGAGGCTGTCACTGGATGGGATTAACGGGCAGCCATGAGGCTGTCACTGGGTGGAGTTAATGGGCAGCCATGAGGCTGTCACTGAGGGGAGTTAATGGGCAGCCATGAGGCTGTCACTGGGTGGAGTTAACGGGCAGCCATGAGGCTGTCACTGGGTGGAGTTAATGGGCAGCCATGAGGCTGTCACTGGGTGGAGTTAACGGGCAGCCATGAAGCTGTCACTTAGGGGAGTTAATGGGCAGCCATGAGGCTGTCAATGGGTGGAGTTAATGGGCAGCCATGAGGCTGTCACTGAGGGGAGTTAATGGGCAGCCATGCGGCTGTCACTGAGGGGAGTTAATGGGCAGCCATGCGGCTGTCACTGGGTGGAGTTAACGGGCAGCCATGAGGCTGTCACTTTGGGGAGTTAATGGGCAGCCATGAGGCTGTCACTGGGTGGAGTTAATGGGCAGCCATGAGGCTGTCACTGGGTGGCGTTAACGGGCAGCCATGAGGCTGTCAATTAGGGGAGTTATTGGGCAGCCATGAGGCTGTCACTGGGTGGAGTTAACGGGCAGCCATGAGGCTGTCACTGGGGGGAGTTAATGGGCAGCCATGAGGCTGTCACTGAGCGGGATAATGGGCAGCTATGAGGCTGTCACTGGGTGGAGTTAATGGGCAGCCATGAGGCTGTCACTGAGGGGAGTTAATGGGCAGCCATGAGGCTGTCACTGGGTGGAGTTAACGGGCAGCCATGAGGCTGTCACTGAGTGCAGTTAATGGGCAGCCATGAGGCTGTCATTGAGGGGAGTTAACGAGCAGCCATGAGGCTGCCACTGGGGGAGTTAACGGGCAGCCATGAGGCTGTCACTGGGTGGCGTTAACGGGCAGCCATGAGGCTGTCACTTAGGGGAGTTAATGGGCAGCCATGAGGCTGTCACTGGGTGGAGTTAACGGGCAGCCATGAGGCTGTCACTGGGTGGAGTTAATGGGCAGCCATGAGGCTGTCACTGAGGGGAGTTAATGGGCAGCCATGAGGCTGTCACTGGGTGGAGTTAACGGGCAGCCATGAGGCTGTCACTGGGGGGAGTTAATTGGCAGCTATGAGGCTGTCACTGGGTGGAGTTAATGGGCAGCCATGAGGCTGTCACTGAGGGGAGTTAATGGGCAGCCATAAGGCTGTCACTGGGGGGAGTTAATGGGCAGCCATGAGGCTGTCACTGAGGGGAGTTAATGGGCAGCCATGAGGCTGTCACTGGGTGGAGTTAACGGGCAGCCATGAGGCTGTCACTGGGTGGAGTTAATGGGCAGCCATGAGGCTGTCACTGAGGGGAGTTAACGGGCAGCCATGACGCTGTCACTGTGGGAGTTAACGGGCAGCCATGAGGCTGCCACTGGGTGGAGTTAATGGGCAGCCATGAGGCTGTCACTGGGTGGAGATAATGGGCAGCCATGAGGCTGTCACTGGGGGGAGTTAACGGGCAGCCATGAGGCTGTCACTGGGTGGAGTTAATGGGCAGCTATGAGTCTGTCACTGAGGGGAGTTAATGGGCAGCCATGAGGCTGTCACTGGGTGGAGTTAATGGGCAGCCATGAGGCTGTCACTGAGGGGAGTTAATGGGCAGCTATGAGGCTGTCACTGAGGCGAGTTAACGGGCAGCCATGAGGCTGTCACTGGGGGGAGTTAATTGGTAGCCATGAGGCTGTCACTGGGTGGAGTTAATGGGCAGCCATGAGGCTGTCACTGGATGGAGTTAACGGGCAGCCATGAGGCTGTCACTGGGGGGAGTTAACGGGCAGCCATGAGGCTGTCACTGGGTGGAGTTAATGGTCAGCCATGAGGCTGTCACTGGATGGGGTTAACGGGCAGCCATGAGGCTGGCACTGGGTATAGTTAATGGGCAGCCATGAGGCTGTCACTGGGTGGAGTTAATGGGCAGCCATGAGGCTGTCACTGAGGGGAGTTAACGGGCAGCCATGAGGCTGTCACTGGGGGAGTTAACGGGCAGCCATGAGGCTGTCACTGGGTGGATTTAACGGGCAGCCATGAGGCTGTCACTGGGGGGAGTTAATGGGCAGCCATGAGGCTGTCACTGCGGATAATTAATGGGCAGCCATGAGGCTGTAACTGGGTTTAGTTAATGGGCAGCCATGAGGCTATTACTGGGTGGAGTAAATGGGCAGCCATGAGGCTGTCACTGGGTGGAGTTAATGGGCAGCCATGAGGCTGTCACTGGGTGGAGTTAACGGGCAGCCATGAGGCTGTCACTTAGGGGAGTTAATGGGCAGCCATGAGGCTGTCACTGGGTGGAGTTAATGGGCAGCCATGAAACTGTCACTGAGGGGAGTTAATGGGCAGCCATGCGGCTGTCACTGAGGGGAGTTAATGGGCAGCCATGCGGCTGTCACTGGGTGGAGTTAACGGGCAGCCATGAGGCTGTCACTTTGGGGAGTTAATGGGCAGCCATGAGGCTGTCACTGGGTTTAGTTAATGGGCAGCCATGAGGCTGTCACTGGGTGGCGTTAACGGGCAGCCATGAGGCTGTCACTTAGGGGAGTTATTGGGCAGCCATGAGGCTGTCACTGGGTGGAGTTAACGGGCAGCCATGAGGCTGTCACTGGGGGGAGTTAATGGGCAGCCATGAGGCTGTCACTGAGGGGGATAATGGGCAGCTATGAGGCTGTCACTGGGTGAAGTTAATGGGCAGCCATGAGGCTGTCACTGAGGGGAGTTAATGGGCAGCCATGAGGCTGTCACTGGTTGGAGTTAACGGGCAGCCATGAGGCTGTCACTGGGTGTAGTTAATGGGCAGCCATGAGGCTGTCATTGAGGGGAGTTAACGAGCAGCCATGAGGCTGCCAATGGGGGAGTTAACGGGCAGCCATGAGGCTGTCACTGGGTGGAGTTAGCGGGCAGCCATGAGGCTGTCACTGGGTGGAGTTAATGGGCAGCCATGAGGCTGTCACTGAGGGGAGTTAATGGGCAGCCATGAGGCTGTCACTGGGTGGAGTTAATGGGCAGCCATGAGGCTGTCACTGAGGGGAGTTAATGGGCAGCTATGAGGCTGTCACTGAGGCGAGTTAACGGGCAGCCATGAGGCTGTCACTGGGGGGAGTTAATTGGTAGCCATGAGGCTGTCACTGGGTGGAGTTAATGGGCAGCCATGAGGCTGTCACTGGATGGAGTTAACGGGCAGCCATGAGGCTGTCACTGGGGGGAGTTAACGGGCAGCCATGAGGCTGTCACTGGGTGGAGTTAATGGTCAGCCATGAGGCTGTCACTGGATGGGGTTAACGGGCAGCCATGAGGCTGGCACTGGGTATAGTTAATGGGCAGCCATGAGGCTGTCACTGGGTGGAGTTAATGGGCAGCCATGAGGCTGTCACTGAGGGGAGTTAACGGGCAGCCATGAGGCTGTCACTGGGGGAGTTAACGGGCAGCCATGAGGCTGTCACTGGGTGGATTTAACGGGCAGCCATGAGGCTGTCACTGGGGGGAGTTAATGGGCAGCCATGAGGCTGTCACTGCGGATAATTAATGGGCAGCCATGAGGCTGTAACTGGGTTTAGTTAATGGGCAGCCATGAGGCTATTACTGGGTGGAGTAAATGGGCAGCCATGAGGCTGTCACTGGGTGGAGTTAATGGGCAGCCATGAGGCTGTCACTGGGTGGAGTTAACGGGCAGCCATGAGGCTGTCACTTAGGGGAGTTAATGGGCAGCCATGAGGCTGTCACTGGGTGGAGTTAATGGGCAGCCATGAAACTGTCACTGAGGGGAGTTAATGGGCAGCCATGCGGCTGTCACTGAGGGGAGTTAATGGGCAGCCATGCGGCTGTCACTGGGTGGAGTTAACGGGCAGCCATGAGGCTGTCACTTTGGGGAGTTAATGGGCAGCCATGAGGCTGTCACTGGGTTTAGTTAATGGGCAGCCATGAGGCTGTCACTGGGTGGCGTTAACGGGCAGCCATGAGGCTGTCACTTAGGGGAGTTATTGGGCAGCCATGAGGCTGTCACTGGGTGGAGTTAACGGGCAGCCATGAGGCTGTCACTGGGGGGAGTTAATGGGCAGCCATGAGGCTGTCACTGAGGGGGATAATGGGCAGCTATGAGGCTGTCACTGGGTGAAGTTAATGGGCAGCCATGAGGCTGTCACTGAGGGGAGTTAATGGGCAGCCATGAGGCTGTCACTGGTTGGAGTTAACGGGCAGCCATGAGGCTGTCACTGGGTGTAGTTAATGGGCAGCCATGAGGCTGTCATTGAGGGGAGTTAACGAGCAGCCATGAGGCTGCCAATGGGGGAGTTAACGGGCAGCCATGAGGCTGTCACTGGGTGGAGTTAGCGGGCAGCCATGAGGCTGTCACTGGGTGGAGTTAATGGGCAGCCATGAGGCTGTCACTGAGGGGAGTTAATGGGCAGCCATGAGGCTGTCACTGGGTGGAGTTAACGGGCAGCCATGAGGCTGTCACTGGGGGGAGTTAATGGGCAGCTATGAGGCTGTCACTGGGTGGAGTTAATGGGCAGCCATGAGGCTGTCACTGAGGGGAGTTAATGGGCAGCCATAAGGCTGTCACTGGGGGGAGTTAAAGGGCAGCCATGATGCTGTCACTGAGGGGAGATAATGGGCAGCTATGAGGCTGTCACTGGGTGGAGTTAATGGGCAGCCATGAGGCTGTCACTGAGGGGAGTTAATGGGCAGCCATGAGGCTGTCACTGGGTGGAGTTAACGGGCAGCCATGAGGCTGTCACTGGGTGGAGTTAACGGGCAGCCATGAGGCTGTCACTGGGTGGAGTTAATGGGCAGCTATGAGTCTGTCACTGAGGGGAGTTAATGGGCAGCCATGAGGCTGTCACTGTGTGGAGTTAATGGGCAGCCATGAGGCTGTCACTGAGGGGAGTTAATGGGCAGCTATGAGGCTGTCACTGAGGGGAGTTAACGGGCAGCCATGAGGCTGTCACTGGGGGGAGTTAATGGGTAGCCATGAGGCTGTCACTGGGTGGAGTTAACGGGCAGCCATGAGGCTGTCACTGGGTGGAGTTACTGGGCAGCCATGAGACTGTCACTGGGTGGAGTTAATGGGCGGCCATGAGGCTGTCACTGGATGGAGTTAATTGGCAGCCATGAGGCTGTCACTGGATGGGATTAACGGGCAGCCATGAGGCTGTCACTCGATCGATGTTAACTGGCAGCCATGAGACTGTCACTGGGGGGGAGTTAACGGGCAGCCATGAGGCTGTCACTGGGTGGAGTTAAAGGGCAGCCATGAGGCTGTCACTGGGTGGAGTTAACGGGCAGCCATGAGGCTGTCACTCGATCGATGTTAACGGGCAGCCATGAGGCTGTCACTGGGGGGGAGTTAACGGGCAGCCATGAGGCTGTCACTGGGTGGAGTTAATGGGCAGCCATGAGGCTGTCACTGGGTGGAGTTAACGGGCAGCCATGAGGCTGTCACTGGGTGGAGTTACTGGGCAGCCATGAGACTGTCACTGGGTGGAGTTAATGGGCAGCCATGAGGCTGTCACTGGATGGAGTTAATTGGCAGCCATGAGACTGTCACTGGATGGGATTAACGGGCAGCCATGAGGCTGTCACTGGGTGGAGTTAATGGGCAGCCATGAGGCTGTCACTGAGGGGAGTTAATGGGCAGCCATGAGGCTGTCACTGGGTGGAGTTAACGGGCAGCCATGAGGCTGTCACTGGGTGGAGTTAATGGGCAGCCATGAGGCTGTCACTGGGTGGAGTTAACGGGCAGCCATGAGGCTGTCACTTAGGGGAGTTAATGGGCAGCCATGAGGCTGTCACTGGGTGGAGTTAATGGGCAGCCATGAGGCTGTCACTGAGTGGAGTTAATGGGCAGCCATGCGGCTGTCACTGAGGGGAGTTAATGGGCAGCCATGCGGCTGTCACTGGGTGGAGTTAACGGGCAGCCATGAGGCTGTCACTTTGGGGAGTTAATGGGCAGCCATGAGGCTGTCACTGGGTGAAGTTAATGGGCAGCCATGAGGCTGTCACTGGGGGGAGTTAACGGGCAGCCATGAGGCTGTCACTGGGTGGAGTTAATGGGCAGCTATGAGTCTGTCACTGAGGGGAGTTAATGGGCAGCCATGAGGCTGTCACTGGGTGGAGTTAATGGGCAGCCATGAGGCTGTCACTGAGGGGAGTTAATGGGCAGCTATGAGGCTGTCACTGAGGCGAGTTAACGGGCAGCCATGAGGCTGTCACTGGGGGGAGTTAATTGGTAGCCATGAGGCTGTCACTGGGTGGAGTTAATGGGCAGCCATGAGGCTGTCACTGGATGGAGTTAACGGGCAGCCATGAGGCTGTCACTGGGGGGAGTTAACGGGCAGCCATGAGGCTGTCACTGGGTGGAGTTAATGGTCAGCCATGAGGCTGTCACTGGATGGGGTTAACGGGCAGCCATGAGGCTGGCACTGGGTATAGTTAATGGGCAGCCATGAGGCTGTCACTGGGTGGAGTTAATGGGCAGCCATGAGGCTGTCACTGAGGGGAGTTAACGGGCAGCCATGAGGCTGTCACTGGGGGAGTTAACGGGCAGCCATGAGGCTGTCACTGGGTGGATTTAACGGGCAGCCATGAGGCTGTCACTGGGGGGAGTTAATGGGCAGCCATGAGGCTGTCACTGCGGATAATTAATGGGCAGCCATGAGGCTGTAACTGGGTTTAGTTAATGGGCAGCCATGAGGCTATTACTGGGTGGAGTAAATGGGCAGCCATGAGGCTGTCACTGGGTGGAGTTATTGGGCAGCCATGAGGCTGTCACTGGGTGGAGTTAACGGGCAGCCATGAGGCTGTCACTTAGGGGAGTTAATGGGCAGCCATGAGGCTGTCACTGGGTGGAGTTAATGGGCAGCCATGAAGCTGTCACTGAGGGGAGTTAATGGGCAGCCATGCGGCTGTCACTGAGGGGAGTTAATGGGCAGCCATGCTGCTGTCACTGGGTGGAGTTAACGGGCAGCCATGAGGCTGTCACTTTGGGGAGTTAATGGGCAGCCATGAGGCTGTCACTGGGTTTAGTTAATGGGCAGCCATGAGGCTGTCACTGGGTGGCGTTAACGGGCAGCCATGAGGCTGTCACTTAGGGGAGTTATTGGGCAGCCATGAGGCTGTCACTGGGTGGAGTTAACGGGCAGCCATGAGGCTGTCACTGGGGGGAGTTAATGGGCAGCCATGAGGCTGTCACTGAGGGGGATAATGGGCAGCTATGAGGCTGTCACTGGGTGGAGTTAATGGGCAGCCATGAGGCTGTCACTGAGGGGAGTTAATGGGCAGCCATGAGGCTGTCACTGGTTGGAGTTAACGGGCAGCCATGAGGCTGTCACTGGGTGCAGTTAATGGGCAGCCATGAGGCTGTCATTGAGGGGAGTTAACGAGCAGCCATGAGGCTGCCAATGGGGGAGTTAACGGGCAGCCATGAGGCTGTCACTGGGTGGAGTTAACGGGCAGCCATGAGGCTGTCACTGGTTGGAGTTAATGGGCAGCCATGAGGCTGTCACTGAGGGGAGTTAATGGGCAGCCATGAGGCTGTCACTGGGTGGAGTTAACGGGCAGCCATGAGGCTGTCACTGGGGGAGTTAATGGGCAGCCATGAGGCTGTCACTGGGTGGAGTTACTGGGCAGCCATGAGACTGTCACTGGGTGGAGTTAATGGGCAGCCATGAGGCTGTCACTGGATGGAGTTAATTGGCAGCCATGAGACTGTCACTGGATGGGATTAACGGGCAGCCATGAGGCTGTCACTGGGTGGAGTTAATGGGCAGCCATGAGGCTGTCACTGAGGGGAGTTAATGGGCAGCCATGAGGCTGTCACTGGGTGGAGTTAACGGGCAGCCATGAGGCTGTCACTGGGTGGAGTTAATGGGCAGCCATGAGGCTGTCACTGGGTGGAGTTAACGGGCAGCCATGAGGCTGTCACTTAGGGGAGTTAATGGGCAGCCATGAGGCTGTCACTGGGTGGAGTTAATGGGCAGCCATGAGGCTGTCACTGAGGGGAGTTAATGGGCAGCCATGCGGCTGTCACTGAGGGGAGTTAATGGGCAGCCATGCGGCTGTCACTGGGTGGAGTTAACGGGCAGCCATGAGGCTGTCACTTTGGGGAGTTAATGGGCAGCCATGAGGCTGTCACTGGGTGAAGTTAATGGGCAGCCATGAGGCTGTCACTGGGGGGAGTTAACGGGCAGCCATGAGGCTGTCACTGGGTGGAGTTAATGGGCAGCTATGAGTCTGTCACTGAGGGGAGTTAATGGGCAGCCATGAGGCTGTCACTGGGTGGAGTTAATGGGCAGCCATGAGGCTGTCACTGAGGGGAGTTAATGGGCAGCTATGAGGCTGTCACTGAGGCGAGTTAACGGGCAGCCATGAGGCTGTCACTGGGGGGAGTTAATTGGTAGCCATGAGGCTGTCACTGGGTGGAGTTAATGGGCAGCCATGAGGCTGTCACTGGATGGAGTTAACGGGCAGCCATGAGGCTGTCACTGGGGGGAGTTAACGGGCAGCCATGAGGCTGTCACTGGGTGGAGTTAATGGTCAGCCATGAGGCTGTCACTGGATGGGGTTAACGGGCAGCCATGAGGCTGGCACTGGGTATAGTTAATGGGCAGCCATGAGGCTGTCACTGGGTGGAGTTAATGGGCAGCCATGAGGCTGTCACTGAGGGGAGTTAACGGGCAGCCATGAGGCTGTCACTGGGGGAGTTAACGGGCAGCCATGAGGCTGTCACTGGGTGGATTTAACGGGCAGCCATGAGGCTGTCACTGGGGGGAGTTAATGGGCAGCCATGAGGCTGTCACTGCGGATAATTAATGGGCAGCCATGAGGCTGTAACTGGGTTTAGTTAATGGGCAGCCATGAGGCTATTACTGGGTGGAGTAAATGGGCAGCCATGAGGCTGTCACTGGGTGGAGTTAATGGGCAGCCATGAGGCTGTCACTGGGTGGAGTTAACGGGCAGCCATGAGGCTGTCACTTAGGGGAGTTAATGGGCAGCCATGAGGCTGTCACTGGGTGGAGTTAATGGGCAGCCATGAAGCTGTCACTGAGGGGAGTTAATGGGCAGCCATGCGGCTGTCACTGAGGGGAGTTAATGGGCAGCCATGCTGCTGTCACTGGGTGGAGTTAACGGGCAGCCATGAGGCTGTCACTTTGGGGAGTTAATGGGCAGCCATGAGGCTGTCACTGGGTTTAGTTAATGGGCAGCCATGAGGCTGTCACTGGGTGGCGTTAACGGGCAGCCATGAGGCTGTCACTTAGGGGAGTTATTGGGCAGCCATGAGGCTGTCACTGGGTGGAGTTAACGGGCAGCCATGAGGCTGTCACTGGGGGGAGTTAATGGGCAGCCATGAGGCTGTCACTGAGGGGGATAATGGGCAGCTATGAGGCTGTCACTGGGTGGAGTTAATGGGCAGCCATGAGGCTGTCACTGAGGGGAGTTAATGGGCAGCCATGAGGCTGTCACTGGTTGGAGTTAACGGGCAGCCATGAGGCTGTCACTGGGTGCAGTTAATGGGCAGCCATGAGGCTGTCATTGAGGGGAGTTAACGAGCAGCCATGAGGCTGCCAATGGGGGAGTTAACGGGCAGCCATGAGGCTGTCACTGGGTGGAGTTAACGGGCAGCCATGAGGCTGTCACTGGTTGGAGTTAATGGGCAGCCATGAGGCTGTCACTGAGGGGAGTTAATGGGCAGCCATGAGGCTGTCACTGGGTGGAGTTAACGGGCAGCCATGAGGCTGTCACTGGGGGGAGTTAATGGGCAGCTATGAGGCTGTCACTGGGTGGAGTTAATGGGCAGCCATGAGGCTGTCACTGAGGGGAGTTAATGGGCAGCCATAAGGCTGTCACTGGGGGGAGTTAAAGGGCAGCCATGATGCTGTCACTGAGGGGAGATAATGGGCAGCTATGAGGCTGTCACTGGGTGGAGTTAATGGGCAGCCATGAGGCTGTCACTGAGGGGAGTTAATGGGCAGCCATGAGGCTGTCACTGGGTGGAGTTAACGGGCAGCCATGAGGCTGTCACTGGGTGGAGTTAACGGGCAGCCATGAGGCTGTCACTGGGTGGAGTTAATGGGCAGCTATGAGTCTGTCACTGAGGGGAGTTAATTGGCAGCCATGAGGCTGTCACTGTGTGGAGTTAATGGGCAGCCATGAGGCTGTCACTGAGGGGAGTTAATGGGCAGCTATGAGGCTGTCACTGAGGGGAGTTAACGGGCAGCCATGAGGCTGTCACTGGGGGGAGTTAATGGGTAGCCATGAGGCTGTCACTGGGTGGAGTTAACGGGCAGCCATGAGGCTGTCACTGGGTGGAGTTACTGGGCAGCCATGAGACTGTCACTGGGTGGAGTTAATGGGCAGCCATGAGGCTGTCACTGGATGGAGTTAATTGGCAGCCATGAGGCTGTCACTGGATGGGATTAACGGGCAGCCATGAGGCTGTCACTCGATCGATGTTAACTGGCAGCCATGAGACTGTCACTGGGGGGGAGTTAACGGGCAGCCATGAGGCTGTCACTGGGTGGAGTTAAAGGGCAGCCATGAGGCTGTCACTGGGTGCAGTTAACGGGCAGCCATGAGGCTGTCACTCGATCGATGTTAACGGGCAGCCATGAGGCTGTCACTGGGGGGGAGTTAACGGGCAGCCATGAGGCTGTCACTGGGTGGAGTTAATGGGCAGCCATGAGGCTGTCACTGGGTGGAGTTAACGGGCAGCCATGAGGCTGTCACTGGGTGGAGTTACTGGGCAGCCATGAGACTGTCACTGGGTGGAGTTAATGGGCAGCCATGAGGCTGTCACTGGATGGAGTTAATTGGCAGCCATGAGGCTGTCACTGGATGGGATTAACGGGCAGCCATGAGGCTGTCACTGGGTGGAGTTAATGGGCAGCCATGAGGCTGTCACTGAGGGGAGTTAATGGGCAGCCATGAGGCTGTCACTGGGTGGAGTTAACGGGCAGCCATGAGGCTGTCACTGGGTGGAGTTAATGGGCAGCCATGAGGCTGTCACTGGGTGGAGTTAACGGGCAGCCATGAGGCTGTCACTTAGGGGAGTTAATGGGCAGCCATGAGGCTGTCACTGGGTGGAGTTAATGGGCAGCCATGAGGCTGTCACTGAGGGGAGTTAATGGGCAGCCTTGCGGCTGTCACTGAGGGGAGTTAATGGGCAGCCATGCGGCTGTCACTGGGTGGAGTTAACGGGCAGCCATGAGGCTGTCACTTTGGGGAGTTAATGGGCAGCCATGAGGCTGTCACTGGGTGGAGTTAATGGGCAGCCATGAGGCTGTCATTGGGTGGCGTTAACGGGCAGCCATGAGGCTGTCAATTAGGGGAGTTATTGGGCAGCCATGAGGCTGTCACTGGGTGGAGTTAACGGGCAGCCATGAGGCTGTCACTGGGGGGAGTTAATGGGCAGCCATGAGGCTGTCACTGAGCGGGATAATGGGCAGCTATGAGGCTGTCACTGGGTGGAGTTAATGGGCAGCCATGAGGCTGTCATTGAGGGGAGTTAATGGGCAGCCATGAGGCTGTCACTGGGTGGAGTTAATGGGCAGCCATGAGGCTGTCACTGGATGGAGTTAATTGGCAGCCATGAGGCTGTCACTGGATGGGATTAACGGGCAGCCATGAGGCTGTCACTCGATCGATGTTAACTGGCAGCCATGAGGCTGTCACTGGGGGGGAGTTAACGGGCAGCCATGAGGCTGTCACTGGGTGGAGTTAATGGGCAGCCATGAGGCTGTCACTGGGTGGAGTTAACGGGCAGCCATGAGGCTGTCACTCGATCGATGTTAACGGGCAGCCATGAGGCTGTCACTGGGGGGGAGTTAACGGGCAGCCATGAGGCTGTCACTGGGTGGAGTTAATGGGCAGCCATGAGGCTGTCACTGGGTGGAGTTAACGGGCAGCCATGAGGCTGTCACTGGGTGGAGTTACTGGGCAGCCATGAGACTGTCACTGGGTGGAGTTAATGGGCAGCCATGAGGCTGTCACTGGATGGAGTTAATTGGCAGCCATGAGGCTGTCACTGGATGGGATTAACGGGCAGCCATGAGGCTGTCACTGGGTGGAGTTAATGGGCAGCCATGAGGCTGTCACTGAGGGGAGTTAATGGGCAGCCATGAGGCTGTCACTGGGTGGAGTTAACGGGCAGCCATGAGGCTGTCACTGGGTGGAGTTAATGGGCAGCCATGAGGCTGTCACTGGGTGGAGTTAACGGGCAGCCATGAGGCTGTCACTTAGGGGAGTTAATGGGCAGCCATGAGGCTGTCACTGGGTGGAGTTAATGGGCAGCCATGAGGCTGTCACTGAGGGGAGTTAATGGGCAGCCATGCGGCTGTCACTGAGGGGAGTTAATGGGCAGCCATGCGGCTGTCACTGGGTGGAGTTAACGGGCAGCCATGAGGCTGTCACTTTGGGGAGTTAATGGGCAGCAATGAGGCTGTCACTGGGTGGAGTTAATGGGCAGCCATGAGGCTGTCACTGGGTGGCGTTAACGGGCAGCCATGAGGCTGTCAATTAGGGGAGTTATTGGGCAGCCATGAGGCTGTCACTGGGTGGAGTTAACGGGCAGCCATGAGGCTGTCACTGGGGGGAGTTAATGGGCAGCCATGAGGCTGTCACTGAGCGGGATAATGGGCAGCTATGAGGCTGTCACTGGGTGGAGTTAATGGGCAGCCATGAGGCTGTCACTGAGGGGAGTTAATGGGCAGCCATGAGGCTGTCACTGGGTGGAGTTAACGGGCAGCCATGAGGCTGTCACTGAGTGCAGTTAATGGGCAGCCATGAGGCTGTCATTGAGGGGAGTTAACGAGCAGCCATGAGGCTGCCACTGGGGGAGTTAACGGGCAGCCATGAGGCTGTCACTGGGTGGCGTTAACGGGCAGCCATGAGGCTGTTACTTAGGGGAGTTAATGGGCAGCCATGAGGCTGTCACTGGGTGGAGTTAATGGGCAGCCATGAGGCTGTCACTGGGTGGAGTTAATGGGCAGCCATGAGGCTGTCACTGAGGGGAGTTAATGGGCAGCCATGAGGCTGTCACTGGGTGGAGTTAACGGGCAGCCATGAGGCTGTCACTGGGGGGAGTTAATGGGCAGCTATGAGGCTGTCACTGGGTGGAGTTAATGGGCAGCCATGAGCCTGTCACTGAGGGGAGTTAATGGGCAGCCATAAGGCTGTCACTGGGGGGAGTTAAAGGGCAGCCATGATGCTGTCACTGAGGGGAGATAATGGGCAGCTATGAGGGTGTCACTGGGTGGAGTTAATGGGCAGCCATGAGGCTGTCACTGAGGGGAGTTAATGGGCAGCCATGAGGCTGTCACTGGGTGGAGTTAACGGGCAGCCATGAGGCTGTCACTGGGTGGAGTTAATGGGCAGCCATGAGGCTGTCACTGAGGGGAGTTAACGGGCAGCCATGACGCTGTCACTGTGGGAGTTAACGGGCAGCCATGAGGCTGTCACTGGGGGGCGTTAACGGGCAGCCATGAGGCTGTCACTGGGTGGAGTTAATGGTCAGCCATGAGGCTGTCACTGGATGGGGTTAACGGGCAGCCATGAGGCTGGCACTGGGTATAGTTAATGGGCAGCCATGAGGCTGTCACTGGGTGGCGTTAACGGGCAGCCATGAAGCTGTCACTTATGGGAGTTAATGGGCAGCCATGAGGCTGTCACTGGGTGGAGTTAACGGGCAGCCATGAGGCTGTCACTGGGTGGAGTTAATGGGCAGCCATGAGGCTGTCACTGAGGGGAGTTAATGGGCAGCCATGAGGCTGTCACTGGGTGGAGTTAACGGGTTGCCATGAGGCTGTCACTGGGGGGAGTTAATGGGCAGCCATGAGGCTGTCACTGACGGGAGATAATGGGCAGCTATGAGGCTGTCACTGGGTGGAGTTAATGGGCAGCCATGAGGCTGTCACTGAGGGGAGTTAATGGGCAGCCATGAGGCTGTCACTGGGTGGAGTAAACGGGCAGCCATGAGGCTGTCACTGGGTGGAGTTAATGGGCAGCCATGAGGCTGTCACTGAGGGGAGTTAACGGGCAGCCATGAGGCTGTCACTGGGGGAGTAAACGGGCAGCCATGAGGCTGCCACTGGGTGGAGTTAATGGGCAGCCATGAGGCTGTCACTGGGTGGAGTTAATGGGCAGCCATGAGGCTGTCACTGGGGGGAGTTAACGGGCAGCCATGAGGCTGTCACTGGGTGGAGTTAATGGGCAGCTATGAGTCTGTCACTGAGGGGAGTTAATGGGCAGCCATGAGGCTGTCACTGGGTGGAGTTAATGGGCAGCCATGAGGCTGTCACTGAGGGGAGTTAATGGGCAGCTATGAGGCTGTCACTGAGGGGAGTTAACGGGCAGCCATGAGGCTGTCACTGGGGGGAGTTAATGGGTAGCCATGAGGCTGTCACTCGGTGGAGTTAATGGGCAGCCATGAGGCTGTCACTGGATGGATGTTAACGGGCAGCCATGAGGCTGTCACTGGGGGGGAGTTAACGGGCAGCCATGAGGCTGTCACTGGGTGGAGTTAATGGGCAGCCATGAGGCTGTCACTGGGTGGCGTTAACGGGCAGCCATGAGGCTGTCAATTAGGGGAGTTACTGGGCAGCCATGAGGCTGTCACTGGGTGGAGTTAACGGGCAGCCATGAGGCTGTCACTGGGGGGAGTTAATGGGCAGCCATGAGGCTGTCACTGAGCGGGATAATGGGCAGCTATGAGGCTGTCACTGGGTGGAGTTAATGGGCAGCCATGAGGCTGTCACTGAGGGGAGTTAATGGGCAGCCATGAGGCTGTCACTGGGTGGAGTTAACGGGCAGCCATGAGGCTGTCACTGAGTGCAGTTAATGGGCAGCCATGAGGCTGTCATTGAGGGGAGTTAACGAGCAGCCATGAGGCTGCCACTGGGGGAGTTAACGGGCAGCCATGAGGCTGTCACTGGGTGGCGTTAACGGGCAGCCATGAGGCTGTTACTTAGGGGAGTTAATGGGCAGCCATGAGGCTGTCACTGGGTGGAGTTAATGGGCAGCCATGAGGCTGTCACTGGGTGGAGTTAATGGGCAGCCATGAGGCTGTCACTGAGGGGAGTTAATGGGCAGCCATGAGGCTGTCACTGGGTGGAGTTAACGGGCAGCCATGAGGCTGTCACTGGGGGGAGTTAATGGGCAGCTATGAGGCTGTCACTGGGTGGAGTTAATGGGCAGCCATGAGCCTGTCACTGAGGGGAGTTAATGGGCAGCCATAAGGCTGTCACTGGGGGGAGTTAAAGGGCAGCCATGATGCTGTCACTGAGGGGAGATAATGGGCAGCTATGAGGGTGTCACTGGGTGGAGTTAATGGGCAGCCATGAGGCTGTCACTGAGGGGAGTTAATGGGCAGCCATGAGGCTGTCACTGGGTGGAGTTAACGGGCAGCCATGAGGCTGTCACTGGGTGGAGTTAATGGGCAGCCATGAGGCTGTCACTGAGGGGAGTTAACGGGCAGCCATGACGCTGTCACTGTGGGAGTTAACGGGCAGTCATGAGGCTGTCACTGGGGGGCGTTAACGGGCAGCCATGAGGCTGTCACTGGGTGGAGTTAATGGTCAGCCATGAGGCTGTCACTGGATGGGGTTAACGGGCAGCCATGAGGCTGGCACTGGGTATAGTTAATGGGCAGCCATGAGGCTGTCACTGGGTGGCGTTAACGGGCAGCCATGAAGCTGTCACTTATGGGAGTTAATGGGCAGCCATGAGGCTGTCACTGGGTGGAGTTAACGGGCAGCCATGAGGCTGTCACTGGGTGGAGTTAATGGGCAGCCATGAGGCTGTCACTGAGGGGAGTTAATGGGCAGCCATGAGGCTGTCACTGGGTGGAGTTAACGGGTTGCCATGAGGCTGTCACTGGGGGGAGTTAATGGGCAGCCATGAGGCTGTCACTGACGGGAGATAATGGGCAGCTATGAGGCTGTCACTGGGTGGAGTTAATGGGCAGCCATGAGGCTGTCACTGAGGGGAGTTAATGGGCAGCCATGAGGCTGTCACTGGGTGGAGTAAACGGGCAGCCATGAGGCTGTCACTGGGTGGAGTTAATGGGCAGCCATGAGGCTGTCACTGAGGGGAGTTAACGGGCAGCCATGAGGCTGTCACTGGGGGAGTAAACGGGCAGCCATGAGGCTGCCACTGGGTGGAGTTAATGGGCAGCCATGAGGCTGTCACTGGGTGGAGTTAATGGGCAGCCATGAGGCTGTCACTGGGGGGAGTTAACGGGCAGCCATGAGGCTGTCACTGGGTGGAGTTAATGGGCAGCTATGAGTCTGTCACTGAGGGGAGTTAATGGGCAGCCATGAGGCTGTCACTGGGTGGAGTTAATGGGCAGCCATGAGGCTGTCACTGAGGGGAGTTAATGGGCAGCTATGAGGCTGTCACTGAGGGGAGTTAACGGGCAGCCATGAGGCTGTCACTGGGGGGAGTTAATGGGTAGCCATGAGGCTGTCACTCGGTGGAGTTAATGGGCAGCCATGAGGCTGTCACTGGATGGATGTTAACGGGCAGCCATGAGGCTGTCACTGGGGGGGAGTTAACGGGCAGCCATGAGGCTGTCACTGGGTGGAGTTAATGGGCAGCCATGAGGCTGTCACTGGGTGGAGTTAACGGGCAGCCATGAGGCTGTCACTGGGTGGAGTTACTGGGCAGCCATGAGACTGTCACTGGGTGGAGATAATGGGCAGCCATGAGGCTGTCACTGGATGGAGTTAATGGGCAGCCATGAGGCTGTCACTGGATGGGGTTAATGGGCAGCCATGAGGCTGTCACTGGGTGGAGTTAATGGGCAGCCATGAGGCTGTCACTGGGTTGAGTTAACGGGCAGCCATGAGGCTGTCACTGGGGGGAGCTAAAGGGCAGCCATGAGGCTGTCACTGGGTGGAGTTAACGGGCAGCCATGAGGCTGTCACTTAGGGGAGTTATTGGGCAGCCATGAGGCTGTCACTGGGTGGAGTTAACGGGCAGCCATGAGGCTGTCACTGGGGGGAGTTAATTTGCAGCCATGATGCTGTCACTGAGGGGAGATAATGGGCAGCTATGAGGCTGTCACTGGGTGGAGTTAATGGGCAGCCATGAGGCTGTCACTGGGTGGAGTTAATGGGCATCCATCAGGCTGTCACTGGGTGGAGTTAATGGGCAGCCATGAGGCTGTCACTGAGGGGAGTTAACGGGCAACCATGAGGCTGTCACTGGGGGAGTTAACGGGCAGCCATGAGGCTGTCACTGGGTGGATTTAACGGGCAGCCATGAGGCTGTCACTGGGGGGAGTTAATGGGCAGCCATGAGGCTGTCACTGCGGATAATTAATGGGCAGCCATGAGGCTGTCACTGGGTTTAGTTAATGGGCAGCCATGAGGCTATTACTGGGTGGAGTAAATGGGCAGCCATGAGGCTGTCACTGGGTGGAGTTAATGGGAAGCCATGAGGCTGTCACTGGGTGGAGTTAACGGGCAGCCATGAGGCTGTCACTTAGGGGAGTTAATGGGCAGCCATGAGGCTGTCACTGGGTGGAGTTAATGGGCAGCCATGAGGCTGTCACTGAGGGGAGTTAATGGGCAGCCATGCGGCTGTCACTGAGGGGAGTTAATGGGCAGCCATGCGGCTGTCACTGGGTGGAGTTAACGGGCAGCCATGAGGCTGTCACTTTGGGGAGTTAATGGGCAGCCATGAGGCTGTCACTGGGTTTAGTTAATGGGCAGCCATGAGGCTGTCACTGGGTGGCGTTATCGGGCAGCCATGAGGCTGTCACTTAGGGGAGTTATTGGGCAGCCATGAGGCTGTCACTGGGTGGAGTTAACGGGCAGCCATGAGGCTGTCACTGGGGGGAGTTAATGGGCAGCCATGAGGCTGTCACTGAGGGGGATAATGGGCAGCTATGAGGCTGCCACTGGGTGGAGTTAATGGGCAGCCATGAGGCTGTCACTGAGGGGAGTTAATGGGCAGCCATGAGGCTGTCACTGGGTGGAGTTAACGGGCAGCCATGAGGCTGTCACTGGGTGCAGTTAATGGGCAGCCATGAGGCTGTCATTGAGGGGAGTTAACGAGCAGCCATGAGGCTGCCAATGGGGGAGTTAACGGGCAGCCATGAGGCTGTCACTGGGTGGAGTTAACGGGCAGCCATGAGGCTGTCAGTGGGTGGAGTTAATGGGCAGCCATGAGGCTGTCACTGAGGGGAGTTAATGGGCAGCTATGAGGCTGTCACTGAGGGGAGTTAACGGGCAGCCATGAGGCTGTTACTGGGGGGAGTTAATGGGTAGCCATGAGGCTGTCACTCGGTGGAGTTAATGGGCAGCCATGAGGCTGTCACTGGATGGATGTTAACGGGCAGCCATGAGGCTGTCACTGGGGGGGAGTTAACGGGCAGCCATGAGGCTGTCACTGGGTGGAGTTAATGGGCAGCCATGAGGCTGTCACTGGGTGGAGTTAACGGGCAGCCATGAGGCTGTCACTGGGTGGAGTTACTGGGCAGCCATGAGACTGTCACTGGGTGGAGATAATGGGCAGCCATGAGGCTGTCACTGGATGGAGTTAATGGGCAGCCATGAGGCTGTCACTGGATGGGGTTAATGGGCAGCCATGAGGCTGTCACTGGGTGGAGTTAATGGGCAGCCATGAGGCTGTCACTGGGTTGAGTTAACGGGCAGCCATGAGGCTGTCACTGGGGGGAGCTAAAGGGCAGCCATGAGGCTGTCACTGGGTGGCGTTAACGGGCAGCCATGAGGCTGTCACTTAGGGGAGTTATTGGGCAGCCATGAGGCTGTCACTGGGTGGAGTTAACGGGCAGCCATGAGGCTGTCACTGGGGGGAGTTAATTTGCAGCCATGATGCTGTCACTGAGGGGAGATAATGGGCAGCTATGAGGCTGTCACTGGGTGGAGTTAATGGGCAGCCATGAGGCTGTCACTGGGTGGAGTTAATGGGCAGCCATCAGGCTGTCACTGGGTGGAGTTAATGGGCAGCCATGAGGCTGTCACTGAGGGGAGTTAACGGGCAACCATGAGGCTGTCACTGGGGGAGTTAACGGGCAGCCATGAGGCTGTCACTGGGTGGATTTAACGGGCAGCCATGAGGCTGTCACTGGGGGGAGTTAATGGGCAGCCATGAGGCTGTCACTGCGGATAATTAATGGGCAGCCATGAGGCTGTCACTGGGTTTAGTTAATGGGCAGCCATGAGGCTATTACTGGGTGGAGTAAATGGGCAGCCATGAGGCTGTCACTGGGTGGAGTTAATGGGCAGCCATGAGGCTGTCACTGGGTGGAGTTAACGGGCAGCCATGAGGCTGTCACTTAGGGGAGTTAATGGGCAGCCATGAGGCTGTCACTGGGTGGAGTTAATGGGCAGCCATGAGGCTGTCACTGAGGGGAGTTAATGGGCAGCCATGCGGCTGTCACTGAGGGGAGTTAATGGGCAGCCATGAGGCTGTCACTTTGGGGAGTTAATGGGCAGCCATGAGGCTGTCACTGGGTTTAGTTAATGGGCAGCCATGAGGCTGTCACTGGGTGGCGTTATCGGGCAGCCATGAGGCTGTCACTTAGGGGAGTTATTGGGCAGCCATGAGGCTGTCACTGGGTGGAGTTAACGGGCAGCCATGAGGCTGTCACTGGGGGGAGTTAATGGGCAGCCATGAGGCTGTCACTGAGGGGGATAATGGGCAGCTATGAGGCTGTCACTGGGTGGAGTTAATGGGCAGCCATGAGGCTGTCACTGAGGGGAGTTAATGGGCAGCCATGAGGCTGTCACTGGGTGGAGTTAACGGGCAGCCATGAGGCTGTCACTGGGTGCAGTTAATGGGCAGCCATGAGGCTGTCATTGAGGGGAGTTAACGAGCAGCCATGAGGCTGCCAATGGGGGAGTTAACGGGCAGCCATGAGGCTGTCACTGGGTGGAGTTAACGGGCAGCCATGAGGCTGTCAGTGGGTGGAGTTAATGGGCAGCCATGAGGCTGTCACTGAGGGGAGTTAATGGGCAGCCATGAGGCTGTCACTGGGTGGAGTTAACGGGCAGCCATGAGGCTGTCACTGGGGGGAGTTAATGGGCAGCTATGAGGCTGTCACTGGGTGGAGTTAATGGGCAGCCATGAGGCTGTCACTGAGGGGAGTTAATGGGCAGCCATAAGGCTGTCACTGGGGGGAGTTAAAGGGCAGCCATGATGCTGTCACTGAGGGGAGATAATGGGCAGCTATGAGGCTGTCACTGGGTGGAGTTAATGGGCAGCCATGAGGCTGTCACTGAGGGGAGTTAATGGGCAGCCATGAGGCTGTCACTGGGTGGAGTTAACGGGCAGCCATGAGGCTGTCACTGGGTGGAGTTAATGGGCAGCCATGAGGCTGTCACTGAGGGGAGTTAACGGGCAGCCATGACGCTGTCACTGTGGGAGTTAACGGGCAGCCATGAGGCTGCCACTGGGTGGAGTTAATGGGCAGCCATGAGGCTGTCACTGGGTGGAGTTAATGGGCAGCCATGAGGCTGTCACTGGGGGGAGTTAATGGGCAGCCATGAGGCTGTCACTGGGTGGAGTTAATGGGCAGCTATGAGTCTGTCACTGAGGGGAGTTAATGGGCAGCCATGAGGCTGTCACTGTGTGGAGTTAATGGGCAGCCATGAGGCTGTCACTGAGGGGAGTTAATGGGCAGCTATGAGGCTGTCACTGAGGGGAGTTAACGGGCAGCCATGAGGCTGTCATTGGGGGGAGTTAATGGGTAGCCATGAGGCTGTCACTGGGTGGAGTTAATGGGCAGCCATGAGGCTGTCACTCGATCGATGTTAACGGGCAGCCATGAGGCTGTCACTGGTGGGGAGTTAACGGGCAGCCATGAGGCTGTCACTGGGTGGAGTTAATGGGCAGCCATGAGGCTGTCACTGGGTGGAGTTAACGGGCAGCCATGAGGCTGTCACTGGGTGGAGTTACTGGGCAGCCATGAGACTGTCACTGGGTGGAGTTAATGGGCAGCCATGAGGCTGTCACTGGATGGAGTTAATTGGCAGCCATGAGGCTGTCACTGGATGGGATTAACGGGCAGCCATGAGGCTGTCACTGGGTGGAGTTAACGGGCAGCCATGAGGCTGTCACTGGGTGGAGTTAATGGGCAGCCATGAGGCTGTCACTGGGTGGAGTTAACGGGCAGCCATGAGGCTGTCACTTAGGGGAGTTAATGGGCAGCCATGAGGCTGTCACTGGGTGGAGTTAATGGGCAGCCATGAGGCTGTCACTGAGGGGAGTTAATGGGCAGCCATGCGGCTGTCACTGAGGGGAGTTAATGGGCAGCCATGCGGCTGTCACTGGGTGGAGTTAACGGGCAGCCATGAGGCTGTCACTTTGGGGAGTTAATGGGCAGCCATTAGGCTGTCACTGGGTGGAGTTAATGGGCAGCCATGAGGCTGTCACTGGGTGGCGTTAACGGGCAGCCATGAGGCTGTCAATTAGGGGAGTTATTGGGCAGCCATGAGGCTGTCACTGGGTGGAGTTAACGGGCAGCCATGAGGCTGTCACTGGGGGGAGTTAATGGGCAGCCATGAGGCTGTCACTGAGCGGGATAATGGGCAGCTATGAGGCTGTCACTGGGTGGAGTTAATGGGCAGCCATGAGGCTGTCACTGAGGGGAGTTAATGGGCAGCCATGAGGCTGTCACTGGGTGGAGTTAACGGGCAGCCATGAGGCTGTCACTGAGTGCAGTTAATGGGCAGCCATGAGGCTGTCATTGAGGGGAGTTAACGAGCAGCCATGAGGCTGCCACTGGGGGAGTTAACGGGCAGCCATGAGGCTGTCACTGGGTGGCGTTAACGGGCAGCCATGAGGCTGTCACTTAGGGGAGTTAATGGGCAGCCATGAGACTGTCACTGGGTGGAGATAATGGGCAGCCATGAGGCTGTCACTGGATGGAGTTAATGGGCAGCCATGAGGCTGTCACTGGATGGGGTTAATGGGCAGCCATGAGGCTGTCACTAGGTGGAGTTAATGGGCAGCCATGAGGCTGTCACTGGGTTGAGTTAACGGGCAGCCATGAGGCTGTCACTGGGGGGAGCTAAAGGGCAGCCATGAGGCTGTCACTGGGTGGCGTTAACGGGCAGCCATGAGGCTGTCACTTAGGGGAGTTATTGGGCAGCCATGAGGCTGTCACTGGGTGGAGTTAACGGGCAGCCATGAGGCTGTCACTGGGGGGAGTTAATTTGCAGCCATGATGCTGTCACTGAGGGGAGATAATGGGCAGCTATGAGGCTGTCACTGGGTGGAGTTAATGGGCAGCCATGAGGCTGTCACTGGGTGGAGTTAATGGGCAGCCATCAGGCTGTCACTGGGTGGAGTTAATGGGCAGCCATGAGGCTGTCACTGAGGGGAGTTAACGGGCAACCATGAGGCTGTCACTGGGGGAGTTAACGGGCAGCCATGAGGCTGTCACTGGGTGGATTTAACGGGCAGCCATGAGGCTGTCACTGGGGGGAGTTAATGGGCAGCCATGAGGCTGTCACTGCGGATAATTAATGGGCAGCCATGAGGCTGTCACTGGGTTTAGTTAATGGGCAGCCATGAGGCTATTACTGGGTGGAGTAAATGGGCAGCCATGAGGCTGTCACTGGGTGGAGTTAATGGGCAGCCATGAGGCTGTCACTGGGTGGAGTTAACGGGCAGCCATGAGGCTGTCACTTAGGGGAGTTAATGGGCAGCCATGAGGCTGTCACTGGGTGGAGTTAATGGGCAGCCATGAGGCTGTCACTGAGGGGAGTTAATGGGCAGCCATGCGGCTGTCACTGAGGGGAGTTAATGGGCAGCCATGCGGCTGTCACTGGGTGGAGTTAACGGGCAGCCATGAGGCTGTCACTTTGGGGAGTTAATGGGCAGCCATGAGGCTGTCACTGGGTTTAGTTAATGGGCAGCCATGAGGCTGTCACTGGGTGGCGTTATCGGGCAGCCATGAGGCTGTCACTTAGGGGAGTTATTGGGCAGCCATGAGGCTGTCACTGGGTGGAGTTAACGGGCAGCCATGAGGCTGTCACTGGGGGGAGTTAATGGGCAGCCATGAGGCTGTCACTGAGGGGGATAATGGGCAGCTATGAGGCTGTCACTGGGTGGAGTTAATGGGCAGCCATGAGGCTGTCACTGAGGGGAGTTAATGGGCAGCCATGAGGCTGTCACTGGGTGGAGTTAACGGGCAGCCATTAGGCTGTCACTGGGTGCAGTTAATGGGCAGCCATGAGGCTGTCATTGAGGGGAGTTAACGTGCAGCCATGAGGCTGCCAATGGGGGAGTTAACGGGCAGCCATGAGGCTGTCACTGGGTGGAGTTAACGGGCAGCCATGAGGCTGTCAGTGGGTGGAGTTAATGGGCAGCCATGAGGCTGTCACTGAGGGGAGTTAATGGGCAGCCATGAGGCTGTCACTGGGTGGAGTTAACGGGCAGCCATGAGGCTGTCACTGGGGGGAGTTAATGGGCAGCTATGAGGCTGTCACTGGGTGGAGTTAATGGGCAGCCATGAGGCTGTCACTGAGGGGAGTTAATGGGCAGCCATAAGGCTGTCACTGGGGGGAGTTAAAGGGCAGCCATGATGCTGTCACTGAGGGGAGATAATGGGCAGCTATGAGGCTGTCACTGGGTGGAGTTAATGGGCAGCCATGAGGCTGTCACTGAGGGGAGTTAATGGGCAGCCATGAGGCTGTCACTGGGTGGAGTTAACGGGCAGCCATGAGGCTGCCACTGGGTGGAGTTAATTGGCAGCCATGAGGCTGTCACTGAGGGGAGTTAACGGGCAGCCATGACGCTGTCACTGTGGGAGTTAACGGGCAGCCATGAGGCTGCCACTGGGTGGAGTTAATGGGCAGCCATGAGGCTGTCACTGGGTGGAGTTAATGGGCAGCCATGAGGCTGTCACTGGGGGGAGTTAATGGGCAGCCATGAGGCTGTCACTGGGTGGAGTTAATGGGCAGCTATGAGTCTGTCACTGAGGGGAGTTAATGGGCAGCCATGAGGCTGTCACTGTGTGGAGTTAATGGGCAGCCATGAGGCTGTCACTGAGGGGAGTTAATGGGCAGCTATGAGGCTGTCACTGAGGGGAGTTAACGGGCAGCCATGAGGCTGTCATTGGGGGGAGTTAATGGGTAGCCATGAGGCTGTCACTGGGTGGAGTTAATGGGCAGCCATGAGGCTGTCACTCGATCGATGTTAACGGGCAGCCATGAGGCTGTCACTGGGGGGGAGTTAACGAGCAGCCATGAGGCTGTCACTGGGTGGAGTTAATGGGCAGCCATGAGGCTGTCACTGGGTGGAGTTAACGGGCAGCCATGAGGCTGTCACTGGGTGGAGTTACTGGGCAGCCATGAGACTGTCACTGGGTGGAGTTAATGGGCAGCCATGAGGCTGTCACTGGATGGAGTTAATTGGCAGCCATGAGGCTGTCACTGGATGGGATTAACGGGCAGCCATGAGGCTGTCACTGGGTGGAGTTAATGGGCAGCCATGAGGCTGTCACTGAGGGGGAGTTAATGGGCAGCCATGAGGCTGTCACTGGGTGGAGTTAACGGGCAGCCATGAGGCTGTCACTGGGTGGAGTTAATGGGCAGCCATGAGGCTGTCACTGGGTGGAGTTAACGGGCAGCCATGAGGCTGTCACTTAGGGGAGTTAATGGGCAGCCATGAGGCTGTCACTGGGTGGAGTTAATGGGCAGCCATGAGGCTGTTACTGAGGGGAGTTAATGGGCAGCCATGCGGCTGTCACTGAGGGGAGTTAATGGGCAGCCATGCGGCTGTCACTGGGTGGAGTTAACGGGCAGCCATGAGGCTGTCACTTTGGGGAGTTAATGGGCAGCCATGAGGCTGTCACTGGGTGGAGTTAATGGGCAGCCATGAGGCTGTCACTGGGTGGCGTTAACGGGCAGCCATGAGGCTGTCAATTAGGGGAGTTATTGGGCAGCCATGAGGATGTCACTGGGTGGAGTTAACGGGCAGCCATGAGGCTGTCACTGGGGGGAGTTAATGGGCAGCCATGAGGCTGTCACTGAGCGGGATAATGGGCAGCTATGAGGCTGTCACTGGGTGGAGTTAATGGGCAGCCATGAGGCTGTCACTGAGGGGAGTTAATGGGCAGCCATGAGGCTGTCACTGGGTGGAGTTAACGGGCAGCCATGAGGCTGTCACTGAGTGCAGTTAATGGGCAGCCATGAGGCTGTCATTGAGGGGAGTTAACGAGCAGCCATGAGTCTGCCACTGGGGGAGTTAACGGGCAGCCATGAGGCTGTCACTGGGTGGCGTTAACGGGCAGCCATGAGGCTGTCACTTAGGGGAGTTAATGGGCAGCCATGAGACTGTCACTGGGTGGAGATAATGGGCAGCCATGAGGCTGTCACTGGATGGAGTTAATGGGCAGCCATGAGGCTGTCACTGGATGGGGTTAATGGGCAGCCATGAGGCTGTCACTAGGTGGAGTTAATGGGCAGCCATGAGGCTGTCACTGGGTTGAGTTAACGGGCAGCCATGAGGCTGTCACTGGGGGGAGTTAAAGGGCAGCCATGAGGCTGTCACTGGGTGGCGTTAACGGGCAGCCATGAGGCTGTCACTTAGGGGAGTTATTGGGCAGCCATGAGGCTGTCACTGGGTGGAGTTAACGGGCAGCCATGAGGCTGTCACTGGGGGGAGTTAATTTGCAGCCATGATGCTGTCACTGAGGGGAGATAATGGGCAGCCATGAGGCTGTCACTCGATCGATGTTAACGGGCAGCCATGAGGCTGTCACTGGGGGGGAGTTAACGGGCAGCCATGAGGCTGTCACTGGGTGGAGTTAATGGGCAGCCATGAGGCTGTCACTGGGTGGAGTTAACGGGCAGCCATGAGGCTGTCACTGGGTGGAGTTACTGGGCAGCCATGAGACTGTCACTGGGTGGAGTTAATGGGCAGCCATGAGGCTGTCACTGGATGGAGTTAATTGGCAGCCATGAGGCTGTCACTGGATGGGATTAACGGGCAGCCATGAGGCTGTCACTGGGTGGAGTTAATGGGCAGCCATGAGGCTGTCACTGAGGGGGAGTTAATGGGCAGCCATGAGGCTGTCACTGGGTGGAGTTAACGGGCAGCCATGAGGCTGTCACTGGGTGGAGTTAATGGGCAGCCATGAGGCTGTCACTGGGTGGAGTTAACGGGCAGCCATGAGGCTGTCACTTAGGGGAGTTAATGGGCAGCCATGAGGCTGTCACTGGGTGGAGTTAATGGGCAGCCATGAGGCTGTCACTGAGGGGAGTTAATGGGCAGCCATGCGGCTGTCACTGAGGGGAGTTAATGGGCAGCCATGCGGCTGTCACTGGGTGGAGTTAACGGGCAGCCATGAGGCTGTCACTTTGGGGAGTTAATGGGCAGCCATGAAGCTGTCACTGGGTGGAGTTAATGGGCAGCCATGAGGCTGTCACTGGGTGGCGTTAACGGGCAGCCATGAGGCTGTCAATTAGGGGAGTTATTGGGCAGCCATGAGGCTGTCACTGGGTGGAGTTAACGGGCAGCCATGAGGCTGTCACTGGGGGGAGTTAATGGGCAGCCATGAGGCTGTCACTGAGCGGGATAATGGGCAGCTATGAGGCTGTCACTGGGTGGAGTTAATGGGCAGCCATGAGGCTGTCACTGAGGGGAGTTAATGGGCAGCCATGAGGCTGTCACTGGGTGGAGTTAACGGGCAGCCATGAGGCTGTCACTGAGTGCAGTTAATGGGCAGCCATGAGGCTGTCATTGAGGGGAGTTAACGAGCAGCCATGAGGCTGCCACTGGGGGAGTTAACGGGCAGCCATGAGGCTGTCACTGGGTGGCGTTAACGGGCAGCCATGAGGCTGTCACTTAGGGGAGTTAATGGGCAGCCATGAGACTGTCACTGGGTGGAGATAATGGGCAGCCATGAGGCTGTCACTGGATGGAGTTAATGGGCAGCCATGAGGCTGTCACTGGATGGGGTTAATGGGCAGCCATGAGGCTGTCACTAGGTGGAGTTAATGGGCAGCCATGAGGCTGTCACTGGGTTGAGTTAACGGGCAGCCATGAGGCTGTCACTGGGGGGAGTTAAAGGGCAGCCATGAGGCTGTCACTGGGTGGCGTTAACGGGCAGCCATGAGGCTGTCACTTAGGGGAGTTATTGGGCAGCCATGAGGCTGTCACTGGGTGGAGTTAACGGGCAGCCATGAGGCTGTCACTGGGGGGAGTTAATTTGCAGCCATGATGCTGTCACTGAGGGGAGATAATGGGCAGCTATAAGGCTGTCACTGGGTGGAGTTAATGGGCAGCCATGAGGCTGTCACTGGGTGGAGTTAATGGGCAGCCATCAGGCTGTCACTGGGTGGAGTTAATGGGCAGCCATGAGACTGTCACTGAGGGGAGTTAACGGGCAACCATGAGGCTGTCACTGGGGGAGTTAACGGGCAGCCATGAGGCTGTCACTGGGTGGATTTAACGGGCAGCCATGAGGCTGTCACTGGGGGGAGTTAATCGGCAGCCATGAGGCTGTCACTGCGGATAATTAATGGGCAGCCATGAGGCTGTCACTGGGTTTAGTTAATGGGCAGCCATGAGGCTATTACTGGGTGGAGTAAATGGGCAGCCATGAGGCTGTCACTGGGTGGAGTTAATGGGCAGCCATGAGGCTGTCACTGGGTGGAGTTAACGGGCAGCCATGAGGCTGTCACTTAGGGGAGTTAATGGGCAGCCATGAGGCTGTCACTGGGTGGAGTTAATGGGCAGCCATGAGGCTGTCTCTGAGGGGAGTTAATGGGCAGCCATGCGGCTGTCACTGAGGGGAGTTAATGGGCAGCCATGCGGCTGTCACTGGGTGGAGTTAACGGGCAGCCATGAGGCTGTCACTTTGGGGAGTTAATGGGCAGCCATGAGGCTGTCACTGGGTTTAGTTAATGGGCAGCCATGAGGCTGTCACTGGGTGGCATTATCGGGCAGCCATGAGGCTGTCACTTAGGGGAGTTATTGGGCAGCCATGAGGCTGTCACTGGGTGGAGTTAACGGGCAGCCATGAGGCTGTCACTGGGGGGAGTTAATGGGCAGCCATGAGGCTGTCACTGAGGGGGATAATGGGCAGCTATGAGGCTGTCACTGGGTGGAGTTAATGGGCAGCCATGAGGCTGTCACTGAGGGGAGTTAATGGGCAGCCATGAGGCTGTCACTGGGTGGAGTTAACGGGCAGCCATGAGGCTGTCACTGGGTGCAGTTAATGGGCAGCCATGAGGCTGTCATTGAGGGGAGTTAACGAGCAGCCATGAGGCTGCCAATGGGGGAGTTAACGGGCAGCCATGAGGCTGTCACTGGGTGGAGTTAACGGGCAGCCATGAGGCTGTCACTGGGTGGAGTTAATGGGCAGCCATGAGGCTGTCACTGAAGGGAGTTAATGGGCAGCCATGAGGCTGTCACTGGGTGGAGTTAACGGGCAGCCATGAGGCTGTCACTGGGGGGAGTTAATGGGCAGCTATGAGGCTGTCACTGGGTGGAGTTAATGGGCAGCCATGAGGCTGTCACTGAGGGGAGTTAATGGGCAGCCATAAGGCTGTCACTGGGGGGAGTTAAAGGGCAGCCATGATGCTGTCACTGAGGGGAGATAATGGGCAGCTATGAGGCTGTCACTGGGTGGAGTTAATGGGCAGCCATGAGGCTGTCACTGAGGGGAGTTAATGGGCAGCCATGAGGCTGTCACTGGGTGGAGTTAACGGGCAGCCATGAGGCTGTCACTGGGTGGAGTTAATGGGCAGCCATGAGGCTGTCACTGAGGGGAGTTAACGGGCAGCCATGACGCTGTCACTGTGGGAGTTAACGGGCAGCCATGAGGCTGCCACTGGGTGGAGTTAATGGGCAGCCATGAGGCTGTCACTGGGTGGAGTTAATGGACAGCCATGAGGCTGTCACTGGGGGGAGTTAACGGGCAGCCATGAGGCTGTCACTGGGTGGAGTTAATGGGCAGCTATGAGTCTGTCACTGAGGGGAGTTAATGGGCAGCCATGAGGCTGTCACTGTGTGGAGTTAATGGGCAGCCATGAGGCTGTCACTGAGAGGAGTTAATGGGCAGCTATGAGGCTGTCACTGAGGGGAGTTAACGGGCAGCCATGAGGCTGTCATTGGGGGGAGTTAATGGGTAGCCATGAGGCTGTCACTGGGTGGAGTTAATGGGCAGCCATGAGGCTGTCACTCGATCGATGTTAACGGGCAGCCATGAGGCTGTCACTGGGGGGGAGTTAACGGGCAGCCATGAGGCTGTCACTGGGTGGAGTTAATGGGCAGCCATGAGGCTGTCACTGGATGGAGTTAATTGGCAGCCATGAGGCTGTCACTGGATGGGATTAACGGGCAGCCATGAGGCTGTCACTGGGTGGAGTTAATGGGCAGCCATGAGGCTGTCACTGAGGGGAGTTAATGGGCAGCCATGAGGCTGTCACTGGGTGGAGTTAACGGGCAGCCATGAGGCTGTCACTGGGTGGAGTTAATGGGCAGCCATGAGGCTGTCACTGGGTGGAGTTAACGGGCAGCCATGAGGCTGTCACTTAGGGGAGTTAATGGGCAGCCATGAGGCTGTCACTGGGTGGAGTTAATGGGCAGCCATGAGGCTGTCACTGAGGGGAGTTAATGGGCAGCCATGCGGCTGTCACTGAGGGGAGTTAATGGGCAGCCATGCGGCTGTCACTGGGTGGAGTTAACGGGCAGCCATGAGGCTGTCACTTTGGGGAGTTAATGGGCAGCCATGAGGCTGTCACTGGGTGGAGTTAATGGGCAGCCATGAGGCTGTCACTGGGTGGCGTTAACGGGCAGCCATGAGGCTGTCAATTAGGGGAGTTATTGGGCAGCCATGAGGCTGTCACTGGGTGGAGTTAACGGGCAGCCATGAGGCTGTCACTGGGGGGAGTTAATGGGCAGCCATGAGGCTGTCACTGAGCGGGATAATGGGCAGCTATGAGGCTGTCACTGGGTGGAGTTAATGGGCAGCCATGAGGCTGTCACTGAGGGGAGTTAATGGGCAGCCATGAGGCTGTCACTGGGTGGAGTTAACGGGCAGCCATGAGGCTGTCACTGAGTGCAGTTAATGGGCAGCCATGAGGCTGTCATTGAGGGGAGTTAACGAGCAGCCATGAGGCTGCCACTGGGGGATTAACGGGCAGCCATGAGGCTGTCACTGGGTGGCGTTAACGGGCAGCCATGAGGCTGTCACTTAGGGGAGTTAATGGGCAGCCATGAGGCTGTCACTGGGTGGAGTTAACGGGCAGCCATGAGGCTGTCACTGGGTGGAGTTAATGGGCACCCATGAGGCTGTCACTGAGGGGAGTTAATGGGCAGCCATGAGGCTGTCACTGGGTGGAGTTAACGGGCAGCCATGAGGCTGTCACTGGGGGGAGTTAATGGGCAGCTATGAGGCTGTCACTGGGTGGAGTTAATGGGCAGCCATGAGGCTGTCACTGAGGGGAGTTAATGGGCAGCCATAAGGCTGTCACTGGGGGGAGTTAAAGGGCAGCCATGATGCTGTCACTGAGGGGAGATAATGGGCAGCTATGAGGCTGTCACTGGGTGGAGTTAATGGGCAGCCATGAGGCTGTCACTGAGAGGAGTTAATGGGCAGCCATGAGGCTGTCACTGGGTGGAGTTAACGGGCAGCCATGAGGCTGTCACTGGGTGGAGTTAATGGGCAGCCATGAGGCTGTCACTGAGGGGAGTTAACGGGCAGCCATGACGCTGTCACTGTGGGAGTTAACGGGCAGCCATGAGGCTGCCACTGGGTGGAGTTAATGGGCAGCCATGAGGCTGTCACTGGGTGGAGTTAATGGGCAGCCATGAGGCTGTCACTGAGGGGGATAATGGGCAGCTATGAGGCTGTCACTGGGTGGAGTTAATGGGCAGCCATGAGGCTGTCACTGAGGGGAGTTAATGGGCAGCCATGAGGCTGTCACTGGGTGGAGTTAACGGGCAGCCATGAGGCTGTCACTGGGTGCAGTTAATGGGCAGCCATGAGGCTGTCATTGAGGGGAGTTAACGAGCAGCCATGAGGCTGCCAATGGGGGAGTTAACGGGCAGCCATGAGGCTGTCACTGGGTGGAGTTAACGGGCAGCCATGAGGCTGTCACTGGGTGGAGTTAATGGGCAGCCATGAGGCTGTCACTGAGGGGAGTTAATGGGCAGCCATGAGGCTGTCACTGGGTGGAGTTAACGGGCAGCCATGAGGCTGTCACTGGGGGGAGTTAATGGGCAGCTATGAGGCTGTCACTGGGTGGAGTTAATGGGCAGCCATGAGGCTGTCACTGAGGGGAGTTAATGGGCAGCCATAAGGCTGTCACTGGGGGGAGTTAAAGGGCAGCCATGATGCTGTCACTGAGGGGAGATAATGGGCAGCTATGAGGCTGTCACTGGGTGGAGTTAATGGGCAGCCATGAGGCTGTCACTGAGGGGAGTTAATGGGCAGCCATGAGGCTGTCACTGGGTGGAGTTAACGGGCAGCCATGAGGCTGTCACTGGGTGGAGTTAACGGGCAGCCATGAGGCTGTCACTGGGTGGAGTTAATGGGCACCCATGACGCTGTCACTGTGGGAGTTTACGGGCAGCCATGAGGCTGTCACTGGGTGGAGTTAACGGGCAGCCATGAGGCTGTCACTGGGTGGAGTTAATGGACAGCTATGAGGCTGTCACTGGGTGGAGTTAACGGGCAGCCATGAGGCTGTCACTGAGGGGAGTTAATGGGCAGCCATAAGGCTGTCACTGGGGGGAGTTAAAGGGCAGCCATGAGGCTGTCACTGTGTGGAGTTAATGGACAGCCATGAGGCTGTCACTGGGTGGAGTTAATGGGCAGCTATGAGGCTGTCACTGAGGGGAGTTAACGGGCAGCCATGAGGCTGTCATTGGGGGGAGTTAATGGGTAGCCATGAGGCTGTCACTGGGTGGAGTTAATGGGCAGCCATGAGGCTGTCACTGAGGGGAGTTAACGGGCAGCCATGACGCTGTCACTGTGGGAGTTAACGGGCAGCCATGAGGCTGCCACTGGGTGGAGTTAATGGGCAGCCATGAGGCTGTCACTGGGTGGAGTTAATGGGCAGCCATGAGGCTGTCACTGAGGGGGATAATGGGCAGCTATGAGGCTGTCACTGGGTGGAGTTAATGGGCAGCCATGAGGCTGTCACTGAGGGGAGTTAATGGGCAGCCATGAGGCTGTCACTGGGTGGAGTTAACGGGCAGCCATGAGGCTGTCACTGGGTGCAGTTAATGGGCAGCCATGAGGCTGTCATTGAGGGGAGTTAACGAGCAGCCATGAGGCTGCCAATGGGGGAGTTAACGGGCAGCCATGAGGCTGTCACTGGGTGGAGTTAACGGGCAGCCATGAGGCTGTCACTGGGTGGAGTTAATGGGCAGCCATGAGGCTGTCACTGAGGAGAGTTAATGGGCAGCCATGAGGCTGTCACTGGGTGGAGTTAACGGGCAGCCATGAGGCTGTCACTGGGGGGAGTTAATGGGCAGCTATGAGGCTGTCACTGGGTGGAGTTAATGGGCAGCCATGAGGCTGTCACTGAGGGGAGTTAATGGGCAGCCATAAGGCTGTCACTGGGGGGAGTTAAAGGGCAGCCATGATGCTGTCACTGAGGGGAGATAATGGGCAGCTATGAGGCTGTCACTGGGTGGAGTTAATGGGCAGCCATGAGGCTGTCACTGAGGGGAGTTAATGGGCAGCCATGAGGCTGTCACTGGGTGGAGTTAACGGGCAGCCATGAGGCTGTCACTGGGTGGAGTTAATGGGCAGCCATGAGGCTGTCACTGAGGGGAGTTAACGGGCAGCCATGACGCTGTCACTGTGGGAGTTAACGGGCAGCCATGAGGCTGCCACTGGGTGGAGTTAATGGGCAGCCATGAGGCTGTCACTGGGTGGAGTTAATGGACAGCCATGAGGCTGTCACTGGGGGGAGTTAACGGGCAGCCATGAGGCTGTCACTGGGTGGAGTTAATGGGCAGCTATGAGTCTGTCACTGAGGGGAGTTAATGGGCAGCCATGAGGCTGTCACTGTGTGGAGTTAATGGGCAGCCATGAGGCTGTCACTGAGAGGAGTTAATGGGCAGCTATGAGGCTGTCACTGAGGGGAGTTAACGGGCAGCCATGAGGCTGTCATTGGGGGGAGTTAATGGGTAGCCATGAGGCTGTCACTGGGTGGAGTTAATGGGCAGCCATGAGGCTGTCACTCGATCGATGTTAACGGGCAGCCATGAGGCTGTCACTGGGGGGGAGTTAACGGGCAGCCATGAGGCTGTCACTGGGTGGAGTTAATGGGCAGCCATGAGGCTGTCACTGGATGGAGTTAATTGGCAGCCATGAGGCTGTCACTGGATGGGATTAACGGGCAGCCATGAGGCTGTCACTGGGTGGAGTTAATGGGCAGCCATGAGGCTGTCACTGAGGGGAGTTAATGGGCAGCCATGAGGCTGTCACTGGGTGGAGTTAACGGGCAGCCATGAGGCTGTCACTGGGTGGAGTTAATGGGCAGCCATGAGGCTGTCACTGGGTGGAGTTAACGGGCAGCCATGAGGCTGTCACTTAGGGGAGTTAATGGGCAGCCATGAGGCTGTCACTGGGTGGAGTTAATGGGCAGCCATGAGGCTGTCACTGAGGGGAGTTAATGGGCAGCCATGCGGCTGTCACTGAGGGGAGTTAATGGGCAGCCATGCGGCTGTCACTGGGTGGAGTTAACGGGCAGCCATGAGGCTGTCACTTTGGGGAGTTAATGGGCAGCCATGAGGCTGTCACTGGGTGGAGTTAATGGGCAGCCATGAGGCTGTCACTGAGTGGCGTTAACGGGCAGCCATGAGGCTGTCAATTAGGGGAGTTATTGGGCAGCCATGAGGCTGTCACTGGGTGGAGTTAACGGGCAGCCATGAGGCTGTCACTGGGGGGAGTTAATGGGCAGCCATGAGGCTGTCACTGAGCGGGATAATGGGCAGCTATGAGGCTGTCACTGGGTGGAGTTAATGGGCAGCCATGAGGCTGTCACTGAGGGGAGTTAATGGGCAGCCATGAGGCTGTCACTGGGTGGAGTTAACGGGCAGCCATGAGGCTGTCACTGAGTGCAGTTAATGGGCAGCCATGAGGCTGTCATTGAGGGGAGTTAACGAGCAGCCATGAGGCTGCCACTGGGGGAGTTAACGGGCAGCCATGAGGCTGTCACTGGGTGGCGTTAACGGGCAGCCATGAGGCTGTCACTTAGGGGAGTTAATGGGCAGCCATGAGGCTGTCACTGGGTGGAGTTAACGGGCAGCCATGAGGCTGTCACTGGGTGGAGTTAATGGGCAGCCATGAGGCTGTCACTGAGGGGAGTTAATGGGCAGCCATGAGGCTGTCACTGGGTGGAGTTAACGGGCAGCCATGAGGCTGTCACTGGGTGGAGTTAATGGGCAGCCATGAGGCTGTCACTGAGGGGAGTTAACGGGCAGCCATGACGCTGTCACTGTGGGAGTTAACGGGCAGCCATGAGGCTGCCACTGGGTGGAGTTAATGGGCAGCCATGAGGCTGTCACTGGGTGGAGTTAATGGACAGCCATGAGGCTGTCACTGGGGGGAGTTAACGGGCAGCCATGAGGCTGTCACTGGGTGGAGTTAATGGGCAGCTATGAGTCTGTCACTGAGGGGAGTTAATGGGCAGCCATGAGGCTGTCACTGTGTGGAGTTAATGGGCAGCCATGAGGCTGTCACTGAGAGGAGTTAATGGGCAGCTATGAGGCTGTCACTGAGGGGAGTTAACGGGCAGCCATGAGGCTGTCATTGGGGGGAGTTAATGGGTAGCCATGAGGCTGTCACTGGGTGGAGTTAATGGGCAGCCATGAGGCTGTCACTCGATCGATGTTAACGGGCAGCCATGAGGCTGTCACTGGGGGGGAGTTAACGGGCAGCCATGAGGCTGTCACTGGGTGGAGTTAATGGGCAGCCATGAGGCTGTCACTGGATGGAGTTAATTGGCAGCCATGAGGCTGTCACTGGATGGGATTAACGGGCAGCCATGAGGCTGTCACTGGGTGGAGTTAATGGGCAGCCATGAGGCTGTCACTGAGGGGAGTTAATGGGCAGCCATGAGGCTGTCACTGGGTGGAGTTAACGGGCAGCCATGAGGCTGTCACTGGGTGGAGTTAATGGGCAGCCATGAGGCTGTCACTGGGTGGAGTTAACGGGCAGCCATGAGGCTGTCACTTAGGGGAGTTAATGGGCAGCCATGAGGCTGTCACTGGGTGGAGTTAATGGGCAGCCATGAGGCTGTCACTGAGGGGAGTTAATGGGCAGCCATGCGGCTGTCACTGAGGGGAGTTAATGGGCAGCCATGCGGCTGTCACTGGGTGGAGTTAACGGGCAGCCATGAGGCTGTCACTTTGGGGAGTTAATGGGCAGCCATGAGGCTGTCACTGGGTGGAGTTAATGGGCAGCCATGAGGCTGTCACTGAGTGGCGTTAACGGGCAGCCATGAGGCTGTCAATTAGGGGAGTTATTGGGCAGCCATGAGGCTGTCACTGGGTGGAGTTAACGGGCAGCCATGAGGCTGTCACTGGGGGGAGTTAATGGGCAGCCATGAGGCTGTCACTGAGCGGGATAATGGGCAGCTATGAGGCTGTCACTGGGTGGAGTTAATGGGCAGCCATGAGGCTGTCACTGAGGGGAGTTAATGGGCAGCCATGAGGCTGTCACTGGGGGAGTTAACGGGCAGCCATGAGGCTGTCACTGGGTGGCGTTAACGGGCAGCCATGAGGCTGTCACTTAGGGGAGTTAATGGGCAGCCATGAGGCTGTCACTGGGTGGAGTTAACGGGCAGCCATGAGGCTGTCACTGGGTGGAGTTAATGGGCACCCATGAGGCTGTCACTGAGGGGAGTTAATGGGCAGCCATGAGGCTGTCACTGGGTGGAGTTAACGGGCAGCCATGAGGCTGTCACTGGGGGGAGTTAATGGGCAGCTATGAGGCTGTCACTGGGTGGAGTTAATGGGCAGCCATGAGGCTGTCACTGAGGGGAGTTAATGGGCAGCCATGAGGCTGTCACTGGGTGGAGTTAACGGGCAGCCATGAGGCTGTCACTGGGGGGAGTTAATGGGCAGCTATGAGGCTGTCACTGGGTGGAGTTAATGGGCAGCCATGAGGCTGTCACTGAGGGGAGTTAATGGGCAGCCATAAGGCTGTCACTGGGGGGAGTTAAAGGGCAGCCATGATGCTGTCACTGAGGGGAGATAATGGGCAGCTATGAGGCTGTCACTGGGTGGAGTTAATGGGCAGCCATGAGGCTGTCACTGGGTGGAGTTAACGGGCAGCCATGAGGCTGTCACTTAGGGGAGTTAATGGGCAGCCATGAGGCTGTCACTGGGTGGAGTTAATGGGCAGCCATGAGGCTGTCACTGAGGGGAGTTAATGGGCAGCCATGAGGCTGTCACTGGGTGGAGTTAACGGGCAGCCATGAGGCTGTCACTTTGGGGAGTTAATGGGCAGCCATGAGGCTGTCACTGGGTGGAGTTAATGGGCAGCCATGAGGCTGTCACTAGGTGGCGTTAACGGGCAGCCATGAGGCTGTCACTTAGGGGAGTTATTGGGCAGCCGTGAGGCTGTCACTGGGTGGAGTTAACGGGCAGCCATGAGGCTGTCACTGGGGGGAGTTAATGGGCAGCCATGAGGCTGTCACTGAGGGGAGATAATGGGCAGCTATGAGGCTCTCACTGGGTGGAGTTAATGGGCAGCCATGAGGCTGTCACTGAGGGGAGTTAATGGGCAGCCATGAGGCTGTCACTGGGTGGAGTTAACGGGCAGCCATGAGGCTGTCACCGGATGGAGTTAATGGGCAGCCATGAGGCTGTCACTGAGGGGAGTTAACGAGCAGCCATGAGGCTGTCACTGGGGGAGTTAACGGGCAGCCATGAGGCTGTCACTGGGTGGCGTTAACGGGCAGCCATGAGGCTGTCACTTAGGGGAGTTAATGGGCAGCCATGAGGCTGTCACTGGGTGGAGTTAACGGGCAGCCATGAGGCTGTCACTGGGTGGAGTTAATGGGCAGCCATGAGGCTGTCACTGAGGGGAGTTAATGGGCAGCCATGAGGCTGTCACTCGGTGGAGTTAACGGGCAGCTATGAGGCTGTCACTGGGGGGAGTTAATGGGCAGCCATGAGGTTGTCACTGAGGGGAGATAATGGGCAGCCATGAGGCTGTCACTGAGGGGAGTTAATGGGCAGCCATAAGGCTGTCACTGGGGGGAGTTAAAGGGCAGCCATGATGCTGTCACTGAGGGGAGATAATGGGCAGCTATGAGGCTGTCACTGGGTGGAGTTAATGGGCAGCCATGAGGCTGTCACTGAGGGGAGTTAATGGGCAGCCATGAGGCTGTCACTGGGTGGAGTTAACGGGTAGCCATGAGGCTGTCACTGGGTGGAGTTAACGGGCAGCCATGAGGCTGTCACTGGGTGGAGTTAATGGGCACCCATGACGCTGTCACTGTGGGAGTTAACGGGCAGCCATGAGGCTGTCACTGGGTGGAGTTAACGGGCAGCCATGAGGCTGTCACTGGGTGGAGTTAATGGACAGCTATGAGGCTGTCACTGGGTGGAGTTAACGGGCAGCCATGAGGCTGTCACTGAGGGGAGTTAATGGGCAGCCATAAGGCTGTCACTGGGGGGAGTTAAAGGGCAGCCATGAGGCTGTCACTGTGTGGAGTTAATGGACAGCCATGAGGCTGTCACTGGGTGGAGTTAATGGGCAGCTATGAGGCTGTCACTGAGGGGAGTTAACGGGCAGCCATGAGGCTGTCATTGGGGGGAGTTAATGGGTAGCCATGAGGCTGTCACTGGGTGGAGTTAATGGGCAGCCATGAGGCTGTCACTGAGGGGAGTTAACGGGCAGCCATGACGCTGTCACTGTGGGAGTTAATGGGCAGCCATGAGGCTGCCACTGGGTGGAGTTAATGGGCAGCCATGAGGCTGTCACTGGGTGGAGTTAATGGGCAGCCATGAGGCTGTCACTGAGGGGGATAATGGGCAGCTATGAGGCTGTCACTGGGTGGAGTTAATGGGCAGCCATGAGGCTGTCACTGAGGGGAGTTAATGGGCAGCCATGAGGCTGTCACTGGGTGGAGTTAACGGGCAGCCATGAGGCTGTCACTGGGTGCAGTTAATGGGCAGCCATGAGGCTGTCATTGAGGGGAGTTAACGAGCAGCCATGAGGCTGCCAATGGGGGAGTTAACGGGCAGCCATGAGGCTGTCACTTTGGGGAGTTAATGGGCAGCCATGAGGCTGTCACTGGGTGGAGTTAATGGGCAGCCATGAGGCTGTCACTGAGTGGCGTTAACGGGCAGCCATGAGGCTGTCAATTAGGGGAGTTATTGGGCAGCCATGAGGCTGTCACTGGGTGGAGTTAACGGGCAGCCATGAGGCTGTCACTGGGGGGAGTTAATGGGCAGCCATGAGGCTGTCACTGAGCGGGATAATGGGCAGCTATGAGGCTGTCACTGGGTGGAGTTAATGGGCAGCCATGAGGCTGTCACTGAGGGGAGTTAATGGGCAGCCATGAGGCTGTCACTGGGTGGAGTTAACCGGCAGCCATGAGGCTGTCACTGAGTGCAGTTAATGGGCAGCCATGAGGCTGTCATTGAGGGGAGTTAACGAGCAGCCATGAGGCTGCCACTGGGGGAGTTAACGGGCAGCCATGAGGCTGTCACTGGGTGGCGTTAACGGGCAGCCATGAGGCTGTCACTTAGGGGAGTTAATGGGCAGCCATGAGGCTGTCACTGGGTGGAGTTAACGGGCAGCCATGAGGCTGTCACTGGGTGGAGTTAATGGGCACCCATGAGGCTGTCACTGAGGGGAGTTAATGGGCAGCCATGAGGCTGTCACTGGGTGGAGTTAACGGGCAGCCATGAGGCTGTCACTGGGGGGAGTTAATGGGCAGCTATGAGGCTGTCACTGGGTGGAGTTAATGGGCAGCCATGAGGCTGTCACTGAGGGGAGTTAATGGGCAGCCATGAGGCTGTCACTGGGTGGAGTTAACGGGCAGCCATGAGGCTGTCACTGGGGGGAGTTAATGGGCAGCTATGAGGCTGTCACTGGGTGGAGTTAATGGGCAGCCATGAGGCTGTCACTGAGGGGAGTTAATGGGCAGCCATAAGGCTGTCACTGGGGGGAGTTAAAGGGCAGCCATGATGCTGTCACTGAGGGGAGATAATGGGCAGCTATGAGGCTGTCACTGGGTGGAGTTAATGGGCAGCCATGAGGCTGTCACTGAGAGGAGTTAATGGGCAGCCATGAGGCTGTCACTGGGTGGAGTTAACGGGCAGCCATGAGGCTGTCACTGGGTGGAGTTAATGGGCAGCCATGAGGCTGTCACTGAGGGGAGTTAACGGGCAGCCATGACGCTGTCACTGTGGGAGTTAACGGGCAGCCATGAGGCTGCCACTGGGTGGAGTTAATGGGCAGCCATGAGGCTGTCACTGGGTGGAGTTAATGGGCAGCCAAGAGGCTGTCACTGGGGGGAGTTAACGGGCAGCCATGAGGCTGTCACTGGGTGGAGTTAATGGGCAGCTATGAGTATGTCACTGAGGGGAGTTAATGGGCAGCCATGAGGCTGTCACTGTGTGGAGTTAATGGGCAGCCATGAGGCTGTCACTGAGGGGAGTTAATGGGCAGCTATGAGGCTGTCACTGAGGGGAGTTAACGAGCAGCCATGAGGCTGTCACTGGGGGAGTTAACGGGCAGCCATGAGGCTGTCACTGGATGGATGTTAACGGGCAGCCATGAGGCTGTCACTGGGGGGGAGTTAACGGGCAGCCATGAGGCTGTCACTGGGTGGAGTTAATGGGCAGCCATGAGGCTGTCACTGGGTGGAGTTAATGGGCAGCCATGAGGCTGTCACTGGATGGATGTTAACGGGCAGCCATGAGGCTGTCACTGGGGGGGAGTTAACGGGCAGCCATGAGGCTGTCACTGGGTGGAGTTAACGGGCAGCCATGAGGCTGTCACTGGGTGGAGTTAATGGGCAGCCATGAGGCTGTCACTGGGTGGAGTTAATGGGCAGCCATGAGGCTGTCACTGGGTGGAGTTAACGGGCAGCCATGAGGCTGTCACTGGGTGGAGTTACTGGGCAGCCATGAGACTGTCACTGGGTGGAGTTAATGGGCAGCCATGAGGCTGTCACTGGATGGAGTTAATTGGCAGCCATGAGGCTGTCACTGGATGGGATTAACGGGCAGCCATGAGGCTGTCACTGAGTGGAGTTAATGGGCAGCCATGAGGCTGTCACTGGGTTGAGTTAACGGGCAGCCATGAGGCTGTCACTGGGGGGAGTTAAAGGGCAGCCATGAGGCTATCACTGGGTGGCGTTAACGGGCAGCCATGAGGCTGTCACTTAGGGGAGTTATTGGGCAGCCATGAGGCTGTCACTGGGTAGAGTTAACGGGCAGCCATGAGGCTGTCACTGGGGGGAGCTAATGGGCAGCCATGAGGCTGTCACTGAGGGGAGATAATGGGCAGCTATGAGGCTGTCACTGGGTGGAGTTAATGGGCAGCCATGAGGCTGTCACTGGGTGGAGTTAATGGGCAGCCATGAGGCTGTCAATGGGTGGAGTTAATGGGCAGCCATGAGGCTGTCACTGAGGGGAGTTAACGGGCAGCCATGAGGCTGTCACTGGGGGAGTTAACGGGCAGCCATGAGGCTGTCACTGGGTGGATTTAACGGGCAGCCATGAGGCTGTCACTGGGGGGAGTTAATGGGCAGCCATAAGGCTGTCACTGAGGAGAATTAATGGGCAGCCATGAGGCTGTCACTGGGTGGAGTAAATGGGCAGCCATGAGGCTGTCACTGGGTGGAGTTAATGGGCAGCCATGAGGCCGTCACTGGGTGGAGTTAACGGGCAGCCATGAGGCTGTCACTTAGGGGAGTTAATGGGCAGCCATGAGGCTGTCACTGGGTGGAGTTAATGGGCAGCCATGAGGCTGTCACTGAGGGGAGTTAATGGGCAGCCATGAGGCTGTCACTGGGTGGAGTTAACGGGCAGCCATGAGGCTGTCACTTTGGGGAGTTAATGGGCAGCCATGAGGCTGTCACTGGGTGGAGTTAATGGGCAGCCATGAGGCTGTCACTAGGTGGCGTTAACGGGCAGCCATGAGGCTGTCACTTAGGGGAGTTATTGGGCAGCCGTGAGGCTGTCACTGGGTGGAGTTAACGGGCAGCCATGAGGCTGTCACTGGGGGGAGTTAATGGGCAGCCATGAGGCTGTCACTGAGGGGAGATAATGGGCAGCTATGAGGCTCTCACTGGGTGGAGTTAATGGGCAGCCATGAGGCTGTCACTGAGGAGAGTTAATGGGCAGCCATGAGGCTGTCACTGGGTGGAGTTAACGGGCAGCCATGAGGCTGTCACCGGATGGAGTTAATGGGCAGCCATGAGGCTGTCACTGAGGGGAGTTAACGAGCAGCCATGAGGCTGTCACTGGGGGAGTTAACGGGCAGCCATGAGGCTGTCACTGGGTGGCGTTAACGGGCAGCCATGAGGCTGTCACTTAGGGGAGTTAATGGGCAGCCATGAGGCTGTCACTGGGTGGAGTTAACGGGCAGCCATGAGGCTGTCACTGGGTGGAGTTAATGGGCAGCCATGAGGCTGTCACTGAGGGGAGTTAATGGGCAGCCATGAGGCTGTCACTCGGTGGAGTTAACGGGCAGCCATGAGGCTGTCACTGGGGGGAGTTAATGGGCAGCCATGAGGTTGTCACTGAGGGGAGATAATGGGCAGCTATGAGGCTGTCACTGGGTGGAGTTAATGGGCAGCCATGAGGCTGTCACTGAGGGGAGTTAATGGGCAGCCATGAGGCTGTCACTGGGTGGAGTTAACGGGCAGCCATGAGGCTGTCACTGGGTGGAGTTAATGGGCAGCCATGAGGCTGTCACTGAGGGGAGTTAACGAGCAGCCATGAGGCTGTCACTGGGGGAGTTAACGGGCAGCCATGAGGCTGCCACTGGGTGGAGTTAACGGGCAGCCATTAGGCTGTCACTGGGTGGAGTTAATGGGCAGCTATGAGTCTGTCACTGAGGGGAGTTAATGGGCAGCCATGAGGCTGTCACTGGGTGGAGTTAATGGGCAGCCATGAGGCTGTCACTGGGTGGAGTTAATGGGCAGCTATGAGGCTGTCACTGGGTGGAGTTAATGGGCAGCCATGAGGCTGTCACTGAAGGGAGTTATTGGGCAGCTATGAGGCTGTCACTGGGTGGAGTTAATGGGCAGCCATGAGGCTGTCACTGAGGGGAGTTAATGGGCAGCCATGAGGCTGTCACTGGGTGGAGTTAATGGGCAGCCATGAGGCTGTCACTGAGGGGAGTTAACCGACAGCCATGAGGCTGTCACTGGGGGAGTTAACGGACAGCCATGAGGCTGCCACTGGGTGGAGTTAATGGGCAGCCATGAGGCTGTCACTGGGTGTAGTTAATGGGCAGCCATGAGGCTGTCACTGGGGGGAGTTAACGGGCAGCCATGAGGCTGTCACTGGGTGGAGTTAATGGGCAGCTATGAGTCTTGTTGTATACGGCCCTTTTTCCACAATTAATATCCATAAGAATATTAACGGATGCATACACCTAGATTTCTTTTTCCTTTCTTTCGTGACAAACAATATATATATTTTTTTAATGAATCAAACCCGTAAGCCAGAAACACGAAAAACGATATGTCGGTCATAAACAGGCCATTAGTAAATAAAGAAATAATAAAACTCTCGAGGCGAGGATGTTAGCAGCTATCTGCGAAGATCTCCAGATGAACAAGAGTTTGATGTGCCCTAAGGGAGGTCACGCAGAGGGAAGCCCTCCGCAAGCCAGAAATGAGGACGCCCACGGGTTAAACTATTTTTTTTTAAAACAACAGTTCAAATTTAAAATGCAATAACCAGAATAAGCTAAAGTTAGCGGTCCTCGCGCTCACTCCAATCAAGACCAGGCCACCAGATACATCAGTGAATTATTATCCAATGATTAATTCGCTATCAAATGATTTTTACCTTTAATACTTTTACTGTTAAAACAAAGCTTGGAGCAAGAATACCGAGTCACATCAAAGGTTATCGAGAAGGAATGAGACAACGAGCAAACTTGCGAAAGAGTTTAAACAATATTCCAAGCAACCCCGACCACCTTTTGTCTCTCTCACAGCGCGGAGAAGCAGGAATTACACCTTATCACAAGGGGCCATCTGGAAAAGCCAGCCGGGTTTGATGAGGAGACACACCCACCCCACACACGGCAACCAGGCAAAGAAAGTTTTAAAGAAAATTGCAAAATAATATTAATAATAACAACGTGTTAACCTTAAACGATATTCCATTATAGAACCTTACAGAACCAAGGGATATGGATTCCAACAATCAAGAAATGGACCTCTTAAACTCAGGATGATAATTATTTTTCTTTTTAATAATTCCATCATAACAATTCGAACCTCGGTAAAACCGAGAGGTGTCGGGAGGACGTAGTTACAAACACGAGTCTTGGCGAACATGGGACCAAATGGTATTCGAGAAATATAAGTCGAAATGATATTTGCAAAGTATAGAGAGATGGGAAGATCCCGGCCACCTTTGTCTTTCCCTGCAGCACGTGATAAAATGCATACGCTCGAAAGAGCATCTTCACTTGGAAATAAATCAAATACTATGAATCACAAGCAGGATCATAACTGTGTATGATAAGATACCAACTGTGATGTGAAATGTTAAACTTAAAAAAAATCTTAACCATTTCTTTGTGCGTCGGAACGCGAACGGAAAAAGGGGGGGGGGGGGGAACCCGCCCCTCTCTCTGGGTGGAGGGATCAGACAACCAGACGCCACCGAGATGAATCGAGGTGTCTGTTGTCTTGATGTTTATGGCTTGAGGAAAGACCCGAACAGGACCATGTCATAAATGACACACACACAAACATACACACTGACACACGAACCCCCCCACCACCGACACACGAACCCCCCCCACCGACATACGATCAGATCAAAGATAGCTCCACCTCGTGAGGGGGAGCCGAGAAGGGGAGAGATTTTTGGCATAAAAAGGAGCCGTTTCAGCATTGAAATCAACTCATCAGCCCTCGGGGGCAGCTCAACAGAAGAAGACTCATCTCAACTCAGCTCAACAGAAGAAGACTCATCTCAACTCAACTCAGCAGAAGAAAACTTGACCTGTCGCTCGCGAGCGCAGCGTCAGATACTACAGCAGCGGAAAGAGCGCGCGCCGGCGTAGCTCATCCAGCAGTGGAGGAAACTGCTGTCAGCGAACCAGCACGGGCGCTTTCGCGCATCTTCAAGGAGAAAGAGCGCGGCCAGCAACGCCAAGCAAGAGCGTGCAGCAGCTCATCCAGCAGTGGAGAGAAACTGCTATCAGCGAACCAGCACGGGCGCGTTCGCGCGTCTTCAAGGAGAGGGAGCGCGCGCCACCAGCGTGCCATCAGCACCAGCATCAGCACCAGCGCGTACCAACAGCGCGCCACCAGCGTGCCACCAGCACCAGCGCCACCACGAGCGAATCGTGAGCCTGCAATCTACAACCGCCGACGACGGAGCACCAGCGCGCCGCTGCGGGCGTGCTTCTAACGCCGTCTACCAGACGGTCATCTCAGCTACAACAACGCATCTACTCGTTCACCAACGTCCGTCGAGTCCGAACCAACTACTGAAAGAAGAATCAACTGATACGTATGATACACTGCCCCCCACTACACACAAACCAGACGTCTGCTTGACGCAAAGAATCGATTCCGAACATTGGCCTACTCTTTCACCACTCACACCATTCAACACACACACACGGGTCATTAACAAAGCCTAAAAACCTCAAGCCATTGAACCATCCGTGATTGTGGAAACATCGCAACGACCGAGTGAATAATCCATCGTTTTTAAGAGTGTTCATAATTTTTCTCTGTAATATTGTGCTGGGGCTGTACTTCTAACCGCATAAATTACCAACTGACCCATTAACAAAGATTAATTCTTGACTCCTCACCACGAAGCGCCGCTCGCGGGGATAGAGAGCGGGTTCAACCGGTTCCCTGTCAGGGGTCTGGCCACAATTAATTAAAAGATTGGCCCGAGATAAGGATATCAAAAGGAAACATCGCCACCCATTGAGTCGCGTTGAGAAGTTGATTAGAAATACTTGAGTCGTTCGTTAATATTGTCTTTCTGCATAATCTTGCTGGTATCCACGAATGAAATAACGAATTGAAACGCATAGATGTGCCTCCAAGAATAATACTGGTTGTAGTGCCCCTGTCAACGAGTAGCGTTGCATAATAATCAGTCATCCTATTGTGAACAACGTGACAATAATTGCATTAAGGGCCGCGCATGATCAATGACCGAATGCTGTGTTGTGTGACAATTCAAGTAACGAAGCATTGTGGCCATCGAGTGGTGTTGATAAGGCAATTCGAAGTATCACAGTCGAACGCTTTAAATTCATGATCGTTATGAATCAATGAACGAACATCAACGTGGTACTGTGCTGACGATTTCAAGCATAATAACTTCGCATATCAGAATGTATTAAGGATTGGATACGAATCAAAGACCAAGTGCCGTGTAGTGTAACAATTCAAGCATACGAGTTTGCATATTATAAAGTTAAGGTTTGATAGAATAGTTCGCATGTTTTTAATCTCTCTCTCAACAACCGATCGATTGCGTTACGCGTCGGGAATTAACCACAGGTGCCGCTATCGAGGTGAAACAACGCAATCGTGATGGTATCATGTTAACGCTGTGTTGAAATTCCAAAATCCCGAGATTGAGTTTTCATATTATCCAAAAATTAAAGTTAGCTGGAAATAAAATTGATTAAAGCAGAAGGTTTGTGTGTGATTCTTCCGGAAATTCTGCATAATATTGTTCTGCGTATGAGATCTGAATCCTGGGGACCTATCATAAGCACACTATCACCACACATAATCCATAACACACATAATCCGTAATGTTCAATCGAGAGTAATCGTATTCTTATCGATAATACGGAATTAAAGAGCAGAGTCGAATCGACTCTCTCTCATTCACGCTCACAACGCCTGCGTCACTGCATACGATTAATTGCGTTATTCCAATTCATAACACAATCCTCGTCACCGAGGCTCGACCTGATAATCCATAACGAGCTGCATTATCATAACCACGCCCACTCGCATAAATTAATACAATTATCTCTCGGATCAGCATAATTTATGCGCATAATTACACTGATTAACATAATTTCGGATAAATTATGCAAATCTCAAATTTCATTTAATTTTCATTATTTTCATCAATTTTCATAACACCTATATATACAACATATTGGGCGCGTCGTCCGGGATCTCTCGCAGACAGTTTATGCTTGAATTAAGGAACAAATCACTGTTGTATTAACCAAGGTTTTATGATCTAACGTTACCCTGTGACTGTAACGGGTGTAAAACAAACAAAAAAAACGCACTCTGAAGGGAAATTCCAGAGTAGCAGGGTATAACAAAGACAATTGAAGTAAGATTATTTGCTCGAGTCAAACTGACCACATCCTGTGATACAAGTGTTTTTATACGTGCTCTGAAGGGAATACCAGAGTCACATGAGTCGAACTGATGCATTCTGGATACAACTGTTTTGATATGCACTCTGAAGTGAAATTCCAGAGATGCTCGTATTAAGAGTAATTTTTGAGTGGATTGCGGGATATTGGGAACTTGTACCAAAAAGGTCAGGCCGATCTACTACAGAGCAAACAAATCAGGGAGACACATGGAAGGTGAGCTGTATTGATGACATTGGGACACTGCTTAAGAACTGGATAAAATGGGAGAAAAGCGAACACGATGTAAAAACATCAGGAATAGCTACGCTGAACTCAGACCCTCTCGCACAGACAGACAAACAGAGATTATGGGATGAGGAAAATTTCGGAAAAGAAACAGGTGGGACTGATAACCCCGAAGTCAGAGTGAGACAGAATATTAAAACTAAATCACCAGGAGATTATGTACTAATAACGCGAGAAAGGGCGGAGCCGAAGCTCCGAGGCAACTCTCCAGGAAAACGCACACCACGCACAGACGGCCGACACAAACATCGCGACAGGCACGACGCACCAGACAAATATAAATCAAACACCCCACAAAAACCACATAAGTATGAGCCATGGGACAAACATGAGTCACCGAGCAAAGTTGACCCACGTTACAGGCGCAAAATACACTACAAAAATCATGTTAAGCAACGCCACCGTGATGTTAATGACTCATCCGAATCTGACTCGGATGACAATGATCAACTTTCCGAATACTCGTTCAGTAGTAACACTCTGAAATTGATGGACAAAGCTCTCGTCAGAATTCCCTATTTTGATCCACACAATAAGAACAGGGACATTCACACTCACATCGCAACGGTAGAAGCAGAAGCAATGATCAGGGGTTTGAGGAAAACGGATGAAAAAGCGAGTTTGCTGAAACGCAGCTTGCATGGACAGTCCATATCATGGGTAAAATCGCTACCATACGAGGTTCGGAACGATTTTAAAAAGCTGAGCCTGGCAGTGATTCGGAAGTTTGGAGAATATTCAACACTGTCTGAGGGATTTAACGCTGCAAAATCTATGACCCAGTGTGCAGACGAGGATCCTCGGGATTACCTCATGCGATTTAAAAGAGCGTACTATGCGGGCGATGTGGATCAGTATCACGAAGGTGACAAAAGGTTCAAAATTATGTTTTTTGGATCTTTGAGTCCAGAGATTACAGAAATTGTGGGAATGGTCTTGAATCCAGAGACAGCCTCCTTAGACCACATAGTGGATCGGGCACACATGGCTTGGCTGTACCGGGCTAAAAACAATGATTTCACAGCACACAGTGAACGGGACAAGGCAACCAGCCTATCAGAGGAAAATAAAAAAACATGTGAGGCATTTGATGCACGCAGGCCCACAGTGCAGAAAACAAAAAGCACCCACGGATTACCAACATAATTACATACACGGGTGGTCAAATAACAATTACACGAGACAATGGCACGCAGACCGGGAGCGATCGCAGCATGCAGGGACGCGTATTTGCGAGAATCGCAACGTGTGGAGACCACGAGCAAAGTCAGACCAGTGCTCAATTCCACGGCACACAGACCGAGAGCGTTCGCAGCGTGCAGAGACGCGTATTTGCGACAATCGCCACGGGTGGAAGCAAAGAGCAGGACCATATCTTCACCCAATGCAGCGGCACACAGCCGGCCAAAATTACCCACACAGATGGCGAGATAACAATTACGGTCGACAATGGCACATAGAGAATGGGCGGCCACGACACACAAAGACACATAATCGCGAGAATCATGGCGCATATAGGCCAAGAGCAGAATCACGCCGATTCCCCATTCCACGATACACAAGGGGCACACATGGCTTGGCTGTAACAAAGAGGGTGACATGGGCACGTGATAAATCGCTCACACTGGTTGAGAGGAAAATGACAGGGAAAGAGGTGTCCGCTGATCTGAAAAAAAAATCACAGCCCTTTGAAAAGATCAAGCAGGTTGGAGGTTACAAACAGAACCAGGAGGGGAACCATGATTGTGGAAAACTAAATGCGCCATGCACACGCTTTGATGTGGTGGGGAACGCGAGAGTCGCTCCCGTGGTGAACCCACCTATTGAACAAAGAAAATTAACCATGAAGCGTGATCTAACAGGAAATGATAACCAACAGGATCGGGAGGAGAAACATGCTTGTTTGGTAAATGGAAACGCGATCAATTGTGTCGCAAAATTGCGTGAGAGTACAGTAAAAGTGCCAGGGAAACGCGTTACGGAGACAAAAATCCATGATGGATTGGGGAATGTGTGGAAATCCAGCACACGCAAAAACATGGAATCGAATCGAGGCACGGAATCGGATCGTGGTACGGAGTCAGCAAATCTGCACATGGCTGCGGAGAAGGCAAATGACCCCAACAGTCGAGCACGGAAACTCGTGTTGTGTACTAATCCTGGTGGCATACGACATGGCTTCACGCCACATAAACCCACAGGGAAGGCGAGGTATAAAAAAAAATTACCGATACGAACCAAGGAACCGTGCTCATTTGGCTAAAGCCATACCGACGATGGACCAAAACGACGATGTGATGATGTTGCATGGAAAGGTCACAGGTTACTCTAAAATACCTGGTCATGAGAAAAATTATTCTGTACTTTTGACCAAACGTGGCAGTAAGGTTGCCAATAACTTGGTAAACATTAAACAAAGAGGTGCCAGGAGGGAAACGGTGTACCACCGGGCTCGAAACCGCTATCCAGTGTTTCCCAGGAACTGAAACAAAAATCAAAGCAATAATTGATAACAACCGATGTAACATGTTGCCTTTATTTTTTTTCCTGTTCTTTTATTTTATTTTTTTCAAATGTAATCATGCTGTGACACGTACGCACGCGTTGTAAGGAAAAATCACAAACTTGAAGACAATCGATGGTTCATGGTGGAAAAAGGCATTTTTCTTTAATATTAAAAATAACCGGTGGCAGACCACCGATCATTTTTAAAAGGGCGGAATGTTGTATACGGCCCTTTTTCCACAATTAATATCCATAAGAATATTTACGGATGCATACACCTAGATTTCTTTTTCCTTTCTTTCGTGACAAACAATATATATTTTTTTTTAATGAATCAAACCCGTAAGCCAGAAACACGAAAACCATATGTCGGTCATAAACAGGCCATTAGTAAATAAAGAAATAATAAAACTCTCGAGGCGAGGATGTTAGCAGCTATCTGCGAAGATCTCCAGATGAACAAGAGTTTGATGTGCCCTAAGGGAGGTCACGCAGAGGGAAGCCCTCCGCAAGCCAGAAATGAGGACGCCCACGGGTTAAACTATTTTTTTTTAAAACAACAGTTCAAATTTAAAATGCAATAACCAGAATAAGCTAAAGTTAGCGGTCCTCGCGCTCACTCCAATCAAGACCAGGCCACCAGATACATCAGTGAATTATTATCCAATGATTAATTCGCTATCAAATGATTTTTACCTTTAATACTTTTACTGTTAAAACAAAGCTTGGAGCAAGAATACCGAGTCACATCAAAGGTTATCGAGAAGGAATGAGACAACGAGCAAACTTGCGAAAGAGTTTAAACAATATTCCAAGCAACCCCGACCACCTTTTGTCTCTCTCACAGCGCGGAGAAGCAGGAATTACACCTTATCACAAGGGGCCATCTGGAAAAGCCAGCCGGGTTTGATGAGGAGACACACCCACCCCACACACGGCAACCAGGCAAAGAAAGTTTTAAAGAAAATTGCAAAATAATATTAATAATAACAACGTGTTAACCTTAAACGATATTCCATTATAGAACCTTACAGAACCAAGGGATATGGATTCCAACAATCAAGAAATGGACCTCTTAAACTCAGGATGATAATTATTTTTCTTTTTAATAATTCCATCATAACAATTCGAACCTCGGTAAAACCGAGAGGTGTCGGGAGGACGTAGTTACAAACACGAGTCTTGGCGAACATGGGACCAAATGGTATTCGAGAAATATAAGTCGAAATGATATTTGCAAAGTATAGAGAGATGGGAAGATCCCGGCCACCTTTGTCTTTCCCTGCAGCACGTGATAAAATGCATACGCTCGAAAGAGCATCTTCACTTGGAAATAAATCAAATACTATGAATCACAAGCAGGATCATAACTGTGTATGATAAGATACCAACTGTGATGTGAAATGTTAAACTTAAAAAAAATCTTAACCATTTCTTTGTGCGTCGGAACGCGAACGGAAAAAGGGGGGGGGGAACCCGCCCCTCTCTCTGGGTGGAGGGATCAGACAACCAGACGCCACCGAGATGAATCGAGGTGTCTGTTGTCTTGATGTTTATGGCTTGAGGAAAGACCCGAACAGGACCATGTCATAAATGACACACACACAAACATACACACTGACACACGAACCCCCCCACCACCGACACACGAACCCCCCCCACCGACATACGATCAGATCAAAGATAGCTCCACCTCGTGAGGGGGAGCCGAGAAGGGGAGAGATTTTTGGCATAAAAAGGAGCTGTTTCAGCATTGAAATCAACTCATCAGCCCTCGGGGGCAGCTCAACAGAAGAAGACTCATCTCAACTCAGCTCAACAGAAGAAGACTCATCTCAACTCAACTCAGCAGAAGAAAACTTGACCTGTCGCTCGCGAGCGCAGCGTCAGATACTACAGCAGCGGAAAGAGCGCGCGCCGGCGTAGCTCATCCAGCAGTGGAGGAAACTGCTGTCAGCGAACCAGCACGGGCGCTTTCGCGCATCTTCAAGAAGAAAGAGCGCGGCCAGCAACGCCAAGCAAGAGCGTGCAGCAGCTCAGCCAGCAGTGGAGAGAAACTGCTATCAGCGAACCAGCACGGGCGCGTTCGCGCATCTTCAAGGAGAGGGAGCGTGCGCCACCAGCGTGCCATCAGCACCAGCATCAGCACCAGCGCGTACCAACAGCGCGCCACCAGCGTGCCACCAGCACCAGCGCCACCACGAGCGAATCGTGAGCCTGCAATCTACAACCGCCGACGACGGAGCACCAGCGCGCCGCTGCGGGCGTGCTTCTAACGCCGTCTACCAGACGGTCATCTCAGCTACAACAACGCATCTACTCGTTCACCAACGTCCGTCGAGTCCGAACCAACTACTGAAAGAAGAATCAACTGATACGTATGATACACTGCCCCCCACTACACACAAACCAGACGTCTGCTTGACGCAAAGAATCGATTCCGAACATTGGCCTACTCTTTCACCACTCACACCATTCAACACACACACACGGGTCATTAACAAAGCCTAAAAACCTCAAGCCATTGAACCATCCGTGATTGTGGAAACATCGCAACGACCGAGTGAATAATCCATCGTTTTTAAGAGTGTTCATAATTTTTCTCTGTAATATTGTGCTGGGGCTGTACTTCTAACCGCATAAATTACCAACTGACCCATTAACAAAGATTAATTCTTGACTCCTCACCACGAAGCGCCGCTCGCGGGGATAGAGAGCGGGTTCAACCGGTTCCCTGTCAGGGGTCTGGCCACAATTAATTAAAAGATTGGCCCGAGATAAGGATATCAAAAGGAAACATCGCCACCCATTGAGTCGCGTTGAGAAGTTGATTAGAAATACTTGAGTCGTTCGTTAATATTGTCTTTCTGCATAATCTTGCTGGTATCCACGAATGAAATAACGAATTGAAACGCATAGATGTGCCTCCAAGAATAATACTGGTTGTAGTGCCCCTGTCAACGAGTAGCGTTGCATAATAATCAGTCATCCTATTGTGAACAACGTGACAATAATTGCATTAAGGGCCGCGCATGATCAATGACCGAATGCTGTGTTGTGTGACAATTCAAGTAACGAAGCATTGTGGCCATCGAGTGGTGTTGATAAGGCAATTCGAAGTATCACAGTCGAACGCTTTAAATTCATGATCGTTATGAATCAATGAACGAACATCAACGTGGTACTGTGCTGACGATTTCAAGCATAATAACTTCGCATATCAGAATGTATTAAGGATTGGATACGAATCAAAGACCAAGTGCCGTGTTGTGTAACAATTCAAGCATACGAGTTTGCATATTATAAAGTTAAGGTTTGATAGAATAGTTCGCATGTTTTTAATCTCTCTCTCAACAACCGATCGATTGCGTTACGCGTCGGGAATTAACCACAGGTGCCGCTATCGAGGTGAAACAACGCAATCGTGATGGTATCATGTTAACGCTGTGTTGAAATTCCAAAATCCCGAGATTGAGTTTTCATATTATCCAAAGATTAAAGTTAGCTGGAAATAAAATTGATTAAAGCAGAAGGTTTGTGTGTGATTCTTCCTGAAATTCTGCATAATATTGTTCTGCGTATGAGATCTGAATCCTGGGGACCTATCATAAGCACACTATCACCACACATAATCCATAACACACATAATCCGTAATGTTCAATCGAGAGTAATCGTATTCTTATCGATAATACGGAATTAAAGAGCAGAGTCGAATCGACTCTCTCTCATTCACGCTCACAACGCCTGCGTCACTGCATACGATTAATTGCGTTATTCCAATTCATAACACAATCCTCGTCACCGAGGCTCGACCTGATAATCCATAACGAGCTGCATTATCATAACCACGCCCACTCGCATAAATTAATACAATTATCTCTCGGATCAGCATAATTTATGCGCATAATTACACTGATTAACATAATTTCGGATAAGTTATGCAAATCTCAAATTTCATTTAATTTTCATTATTTTCATCAATTTTCATAACACCTATATATACAACAGTCTGTTACTGAGGAGAGTTAATGGGCAGCCATGAGGCTGTCACTGGGTGGAGTTAATGGGCAGCCATGAGGCTGTCACTGAGGGGAGTTAATGGGCAGCTATGAGGCTGTCACTGAGGGGAGTTAACGGGCAGCCATGAGGCTGTCACTGGGGGGAGTTAATGGGTAGCCATGAGGCTGTCACTGGGTGGAGTTAATGGGTAGCCATGAGGCTGTCACTGGGTGGAGTTAATGGTTAGCCATGAGGCTGTCACTGGGTGGAGTTAACGGGCAGCCATGAGGCTGTCACTGGGTGGAGTTACTGGGCAGCCATGAGACTGTCACTGGGTGGAGTTAATGGGCAGCCATGAGGCTGTCACTGGATGGAGTTAATGGGCAGCCATGAGGCTGTCACTGGATGGGATTAACGGGCAGCCATGAGGCTGTCACTGGGTGGAGTTAATGGGCAGCCATGAGGCTGTCACTGGGTTGAGTTAACGGGCAGCCATGAGGCTGTCACTGGGGGTAGTTAAAGGGCAGCCATGAGGCTGTCACTGGGTGGCGTTAACGGGCAGCCATGAGGCTGTCACTTAGGGGAGTTATTGGGCAGCCATGAGGCTGTCACTGGGTGGAGTTAACGGGCAGCCATGAGGCTATCACTGGGGGGAGGTAATGGGCAGCCATGAGGCTGTCACTGAGGGGAGATAATGGTCAGCTATGAGGCTGTCACTGGGGGAGTTAACGGGCAGCCATGAGGCTGTCACTGGGTGGATTTAACGGGCAGCCATGAGGCTGTCACTGGGGGGAGTTAAAGGGCAGCCATGAGGCTGTCACTGAGGAGAATTAATGGGCAGCCATGAGGCTGTCACTGGGTGGAGTTAATGGGCAGCCATGAGGCTGTTACTGGGTGGAGTAAATGGGCAGCCATGAGGCTGTCACTGGGTGGAGTTAATGGGCAGCCATGAGGCTGTCACTGGGTCGAGTTAACGGGCAACCATGAGGCTGTTACTTAGGGGAGTTAATGGGCAGCCATGAGGCTGTCACTGGGTGGAGTAAATGGGCAGCCATGAGGCTGTCACTGAGGGGAGTTAATGGGCAGCCATGAGGCTGTCACTGGGTGGAGTTAATGGGCATCCATGAGGCTGTCACTGAGGGGAGTTAATGGGCAGCCATGAGACTGTCACTGGGTGGAGTTAACGGGCAGCCATGAGGCTGTCACTGGGTGGAGTTAACGGGCAGCCATGAGGCTGTCACTTTGGGGAGTTAATGGGCAGCCATGAGGCTGTCACTGGGTGGAGTTAATGGGCAGCCATGAGGCTGTCACTGGGTGGCGTTAACGGGCAGCCATGAGGCTGTCACTTAGGGGAGTTATTGGGCAGCCATGAGGCTGTCACTGGGTGGAGTTAACGGGCAGCCATGAGGCTGTCACTGGGGGGAGTTAATGGGCAGCCATGAGGCTGTCACTGAGGGGAGATAATGGGCAGCTATGAGGCTGTCACTGGGTGGAGTTAATGGGCAGCCATGAGGCTGTCACTGAGGGGAGTTAATGGGCAGCCATGAGACTGTCACTGGGTGGAGTTAACGGGCAGCCATGAGGCTGTCACTGGGTGGAGTTAATGGGCAGCCATGAGGCTGTCACTGAGCGGAGTTAACGAGCAGCCATGAGGCTGTCACTGGGGGAGTTAACTGGCAGCCATTAGGCTGTCACTGGGTGGAGTTAACGGGCAGCCATGAGGATGTTACTTAGGGGAGTTAATGGGCAGCCATGAGGCTGTCACTGGGTGGAGTTAACGGGCAGCCATGAGGCTGTCACTGGGTGGAGTTAACGGGCAGCCACGAGGCTGTCACTGAGGGGAGTTAATGGGCAGCTATGAGGCTGTCACTGGGGGGAGTTAATGGGCAGCCATGAGGCTGTCACTGGGTGGAGTTAACGGGCAGCCATGAGGCTGTCACTGGGTGGAGTTAACGGGCAGCCATGAGGCTGTCACTGGGGGGAGTTAATGGGCAGCCATGAGGTTGTCACTGAGGGGAGATAATGGGCAGCCATGAGGCTGTCACTGGGGGGAGTTAACGGGCAGCCATGAGGCTGTCACTGGGTGGAGTTAATGGACAGCTATGAGTCTGTCACTGAGGGTAGTTAATGGGCAGCCATGAGGCTGTCACTGGGTGGAGTTAATGGGCAGCCATGAGGCTGTCGCAGAAGGGAGTTAATGGGCAGCTATGAGGCTGTCACTGAGGGGAGTTAACGGGCAGCCATGAGGCTGTCACTGGGGGGAGTTAATGGGTAGCCAATGAGGCTGTCACTGGGTGGAGTTAATGGGCAGCCATGAGGCTGTCACTGGATGGCGTTAACGGGAAGCCATGAGGCTGTCACTGGGGGGAGTTAACGGGCAGCCATGAGGCTGTCACTGGGTGGAGTTAGTGGGCAGCCATGAGGCTGTCACTGGATGGGGTTAACGGGCAGCCATGAGGCTGTCACTGGGTGGAGTTAATGGACAGCCATGAGGCTGTCACTGGGGGGCGTCAACCGGCAGCCATGAGGCTGTTACTTATGGGAGTTAATGGGCAGCCATGAGGCTGTCACTGGGTGGAGTTAACGGGCAGCCATGTGGCTGTCACTTGGTGGAGTTAATGGGCAGCCATGAGGCTGTCACTGAGGGGAGTTAATGGGCAGCCATGAGGCTGTCACTGGGTGGAGATAACGGGCAGCCATGAGGCTGTCACTGAGGGGAGTTAATGGGCAGCCATGAGGCTGTCACTGGGTGGAGTTAACGGGCAGCCATGAGGCTGTCACTGGGGGGAGTTAATGGGCAGCCATGAGGCTGTCACTGAGGGGAGATAATGGGCAGCCATGAGACTGTCACTGGGTGGAGTTAACGGGCAGCCATGAGGCTGTCACTGGGGGGAGTTAATGGGCAGCCATGAGGCTGTCACTGAGGGGAGATAATGGGCAGCTATGAGGCTGTCACTGGGTGGAGTTAATGGGCAGCCATGAGGCTGTCACTGAGGGGAGTTAATGGTCAGCCATGAGACTGTCACTGGGTGGAGTTAACGGGCAGCCATGAGGCTGTCACTGGGTGGAGTTAATGGGCAGCCATGAGGCTGTCACTGAGCGGAGTTAACGAGCAGCCATGAGGCTGTCACTGGGGGAGTTAACTGGCAGCCATGAGGCTGTCACTGGGTGGCGTTAACGGGCAGCCATGAGGCTGTTACTTAGGGGAGTTAATGGGCAGCCATGAGGCTGTCACTGGGTGGAGTTAACGGGCAGCCATGAGGCTGTCACTGGGTGGAGTTAACGGGCAGCCACGAGGCTGTCACTGAGGGGAGTTAATGGGCAGCCATGAGGCTGTCACTGGGGGGAGTTAATGTGCAGCCATGAGGCTGTCACTGGGTGGAGTTAACGGGCAGCCATGAGGCTGTCACTGGGTGGAGTTAACGGGCAGCCATGAGGCTGTCACTGGGGGGAGTTAATGGGCAGCCATGAGGTTGTCACTGAGGGGAGATAATGGACAGCCATGAGGCTGTCACTGGGGGGAGTTAACGGGCAGCCATGAGGCTGTCACTGGGTGGAGTTAATGGGCAGCTATGAGTCTGTCACTGAGGGTAGTTAATGGGCAGCCATGAGGCTGTCACTGGGTGGAGTTAATGGGCAGCCATGAGGCTGTCACTGAGGGGAGTTAATGGGCAGCTATGAGGCTGTCACTGAGGGGAGTTAACGGGCAGCCATGAGGCTGTCACTGGGGGGAGTTAATGGGTAGCCATGAGGCTGTCACTGGGTGGAGTTAATGGGCAGCCATGAGGCTGTCACTGGATGGAGTTAACGGGAAGCCATGAGGCTGTCACTGGGGGGAGTTAACGGGCAGCCATGAGGCTGTCACTGGGTGGAGTTAATGGGCAGCCATGAGGCTGTCACTGGATGGGGTTAACGGGCAGCCATGAGGCTGTCACTGGGTGGAGTTAATGGGCAGCCATGAGGCTGTCACTGGGGGGCGTCAACGGGCAGCCATGAGGCTGTTACTTATGGGAGTTAATGGGCAGCCATGAGGCTGTCACTGGGTGGAGTTAACGGGCAGCCATGTGGCTGTCACTGGGTGGAGTTAATGGGCAGCCATGAGGCTGTCACTGAGGGGAGTTAATGGGCAGCCATGAGGCTGTCACTGGGTGGAGTTAACGGGCAGCCATGAGGCTGTCACTGGGGGGAGTTAATGGGCAGCCATGAGGCTGTCACTGAGGGGAGATAATGGGCAGCTATGAGGCTGTCACTGGGTGGAGTTAATGGGCAGCCATGAGGCTGTCACTGAGGGGAGTTAATGGGCAGCCATGAGGATGTCACTGGGTCGAGTTAACGGGCAGCCATGAAGCTGTCACTGGGTGGAAGTAATGGGCAGCCATGAGGCTGTCACTGAGGGGAGTTAACAGGCAGCCATGAGGCTGTCACTGGGGGAGTTAACGGGCAGCCATGAGGCTGCCACTGGGTGGAGTTAATGGGCAGCCATGAGGCTGTTACTAGGTGGAGTTAATGGGCAGCCATGAGGCTGTCACTGGGGGGAGTTAACGGGCAGCCATGAGGCTATCACTGGGTGGAGTTAATGGGCAGCTATTGGTCTGTCACTGAGGGGAGTTAATGGGCAGCCATGAGGCTGTCACTGGGTGGAGTTAATGGGCAGCCATGAGGCTGTCACTGAGGGGAGTTAATGGGCAGCTATGAGGCTGTCACTGAGGGGAGTTAACGGGCAGCCATGAGGCTGTCACTGGGGGGAGTTGATGGGTAGCCATGAGGCTGTCACTGGGTGGAGATAATGGGCAGCCATGAGGCTGTCACTGGATGGAGTTAACGGGCAGCCATGAGGCTGTCACTGGGGGGAGTTAACGGGCAGCCATGAGGCTGTCACTGGGTGGAGTTAATGGGCAGCAATGAGGCTGTCACTGGGTGGAGTTAACGGGCAGCCATGAGGCTGTCACTGGGTGGAGTTAATGGGCAGCCATGAGACTGTCACTGGGTGGAGTTAATGGGCAGCCATGAGGCTGTCACTGGATGGAGTTAATGGGCAGCAATGAGGCTGTCACTGGATGGGGTTAACGGGCAGCCATGAGGCTGTCACTGGGTGGAGTTAATGGGCAACCATGAGGCTGTCACTGGGTTGAGTTAACTGGCAGCCTTGAGGCTGTCACTGGGGGGAGTTAAAGGGCTGCCATGAGGCTGTCACTGAGTGGAGTTAATGGGCAGCCATGAGGCTGTCACTGGGTGGAGTTAATGAGCTGCCATGAGGCTGTCACTGGGTGGCGTTAACGGGCAGCCATGAGGCTGTCACTGGGTGGAGTTGTCGGGTAGCAGTGAGGCTGTCACTGAGGGGAGTTAATGGGCAGCCATGAGGCTGTCACTGGGTGGAGTTAACGGGTAGCAATGAGGCTGTCACTGAGGGGAGTTAACGGGTAGCAATGAGGCTGTCACTTAGGGGAGTTAACGGGCAGCCATGAGGCTGTCACTGGGGGGAGTTAATGGGCAGCTATGAGGCTGTCACTGGGTGGAGTTAATGGGCAGCCATGAGGCTGTCACTGAGGGGAGTTAATGGGCAGCCATGAGGCTGTCACTGGGGGGAGTTAAAGGGCAGACATGAGGCTGTCACTGAGGGGAGATAATGGGCAGCTATGAGGCTGTCACTGGGTGGAGTTAATGGGCAGCCATGAGGCTGTCACTGAGGGGAGTTAATGGGCAGCCATGAGGCTGTCACTGGGAGGAGTTAACGGGCAGCCATGAGGCTGTCACTGGGTGGAGTTAATGGGCAGCCATGAGGCTGTCACTGAGGGGAGTTAACGGGCAGCCATGAGGCTGTCACTGGGGGAGTTAACGGGCAGCCATGAGGCTGCCACTGGGTGGAGTTATTGGGCAGCCATGAGGCTGTCACTGGGTGGAGTTAATGGGCAGCCATGAGGCTGTCACTGGGGGGAGTTAACAGGCAGCCATGAGGCTGTCACTGGGTGGAGTTAATGGGCAGCTATGAGTCTGTCACTGAGGGGAGTTAATGGGCAGCCATGAGGCGGTCACTGGGTGGAGTTAATGGGCAGCAATGAGGCTGTCACTGAGGGGAGTTAATGGGCAGCCATGAGGCTGTCACTGGGTGGAGTTAATGGGCAGCAATGAGGCTGTCACTGGGAGGAGTTAACGGGCAGCCATGACGCTGTCACTGGGTGGAGTTAATGGGCAGCCATGAGACTGTCACTGGGTGGAGTTAATGGGCAGCCATGAGGCTGTCACTGGATGGAGTTAATGGGCAGCAATGAGGCTGTCACTGGGTGGAGTTAATGGGCAGCCATGAGGCTGTCACTGGGTTGAGTTAACGGGCAGCCATGAGGCTGTCACTGGGGGGAGTTAAAGGGCAGCCATGAGGCTGTCACTGAGTGGAGTTAATGGGCAGCCATGAGGCTGTTACTGGGTGGAGTTAATGAGCAGCCATGAGGCTGTCACTGGGTGGCGTTAACGGGCAGCCATGAGGCTGTCACTGGGTGGAGTTAACGGGTAGCAATGAGGCTTTCACTGAGGGGAGTTAACGGGTAGCAATGAGGCTGTCACTGAGGGGAGTTAACGGGCAGCAATGAGGCTGTCACTGGGGGGAGTTAATGGGCAGCTATGAGGCTGTCACTGGGTGGAGTTAATGGGCAGCCATGAGGCTGTCACTGAGGGGAGTTAATGGGCAGCCATGAGGCTGTCACTGGGGGGAGTTAAAGGGCAGCCATGAGGCTGTCACTGAGGGGAGATAATGGGCAGCTATGAGGCTGTCACTGGGTGGAGTTAATGGGCAGCCATGAGGCTGTCACTGAGGGGAGTTAATGGGCAGCCATGAGGCTGTCACTGGGTGGAGTTAACGGGCAGCCATGAGGCTGTCACTGGGGGGAGTTAAAGGGCAGACATGAGGCTGTCACTGAGGGGAGATAATGGGCAGCTATGAGGCTGTCACTGGGTGGAGTTAATGGGCAGCCATGAGGCTGTCACTGAGGGGAGTTAATGGGCAGCCATGAGGCTGTCACTGGGAGGAGTTAACGGGCAGCCATGAGGCTGTCACTGGGTGGAGTTAATGGGCAGCCATGAGGCTGTCACTGAGGGGAGTTAACGGGCAGCCATGAGGCTGTCACTGGGGGAGTTAACGGGCAGCCATGAGGCTGCCACTGGGTGGAGTTATTGGGCAGCCATGAGGCTGTCACTGGGTGGAGTTAATGGGCAGCCATGAGGCTGTCACTGGGGGGAGTTAACGGGCAGCCATGAGGCTGTCACTGGGTGGAGTTAATGGGCAGCTATGAGTCTGTCACTGAGGGGAGTTAATGGGCAGCCATGAGGCGGTCACTGGGTGGAGTTAATGGGCAGCAATGAGGCTGTCACTGAGGGGAGTTAATGGGCAGCCATGAGGCTGTCACTGGGTGGAGTTAATGGGCAGCAATGAGGCTGTCACTGGGTGGAGTTAACGGGCAGCCATGACGCTGTCACTGGGTGGAGTTAATGGGCAGCCATGAGACTGTCACTGGGTGGAGTTAATGGGCAGCCATGAGGCTGTCACTGGGTGGAGTTAATGGGCAGCCATGAGGCTGTCACTGAGGGGAGTTAATGGGCAGCTATGAGGCTGTCACTGAGGGGAGTTAACGGGCAGCCATGAGGCTGTCACTGGGGGGAGTTAATGGGTAGCCATGAGGCTGTCACTGGGTGGAGATAATGGGCAGCCATGAGGCTGTCACTGGATGGAGTTAACGGGCAGCCATGAGGCTGTCACTGGGGGGAGTTAACGGGCAGCCATGAGGCTGTCACTGGGTGGAGTTAATGGGCAGCAATGAGGCTGTCACTGGGTGGAGTTAACGGGCAGCCATGAGGCTGTCACTGGGTGGAGTTAATGGGCAGCCATGAGACTGTCACTGGGTGGAGTTAATGGGCAGCCATGAGGCTGTCACTGGATGGAGTTAATGGGCAGCAATGAGGCTGTCACTGGATGGGGTTAACGGGCAGCCATGAGGCTGTCACTGGGTGGAGTTAATGGGCAACCATGAGGCTGTCACTGGGTTGAGTTAATTGGCAGCCATGAGGCTGTCACTGGATGGAGTTAATGGGCAGCAATGAGGCTGTCACTGGGTGGAGTTAATGGGCAGCCATGAGGCTGTCACTGGGTTGAGTTAACGGGCAGCCATGAGGCTGTCACTGGGGGGAGTTAAAGGGCAGCCATGAGGCTGTCACTGAGTGGAGTTAATGGGCAGCCATGAGGCTGTTACTGGGTGGAGTTAATGAGCAGCCATGAGGCTGTCACTGGGTGGCGTTAACGGGCAGCCATGAGGCTGTCACTGGGTGGAGTTAACGGGTAGCAATGAGGCTTTCACTGAGGGGAGTTAACGGGTAGCAATGAGGCTGTCACTGAGGGGAGTTAACGGGCAGCAATGAGGCTGTCACTGGGGGGAGTTAATGGGCAGCTATGAGACTGTCACTGGGTGGAGTTAATGGGCAGCCATGAGGCTGTCACTGAGGGGAGTTAATGGGCAGCCATGAGGCTGTCACTGGGGGGAGTTAAAGGGCAGCCATGAGGCTGTCACTGAGGGGAGATAATGGGCAGCTATGAGGCTGTCACTGGGTGGAGTTAATGGGCAGCCATGAGGCTGTCACTGAGGGGAGTTAATGGGCAGCCATGAGGCTGTCACTGGGTGGAGTTAACGGGCAGCCATGAGGCTGTCACTGGGGGGAGTTAAAGGGCAGACATGAGGCTGTCACTGAGGGGAGATAATGGGCAGCTATGAGGCTGTCACTGGGTGGAGTTAATGGGCAGCCATGAGGCTGTCACTGAGGGGAGTTAATGGGCAGCCATGAGGCTGTCACTGGGAGGAGTTAACGGGCAGCCATGAGGCTGTCACTGGGTGGAGTTAATGGGCAGCCATGAGGCTGTCACTGAGGGGAGTTAACGGGCAGCCATGAGGCTGTCACTGGGGGAGTTAACGGGCAGCCATGAGGCTGCCACTGGGTGGAGTTATTGGGCAGCCATGAGGCTGTCACTGGGTGGAGTTAATGGGCAGCCATGAGGCTGTCACTGGGGGGAGTTAACGGGCAGCCATGAGGCTGTCACTGGGTGGAGTTAATGGGCAGCTATGAGTCTGTCACTGAGGGGAGTTAATGGGCAGCCATGAGGCGGTCACTGGGTGGAGTTAATGGGCAGCAATGAGGCTGTCACTGAGGGGAGTTAATGGGCAGCCATGAGGCTGTCACTGGGTGGAGTTAATGGGCAGCAATGAGGCTGTCACTGGGTGGAGTTAACGGGCAGCCATGACGCTGTCACTGGGTGGAGTTAATGGGCAGCCATGAGACTGTCACTGGGTGGAGTTAATGGGCAGCCATGAGGCTGTCACTGGGTGGAGTTAATGGGCAGCCATGAGGCTGTCACTGAGGGGAGTTAATGGGCAGCTATGAGGCTGTCACTGAGGGGAGTTAACGGGCAGCCATGAGGCTGTCACTGGGGGGAGTTAATGGGTAGCCATGAGGCTGTCACTGGGTGGAGATAATGGGCAGCCATGAGGCTGTCACTGGATGGAGTTAACGGGCAGCCATGAGGCTGTCACTGGGGGGAGTTAACGGGCAGCCATGAGGCTGTCACTGGGTGGAGTTAATGGGCAGCAATGAGGCTGTCACTGGGTGGAGTTAACGGGCAGCCATGAGGCTGTCACTGGGTGGAGTTAATGGGCAGCCATGAGACTGTCACTGGGTGGAGTTAATGGGCAGCCATGAGGCTGTCACTGGATGGAGTTAATGGGCAGCAATGAGGCTGTCACTGGATGGGGTTAACGGGCAGCCATGAGGCTGTCACTGGGTGGAGTTAATGGGCAACCATGAGGCTGTCACTGGGTTGAGTTAACTGGCAGCCTTGAGGCTGTCACTGGGGGGAGTTAAAGGGCTGCCATGAGGCTGTCACTGAGTGGAGTTAATGGGCAGCCATGAGGCTGTCACTGGGTGGAGTTAATGAGCTGCCATGAGGCTGTCACTGGGTGGCGTTAACGGGCAGCCATGAGGCTGTCACTGGGTGGAGTTGTCGGGTAGCAGTGAGGCTGTCACTGAGGGGAGTTAATGGGCAGCCATGAGGCTGTCACTGGGTGGAGTTAACGGGTAGCAATGAGGCTGTCACTGAGGGGAGTTAACGGGTAGCAATGAGGCTGTCACTGAGGGGAGTTAACGGGCAGCCATGAGGCTGTCACTGGGGGGAGTTAATGGGCAGCTATGAGGCTGTCACTGGGTGGAGTTAATGGGCAGCCATGAGGCTGTCACTGAGGGGAGTTAATGGGCAGCCATGAGGCTGTCACTGGGGGGAGTTAAAGGGCAGACATGAGGCTGTCACTGAGGGGAGATAATGGGCAGCTATGAGGCTGTCACTGGGTGGAGTTAATGGGCAGCCATGAGGCTGTCACTGAGGAGAGTTAATGGGCAGCCATGAGGCTGTCACTGGGAGGAGTTAACGGACAGCCATGAGGCTGTCACTGGGTGGAGTTAATGGGCAGCCATGAGGCTGTCACTGAGGGGAGTTAACGGGCAGCCATGAGGCTGTCACTGGGGGAGTTAACGGGCAGCCATGAGGCTGCCACTGGGTGGAGTTATTGGGCAGCCATGAGGCTGTCACTGGGTGGAGTTAATGGGCAGCCATGAGGCTGTCACTGGGGGGAGTTAACAGGCAGCCATGAGGCTGTCACTGGGTGGAGTTAATGGGCAGCTATGAGTCTGTCACTGAGGGGAGTTAATGGGCAGCCATGAGGCGGTCACTGGGTGGAGTTAATGGGCAGCAATGAGGCTGTCACTGAGGGGAGTTAATGGGCAGCCATGAGGCTGTCACTGGGTGGAGTTAATGGGCAGCAATGAGGCTGTCACTGGGAGGAGTTAACGGGCAGCCATGACGCTGTCACTGGGTGGAGTTAATGGGCAGCCATGAGACTGTCACTGGGTGGAGTTAATGGGCAGCCATGAGGCTGTCACTGGATGGAGTTAATGGGCAGCAATGAGGCTGTCACTGGGTGGAGTTAATGGGCAGCCATGAGGCTGTCACTGGGTTGAGTTAACGGGCAGCCATGAGGCTGTCACTGGGGGGAGTTAAAGGGCAGCCATGAGGCTGTCACTGAGTGGAGTTAATGGGCAGCCATGAGGCTGTTACTGGGTGGAGTTAATGAGCAGCCATGAGGCTGTCACTGGGTGGCGTTAACGGGCAGCCATGAGGCTGTCACTGGGTGGAGTTAACGGGTAGCAATGAGGCTGTCACTGAGGGGAGTTAACGGGTAGCAATGAGGCTGTCACTGAGGGGAGTTAACGGGCAGCAATGAGGCTGTCACTGGGGGGAGTTAATGGGCAGCTATGAGGCTGTCACTGGGTGGAGTTAATGGGCAGCCATGAGGCTGTCACTGAGGGGAGTTAATGGGCAGCCATGAGGCTGTCACTGGGGGGAGTTAAAGGGCAGCCATGAGGCTGTCACTGAGGGGAGATAATGGGCAGCTATGAGGCTGTCACTGGGTGGAGTTAATGGGCAGCCATGAGGCTGTCACTGAGGGGAGTTAATGGGCAGCCATGAGGCTGTCACTGGGTGGAGTTAACGGGCAGCCATGAGGCTGTCACTGGGGGGAGTTAAAGGGCAGACATGAGGCTGTCACTGAGGGGAGATAATGGGCAGCTATGAGGCTGTCACTGGGTGGAGTTAATGGGCAGCCATGAGGCTGTCACTGAGGGGAGTTAATGGGCAGCCATGACGCTGTCACTGGGAGGAGTTAACGGGCAGCCATGAGGCTGTCACTGGGTGGAGTTAATGGGCAGCCATGAGGCTGTCACTGGGGGAGTTAACGGGCAGCCATGAGGCTGCCACTGGGTGGAGTTATTGGGCAGCCATGAGGCTGTCACTGGGTGGAGTTAATGGGCAGCCATGAGGCTGTCACTGGGGGGAGTTAACGGGCAGCCATGAGGCTGTCACTGGGTGGAGTTAATGGGCAGCTATGAGTCTGTCACTGAGGGGAGTTAATGGGCAGCCATGAGGCGGTCACTGGGTGGAGTTAATGGGCAGCAATGAGGCTGTCACTGAGGGGAGTTAATGGGCAGCCATGAGGCTGTCACTGGGTGGAGTTAATGGGCAGCAATGAGGCTGTCACTGGGTGGAGTTAACGGGCAGCCATGACGCTGTCACTGGGTGGAGTTAATGGGCAGCCATGAGACTGTCACTGGGTGGAGTTAATGGGCAGCCATGAGGCTGTCACTGGATGGAGTTAATTGGCAGCAATGAGGCTGTCACTGGGTGGAGTTAATGGGCAGCCATGAGGCTGTCACTGGGTTGAGTTAACGGGCAGCCATGAGGCTGTCACTGGGGGGAGTTAAAGGGCAGCCATGAGGCTGTCACTGAGTGGAGTTAATGGGCAGCCATGAGGCTGTTACTGGGTGGAGTTAATGAGCAGCCATGAGGCTGTCACTGGGTGGCGTTAACGGGCAGCCATGAGGCTGTCACTGGGTGGAGTTAACGGGTAGCAATGAGGCTGTCACTGAGGGGAGTTAACGGGTAGCAATGAGGCTGTCACTGGGTGGAGTTAATGGGCAGCTATTGGTCTGTCACTGAGGGGAGTTAATGGGCAGCCATGAGGCTGTCACTGGGTGGAGTTAATGGGCAGCCATGAGGCTGTCACTGAGGGGAGTTAATGGGCAGCTATGAGGCTGTCACTGAGGGGAGTTAACGGGCAGCCATGAGGCTGTCACTGGGGGGAGTTGATGGGTAGCCATGAGGCTGTCACTGGGTGGAGATAATGGGCAGCCATGAGGCTGTCACTGGATGGAGTTAACGGGCAGCCATGAGGCTGTCACTGGGGGGAGTTAACGGGCAGCCATGAGGCTGTCACTGGGTGGAGTTAATGGGCAGCAATGAGGCTGTCACTGGGTGGAGTTAACGGGCAGCCATGAGGCTGTCACTGGGTGGAGTTAATGGGCAGCCATGAGACTGTCACTGGGTGGAGTTAATGGGCAGCCATGAGGCTTTCACTGGATGGAGTTAATGGGCAGCAATGAGGCTGTCACTGGATGGGGTTAACGGGCAGCCATGAGGCTGTCACTGGGTTGAGTTAACTGGCAGCCTTGAGGCAATACACTGGGGGGAGTTAAAGGGCTGCCATGAGGCTGTCACTGAGTGGAGTTAATGGGCAGCCATGAGGCTGTCACTGGGTGGAGTTAATGAGCTGCCATGAGGCTGTCACTGGGTGGCGTTAACGGGCAGCCATGAGGCTGTCACTGGGTGGAGTTGTCGGGTAGCAGTGAGGCTGTCACTGAGGGGAGTTAATGGGCAGCCATGAGGCTGTCACTGGGTGGAGTTAACGGGTAGCAATGAGGCTGTCACTGAGGGGAGTTAACGGGTAGCAATGAGGCTGTCACTTAGGGGAGTTAACGGGCAGCCATGAGGCTGTCACTGGGGGGAGTTAATGGGCAGCTATGAGGCTGTCACTGGGTGGAGTTAATGGGCAGACATGAGGCTGTCACTGAGGGGAGTTAATGGGCAGCCATGAGGCTGTCACTGGGGGGAGTTAAAGGGCAGACATGAGGCTGTCACTGAGGGGAGATAATGGGCAGCTATGAGGCTGTCACTGGGTGGAGTTAATGGGCAGCCATGAGGCTGTCACTGAGGGGAGTTAATGGGCAGCCATGAGGCTGTCACTGGGAGGAGTTAACGGGCAGCCATGAGGCTGTCACTGGGTGGAGTTAATGGGCAGCCATGAGGCTGTCACTGAGGGGAGTTAACGGGCAGCCATGAGGCTGTCACTGGGGGAGTTAACGGGCAGCCATGAGGCTGCCACTGGGTGGAGTTATTGGGCAGCCATGAGGCTGTCACTGGGTGGAGTTAATGGGCAGCCATGAGGCTGTCACTGGGGGGAGTTAACAGGCAGCCATGAGGCTGTCACTGGGTGGAGTTAATGGGCAGCTATGAGTCTGTCACTGAGGGGAGTTAATGGGCAGCCATGAGGCGGTCACTGGGTGGAGTTAATGGGCAGCAATGAGGCTGTCACTGAGGGGAGTTAATGGGCAGCCATGAGGCTGTCACTGGGTGGAGTTAATGGGCAGCAATGAGGCTGTCACTGGGAGGAGTTAACGGGCAGCCATGACGCTGTCACTGGGTGGAGTTAATGGGCAGCCATGAGACTGTCACTGGGTGGAGTTAATGGGCAGCCATGAGGCTGTCACTGGATGGAGTTAATGGGCAGCAATGAGGCTGTCACTGGGTGGAGTTAATGGGCAGCCTTGAGGCTGTCACTGGGTTGAGTTAACGGGCAGCCATGAGGCTGTCACTGGGGGGAGTTAAAGGGCAGCCATGAGGCTGTCACTGAGTGGAGTTAATGGGCAGCCATGAGGCTGTTACTGGGTGGAGTTAATGAGCAGCCATGAGGCTGTCACTGGGTGGCGTTAACGGGCAGCCATGAGGCTGTCACTGGGTGGAGTTAACGGGTAGCAATGAGGCTTTCACTGAGGGGAGTTAACGGGTAGCAATGAGGCTGTCACTGAGGGGAGTTAACGGGCAGCAATGAGGCTGTCACTGGGGGGAGTTAATGGGCAGCCATGAGGCTGTCACTGAGGGGAGTTAATGGGCAGCTATGAGGCTGTCACTGAGGGGAGTTAACGGGCAGCCATGAGGCTGTCACTGGGGGGAGTTAATGGGTAGCCATGAGGCTGTCACTGGGTGGAGATAATGGGCAGCCATGAGGCTGTCACTGGATGGAGTTAACGGGCAGCCATGAGGCTGTCACTGGGGGGAGTTAACGGGCAGCCATGAGGCTGTCACTGGGTGGAGTTAATGGGCAGCAATGAGGCTGTCACTGGGTGGAGTTAACGGGCAGCCATGAGGCTGTCACTGGGTGGAGTTAATGGGCAGCCATGAGGCTGTCACTGGATGGAGTTAATGGGCAGCAATGAGGCTGTCACTGGATGGGGTTAACGGGCAGCCATGAGGCTGTCACTGGGTGGAGTTAATGGGCAACCATGAGGCTGTCACTGGGTTGAGTTAACTGGCAGCCTTGAGGCTGTCACTGGGGGGAGTTAAAGGGCTGCCATGAGGCTGTCACTGAGTGGAGTTAATGGGCAGCCATGAGGCTGTCACTGGGTGGAGTTAATGAGCTGCCATGAGGCTGTCACTGGGTGGCGTTAACGGGCAGCCATGAGGCTGTCACTGGGTGGAGTTGTCGGGTAGCAGTGAGGCTGTCACTGAGGGGAGTTAATGGGCAGCCATGAGGCTGTCACTGGGTGGAGTTAACGGGTAGCAATGAGGCTGTCACTGAGGGGAGTTAACGGGTAGCAATGAGGCTGTCACTGAGGGGAGTTAACGGGCAGCCATGAGGCTGTCACTGGGGGGAGTTAATGGGCAGCTATGAGGCTGTCACTGGGTGGAGTTAATGGGCAGCCATGAGGCTGTCACTGAGGGGAGTTAATGGGCAGCCATGAGGCTGTCACTGGGGGGAGTTAAAGGGCAGACATGAGGCTGTCACTGAGGGGAGATAATGGGCAGCTATGAGGCTGTCACTGGGTGGAGTTAATGGGCAGCCATGAGGCTGTCACTGAGGGGAGTTAATGGGCAGCCATGAGGCTGTCACTGGGAGGAGTTAACGGGCAGCCATGAGGCTGTCACTGGGTGGAGTTAATGGGCAGCCATGAGGCTGTCACTGAGGGGAGTTAACGGGCAGCCATGAGGCTGTCACTGGGGGAGTTAACGGGCAGCCATGAGGCTGCCACTGGGTGGAGTTATTGGGCAGCCATGAGGCTGTCACTGGGTGGAGTTAATGGGCAGCCATGAGGCTGTCACTGGGGGGAGTTAACAGGCAGCCATGAGGCTGTCACTGGGTGGAGTTAATGGGCAGCTATGAGTCTGTCACTGAGGGGAGTTAATGGGCAGCCATGAGGCGGTCACTGGGTGGAGTTAATGGGCAGCAATGAGGCTGTCACTGAGGGGAGTTAATGGGCAGCCATGAGGCTGTCACTGGGTGGAGTTAATGGGCAGCAATGAGGCTGTCACTGGGAGGAGTTAACGGGCAGCCATGACGCTGTCACTGGGTGGAGTTAATGGGCAGCCATGAGACTGTCACTGGGTGGAGTTAATGGGCAGCCATGAGGCTGTCACTGGATGGAGTTAATGGGCAGCAATGAGGCTGTCACTGGGTGGAGTTAATGGGCAGCCATGAGGCTGTCACTGGGTTGAGTTAACGGGCAGCCATGAGGCTGTCACTGGGGGGAGTTAAAGGGCAGCCATGAGGCTGTCACTGAGTGGAGTTAATGGGCAGCCATGAGGCTGTTACTGGGTGGAGTTAATGAGCAGCCATGAGGCTGTCACTGGGTGGCGTTAACGGGCAGCCATGAGGCTGTCACTGGGTGGAGTTAACGGGTAGCAATGAGGCTGTCACTGAGGGGAGTTAACGGGTAGCAATGAGGCTGTCACTGAGGGGAGTTAACGGGCAGCAATGAGGCTGTCACTGGGGGGAGTTAATGGGCAGCTATGAGGCTGTCACTGGGTGGAGTTAATGGGCAGCCATGAGGCTGTCACTGAGGGGAGTTAATGGGCAGCCATGAGGCTGTCACTGGGGGGAGTTAAAGGGCAGCCATGAGGCTGTCACTGAGGGGAGATAATGGGCAGCTATGAGGCTGTCACTGGGTGGAGTTAATGGGCAGCCATGAGGCTGTCACTGAGGGGAGTTAATGGGCAGCCATGAGGCTGTCACTGGGTGGAGTTAACGGGCAGCCATGAGGCTGTCACTGGGGGGAGTTAAAGGGCAGACATGAGGCTGTCACTGAGGGGAGATAATGGGCAGCTATGAGGCTGTCACTGGGTGGAGTTAATGGGCAGCCATGAGGCTGTCACTGAGGGGAGTTAATGGGCAGCCATGAGGCTGTCACTGGGAGGAGTTAACGGGCAGCCATGAGGCTGTCACTGGGTGGAGTTAATGGGCAGCCATGAGGCTGTCACTGGGGGAGTTAACGGGCAGCCATGAGGCTGCCACTGGGTGGAGTTATTGGGCAGCCATGAGGCTGTCACTGGGTGGAGTTAATGGGCAGCCATGAGGCTGTCACTGGGGGGAGTTAACGGGCAGCCATGAGGCTGTCACTGGGTGGAGTTAATGGGCAGCTATGAGTCTGTCACTGAGGGGAGTTAATGGGCAGCCATGAGGCGGTCACTGGGTGGAGTTAATGGGCAGCAATGAGGCTGTCACTGAGGGGAGTTAATGGGCAGCCATGAGGCTGTCACTGGGTGGAGTTAATGGGCAGCAATGAGGCTGTCACTGGGTGGAGTTAACGGGCAGCCATGACGCTGTCACTGGGTGGAGTTAATGGGCAGCCATGAGACTGTCACTGGGTGGAGTTAATGGGCAGCCATGAGGCTGTCACTGGATGGAGTTAATTGGCAGCAATGAGGCTGTCACTGGGTGGAGTTAATGGGCAGCCATGAGGCTGTCACTGGGTTGAGTTAACGGGCAGCCATGAGGCTGTCACTGGGGGGAGTTAAAGGGCAGCCATGAGGCTGTCACTGAGTGGAGTTAATGGGCAGCCATGAGGCTGTTACTGGGTGGAGTTAATGAGCAGCCATGAGGCTGTCACTGGGTGGCGTTAACGGGCAGCCATGAGGCTGTCACTGGGTGGAGTTAACGGGTAGCAATGAGGCTGTCACTGAGGGGAGTTAACGGGTAGCAATGAGGCTGTCACTGAGGGGAGTTAACGGGCAGCAATGAGGCTGTCACTGGGGGGAGTTAATGGGCAGCTATGAGGCTGTCACTGGGTGGAGTTAATGGGCAGCCATGAGGCTGTCACTGAGGGGAGTTAATGGGCAGCCATGAGGCTGTCACTGGGGGGAGTTAAAGGGCAGCCATGAGGCTGTCACTGAGGGGAGATAATGGGCAGCTATGAGGCTGTCACTGGGTGGAGTTAATGGGCAGCCATGAGGCGGTCACTGGGTGGAGTTAATGGGCAGCAATGAGGCTGTCACTGAGGGGAGTTAATGGGCAGCCATGAGGCTGTCACTGGGTGGAGTTAATGGGCAGCAATGAGGCTGTCACTGGGTGGAGTTAACGGGCAGCCATGACGCTGTCACTGGGTGGAGTTAATGGGCAGCCATGAGACTGTCACTGGGTGGAGTTAATGGGCAGCCATGAGGCTGTCACTGGATGGAGTTAATTGGCAGCAATGAGGCTGTCACTGGATGGAGTTAATGGGCAGCCATGAGGCTGTCACTGGGTTGAGTTAACGGGCAGCCATGAGGCTGTCACTGGGGGGAGTTAAAGGGCAGCCATGAGGCTGTCACTGAGTGGAGTTAATGGGCAGCCATGAGGCTGTTACTGGGTGGAGTTAATGAGCAGCCATGAGGCTGTCACTGGGTGGCGTTAACGGGCAGCCATGAGGCTGTCACTGGGTGGAGTTAACGGGTAGCAATGAGGCTGTCACTGAGGGGAGTTAACGGGTAGCAATGAGGCTGTCACTGAGGGGAGTTAACGGGCAGCAATGAGGCTGTCACTGGGGGGAGTTAATGGGCAGCTATGAGGCTGTCACTGGGTGGAGTAAATGGGCAGCCATGAGGCTGTCACTGAGGGGAGTTAATGGGCAGCCATGAGGCTGTCACTGGGGGGAGTTAAAGGGCAGCCATGAGGCTGTCACTGAGGGGAGATAATGGGCAGCTATGAGGCTGTCACTGGGTGGAGTTAATGGGCAGCCATGAGGCTGTCACTGAGGGGAGTTAATGGGCAGCCATGAGGCTGTCACTGGGTGGAGTTAACGGGCAGCCATGAGGCTGTCACTGGGTGGAGTTAATGGGCAGCCATGAGGCTGTCACTGAGAGGAGTTAACGGGCAGTCATGAGGATGTCACTGGGGGAGTTAACGGGCAGCCATGAGTCTGCCACTGGGTGGAGTTAATGGGCAGCCATGAGGCTGTCACTGGGTGGAGTTAATGGGCAGCCATGAGGCTGTCACTGGGGGGAGTTAACGGGCAGCCATGAGGCTGTCACTGGGTGGAGTTAATGGGCAGCTATGAGTCTGTCACTGAGGGGAGTTAATGGGCAGCCATGAGGCTGTCACTGGGTGGAGTTAATGGGCAGCCATGAGGCTGTCACTGAGGGGAGTTAATGGGCAGCTATGAGGCTGTCACTGAGGGGAGTTAACGGGCAGCCATGAGGCTGTCACTGGGGGGAGTTAATGGGTAGCCATGAGGCTGTCACTGGGTGGAGTTAATGGGCAGCCATGAGGCTGTCACTGGATGGATGTTAACGGGCAGCCATGAGGCTGTCACTGGGGGGGAGTTAACGGGCAGCCATGAGGCTGTCACTGAGTGGAGTTAATGGGCAGCCATGAGGCTGTCACTGGGTGGAGTTAACGGGCAGCCATGAGGCTGTCACTGGGTGGAGTTACTGGGCAGCCATGAGACTGTCACTGGGTGGAGTTAATGGACAGCCATGAGGCTGTCACTGGATGGAGTTAATGGGCAACCATGAGGCTGTCACTGGATGGGATTAACGGGCAGCCATGAGGCTGTCACTGGGTGGAGTTAACGGGCAGCCATGAGGCTGTCACTGGGTGGAGTTAACGGGCAGCCATGAGGCTGTCACTGGGGGGAGGTAATGGGCAGTCATGAGGTTGTCACTGAGGGGAGATAATGGGCAGCCATGAGGCTGTCATTGGGGGGAGTTAACGGGCAGCCATGAGGCTGTCACTGGGTGGAGTTAATGGGCAGCTATCAGTCTGTCACTGAGGGTAGTTAATGGGCAGCCATGAGGCTGTCACTGGGTGGAGTTAATGGGCAGCCATGAGGCTGTCACTGAGGGGAGTTAATGGGCAGCTATGAGGCTGTCACTGAGGGGAGTTAACGGGCAGCCATGAGGCTGTCACTGGGGGGAGTTAATGGGTAGCCATGAGGCTGTCACTGGGTGGAGTTAATGGGCAGCCATGAGGCTGTCACTGGATGGCGTTAACGGGAAGCCATGAGGCTGTCACTGGGGGGAGTTAACGGGCAGCCATGAGGCTGTCACTGGGTGGAGTTAGTGGGCAGCCATGAGGCTGTCACTGGATGGGGTTAACGGGCAGCCATGAGGCTGTCACTGGGTGGAGTTAATGGACAGCCATGAGGCTGTCACTGGGGGGCGTCAACCGGCAGCCATGAGGCTGTTACTTATGGGAGTTAATGGGCAGCCATGAGGCTGTCACTGGGTGGAGTTAACGGGCAGCCATGTGGCTGTCACTGGGTGGAGTTAATGGGCAGCCATGAGGCTGCCACTGAGGGGAGTTAATGGGCAGCCATGAGGCTGTTACTGGGTGGAGTTAATGAGCAGCCATGAGGCTGTCACTGGGGGCGTTAACGGGCAGCCATGAGGCTGTCACTGGGTGGAGTTAACGGGTAGCAATGAGGCTGTCACTGAGGGGAGTTAACGGGTAGCAATGAGGCTGTCACTGAGGGGAGTTAACGGGCAGCAATGAGGCTGTCACTGGGGGGAGTTAATGGGCAGCTATGAGGCTGTCACTGGGTGGAGTTAATGGGCAGCCATGAGGCTGTCACTGAGGGGAGTTAATGGGCAGCCATGAGGCTGTCACTGGGGGGAGTTAAAGGGCAGCCATGAGGCTGTCACTGAGGGGAGATAATGGGCAGCTATGAGGTTGTCACTGGGTGGAGTTAATGGGCAGCCATGAGGCTGTCACTGAGGGGAGTTAATGGGCAGCCATGAGGCTGTCACTGGGTGGAGTTAACGGGCAGCCATGAGGCTGTCACTGGGTGGAGTTAATGGGCAGCCATGAGGCTGTCACTGAGAGGAGTTAACGGGCAGCCATGAGGCTGTCACTGGGGGAGTTAACGGGCAGCCATGAGTCTGCCACTGGGTGGAGTTAATGGGCAGCCATGAGGCTGTCACTGGGTGGAGTTAATGGGCAGCCATGAGGCTGTCACTGGGGGGAGTTAACGGGCAGCCATGAGGCTGTCACTGGGTGGAGTTAATGGGCAGCTATGAGTCTGTCACTGAGGGGAGTTAATGGGCAGCCATGAGGCTGTCACTGGGTGGAGTTAACGGGCAGCCATGAGGCTGTCACTGGGGGGAGTTAATGGGTAGCCATGAGGCTGTCACTGGGTGGAGTTAATGGGCAGCCATGAGGCTGTCACTGGATGGATGTTAACGGGCAGCCATGAGGCTGTCACTGGGGGGGAGTTAACGGGCAGCCATGAGGCTGTCACTGAGTGGAGTTAATGGGCAGCCATGAGGCTGTCACTGGGTGGAGTTAACGGGCAGCCATGAGGCTGTCACTGGGTGGAGTTACTGGGCAGCCATGAGACTGTCACTGGGTGGAGTTAATGGGCAGCCATGAGGCTGTCACTGGATGGAGTTAATGGGCAACCATGAGGCTGTCACTGGATGGGATTAACGGGCAGCCATGAGGCTGTCACTGGGTGGAGTTAATGGGCAGCCATGAGGCTGTCACTGGGTGGCGTTAACGGGCAGCCATGAGGCTGTTACTTAGGGGAGTTAATGGGCAGCCATGAGGCTGTCACTGGGTGGAGTTAACGGGCAGCCATGAGGCTGTCACTGGGTGGAGTTAACGGGCAGCCACGAGGCTGTCACTGAGGGGAGTTAATGGGCAGCCATGAGGCTGTCACATTTGGGGAGTTAATGGGCAGCCATGAGGCTGTCACTGGGTGGAGTTAACGGGCAGCCATGAGTCTGTCACTGGGTGGAGTTAACGGGCAGCCATGAGGCTGTCACTGGGGGGAGTTAATGGGCAGCCATGAGGTTGTCACTGAGGGAAGATAATGGGCAGCCATGAGGCTGTCACTGGGGGGAGTTAACGGGCAGCCATGAGGCTGTCACTGGGTGGAGTTAATGGGCAGCTATGAGTCTGTCACTGAGGGTAGTTAATGGGCAGCCATGAGGCTGTCACTGGGTGGAGTTAATGGGCAGCCATGAGGCTGTCACTGAGGGGAGTTAATGGGCAGCTATGAGGCTGTCACTGAGGGGAGTTAACGGGCAGCCATGAGGCTGTCACTGGGGGGAGTTAATGGGTAGCCATGAGGCTGTCACTGGGTGGAGTTAATGGGCAGCCATGAGGCTGTCACTGGATGGCGTTAACGGGAAGCCATGAGGCTGTCACTGGGGGGAGTTAACGGGCAGCCATGAGGCTGTCACTGGGTGGAGTTAGTGGGCAGCCATGAGGCTGTCACTGGATGGGGTTAACGGGCAGCCATGAGGCTGTCACTGGGTGGAGTTAATGGACAGCCATGAGGCTGTCACTGGGGGGCGTCAACCGGCAGCCATGAGGCTGTTACTTATGGGAGTTAATGGGCAGCCATGAGGCTGTCACTGGGTGGAGTTAACGGGCAGCCATGTGGCTGTCACTGGGTGGAGTTAATGGGCAGCCATGAGGCTGTCACTGAGGGGAGTTAATGGGCAGCCATGAGGCTGTCACTGGGTGGAGTTAACGGGCAGCCATGAGGCTGTCACTGAGGGGAGTTAATGGGCAGCCATGAGGCTGTCACTGGGTGGAGTTAACGGGCAGCCATGAGGCTGTCACTGGGGGGAGTTAATGGGCAGCCATGAGGCTGTCACTGAGGGGAGATAATGGGCAGCCATGAGGCTGTCACTGGGTGGAGTTAACGGGCAGCCATGAGGCTGTCACTGGGGGGAGTTAATGGGCAGCCATGAGGCTGTCACTGAGGGGAGATAATGGGCAGCTATGAGGCTGTCACTGGGTGGAGTTAATGGGCAGCCATGAGGCTGTCACTGAGGGGAGTTAATGGTCAGCCATGAGACTGTCACTGGGTGGAGTTAACGGGCAGCCATGAGGCTGTCACTGAGTGGAGTTAATGGGCAGCCATGAGGCTGTCACTGAGCGGAGTTAACGAGCAGCCATGAGGCTGTCACTGGGGGAGTTAACTGGCAGCCATGAGGCTGTCACTGGGTGGCGTTAACGGGCAGCCATGAGGCTGTTACTTAGGGGAGTTAATGGGCAGCCATAAGGCTGTCACTGGGTGGAGTTAACGGGCAGCCATGAGGCTGTCACTGGGTGGAGTTAACGGGCAGCCACGAGGCTGTCACTGAGGGGAGTTAATGGGCAGCCATGAGGCTGTCACTGGGGGGAGTTAATGTGCAGCCATGAGGCTGTCACTGGGTGGAGTTAACGGGCAGCCATGAGGCTGTCACTGGGTGGAGTTAACGGGCAGCCATGAGGCTGTCACTGGGGGGAGTTAATGGGCAGCCATGAGGTTGTCACTGAGGGGAGATAATGGGCAGCCATGAGGCTGTCACTGGGGGGAGTTAACGGGCAGCCATGAGGCTGTCACTGGGTGGAGTTAATGGGCAGCTATGAGTCTGTCACTGAGGGTAGTTAATGGGCCGCCATGAGGCTGTCACTGGGTGGAGTTAATGGGCAGCCATGAGGCTGTCACTGAGGGGAGTTAATGGGCAGCTATGAGGCTGTCACTGAGGGGAGTTAACGGGCAGCCATGAGGCTGTCACTGGGGGGAGTTAATGGGTAGCCATGAGGCTGTCACTGGGTGGAGGTAATGGGCAGCCATGAGGCTGTCACTGGATGGAGTTAACGGGAAGCCATGAGGCTGTCACTGGGGGGAGTTAACGGGCAGCCATGAGGCTGTCACTGGGTGGAGTTAATGGGCAGCCATGAGGCTGTCACTGGATGGGGTTAACGGGCAGCCATGAGGCTGTCACTGGGTGGAGTTAATGTGCAGCCATGAGGCTGTCACTGGGGGGCGTCAACGGGCAGCCATGAGGCTGTTACTTATGGGAGTTAATGGGCAGCCATGAGGCTGTCACTGGGTGGAGTTAACGGGCAGCCATGTGGCTGTCACTGGGTGGAGTTAATGGGCAGCCATGAGGCTGTCACTGAGGGGAGTTAATGGGCAGCCATGAGGCTGTCACTGGGTGGAGTTAACGGGCAGCCATGAGGCTGTCACTGGGGGGAGTTAATGGGCAGCCATGAGGCTGTCACTGAGGGGAGATAATGGGCAGCTATGAGGCTGTCACTGGGTGGAGTTAATGGGCAGCCATGAGGCTGTCACTGAGGGGAGTTAATGGGCAGCCATGAGGATGTCACTGGGTCGAGTTAACGGGCAGCCATGAAGCTGTCACTGGGTGGAGTTAATGGGCAGCCATGAGGCTGTCACTGAGGGGAGTTAACAGGCAGCCATGAGGCTGTCACTGGGGGAGTTAACGGGCAGCCATGAGGCTGCCACTGGGTGGAGTTAATGGGCAGCCATGAGGCTGTCACTGGGTGGAGTTAATGGGCAGCCATGAGGCTGTCACTGGGGGGAGTTAACGGGCAGCCATGAGGCTGTCACTGGGTGGAGTTAATGGGCAGCTATTGGTCTGTCACTGAGGGGAGTTAATGGGCAGCCATGAGGCTGTCACTGGGTGGAGTTAATGGGCAGCCATGAGGCTGTCACTGAGGGGAGTTAATGGGCAGCTATGAGGCTGTCACTGAGGGGAGTTAACGGGCAGCCATGAGGCTGTCACTGGGGGGAGTTAATGGGTAGCCATGAGGCTGTCACTGGGTGGAGATAATGGGCAGCCATGAGGCTGTCACTGGATGGAGTTAACGGGCAGCCATGAGGCTGTCACTGGGGGGAGATAACGGGCAGCCATGAGGCTGTCACTGGGTGGAGTTAATGGGCAGCAATGAGGCTGTCACTGGGTGGAGTTAACGGGCAGCCATGAGGCTGTCACTGTGTGGAGTTAATGGGCAGCCATGAGACTGTCACTGGGTGGAGTTAATGGGCAGCCATGAGGCTGTCACTGGATGGAGTTAATGGGCAGCAATGAGGCTGTCACTGGATGGGGTTAACGGGCAGCCATGAGGCTGTCACTGGGTGGAGTTAATGGGCAACCATGAGGCTGTCACTGGGTTGAGTTAACTGGCAGCCATGAGGCTGTCACTGGGGGGAGTTAAAGGGCTGCCATGAGGCTGTCACTGAGTGCAGTTAATGGGCAGCCATGAGGCTGTCACTGGGTGGAGTTAATGAGCTGCCATGAGGCTGTCACTGGGTGGCGTTAACGGGCAGCCATGAGGCTGTCACTGGGTGGAGTTATCGGGTAGCAGTGAGGCTGTCACTGAGGGGAGTTAATGGGCAGCCATGAGGCTGTCACTGGGTGGAGTTAACGGGTAGCAATGAGGCTGTCACTGAGGGGAGTTAACGGGTAGCAATGAGGCTGTCACTGAGGGGAGTTAACGGGCAGCCATGAGGCTGTCACTGGGGGGAGTTAATGGGCAGCTATGAGGCTGTCACTGGGTGGAGTTAATGGGCAGCCATGAGGCTGTCACTGAGGGGAGTTAATGGGCAGCCATGAGGCTGTCACTGGGGGGAGTTAAAGGGCAGACATGAGGCTGTCACTGAGGGGAGATAATGGGCAGCTATGAGGCTGTCACTGGGTGGAGTTAATGGGCAGCCATGAGGCTGTCACTGAGGGGAGTTAATGGGCAGCCATGAGGCTGTCACTGGGTGGAGTTAACGGGCAGCCATGAGGCTGTCACTGGGTGGAGTTAATGGGCAGCCATGAGGCTGTCACTGAGGGGAGTTAACGGGCAGCCATGAGGCTGTCACTGGGGGAGTTAACGGGCAGCCATGAGGCTGCCACTGGGTGGAGTTATTGGGCAGCCATGAGGCTGTCACTGGGTGGAGTTAATGGGCAGCCATGAGGCTGTCACTGGGGGGAGTTAACGGGCAGCCATGAGGCTGTCACTTGGTGGAGTTAATGGGCAGCTATGAGTCTGTCACTGAGGGGAGTTAATGGGCAGCCATGAGGCGGTCACTGGGTGGAGTTAATGGGCAGCAATGAGGCTGTCACTGAGGGGAGATAATGGGCAGCCATGAGGCTGTCACTGGGTGGAGTTAATGGGCAGCAATGAGGCTGTCACTGGGTGGAGTTAACGGGCAGCCATGACGCTATCACTGGGTGGAGTTAATGGGCAGCCATGAGACTGTCACTGGGTGGAGTTAATGGGCAGCCATGAGGCTGTCACTGGATGGAGTTAATGGGCAGCAATGAGGCTGTCACTGGGTGGAGTTAATGGGCAGCCATGAGGCTGTCACTGGGTTGAGTTAACAGGCAGCCATGAGGCTGTCACTGGGGGGAGTTAAAGGGCAGCCATGAGGCTGTCACTGAGTGGAGTTAATGGGCAGCCATGAGGCTGTTACTGGGTGGAGTTAATGAGCAGCCATGAGGCTGTCACTGAGGGGAGTTAACGGGTAGCAATGAGGCTGTCACTGAGGGGAGTTAATGGGCAGCCATGAGGCTGTCACTGGGGGGAGTTAAAGGGCAGCCATGAGGCTGTCACTGAGGGGAGATAATGGGCAGCTATGAGGCTGTCACTGGGTGGAGTTAATGGGCAGCCATGAGGCTGTCACTGAGGGGAGTTAATGGGCAGCCATGAGGCTGTCACTGGGTGGAGTTAACGGGCAGCCATGAGGCTGTCACTGGGTGGAGTTAATGGGAAGCCATGAGGCTGTCACTGAGATGAGTTAACGGGCAGCCATGAGGCTGTCACTGGGGGAGTTAACGGGCAGCCATGAGTCTTCCACTGGGTGGAGTTAATGGGCAGCCATGAGGCTGTCACTGGGTGGAGTTAATGGGCAGCCATGAGGCTGTCACTGGGGGGAGTTAATGGGCAGCCATGAGGCTGTCAGTGGGTGGAGTTAATGGGCAGCCATGAGGCTGTCACTGAGGGGAATTAATGGGCAGCTATGAGGCTGTCACTGAGGGGAGTTAACGGGCAGCCATGAGGCTGTCACTGGGGGGAGTTAATGGGTAGCCATGAGGCTGTCACTGGGTGGAGTTAATGGGCAGCCATGAGGCTGTCACTGGGTGGAGTTAATGGGCAGCCATGAGGCTGTCACTGGATGGATGTTAACGGGCAGCCATGAGGCTGTCACTGGGGGGGAGTTAACGGGCAGCCATGAGGCTGTCACTGAGTGGAGTTAATGGGCAGCCATGAGGCTGTCACTGGGTGGAGTTAACGGTCAGCCATGAGGCTGTCACTGGGTGGAGTTACTGGGCAGCCATGAGACTGTCACTGGGTGGAGTTAATGGGCAGCCATGAGGCTGTCAGTGGATGGAGTTAATGGGCAACCATGAGGCTGTCACTGGATGGGATTAACGGGCAGCCATGAGGCTGTCAGTGGGTGGAGTTAATGGGTAGCCATGAGGCTGTCATTGGGTTGAGTTAACGGGCAGCCATGAGGCTGTCACTGGGGGGAGTTAAAGGGCAGCCATGAGGCTGTCACTGGGGGGCGTCAACGGGCAGCCATGAGGCTGTCACTTAGTGGAGTTATTGGGCAGCCATGAGGCTGTCACTGGGGGGCGTCAACGGGCAGCCATGAGGCTGTTACTTATGGGAGTTAATGGGCAGCCATGAGGCTGTCACTGGGTGGAGTTAACGGGCAGCCATGTGGCTGTCACTGGGTGGAGTTAATGGGCAGCCATGAGGCTGTCACTGAGGGGAGTTAATGGGCAGCCATGAGGCTGTCACTGGGTGGAGTTAACGGGCAGCCATGAGGCTGTCACTGGGGGGAGTTAATGGGCAGCCATGAGGCTGTCACTGAGGGGAGATAATGGGCAGCTATGAGGCTGTCACTGGGTGGAGTTAATGGGCAGCCATGAGGCTGTCACTGAGGGGAGTTAATGGGCAGCCATGAGGATGTCACTGGGTCGAGTTAACGGGCAGCCATGAAGCTGTCACTGGGTGGAGTTAATGGGCAGCCATGAGGCTGTCACTGAGGGGAGTTAACAGGCAGCCATGAGGCTGTCACTGGGGGAGTTAACGGGCAGCCATGAGGCTGCCACTGGGTGGAGTTAATGGGCAGCCATGAGGCTGTCACTGGGTGGAGTTAATGGGCAGCCATGAGGCTGTCACTGGGGGGAGTTAACGGGCAGCCATGAGGCTGTCACTGGGTGGAGTTAATGGGCAGCTATTGGTCTGTCACTGAGGGGAGTTAATGGGCAGCCATGAGGCTGTCACTGGGTGGAGTTAATGGGCAGCCATGAGGCTGTCACTGAGGGGAGTTAATGGGCAGCTATGAGGCTGTCACTGAGGGGAGTTAACGGGCAGCCATGAGGCTGTCACTGGGGGGAGTTAATGGGTAGCCATGAGGCTGTCACTGGGTGGAGATAATGGGCAGCCATGAGGCTGTCACTGGATGGAGTTAACGGGCAGCCATGAGGCTGTCACTGGGGGGAGTTAACGGGCAGCCATGAGGCTGTCACTGGGTGGAGTTAATGGGCAGCAATGAGGCTGTCACTGGGTGGAGTTAACGGGCAGCCATGAGGCTGTCACTGTGTGGAGTTAATGGGCAGCCATGAGACTGTCACTGGGTGGAGTTAATGGGCAGCCATGAGGCTGTCACTGGATGGAGTTAATGGGCAGCAATGAGGCTGTCACTGGATGGGGTTAACGGGCAGCCATGAGGCTGTCACTGGGTGGAGTTAATGGGCAACCATGAGGCTGTCACTGGGTTGAGTTAACTGGCAGCCATGAGGCTGTCACTGGGGGGAGTTAAAGGGCTGCCATGAGGCTGTCACTGAGTGCAGTTAATGGGCAGCCATGAGGCTGTCACTGGGTGGAGTTAATGAGCTGCCATGAGGCTGTCACTGGGTGGCGTTAACGGGCAGCCATGAGGCTGTCACTGGGTGGAGTTATCGGGTAGCAGTGAGGCTGTCACTGAGGGGAGTTAATGGGCAGCCATGAGGCTGTCACTGGGTGGAGTTAACGGGTAGCAATGAGGCTGTCACTGAGGGGAGTTAACGGGTAGCAATGAGGCTGTCACTGAGGGGAGTTAACGGGCAGCCATGAGGCTGTCACTGGGGGGAGTTAATGGGCAGCTATGAGGCTGTCACTGGGTGGAGTTAATGGGCAGCCATGAGGCTGTCACTGAGGGGAGTTAATGGGCAGCCATGAGGCTGTCACTGGGGGGAGTTAAAGGGCAGACATGAGGCTGTCACTGAGGGGAGATAATGGGCAGCTATGAGGCTGTCACTGGGTGGAGTTAATGGGCAGCCATGAGGCTGTCACTGAGGGGAGTTAATGGGCAGCCATGAGGCTGTCACTGGGTGGAGTTAACGGGCAGCCATGAGGCTGTCACTGGGTGGAGTTAATGGGCAGCCATGAGGCTGTCACTGAGGGGAGTTAACGGGCAGCCATGAGGCTGTCACTGGGGGAGTTAACGGGCAGCCATGAGGCTGCCACTGGGTGGAGTTATTGGGCAGCCATGAGGCTGTCACTGGGTGGAGTTAATGGGCAGCCATGAGGCTGTCACTGGGGGGAGTTAACGGGCAGCCATGAGGCTGTCACTTGGTGGAGTTAATGGGCAGCTATGAGTCTGTCACTGAGGGGAGTTAATGGGCAGCCATGAGGCGGTCACTGGGTGGAGTTAATGGGCAGCAATGAGGCTGTCACTGAGGGGAGATAATGGGCAGCCATGAGGCTGTCACTGGGTGGAGTTAATGGGCAGCAATGAGGCTGTCACTGGGTGGAGTTAACGGGCAGCCATGACGCTATCACTGGGTGGAGTTAATGGGCAGCCATGAGACTGTCACTGGGTGGAGTTAATGGGCAGCCATGAGGCTGTCACTGGATGGAGTTAATGGGCAGCAATGAGGCTGTCACTGGGTGGAGTTAATGGGCAGCCATGAGGCTGTCACTGGGTTGAGTTAACAGGCAGCCATGAGGCTGTCACTGGGGGGAGTTAAAGGGCAGCCATGAGGCTGTCACTGAGTGGAGTTAATGGGCAGCCATGAGGCTGTTACTGGGTGGAGTTAATGAGCAGCCATGAGGCTGTCACTGGGTGGCGTTAACGGGCAGCCATGAGGCTGTCACTGGGTGGAGTTAACGGGTAGCAATGAGGCTGTCACTGAGGGGAGTTAACGGGTAGCAATGAGGCTGTCACTGAGGGGAGTTAATGGGCAGCCATGAGGCTGTCACTGGGGGCAGTTAAAGGGCAGCCATGAGGCTGTCACTGAGGGGAGATAATGGGCAGCTATGAGGCTGTCACTGGGTGGAGTTAATGGGCAGCCATGAGGCTGTCACTGAGGGGAGTTAATGGGCAGCCATGAGGCTGTCACTGGGTGGAGTTAACGGGCAGCCATGAGGCTGTCACTGGGTGGAGTTAATGGGAAGCCATGAGGCTGTCACTGAGAGGAGTTAACGGGCAGCCATGAGGCTGTCACTGGGGGAGTTAACGGGCAGCCATGAGTCTTCCACTGGGTGGAGTTAATGGGCAGCCATGAGGCTGTCACTGGGTGGAGTTAATGGGCAGCCATGAGGCTGTCACTGGGGGGAGTTAATGGGCAGCCATGAGGCTGTCAGTGGGTGGAGTTAATGGGCAGCCATGAGGCTGTCACTGAGGGGAATTAATGGGCAGCTATGAGGCTGTCACTGAGGGGAGTTAATGGGCAGCCATGAGGCTGTCACTGGGGGGAGTTAATGGGTAGCCATGAGGCTGTCACTGGGTGGAGTTAATGGGCAGCCATGAGGCTGTCACTGGGTGGAGTTAATGGGCAGCCATGAGGCTGTCACTGGATGGATGTTAACGGGCAGCCATGAGGCTGTCACTGGGGGGGAGTTAACGGGCAGCCATGAGGCTGTCACTGAGTGGAGTTAATGGGCAGCCATGAGGCTGTCACTGGGTGGAGTTAACGGTCAGCCATGAGGCTGTCACTGGGTGGAGTTACTGGGCAGCCATGAGACTGTCACTGGGTGGAGTTAATGGGCAGCCATGAGGCTGTCAGTGGATGGAGTTAATGGGCAACCATGAGGCTGTCACTGGATGGGATTAACGGGCAGCCATGAGGCTGTCAGTGGGTGGAGTTAATGGGTAGCCATGAGGCTGTCACTGGGTTGAGTTAACGGGCAGCCATGAGGCTGTCACTGGGGGGAGTTAAAGGGCAGCCATGAGGCTGTCACTGGGTGGCGTTAACGGGCAGCCATGAGGCTGTCACTTAGTGGAGTTATTGGGCAGCCATGAGGCTGTCACTGGGTGGAGTTAACGGGCAGCCATGAGGCTGTCACTGGGGGGAGTTAATGGGCAGCCATGAGGCTGTCACTGAGGGGAGTTAACGGGCAGCCATGAGGCTGTCACTGGGGGAGTTAACGGGCAGCCATGAGGCTGTCACTGGGTGGATTTAACGGGCAGCCATGAGGCTGTCACTGGGGGGAGTTAATGGGCAGCCATGAGGCTGTCACTGAGGAGAATTAATGGGCAGCCATGAAGCTGTCACTGGGTGGAGTTAATGGGCAGCCATGAGGCTGTTACTGGGTGGAGTAAATCGGCAGCCATGAGGCTGTCACTGGGTGGAGTTAATGGGCAGCCATGAGGCTGTCACTGGGTGGAGTTAACGAGCAGCCATGAGGCTGTCACTTAGGGGAGTTAATGGGCAGCCATGAGGCTGTCACTGAGGGGAGTTAATGGGCAGCCATGAGGCTGTCACTGGGTGGAGTTAACGGGCAGCCATGAGGCTGTCACTTTGGGGAGTGAATGGGCAGCCATGAGGCTGTCACTGGGTGGAGTTAATGGGCAGCCATGAGGCTGTCACTGGGTGGCGTTAACGGGCAGCCATGAGGCTGTCACTTAGGGGAGTTATTGGGCAGCCATGAGGCTGTCACTGGGTCGAGTTAACGGGCAGCCCTGAGGCTGTCACTGGGGGGAGTTAATGGGCAGCCATGAGGCTGTCACTGAGGGGAGATAATGGGCAGCTATGAGGCTGTCACTGGGTGGAGTTAATGGGCAGCCATGAGTCTGTCACTGAGGGGAGTTTATGGGCAGCCATGAGGCTGTCACTGGGTGGAGTTAACGGGCAGCCATGAGGCTGTCAATGGGTGGCGTTAACAGGCAGCCATGAGGCTGTCACTTAGGGGAGTTAATGGGCAGCCATGAAGCTGTCACTGGGTGGAGTTAACGAGCAGCCATGAGGCTGTCACTGGGTGGAGTTAATGGGCAGCCATGAGGCTGTCACTGAGGGGAGTTAACGGGCAGCCATGAGGCTGTCACTGGGTGGAGTTAACGGGCAGCTATGAGGCTCTCACTGGGTGGAGTTAATGGGCAGCCATGAAGCTGTCACTGAGGGGAGTTAATGGGCAGCCATGAGGCTGTCACTGGGTGGAGTTAACGGGCAACCATGAGGCTGTCACTGGTTGGAGTTAATGGGCAGCCATGAGGCTGTCACTGAGGGGAGTTAACGGGCAGCCATGAGGCTGTCACTGGGGGAGTTAACGGGCAGCCATGAGGCTGCCACTGGGTGGAGTTAATGGGCAGCCATGAGGCTGTCACTGGGTGGAGTTAATGGGCAGCCATGAGGCTGTCACTGGGGGGAGTTAACGGGCAGCCATGAGGCTGTCACTGGGTGGAGTTAATGGGCAGCTATGAGTCTGTCACTGAGGGGAGTAAATGGTCAGCCATGAGGCTGTCACTGGGTGGAGTTAATGGGCAGCCATGAGGCTGTCACTGAGGGGAGTTAACGGGCAGCTATGAGGCTGTCACTGGGGGGAGTTAATGGGTAGCCATGAGGCTGTCACTGGGTGGAGTTAATGGGCAGCCATGAGGCTGTCACTGGATGGAGTTAACGGCCAGCCATGAGGCTGTCACTGGGGGGAGTTAATGGGCAGCCATGAGGCTGTCACTGGGTGGAGTTAATGGGCAGCCATGAGGCTGTCACTGGATGGGGTTAACGGGCAGCCATGAGGCTGTCACTGGGTGGAGTTAATGGGCAGCCATGAGGCTGTCACTGGGGGGCGTTAACGGGCAGCCATGAGGTGGGAGTTAATGGGCAGCCATGAGGCTGTCACTGGGTGGAGTTAATGGGCAGCCATGAGGCTGTCACTGAGGGGAGTTAACGGGCAGCTATGAGGCTGTCACTGGGGGGAGTTAATGGGTAGCCATGAGGCTGTCACTGGGTGGAGTTAATGGGCAGCCATGAGGCTGTCACTGGATGGAGTTAACGGGCAGCCATGAGGCTGTCACTGGGGGGAGTTAACGGGCAGCCATGAATCTGTCACTGGGTCGAGTTAATGGGCAGCCATGAGGCTGTCACTGGATGGGGTTAACGGGCAGCCATGCGGCTGTCACTGGGTGGAGTTAATGGGCAGCCATGAGGCTGTCACTGGGTGGAGTTAACGGGCAGCCATGAGGCTGTCACTTATGGGAGTTAATGGGCAGCCATGAGGCTGTCACTGGGTGGAGTTAACGGGCAGCCCTGTGGCTGTCACTGGGTGGAGTTAATGGGCAGCCATGAGGCTGTCACTGAGGGGAGTTAATGGGCAGCTATGAGGCTGTCACTGGTTGGAGTTAATGGGCAGCCATGAGGCTGTCACTGAGGGGAGTTAATGGGCAGCCATGAGGCTGTCACTGGGTCGAGTTAACGGGCAGCGATGAAGCTGTCATTGGGTGGAGTTAACGGGCAGCCATGAGGCTGTCACTGGGGGAGTTAACGGGCAGCCATGAGGCTGCCACTGGGTGGAGTTAATGGGCAGCCATGAGGCTGTCACTGGGTGGAGTTAATGGGCAGCCATGAGGCTGTCACTGGGGGGAGTTAACGGGCAGCCATGAGGCTGTCACTGAGGGGAGTTAATGGGCAGCTATGAGGCTGTCACTGAGGGGAGTTAACGGGCAGCCATGAGGCTGTCACTGGGGGGAGTTAATGGGTAGCCATGAGGCTGTCACTGGGTGGAGTTAATGGGCAGCCATGAGGCTGTCACTGGATGGAGTTAACGAGCAGCCATGAGGCTGTCACTGGGGGGAGTTAACGGGCAGCCATGAGGCTGTCACGGGGTGGAGTTAATGGGCAGCCATGAGGCTGTCACTGGGTGGAGTTAACGGGCAGCCATGAGGCTGTCACTGGGTGGAGTTAATGGGCAGCCATGAGACTGTCACTGGGTGGAGTTAATGGGCAGCCATGAGGCTGTCACTGGATTGAGTTAATGGGCAGCCATGAGGCTGTCACTGGATGGGGTTAACGTGCAGCCATGAGGCTGTCACTGGGTGGAGTTAATGGGCAGCCATGAGGCTGTCACTGGGTTGAGTTAACGGGCAGCCATGAGGCTGTCACTGGGGAGAGTTAAAGGGCAGCTATGAGGCTGTCACTGAGTGGCGTTAATGGGCAGACATGAGGCTGTCACTGGGTGGAGTTAATGAACAGACATGAGGCTGTCACTGGGTGGAGTTAACGGGCAGCCATGAGGCTGTCACTGGGTGGAGTTATCGGGTAGCAGTGAGGCTGTCACTGAGGGGAGTTAATGGGCAGCCATGAGGCTGTCACTGGGTGGAGTTAACCGGTAGCAATGAGGCTGTCACTGAGGGGAGTTAACGGGTAGCAATGAGGCTGTCACTGAGGGGAGTTAACGGGTAGCAATGAGGCTGTCACTGAGGGAGAGTTAACGGGTAGCAGTGAGGCTGTCACTGAGGGGAGTTAACGGGTAGCAATGAGGCTGTCACTTAGGGGAGTTAATGGGCAGCCATGAGGCTGTCACTGGGTGGAGTTAACGAGCAGCCATGAGGCTGTCACTGGGTGGAGTTAATGGGCAGCCATGAGGGTGTCACTGAGGGGAGTTAATGGGCAGCCATGAGGCTGTCACTGGGTGGAGTTAACGGGCAGCCATGAGGCTGTCACTGGTTGGAGTTAATGGGCAGCCATGAGGTTGTCACTGAGGGGAGTTAACGGGCAGCCATGAGGCTGTCACTGGGGGAGTTAACGGGCAGCCATGAGGCTGCCACTGGGTGGAGTTAATGGGCAGCCATGAGGCTGTCACTGGGTGGAGTTAATGGGCAGCCATGAGGCTGTCACTGGGGGGAGTTAACGGGCAGCCATGAGGCTGTCACTGGGTGGAGTTAATGGGCAGCTATGAGTCTGTCACTGAGGGGAGTAAATGGGCAGCCATGAGGCTGTCACTGGGTGGAGTTAATGGGCAGCCATGAGGCTGTCACTGAGGGGAGTTAATGGGCAGCCATGAGGCTGTCACTGGGTGGAGTTAACGGGCAGCCATGAGGCTGTCAATGGGTGGCGTTAACAGGCAGCCATGAGGCTGTCACTTAGGGGAGTTAATGGGCAGCCATGAAGCTGTCACTGGGTGGAGTTAACGAGCAGCCATGAGGCTGTCACTGGGTGGAGTTAATGGGCAGCCATGAGGCTGTCACTGAGGGGAGTTAACGGGCAGCCATGAGGCTGTCACTGGGTGGAGTTAACGGGCAGCTATGAGGCTCTCACTGGGTGGAGTTAATGGGCAGCCATGAAGCTGTCACTGAGGGGAGTTAATGGGCAGCCATGAGGCTGTCACTGGGTGGAGTTAACGGGCAACCATGAGGCTGTCACTGGTTGGAGTTAATGGGCAGCCATGAGGCTGTCACTGAGGGGAGTTAACGGGCAGCCATGAGGCTGTCACTGGGGGAGTTAACGGGCAGCCATGAGGCTGCCACTGGGTGGAGTTAATGGGCAGCCATGAGGCTGTCACTGGGTGGAGTTAATGGGCAGCCATGAGGCTGTCACTGGGGGGAGTTAACGGGCAGCCATGAGGCTGTCACTGGGTGGAGTTAATGGGCAGCTATGAGTCTGTCACTGAGGGGAGTAAATGGTCAGCCATGAGGCTGTCACTGGGTGGAGTTAATGGGCAGCCATGAGGCTGTCACTGAGGGGAGTTAACGGGCAGCTATGAGGCTGTCACTGGGGGGAGTTAATGGGTAGCCATGAGGCTGTCACTGGGTGGAGTTAATGGGCAGCCATGAGGCTGTCACTGGATGGAGTTAACGGCCAGCCATGAGGCTGTCACTGGGGGGAGTTAATGGGCAGCCATGAGGCTGTCACTGGGTGGAGTTAATGGGCAGCCATGAGGCTGTCACTGGATGGGGTTAACGGGCAGCCATGAGGCTGTCACTGGGTGGAGTTAATGGGCAGCCATGAGGCTGTCACTGGGGGGCGTTAACGGGCAGCCATGAGGTGGGAGTTAATGGGCAGCCATGAGGCTGTCACTGGGTGGAGTTAATGGGCAGCCATGAGGCTGTCACTGAGGGGAGTTAACGGGCAGCTATGAGGCTGTCACTGGGGGGAGTTAATGGGTAGCCATGAGGCTGTCACTGGGTGGAGTTAATGGGCAGCCATGAGGCTGTCACTGGATGGAGTTAACGGGCAGCCATGAGGCTGTCACTGGGGGGAGTTAACGGGCAGCCATGAATCTGTCACTGGGTCGAGTTAATGGGCAGCCATGAGGCTGTCACTGGATGGGGTTAACGGGCAGCCATGCGGCTGTCACTGGGTGGAGTTAATGGGCAGCCATGAGGCTGTCACTGGGTGGAGTTAACGGGCAGCCATGAGGCTGTCACTTATGGGAGTTAATGGGCAGCCATGAGGCTGTCACTGGGTGGAGTTAACGGGCAGCCCTGTGGCTGTCACTGGGTGGAGTTAATGGGCAGCCATGAGGCTGTCACTGAGGGGAGTTAATGGGCAGCTATGAGGCTGTCACTGGTTGGAGTTAATGGGCAGCCATGAGGCTGTCACTGAGGGGAGTTAATGGGCAGCCATGAGGCTGTCACTGGGTCGAGTTAACGGGCAGCGATGAAGCTGTCATTGGGTGGAGTTAACGGGCAGCCATGAGGCTGTCACTGGGGGAGTTAACGGGCAGCCATGAGGCTGCCACTGGGTGGAGTTAATGGGCAGCCATGAGGCTGTCACTGGGTGGAGTTAATGGGCAGCCATGAGGCTGTCACTGGGGGGAGTTAACGGGCAGCCATGAGGCTGTCACTGAGGGGAGTTAATGGGCAGCTATGAGGCTGTCACTGAGGGGAGTTAACGGGCAGCCATGAGGCTGTCACTGGGGGGAGTTAATGGGTAGCCATGAGGCTGTCACTGGGTGGAGTTAATGGGCAGCCATGAGGCTGTCACTGGATGGAGTTAACGAGCAGCCATGAGGCTGTCACTGGGGGGAGTTAACGGGCAGCCATGAGGCTGTCACGGGGTGGAGTTAATGGGCAGCCATGAGGCTGTCACTGGGTGGAGTTAACGGGCAGCCATGAGGCTGTCACTGGGTGGAGTTAATGGGCAGCCATGAGACTGTCACTGGGTGGAGTTAATGGGCAGCCATGAGGCTGTCACTGGATTGAGTTAATGGGCAGCCATGAGGCTGTCACTGGATGGGGTTAACGTGCAGCCATGAGGCTGTCACTGGGTGGAGTTAATGGGCAGCCATGAGGCTGTCACTGGGTTGAGTTAACGGGCAGCCATGAGGCTGTCACTGGGGAGAGTTAAAGGGCAGCTATGAGGCTGTCACTGAGTGGCGTTAATGGGCAGACATGAGGCTGTCACTGGGTGGAGTTAATGAACAGACATGAGGCTGTCACTGGGTGGAGTTAACGGGCAGCCATGAGGCTGTCACTGGGTGGAGTTATCGGGTAGCAGTGAGGCTGTCACTGAGGGGAGTTAATGGGCAGCCATGAGGCTGTCACTGGGTGGAGTTAACCGGTAGCAATGAGGCTGTCACTGAGGGGAGTTAACGGGTAGCAATGAGGCTGTCACTGAGGGGAGTTAACGGGTAGCAATGAGGCTGTCACTGAGGGAGAGTTAACGGGTAGCAGTGAGGCTGTCACTGAGGGGAGTTAACGGGTAGCAATGAGGCTGTCACTTAGGGGAGTTAATGGGCAGCCATGAGGCTGTCACTGGGTGGAGTTAACGAGCAGCCATGAGGCTGTCACTGGGTGGAGTTAATGGGCAGCCATGAGGGTGTCACTGAGGGGAGTTAATGGGCAGCCATGAGGCTGTCACTGGGTGGAGTTAACGGGCAGCCATGAGGCTGTCACTGGTTGGAGTTAATGGGCAGCCATGAGGTTGTCACTGAGGGGAGTTAACGGGCAGCCATGAGGCTGTCACTGGGGGAGTTAACGGGCAGCCATGAGGCTGCCACTGGGTGGAGTTAATGGGCAGCCATGAGGCTGTCACTGGGTGGAGTTAATGGGCAGCCATGAGGCTGTCACTGGGGGGAGTTAACGGGCAGCCATGAGGCTGTCACTGGGTGGAGTTAATGGGCAGCTATGAGTCTGTCACTGAGGGGAGTAAATGGGCAGCCATGAGGCTGTCACTGGGTGGAGTTAATGGGCAGCCATGAGGCTGTCACTGAGGGGAGTTAATGGGCAGCTATGAGGCTGTCACTGAGGGGAGTTAATGGGCAGCCATGAGGCTGTCACTGGGGGGAGTTAATGGGTAGCCATGAGGCTGTCACTGGGTGGAGTTACTGGGCAGCCATGAGGCTGTCACTGGATGGAGTTAACGGGCAGCCATGAGGCTGTCACTGGGTGGAGTTAATGAACAGACATGAGGCTGTCACTGGGTGGAGTTAACGGGCAGCCATGAGGCTGTCACTGGGTGGAGTTATCGGGTAGCAGTGAGGCTGTCACTGAGGGGAGTTAATGGGCAGCCATGAGGCTGTCACTGGGTGGAGTTAACCGGTAGCAATGAGGCTGTCACTGAGGGGAGTTAACGGGTAGCAATGAGGCTGTCACTGAGGGGAGTTAACGGGTAGCAATGAGGCTGTCACTGAGGGGAGTTAACGGGTAGCAGTGAGGCTGTCACTGAGGGGAGTTAACGGGTAGCAATGAGGCTGTCACTTAGGGGAGTTAATGGGCAGCCATGAGGCTGTCACTGGGTGGAGTTAACGAGCAGCCATGAGGCTGTCACTGGGTGGAGTTAATGGGCAGCCATGAGGGTGTCACTGAGGGGAGTTAATGGGCAGCCATGAGGCTGTCACTGGGTGGAGTTAACGGGCAGCCATGAGGCTGTCACTGGTTGGAGTTAATGGGCAGCCATGAGGCTGTCACTGAGGGGAGTTAACGGGCAGCCATGAGGCTGTCACTGGGGGAGTTAACGGGCAGCCATGAGGCTGCCACTGGGTGGAGTTAATGGGCAGCCATGAGGATGTCACTGGGTGGAGTTAATGGGCAGCCATGAGGCTGTCACTGGGGGGAGTTAACGGGCAGCCATGAGGCTGTCACTGGGTGGAGTTAATGGGCAGCTATGAGTCTGTCACTGAGGGGAGTAAATGGGCAGCCATGAGGCTGTCACTGGGTGGAGTTAATGGGCAGCCATGAGGCTGTCACTGAGGGGAGTTAATGGGCAGCTATGAGGCTGTCACTGAGGGGAGTTAATGGGCAGCCATGAGGCTGTCACTGGGGGGAGTTAATGGGTAGCCATGAGGCTGTCACTGGGTGGAGTTACTGGGCAGCCATGAGGCTGTCACTGGATGGAGTTAACGGGCAGCCATGAGGCTGTCACTGGGGGGAGTTAACGGGCAGCCATGAGGCTGTCACTGGGTGGAGTTAATGGTCAGCCATGAGGCTGTCACTGGATGGGGTTAACGGGCAGCCATGAGGCTGTCACTGGGTGGAGTTAATGGGCAGCCATGAGGCTGTCACTGGGGGGCGTTAACGGGCAGCCATGAGGCTGTCACTTATGGGAGTTAATGGGCAGCCATGAGGCTGTCACTGGGTGGAGTTAACGGGCAGCCATGTGGCTGTCACTGGATGGAGTTAATGGGCAGCCATGAGGCTGTCACTGAGGGGAGTTAATGGGCAGCCATGAGGCTGTCACTGGGTGGAGTTAACGGGCAGCCATGAGGCTGTCACTGGGGGGAGTTAATGGTCAGCCATGAGGCTGTCACTGAAGGGAGATAATGGGCAGCTATGAGGCTGTCACTGGGTGGAGTTAATGGGCAGCCATGAGGCTGTCACTGAGGGGAGTTAATGGGCAGCCATGAGGCTGTCACTGGGTCGAGTTAACGGGCAGCGATGAAGCTGTCACTGGGTGGAGTTAATGGGCATCCATGAGGCTGTCACTGGGGGGAGTTAACGGGCAGCCATGAGGCTGTCACTGGGTGGAGTTAATGGGCAGCTATGAGTCTGTCACTGAGGGGAGTTAATGGGCAGCCATGAGGCTGTCACTGGGTGGAGTTAATGGGCAGCCATGAGGCTGTCACTGAGGGGAGTTAATGGGCAGCTATGAGGCTGTCACTGAGGGGAGTTAACGGGCAGCCATGAGGCTGTCACTGGGGGGAGTTAATGGGTAGCCATGAGGCTGTCACTGGGTGGAGTTAATGGGCAGCCATGAGGCTGTCACTGGATGGAGTTAACGAGCAGCCATGAGGCTGTCACTGGGGGGAGTTAACGGGCAGCCATGAGGCTGTCACGGGGTGGAGTTAATGGGCAGCCATGAGGCTGTCACTGGGTGGAGTTAACGGGCAGCCATAAGGCTGTCACTGGGTGGAGTTAATGGGCAGCCATGAGACTGTCACTGGGTGGAGTTAATGGGCAGCCATGAGGCTGTCACTGGATGGAGTTAATGGGCAGCCATGAGGCTGTCACTGGATGGGGTTAACGGGCAGCCATGAGGCTGTCACTGGGTGGAGTTAATGGGCAGCCATGAGGCTGTCACTGGGTTGAGTTAACGGGCAGCCATGAGGCTGTCACTGGGGGGAGTTAAAGGGCAGCCATGAGGCTGTCACTGAGTGGAGTTAATGGGCAGACATGAGGCTGTCACTGGGTGGAGTTAATGAGCAGCCATGAGGCTGTCACTGGGGTGAGTTAATGGGCAGACATGAGGCTGTCACTGGGTGGAGTTAATGAGCAGCCATGAGGCTGTCACTGGGTGGAGTTATTGGGCAGCCATGAGGCTGTCACTGGGTGGAGTTATCGGGTAGCAGTGAGGCTGTCACTGAGGGGAGTTAATGGGCAGCCATGAGGCTGTCACTGGGTGGAGTTAACCGGTAGCAATGAGGCTGTCACTGAGGGGAGTTAACGGGTAGCAATGAGGCTGTCACTGAGGGGAGTTAACGGGTAGCAATGAGGCTGTCACTGAGGGGAGTTAACGGTAGCAGTGAGGCTGTCACTGAGGGGAGTTAACGGGTAGCAATGAGGCTGTCACTGAGGGGAGTTAACGGGTAGCAATGAGGCTGTCATTGGGTGGAGTTAACGGGCAGCCATGAGGCTGCCACTGGGTGGAGTTAATGGGCAGCCATGAGGCTGTCACTGGGTGGAGTTAATGGGCAGCCATGAGGCTGTCACTGGGGGGAGTTAACGGGCAGCCATGAGGCTGTCACTGAGGGGAGTTAACGGGCAGCCATGAGGCTGTCACTGGGGGGAGTTAATGGGTAGCCATGAGGCTGTCACTGGGGGGAGTTAACGGGCAGCCATGAGGCTGTCACGGGGTGGAGTTAATGGGCAGCCATGAGGCTGTCACTGGGTGGAGTTAACGGGCAGCCATGAGGCTGTCACTGGGTGGAGTTAATGGGCAGCCATGAGACTGTCACTGGGTGGAGTTAATGGGCAGCCATGAGGCTGTCACTGGATGGAGTTAATGGGCAGCCATGAGGCTGTCACTGGATGGGGTTAACGGGCAGCCATGAGGCTGTCACTGGGTGGAGTTAATGGGCAGCCATGAGGCTTTCACTGGGTTGAGTTAACGGGCAGCCATGAGGCTGTCACTGGGGGGAGTTAAAGGGCAGCCGTGAGGCTGTCACTGAGTGGAGTTAATGGGCAGACATGAGGCTGTCACTGGGTGGAGTTAATGAGCAGCCATGAGGCTGTCACTGGGTGGAGTTAATGGGCAGCCATGAGGCTGTCACTGGGTTGAGTTAACGGGCAGCCATGAGGCTGTCACTGGGGGGAGTTAAAGGGCAGCCATGAGGCTGTCACTGAGTGGAGTTAATGGGCAGACATGAGGCTGTCACTGGGTGGAGTTAATGAGCAGCCATGAGGCTGTCACTGGGGGGAGTTAATGGGCAGACATGAGGCTGTCACTGGGTGGAGTTAATGAGCAGCCATGAGGCTGTCACTGGGTGGAGTTAACCGGCAGCCATGAGGCTGTCACTGGGTGGAGTTATCGGGTAGCAGTGAGGCTGTCACTGAGGGGAGTTAATGGGCAGCCATGAGGCTGTCACTGGGTGGAGTTAACCGGTAGCAATGAGGCTGTCACTGAGGGGAGTTAACGGGTAGCAATGAGGCTGTCACTGAGGGGAGTTAACGGGTAGCAGTGAGGCTGTCACTGAGGGGAGTTAACGGGTAGCAATGAGTCTGTCACTGAGGGGAGTTAACGGGTAGCAATGAGGCTGTCACTGAGGGGAGTTAACGGGTAGCAATGAGGCTGTCACTGAGGGGAGTTAACGGGTAGCAGTGAGGCTGTCACTGAGGGGAGTTAACGGGTAGCAATGAGGCTGTCACTGAGGGGAGTTAACGGGTAGCAATGAGGCTGTCACTGAGGGGAGTTAACGGGTAGCAATGAGGCTGTCACTGAGGGGAGTTAACGGGTAGCAATGAGGCTGTCATTGAGGGGAGTGTACAAGAATACGGTCGTAAACCGTACGGGTTGACAGAGACGATGAGTTCACCAGTTTGGCCTTCAACGTCTCTCGCACGGTGGACGAAGGGAATTCCGCACCTCTTGATCAGGGCGCTTGGCTACGTGCGGCGCGAAAGAAGTTGATCCATATTCTTGGTTCTTTCGGTAAAGTCACGTAGAAGGGAAATAAACACATTCCTGCGGAGGGAGCTGGTAGGAACGTTGGGTTGCTCGGTCAATGGCCAGGGTCAACGGCGGCACCACGTGGTGTATTCCGCAAATATGCCCGACTGTGAGTGCGGGCACAAGCCGGCGTGAGTAGGTTAAAAGTTGAGTTTTATAAGGGCACCACGGGGTGACCATCCCCTCCCCACCCAGCCCCTCTCCACCCAGCCCCACCCCTCCCATTTTTGGATGCACGACGGACGGACGGACACAATAATCCCCTGTGGGCTGGTGGTGTAACCAGGAGGTCCCTACCAGTATAATAATCATCATCACACCTGATGATTATTATTTGTGTTGCAATCGAAACGTCGTGAGAATTTTATTGTTTAATTTGTATTATGTTATTATTTCCCTTCTACGTGGTGACTTTACCGAAAGAACCAAGAATATGAATCCCTGCAGTCACGAAAGCTTCAAATCGAAATTTAAGTTGATCCGTGTGAACCCACACGGTTTAGCCGTATTCTTGTACGGGGAAAAATTTAGTTTTCTGGTCCATACTGCGTACAGCCATTTCAATACGGTCAACAAAATGTACTGTTTGTGTTTCTCCCTTGTGATGGGACTTTGTAGGATGAACGTTGAGATTTATAACGGGACGGGGTGACCAATGAGATCTTAATTGGTCTGTAATAAGATATAATAAGGTATTTAAGTTCAACGCACAGTTATATGCATTCAACGGGGCCTAGGATTCGTAACAAGTGACATTTAATACCTCAATCGATAACGAACAAGGGGAATGTATAACGACTGCCAATTTAAAAATCTGTAATTATTACAACAAAAATAATCGCGTACAGTACTTTTCAATATTTCAAATCGACTCCATTTAATAAGTAAAAACTGAAATCGATTATGAACGCCTTGACGTAGACGTCATCGAGAATCGATTTCTCTGTCAACGATTCTGTTAGGATCGATCCCCCTTCCAACCAGGCCCCGGCAAGAAGACTGCCCCGTCCGCTCTGCTGTGACCTCAGCTGCCTGCCGCAAAAGAGGTTAAGACGTACGATTGTCGCTGCACCATTGACGAAAGCTGTGCTTAGCTGGCAACGAGGAGATGTAGAGGTGTAGCTATCAGGCGCTACGTAGCTCGCTGCCATCATATTCAGCGAGGTACCTGTACTGTAGGAGGGGAGTGGCCGTATCGGTGAATGGCCGTCGTACAAGTGAGGTACTCTTTGTCAGCGATTGGCTTCATTATCACAGTCAGAATATTTATACTGGATGGATCGTATGAGCTACAAAGCAAGTTTTCACAGATGTCCAGTGAAGTGACTGGTTAGACGAGCGAGGCGCTGTTTGTCGCTGCGTGGCTGCATTGGCGCCGTGGGACCCGTTTTAATCGGTGTGTCTGAAAGAGTTGCAGCTGTATATTGCTGTACTGTATGAGGGTTCTGCTGCTGTCGTCAAGCGCTTCTAGGCTAGTGTAGCTGTGTGTAGCTCTTCTTTTGTATTTGGACTGTGCCCGGCAAGCTAAGGCCTGCAGCGATAGCCATTATACACCTCCGATTTAGCACGGTTGGCTACGTACGGCGCAAACGAGGTTCAGCGTATCAGGGCTGTTTGACTCACCTGTGGCACTTGAACGCCTGTGGACACATGGGATTGAGAGACACGACCACGGCTATGGACATAGGTTACCCATCAAGAGTATGGAACTTACGTTTGTGCAATACCGAAGAACATGAGACTGTGGATTTAACTGCAGCTCCTGGAGACGTGAACCCATCAGTGTGTAGGGAATTCAAAATTGAGGGCTCGTGGTAAATTAGAAGCTGAGGAATACATTATGCGGGACCCTGGGACATGACTACTGAACGAAGGCTTCCATGACAACAACATCTGTCATAGTCATTCGATGCAAATATCCGTCTAGCTTCAGCTTCGTCGTCGATGTTATCAATCAGTCTGGTGGATGCCTTCTTGAGTAGGTTTCCTCACTTAGTCCTCACCACCTGCCGTCAACCCTTCTCGCGACGTGTTGTACCCCCATGCCCACTGTTTTTTCTTAAGTTAAATAATGTCTCGAACTTGTACGTTGTCAATTGGAGATACGTGCGGGTCATCATACGTTGTTAGAATTGCTTGTGTATGGCTGCTTTAAAGCTGTGAACTCGGCTGTGTACAATGTAACGTTTTACTGTAGAGTGCAAACTTAACCTGTGGCATGACACCTTGGGCTGTGGACTAAACTGTGCAAAACATTTGGAGTTGACTTAGTCGAATGTCGTCACCAGCACTATGTACTGAGAGCGTAATGATTTACCTAACCACCACGGTGATCCGAAAAATTCATTCATAAAAGTCTCTGTCGTTTTTACCATCTCGTTTCTATTGTTGCTTGCTTTTGGTACGTCTCCATTTGTACACCTGCTTACTCCATAAGCCTAAGTAATGTTTGGATATGGTTGCCCTATTTAGATTTCACATACATTGAACATTTTCATGTTTACTCGATTCGCTGCATGTATTGTGAGCCTTTGTATGATATTAGTCGATGAAAAGATGCATCTGTATTCAACCAAAGTACGTACTGTGTGGGCCTGGTAGAACTGTGGAAGAATGGACAAGGTTTTCGATGCCTCCTGGGGTCTGTCCAACGCTGAGCTCCTCCAGCAGGTACTGATGCACTGCCATTGGGTTGGTTCTGTACACCAAGGCCGTAATTATAATATATATTGGGGGGGGCACATCCCCAATATTCAAATATGCTCAAAATGTCCCCCAATATATTGCTATAAAAAATTGCTATGCTATGTAAATAAAAACAACAATTTGCTAAACCTTGGCCACAATATCTGGACTTGTATTCATATAAATCAATGCTTAGATTCCTGTTTATATGGTTGTGGTTGTACTTTATTAATCCCTAATCTCTGTCATTACATACAATGAAACAAGAAATGGTAAAAAAGTAAAAAAAACAGAAATGTAATACAATACTCTATTAGACATTATTGTAAAAAATAAAAAAGTCCATCCCATGTGTCAGTGAATTTTTTAATATTTTAGGCAGGAAATTAGTTTTCAAATTTAGATATTTTTTGGGGTTGGGACCCCCAGACACCCTGGAAGATTTGGTCCCCCCCAATGTTGACTCCATGGCTACGGCCTTGCTGCACACCATCGGTGTGGATGGAATATTTTCCTTAATGAGGGCAGAATAGGAATTTGAAGTCTTTCAAGAGCAACCTGCACATTAACAGTCACATATGTTACTTCAAGAGGCCCTTGCATGCCAAGAACGCCGGTAAACAGTGTGGAACATTGCAGACGACCAGAATAAACATACATTTGCACACCTAGCTTTGACACGAAGATACTCGGGTAACCATCAACCACATCAAAATACTGTATCAACTGGCCAATGAGCATATCTCTATCATGAATGAGTGCGTGCGGTCATTGCCATGATACACAAACTATGGGCCATAAAGTAAACCACTGCCATTTTCGCTCCTTCAATGGAGGAGGGATAGCAAAACTACACGAGCTCTCTCCTGAAGTGCTCCCGTGGGTAGCAGACCTCCGTTGGCATTTAGCTCCTCAACATTGCCATACGCAAGAATAGAATAGTGCAGCTCAGATACTTGAAGTAATGGATATATAACATTTGTGGCCCGCTTTGACGTGATAGGCCTCATGGGTTCATGGATTGTGTGATGTGAAGTCGTAGATGAGATTTGGCCCACGGGCTATAGGTTCCCCACTCCTGGTATATACACACATTTACAATAACATTACACATATAAGCAATGATGTCTATATTTAAGATGGCTTTCAGGAACACAATAGTCCAGTACATATTTCATTGTAAAAATGTATATTTACAGCCCTCAATCTACTTATGTAGAATTTGTAACGGAATTTGTAACGGCATATTACTTTCATGAATCGTAGATATAATCGATTCTCACACCCATTAATTTATTAAAGTCAATGAATCAATCATTATTACATGCCAATTATTTACTTAAAGGGACTGACTTTGTCCTTAATTAACATTACTTTTATTCATATTTTTGGTCTTTTCCCCATTTTTATCCCAGTTGTGCTAATGATGTCACGTTATAAGATTAATACATGGTTATCTCAAAGCATTGCAACCATTTGTTTTAGAGAATGGCTCACAGAAGCAGATATAACAGAGCAACCTCTGAAATTATTTCAAGTGACCTTTAGGCCACACATTCAGGGGCAGCATTTTCTCACTCCTGAGAGTAACCTGTCCTATGATGGTTAAACCAACATTTTTATTCCTTTTGATGAAGTTGGAATTAAACCAAATTAAGTGCAGAACCAAATGTAATGTAATGCTTGTTTGTGCAATCATTGGTAGCAGGGCTGAAACCATAAACCCGCTTCACTTGAGAATCCAGTTTAATCAAAGCTATGTTAAATCTAACCCAGAATCTCGGCGAGCTGCCCAACATCTCCAATAACTTTTGACTCTCCTTCAAATTTACCACCACTATCCAACACATGAGAGCAGATGGGGTTGCTGAGCTGGTTGTCCGGCAAGGAGACCACAAGTGACGCATACCAAGCAATCACAGCCGGCAGGGTCGCGTACGAGCTGTACAACCGCGTGACGGGCAAGGCTGAGATCGACAAATACAAGGTGCTTGTCCATGCATACCGGGAAGTCACCTACGGAGCACACTTCTTTGTGGTCCACTTTGCATGCCTGTAATTTAAGCGTGCATAATAGTTAAGATTACTGATCGTAATTTCTGAAATACTTCCTGATTGATGGCCTTATTATCTTACCTGATAGGATGATCGCAGCCCAGCAACTTCACACCAGATTGATCTTGTCCATTCCGCTTCCTCTTGTCTCTCATTTGTACTCATCCCTTCAACCCATCCCTGTAACCCCATTTGTATTCCTCTCCCTAGGCTGAGTGCCTGCAGGGCATCGTGAATTTCATCCGGGACAACCCAGGAGCCACGAAAACTGCCATCGACCAGGCCGTTCTGCTCCACGTTCAGATATTTGCTGCTCGGGTGGATGCGATGTAGGACTGAAGTGTGACTAGGTAAACACCTGTTTGGTGGACATCTTTAGAATGAACCCCTTGTTGGACACCTTGAAGAATCAACATTTTTTGTTAACTTTGCCATGCAGCCTTTCATAACATTTTAAATGTTTTATCTATGAGGCATCTAAATACACTCGTATTTCTATGCATCATATTGGAGTGGGCAACAACACCGTGGACTGGAGTGCAACAAGTGTGGGGGAGCCAACACGTGCACATGGGTTCTTAAGTTACGCAAAGTCACAAGCATATTACAATAAATAAATTGGAGTTTTATGCCATGCAATGGATCGCATCGCGCGGATTATCACATTTCAACAATGAACACGTATGTATTGCCATTGATAAGACAATAGGTTTTTCCCCTTTTTTCTGGCAACAAAACAGGTGTTAAGATGTTAAAACACCAAACTGAAACCTTTTACAAGGAATCATGTCTGCATTAACCACAATGCTTGTGGTCAGAATGCAAACAAAACATACTCTAATAATATGATATTGCCATTGAATTGTGACTTCATATGTACGTCAATAATACAAACAACATTTAAGAATTTGCTTTGAAATGTATCCACAATGCTGGGTTAGCTTCCTTTTCCTTTGTTATTTGGCAGCGATTCGGCATCAAGACGTTGGGTCTCAGTGGGCCGTCGCCTGGTGGATGCAGCAGCGCCACCCAAGGTGGGCGGCAGCCTGCTCCGTCGAATCTCGAAGCCTGATGTTTATGTACTTCAGGGAGGACTTGAGGGTGTCCTTGAACTGCTTCCTTTGTCCTCCCCTCGTCCGCTGCCCATTAGAGAGCTGGGAGAAAAGGATCTGGTGGGGAAGGCAGTTCTCAGGTACGCGGAAGCAGTGGCCAGTCCATCAGAGTTGTTTTTTTAGAAGTATTGCTTCAATGCTGGTGGTGTCAGCATGGAGGACACTTGCACTTGATCCCCTGGATTTGATGGAGGCAGTGCTGTTGGAAGCGCTCAAGCGCAATGACATGGCACCAATACATAGACAACCTACCGGCAAGACTTAAAATCCTAGCATACCATCTTTAAAACTATCACATCTACACAAACACCGAGTACACACAACATGTAGCTTCAGATAATTTATTTCGGTGCAAGAAAAACAGCCACATGGTAGACTATGTTGGCACAAACAAAACTTTCCGTTAACGCTTATCAGAATATTTATTTATACAGCAGGAATCCGATGAGCTGTAAACCTCTTTTTCACAGATGTCCAGTCGGGGCAGGTGAGAATAATACAACACGTAACACAAAAACTTGACAGTGAAAAGTATAGCAAATATATACAAATAATACTAAACTATTTTTTGTCCTACCAGGTAAAGCCTACTGAGCTATGAGCCTCTCATTCAGAAGCAACCTGGCAACAAATGATAGCTTAATAAACTGGTTTATCTTATAGAAATTTATTACAGCAAAATAATCTAAATAATCTAAACAAATGTTTGTAAAAGTTATCCCATCATATCAGATGTTTATTAATGTCCTTCCTTCTGAGAAACCTAGACCATTATCGCTCACTAGGTGGGTTAGGATTGAAAACTAACTACAGGCAGTCCCCGGATTATAGGGATGAAACTACAGTAATTAAAGAAAACAGTACGGGAGGCACAACTATTTCCGGCTATGGGATTTTATCTAGATTTGGGGGAAATTGTTGAGTTTCCGACATACGGAAAATTCAGGTTGCGGATCTTCCTCGGGAACCTAACGCTTCCGTAACCCGGGGATTGCCTGTAAGGAGGGAGCATCTGATATCAGTCTAAATCTCTAAGTCTCCAATGTGTCTGCTAAGGTGCGCGTGTGTGTATGCAGTGTGTCTCCGGCTCGTCTTCTTTCTTCCTTGAGTGTCCTTCTTTGTGTAGTCCGAGCACTTGGGAGCTCTCTTTGTGTCCTTGATGCCACCCAGTTTGAAGACTGAGAGTCCTCGATGTCCACTGGGATGGCATTCTACTCTGGTGACCTACACATAGCACACATCATCACCACCACAATTATTCCACTGGCCAACAGGACACCACAGAAAACTGCCTGTCATTGAAACTACCTAGAGAAATGAATTGCACCGAAAATGGCTGATAACTCACGTGGTAACCACCTTCAAAATATAATTGTGGGCCGAGTAAGAGTGCGTACAACACTGTCAGACAACACTGTTTGACTTAGGGTAAATTCTCCAGTTTGAGGTTTTGTGGTTTGTGAAAATACATCATGAGTACAACTTACCGCATATAGAAGAGGATGTAGGCCTGGTCTTGAAGCACTTCTGACTTGGCGACTGGCTCCACGTCAGCATCGTCCATTCTGAACCAGCTGCCATTGCTGACCTGAAGGAAAAAATACATGTACACTTAATTACGATCATTACCCAATTGCACCTGACTCATTTAAAAGCCAGCCATAGTGACAGATCATGAAAGTGGAATATTATATGGAAGTTAACACGTGTACTCATATGCTTCGTGTGTGTGTGTATGTATTATCATAGTGGGAAACAGTAGCGTAGCGGTTAGCACATTGCACTACGAACCCGGCAACCAGAGGTCAATTCCCGCTTACGACGTAACACCAGTGACGATTGTCTCAACTGGTCGTGGGCCTCGTTCCCTCGGTCCACTCAGCCTCAAATAAACACATGGTGCAATATGTAAAAATTACCACTCAGGGGACAAAGGCGGCCGGGTGTAGTGCTGGCCACCCACCCCCGCGTGTGTCATTCTGGCTTTGACAGGTGCTCATGAACAGCACTTGCCCCAACAGTCGGGTAAGGCTATATGGGGGATATTTGTTTTTTTGTTTATCATGCAGAACATCACCTTGTTGTATGAGTAGTAGTGGCCGCTATTGGTGGTGGTCCCGTGGTGCACAATCACCGAGTAGAGTGAATAAAGTTGCGACTCTTGCACAACCTGACTGGACATGAACGGCCGTATGTCGAGTTTTTCAGGGAAGAGGAACTCCTACAAGGGATGAGGGAGGAGACAGTGATGGGCCAAGCATTAAAAGAGAGGAAAATAGGGAGCTGGCTAAGCAGGGGCAGAAGAAGGGAGCAAATTAACGTATTGGCGGTACATTGGTGCACCGTATATATAAAAAACTAAAATCACATTTTTCACGATGATATATTTTCCAGCGATTCCCAACCCATTTCAGGAAATTTTGTGGGGCTGCGTCAAAATAATTTATCGTGATCTCAAAGCAGTCGGAAGATGAGTGTCGGTTCACATTTTGATGTTCTACTGTTTTATGAGGACCGGTGTGTCATGCTGCACCGGTGTACCGCCAATACGTCCAAATGACAAAAAACGTTGAATACAAAATATATCTGAATATCAGTTTGCATTCTGTGCAGGAAGTAAAATTCACCCTGTCGATTTTGTGCCCAAACTCATCGTATCGCTTAATGGTGACGATAAGCACATTGGGCACCACGTGCAGGCTCACTCTCTTTGTTGATTTCCCCACGCGTGAGCACCTGTTCGCCAGACAATAGCAACGTTAGTTTACGGACGAGGTGCGTGTTTGATCACACACTGTATAAATGGGGATATACACGAACGTTTAAAGGTGCACGATGGAAGATTGCATACTCACATTCCACATCTGTATTCTGAAAGATTCTCGGTCTTTGTGAATTCATACAAAGCCTTCACCAGATCCAGGGATTTCTGTCAAAAGCCAAGAAAGCACAATCATGGAAAATTATTACTTTGAATAGAAATTCAGAAAATAATGAGCTAAGTGGCTCTCTGCAGTCAACTGGTTGTGGTACATAAATATAATGAATGACAAAAAAAATCGACATCAGGCTGCAGCCTTCCCAATTCTTACGTTGATATTAAGAGAGATGTCAAGGCAAGAGTCCAACGTGTCTGAGATGCTGAAGCACTGCGTGCACTCAACTGTGAAAACACATAATATGAAAACATACAATATTACTGCTGCACATTGCATAATCATAATCAAAAGTATTCACACGTTAACTGCCTAATATGAAAATGTTCAAATACCACCAACCCAGATGCGACTATAATTGTTATTTAAAAACATATTTGGTGAAAGCTGCAATGGCTACTAAATACATTTATTGTTGATACTGTGTTGGCAGTGGTGCCCTAACATAAATCACAGGTACTCAACACATTCGTCAATAGCACTGCCTTACAAGGAAAAATATGCAATTGGTGACATTTTCAGGAGTGATCTTTATTCATAGCACAGAAGCCAGAAACATAGGGTGGGCTACGAGTTGGATACTGCACTGTACACCACGTGGCCTGATGAGAAATTACATTTGGCGTACAGAAACCTTTGATAAACTCTTGCGTAATAAGCATGTGAAATCTATTTCCGTATTCGGCATCTTTTCTCACTTGTGTAGTCGATGATCGGGATGGTCTGCTAAAATTGTCACATGAATGATGACAAACTAATTTGTATTCAATGTTAAAGTTTAAAATGTTGCTGGCAGATTGCATGTTGGGTAGCCTCGTCGCAGCGTGGTCAAAGAAATAAGCATTAGCACAATCCAGTTAATGATGTTCGTATATTGTATTATATTTTTATTATTTTATAGTTTCCCTTCTACGTGGTGACTTCACCGAAAGAACCAAGAATATGAATCCCTGCAGTCACGAAAGCTTTCAATCAAAAGATGTTCGTATAGTTGATGCAACCCCTTTTAACCTAGAGAACTCCACAGGAATGGGAGTAGAGTGAATGATATAACTTGTAAACAATGAAAGAGAAACGGGAAAGGGAATGCATATTTTGTGCATGTGTGCTTATGTCCTTGTGTACGTGTTTTTTTTTACATCTACAGAGAATATAAGGTTGCATGCGAGAGCTTGCATAGCCCAGTATGGATTGTGAAATTGGGTGAAATCACTACTTAAAGGGTGGATGTTTCCAAAAGGAGCACAGGTACCTACCTCTCGATTTCAGGTACCCCCTGAAGATCTGGTGGATCAATGTTGGGGTCTCCATGTCAATATTCAGCCTGGAAAAACACGCAATGAAACACACAGACAGCAACTCCAGAGGCAATGTCTTTACCAGATGAACACTCGGGAGAGTTACATGTTTTTCCCTCCTAGTATTAACTCGCTGAAGTGGCAATGTCTTAACTACCTCGCCAGCTATACAGGTCATGGGTTTGATCCCAATGCTGACGCCTGTAAATTTGCAGTTTGCATTCTCTCCCTGTGGTTGCGTGTATTTTTTTATACGAGCCCACCGATTTTTCCCTCCATATTTAGAAACATGCATTTAGTGTATTTGTTAAATAATAATTAAAATAAAGTGAATACAAATATGAATAATAAAATATACAATTAAAAAAACAAAAAACCCACTAATGTAGACTGGTGCTTAATCGGAGTGAGCGTACTGGCAGTCTATAATGTAGACTGTAGCCTGGTTTTTAAGCTTGGTGAGCGTATTGGCAGTCAATAATGTAGACTGTAGCCTGGTTATCCTGAGAACATATTTTTTTCTGAACAATCCAGGCATCCATGTGCTGGTATTGTGCAACTATTTATGGAGTTTGCTGGGGCATGCAGTACTTACTGGCTTTGGTTGAAGAGGCAGGATTGGTGCAGCGTATCTATCACGTAACTCAGAAAGACATGCGCATCTTCCTGCCTGCCAAAACACAGGTCCTCGCCGATGTCTGTGTGGAAATGGACAGAGGTCACAGATGATGTGGTCACACAGTTGCTGGCACAGTATATAGCTTATGAAGTCCCTCATCAACTAAATTGGAAGATTTGTGGGTTAATCACAGAACTGGGTATGGCTGGCAGTGTTTAGAACGAGCATCAAGAGAGTAATGCAGGACCGGAAGAACATCCGATGCATTGGAGTTGTAAAATCAGTGCTGACCAAAACGAGTAATTTTCTGTTCGATATTGTATACAAAAACTGATTCAAACTGCCCTTTCAGGAGATCTTGAGATGACTGATGTTTCAACGTCAAAGACACTTGGGAATTGTGCTGGAACTTACTTTTGAAATTGAGAACTATGTCGATGGGATCGATGGCCATGCCCCGATTCATGAAGGTGTTGAAGACGTGTTTCTCCAACAGACACATCATGCAAAACTCAGTTTGTTTGCCTGTGAAGAGGGGCAGGGGTGACACACAGTGAAAATACAAACCAATCGCACAAATTGCCCAGCCGCGCACAGCCAGGTAATCTACACAACACTCGATTGTAGCTCGTCTCGAATGCAAAATATCTTGGGAGAACTCACAGGTCCATGAGTGATCGCTGTAAAGCAAAAAGTTTGCCAGCGGCGCCGTGTACGTGAGGCCCTGCAGGCTGGCATTCACGAAACACGTATTCCCGAGGTTGTTGAGCCCAGCACCCTCATGTAGATCCTCCTGCCACTTGAGAACTAAGTTGTCTGTCGCAGGTGTTGTGAATTCTAAAGATGGAATGCTGTCCTCATCTGCACACATGACATGATGGAAACACATCATTAACGTTCACAGCACTTTTATTATAACTCACAGCACTACTGAAGGGAATGGTTTACAAATTGGGTGTCTTAGCCTGTACCCGTGCTGGCATTTTTTTTGTGGTGCTGTTAGGTAGACACAATCCTCTTCACCAGCTGGCGAGATGCAAATGTATTAAATGTTTTTGAAGTGTTCAGCACTAGTAATCAGAATTGCCTGAAGAGCATCTTCAGCCTGTAAGTTTTACATCGACAGCAATGGCTAGACAACCACAGCAGCGTGACGAGATATCAAAGTGTACGTATGTGTGCACGTTGAACTTCTTTCACACCGTGCGTCGCCATCCATACTAATCGGAGGGACGGGGTCACGCCAGCAAACACTTACCTCCCGCATTAGGTTTGTGCAGCCCAGTCGTGCTGGACTTGGTCACGAAAGACACGGCGGATGGAACGGTGCTGTGTTGGATCTCCAGCCCCTTGTCATCTGCTGCTGACACCGCCGGGGGTGATGTGGATGCCTCATCCTTGACGACGATGCTGGAGATGGTGTCCGCTTCTGCCTGTTGAATACTCTTGGCCTCCTGCTACGGCAGCAGTAAAAGCAGCCTTAAGTCACAGACACGCATCGCCACTACACTGCAGCATTGCTCAAACTGCTAAGTGCGGATTCTTATTTCGAACAACATGGCAAGCCAATCTAATAATGGAGACTCTGCTTTTAGATACCAGGATCTATCTTTGTTTCCAAAGAAGTTGGACAAAAACATACTCTGTCTAAATTCTCCTTAGTGATATTCTGAAGACGTTACGTTAAAAAGATGCATGTGATATCACTTGAGCGCAAATACAGACCCATATGGACACACATTCCCATACGGGTATACATCCCTTCATACGCCCTCCCCATTCTTGCAGTGCGTGAAATTGGAAATCATGCATATTTTAAATACTCAAATGGCTTAATGTGCTATTCATGCAACGGTTAGCAATCTGGTGTTATCGTACGGAATTTGGTGCCACAATTTCCTGGCATGTCAGTAGAAATACATCCTTCCCACCTTTATTCACCCAGCAGTATAAATAGGGACACCACAGGTAGTCGATGGACAAGCCATGTGTGTTGTGGGGTCAGGTGTGGGTGCTCCCACATTTTCCAAGATGTTTGGTGGGTGTAGAAGGTGAGTTTCCTCTCGTGCAAACCCAACCGCGAGCAATCGGATGATCAAACAATTTCAAGGCTGCACCTTTACGTGTGGACTGGTCTTCTTTGCAAGTTTTGCAACGTAAACTTTAATTTTTTACCTTAATTTTATCAATACTGATCTATACTACAGGTTTTCTTCTTGTTAGATCGTGTAAATATATAAATGTTTCGTTAAACCGGCCACAATCCGACACAGCCAATTTGTAAGGTTTACCACTTAAACAGATCGTGCCAATTCGTTACGAGTACAGCACACCGGTGTGTTGGAGAGCCAAGCCACAACATTTACAATCCGAGTACGACGTTTCGCCGGTAATCTAACCCAAAAGAAAAAAAGAAAGGACAAAACGGTATTATGGATGATTTTGGTCACGAAAGCATACGTGATAATTGAATTTTGCCTAATCACCTACTGTGATTTATCCTCCCTCTTTGCTGCTCCTACAGCCTCCCTTACCTTAGTCAGATGATCTGCATTGCTTTCTTCAGATGATGATGTCTCCTCACCGTCCTTCCCCGCACCTACGAGCAACACGTTTGCCTAGGTACGGTGCAAAAGAAGTTCAACATGCATCACGACTTTAAACTGGTGTTGCAGCTTTCAAAAGACTCGAAAGGGGGCTGCCGTTTTTTTCCTCACTTTCTGACTCAAACTGTTGAAGCTTTCAACAACGTGAGCCTGAAATTTTGATTTAAAGCTATCGTGACTGCGGTAACGATAAACTGCCAAATCGTTGCGCGTGGCGCCAACGGGTTTATAAATAAATAAATGGATAAAATTTACCGTTTTTAAATAAATTCATGCAAACCAACACACCTGCGGACGACCGTTTGTGTTATGGTCGAAACGTGATAATTTTTATTGCTTTATATATTTTATTATTTTGTTGTTTCCCTTCAACGTGACTTTACCGAAAGAACTAAGACCGTGAGCCTGCTTCATGTCGGCTTTAGCGTCATACTCTGTGGGAAGATTATCACTTGGCTCAGCGTAGTTTTTAGGTAGTTAGTACGACTTTTAAATTAATGTAGTGCTTCAGGCGTACCCTGTCCATATATATAGGTAAACCAAATGAACCTCTGAATTGATATTTTTCGTTCTCCAAATAACAAAGAAATTGTTATTGAATGTTTCTAGTTATTAGCAGACTCTGTTAGATGTACCCAGTCACCCGCTGTGATTTATCCTCCCTCTTTGTTGCTCCTACAGCCTCCCTTACCTTAGTCAGATGATCTGCATTGCTTTCATCAGATGATGATGTCTCCTCACCGTCCTTCCCCGCATCTCCGATCAGCACGTTTGCCTAGGTACGGTGCGAAAGATGTTCAACATGCATCACGACTTTAAACTGGTGTTGCAGCTTTCAAAAGACTCGAAAGAGGACTGCATCTTTTTTAATCTGATTCAACGAATCTGACTTCTGTCCATCAGATGATGATGATGTCTCCTCACTTTCAGTCTCAATCTGTTGTTGAGGCTTTCAACAACGTGAGCCTGCTTTATGTCGGCTTTAGCGTCACACTCTGTTGTAGTGCTTCAGGCGTACCCTGTCCATATATAGGTAAACCAAATGAACCTCTTAACTGCAATGTTTCGTTCTCCAAATAAAAACGAATTATTGAATGTTTCTAGTTATTAGCACAGACTCTGTTAGATGTGCCCAGTCACCCGCTGTGAGTCATCTCCCTCTCTGCAGCAGATCTTACTGCCCTTACCTTAGTCAGATCATTTTCCTTGTGTCCAACGATTGATGCCTCCTGACTCGTTGACGTTAAACTGGTGTTGCAGCTCTGAAAAACGCTCTCACTGGAACGGCTGCTCACCAGACTCGAAAGAGGGCTGCCCTTGCGAACCGTAGCAGGACTGCCCAGCGAGGTCCCAGCATAGGTGTCCTCATCATCAGAACTGCTTCGGCAACAGCAGCATAGCTTTTTGAAAAACTTCCTGAATAATTTCTTTACACCTTTCTTCATGGTGGCCATGCCACCAATGTGCCAGAGCACCGAAACTTTCCAAAATTTTTTATCACGAGAACGCCAGAGGGCAAGTGAAGACACCTCTGCTTCCCAAGAAATCCGAAGAGCCTGTAGGATGTGACGTCACACGCCGGACTGCAGTGACGTTACAATACGACACCTTATGACAAGTGTCACATGACGTCACAGACTCCCGACTACACCGACGCCACACAACTGCATTTTTAATCTTAGTTCTTTCGGTAAAGTCACGTAGAAGGGAAACAATAAAATAATAAAAACATAAAACAATACAATTCTCACGACGTTTCCACTGCAACACAAGCAATCATCATCAGGTGTGAAAACCACAACAAGAAAATTTGATGATGATTGCTTGTGTTGCAGTCGAAACGTCATGAGAATTTTATTGTTTTATATATATTTATTATTTTATTGTTTCCCTTCTACGTGACTTTACCGAAAGAACCAAGAATATTAATCCCTGCAGCCACGAAAGCTTTAAATCAAAATTTAACTGCATTTTCTTGTTGTGCTTTTCACACCTAATGTTGATTACTTGTGTTGCAGTCGAAACGTCGTGAGAATTTTATTGCTATATATATTTTTACATGGCAAGCCAATCTAATAATGGAGACTCTGGTTTGCTTTTAGATACCTAGGATCTGTGCTTGTTTCCAAAGAAGTTGGACAAAAACATACTCCATGTCTAAATTCTCCTTAGTGATATTCTCAAGACGTTACGTTAAAAAGATGCATGTGATATCACTTGAGCGCAAATACAGACCCATATGGACACATTCCCATACGGGTTTACATCCCTTCATACGCCCTCCCCATTCTTGCAGTGCGTGAAATTGGAAATCATGCATATTTTAAATACTCAAATGGCTTAATGTGCTATTCATGCAACGGTTAGCAATCTGGTGTTATCGTACGGAATTTGGTGCCACAATTTCCTGGCATGTCAGTAGAAATACATCCTTCCCACCTTTATTCACCCAGCAGTATAAATAGGGACACCACAGGTAGTCGATGGACAAGCCATGTGTGTTGTGGGGTCAGGTGTGGGTGCTCCCACATTTTCCAAGATGTTTGGTGGGTGTAGAAGGTGAGTTTCCTCTCGTGCAAACCCAACCGCGAGCAATCGTATGATCAAACAATTTCAAGGCTGCACCTTTACGTGTGGACTGGTCTTCTTTGCAAGTTTTGCAACGTAAAATAAAATAATTTTTTACCTTAATTTTATCAATACTGATCTATACTACAGTTTTTTTTCTTGTTAGATCGTGTAAATATATAAATGTTTCGTTAAACTGGCCACCATCCGACACAGCCAATTTGTAAGGTTTGTCACTTAAACAGAACGTGCCAATTCGTTACGAGTACAGCACACCGGTGTGCGTCGGTCGCTCTGCAGCTGGACTCAATGTAGAATCAGCAATACTCTGTCTTTCAGCTCTTGGAAATCACACTAGGTGACGCCTCACTACCCTGCGAGTCTTGCCAACGTCAGTGGGTAGCGACGGGGCCACTTTGGCTTCTGCTCGCCGCCCCCTGCTCTGCAGCTCGCCGGCTGGCGACCTGTTGCTCTCGTTCCCGATTGGAACTGCTCCTGAGCCGACCCACTGGTCGAACTCCCCGCGTTCCGACCTCCTCCGAGTCGAACTCCCCGAGTTCCGACCCCCCTGGTCGAACTCTGGTGAGTTGCTCCTCCGAGTCGAACTGTCTCCCGAGAGTCGACCCACTGGTCGAACTCTGGTGAGCCGACCCCCCCCCGGGTCGAACTGAGGTTTCAATGCTCAGGATTCTCTTTTTATGCCCAAAAATCCCTTCACTCGGATCCTGCCCACAAGGCGGGGTTTCTTTCGATTTTTGCTGTGTCAGGATTTGTCCGTATGTATCTGTGTCCGTGTGTGTGTCTGTACGTGTGTCAGTGTGTGTCCTTGTGCATCACCCACGGTATATTCCGTTGTCATACTCCTACCATAAAACCCACAAGTAAAACAATCAAATGTTATAAATTGTCTCGAAGGCGCCTCTCTGTCTGGGTGCACAACCTGGAGGGAGGGGCGATATTCCCTCCGACTTTCACCGACGCACAAAGAAATGGTTAAAAAGTTTTAAGTTAACATTTCATTTCATCTGAGTTCCATAGTTATGATTCTGTATTAATCCAAGGTCTGAGTCAGCTTCTCGTTGTGGTGTTTGACTCGTGTTTCCCCAAGCGTATACACACTCCTACCCCGCGTTGCAGGGATACAAAGACGCCCGGGATTTCCCTTTCTCTCCGACCCTGGGTTTAACATCGCCCTTTGCTTACGTTGCAGTTTTGCTGTGCGCTTGCATTTCTTTTCCTCTCTACTCTTACTTTAACCCTGCTTATTATTTGCATATGGGTGGAGGCTAGAGCATTTATGTTGACTTAGGAAAACCTGATTGTTATAGGCTTCGGGTCAAGTCGTATAGAAATTATTAAAATATGTAAATACATTTCATATTAAATTAATAGACGGGTGATGGTTACATTGACGTAGCTTGTGGCAGGGTTCAATTGAAGTGGGTGTGAAGATCAATAACTTTAGCCTACCCTGTCGTTAAATTCCGACTTTAAGTTACTTTAATAGTAATGCAGAACCAATTAGCTTTGTTGACTTAACTAGATCTAGGCTAACGCAACCTCCCAGTGACCCTGGCTTTGTGTTTACGTCAGCCCCATTGCAATCCGCTGCGCTCTGCTCTCTATCTGCTCCCTCTGACCCTGGGAGGGCTCTGAACGTCAAAATCGTGTTAGTGGGTCAAGGTAAATATGACCTCCACATGCCATGCTGAGGCCTGGTTTGGTGTTTTTATTCATTATTAAAATTAAAAGAAACAATAGAAATATGTATCTATATGTATTGAAAAATTACGTGTTAATATTAAGATGGAAAGGGGGGCATATACAACATAGCTAACCCAATTCAATCTCCGATCAAAAATGTTTCGGGATTCAAAAACAAGATAAAAAACAAAACTTGCCCCATACTTCAGGAGTATAGCTTAATCACGACCGTTCATGCGTATTACATTACATTTTGGATTCACAAGCATTGACTTAAGTCCGTGCGAAAGAGGCCTGTCTTTTTTGTGATTTAATTCACGAACTTTTAAATTACTTTCCGCAAGCAGCAACAACAACAACAACGCCATGGCCCGGTGTTTGGAGAACTCTCGCTACGGCGCGTTTCCCAGGGCGGTTCGATTCTGGGTGGACTCTCCAAAGCCTCTGTCGCCCGTGGTTGAGAGCCTGGAGCAAGGGGATTTGACGGCGGACCACAGCTTTGCGACTCGAGTGCACGGGCACGCAACAGAGTGGGGCGCCTTGAAAGGGGCTCCCGTGGTGGAGGGAGGTGTCAGTTTAGCTCTTGGCGGCTCGCTGCAGTCTCCTCCGCCGGGGGAACGAGCCAAAGGGGCCCCTTTGGAAGAAGACGGATTCGGGAGACGTGTCGTGCGGCCGGTCATGTTCCAAGGAATATGCGATGGTGATGATGATGGCAGAAGTGGGCGGTAGTGATGAAGAAGATGGTGTCAATGTTCGTGGTCATGATGCTGACGGTGGTGGTGAGGACATTGATTTTGCTGACAAAATCATGAATGTTGCAGAGTTTGAAAGAAATCACAGTGGTGAAGTTCGTGACGACGATGATGGTGGTGTTGGTGATGACGAGCTCAGCGACAATAGCCTTCATTCCGGCGAGTGCGACAACGTCAACAATGACCCTGACATTTTTTTCAACGACGACTTCAGCGTCTCTTCCGTCGAAACGCGCAACTCGCCACCCGCCGACGCGCCAGCTCGATCCTTCTCCACCATCGCGTCGCGCAGCAGCGCAACACGACCAACGGGGATGGAGGAGACGAAGGCGGATCTCGGGCACGGGAGAGGGGCTTCTCGTGGGGATTTCAAAGGCCGTGCCCGCGGGCCCGTGACCCAAGAGCTCGCGCCGCCGAGTCGGTCGGGCCGGCAGGCGGCGAGGAACCGGGGGAGAGCAGCAGTTTATTGGAGCTCTCCTCCGCAGAGACCCCGAGGCTTGGCGAGGAGGCGGAGCAAGAAATCGCCGGGAGCGGTGAGAAAATGAATCGAATCTTTTGATAGACACGCCACACACGACTGGATGAGCGCCTCTCGGCGCCGCGCGGGGCGTGGGGGTTGTTTGACCATACTTCACCGCACTGGTCAGTGCGGGGTAACAGGTCCTTGCAGGGTGGGCTGGTAGGAACATTGGAATTTTGCGCAATTTTATGACATTGTTACGTAAAATTGTGCAAATTGAGAGCGTCTTCCCACTTTTTTGCCCTCAAAATCGTTGAGGGTTCTTCGGACAAATTAACCTCTGTAGAGGAATGGAATGGTGAAATCCTTATTGACTGAAATCTGCTCATTTTGGAGCAATGTATCATAAAATTGTTAAGGGCTGGGCCGAAAAATGACAACAATTGCATTTTTAAAAAATGAGGATTTGTTTCCCGGTATACGGTAGTATGGGGCTTTAGACTCCGGATTATTAGCCTTTCTGCTCGAAATCGAAACATGACCGGCTTATGGCCTTATACCTGTAAATTTGTGTTGAATATGTCATGACAAAACTGAGAGACAAGGCTTCGAGAGTCTTCGATAGTTCATTATTCCACTATGAAATACTATCTTGGATCACTAAACTGCGATTGAGGTGGTGGTTGCATGTTGGATGGGGTTGGCGCAGTTGCGGCGCCTGCTGGGATTGGCTTTGGGTCGATGGCCTCTGCGATTTTGTCTCCGATTTTGTAAAGGGTTCCAGCAACAAATGCGGCCTCTGTTTCAGCAAGCAGCTTTTCAACGGTGGCATCCAAAAATCCGTCGGTGTCTTCGAAGTCGTTGTTGCTCATGGTGTTCATGTCTTGTACCGAGAAAAACTCAAAGTGCCGAATCCACAAGTGTGAGCACATTGTTGTGAAAGGAACTAAGTATACAGAAAAAATCCATTTGTAAAATATACAACACGGGATATTTCCTCTGCCTTTTGCAATAAAATGCACAAAGTGGTCGTCCATTTTATCCAATTTTATTCACTAAATGTTCAAGGGGGCGTCCATTTTATTCAATGTTATTAGCTGAAAATGTACCAAAGCTGTCTATTTACTCGAAGAATATTTGGCTCGGTTCCATGTAGATTTATTTGTCACCAGGAAAATAAACAAAATTTGAGTCAATAAGAATAGAATAGCCAAATCGTGAGCTATTTCTGGTAGTCTGTACTTCGTATGCCTTTTGGAATGAAATGAACAAAGGAGTCGTCTATTTTATCCTATTTTATTCACTAAAATGCACTGAATTGAATTGCGCTTACTTTTGACATCAATTGAATTGCGTTTGCTATAGACGTAATTTTTTTTAAATTGAAATACATTTTAATTGAAATAAATTTTAAGATACAATGGCATGAAGAGGCTCAAATTTGCCCTTGAAATTAATATCCCTTAACATTTGGGTTTGATATTATTTTGTTTGATAATAATATCTGGATTTGTGCACACAATACAAAATAATGAACACGTCACATTTAATAGATGACAGCTCGGGTCTCTTCAAGCTCTCACGGACTCTTGTAGGAATATTTCGCCCTGTCAGCGCGGATGACGGGTGTTCCGCAAGCTGCTGGCAGGATGAATGTGGGAAGGGCTTGCACTGTGGAATTCGGGACTGAGAAAGGCGTCAGTGAATTTGCCACAGCCCCAAAAGCGAAGTTTGCAAGTGAGATAATGTGACTTCCAAATGTTGGGTGCAATAAGACATATCAAGTCTCTGCGCTGTCTTTTGCTGATTTGACACCCAACAGCACGAGATTTGACTTCGTTGAAGTATTGTGACACCCAACAGCACGAGATTTCACTTCTTATGAAAGGGAACGGACGGACGGACGCATTAATCTATTGCAGGCTGGTACACTCAGTTACAACTTCGTTCCTACCAGTAAAAGGTGGGCAGCATATACGTGGATGCATTGAAGTACAGAACGATTGTTTACGTAGCCCCGCAGCAGCCTATAGCACCTGTTTGTGCGTAGTAGTGGTCGCCCATACAAGCCCTATCCAGATTGAACCCTGCTTAGCTCCCTGATCTGATGGGATTGGACTCGTATTCTTCATCAGCTGCATTGACGATTGAACCTCGCCATCAATAGGTCATCCCTAACAGTTCATCATACTCATCCTTGAAATTATGTTTTTCCATAACGCTTGTTTACCCAATAATCAATTTTTTTCAGGCCAGTCCTACCACGTTTTTGCAGTCTGTGGGGGTGATGATTGCCATGATTCCAATCGCGGGTACTTTTTTTACGTCACAAATTTGGAGAAAAACGTCGGCACGCACAATGGCTTCATGCTTGCGAATGACGCCACGGGGATCTTGGATGCGAAGCAGACTGCGTGTTTAAAAATGCATTCTAATCTATTGTAGTTGATACTCCAGAGGTGTATAATTATCGGGACGTCCGCAGGAATCGAAACGTAAATCCTCTGCAACGTGGAGCGGACGCGGAATCGCCGCCGATTATCATCATGGCACACACACACACGCGATCATACGCTTTGATTTTTTTTTAGAGAAAGGGGTTGGTGGATCACGCCGATTTTTCCAGTCCTAAATCGGCTCGACTCCCGAGGATGCAAGGAGATGCCTGTGCAGATACAGAAAAAACCCACACGTTATCCTCGTGTTACGCGTTGTTTTCTCCCAGTATTCCTTTCACGTGAAGCCAAACTTCACGTGATTTGCAAAACGTCCCAACGCACCAGAACCCTCCTGACAGTAATCTCGAGACTGAATGTGACTTTCCTGCGTAATTAGCATTATTTTGTCACGTGGCCATTAAATGTGTAATTTTACGTTTTTAAAGTCCAAGTTGTGTCACTTCAGGTGAGCTACCAGCAGAGGGCAGTGTGCAGAAAAAGGATTTGAATCATGTACACCAGGGGTCGGGAACCTATGGCTCGCGAGCCAGATGTGGCTCTTTTGATGATTGCATATGGCTCGCAGATAAAACAAAATATTCTCACTTGTTTTAATCCATCCATCGATTTTTCACTGCGCATGTCCTGTTCAGGGCTGCAGGAGCAATTGTCCATTATTTTAATTGGATGATACTGGCCTATGTTTGCCGTTGCTGGGTAAAACAGGTAAACGCCCCCTTTTGTATCAGTCTGAGACTGCGTCTGCTCGGTCATTACCTTCGACGAAGAAGATGGCGAAAAGAAAAAAAGACGACGAGTATCGTACATTTCAGGACGAATGGACCGAAGAATTTGCCTTTGTGGAGAGAGCGGGTTCTGCGGTGTGTCTAATTTGCAATGACAAAATTACATCGTTGAAACGGTCGAATGTAAAGCGGTACTTCGACACGCGCCACGCTACCTTTGCATCAAAATACCCTGCGGGAGACAGCAGAAAGAAAGCGTGCCAAGAGCTGAGCAGGGTGCAAGCTAGCCAGCAGCAACTCCGCGTATGGACCCGGCAAGGTGACTATAATTCGGCTAGCTTTGCTGGTTCTTTAGCAATAGTGAGGAACGGAAAACCATTCACAGATGGCGAGTATGCTAAAACGTTCATGCTGGATGTAGCCAATGAACTTTTTGATGATCTTCCGAACAAAGACAAGATAATCAAACGGATACAAGACATGCCTCTGTCGGCAAGAACTGTTCATGATCGTACCATCGTGATGGCAAACAAAGTGGAGGAAACGCAAGTGAAGGACATAAATGCAGCGCCGTTCTTTTCTCTGGCTTTGGATGAGTCAACAGACGTGAGCCATTTGTCGCAGTTCAGCGTGATTGCAAGATATGCTGTTGGTGACACACTGCGCGAAGAAAGTCTTGCTGTTCTGCCATTAAAAGGGTCCACAAGAGGTGAGGATTTATTCAAGTCTTTCATGGAGTTTGCTCAAGAAAAAAGTCTACCTATGGATAAACTTCTCTCAGTGTGTACTGATGGTGCTCCGTGTATGGTGGGGAAAAACAAAGGATTTGTGGCGCTTCTCCGTGAACATGAAAATAGACCCATCCTAAGTTTCCATTGCATTATACACCAGAAGGCACTTTGTGCTCAGATGTGTGACAGGCAGTTTGGTGAAGTGATATCGCTGGTCATTCGTGTGATCAACTTTATTGTTGCCCGAGCCTTAAATGATCGCCAGTTTAAAACACTGCTGGATGAAGTTGTAAATAACTATCCTGGTCTGCTTTTGCACAGCAATGTGCGTTGGTTGTCAAGAGGGAAGGTGCTTAGCCGTTTTGCGGCTTGCCTGAACGAAATCCGGACTTTCCTTGAAATGAAAGGCGTCGGGCATCCTGAGCTAGCCGACACCGAGTGGCTCCTCAAGTTTTACTATCTCGTAGATCTGACTGAACATCTGAACCAGCTCAACGTGAAAATGCAAGGCATTGGAAATACAGTGTTATCCCTTCAACAAGCTGTATTTGCTTTTGAAAACAAGCTGGAGCTTTTCATCACGGATCTTGAAACAGGTCGTTTACTACATTTTGAAAAACTGAGCCAATTTAAAGATGCATGCACAGCAAGTGAGCCCATTCAAAACCTTGATCTCCACCAGCTAGCTGGCTGCATATCCAGTCTCCTACAGTCCTTCAAAGCACGCTTTGGAGAATTTCGTGAGCACACTCGTCTTTTTAAGTTCATCACCCATCCAAACGAGTGTTCACTGAACACAGCCGACCTGAATTACATCCCTGGTGTCTCCGTCAGAGATTTTGAAGCAGACGTGGCTGACCTGAAGGCCTCAGACATGTGGGTGAATAAGTTCAAGTCACTGAATGAAGATTTGGAAAGACTCACACGACAGAAAGCGGAGTTGGCGAGCAAGCACATGTGGACAGAAATGAAAAAACTCCAACCCGAAGACCAGCTGATTCTCAAAACTTGGAACGCGCTTCCTGTCACATACCACACACTGCAGCGTGTGAGTATTGCTGTATTGACCATGTTTGGATCTATGTATGCATGTGAGCAGTCATTCTCACATCTTAAAAACATCAAGTCCAACCTACGATCACGTTTAACGGATGAAAGCCTCAACGCTTGCATGAAGCTTAACCTCACCAAGTACCAACCCGACTACAAAGACATCAGCAAATCCATGCAGCACCAGAAGTCGCATTAATGGTGAGTGTTATAACAACATTATTTAAAAGAATAAATTCAGAGGCTTATTATACTGACATTTAGTTGAATTCACTTTTAAAATATATTATATGGCTCTCACTGAAATAAATTTCCAAATGTTTTGCTTTCATGGCTCTCTTAGTCAAAAAGGTTCCCGACCCCTGATGTACACGGAGCTTTGTGAGTAGCGTGTTTACCTCCCGCTTGGGTGGCTTTTCTCATGGTCCATGTGACACAAATATGGTCAAGAGCCACGGCCCATTGGAGGCGAACCTTACTGACAAAATTCCATCTTGCGTCTCTCGACCATACTAATAAAAAAAACACACTTGAGTCCATCAACCTATCTACCTTTTTGGATGAATGCTATCCACGCAGGAGCATCAGCAGCCATGATCAATTTACGACTTGATGAAGGCCTCCCCAAGCCATTACAGGTCCGCGAGCGATGTTCAATGTAACAACGCATAGAGCCACGTGCGCACGAGCCGATATAATCGCTCCATCTGCGCGATTGAAGTTCTCTTTTGAGATGTTCCTCTTCTTTGGCTGTAACTCCTTAATTGATCTCGACCATCGGTAATTCAAATATTATTACTGCAATTACAAAGTGGAATGACCTTCCCGCAGGGAGCGCCCGTGGATGATCCGTGGATCGAGTGGGTGTGCGTGCAGATCGAGTCGGCCGTGGAACACGAGCTGGTGGAGGAAGGAGGTCACGTCCCAGACCCAATCTTCATGCTCTAGGCCAGTGTTTTTCTCTAATTTTCAGAGGTGGGGGGGGGGGGCTACTTTCGCCAATAACACATCAGTGTGATGGTCGCCACGTATTTAAAATTATTGTGATTTGACAGCACGATGAACATTGTTCAAATTTGTATTGTCGGGGGCTGCCCGTTAGGGGCCACACTAAAGGCCATCAGGGGCCACCAGTGGCCCGCGGGACTTGCAATGAAGAACACTGCTCTAGGCAATCATCGGCACCCTCACCGGTTGCATTCAATAATCGATTATTACGAGGGCTTCTGCACACCGGTATGATTATTTGACCATACTTCACCATTCCGATCAGTGTGGTTTGCAGGCATGGACCAAACGTGGCGATCATAAAAGTGCAGTAGAACAGTGGATATGCTGCATGTAGCCCCAAAGCCTTTAACAAGCTGGTATGACCACCTATTTATCACTATCCAGCTCAAGTCTGCTTGGCTTCCGAGATCGGGTACATTCCGGGTGATTGTCACAGGTGGCATTAATATACATGGTAGATATTTAATTACATTACTGCAAGGTAGACCTTATAAATGCCACATGAGCAGACGGCCATAGTAGGCATACAATAATACGCGAGGTTTTTTACGTAAGTTTTTTCTGTAAACGTAATGACGATCTGTACAAAATCGGAAAGCGTCTTATAATGTCATGTACGTTGATGTGCTCAATTAAAAGCACACCAGGGTACAATATATGTACAGTACAACGATGGACTGCAGATTTGGGGCCTGCAATCGAATGAAGTTTCAAACCAGTATTTTTTTTATTTTCGTGAACGGCATCTGCAGCATCTGGTTTAAGTACGGCAGCGCTGACGACAATTTCACACATGAGTGGCCACTCTTATCCTTGGTTAGTTTATAACATGGAACACACAAGCCCGAATGACTGCCACCAGAAATGTGCGACCTTGTAAAGTGAGCGGTATATTACAACACAACATCGCGATAGCATGTGCAAAAAAAATACATACTGTTTATACGTATATCACAGCGGAATTGCTTTTTCTCAGGCCAAGCAAATGTGTGGAAGCAGACAAGCGAGCGAATGAATATAGCAGGCGTTACTAAAAAGATCTCCAAAATTCTAAACAAACACAAGTTCCTGGTCCGGTTCAATACAGTACGCAAATTTCGTGATCTGATCCCATCCGTGAACGATGTCATTCCTGACTTACAGTACCCCGGGGTTTACAAATTGAGCTGCACTTGTGATGATTGCTATATCGGGGAGACGACACGACATGTCTCTGACCGAATTCGCGAGCACAAATCAGATTTGAAACACGGCAGAACGAATGATTCTGCCGTAGCTGACCACTGTTACAATGCTGTTGGTGATCACGATATAGTTTTCTCCGATACCAAGGTCCTTTGTAAACCCACGGGTTTTCATCAGAGATTTATCCACGAGGCAATTCAGATTTACAAACACAGACACAATTTCAACCGAGAAGATGGTTTCAAATTAAGCAACCATTGGAAAGATCTTCTTTGGTTCTTTCGGTAAAGTCACGTAGAATGAGAATAAAATAATAAATTGATAAAATAAAATAACACAATAATATAATAATATTCTCTCTCTTTGTGAGAATATTATTGTGTTATTTTATTTCATCAATTTATTATTTTATTCTCATTCTACGTGACTTTACCGAAAGAACCAAAGAAGATGAATCATTGCAGTCACGAAAGCTTTAAATCGAAACATTGGAAAGATGTTCTAAATCATACCAAACATTAAACTAATTTTCAATGGTATTTATCCAAATAGTGATATACCAAACTTTCACAGAAGCTTATTTCACTTCACACCTACATTTGTAAACTCCCCCCCCCGTGCCGGTCCTCTACGTTCCACTTCACACCCCCTCCCCCCCTCCGTGCCGGTCCTCTTGTGCTTCACGGTCATTTTATGCAAATTCCTTTGTCAAAGCGTTTGGTTTCCTCCCACACAGCTTAAAAGGACGCGACCTGGGCTGGACTGTCTTCGCTCCAACGCTGTCCTCGTGACAGTACGGTCCCCTTCACCTGATGAAGGCCACTTGTGTTGTGGCCGAAACATCGTGATTTTTGTTATTTTATTTTTTTACCTACGTGACTTTACCCAATAGAACCAAAGAGTACAGCTTTATCCTATTGGTGGTTTTATTCCGCGCGAGTATCCCGCTAACTACTAGTGTCTGTGCGAGTCAGCAGGCCCTCCAAACCTATTCCTCGAGGAGTCCAGATTCAGCTTATCCTGCATATAGCTCCGTTTTCTACCCTCTATTCAATAGCCCAAACTTACCTCTCCTCTACTTACGATTCCTTCCACTCTGCTGCGTTGAACGCTGTAGAAAGGCGATACTGTGAGTCGTCTCCGGAGAGGGTTGAGTCTAGCTGCGCTGGGCTCGTCGCACGGAGATAGATAAGTCACTGCGTGTGAAGAGATAGACGAGTCAATGTGTGTGAGGGAGATAGAGAGAGAACCACTGTGTGTGCGGGGAGTGAAGAAGAGACTGTGTGGGGAGACAAGGAGTATGAGCGGACGGTGCTGAGGGGAATTCGAGTGTTCGAGTTGGCGGAGCGCGGAGAGGATAAATTATAGTGTGTGTGTGTAATGATATATATAGTGTGTGTGTGTGTAATGATATATATAGTGTGTGTGTGTAATGATATATATAGTGTGTGTGTGTAATGATATATATAGTCTTCTTTGGTTCTTTCGGTAAAGTCACGTAGAATGATAATAAAATAATAAAATTGATAAAATAAAATAACACAATAATATAGTGTGTGTGTGTAATGATAATAATATATAATATATTATTTTATTATCATTCTACGTGACTTTACCGAAAGAACCAAAGAAGAAGAATCATTGCAGTCACGAAAGCTGTAAATCGAGAAATATAGTGTGTGTGTGTAATGATATATAGTGTGTGTGTGTAATGATATATATAGTGTGTGTGTAATGATATATATAGTGTGTGTGTAATGATATATATAGTGTGTTTGTGTGTAATGATATATATAGTGTGTTTGTGTGTAATGATATATATAGTGTGTGTGTAATTATATATAGTGTGTGTGTAATGATATATAGTGTGTGTGTGTAATGATATAAAGTGTGTGTGTGTGTGTAATGATATATAGTGTGTGTGTGTGTAATGATATATAGTGTGTGTGTGTAATGATATAAAGTGTGTGTGTGTAATGATATATAGTGTGTGTGTGTAATGATATATATAGTGTGTGTGTGTAATGAGATATATAGTGTGTGTGTGTAATGAGATATATAGTGTGTGTGTGTAATGAGATATATAGTGTGTGTGTGTAATGATATATATAGTGTGTGTGTGTAATGATATATATAGTGTGTGTGTGTAATGATATATAGTGTGTGTGTGTAATGATATATAGTGTGTGTGTGTAATGATATATATAGTGTGTGTGTGTAATGATATATATTGTGTGTGTGTAATGATATATAGTGTGTGTGTGTAATGATATATAGTGTGTGTGTGTAATGATATATATAGTGTGTGTGTGTAATGATATATAGTGTGTGTGTGTGTGTAATGATATATAGTGTGTGTGTGTAATGATATATAGTGTGTGTGTAATGATATATAGTGTGTGTGTGTAATGATATATAGTGTGTGTGTGTGTGTGTAATGATATATAGTGTGTGTGTGTAATGATATATAGTGTGTGTGTGTGTAATTATATCTAGTGTGTGTGTGTGTAATTATATATAGTGTGTGTGTGTAATTATATATAGTGTGTGTGTGTAATTATATATAGTGTGTGTGTGTGTGTAATGATATATAGTGTGTGTGTGTGTAATGATATATATAGTGTGTGTGTGTAATGATATATATAGTGTGTGTGTGTAATGATATATATAGTGTGTGTGTGTAATGATATATAGTGTGTGTGTGTAATGATATATATAGTGTGTGTGTAATGATATATATAGTGTGTGTGTGTAATGATATATATAGTGTGTGTGTGTAATGATATATAGTGTGTGTGTGTAATGATATATAGTGTGTGTGTGTAATGATATATATAGTGTGTGTGTGTAATGATATATATAGTGTGTGTGTGTGTAATGATATATATAGTGTGTGTGTGTGTGTAATGATATATATATATAGTGTGTGTGTGTGTGTGTGTAATGATATATATAGTGTGTGTGTGTGTGTAATGATATATATATAGTGTGTGTGTGTGTGTGTAATGATATATATATAGTGTGTGTGTGTGTGTAATGATATATATATATATAGTGTGTGTGTGTGTAATGATATATATAGTGTGTGTGTGTAATGATATATATATATATAGTGTGTGTGTGTGTGTAATGATATATATAGTGTGTGTGTGTAATGATATATATATAGTGTGTGTGTGTGTGTAATGATATATATATAGTGTGTGTGTGTAATGATATATATAGTGTGTGTGTGTGTAATGATATATATATAGTGTGTGTGTGTGTAATGATATATATAGTGTGTGTGTGTGTGTAATGATATATATATAGTGTGTGTGTGTGTAATGATATATATATAGTGTGTGTGTGTGTAATGATATATATATAGTGTGTGTGTGTGTAATGATATATATTGTGTGTGTGTGTGTAATGATATATATATTGTGTGTGTGTGTGTAATGATATATATATTGTGTGTGTGTGTGTAATGATATATATATTGTGTGTGTGTGTGTGTAATGATATATATATTGTGTGTGTGTGTGTGTAATGATATATATTGTGTGTGTGTGTGTGTAATGATATATATATTGTGTGTGTGTGTGTGTGTAATGATATATATTGTGTGTGTGTGTGTAATGATATATATTGTGTGTGTGTGTGTAATGATATATATAGTGTGTGTGTGTGTGTGTAATGATATATATATAGTGTGTGTGTGTGTGTAATGATATATATAGTGTGTGTGTGTGTGTAATGATATATGTATATAGTGTGTGTGTGTGTAATGATATATATATATAGTGTGTGTGTGTGTAATGATATATATAGTGTGTGTGTGTAATGATATATATAGTGTGTGTGTGTGTAATGATATATATAGTGTGTGTGTGTGTGTAATGATATATATAGTGTGTGTGTGTAATGATATATATATAGTGTGTGTGTGTGTGTAATGATATATATATAGTGTGTGTGTGTGTAATGATATATAGTGTGTGTGTGTAATGATATATATATATATATAGTGTGTGTGTGTAATGATATATATAGTGTGTGTGTGTGTAATGATATATATATAGTGTGTGTGTGTGTAATGATATATATAGTGTGTGTGTGTGTGTTTAATGATATATATAGTGTGTGTGTTAATGATATATATAGTGTGTGTGTGTGTGTTTAATGATATATATAGTGTGTGTGTGTGTGTTTAATGATATATATAGTGTGTGTGTGTGTGTGTGTTTAATGATATATATAGTGTGTGGTGTGTGTGTGTTTAATGATATATATAGTGTGTGTGTGTTTAATGATATATAGTGTGTGTGTGTGTAATGATATATATTTGTGTGTGTGTAATGATATATATATATATAGTGTGTGTGTGTAATGATATATATAGTGTGTGTGTAATGATATATATAGTGTGTGTGTGTGTAATGATATATATATATAGTGTGTGTGTGTGTAATGATATATATGTGTGTAATGATATATATTGTGTGTGTGTGTGTAATGATATATATATTGTGTGTGTGTGTGTGTACATGATATATATATAGTGTGTGTGTGTGTGTAATGATATATATAGTGTGTGTGTGTGTAATGATATATATAGTGTGTGTGTGTAATGATATATATAGTGTGTGTGTGTGTAATGATATATATATAGTGTGTGTGTGTGTAATGATATATATATTGTGTGTGTGTGTAATGATATATATAGTGTGTGTGTGTGTAATGATATATATAGTGTGTGTGTGTGTGTAATGATATATATATAGTGTGTGTGTGTGTGTAATGATATATATAGTGTGTGTGTGTGTAATGATATATATAGTGTGTGTGTGTGTAATGATATATATATAGTGTGTGTGTGTGTGTAATGATATATATAGTGTGTGTGTGTGTGTAATGATATATATAGTGTGTGTGTGTGTGTAATGATATATATATGTGTGTGTGTGTGTAATGATATATATATAGTGTGTGTGTGTGTAATGATATATATAGTGTGTGTGTGTGTAATGATATATATATATGTGTGTGTGTGTAATGATATATATATATAGTGTGTGTGTGTGTAATGATATATATTGTGTGTGTGTGTGTAATGATATATATATTGTGTGTGTGTGTAATGATATATATTGTGTGTGTGTGTAATGATATATATTGTGTGTGTGTGTGTAATGAATATATATTGTGTGTGTGTGTGTAATGATATATATGTGTGTGTGTGTGTAATGATATATATATGTGTGTGTGTGTGTAATGATATATATAGTGTGTGTGTGTAATGATATATATAGTGTGTGTGTGTAATGATATATATAGTGTGTGTGTGTAATGATATATATAGTGTGTGTGTGTAATGATATATATAGTGTGTGTGTGTGTAATGATATATATAGTGTGTGTGTGTGTAATGATATATATAAGTGTGGTGTGTGTGTAATGATATATATATAGTGTGTGTGTGTAATGATATATATAGTGTGTGTGTGTGTGTAATGATATATATAGTGTGTGTGTGTGTAATGATATATATAAGTGTGTGTGTGTGTAATGATATATATATAGTGTGTGTGTGTAATGATATATATAGTGTGTGTGTGTGTAATGATATATATAGTGGTGTGTGTGTGTAATGATATATATATGTGTGTGTGTGTGTGTAATGATATATATATAGTGTGTGTGTGTGTAATGATATATATAGTGTGTGTGTGTGTAATGATATATATAGTGTGTGTGTGTAATGATATATATAGTGTGTGTGTGTAATGATATATATATAGTGTGTGTGTAATGATATATAGTGTGTGTGTGTAATGATATATATGTGTGTGTGTGTGTGTGTAATGATATATATAGTGTGTGTGTGTGTGTGTAATGATATATATATAGTGTGTGTGTGTAATGATATATATATAGTGTGTTGTGTGTA